>NC_090933.1:536308803-537558803 GCF_040938575.1 Ambystoma mexicanum | reverse complement strand
ATTATGGGGTTTTGGTTATCAAAAGCAACTGTGGGACAAATGGACTGGTCACGCCCATGCTGACCATTTATAATAGATTAAATAATTTTGGACGGTGGAGAGAAACATTTTTGGAGAGGAGAATGGAAAAGAGAGCACATGCAGTGTGACCCTACCAGAGGGCTTCACCTGTAGCAGCCTCAGGGGCAGCGTACCTTCTGCCTGGAGTTCTTCAGTGAGTCTTTACCAGTATCGTCCTGAGTTTGTTCTCTGTTTAAGGAGGCACTACTCCACCCAGAAGCCAGCACAAGAAGTGCCATGGTGAGAGTCCATGGAACAGCTAAATGCTTGTGCCCTGGCCGCATGAGTTGGCCGTCCTGGGTGGTGTGAGGAGAAAATGCTACTCATGGAGGGTTAATGGTGTTTGTTGCATGTAATGCTTTGTGTAAACGCTTGAGAAAGTGATAACATTCCATTTGTTCTTATTTTTTTTTTAAAAACAACATCATCATCAAATAGCTAAATCCTATAATTATTTTTGCAGACTCAGACTAGCCACCAGTAATGATAATAGAGTTGCATTTAATAAGCAATGCAGACAAATTATGACACTGGAAAGTAGTGTGCCAGTTGCATTTATGCTTAAATATTACATTACAAAACAACCAATAAAATAAAATAGCTTTGCATACTTACAGTTCAGTGGAAAGTCTTTTTTTTTGTTGAAAGTCATGTAGCTGTGTATCATCAGATTTTGAGTCCAAAAATGTAAAACTGAATTATTCATATATTGTGCCCAGTGCCGTCAACAATGTCTTGATGACGGGGACCATCTTCTCAGAAACAGAAATGTTTTGAATCTAAGATCTGTGTAACCCTTCCCACTTTGTCTTTGATTGGACACATCTTGGTTTCAGAGTACATGTATTGTGCCTTTCAACTGAACCAAGTCAAGGTCCTAGCGATTGAAGTAATGATGGTTAAATGTGAATCTTGCAGGTGCCATACAGTAAGTTTGTAAGATGTTAGTTGGTGACTTATCCAAAATCATATTTACTGTTTTACTTTAAAAGACAAAATTAGGCTGTTTGCTTTCAAGAAATGTGGTTTGGCCATGCAATCTAAGAACATTGTTGCGTGCATAGACAAGCTGCCACAAAATTCTTCCTGGAAACCTAGAAAATCACTCTATCAAAAGTTCCTTCAACAATGCACGTTTTTGTGCAGCCAGGTCCAGATTTTGCAGTTGGACAAGCACATTTCAGTCCACAGACCTGAGCATAAAGGCTTTGAGTTTTCCCTGGATTAGGTGGTTTCTTGGGTGAGTTTTAATATTCTTCAATTTTGAAAAAATCCTTTTACATGCTACTTGTGTACAAGATAAGTTCAAGATAAACGTGTATGCCGAATACAATAGCTGGTAAGCACTACTGAAAAGTTTATTCTTTATTAGGATTGAGTAGCAAAATACTGCACAGTTATGGCGTGCATTGTATTTCTGTAATAAATGTTTAGGGTGGTCTCCAAATTCTTCTTGTAGTGGCTGGCACAATGGGTGTAGTGCTTGAACGTCACTATGTAGGTCTTCAAAGGCATACTATTCTGGTATGGTCCTCCTTAGTTTAGAACACATAGCTGCTAAGTCCAAGAGTTCTTCCCTTAACTCTGGTACTGTTATGGAGTCATCCAGTGTTTCAAGCCAGGAGCAAACATTTCTGAGAGCATTGTCACGTAGACTTTCATTGATATTTTTGGGATCCAGGCATAATATATCTGCGACAAGAGATGAGTGGGTTTTAAAACAATTAGTTAGGCTTTGAATAATGTCCATAATGGCATTATGTACACTAACTCTTAGCAGGTCTTTAGCTAAGGTAATTGGCTCATCGGTTGAACTCATTCTCGTTGCACTTGCACGATCTGAATGTCACAGGCCTAGTAAGATTGTTGTCTTGTCATCCCTCTGTCTCCCCTTCTTGTCTTGTGGCACCTAGAAACAACTGTGTAAATGTGCGTTATAAATACCAAATCATATCATTTCCTCCTCATTTTGCATGACCCTCTTCCCTCAGGAAGTGCAGTTTCAACTTCTTTATCACAGCATCTTTCTTCCAAGCCCACGTTGGCCCCTTCTGCAAATGTTTCAGCTGTATAGTATACAGAATCAACATTTCTTGAATCTGTAGCAAGCACCTTTGTAGTGTCTAAGACTATTTGTTGTGCCTGGAGGATGTCATTCAACTTGTATGGAGATAATTAGATAATGGGGTTGTAGAATTAAATACTCTGAGATATAACTGGGCTGTGAACACTGTTTGGAATTTGCACAAAGCCTGAGCAAATTTTAAAGCTTGGTAACTGATGTTTGAATTTAACAGATCTGTATTTGAACCAATATTATTGAGTGCTACAACTACATCAATAAACATTGCTTTGTCTGGGTTATTAAAGGAGCCACAGCCTTTCCATAGTGCTGCATCCTTTGCCCACCACCTTGTTTCTCCTACTATTTGGACTATGCGGCCTTCCATAGATAGCTCACGCCGCACATCCATCCTTTTGTAGGACTACCAAATAAAAACAGCACAGGGGTTTAACAGGTCAAACAGAGATGTGGGTTCATTTGATGCTTGTGTCCCATCTACAAATGCAAGATTTAATACATGTGCATATAAACGGACATGTATTTGACCAGGGGATTCATTACTGAGCCAGAATGTGAGACCATTGCACTGGCCCTGCATATTAGATGCACAATCCGTTGAATATCCAATGCACTTGCTTAGGTCAAGACCATTCTCTTTAATAACACTCTGCACCAACTCAAACAGACCCTACCCAGTAGACAAGGTGCAGTTTGTTACTGCTAGCAAGCGTCCGAGTACAGTGTCTGTAACATATCGAATAATTATAGAGCACTGATCAGTAACATTCACATCCTGGGTTGAGTCTATTTGGATTGAAATGGTCCTGCTTCCTGTATTTCTTGACTGATTACCCAACTGTGGTCTTTGACATGAAGGTCACAGAAGCACCCTGTCCTTGCCCAGTTATGTTTTTGTATTTGGATTGAAGCGCCTCAATATGTTCCTTTAGAGGTTGGTCATATTTACTTAGAAGCAGAAGAATTTCAAGGAAGTGGCCATGATCTGGCTCTTCATTATCCAGCTCAAAAATGGACTCTGATTTCCTACAAAAGCTGAGCCCCCTTTTCCCAATGACTTTGTCAACGTCAATAACACGCTCAAATAGGTCTCTCCTTTTTTCTGATTTGGTCACTTTGAACTAATTTCTGTCGGCGGAAGAGCAGACCGCTTATGTTGACCCCTGAAAAGGTCCTCATATAGGAATTTGTACACCTCTGATGAATTTGGCATGCCTCTTGTTCTAAAATGCACTGGTAAATATATCTCCAGTTTTTCATCGCACTGAAGAAAGGACTACTCTCTCCACGTTTAGTTAATGCCAAACAAACAGTGCAAAAATAGGATGTTTTGTATTTCAGAGTAACTTATCCAATGCCATGCACTCCCATCTTTCATCCAAAATGCCAACTCTGCTTTAATTTATTTAGGTTTGGAATGTTGAATTGGATGATGCTGAAATGAATGGAAAAGTTGATCTGATGTTGAACGTTAAAACAAATAGTCTGCCACCTGTGGATCATCATTCTGTGGTCTGTGCTGCACACCCAAGTTCCCCGAGTCTTCTCTATGTAGTAATGCAGATAAAGATTGTTTGGAATAACTAGTACCTTGCCCTTCTTCTGAGGGGATGATGATGATGTCTCCAATTCCTTCAGACAGACCAGTTTCTGCCACTTCCTCCTTGGGGGCATCTTCACTTGTTTGTGAGAGACTGGTAGTACCCCTTCCTACCAGTTCCTCTAGGGGGAGGCCTGCCAGATTGATTCCCTCCCTGAGGGCAACTTCAATTGTTTGTGATGGAATGGTACCACCACCGGCTGCCAGTTCCTCTTGAGGGATGTCCTCAGTTCATTTGAACAGATTGATTTCTGCCTTTTTGTTTGTAGAGTCATCTTCAATTATTAGTGACACCATAGGCTCCCACTTCCTCTAGGGGATGTGCTTCATTCTTTTGGACAGACCAGTTACTACCATTGTCGGGGCATCAATAATTATTGGTGACTGACTGGTACAACTGGATCCCTCTTCTGAGGGGATATCTTAATTTCGTTCTGACAGACTAGTTTCTGCCACCTCCTCTGTAGTGGTGGCATCGTACAATGTATCTGACAGACTGATATTACTTACTGCCACTTCCTCTGGCGGGATGTTCCCAGTTCTTTTAACAGACTGATTTATACTACTGTCTCTATAAGGGTATCTTCAATTATTTCTAACAGTCTAGATGCTGCTGTAACTGCCTCTGTGGGGATGTCCTCAATACTTTCAGAGGCTCTGGCTTCACTCACTTCCTCTCTGCCCACATTGTCAACCCTTGCTGATAATTCCTGCAATGAACCAGGTTGAACACTGTGGTTGACGAAGATGCAACGTTCCCTTCCACTATTGTCCCAGCGCTGCCATAGGGCTTTTTGATGGTCTGAATTGGAAATATATCTTCATTTTTTTAGTTTTCTCTGACATCTTCCTCAATCCACTTTTTTTTCTTGTCTCTTAGCTTTTCTGCTAATCCTTTTCTTTATTTTTTGGATCCATTTCTGCCAAAAGATAACATTGCCATAATGGGACTCTTGTCTGTGTCAAAGGCAGTCAAAGCAACTAGGTCATAAAAGAAACCTAGCCTGGCAGTCGTACGCAGGTATGTCCTAGGTATGTCCTAGAAGTAGAACATACAAATATCCCACCTATCTGCCATCGCAACTACCAATACAATAAGAAAAAGATAAGTGTGTTAAGGCATTTAACTGATCTCTTAGGTCACAGTGTCAGTCTAGCTGACTTTTACTGTATGCCCCTGATAGTGTCATTAAAGCAGACGTCCCATAAAAAGCAAATACTTTTCTCTGTGACTGTGGAACAGAGCCAGGTCACTCAGTAACCAGAAAACAACACCAAATACATATAATGAACTGATGTCCCAGCGAAACAAAAAGGGAGAGGGGACTGGCCAGTAAGTAACCCCAAAAAGGGAACAATGCATAGTTGGGTCTATAACATTCTGAGTGTTACAGTAATATACTCATGCACAATGATGGCTCAAGGGAAGTTGGTGCATTAATGCTATTTCTCCTGCTGACCTGTGCATTGTATAGACCATAGTCTGAAGTGAAGTCTGAGGAAAAATGTTACCCAAGAAGGAAAAGCTGTATCATGTTGTATAAACATAACCTTTTCTTAAATTAATAAAATGCAAAGAATGGCATGCAATACTGCTTATATTTATAGCACGTGTATTACTTTTGCATGCACAAAAAGGTGACATTTGTGCAACCATTCTAGTACACTTGCTGCTTGTGTCCCCGCTTGTGTGCCCTGCAACAGTCATCCAAGTGTTGCCTACGTGTGCACAGAGCAGGCACAAATTATTGATGGATGGATTATACATCCCTCCCAAGAACACAACTTGACCAGATTGGAAAAGGTGGCCGATTGATTGGGCAACTCTAATCTAGGCCTGGATGATCAGAATAGGAATTCTGCCTGGTCACTGGTGCAAATATGCTCCCCTGGGGTAACAGCAGGTGGGCAGGGAGGCTAGAAAAATCAAATGTGTGCCAGACAGGACCACCTTACATCACATTGCTTTACAGGTACACAAGTAACTACTAGCCGTTACTTACGCACCTCAGTTCTGGGCCTCTCTGGCTGTTGGTGGCTGGCGTGGATAACTCAGGTTTTGTCTGGCTGAGACGAACATAAAAAATAATAAAAATATGGAAACACTGACAGTATATATTGTATACATACATATAAATACAGCTCAGGATTGATTGTAACAAAGACATGATAAGCAGGACATAAAAGAAGTCCCTGGATATCAGATATCATCCACAAAACAGGTGCTATCCTTGCAGCTGCAGAGTGATTAGCTAGTAGTGCACAACATAACATTCCAAAATCTATACACCATGTAAACTATAACTATTCCAATTAAATGAGTCTAGATACTGCAGCATCCCTGCACGGCATTGAGAAAACCAACACAGCAAGCAGAATGCATACATCTGACCACACCACACAGCTGCATTGAGACTCCCACTTCCACCCATCATATAATTCCTATTCTTATATAGCTTTATACCCGCACCTGATTACTCCTGATTTTAAGTGCTTTAATAGCAGGTGTAATTATTCCAATGAATAGAGGCCAGTGTATGAACCACCTGCGAAAGATGAAAGGCCAAATGATCCAGTCTGTTTCAAACAAAAGCATCACAGCCTGGCAAACAGAGCCCCCTCCACCATGCAGGAATCTTCACCTAGCGACCACTCACACTGACACAGACACAGTATGCTCATTAAAGGCAGCAAAACACGGTGCCCGCTGCAGTGCCACCATTAATAAGCAGACCGTTATCAAATGCTTGTATACTGTGAGCTAATAAAAGGCTGGCATATCACACACACAGTCCCCTTCCACCACAACCATATAGGAATTTCCATTTCTGCATACAGTCCACTAATAATAGGTTGTCACTTGGCAGGAAGCCAACACTTTGGGCTTTTGATATTAGGCATGGGAAATGTATTTGCAAGGCACTTATATAGTTGTAAGTGGCCATCAATAGTAGCAGCTGAACAATGGTGTAGGTATCTGTACATATAATAGCAGTGTCTGGCAAAATGCCTAATACTTATACAAAAGCCAAAACGGTTGGCTTTGCCAATGCTTGTTTTTAACAGGACTTCAGTGAAGTGAACATATAGTGCTTATACATCGAGTGGCTGAAGCCAGACCTGGTAAAGACATTTCGTATTACACCAGTAGCAACTCTAATAAAGTCAATAAAGTCATTAACTCTCAGAATACTGCTTTGATAAGAACTAGCAGGCACTTTGAGTATACACTTTGATGGTAAGGCTTGACAAAGCTCAGTGAGATCCCAGGAGAATAGGTTTTGGGTGGGGAGGGTCAGGAAGTAGGTGGGATTGGTCATAAGGATTACCATGGGCAGTCTGGGTAGGTAAATACCGAAACAAAACCTACAAGGTTTGTATCCCTCCTCGCATGCCATTTCTCCCCAGAGTGGGGGCCAACGTCTGTCTCTGGGTCTCTGCTTGTCCTTTCTAACTATACCTCTGCTAAAACACGAAATGTCTGCCACCTCCCACATCTCTTTGTCCATACAGATTGTTTTTTTCAGAAAAACCATTATGCACACAGGCCTCTAGACTGATTAGATAAAACCCTGAGGGGAGCTACTGATGGAAGCTACTAAAATGGTGCCAGCACTGCCCTGACTTCAATGTTTAGTCTGAAGAAAGACAGTGCGAAGATATGTGCAGCGCCTTTAAATACAACATGGGACGAAATACCTTTGAGTGGATGAGCGGATTTGCCACTGGTGGGAGAAGGGATTCCTTTCTGCTGTGCGTCCAGCTTCATGGAAGGGGGCGGGGGGTGAATGATCATATATCATTAATATTTGAGTACTCGCCTTTCCCCCAAAGTGTTGATGTGAGGGTAGCCATTTTCCCAATTGTCAGCATGCCGCTTCACACACAGGTGTTGTGCTCGTTTCTTTCTACATACCTGCTGTTATCGCCAGGGCTATCACGTGATGAATATTTGGAAATACATGCGTCCTGTCACTCTGTGCAGAGGCGGGTTGATCTACATCGATAGGATGCCCCTTGCAGGCAGGCTTGACTTATCCAAAGCTGGCTTACAGTCCCTCAGTCCTATGGGCATTTCAGAGACAACAGCAGGGTCGGACTGGGACAAGAAATAGGCCCGGTCACCCAAAAAAAAGTGGCCACCCCTCGCCTCAAAGAAATGGCCCACCCCTCGCCTCACGACCCTTGACCTCTGATGACATCAACAGAAGTGATGCCATTTTACCCCACCCCAAAGTGACATCCCAGGGAGCGATGAAACACGACCTTTCACCCCATGACAAAACAGGAAGTGGAATCCAATAGCATTGGTCCTAAGTACACTAAATCACTGTGAATCCAAGCATACGTCCAAGGCCAAATGATAATGTTATTGTATAGCACTTACGCTTAAGCTATTTTTAATAAAATAAATATGCATACAATATCACCCGACCTGTGTTGGTATTCATTTATCGACCTAAGAATAATGGATGAAAGGCTTTTTGAAAAATAAAAAAATCGAAAAAATAAAATATTTTTTTTCTTCCCAGACATGGCCAGAAACCAGGCCCCACTACCCAGGGACGATTTCGGCTCGGCCATGGGCCGAAAGGCCGAGGGGCCAATCCGACCCTGGACAACAGGCTCATGGTAACGTTGCCGACCAGATTGAGAACATGGCTGGTGCTGCAATGCAAAGGGCCGAGTTGACTTAAGGGCACTTCAGTGCAAATAAGCAAATCCAGTGCTTGCCCTCAGCACATGCAGATTCGGTATTAAAGAAGTCGTATTTTGGCCCCTTCTTTTATACTAAACTGGAGGCCCTGAATGGTAAATGTCAACATGTGTACCTGGCCCAGCCTCCGTTCATTTAGGACCGAGCCTGAAGCACCGGGAGGCCGCTGGCATGGGAGCAGAGACCCTCTCCTACCCTGGGCGCGGGCCTGAATCCGTTTCTCGACAATCTGAGAAATAAAGCCGTGCCGGCTGCACATTCTGCTAACGATCCTCGTGCCTCTGGTGATAGCAGTCTGGGAGTTGTTGGGCGTTGTAATGATATGTGGTACATCCGACGTGAGGACAACCCTGCAGCCCAGCCCAATTGGAACATGAATACAGCCTGAGACACTTGCAAAGGAACATTAGACGATTTTGGAGCATGGTGTGCTTTCCAAAAGGCACAACAACTCTACTTAACCTTTGTTATTCGTTACAGACGGAAATTGTTAATCAATCTGTGGTACAACCCACTGTACAAACTGCAACTGAACGCAGGTCGTGCGTAATAGTGTAACCACCACACCAGACTTGTTTGCTGAAAGTTCGGCGGTTGACGCCGCTTGTGTGGCTAACAGCAGTGGGAGCGAACTTCAAAATGCACTTACCGCATTACAATTTGCAGTAAAAATCCTTCTCAAATTGTGTGGCAGAATTCACGAAGAAATACCCTGCCAAGAAGAATCATTACATCGTATCGAGAATCGGACAGGCCTATGGATGGCAGTGAGAGGAGCACCAGGTGGTGTTGCCTGAACGACCCACACCACCGTTTAGAAACAAGCCTAGATTTCAGAACTGGGTTGATGAGGGTTTGAAGGTCTAGAATAAAATGCGGGTTATTTGCGAGAAATACTAAATAAGGGCTGATACATGGTTGGCGCCATCAGGTGTGGTGGTATACAGTCTAAATCTCCTAGCGAAATATATGTAGTGTGCAATATAATGTATGTGTGGATTATTTAAAGGCTTTAATAATACTGTGTATTGATTGCTATTGACTGTGATTAAATATGAAATACTGTTTTTATTGTTTGCTCTTTTCTTAACTTCTGAAAAGTTCATAATTGAACTAGAATATAATAATAATAATAATAATAATAATAATAATAATAATAATAATAATAATAATAGAATTGGAAAAAGTGTGATCCATGATTTTGAAGTCGTATCCTTCCCTGAATGGTCTAGTGCTGTGGGTGATGAGTTCCTGCCCCTAGACCGGTAGGAGAACTGCATGGTTGTATTGGGAAATGGAATACAGCAAGGACAGAATTTCGGTAGGACTGCGGGCTTGCACAACGCTTTAAGGTTTGTCATACTGGGGTGTTAATACAAAGATGGGGGGCAGCTGTCAAACATTGGGGCAATATGTGCTCATTTAATAATGAGGACATCCTGGTTGAAAAGGGATTTGATTGAAAGCCTATTTTAAGGTGGGTGCCTCAAAGAGGCATGCACTTGTTTTGCCATGGCGGTCGCAGTGATGATCAAGCAGTGAAAGAAGGACCTTTTGAAAAGGCATATGAACAAGTATGCTTTCAGCCCCTTTGGAGACCTGGGTCGGCAGGGGCAAGGTCATGTTTTTTTGCAGGCCTGCAGCTTCCAGCTACAGGCATTGTGAAGTGGATGGCTCCTTGCAGTTCATGCCTGAGACCATACAGTCGGAAGATACAGAAGGCCCAGGAAAGGACAAGGACTCAGACCTTATTGAAAAGCTTGTTAAATAATAAGGGGCCTTGCTTTGAAATTGAATTTGGTCATCTTCTGCAGTCGTGAAGACTGCTGATCTTCTAGTGCTGATCGTGTTGTAAATAACTAATGCATTGCAACCTTTTTAATTCCACCAAAATAAGTTGTGAAGAATGTGGAAAGGGAAACACACATACATGTTGCTGCAATGTTATGCTGATTATGCACGTGCACGTACTTTCTTCCATCAGACGTCCTGATCTTCAAAATCTTGTGTATGCAATCATCCGTATGTGAACGGAGAAGAGAAATTGTGCCTTCAACAAATTTACTATTTTATGAAAATTCGTATATTTCTGGTGATTTGCTGTGAAAGTAATTGAAGAAATCATGTTTTTTTTTTTTTTTTTTTTTATTGTTGTATGATTAGTTTACATAAAACCTTATACAACATAAAGTGCATTACAAACAAGTAGAAAAATACATTTCATTTTATGAACAGACATACAAATATACAAATACAAATATCTATATATAAAGAAAAAAAACATTTTTTAACACATTTATCAGCCTTTAAAATCGTTCCCAGACATAAAATCAAATTCCATACGTATTATATACAATTTACATTTCATATACCGTAGATCATTTCATATACCATAGGACCACTCGAGTCTCTACTCATTGAATTCCTTATTTTTTGCTTCCAGTTCCTCCTGAATATTAAGTAGGAGTGAATTCAATGCGAGGATTAGGGAGATATTTGCACCCCACATGCAGCGACTCCAGAACAGATTCTTCGACATTTCCCAATCCCCATCAAATCTATCTGTAAAGTAGAGAGATCTTTTATTCCCAAAATGGGTGCATGTCAGGAGAAGGTGCCTAAGTGTTTCTGTCATGTCAGTCACTCCACAAAATCGACATGAGAGATTTTTAGAATTATCCTTCGACCCTTTTTCTGTATGGGTCCAATGGTAAATTCTTTCTAGAGTGGGCATCTGGTTTAGTCTGAAACGCATAAATGTGGTTCTCGCCTTCTGGCAAGGAAATCTTTGAATATTTAGAGGAATCGATTCCCTAGCATGCAAAAATTTAGCATACTCCTTGTAGGTAACATGGGACTCAATATCATTTACTGTGACTACCCAGTCTGACCTAAATAAAGATTTTTTGACTAATCCCGGTCGTTGAATCAGATCGTTTAAACAAAGTCCCAGCGATTCCAACAGAGAGAACATTCTATCGCTAAAACTCTTGATAGATAGTACCGTCCCCGTGTTGACTACCTTATTCAACAACTCATATAAGGTGTTTATCGGAGGATCATGTATTTTTCTAAAAGAGGAGAGTTGCCTCCACAAGTATCTGGCTTTAAGTGATATGAGACATAACTCGTGCCGAATAATGGAATTGGGGATTGCCCTAGAAAGGCCCATTGCTTCCTTCCACAGTTTCCCCTGGATCAAATTTAGGTATGAACTCAAGTCCTTTGTACAAATGTCCAAACCGTACAAAAGAACCGGTTCACATTTCGCAAGATAGAAGCGTCTAATAGGCAGAAGCGAAAATTTACAGACCTTTCCCCTCAGAAATTTCATCTGATTCTTTAGTTTAGATAGGTTATGGCCTGAACCTGTTCCACCGAGTTATCTCCCATCTTCCAGATACATGGTTTGACAACTCTCTTCCTACAAATTACAATCGTTTGGGATTTCGAAGCGTTGGGGGAAAGATTATTCGCCAGTGCATATTGGTAAAAAATATCCATCCTTCTGCGAAGGCCTCTCGGGGTACGATCAAAAAGGATAAAGTCGTCTGCGAAGGCCATCCACTCGATAGCCAAGCTACCCAACCTGAAATCATGAGGATATGCTGCTCACACTATATGCCTCTGAGGAAGGAACACAGAGCCAGTATTTGAATTAGGCCATCCATTTTTAAGTATTGTCAGAGTACCTGTGGAAATGTAACCTTCCCAGGTAGGGGTGTTTTTTTTCCATACTTCTGCACAAACTGTTTCTTGTAAAACGGAAAAATAAAGGGATACATCTCTTCACTGCATTTTATAGTTAATGAGTAGCGGTCAATGCGCAAGCTTTCCGTCCATTTTAGTAAGTCACAATATCTATCTGCCCGTTTTGGGAAAACAAGTTAACCCCTGTGTTCCAATGTGCCTGCCACACTGTAAAAGGCCCCGTCATGATAACTACACATGCATGACGGATCGTGGTTCGCGTCGCTCAATAAAGAGGCACTAACTTCCCTGTCCATGAGACAAGTCAAAAACAGCAAGATCCAGGTAGCAAATAATGGCGAAGTCACAAGATATGAGGGAAATCGGAATACCTGTTTTTTTAAAGATGCCCGAAGGGAGCATGGGTGAGATTATTAATCCTGAGGTTGCCGATGCTGGGGACGATTCCTCAGAAATTGTTTTAACTAGAAAACACAGGCGCAAGTAGAAGTTGAAAAATGTTGCAATATCCAAAAAGGGTCTAACAGAGTACATCTCCTCTGTGGGCTACACAAGAGGTGGTCTCTCTCTCCTTGCCAGGGAACCAGCAGAAAATCACTTGTCTGGAAGGGAAACGTGTGCAGAGGACCTGGATGTGCAAGGGACCTATGGTGATGGATTTCACTGCATACCCTGGGTGGGCGTCTGTCTATACGTTAATGTAGAAGATGCTAACTTCTTCCACACTTTCCCTGCGACTGGCTTGTAGGATGTGAACATAGACATTTGCCTCGTGTAGAGCTGCAATCTCTGGGCAGTTGAACGCTACAGAATTCATTGTGTTCCGAAGATGTGTGCATGTGTCTCTTCGTTAGATAGGATGTGGGTCTACACACAGCACAGAATGTACAGATAAAAGAACACTTGTGTTTTTTATTTACTTACTTTACTGCACACCGGGACACGTGCACACATTCTAGTGTCTGTTTCTACACAGTCAGTCTCCTCGCCTCAATGGCTGTGCCAAGCAGCAGCAGCTCTTCTAATAGGGCCCGCTGTGTCGACGGCTCGTCTGTCACCTGTAGTGTGCAATGTTGACTAGGGCCTGCTGCTGCTCACACACACTCATAGAGCTGCTTTGGTTTTCGTGACATCAACACTTCCTCTCTGACGTCTCCCAGCATATGCTTGGGGGCCGCACCCAGCACAGACACCCAATGCTCATGACGGCCCGGCGACGGTGGGAGCGGGATGTGTCATGATTGGCTGGCCCAGGTCTGCTCCACCCCAAGCAGGACGGCAATTTTGCAGACCTTCTAGGATGATCAGATGCAGAGGTGTGTCAGACTGTCTCCGTACCTCCCCAACCTCATCCTCACCTTGGCTTTTAGACGGGCTGTCCTTGGTGTTGGCTGAGATCTTCTTCCATGGTTTTTTAGTATCCTTTATCTGTCTTTCCTTGGATCTTCTGTCCTTTCTGTTGTGCAAGTATGGTCTGGCTCCCTCGGAGGCCACCTTGGCAGGGATTGGTACCTGCTGTCGGGGAACTCTGAGGAGCCAAACCCCAATAACCAGGGAAAAAGCCGAATTGGCAACAAAAAACCTTGATGTTCAATCTTCCTGAGAATGTTTATGAGTCTGTGAAGAATTTTAGACTGCAGGAGTATGCCAGAAGGACTTGAAAGGCGGATGTCCTAGAACGATAGACGGAGTCTTTAGTGCAAAACAGTGGAGTTTCGCTAAGGCGAAAAGGAGAATGGGATTCCAATGTTAGAAGGTAATGCCCCTGCAGACAGGTCGGAGTGAGCTGCTGCAGCGCTGGAGTCTGAAGGGCCAGTTACGCGAGTTATCAGGCATAGCAGACAAGCGGTCGCTCAGGTAGCCGGAATAACACACAAGAATGATAAAGTAAAGAAGGTAAGTATAAGAGAAAAGTACATCCACTACATACCAAGATAAGTAGATGCCACGAAAATCAAGGGAGAATCACGTAGGTCCATGAAGAGGAGCCCCCCAACACACAGCGGCCATGTTACATTAGGACTAGACCGTGAAAAAAGGTTCTCATGAAAAAGCTAATGTTTCCAATAATGCCATATCTTCGAAGGGCGTATTCTGACAAGGTGTCCAGCGGGATAACAGCAGGCTCAGGGTACCAAACCTTCCAGCAGGTCACCAGCGGTTCCTCGACTCGGCTTCTTAGTTTCAGGATACTTGGGATCCCATCCTTCATTCAGTGAGCGCTCCAGCGATTGACATGGTATGGGTGTTTGGAGCCTTATCTTATCCAAAATCTCCTTTGCGCCAAATCGAAGAGGAACCAATGGGAGATCTTCTCACATACAGGCATACCATACATGGACCAATCATGACCGCAGTGGTCCCAGGCATTCACAGCACACCAGACTCTCTGGCACCCAGTATGTGTATTGGAACCAGACAGCCCAGCCCACATCCTGGAAGCACATACACAAGGCATGCAGAAGCCCGCAAAAGTGTGGCATTTTGCGGGAGAATGCTTGCCCAAATAAGGGGAATTTGAAGGGGCAAGATGGCCAAAGGACAGGACAAAGAATCTCGTGGCATGGCCATTTTGGATCATGGCCACCTATTTGTGCAAAATGCGGTAACCACAGTTTACCTGGCAGGAAAGGGTTAAAAATACATGAAACGATAAGCTGCCAACAGCCCTGTCCAAGGCACACCTGCACTTGCACCATGTTGCAGAAAAGTTGCAACATTGACAAGGACTAAGGGAAACAAAATCTCCCAGTACTGACTGTCTGTAAGGGCATTTCTGTTTCCCCATAACAAAGTGAGCTGAAAGCCCAGGGGAGTGCAGCAGAAGGCTGTGCTCCTCTGGCAAAGTCAGACTATGGTGTTTAACAGCAGAAAGAAGTTGGGGGGTACACAACTAGAGGGAAAATTACACAAGGAATGGAAATCTTTCCTAACACCTGCCAGGCCAGCCCCACACAATTTGTTGTTGTTATTTGATACACAATCTTGCCTGCACAGCCTGACCAAGGCCCGAGTGGGGGGTTCCTGGCTGGCGGCACCACGCTGGAAGTGGCTGGGCCTGGGGCAATCAGTGCTTTTGATGCACTATTTCATGAAAGCAAAGCTAACACTTAGCAAAGTGTTAACTTTCTTTGATGAAACTGCACAGAACACAACATGACATGATTTAAATTGACAATCGAACGATCCATGTGCCGTGCTGCGGCAGCAGCCAGCAGATGAAAATATGAACTTGCCGGCTGTGGGCGGCTGCTATGTATATTGATTTATCAATATGAAACTGGCTCCCAGGTTGGTTCATAAAACCGGCCGAGGTCATTCCCATGATCAATTTGTATGGGGGGGGGGGCGGCTGAGTGGCCGACTGGCTAGTCTGCCCCTGTCTGCCCCCTATGGGTGGTGGAGTGTGAACCTACAAGGGGAGTGTTACCATGGATAACCTCAGTGCCCTGAGGACAGTGTGCATGGAGCTGGCAGGGATGCCCAATGGCCAACTTCAGAGCACAACAGGGCAGGCATGTCCGTTTAGGCAAACCACGATAGACCTGCTCGACCCATTTGCTGCAAAGGAATATTCTGCTCGGGTGAGCAACCTCCACCTAAAACAATAGTGCCCAGCATGTCTGATGAATTGCAGTGTTTCCAGGGGGTGGAATAAGGGGTGTGCAGGCAAGCATTTGTCAGGCGTTTTCTCCTGGATGCACAGTAACTGGTAACAGTGAACTGGACCTACTGTGAAGTTACTGTGTTCAAGCCAGCTGCCACATTGCAGGTACAATGTAATGTTAACATGTTACTGCCACTTACTTATTAAAATATAGTGTAACATCCTAAAGGGAATGTGTGGCAGTGCAAAGTCACTTTAGAGGGTAGGAAGACACTCTGCACTGCTCCATGAATCAGGGTGTTTGTTGGCAGTGCAATGTCACTATGCACCATGCAAAATATTCCATGAATTAGGCCCTAAGGGTCAAGTTGAACTCAAGAGCCCATAAAGAAAATCATTGCATTGAATACAACTTGGCCCAGTAAAATTCCAGTTAGCATCTGGTTGCCCAGAGAACATCTGTGAGTGAAGAGAGCTCACAGAACCACATTGAATGAAGGAAATCAAAAACCCAGTGAGTTAACTAACTCACCCGTTTTTGGAATAAGATAGCGAAGATAACCTCAATTACTTAGTGAAGAGCAGAAGAAGGGAGGGGAGAAAGGGTAAATGGGTACTGAAGTCTTTTATTTTATTTTCTTAGGGGTAGAGACTGTGGCAGTATGAGGTTCGAGAACACTGTTTTCTAATGGGGAGGTTCTTCAGAAACAAACCCCATTCCTTTGCGGAACTACTTGGATCACCCAGTAATATGTGGGGCGCAGGCAATCTCACTTTGGCTCGTGGGTACATCATCGAAGGACGTTTTCCCTCGGAGAGCAGATTTGAGGTAAGGCATGACAGAAGAACACACCCATATTTTAAATGCTCACTCAACACAGCAAACTATTGTTGAATTGGTGGCAGTATTATGAGAACTGTGGGAGGAGTAGCAGTCCACAAGGGGTGCAAACAATGCTTTATGCCAGGATGTGGTAATGAACTGGGAATCCAGTGCTCTACAAATGAGTGCAAAAGCACTGCAAGTCAGCGTACATAGGTCTGCCCCCACTAGTTCAAAGTGAGTTCGGGTCAGCGGTCCACATAAAGGACCTCATATCATGCAAGATATTACAGTGTGCCCTTGCCGCTCCATTGACATTCTTTAAGGAGTTGAATGTTTGACATATTCTTCAAACAATCTCTACTTCATTTGTTATTTTGCCAGCAAGTCTTTGCGAATGATAGCTCCAAGGTGGCCTTAATTACTCCTGCCTAGGGAGAAATGTGTTTAAATGACCTATCCCTCTACTCGAAAAAAAAGAGCCTCTGTTTCAAAACTACTGAGGTTTTAAAAGGGAATTAGAACAATTGTTTTCCAAAACGGCACTTTCCCAAGACTTAGACAAGGAGTTATTGACTCATATTCAATGTAGCCAAGATTTGTTTTCTTAATATTGTGGTGTGGCCATGTTGATTGAATCGAGCAGAGCTTCCGGTTTGTACTACTGAAGACGTATGGATTTGGCACGAAAATTCTCAGATGGATATCATTGCTGTATTCGAAACCCACGGCTGCTGCCAATACTAACAGATGTGTGTCAGACTTATTCAAGCTAGGAAGAGGCACGAGACAGGTCTGCACCCTATTGCCACGACTGTTCGTGTTGGCTATGGAGCCACTGGCCATGAGGATTCGACATGATGAAGAAATAGAAGACATGTGTTATGGGAATTTATTCCAGAAGGTGTGGTTGTATGCTGGCGGCATGTTGTTGGTACTAAGGACCTTGGACAGTTCATTGCCGGCTCTGATGCAGCAAATAGAGAATTTTTAATCTTTCTTGGGATAATCCACATGTGCCAGCTCTTGTGTTATGAGGTTCGGATTCCATTGGTGCCCAGAGCAAATGAAATACCTGGGTGTGTGTCTCTAAACGGAGGTGCGTTGGATGGTTGAAGTGAAGAAGCATGTGGGGTGCATTTACAGGCCCTAACATAAACCCCTTCACCTAAAAACAGCATTTAAACAGTGCCAAAAAAATGCATGTGCTCTGCTTCCCTGGCATATGTGTGGCAAGCATTTGAACCATGCAACCCAAAGAATGGCCCTGCACAAATGCTTTACTCCTTTTTGAATGATCAAAAGTTGAACCTTTCACCAAGAACGGCTATGCATTTACTTTTCTTTCATCTGAATAATACGAAGTCAGGACCTGCATACAGAACGGCTCTGTGTTTGCTTTTCTTGCATCTGAATAACAAAAAATATACTTCCAAAACTCCATTGCCTTATTGTTAATTCACATGAGGGGCAAGGATTTCTAAATTACAACCTGACACAGCTGCTGTTTTCCCTTTCATGTGAATGGCAGCACTTTAAAACACTGCAAATGGAAAAGAAAAAAATGGCTTGGTTTTTTCTTTCATCCCATGTCAAATCAAAGAGCCCTCTGCAGGGGGCTTACCCCTCCGTGTGCATGGATCAACAGTCAATGCAAAACCCACTCAAAAGGACAAATCAAATTAATCTCATGACCTACAGAACCACATTCAAACATTAAATGACATACGGCACGTACAACGTGTAACAGAACATAAGGAAAAATGACGTTTGAAAGCCAATGTAAGATGGTAGCTTTTGCTTTCACAGAAATGTCAATGTGAGTGCGGGTTGGCTACACATGTACTGTATGTTCTCCCCACAAGACTTCAATCACCTTAAGACTGAGAATACCAGTAAAACTAGTTTTGGGCTCAATTGAAAGCCTGGCCTCCCACTGTAAGTCGCATTAATAAATGAACCATTCCTCAATGACATGTGATGTGGTGGCAGGCGTGATGATCCTCTGCCAGACTAGAAGGCAGCACTGGCAGGAAAGACAAAGGACGCAAGTGTGGCTAGTGCTTCAGCAAGAGAGTGCAGAGACCAAACTATTGCCTTGCTGTCGAGAGAGTCCTGAGATTCAGCCTGGCTGTCCAGAATCCTATCCAGGAGAGTGCAGAGACCCAACCCCTTGGCGAGCTGTCCAGTGGGTCCTGAGATCCACCTGACATTCCAGAATCCCAAACCAACCCTTACTTTGTAAGTAGCAAATAACCCCAGTCCCAAATTGTAGAAACCTCTCCTTTTCTAAAATAAATCCCATAGAATATCCCATTGAAAATCCCATTTAAAGTCCTAAATTTCCAGTATAATCTATTCACCTTTCCATAGAAGAATTGTATTCACCTGTGCATGTTAGTGCATTCCTTTGATAAATCTCTCAGTTTTCTGTATAAATCATTAGCATTATTTTGAAGTAAATCAATTAATTCCCCTATAAGTAATTTGCATGTAAGAGAATTAGCATCCTCAATAAATCTTCTAGTATTCCCCAGGTGCTCAATTCATTACATTTATTCGATAATACAGCACCATTAAACACAATCAAATTAATTTGACAAGTTCAGGCAGTCAAAGTACACTGGTATTTGCTCCTTTTGACAGTAGATACACTATAACAGTGTCATTAGTAAGCCTTTTAATGTTGTGCCCATATGCCTCCTAAATCCAGTTTGAAATGTGTGCAACCTTTCAATATATATTAACCAGTGCTCAAGATTCTTCAGGATCATTGATTCATTGATGCAAATACTTTACTAGTCCCGCCCAACAAGGCAATTGGCCAATCATTATTTTGATCCAATCTATCTCTTTTTTATATATATAAATGGGTACTATTTAAGACAAGTTCCAAGATCGGGGCAATGTATTGAAAACAATGATCTGTTGGAATAGTATTGTGAGTGCACCCTCCCCACAGCAAATCATTACCTTTCAGTGTTGAGTTTGATAGCCCATCTAGGTCAGTTGCTCCCAAATATTCTAATCTATTGATATGAAATAGTATTTAAACATTCCAGGAACCTGCACTTTCTTTTAACAAAGGACTAAATGGACCTTCTTTTAACACAGGATTCACCATCGTACCATCACCTACTAAGGCATAGGAATCCTGAAAGTGTTCCACCCTTATTTCAGCTGCAATTAGGTTCAACTGTAAATAGGCTTGACTGGTTAGATCTTGTTAACAATCGCCCAAAAATACTTGGAGTTTTTTATTTTATTTGTATCTGTAACATATGTTCTCCTTTCCTTTGTAAGCAAAGATGTTTAAAACCCACTAACCCATTCTTAAAGCCTTGCTTCAAAATTTTATGTTCTTCTAATGTCTGACTTTGCATGGCCCTCAAGACAAGTTCCCTACCTAGATCTGTCTTCCTGTGCTCCGTTTCTAAATCATGCATATTATTCCTAACAGTAGCAATTTTAGCTCTTACATCTTTATAAAAACATTCCTTCATGTCCTTAGGGCATATGAACGAATTTGAGTTAAAGATGGGGTTAATGAAAAATGCATATTGATCACACATGAGACTATCATAATAGTTTGATATTATTTTATTATAGATATTTACAATGTTGAAAGGCCCCAGAACCCCACCCAGTATTTCAAATACCCAGTACGTGTCTATGCCTTTGACTGTTGTATCATGGAACACATAGGACCATTAATCACTGAAGTTCAATCCTATTTTAAGCCAAATACTGAAGAGCCACCATCTAGTCACACTTCAGGAAACATGGCTGATGGCTTGTCTGTCGTTTGAAGGTTTTTCGTCATCTTTTCAATCAGCCAAAAAGGGCAATCTTGGTCGCTCTTTTGGCGGATTGCTTACTTTAGTACGCTCTTGTCAGTATTTGAGTATCATTATGTTTATGTATATAGCGTTTTGTTTATTGGGAACACATATAAGGTTAAATTTAGTCACCCCATTGACATTCTGATCCTCATATTTACTGGCCTCCAGGTATTGGCCTTTTAGAGAAAGTCCTTGATCTTATACTGAGCACTGTCGATGAATGGCAAGTGAAACATCCCATTGGTCAGTTGATCACCTTGGGGGAGACGTTCTAACCAAATTTACTTGGACAAATGGCCCCTCTAAATCAATTCTAGACTACATTTTTACAGGTAGTGGCTTGTACGAAAGATGAATGATCTTGCTTTTTCTCAGTGTCGGAACTTCAATGGGTTACTCATTTTGGTGACATTTTTGACAGTCACTCTGAAAAGAAAGTCAATGGGCCTCATTACGAGTAGGGTGGTAAGGGATACCGGGCACCGTTAAGGAGACCGGTGCCGGTAATCCCTTACCGACCTACTACGAGTTCCCTTAGCAGGTCCCTCCTTCAACGCCTGGTTTTACCAGGCATTATGGACGGCACCCACTAAGGAACTTCAGAGCTAATAACGGTACCCCAAATTGCGGTACGGTTATTAGCTACTTCCCCATTCCCAATGAGCCCTATGGGGGCTCAAATGGGAATGGGGAATGTTTTTTCAATGGGGACTTGCAAAGGTCGGACTACACCGGTAAGTCCCCATTGAACGAGACCGGTGCCGGTACCGTTATTGGAGGCAGTTATGGCGCAAATAGCACCATGACTACCTCCAATCTCGGAATGAGGCCTAATGTTTCCCTTTTGTTGGACCCTTCAGTAGGTGCCTGGTCTATGACCATATTGAAGGACCAAATTACTGATGGTATCAGTAAAATTAGCTCCTCAAGAGCTAGTGGCCCTATAATGTGTCCAATATATTATTTAAGGAGGACCCTGATACATGGGCATGTATACTATTGATTCTTTTTAACAACATTATAGCCACGTGTACGTTCCCCAAATCGTGGTCCTTCGCATATATGCTACCGATCTTCAAAAAGAGCGCACGGTCAGACCCATTGAATTTTTGACCAATAGCAATCATTGATGCGGATAGCAAGTTATTAATGTGGCAAAGGTTGATCAACACATTTCCTTTATTTCGAAAACATCATGCCACCACATTGAATAGGTTCTTATTGAAAGTAGTCAGGAGTCAAGTTTATAAACATGAATATGAATCTTGATATATGGCCACAATATATCTCTCCGCTGCTTTTGATGCAGTCGATTGAGGTCTTCTCTGGAATAAGCTTCTGAAATGGGGAATCCCATCAGCACTGTTATGGCTTATTATTGGGTTATACTCCAATTTTAAAATACAAGTTTTATTTGATCATAAGGGTAATATGCCAAGGAGTATACCCACTACCAGAGGCGTAAGGGAAGTTTGTGTATTTGTGCCATGTTTGATTAATTTGTATTTGAGTGACATTGGCGAGTAACTAAATCCGGCAGCCCTACCTAACCTGAAAATACAACATCTGACGCTAGTTTGGTTAGCGTTATGATTTTTTTTATTTTTTATCTGACTCCAATTGGATTACAGCATCTTTTGTCAGCCTTTTTTACAGCATCTTTTGTCAGCCTTTTTTATTTTTTAAAATGATACCCTGCACTGGCAAACATAGATCTAATTTTTTTGTTTGGTAAATTGATCATGTGCCCCTAGAAAAAATGAAGGATTTTGTATACTTGGGATTACCTATTTTTATCAAACAGAATATAACATTTATTAAGGACTGGCTTGTTTCTCCTGCAACGGCACTAGGCAATCGATTGGACATTAAGTATGGGAAGTTTTCAATTGTACCCTCTTTGAAATTTTATGAAGGGAAAATTATCCCCAAGATACTTTATGGCTTTGAGATACTTCCATTTTGGGCTCTAGATTTGCTTTCAGATATAGAGGGCTAGTTGTGGAGGAGGATATTCCAGATTTATCATGGTACTCCTCTAGCCACTATCTGCTATGAACTTGGTTTGATCTCACTTAAAGGTTGTGGCCAGTGGAAGTATTTATATCTTTACCATAAGTTCTTATGTCCACCTTGTGCTCCTTCTGTATATATGAAATTAAATAAGGTTTTGATTGATAGAAAGGAAGTTTTTATGTGTGAATTTTAAGATAACTGTGATAATTGGCTTGCTGACTTCAATCTGGTAACAGCTGATCTTAAAGATAACCCATTGCGAGTCAAAAAACTGCTTTATAGACAGGATTGGGTAAATACACACAAATCTTTTAATTCATATAAATCGCTTACCTATTTACAGTACAAGTCTAAACCAGTTGGAATGGTTGCTCCTTATCTCGTTGTGTACCCTCAAAGAATTGGGATACAACAATTTTTTAGGTTTCAAATTAATCAAGTGTATACTAAAGAGATCTTGACTAGTTATAAAATGTTAACAGTTAACCAAGGTTCTTGCAGGTTCTGTGGTTCTATCAAAACCGTTGAAAACCTTGAACAATTAATTACATCTGGGTTCACCTTTAGGGTCTTCGAGAGATACATTTTAGACAATTTTAACTACAATCTCATGTGATTTCTTTTATGCAGCGGTGCTTAGCAGGATGCTCGACTTCGGTGGTCTTGGCAGTAACAGGCTTTTTAAAATCTTTGCATTTGGAATGAATTGTCAAAACCAGTTTTCTCTTTCTAGTGTGTGTTACAGGTTTTTAAATGTTCTTGCATTATGTATTATTATGAATTTTAGTGTTGTATCCTGATAAATTGTTTTGTTAAAAGTGTTTTTAAAATTTTGTAACATAAAAAAATATATTTACAATTGAAAGATACCTTTTTATTCTATTTCGCTTCTTAAAGAGTGGTCTAAACTAGTTCTTAAACATGGTGCCATTGTAAATAATGCAAGTACATGCTGTCTATTTAAAATCATTGGCGTTGGTTTCTGAAAAAGGGCTTCAACCCCCACATGCAAATCTGTCCCCTGGTTCACACATACTGCTCTGGAACTGTTCACTCTTTGTGAATATCTGCATGTATGATTTATCAAGCAACAGTGGCGCAGTCGTTATACTCCTACTCATCAGATTGTTTTTGTCTGAGGTTTCCCTTTTGTGCTTGGTAATCCTTTCCATGACAGAGAGAACGTCCACATGGTTACTATCCATAGCAGATCACAAAGTGTCTAGATCCGTAGACTTTTCCATGTTGGTGAAGACTTCCACTTGTTCGGCCAACTCTAACAGATCACACTCCTCCTTGTGTATGTTGTTAGTGATTGCAGATTTTATCAAAAAGGGATAATGTCCCTCATTATTAGTTTTCCGGGATACCAGGAAATGGACCTCCCGTTACCGGCGACTAACTTTTCCCAGCATTACTGGGATATTACAGGTGCCCGCAACAGCAGTAAATCCCCATTCCATGGAGGCCCATAGGACTCCATGGAGGGGATTGCTGGTATTTCCGGCACCGATAATGCTGGTGCTGGAAATACTGACTGTTTTTTGCTGGTTGGGGCCTGATTTAGCTCCAGCTCTTAGTTGGAGGTAAATCAGGTGGTGGCCCCCAGCACTAAGCTTGTAGTTTTGCAGTGTGGGAAGAGTGGCGGTCATGGAATTACCACCAGTTTTACCAGCACTTTTCCCACATCGCAAATCTTATAATGAGGCCCATTGTCGCCTTTCTTCTTTTGCACCTTCTTTTGTTTTTTACTAGTTATACATTCTTGCTTCTTGTTCTGAGCTTTCTGTTTTTCCCTGGCTTGAAGCTAAATTCATCATGAGCCCTGGGGTTTGAACTCTTATTAGATTTTTTATTGGACACTAGCATGCACAAGTCATGTAGAGGTTTCTGTGATGATTTGCTGATCTTTCTTACCCCTTTAGTTATGATATTGTCTTGTTGATTCAAATCTACTGGGCTCAAGGGTGGTTTGCTTCGATTTAGGTTCGAAACTACACCTGTGTGTGAGGTATTATGATTTTCCTTCAATTCTGTATGTCGGTTAAAATTTTCCAAATCATTTCTAGAATTTGTATTCTCCTCAGAGTGACTTAGAGAGGTATCACGTTCTGTCATTATATGGTTCATAGTCTCGCACAGGTTCAAATTTGTATACCTTTTTCTTGCCAGTGCTCGAAAATTGCCTGATCCAGTTGAGAGTTGAGTTTGCATAGAATCTAGTGCTTCTGCAATCTGTTTCAACACGCTTGTGTGCAGCGTTACTTCATCTCTGATATTATTAGCCCCACAAAGGAATTTAGCACAATGTTTAAAGCTGAGATAGGTGTGTCCAGAGAGTCCAGGCTATTTATCTTGCCAAACAGGCTGTCTGAAAGCGTCCGAAGTATTTCTCTTCCAATGACACTCAAGTTGAGTAAGCATTGGCGGTGTAATCGACAGGCGATCCTTTGAGGTATTATCCCCCAGCCCACAATAATTATATCATCCCGTTCACTGCGAGAGTCATGAACCGAGTATAGAGAATTGTCCAACAGAGGAGATTCGGGGGTGGTTAATGTTGGGCCAGGAGGTACTACATGCACTTCCACATTAGTCACATGATCTCCTCCCTCGGTAGCATGTTTTGGTGACTAGCTTGATCCATGTTAGGTTTTGACAAGCAGTCTGTTATTTTGGTTTTGTGCCCCTTTTCCATAGTACTCATGCTGTCTACTAGAACACTGTCCTTTAGCTACTGGGTCTCCTTAATGACTCCATGTTCTTACAAGTCAAATGATGTATGTTAGGTTTTACTTGTGTTAATATTACCAAAGTATTAAATACCGTTCGGAGTTATGACTCACCCAACGTCCGACCAAATTTGCCATTCCTCTGCAGTCAATTGCAACAACTGTACTTTGGCGTGCACTTCGCGCAGGCGCCTCGTGCACCAGAATACCTTCTGTAAGGTCCTTCCTTCACAGGGGAGCAGAATTCAAACAAAGAGCTGCCTTCTCCCCATCCAAAACGTGGTAGCTGCACCAACCACACTGTACCGTGCACTTTTTCGTGTGAACTCTCCATGCATCGGATTTCCTTTTTTAGGTCCCCCTTTACAGTTGTGCAGAATTCAAACAAGCTCCACCTTCTTGCTGTCAAACACACGGTCGCTGCAACAACCAACTGCACTTTGATGTGCACTTTCCGTGCTTGCACCCGGCCTGGCAGATTTCCTTTTATAGGCCCTTCCTTCACAGCTGTGCAGAATTCAAACAAAGAGCCACCTTCCCGCAGTCAAACCCATGGTTGCTGCAACAACTGCACTTTGGCATGCATGTCTCTCCCAACACTGCCACCTACTCTCCATACAAGACTATTAGCACATATTGTTAGTAGCAACACAGGTTTTAGAGTTGCAGTTGTGAAGTAAAACCTGTTAGCTTAATAATAAATAAAGTACACAAATCATGTTAATAAATACAATGTGGTTTTAATTTGTAATATTTAAATAAGCAGGTTACCTTTATAAGGTAAGTGCATTTGCTTGAACTGGAACAGATTTAGCATGAGAGTGCTTTAAGTGCAATCATAAAGTCAACATGTTTTCTTTACAAAAGTAAAAGCAGTGTCGAATGTTTTAACTTTCACTTTGTTGTCGTATACCAAGTAGGAGGCCCTGAGTCATGGATTGTTTGCCCCGGAAAAGAACGGGATTTGCGTGCCATTCTGCCCGCAAATCGCTGTTTAACAAATGGGGATTTGCGGGCAGAATGGCGCACAAATCACGTTTTTTTTCCAGCGCAAATAATCTATGAATCAGGGGCGGAATGTCTTGTTGAAAGAAAAGTTGGTGGATTAATGAATTGCTGTTTCTTGAATGCAGAGAAATGTGTTCTGTTGATACCGTGGCTGCGTCTGTAGTCAGAATCTCTGGAATGCGATCATTATCAGTAGTTATTGAATACATTCCGAACATTCTGATTTGCTAAGAGGATGTCAATTACCTTTTCCACCTGGAAATGAATGGCATATCATACCAGCTTGCTTCAATATCAAGAGGTCAACGAGGTGGTAATAGCCTCACTCTGCAAAAGCCTAAATTGGTCATAAAAGTTGGCTGGGTTCCTGCTGGTTATGGCCCGTTACAGCTGCATCTTTTCGGGGGACACCTGCTGTTATTGTGTTGGACAGGTCATGGGAATGTGTCCTGATTCACAGAACGTTTTCCTACGGGATTGTGCCATTATATAAAACGCTTCTGTGAATCAGGCCCTATGTTTGTATCTCCAGCAGGTATTAAAACCTCCTACTTCGACGTCACAGCAAAATATAATTATTTGGGTTGCATTCCACAAAACAGATTCAGAAGTAGGCGTCGGCTGTTGTGACTTCTAATGCAAACTATGAACAGCACAAAGTATCAGGGGTGTTGCTAGGACTGGAAAAGATCCAGGGCTACACTCATGTCGGGACTGTCGAGACTCTGGGCTAGCTAGTCCTTTGGTTTCAGCTCCTGAGCTTCTATCTGGGGCTACAACCAAAAGACCCGGGGCTATAGCCCCTTCAACCCCCTCACCCCTACCCCCTAGCAACGCCTCTGCAAAGTATACCATTGCCTGGTTGATGAGCTATATTGTGAAACTACGGCGTCGTTGAGGGAAAGATAGCTGAGCATCACTCTCTTAACGTTGAAAACAGAATCTTTATTGCTATTTGCATTGTATTTCTGAATACGGTCGATGCCATTTTCCGCTGTGCATTTGGGATGTTTGCATTGTATTTCTGAATACGGTCGATGCCATTTTCCGCTGTGCATTTGGGATGCTCAGGAAGATTAACTGAATCAATCGGGATCGCTGCATCTTCACGTTCTGCTGTTTGCAACTTCATATGAATAGATTATAATTATGCAAAACCCCTCTGGGATTCCTTCCCTGCCTTCATTTTTCAGGAGAAGCAAACAGAAAGCCCCAGGCAAGAGACAGGGCGCCCCAAAGAAAGAAGAGTGCTCATAAATCACATTATCACCAATTGAAGCACACATTACATGAAATGAGATTCAATTACAAACATGTTAATATTTCCCTAAGGGTGCATCAGTAGGAGCGTTTAATAAAGAGGGACAATGATGTATTGCTACTTGAGGAATCGACTTCCCAAAATAGCCTTGTAAGTGGAGGCTGTTGTGCCTATGTCTGCTTTGTATTCTGCCGGCCTGCTGATCCACAGACGGACGCCTCAGTCAGGTGCATCCGAAAAAGAAATAGGAATGGTGCACACCTATACAGCGCGTTGATGCCGCGGGTGCTAGCGCTATATACATACGCATAGGCATAGGGCCAGATTCATGGCATTTTTTGCACGGTTCAAAATGAATTTGCACTGCTGAAAAGTGACTTTGCGCTGCCGACACAAACCCTGATTCATGGAACTGTTTAAAGTGTATTTTTGCAGTGCAAAGACCGCGCAAAGTCATTTTGATCTGCAAAAAATGACTATGCACTGACTTTGCAAAGACTTTGCACTGCAAAAATACACTGTACATAATTCCAGGAATCAGGGTTTGTGTCGGCAGTGCAAAGTCACTTTTCAGCAGTGCAAAGTTAATTTGAAGCGGGCCCATAGTCTTATACTGCCTTGATTTTTCTTTTAATGTGCTTAGTCAATTAAAACAATAAGACCAATCTGCAACTCAAACTCCTTCTTTGATAAATCAGAAAGAGAGATAGAGAGGACAGGTCAACATTACCGCCAATCTCTAAACTTGCACAATCTAGGACCATTTTACATTCCAGAAAGTTCGAAAGACCGGGCTCTTCACCAACACCGTTACCATCCAGGCACACCATGAATCTGTACAGGGTCTAGACGGCCATATGCCCCTATTGTGATTTCGCTTTTGTTTGCCCAGTGCGATCGGTGCCCATTGTGTTTGTCCCCTGCTACTCAATATCATGAATGCCCTGCTGTGAGTATGTGGAAGGCGCCCATTGTAAAGTGATTTGCTGAAATGGGCCACAGTTCTTTATTGCCCCACTCTGATGTGTTCTGCATTATACAACTCGTGTGATTGGCTCTTTGACTTCAGAGCAGGTTGAGTTGTGCCTAGGGACCCCTCCAGACACTGTCCTCTCTGGAATCCCTCCTGTAACTTCAACTCACAAACTATTCTCACACACTCTCTTCTGGGTGTCCACTGCTCCATGCAACCTATGTTTCCCCCCTCTCCTAGCCTTCCCACACTCTCACCCAGGTCCAGTCACTCCCCCCAGAGCCGGCTTTAGGGCAGGACGGGCTAGGCGACCGCCTGGGGCGCCATTAACCCCCACCATGGGCGTAATTATAGGGGGGTACAGGAAAACCTTTGTGGCCTGCCAAATTGTCCCCCTCATCTTTTGGCTGGGGCAGGGGGCCACATTGCACTGCTGCATATGTAATTGGACAGTGCAAGCCTGCCTCGGGCGACCAGCCAGACTCGCGCAGTCCATTAAATAAAGCAGGCAGCAGGTACACCCCGGGCGGCTCAGTCCCTCAACCTGGCTGGTGGCCTTACTCAAAGTTAGCAGACACTGCCAGGGTCCTGGACTGGGTGGTATTCATAGGATTTATCCATAGTATTCATATGCTCGCATTTAGTGGGTTAAATAAAAAAACAAATTTGGGGAGGGGGATGTCACATTTCAGTCGCATCATATAAAGCATGCCTTTGTAAAATGATTCAAAAGGTTAGCATATCACCTTATCTTTTGTTATGATTACCTCGTCAAAGAAAGCCTACGAGCCATTCTTTAGAATTTTGTGGAATTGCATTCTGGTATTTGTAGAGCTCAAGATGGGGGTGAAAATAATGCAACATTTGTACTCTTATTGTTTGACATATTTCAATAAGGATTCCTATATTGCTGGAGTATTTTAAATATGATGTGTGTACTTTTCAGGTCCAATTTATAAAACAGAGTATTGTTGAAAGCCACATTTCGTGGCAAGGAGGGGAAAGGATAAGAGGGCTCATTTGTTGGAATGATTTCCCGGTTCAATGGATGTGGTAAGAGAGGTTAAAGAACTGAAGATACTCTACATGGCCCTGTGCTGATTTTCAGGGTACAAGTTGAGATTACATGTGGGTTGACAGCGTCCGCTCACTTTTTTGACAGTGCCAACTCCATCCCCCCTGTGTGTTTTTGAGGCCAGCATGCGAAAAAGCTTCTTTGCTCAAGTTTTCGCCCAGAAGTATTTGAACCCACAAAACCACATGAAAGTGTCTTCAAAGCACATTTGGTATTTTGCTTTCCGTTGAATATTTCAATATAGATTTTTGGGTTAAATGGGTGCACACCTCTTATACTTTGCAGGAAAATATCCTCTAGCAATTTTATTATTTTTTTTGTTTTTTCGGTTATTGATTCATTTTGTGAACGAGAATGCTCATTTCTATTTGTAATTTTCTTCTCTTAGGAAAGGTCAGTTGAATTAAATTTGCGTATTCCACTTTAGGATGTGTTCAGTCCCTGTGCGTATGTTAATGATCTCCCACACTTTTTTCTAGACCTGAACCCTACTGATGACATTTGTAGACCTGTGTCATTGCTTACTCTGACTGCCTCAGTACCTTTCTGGTAAATAGCACAATTGAACTTTCCTACAGCAAAATCACTTTGCCCTGTCTGGCCCTGGGCCAATCCCTGCCTTGCATCCTTGGAACATGCAGTCACATTAGGTATGTTTGGATTACTTAACAGTGATCTACAGATATTAATGACACATTTTTTTACATGATTTTCTGCGAGGGGCCCCACACATTTTTTGCCACCCAGGGCCTCGCAAATCCTAGGACCGGCCCTGACTGTGGGCTAAACCTGTAGTGAGGGGGCTAACTTTTAGAGACTGCGAGAGTCGCCGGGAGAGGGGCAAACTTTGTGGGTGCAGCTGCATATTCTAATGAGACTATTCTAGTCACCTTAAATGTTAAAAGCTGTTGACTCTCCGTGTCAGAAACACACACTTAAGAACTGTGAGAATGAGCTGCCTTCTGTCTCCCATGCCCTGCTCACTCTCCTGATATGCACAGCGCCAGCGCGGGGGAGCCTTTCAAGGGCTACCCCGAGCTGGGGTGGTTGGAGAAGTGTCATTTTGAAATGCAATACGCTCGCAGGAGCCTGCGCATTTAACAACAATAGGGTGCTGACACCGTATTGAGATAATTACCACCCTGTTCCGGTTCAGGAGTACGGCAATCGTCATCTTAATAGGGTCCCGCAGCACGCTATTGTTGTTAAATGAGTTGGCTCCAGCGAGCACATTTAATTTTAAAATTACATTTCTCCCAACACAAAAAGAGACATTTGGCACCTCCACCCCTTGCCCCCACCCCAGGGGGGAGGGGCACCAAATTGTTCTTTTTCTGCCCGGGGCGCTGCTGTCACTAAGGGCGGCACTAACTGCCCCATCAACTGCAAGACCTACCAGCCCACAACTGGGTGCCTCAGGTTGGGACCACCATCGAGATATCACCCAAGGGGCACCCCAACAGCGTGCTGTGGTTCACATTCAGTTGCCCACTGATGTTGCCCGCACGGCCCTCTATCAACCTCCCTGCACTAACATTCACAATCTCGATAATCAAAACAGCACACAGAGACCAACTAAGCCACTTAGATGCAGCAATTCAATATCCCTTCCAAGAGACATCAAACAACGGATTGCTACACTGCAACAACCGACTTACATCACACAGCCCTGGCCAATACATGCTGCACCACCACAACTCGGGGTCTCCTCCGGACACAAATGCCTGCACGTGCTCATCACAGAACACCTAGAAGCTGACAGGCATAGTAGTACTCAGCTGCGTAGATTAATACAACAGCAAAGCTAGCTTGCACTATTCGTTATTTAATTCTTTATTGTGTTACGGTTTCAATATAAGCATTGTATCCCTGCTAACCTTACCCACTCACCATACTTTCAGACCCACCAGACCACCTGGACACAATCGAAATGGCAGTGGAGCACAGTATAAATCCCAGTAACACAACATAAGATGACATAACATTATATGAAAGCCAGTTGATGATCTGCTAATACGAAGTCACCATACTTGTCAGCACTGGTGTTGCTAGGTCTGGAAAAGATCCGGGACTATGCTAATTTTGGGACTGTCAGGAATTTGGCCTAGCTAGCCTTTTTGGTTGTAACCCGCAAGCTTGTATCCGGGGCTACAACCAAAAGACCCGGGGATATAGTCCCCTCAGATCCCCCTAGCAACGTCTCTGCTTGTCAGTATGCCTTTGCCCTACAAGATAATGGTGACATTTCATGAGGACGGGCAGTGCATTCCCATTTGAAATCCATTTACACACTTCCCAATCCTATGGAAGTGATATGTGGCAGGTGAGTATCAGAAATGGGTAAGAACGAGATTCATCCAGGCGGCTAACACTGTTCACATGTCCACATGTCCACCTCACTATTATCTGAGCAAACCTCTCTGGGCCTGATGCACAAGGCAGTTTTCTTCAATGAAAAAATGCTTTATGAATCAGACCCTCTGTGTTCATTTTTGATGTGGAATCCATGCATGGCGTAGCAGGGCACATGAACCGAAATCCCTTTTATATGTGCCCAAGTTCCATAAAGACGATTCACCTGCATCACTGCCTTCATCACATTAGGATCCATGCAGATTCTGCTCACTCTTTTGTACTGCAAAAGTGCTCACAAAGTCCATAGGGGCTATGTGTAATTGCATTTGTCATTACTGGTTACCCCCATGTACCCATGCCATTATCAAGTGCATTCACCACATCAAGGGTTTAATAACGATCATGCAAGGATTCTAGTGAAAGAGCAAGGGTACACGTGTGTGCGTGAGTGAGTGAGTGAGTGAGTGAGTGAGTGAGTGAGTGAGTGAGTGAGTGAGTGAGTGCGTGAGTAGAGAGAAGACACATGGGGTACTGACAAGGAGAAAGAACATAGGAGATGAGAGAGTGAGGCAAGATTGAGCATCAGGAGAGAGAGTGTGTTTGTGAGGAAGGAGTGAGAAGTGTATGAGGGAAGTGCAAGAGATGGTGGTAGAAATGGTGAGCAAGGAGAGGTGTGAGCAAGAGGCTGAAAGAATGATGGTAAGAGAGCAAAGGTGTGAGAGAAAGGACAGCAGATAAAGGAGAAGTGTATAAACAAAGAAGGAAAAAACAAGGAAGTGATGCCTGGAAGTTTTAGAATGAATCTTAACCTCTGGCATTGCTCTGGGCAACCCTCCAGACCATCATTCTTCACCTGCCAAACCATTACAGAAGGGGAAAGACCACATGCAAATCAGGCTTGGTCCCACCAAAAAAAGGGTCAGTTCAGCCCGCACTTCTAGGTCACATCCCTTCTGCACGAGACCACAAGCACCCCCAGACACGTTTCATTCTTGTTGGGCCTCATCAGTGAGGAGTAGCTTGGGTCTCTAGGCCCAGCAGGTGCAGGGCCCACGTCTGGGCATAACGTCCCACTCGGGTGACAAAGCAAAAAAAAGAGGTGATGGCTGGAAGGTTTAGAATGAATATTAACCTCTGGTATTGCTTTGGGCAACCCTCCAGACCATCGTTCTTTGCATGCCAAGCCATTGCAGAAGGGAAAAGACCATATGCAAATCAGGTTTGGTCTCACCCCAAAAGGGTTAGTCCAGCCTGAAATGCTAGGTCACATCCCTTCTGCGTGAGACCACAAACATCCCCATACATGTTTCTGCCTTGTTGTGCCACAACAGTGAGGAGTAGCGTGGGTCTCTAGGCCCAGCAGTCATGGGACCCACGTCTGGGCATACCCGTTCCACTCGGGGTGACAAAGCAAAAACAAAGAGGTGATGGCTGGAAGGTTTAGAATGAATCTTAACCTTTGGCATTGCTCTGGGCAACCCTCCAGACCATCATTCTTCACCTGCCAAGACATTACAGAAGGGGAAATACCATATGCAAATCAGGTTTGGTCCCACCAAAAAAGGGGCAGTCCAGCCCGAACTGCTAGGTCACATCCCTTTTGCAGGATACCACAAGTAGTCTACATGTCCACTATGGCTGAAATGTACCACATTTTTAGTAACATGTCAATGTATGGTGAGAGAGGTTCTAGAATGCTATTTGTCACAGCTATTATTGGTCTCTCTGGTGGTTTAGTGACATTGTTGTGAATTTTAGGGAGTACTAGCTGGGGTACCCGGCGTTGCCTGTGTCCTGATCGAATGGTGTCTCATGTGCCCTGGAGGATGATGCTCTTCTCCTTATGTCAGCAAGTCTTGCTTCAGTTTGCTCTGGTGTCTCATTTGCCCTGGAGAAAGTATCACTTGTCCTCTGGTCAGCAAGTCGTGCTGCGGTTTGTTGTTGTGTTTCAGAAGCTCTTGATATTGATTTTCACTTTGCATCAGATGGAGCTTTTCCAAGTGATGTTTGTTTTTGTGTGACATGTTTCAGTTACTCAATGGCGTCAGCACATTTGAGAAAATGTCCAAGAAAGATTGATTGGTTGTGCTCTTGTCTCATGAGTAAACTGTAACCTTGCAATTTCCCATATTTGTAGTCGCGTGATAAAATAAAATGTAATTTCTTTTTTAATTCCCTTTAAAAATCCTTTAATAAACACTTTTGAATATAGTAGTAATATATTTCAAAGGCATAACCAACACATCAAACATTTTTCTTCAGACACTTTTCCAAATGTTGCCTCCTTCTAGTACCTACTGTAGTGAATCGGGGTGAGCATCCGTAAATGAAGTTGTCTACGGAGTGAATCTTTTGCATCCAAACATGGACTATAATCTTGCCCCAGACAAAAGAGGAAATCCATGCAAAATTTGGTGGACGTGGGTTCAATGGTATGGATTTGTATAGCCGGACAAACATACACACATTAAGCTTTATATATATAGATGTACAGTACTATAATCATAGGATCTGTGATTGCCATTTTGTGACTTCTCTGTATGTACCTTAGGGCTTCCAAGCATGTTTTTGAATTTCAGCAAATGCCTAGAAGCACTGACTGTTAGCCCTTAGTAGACTGAATGAAGAAATGGTTAAACTTCATACAAATGTATGTCAAAATATCCTTACTAGCATTATTTATCCTTATGGTTACTTGCCATTGTCAACAGGTCTGGAACATGTAAAAGAAATTAAGGAAGCTTTAGGGAAAGAGATACCTCTGGTTAACCATGTTTCTGTACTTATCAAGAAGAATGATGAAATTAACATATGGCCGAGTGTGATTGCTGGAAAGAACAGGGACATGGGTTCAAGTGCCACTAGATTATTGAGTTTGGAAATGTGGCCCAGATTTGATCTTTGGTTGAACGAACTACTTGAAACAATTCAGTATCTTTTACTTTAATGAAACTGAACTACAATAATTTCCTCAATGCGAATGAAGCATTCATACATTTGCTGTCTAGTAGATATAAACTATTGATCTTTGCAATTTTAAATTTCACAAGTTCCCTGAAAATGCAGATGATCCAAATGTTTTGTATATTTTTATGACAATATGGGAAATAAATGCATGAAATAGAAAGGCATGGAAATAGAGGCAGTGTGTGCAATGAGCAATGGTTTGGCGCTGCCTCTGACCTCACCATGATCCTATGACCCAGTTACAGATAAAAAAGAAGAGTGACTCCATGTTTGAATGACCCAAATTGGCAACAAATATTGGGTTGAATGCAATTGAACATTCAAGATATCTGAATTTGAAAGGCACTCTCTTTACCTAGAAAGAGTCTCCAGCTTGCCACTTCCACATTATTGTGTACAGGTTACCAGTCTTCAGTTCACAATTGATTGAGGGGCAACTTTAAAACCATAAGAGTATGGTGGGGTGTGAGCAAATGGGTTTTGTAAAGAGATGGGTATGATTTGGGATATATGTAGCCCATACCTGGCACGAGGACGTCATGGGAAATCTGTATCTGGGCACAGATGAAAACTACAAATGACTCCAAGAGAAAGACTCACAGGAAACGTTTTTTTATGGCTTTCTAAATATTATAAGGGAATGTATGTGGCAGAGGTCCAGTGGAAGCCAGGGCCACAGTCTTGGGCCTGCAAATGCAAATCGTATGTCACCACAAGAATGGAATCGAGAACAATGTTCGTACATAGTTGTGGAGAAGAGAGACCATGCAAGCACTTAAACAGAAGGTAGAGCAGTTTAAACCTAATCCACTGCTGGACAGGCAACCAATGGATTTCTGAAAGGTAACTAGAGACCTTGGCGAAATTAGGAATTTAATAAATTAAGCGCACAGCAGCATTTTAAACAGTATGCATCTTCTGTAACAGGTTCTTAGCTATACCCGCATAAAGACTGTTAGAATTGTCAAGGTCAGGGTTTGTAAGCACCCCCTCACCACTTGAGCATTTAACTCTTCAGGCAGATAAAAGAGTCTTTCTAAGTAGCCACAACCAATAAAAAGATACTCTGACAACTTTACTGATTTACATAGCAAGTGACAGATCAGCATCCCACAAAACCTCAAGATGTTTAACTTTCTTGGCATAGGAACTGTGGGACATCCAAAAGGATTTGAGCGGCTGAAATCACTCTGATTTCTTTAGAAGATAACAAGTGTCTATCAACATATCCTTTTAAATGGATTCATTTTGAGACAATTGACAGTCATCCATTGTTATATGGCTCTCAAACACTCATCAAGGGACCCTAAAAGATCAGAAGATCCAGCTGCTTTCACATAAAGCTGTGTATCACGTACAGATTAATGGAATTCCATCTTAAAATTACACAGGATGCCCATCGATGGCTGTATGTAGACATTTGTAAGAACCATGACTGGAGACAGTTGATGCTTCAAATAATAATTTATTCTTAAGGTTCAGAACGTCCTGTTCTCTTTAATAAATTATAGTAAGGATTCTGAAGGTAGTTTCTTGACTACTTCAAAGTCTTGGGTATAGGGTATTTCTCAAGAGGCTCCTTCTAGTCACTCGATCCCAGATAGGCCCACCATTCACTTCCTCTCTCCTCTCCGGGGTTCTGGAAAATAACACAAAGGGAGAGTCAACGTTACCCCTTTTATATCTTGCAATTGGCTTATGTCCCCACCAATCAGCCTTTGGCCAAGTCTCTCCCCTGCTGATAGGTTGCTGATTACAGGAGCCAATCCTAATATAAGGAGCTGCTGTCCCCACCTCCTCCCCAGCTGCAGTGAGTTCTGTGTTGGAGCTTTCCCAGCATGCCTCTGGGCAATGAGGCCTCTGTAGTTCCCATCTACCCATTGGCCTGTTCCTGGGACACCATGGGCTGCCGTGGGTCTTTCCCCTTCCAGCTTCGGCATTCCTCCAGCCCCACCCCCTTCCAGGAAGTTCTGCTGCAGGAGCTGCAAAGGCCGTGTTCATGTGAGCGGTATGCAAGGTAAGGGGATCAGGTTTATGGGTGGTCTTCATGAGGAGACGGACCGCCTCCCCTCCCCAGCGGAGCGGGTGGGCGGTCCCCTCTTTATGGTTTGCTGCGGCTGCAGCGTGGGCTTCCCATGCCCTGCTGACACTGCCGCAGTGGGTGCTGCCGGTTTCCCTGATGTTCGCCGCAGCCAAGGCGCAGGCGTCTCACGCCCTGCTGTCCTTGCCACGGCCAGTGTAACTGTTCGCCCTAGGCAGGGCGGGAGCGGCACAGCAGTGCCAGGAGGCACCGTCCGCTCCTCGTCCGTCCCGCCGAGCAGGTCCGCACCCATCCAGACCCCGCCACCCTCACAGACCCTGCATCCTCACAACATTAAACAGCGGTGGCGAGAGGGCGGGAACCTTGTGACACCCCACAGTTGGGACATAACGGTCCAGATGTATACAATCCCAACGGAACCACTTACTGGATGGACTTGATGGATGATGAAGTGCGGATGGATGTATGTTGTTAAACTATGTTTGTAGGAGCACAGCATTGAGTTTACAATGTGTAAAGAAAAGGGATTACTTTTAAAAGGCCGAAATGAAGAAATGGGGCTTTGAGAATTAGTGGTCCTTGCATAATGGACTTTGCCGCAGTGATCCTCCATTTTTACACAGGCCACCAATGTGCCATGTAGAGCATTCCCCTGTCAAATAAGCTGGCATGGAAACGCTCAGCATGATGTTGCACTTTTTGGGGCTACAGAGAAAGACTGCTTGATCTACATGCCTTTATGTGAGAAGGGTTGTCATTCCACATGTAGGCCTTGTCCCTAGAGCAACAAGATTCTCCCATTTTGCCTCGATCATAGGGGGCTTTTAGGGCGAGCTCCCATAGCCTCCTACTGGGGCAGTATACACGGAAGGGTGTTGTCAAGCAGGAATCCTTCGTGTTATCTTTTTCCCAGTGCAAGCAGAGTGCAGAGCTGCAGGATCTAGAGGATTGAGTCTGACTGATTTGTCAGAAAAGTACTTAGGGACAAATTGAATGGCAACCTTGGCAGAACTCGATACAGCAGGTGTAACTTTGGGCTGAACTTAGAAATGTGGGCATATTGGTTCAGAGAGGAAAGTCAGGGCATAACCTGGCAATGAGGGGCACATTTGAGTAAACCTAGTCAATGGATTTCCATCAACACAGAACTCACACCAAGTGGCAAATCGAAAACTAACTCGGTAGCAAACATTAGGGAATGGAAAATGCAACAGAACTCTGCACTGAGTGATAACTTAGAACAGAACTACACACTGAGGTAGAATTGGGAGAAGACTCAACACTGGGAGGCACATGTTATGTTATGCTGATGTATACCGTGCACCAATACCACCCAAGAGCAGTCTCCAGGCACTCACGTGGCTCTGCAAGAAAGAAGACAGGTTTGGTTAGTGAGGGAATATTGATAGGATAAGTCCAGAACCAAGAGAAACTGGTCTCTGTGTGTGTTGGCTTGCATATGGCAGGTTTCGGGCACCGGCTTATGTAGCTGTGGTATACCGTCATTTCATCGCCGCACTTTTCATCGCAGGGTTTTTTGCTGCGATTTCTTTTCGTAAAAAAAAACATCAAATTTTTTGGGGGGTACATTTTTAAACAAAATGGGTTTGGGTGTTCGGGATGTAAAAATATAAATAAAAAAAGAAAGGGCGTTTGGGGGGGGGTTACTCACCCAAAAAAAACAAAAACAAATTTGATGTTTTTTTCGAAAAATATATCACAGCAAAAATGAAATTTTGCGATGAAAAGTGCGACGATGAAATCACATACAACCGTAGCTGCATGGGTAAAGTCCAGTGCCTGGGATGTTTTCTGTGTGGTTGTTTGTTGTTTTAGGGTGTGTCTGTGTGTGTGTGTGTAGATTGCTGTCATTTAAGGTTGTGTGCACTGGCTTATTGTATTCGTACGGGTAAAGTCTGATGTCTGGGATTCCATGTGACTGGTTGTTATGTTGGGGTCTGTATGTGTTTTGTGTGTATATTGGCAAGAGTTAAAGGTTGTGTGCAGTGGCCTGTTGTGTCCGTACGTGAAAGGTCGATTTTCCGGATTTGTTTGTTGTTTTTGTTTCTTGTTTTGGGGGTGTGTTCGGCTATAGGTTGGCTAGCCCAATGGGCATGTATAGTGTTTTGGTGGTGTGTTTGAGGAAGTAAAAGCAGGGTGTTAGAGCTTTGGCTACTTGCTAAATTCTTCTATGTGGCTAATCTACACTACCTATCCAGCCCTACAGGTAAGGGGTCTATCGGCTACTTTTAATCCCTAAAAATAGAAAAATACTCCCAAAAAATAAAAATAGGGAGTGAAAATGCTCCCAACAAAAAATGGGAAACAGACATGTAGCACAGTGTGCCCCTGTTTTCACTCACGCCGCTCTATAGATATGTTTGGACCAGTAGTGCACATAGTACCACAGGAAGAAACTACTGTTATAACTACCTGATCGGAAGAAGTAAACATGTATCTTTTAATGTGTATGAATAACAAAACAATTATTACCGAAATATTTCCATTTTCCAGTTAAAACATATTTTTAGTTTATAAAATACTCCCACTGGGAATTGGACTTACATGTTTACTCCGTAAGAAAGCATTTTACTCCCAACTTTAAAAAACAGGTAGTAAAATATTCCCACTTCTAAATCTTATCTGGAGCACTGGTCCTATCTGGTGTGACACATGACTAAACATCACAGTTCTATTTAAGTGTGATGCATGGTTAATCTTCACATTTCACTCTAAGTGTGATGCATGGCTGAACTTCAAAACTCTATCCAAGTGTGACGCATGGTCAATCTTCACAATTCTATATAAGTCTGACACATGGTTAATCTTCACAATTTCATCTACGTGTGACTCATACTAAACTTCACAATTCTATCTAAGTGTGACACATGGATCATTTACACATTTCACTCTAAGTGAGAGGCATTGCTAAACTTCACAGCTCTATCCAAGTGTGACGCATGGTCAATCTTCACAATTCTATATAAGTCTGACACATGGTTAATCTTCACAATTTCATCTACGTGTGACTCATACTAAACTTCACAATTCTATCTAAGTGTGACACATGGATCATTTACACATTTCACTCTAAGTGAGAGGCATTGCTAAACTTCACAGCTCTATCCAAGTGTGTCGCATGGTCAATCTTCACTATTCTATATATGTCTGATACATGGTTAATCTTCACATTTCAACCTAAGTGTGATGCATGGCTAAACTTCACCTGGCCAGAGGGGGGACTCCAAAATTGGAGCCACAAAAGTAAATGCAAAACACTTAAATTTTAGATATCTGGAAAGAGGGAGAACGCTTACATCTGGGACACAACAATACAAAAAATACAATTAATGGTTGGTACACAGCAGTGATAGAAATATATATTACTAGATGGCTAATTTTGGTATGCTATTTTATGTAGGGAAGAAGAGTGTCAGGGCTTTTGGAAAACAGTGCTTGCTGTACTCCCCACCGAGACCACACTTAGCTTGTCAGTCGCCACTAGTTGATGGCTGGCTACTGGCTTCCCAGGTGAACCCGAGCAGACATGGACTGGAGCTGCTTCTTCAGCAGCTTCCCTTTGCCTTCGGACCCTTAGCCGGTGGCTGCCCGGGAAGAGGTTGCCCTGGGAGAAACTGTTAAGGAGCACCTTCTCAGAGGAGGACCCTACCGGGGGGAGGGGGATGGGTGAGGGCAGGAAATAGGGCAGGGCCGAGGTCGCCTAAGAGAGTCAGGTATGGTAGAGGCTTGGAAGGTGAAAATTGGAGGATGAAAGGGGCAGAAAAATGGCAGAAAGTGGCAAAAATGGAAGCAGAGGCATGGAAAGATGGCAAAAGGAGGACAAAAGAAGAGAGAGAGAGGGGCAAATGAACGGCAGAAAGTGGCAAACATGGAGGCAAAAGCCTGCAAAGATGACAAAAGGAGGATGAAAGGAGGGATAGGGGCAAACAAATGGCAGAAAGTGGCAAACATGGAGGCAGAAGCCTGCAAAGATGACAAAAGGAGGATGAAAGGAGAGAAATGGGTGGACAGATGGCAGAAAGGAGCATAAATGAAGGCATAGGGCACAGAGTGTGAGAAGGGGGGCACACCTCGCAGGGACCAGGATGCAAGATGGACTGCAGCGTCCTGGACCCAGAAAGTGGGTTTAGGCACCTCTGAGGTGGACCCAATCAGGGGACGGAGGGGGCAGTGGGACGCAGGAAAGAGGGCAGGACAGAGGTTGCCTAATAGAGCCAGGTATGGTAGAGGACTGGAAGGTGAAAAAAGAAGGAAGAAAGGGGCAGAAAAATGGCAGAAAGTGGCTAACATGGAGGCAGATGCATGGAAAGATGACAAAAGGAGGAAGAACGGAGAGAAAGAGGCAAACAAAAATCAGAAAGTGGCAGACATGGAGTCAGAGGCCTGGAAAGCTGACAAAAGGAAGATGAAAGCAGAGAAAAGTGCAGACAAATGGCAGAAAAGAACACACATGATGGTACAGGGCACATATTGTGAGAAGGGGGACTCTCACCTCACATGGTCCAGGATGAAAGATGGACTGCAGCATCATGGTCCCAGGAAACATGTATAGGCACTCTCTGGGGAGGGCCCATTCAGGGGATGGGGGCAAGAAAGAAGGCAGGGCAGAAGTTGCCTAAGAGAGCCAAATATGGTAGAGGCCTGGAAGGTGAAAAAAGTAGGAAGAAAGGGCCAGAATAACAGAACAGCAGAAAGTGGTAAAATGGAGGCAGAGGTATGGCAAGATGGCAAAAGGAGGAAGAAAGGAGAGAGAGGGGCAGAAAGTGGTGAGAATGGAGGCAGAGACCTGCAAAGATGACAAAAGGAGGAAGAGAGGGGGAAAGGGGCAGAGAACAGCAGAAAGTGGCATAAACGGTGGCAGAGGCCTGGAAAGGTGACAAAAGGAGAAAGTGAGGGGGGAAAGAGGCAGAAAATGGCAGAAAGTGCTGAAAATAGAGACAGAGGCATGAAAGATGACAAAAGGAGGAGGAAAGGAGAGATAGGGGCAAAAAACATCAGAAAGCAGCAAAAATTGAGGTAGAGGCCTGGAAAGATCACAAAAGGAGGAAGAAGGGGCACAAAAACTGCAGGAAGTGGTGAAAATTGAGTCATGGAAAGATGACAAAGGAGGATGAAAATAGAAGAAAAGGCAGACAAAACGGCAGAAAGGAGCAAACATGAAGGCATAGTGCAAAGGGAGTGAGAAGGGGGACACTCACCTCGCAGGGGCCAGGATGCAAGATGGACTGCAGCATGCTGGTCCCAGGAAGCAGATTTAGGCACCCTCTGAGGAGGACCTAATCAGGGGAAGGGGGGCCAAGCTGGGGGTGAGAAAGAGGGCAGGGCAGAGGTCGCCTAAGAGAACCATGTATGGTAGAGACCTGGAAGGTGAAAAAAGGAGGAAGAAAGGTAGAAGAAAGGGAGCCACCAACATATTATGCCCAAGATCACAAGCAGTATCATGCACAAACACCACAGATATAGAAGACACAGCAAGGGATGTCCCTAAAAACTCAGCAAACACCAATGCAAACTCAGCAAGTGCTAATGCAGACACAGTCAGTATCGATACCTGCACCGGAACCAGCACAACAGAATGCAGTGATATTGTGGAACGTGAATATAATACCACGGGCACCTACACCAAGAATAGAGGATGTAACAGTAGTTGGAGAGAATCCTTTCACTGGCACAGGACTGAACATGTATCTGCAATAGGACCTCCCACGGACAGTCTTGATATGTCCCATCCTATCAATTATACCAGTCACACAAGAGGAACCAAGAGTCGGGGTAACAATAGATGACAAAACATTTCCTGTTCTAGTAGATACAGGAGCCACCCTATCCAGTGTTACAGAGGGAAAGTTACCAATATTCACGCATGTCCATGGATGCACAAGGATTTTCTGGGGCGAGGACTAAGGTTCCTTTTACAAGAGAGATTACCCATAACTATAGGAGAACATGAGACAGGTTTATGCCATTATTATATTCTCACAAGACACCAGTTAACATATTGGGGAGAGATTAGATCAGTAAATTAAGCATGACAATTAATTTAATTTACTGCCCAGGGGATAATTCCTAACCCAGGTATCCATTATGTGAATGTACAAGAATTCATAACTGCATTTTATGGTCAGAGAGCACAGAGAGGGTATCCACTGGACCCAGAAGCATTCCTTTATGGGTTACACATATTGTTAGCATGGCTTCCCCAAATACGAGACAATTTATTGAGGTTACGCACAGAATTTTGGTTTTGGCCAGAAGTACCCCCAGACATGGACCAAGGGCAGATAATTAAAATTGAGCTAGAAGCAGCCATAGTAAGGGAAGACAAAGTGATTTTACATAGAGTAGGCAATGGGAGGGTGAGATGGCGCACAGTAATAGCAATTGATGAAGCATAAAGACAGACTGACTTGGTGGATGAAACATTATTTACAGATGAGGACTTAGATGACAAAGTGATGTTTAACATGAGTTTTGCATATCAACTACAACTTGAGAGCAGGGAAATACCCCAATGAATGTCATTAATGAGAAAAGTATCGTCCTTTCTCCAAGAGGATTTGGCACACGTACCAAACACACTGTGAACCAGCAGTCCATATGACTTCAGCCTATAAAATGAGTAGGGGCTCTTAAAATTAAACTAAAAAAGGGGGCTATTTTACCACAAGCAAGACATTATCCCATGTCCAAAGAAGCAAACAAGGGTATCTATTGAACCAATGCTGCCTTAATGCAACAGGGGATACTGATGCCTTCAGAATCCCATGCAACACGTCTGTGTAGCCGGTAAAAAAAGCAAACAGGGGTCATGGAGATTTATTCAGGATTTATGCTCCTTAACAATATTGATGAGGCAGAATTTCCATTAGTGCCAAATCCAGCCCACGATATTGTGCAACATCCCATCCAAAGATAAATATTTTACTGTGATTGATTTAAAGAATGCTTTCTTTTCAAGCACTTTGCATGAAGAGTCACAGTATTTGACCTTGTTCACTTACTGAAGAACTAAGTTGAAACATACTTGTTTACACCAGGGGTACTGTCAATCACCCTCAGTCTTCAACCAAGTGTTGCAGATGGACTTAAGGAATGTATGGCTCAACAGTGCAGTCATCCAATTGTGGACGACATATTGGTGTTTAGCACCATGGAAGAAGAGTGCTGGAGAGACTCAATGAAACTAATGACAGTATTGGCAGATAAGAAGCAGAAAGTAGACAAGGAGAAAATGCAATATTGCCAAGAAGAGGTCCTATACGTAGGTCAGATGATATCGAAGGAAGGGAGGCAGGTGGCATCTGAGAAAGCAGATGCCATAATGAAGACCTGCAGGCCAGAGAGAGTGAAGAAATTACAGCAGTGTCTAGGCTTTTGCAATTATTGTAGGGCATGCATGGTTGATTACAGCACATATGTCAGGTCGCTTTTAGAAGGATTAAAGGAAGCACAGAGAGACAACTGTGGTATAGCCTGGACAAACTAAATGATAGATTCCTTTGATGAGCTGAAGTTAACAATTAGCATAGCTCCAATATTAGGGATCCCTGATTACAATGAATAATTCTTTTATATTTTCACGTTCAAATGGAATAGTGAAGACAGTTGTCCTCACCAGAAAACTACCATGGGACACAAACCATTAGCATTTTACAGTGGAATCTTAGATCCAGTAATGAGAGGCCATGACCAATATGAGCAAGCAATGGCTGCAGCAGCCTTTGCAATTGGGAAGTCATAGCAATGGGATGTTCACTCACATTATACATTGAGCATGCTTTATCTGCCATCCTTGAAAAGCCCAAAAGTACATTAACTATCCATAGAGTATCAGGTTAAAAGGTAAAACTATATCAAATCCATCTATCATAATTGTCAGGTATCAAGTGGTAAACCCAGCCTGATTCATAGCAAAACCAGAGAATTGCACCAACTACACTGAATACCATAAGATCACCCTTGTCAAAGACAATGCCCTAGATGGGGAGATTAATTCTCTTCATTGATGGGTCATCATAAATAGATTAGAGCACGGGTGAAAGACACAGTGGAACCGCAGCGGTTAAGAGAATGACAGCTTTGAGACAGTGACAAGTATGAGATTGCCAGCGCATTTATCAGCACAAGCAGCAGAGCTGGAAGTGTTAATTTTGGGGCTTCAGGAGCATAAAGAGCTGATTACAGTGAATTCTGACTCCACCTACTTGACATCAACAGTATATGCAGGATTGTCTCAATGGTCAATGGAAAAGGAGGGATTTATAGCACGCAGACATCACACCACTACAGCATATATCATTATTAGACAGCCTCATAGAACGACATTCAACGTCCATCGGCCATCGCACTGGTGAAGTGTGCAGTGCACACCAGAGGTTTGGACTGGATTTCCTGAAGCAATGAGGTCACAGATCTAGACGCAAAAAAAGAGCAGCATTTGTTCCAGAAGTATCTGACATTGCGACTGCACTGAACAAATATACACTTACACGCAACATGGTGATGAAGGTGAGGCTTTAATACGTTATCGATAGCAAAAGTTATTGAATTACAGGGCAGGGCACTGCAAGAAGAGCAGGAGTTATGGAAAAGAAGCAGGTGTTCATTGTCCCCCAGAGATGCAATGTGGCAGCAGGACAGCACCGGGAAACCTGTGATGCCCCTAGGACTGCTTACAGTAGCATTGGAGCAGCTGCACTACCCAGCACACACATCAAGAGAATGGGCCTCATCACGAGGTGGGCGGTAAGGGATTACCGGCATCGGTAAGGACACCGGTGCCGGTAATCCCTTACCACCCTATTCCGAGGTCCCTTAGCGGGTCGTTTCCTCAATGCCTGGTTTTGCCAGGGTTATGGAAGGGACACATTAAGGGACTTCAGAGCTAATAACGGGCCCGCTAATAGCGGGCCCGTTATTAGCTCCATCCCCATTCCCATTGAGCCCTATGGGGGCTCGAATGGGAATGGGGAATGGTTCCCGGAATGGGGACTTACCGGGTCCTCCAAGGTCGGAATGACCCGGTAAGTCCCTATTCCGGGAACACGGACCCAGAATGCAGTAAGGGGGTAGTCATGGTGCTAATAGCACCATGGCTACCTCCTACCTCGTAATGAGGCCCAATGTCTTTCTGTACCGATTTCAGAGGACTGATGTGTCTCTAACTTGGCAGAGCACATTTCTAATTTTGTTATCAATTGTTTGATATGTGAGAAATGCACAGCGGGGCTTACTCTGTGAACAGTGAGAGAAGCAATATCCTGTCCTACAGGACCCTTTCAGCATTTGCATATCGACTATGTTGATATGCTCCATATTTGTAATGGATACAGGTATATACTGGTGGTCGTATGTCCCTTTTCCCAATGGATCAAAGCTGGTCCATGCACGCATCCAGATGACACATGTGCTCCAATGGTCCTTGTATGTGAGGTATTTCCAAGATGGGGAGTGTGCCACATGCTACTTTTCGACAACCGACCACACATTGTTAATGAGGTGTTCCAGCACATCACTATCCTTTTGGGTACAAGGCACACATTTATTTATTTATTTATTTATTTAAATTTGTATAGCGCGCAAGCAGCCCAGGGGCATTGAGGCGCTGTTACTTGCATGAGCATAGTTACAGGCATGGTATCAGTAAGAGGCATATTACAGATAGGAACAAGCAAGGTTATCATTACAGCTTATGCGGTTGGTCAATACAACTTAAGCAGTGGGTCCTATGGTTGGTATTATGCTGCTGCGAGAGACCTTATGAGAAGAGGGTGGTTTTCAGTGCTTTGCGGAAGTCTAGGAGGGAGGGCTCACTGCGGATGGTGGGAGGTAGGGCATTCCAGTGAGTGGGTGCGAGATAGGGGAAGCTGGATCCACCTGCTCTGGATCTTTTTACTAGTGGCACAGAGAGCATGTTGGTGTAGGGTGAACTTGTTGGTCTTGTAGAGGCGACGGAGTGGATTCTTTGTGAGAGGTAGTCGGGGGCAGTGAGATGGATGCATTTGTGTGTCAGTGTGAGCGCTTTGAAAATTATTCTCTCCTTTATTGGGAGCCAGTGGGCTAGTTTTCTGGCTTCCGAGATGTGGTCCCTTTTGGCAATACCTTGGGCTGCTCGGAGAGCACTTTTCTGGATGACTTGTAGCCTCTCCAAGTTTCTTTTTGAGGTTCCTAGGAAGAGTATGTTGCAGTAGTCTAGCCTGGAGCCGGTGATGGCTCTGGCTATGTTTGTGCAGTTCTCTTTGGAGAGGAAAGGCCTGACTGCGTTGATCAGTTTAGCATGATATGCGGCTGAGGAGGCAATGGCGTTGACTTGTCTGTCCATGGAGAGGTTAGAGTCTAGATAGACTCCAAGAGTTTTGACTGAGTCTGAAACTGGTATTTTGATGGTGTCGATGGTGAAGTGACTGAATTGGGAGTCAAGTTTTTTTAGCGTTTCGGGGGAACCTACCAGTAGGAGTTCTGTCTTGTCAGAGTTGAGGCATAGTCCATTGTCTGCCATCCAGGCTTGGATGGTGTTGTAGAGGTTGTTAAGGGTCATGGAGTCAGTGTCGTAGTTGCCTGTGAGGGTAAGGAGGATCTGGGTGTCGTCCGCGTAGTTAGTGTAGGATATACCCATAGCGTCGAGGATGAGGAAGAAGGGTCGTGTGAAGATGTTGTAGAGTGTGGGGGAGAGGCATGAGCCTTGGGGCACGCAAAAGAGTATGGTAGTGGGTGAGGCAGAGGCTAGGTCGGAGAATACTTGCATGGTTCTGTCTTGTAGGAAGGATATGATCCATGCTGTGGCGTCAGGGGAGAACTTGGCAGTGGAGGAGAGATGATGGCAAAGGACGTCATGATCTACGAGATCGAACGCTGCAGATAAGTCAAGGAGTAGGAGAAGAGCTGATTTGCCCATGTCTCTGGCATCGTCCATTTGGTTTTTCAGGTCAAGTAGGGCGGTTTCAGTCCCATGTCTAGGGCGGAAGCCAGATTGGCGGAGTCCCAGGAGTTTGTTTTCTTCGATGAAGTGCTGAACCTGCAGATAGGCTGCTTTGTCGAGTATTTTGAGGAGGAAAGGGACAGTGGTGATGGGTGGTAAGCTAATTCTCATTAGCTTACCACCCACAAGCAAAAGGTTTTGATGAATGACTCAATGGCCTCCTGAAAGAAAGAATAGTCAAGCTTAAAAAGACTGTGAAAAAGCCGTGATTATATTGCCTCCCATTAGCCCTATTTGACTTATGCAAACATCCAGATTCTGACCATCACCTGACTCCACATGAGATGGTGATGGGACACTGAATGAATACGCCCATTGTTCCTCCCAGTCAGGCTCAAACTGATGCAGAGAATACTGCTGCTGTATTAGGGAAGGAAATGCATGATTATTTGACAGCTATGATGGAATTTCTTTAATGTATGACTCGACAAGTGAAAATGTGTCAGGGGGCTCAAAGAACACAGATGAAGATAAAGAACCAGTGAATACTGACATTTTGTTACAACCATTATTATTGAATCCAGGTGATAGAGAATTGTGCAGGAATTTTACAAGGAAGCGGCATGCATCATGCTTCCCGGGTCTGTATCTCATGGTGGCCGTTACACCATTTGCCGTGAAAGTAGAAGGAAGGCATGCCGGGCTCCACCTCAGGGACGTCATAATCCACAGAGTAGAGACCCCACTGTCCACAATTACTAGGCCCAAATGTGAAGAAGAGGTTCACAGACACCAAACAATATTGATTACAAAAGTCAATCAACAAGAAGAATAAAAACTGCATCAAGTTTTTGTTTACCAACAAGAACAATTCTGCCCAACCTCCCTTAAGAACATGTGTCTAAAAATAAAGCATGACCCATTTAAAATAAAAGCCATCCTGTTCTTGGTTTTATCATTCTTTGTGAAACCCTATCCTTTTCTGTTTCACAGTATTGTTATTCAATTTTAAAACATATATTGTTTTAGAAAGTTCCTTTCAATTCTAACCCGTTTTTCCTGTCAATACTTGTTCTTCAAAGAAACCAAAGAATTCTCTCTCCTGGTGGGAAGAATGGGGTTGTTAAATTATATCAGATAGCCGCTTTTAGAACTTAGAAGGAATAATGCCCCTAGTTATTTGCAAAAGGTAGGCACCATAAGCCATAATGTTTATAACAACATTTTCTACAGTTTGCAGCCGTTATTTTATTATTCTTATGGCATTACGAGAACTGGTAATTTACAATGTAGCTAGATCAGTAAACAGGAGCATAACTACTATTACAATGACAAGTGAAATGGCAACAGAGGAATTCCCAATAGTAAGCACACACATTAAAAGATTGAATAGAAGTGTGCTAGACGACTCAATGCACCTAAGTATATTGATGATTTGGTCCATGTCACTAACAACATGTAGTATAAGTACATGAGTAAAGTGGGGAGAAAGACATCTGATGAGAGTTGTTTAGTGTTTTTCCTCATCCCCTATGCCATGAGTGCCTCCAAGATGTTTATAACCACATATCTAAATGCGAAAATAGCACATTGCCTAACTCACCTTGCACTATGTATGACCCGAGGATAATTCCAGGAACAGACAGCCTTTATAGGGAGGGTAACAAAAGCAAATTCTCCACTGGAGGATAACTTTATAAAAACAAAAGAAAACTATGATACATGCTAATACACATCACAAAGTAGTGAAATACCTGCCAGTTGACGTTAATGGGGGAGGGATTAAAATGGAAGAACACAAAATGCTGCAGTGTAATGATGGGCAAGGAAAAGAGATACCTTTGTGTTGGAACAGAGTAGAGTTACAAATAAAGGGACCACCTGCTTGTGGCAGAAGGATGGGAGAAGGATTAATAGGGGCCAAAGCATTAGCCCTCCTAGAACAGCCTGAAGAGTTTGTGCAAAATGCGAATAAAGTATGCTTGAGGAATTGCCTAAATGTTTGAAATTGCTCACCTGGGAAGAAGATGAAAAAGGACCAGTGCCATAATACCAATGAAAGATTACACCCATTGCTTCAGAAATAATGGCACAGTGTGTGTTGGAGCAAACACAAAGTGAGGGTTTATTTTTGACATACTAGGCATGCAAGTAGGCACAGCTGTATTAATGGATCAATACTGGGCCTGTGGTTCAAAATCCTATATGCAACTTCCTCAAAATTGGTGAGGCCTGTGCTCTCTGGTGGTAATAAGTGCACCAGAGTTAGTAGTACCCCAAAGCGAAGTGCAGATTAGTGATTTCCCCAGGATGAATGCACACATGAGACCTAAGTGGTCCCTTACCCTTAATCACACAAAAAGGGGTGACTATGATTTGACAGAAAGGGCAAAGGCATATGATGAAATACCAGATGAGCATAAATTGTTTAGTAGAACAGAAGAACAAATTACTTACCCCTGGTAATGTTCTTTCAATTGGATGTTCCTCCCACGCATTCACCATCTCAAACATCTCGCTCCAGTGCCAGTCACCCCAGAAAAATATCTCCCTCAGCAGAGGGCGCTGTGCGTCTGTCTGCTCTCGGCCACAACGTCACCAACGGCACAGAACCAACTGCATACACAGCATGCACTGTGCCCACCACTCCAGTTCTAGTCTTTCCCCAAATTGGGGTAGAATACTCTGGAGTGAGAGCACATTTGGGCACAGCTCTGCAATGAAGTGCTCATCGTGGTGGAACTCAGTATTGGTGTGCAAATCTGGCAAAATTCAGCATTGAAGGCAAATCATGTAGAATTCAGAATGAGTGGCAAATTGGGGCAGAGATCAGCATTGATGGACAAAAAGAGGCTGATCTCTAAAATGAGGACACATTGTGGTAGAGCGGGGCCTTGATGGGCACATTTGGGCAGACCTTTGCAATAATAGGCAAATTGAGGTATGTCCAGGATGTGATGGGCAAAGGAGAGCAGAACTATGCAATGAGATGGAAATTTGAGGGAGAACTCTGTACAGGTGCTAGCTTTATCATAGCAGATTGTCAGATTGAGAACCTAAAGAAAGTTAAAACTCTGGGAATAATACTCGATCAGAATTTAACTATGAAGCCTCAAGTGAGCAACTTGATCTCATCTTCCACTTACTACCTAAAATTATTGGCTAATCTGCACCCATTAATATCTCAAAATCACACAGAAGCTATTGCTAGAGTCATAATCGGAGCTAAGATTGACTGTTGCTGCAGTTTACTCATTGGGGTTACACAAGCAGAAACCAATCGGCTGCAAGTAATTCAGAACAGCACAGTAAGGATTGTGAAACTCCTGAAATGGCGAGACAACATGTCGGATGACAGGCACAGCTTGCATGGGCTGCCGGTGTGTAAGTGATTTCAATCCGGCACACACCTAAATCAACGCCTAGCATGTAATGCACAACTGAAATCCTTATTGATTTTTTGTCTAAAAAGTTCTTTTATTCTGAACGATGTACCACTCATATCACTCATATCACGCCCCTCTCCTGGAACCCCCCGGTCACACTGAACCAGGAATCAGGCTGGTTTGCAAAGTTAAAATATTTATTTATGTATTTACAATTTAATCACACTTTGGGGCCGATTCATGGAACAAACGTGCGCCAAAAATCTTCGCGCAAGCAGGCGCAAGCGCAAAAAAACAGTGCGATTCATGGAAGTCCCTGCGCGTGTTTACCTCGGGATGTGCGCCAAACCCGTGCATGGCGCACAAGTCACTGCAACATCCCGAAAGGCGTGCGCGACGCGCACAGTGAAAGCGCACAACCTCAGCGCATACACCAGAAAGTGGGCGGGACACGGGGCGTAACGCGCGGAATGGGGAACAACGCGCGAAAATAAGGGCGTAACTGGGGATGTACTGCAGGGAAGCAGACGGAACGCCCACACGCACTCAAACCACACGTATTCATGGAATCGAATAGGGCAAAGCCACGCACAGCCAAAGACACGCACAAGCTGAAACACGTCCGCCGCACGAAGGCAGGCGGTAGAGTCCCAGCGCATCACAAAAGTGGCAACATACAGCAATTGGGCATGTGTGAGCGGGGCACGTGTACTGCGGGGGTGCGCGGGAAGTAACACACGTGATCGAGTGGGGTACGTGTATTTCGGGGGTGCGCAGGAAGTTACACACGCGATCGAGTGGGGTACGTGTATTTCGGGGGTGCGCGGGAAGTTACACACGCGATTGAGCGGGGTACGTGTACATCGGGGGTGCGCGGGAAGTTACACACGCGATTGAGCAGGGTACGTGTATTTCGGGGGCGCGCGGGAAGTTACACACGCGATTGAGCGGGGTACGTATATTTCAGGGGTGCGCGGGAAGTTACACACACGATTGAGCGGGGTACGTGTATTTCGGGGGTGCGCGGGAAGTTACACACGCGATTGAGCGGGGTATGTGTATTTCAGGGGGTGCGCGGGAAGTTACACACGCGATTGAGCGGGGTACGTGTATTTCGGGGTGCGCGGGAAGTTACACATGTGATTGAGCGGGATACGTGTATTTCGGGGTGCGCGGGAAGTTACACACGCGATCACATCAGGGTACGTGTATTTCGGGGGTGCGCGGGAAGTTACACACGCGATTTCATCAGGGTACGTGTATTTCGGGGTTTGCGGGAAGTTACACACGCAATCTCATCAGGGTACGTGTATTTCGGGGTGCGCGGAAAGTTCCACACGCAATTCCATCAGGGTACGTGTATTACAGGGGTGCGCGGGAAGTTCCACACGCAATCTCATCAGGGTATGTGTATTACAGGGGTGCGCGGGGAGCACCACACGTGAATTGCACGTGTGGGTCCTCCCAGGTGTTCCCTCTACACCCTCCACGGCCCCTGCAGGTGGCTCACACCACAGGGGCCTACCCTGCACATGTCCTGCAGGCACCCCATCCACCATGGCCATGCCCCCCAGCCAACCCACATGTCAACTTGCACTACTGCCCACCAACGCATGTCCCCCTGCACCCCCAGCCACCAGGGGCACCCTCCACCAGGCCCCCACCCATGTCTCCCACCACCCCCACCCCCCAGCACTGTGGGGTACCTGCCAGCAGGCCCCCACCCATGTCCAACTCATGTTCCCCACCACCCCCACTCCCCAGCACTGTGGGGCACCTGCCAGCAGGCCCACACCCATGTCCAACTCATGTTCCCCACCACCCCCACCCCCCAGCAGTGCAGGGCACCTGCCAGCAGGCCCCGACCCATGTCTCCCAGCACCCCCACCCCCCAGCCACCAGGGGCAGCCTCCACCAGGCCCCCACCCATGTCTCCCACCACCCCCACCCCCACCCCCAGCAGTGCAGGGGCAGCCTCCACCAGGCCCCCACCCATGTCTCCCAGCACCCCCACCCCCCAGCCACCAGGGGCAGTCTTCACCAGGCCCCCACCCATGTCTCCCACCACCCCACCCCCCCAGCAGTGCAGGGGCAGCCTCCACCAGGCCCCCACCCATGTCTCCCACCACCTCTACCCCCCAGCCATCAGGGGCAGCCTCCACCAGGCCCCCACCCATGTCTCCCACCACCCCAGCTCCCCAGCACTGTGGGGCACCTGCCAGCAGGCCCCCACCCATGTCCAACTCATGTTCTCCACCACCCCACCCCCCAGCACTGTGGGGCACCTGCCAGCAGGCCCCCACCCATGTATCCCAGCACCCCCACCCCCCAGCAGTGCAGGGGCACCCACCACCAGGCCCCCACCCATGTCTCCCAGCACACCCACCCCCCAGCCACCAGGGGCAGCCTCCACCAGGCCCCCACCCATGTCTCCCACCACCCCCACCCCCCAGCAGTGCAGGGGCAGCCTCCACCAGGCCCCCACCCATGTCTCCCAGCACCCCCACCCCTCAGCCACCAGGGGCAGCCTCCACCAGGCCCCCACCCATGTCTCCCACCACCCCCACCGCCCAGCACTGTGGGGCACCTGCCAGCAGGCCCACACCCATGTCCAACTCATGTTCCCCACCACCCCCACCCCCCAGCAGTGCAGGGCACCTGCCAGCAGGCCCCCGCCCATGTCTCCCAGCACCCCCACCCCCCAGCCACCAGGGGCACCCACCACCAGGCCCCCACCCATGTCTCCCAGCACCCCCACCCCCCAGCCACCAGGGGCAGCTCCACCAGGCCCCCACCCATGTCTCCCACCACCCCCACCCCCCAGCAGTGCAGGGGCAGCCTACACCAGGCCCCCACCCATTTCTCCCAGCACCCCCACCCCCCAGCCACCAGGGGCAGCCTCCACCAGGCCCCCACCCATGTCTCCCACCACCCCCACCCCGCCAGCAGTGCAGGGGCAGCCTCCACCAGGCCCCCACCCATGTCTCCCACCACCCCCACCCCCCAGCCACTAGGGGCACCCTCCACCAGGCCCCCACCCATGTCTCCCACCACCCCACCCCCCAGCAGTGCAGGGGCAGCCTCCACCAGGCCCCCACCCATGTCTCCCACCCCCCCACCCCCCAGCACTGTGGGGTACCTGCCAGCAGGCCCCCACCCATGTCCAACTCATGTTCCCCACCACCCCCACCCCCCAGCACTGTGGGGCACCTGCCAGCAGGCCCCCACCCATGTCTCCCAGCACCCCACCCCCAGCAGTGCAGGGGCACCCACCACCAGGCCCCCACCCATGTCTCCCAGCACCCCCACCCCCCAGCCACCAGGGGCAGCCTCCACCAGGCCCCCACCCATGTCTCCCACCACCCCCACCCCCCCAGCAGTGCAGGGGCAGCCTCCACCAGGCCCCCACCCATGTCTCCCAGCACCCCCACCCCCCAGCCACCAGGGGCAGCCTCCACCAGGCCCCCACCCATGTCTCCCACCACCCCACCCCCCAGCAGTGCAGGAGCAGCCTCCACCAGGCCCCCACCCATGTCTCCCAGCACCCCCACCCCCCAGCCACCAGGGGCAGCCTCCACCAGGCCCCCAACCCATGTCTCCCACGACCCCCACCCCCCACCACTGTGGGGCACCTGCCAGCAGGCCCCCACCCATGTCCAACTCATGTTCCCCACCACCCCCACCCCCCAGCACTGTGGGGCACCTGCCAGCAGGCCCACACCCATGTCTCCCAGCACCCCCACCCCCCAGCAGTGCAGGGGCACCCACCACCAGGCCCCCACCCATGTCTCCCAGCACCCCCACCCCCCAGCCACCAGGGGCAGCCTCCACCAGGCCCCTACCCATGTCTCCCAGCACCCCCACCCCCCAGCCACCAGGGGCACCCACCACCAGGCCCTCCACACATGTCTCCCAGCACCCCCACCCCCCAGCCACCAGGGGCAGCCTCCACCAGGCCCCCACCCATGTCTCCCACCACCCCCACCCCCCAGCAGTGCAGGGGCAGCCTCCACCAGGCCCCCACCCATGTCTCCCAGCACCCCCACCCCTCAGCCACCAGGGGCAGCCTCCACCAGGCCCCCACCCATGTCTCCCACCACCCCCACCCCCCCAGCAGTGCAGGGGCAGCCTCCACCAGGCCCCCACCCATGTCTCCCAGCACCCCCACCCCCCAGCCACCAGGGGCAGCCTCCACCAGGCCCCCACCCATGTCTCCCACCACCCCCACCCCCCAGCACTGTGGGGCACCTGCCAGCAGGCCCCCACCCATGTCCAACTCATGTTCCCCACCACCCCCACCCCCCAGCACAGTGGGGCACCTGCCAGCAGGCCCACACCCATGTCCAACTCATGTTCCCCACCACCCCCACCCCCCAGCACTGTGGGGCACCTGCTAGCAGGCCCACACCCATGTCCAACTCATGTTCCCCACCACCCCACCCCCCAGCACTGTGGGGCACCTGCCAGCAGGCCCCCACCCATGTCTCCCAGCACCCCCACCCCCCAGCAGTGCAGGAGCACCCACCACCAGGCCCCCACCCATGTCTCCCAGCACCCCCACCCCCCCAGCCACCAGGGGCAGCCTCCTCCAGGCCCCCACCCATGTCTCCCAGCACCCCCACCCCCCAGCCACCAGGGGCACCCACCACCAGGCCCCCACCCATGTCTCCCAGCACCCCCACCCCCCAGCCACCAGGGGCAGCCTCCACCAGGCCCCCACCCATGTCTCCCAGCACCCCCACCCCCCAGCCACCAGGGTCACCCACCACCAGGCCCTCCACACATGTCTCCCAGCACCCCCACCCCCCAGCCACCAGGGGCAGCCTCCACCAGGCCCCCACCCATGTCTCCCACCACCCCCACCCCCAAGCAGTGCAGGGGCAGCCTCCACCAGGCCCCCACCCATGTCTCCCAGCACCCCCACCCCCCAGCCACCAGGGGCAGCCTCCACCAGGCCCCCACCCATGTCTCCCACCACCCCCACCCCCCCAGCAGTGCAGGGGCAGCCTCCACCAGGCCCCCACCCATGTCTCCCAGCACCCCCACCCCCCAGCCACCAGGGGCAGCCTCCACCAGGCCCCCACCCATGTCTCCCACCACCCCCACCCCCCAGCACTGTGGGGCACCTGCCAGCAGGCCCCCACCCATGTCCAACTCATGTTCCCCACCACCCCCACCCCCCAGCACTGTGGGGCACCTGCCAGCCGGCCCACACCCATGTCCAACTCATGTTCCCCACCACCCCCACCCCCCAGCACTGTGGGGCACCTGCTAGCAGGCCCACACCCATGTCCAACTCATGTTCCCCACCACCCCCACCCCCCAGCACTGTGGGGCACCTGCCAGCAGGCCCCCACCCATGTCTCCCAGCACCCCCACCCCCCAGCAGTGCAGGGGCACCCACCACCAGGCCCCCACCCATGTCTCCCAGCACCCCCACCCCCCAGCCACCAGGGGCAGCCTCCTCCAGGCACCCACCCATGTCTCCCAGCACCCCCACCCCCCAGCCACCAGGGGCACCCACCACCAGGCCCCCACCCATGTCTCCCAGGACCCCCACCCCCCAGCTACCAGGGGCAGCCTCCACCAGGCCCCCACCCATGTCTCCCACCACCCCCACCCCCCAGCCACCAGGGGCAGCCTCCACCAGGCCCCCAACCATGTCTCCCACCACCCCCACCCCCAGCACTGTGGGGCCCCTTACCTGCAGGCCCCCACCCATGTCCAACTCATGTTCCCCACCACCCCCACCCCCCAGCACTGTGGGGCACCTGCCAGCAGGCCCACACCCATGTCCAACTCATGTTCCCCACCACCCCCACCCCCCAGCACTGTGGGGCACCTGCTAGCAGGCCCACACCCATGTCCAACTCATGTTCCCCACCACCCCCACCCCCCAGCACTGTGGGGCACCTGCCAGCAGGCCCCCACCCATGTCTCCCAGCACCCCCACCCCCCAGCAGTGCAGGGGCACCCACCATCAGGCCCCCACCCATGTCTCCCAGCACCCCCACCCCCCCAGCCACCAGGGGCAGCCTCCTCCAGGCCCCCACCCATGTCTCCCAGCACCCCCACCCCCCAGCGGCACCCACCACCAGGCCCCCACCCATGTCTCCCAGGACCCCCACCCCCCAGCCACCAGGGGCAGCCTCCACCAGGCCCCCACCCATGTCTCCCACCACCCCCACCCCCCAGCAGTGCAGGGGCAGCCTCCACCAGGCCCCACCCATGTCTCCCAGCACCCCCAACCCCAGCCACCAGGGGCAGCCTCCACCAGGCCCCCACCCATGTCTCCCACCACCCCCACCCCCCCAGCAGTGCAGGGGCAGCCTCCACCAGGCCCCCACCCATGTCTCCCAGCACCCCCCCCCAGCCACCAGCGGCAGCCTCCACCAGGCCCCCACCCATGTCTCCCACCACCCCCTCCGCCCAGCACTGTGGGGCACCTGCCAGCAGGCCCCCACCCATGTCCAACTCATGTTCCCCACCACCCCCACCCCCCAGCACTGTGGGGCACCTGCCAACAGGCCACCACCCATGTCTCCCAGCACCCCCACCCCCCAGCAGTGCAGGGGCACCCACCACCAGGCCCCCACCCATGTCTCCCAGCACCCCCACCCCCCAGCCACCAGGGGCAGCCTCCACCAGGCCCCCACCCATGTCTCCCAGCCCCCCCACCCCCCAGCCACCAGGGGCAGCCTCCACCAGGCCCCCACCCATGTCTCCCACCACCCCCACCCCCCAGCAGTGCAGGGACAGCCTCCACCAGGCCCCCACCCACGTCTCCCACCACCCCCACCCCCCAGCACTGTGGGGCACCTGCCAGCAGGCCCACACCCATGTCCAACTCATGTTCCCCACCACCCCCACCCCCCAGCACTGTGGGGCACCTGCCAGCAGGCCCACACCCATGTCCAACTCATGTTCCCCACCACCCCCACCCCCCAGCACTATGGGGCACCTGCCAGCAGGCCCCCACCCATGTCCAACTCATGTTCCCCACCACCCCCACCCCCTGGCACTGTGGTGCACCTGCCAGCAGGCACCCACCCATGTCCAACTCATGTTCCCCACCACCCCCACCCCCCAGCACTGTGGGGCACCTGCCAGCAGGCCCCCACCCATGTGCAACTCATGTTCCCCAGCCAACATGTCATCACAATCTAGATCCCTGGTCCCTATGGTCAGCCTCCAAATGCAAAACACCCACCCGAGTATTGCATCCACCCACTCATAATTTGCAATTACATCACAGAACACCAATTGCAAGTTCCGAAACAAACACATTTCCCTCACATACACCCAATGGGTGTCAGTGAATCTCAAAACCCATATCATGAAATGCATGAAACCAATGAGATACCACACATTGAAGTTCACCAAAAAAATATGTATTAAAGGAAACATAAATAGAATCAAAAATGAAGAAACAGAAATGTAAATGTCCAAAAATTAAAAGAAGCATGTCCGTGAAAAAAAGCAAAACCAAAAATAAAATTCCAAAGTAATGGTGTCCAAAGTCAATGTCCACAAAACAAAATCCAATGGGAAATAAAAAAGAAAGCCATTGCTCCATGGTTAAAATGTGAAAAAAAAATACAATCCAACAGTGAACTATGTACATGGGAACAAGCCAGGGTCCATTATCCCAACAAAAGAAAGGAAACCTATCTAACTACACTAACTAATAAAATAAACTATATACAAAAATGTGGCCAATGTCCGAAAGGTCCAAATAAAATCAAAACAAAAATGAAACCTAACACTACCTACATAACTATGTACAAGGGCAGTGGGCTAGTTTCACGGCTCACTTGTGGATGTCCCGGGCCAGGGCATCATCGAACTCCCGCTCAATGTCCCGGAGGCGGTCCTCCTCCATGGCCCCGAGGGTCCGCAGGGCCGTCGACGTGTCCACCTCCAAACCCCTGCGGAATGCCTCGAGGCACTCAGCCCGCCTCAGGGCCCTCCGCATGGAGTTCTCCGCCCTGACCATTGTGAGCCGTGCCTCTTCCGCCCGCTGCCGCTCCGCATCTATGGCGTGGCCCAACCACTGCCACACGGAAGACACTCTCTGTCCTGGGTCCTCCTGCCCTCCGGCCGATGCCTGCCCCTCCGATGTTGAAGGCCCCGAGCCTTCATGGCTCCCACCACGTTGCTGCTGCTGCTGTGCCTCTGCCGTGCACTGCCTCCTGCTGCCTGCACATCCTCCGCCGGCTGGGGTGCAGTCGTAGATGTGGCCACCCCTGCTGGACGTCCGACTCCCGACTGTGGCAGGGATGCCTCCTCCACCAGCCTGGCCGCACCGTCAGAGGCAGCTCCACAGGGCACCCAGGTGACTGATGGGTGGGAAGATGGCACGGAGGACGACTGGCACGTAGGGGGTCCAGTTGAGGAGGGGGTCGTAGCAAGCCCCATCAGACGGAGGAATCCGGCCTGGGTGACCTGTCCCAGCAGGCTGATGTGGTCAACGAGCCATTCGAGATGACGTGCAGTCTCCTCATGAAAAGACTGCAGGTCACCTCGCATGGCCCGTTGACGCAACGCCACACCAGTCAGGACAGGCTCAACCCAGACCCGGATAGCCACGTCCGCAGGCAGAGGAAGGCCAGTTGACGTGAGCTCATCCCCTGCCTGAAAACGGGTCTGGACGTAGGCATCCCTGCTGGTGCAAGATGATGCAGGGACAGGATCAGGGACAAGATTGCACACAGGCACCTCTGCGGCGGCCTGTGCTGCCTCCTGTCCCTGGTCCTGCACTGCACCACTAGCACCAGTGGGATCCCCACCTCCAGACCCCGTCTCTGGTGCTTGCACGGCCTCCTCCTCCACCAAACCCCCCACCAACCTGGATGACTCTGTGCCATCTTCCCCTGTTGGGCCCTGTGGGGTCCCAGCTGCCCCTTCTGCTGCCGAGGAGTCCAACTCCAACCTCCGCCTCTTGGACCTCCCCCCGGCAGCTGCGGCCTGGGACGCGCACCGGACTCCTCACTCCCCGACGGGATGACAACATGGGAGGGGAGCCGGGCCTTGCGTTTCTGGCTGGCGGTGGGATCCCCGCCGCTGTGCTCCACAGCATCTTCTCCGCCCTTTTCATCAGTTGACGCTGCAGACAGGGAGAAACAAAACACAGGCATCAGGGCACTGTACAATGGACACATATACACATGACAGTTGTACATGAGTGGCATTGGCAAACCTCAGACATGTCATCACAATCCCCAACACACATGTCATTTCAACTCGCACACATGAGCCATACCACAGCCATATCGCAACTGCCAGCACCATCCATACACATACAACAGCATGAGCAGCCAAAGGTGAGCCAGACATCACATGCAACACAGGAAGTGCACCACACATGTACACACACCACCACACTTGCATGCATGTGTACACCTCTGCCAAGTGTCGCAGTGTTCAGACGGGCATCCATGTCACATCTGCCAATCAGGCTTCCACATACCGCTGTCACATGCATCCATGTTGCATCACTGTTGCACCCTTGTCAAATACACACGCATGCACATGTACACAGTGCTGATACATGCAGCTGAAAACAACATACATGCGTGACATCACGGACATGTCTACTTACATACACATTCATCCAAACATGTGTGCCCACACAACTGCATTTGGCATGCAAGCCTACACATACAAGCACCATCCATGTCTCACACATTACAGCCCTCGCATGTGTTAGCCCCACGGCCCTGTACACCCCCACCCATACTCGACCCCATACAAACAGATGTGCAACCTGCACACTACTGAAAAATCACCACACGCACTGCTCACAATCAGGATGCATGTACACTTACCGCTCGACTCCAGACGGGTCTGCCTCTCAAGGACCTGGACGTGGAGCGCTGGGGATATGCGTTCCAGGACCCTCATCTGTTCTTCCGACAAGTGGCCCCGGCGCCCCTTGGCACCCGCTGCCTTCAAGAGGCGCCGGGCCTTGTTCAGGGTCCTGGACCTGAAGTCCTCCCAGCGCTTCTTGACATGTGTAAGTCGCGGACTGCCACCCCCTCCGCGTTGATGGAAGTCACGATGTCAGTCCAGATACGAGTCCGTCCTTCCTTGTCGTCACGGGAACTTCCGAAGAGGGCATCATACTGCCCCAGGACTTGCTCCACCAGGACACCAACTTCGGTGGCACTGAAGCTGGTGCCCCTCTGCCTCTCTGGCCGGGGGTTGTCAATGGTCTCAGATGATGTTTGCCCCGACATGACAACCCCAGAGGCAGGAGTGGGTGGGCAACTGGGTCCTGGGGCTGGGCTGTGGAGCGATGGAATCCCAGTCGGGAGTCTTCGGTTCCAGCAGGGGTGGTCACAGCAACAGCACCCCTGGCTGATGTGCAGGCAGCAAATGGCAGGGCACGTGGGCAGCAGGCAGTCAGGCAGCAGCAGATGGCAGGTGGGAGCGTGCTCGGGGCTCTGGGGGGCAGTAGTTCAGCCTTCTGGGCAGGAGCGTGGTCTTCCGTGTGCTTACGCGTGGCCAGCTTGATACGGAGTGATTTGGCACATGAAAAATCTGCACGTCAGCGTGTAATTCGAGGAAAGGCCCTTAGCGCGTATGCACGGCAGCACGCATATGCGATTTCATTGGACCAAAGGCCCTTAGCGCGTGAGCACGTCTGTGACGTGACGCGCGCGGGTGTTTCCGTCATTGCACGTGATGACAGAACACACGTGGATTTCCACCAATCGCGTGTGAAAGTTCCCGGCACCCCGGAACACACGTACCCAAGCTAATCGCGTGCGGAACTTCCCGCGCACCCCGAAACACACGTACCCAGGCCAATCTCGTGTACGCTCACTCCCCTCCGATCACACGCGATGACACTCGGACGTACAGTCTTACCACGTATCCGAATAGGGGAAACCCGTGCACGGCAAAAGACGTGCACAGGCGTCAACGCGTCCACCCACACGAAGGCAGGCGGAGGCGTCCCCGTGCACAGCATAAAAGTGCGCGCAAACAACAAACGCGTATATACAGCTACGATGAATGCCCCATTTGTCGCTGCACTGATCGTGGGACACCGCAGGAGGAGAATAGCCAGGGCACGCATTTTCGCACCACGGACAAGCCTTTTTGGGATGCCTGACGACCAGGTCTACGGCAGGTATAGGTTTCCACCCCATATCATCCTAGACCTGGTCAGGGAGTGAGAAGATGACCTCACATTCCCCACCCTTTGCTCCCAAGCATTGAGCCCCTTGGAGAAGCTGCTCAATGTCCTGCATTTTTTGGCCACTGGGTCATTTCAGCGGACCACTGCCATAGTGGGGGGGGTCTCACAGGCCACGCTGCCTACACCAGGTCCTGGCAATCATGACAGCGCGCCCCTCAGTCCGCAGGCACATATACATGCCCAGAACACCCGCAGAAAGGCAGGCCGTTGTCCTGGATTTTTTCAGGGTGGCACACTTCCCCAAAGTGCTCGGTGCCATAGATTGCACCCATGTGGCCCTACGTCCACCTAGGGCCACTGAGCACATCTACCGAAACCGCAAGCACTGGCATTCCATCAACATACAGGTGGTATGCGATGCAAAGGGAATCATCACCTCTGTCAATGCAAACTACTCTGGCTCCACCCATGACAGCTTCATATACAGAATGTCCGCCCTGAGCCGGGCCCTGGAAGCTGGGCAGCATGGTGACACATGGCTCCTAGGTCAGTACAAATGCCCTTGCACATGCATGCAAGTCACACACAGACAAATATCCAAACCCTAATAATCTCAACTATTATCACCTCCCCAGGGGACAGTGCCTACCCTCTGAGCAACCACATGATGACGCCAATCCGGAACCCCACCACACCACCCCAGGTAAGATACAACGCCGCCCATATTGCAACCAGGGGCATAGTGGAGCGCACATTCGGAGTGCTCAAGTCACGTTTCCGCTCCCTTGACCGCTCTGGTGGGCAACTACTCTATGCACCACCAGTGGACATTGTGGTGCCCCCACATCCCCAACCACAGGCACAGGCGCTGCCCATGGGAGGGGACAGGGCACGTGGCGAGGAAGCCCGGACCCAGCTTCTGGCCACATTTTTCACCTAAACTCCCACCCCTGCGGAGTGCACACAGGCCTGGCACATACCAGGTGACAATCGATGATGACAAAGAGACAGTCAACTGTCACAACCCTACCACCCTGAGATAGTTGCCATGGAAGTGCCACATCGTCTGCATCCCTAGCTACTTAAACACAAGCTATCCTGTGTGACCAAAAGGCACACATATGACATATGACATGATATGGCCCATACACAAGTATTTCAAGGCGCAATGAGGCAGGGAGGGGGGAACAAGGGAAGACAGACAACGGTACTACTAGGCCGGGTGTCATTGAGATCGTGCAAGTGCAGGGGTAGGGGGAAGGGAAAAGTGCAAGGGGAAGGGTGGGGGGGAGTCCAGTACAGGGGAAGTAGCCCAAAAAAATAATACATAGGTCGGCTGGTGGCAACTGCAAAGGTAAGTGCAGACAAGTGCTGGGAAGGGAGGGCTGTAGGGAAAGAGAAACAGTACTGCAGTGCAGGGGTTGCCAGGGAGGCAGTGCAAGTGGAGAGTGGCTGGGCCAGGGACCGAGGTCGGTGAGAGTGGCCCAGTTGCAGCTCCTGTGCAGTTCCTGTGAAGAATTCTGCAAGGGAGAGGCAGAGAGTAAGCAGAAGCAAAGAGGAAGGTCTTGAGGTGCTTCCAGAACTGGAGATGGTTCCCCTCAAGTTCAAGTCAGGCAGGATGTCTGTTCCAGGGGGAGGTTCCTGCCGCAGAGAGAAATCTACCCCCAGCTAGTTGCTCTGAGAAGCGGATGACCCTGACATGCAAGGTGTGCATCACACACACCTGCAAAACAGGCCATGGCCATCACTGTCATGTCACTCAAACCCTCCCAAACATCAACATGACATGGCAAGCAATACCCATACACCAACACAGTAACGATAAGGTACACATTGCCATGTCCTAAATGTACAGTGGCATCGGACAATGATGCCTGACCCGGAATCAGATGAAATGACAGACCAACAAAATCTCCCACCCAAAATAAGTCATTTCCAAATGCATTACAACAGTCGTAGACGTAACATAACAATGAATGCCTGTCTACATGCACATTATGCATTGCAAAATCAACACTGCAGCTCATGTGTGCAGTGTCCTACTCCTGCATCACACTGCTCAGTGCACAGCACAGTGAACAGCCATTGTGTGTGATGCACACCCTGAGCATCACATCTAAGTGACAGACCACATCAAACATCAAATTAGGCATGTACTGGATCCATGATCGGTCACAGAACATGTGCTGCAGGGACACAGTGGGCACCAGAAGGCAAACAGTGTACACGTGGATATGCAAGGGTGGGAGTACATGTAGTGCATCAGAGTGCAAGTGGGTGGTTCTGCAAGGACATGCACTCCACATATGCATGTGCACTCAAGTGACCATCAGTGTTCCCTACACATCACATGTGAACATTCACCATGTGTACACCCCAGGATGTCAAACCACAACTATCCCCTCGCACCTGAAAGCAAAACACAACACATGAACAGGCATTGATCAGCAGAACACAACATGTACATAGGATACCACCATTACAATGTCAGAGTTCCCATCACACTGCAGGGCAAGGCAACTATCAACAACAACCCCCCCCTCCCTCAGAAATGACCATGACCCACTGAACAACTGCACCTGGGTCATGGAGCCTCCAACCCTCAATTCCACCTGGCCACAGGAACACCTTTACCCTTCGTCACCATCTCCCACCTTGTGTGTACAAAGATGCCTGAACCCTCAGAATCCACACTCATTTCCAAAATCACAAAATCCAAGGCATAAAAACGAACCCGAACACCCTCCAGTAGATGACTTGACGTAGCAGTACCTCACAAAGGCCAAGTACTACCACAATGATGCAACCAAGGTAGCACAGCAAAACAATGTCACGACAGGATGTGAGACATGTGTGGTACATGACATAGGATGATGCACCATGAATGGATGTGTACTGTCACAGGTCCCCTGTACAGGCGCGGGAGTGTCACGAAACAACCACCCCCACCATGTCCCGGGTGCCTGCAAGGTCAAACTCACACAGGCCCCTGAGACCCTGGTGGGGAAGGAGGTTCAGGGATATGCAGTCGGGACAGGTGTTGACACACTGGATGACTGGAATGAGTGGCAGGAGAGGGGAGGAGGAATGACACATGAAACTAGGGAATGCACGAAAATGTACAACCTGCATTAACACATACACAATCCAAACAAACTTGGACATCATTGTCATGGCCTTCTGTAGTCCAGGCTCAGGAGTGGTACGAACCAACCACCCCCTCTAGGGTTTTGGCGCCTGCAAGTTCGGGGCTTACACAGGCATCCGCAACCCCAGCGGGGAAAGAGGGTCAGGGAACGTTGCTTGGATAGGTACGGGAAGCAGGAACACCGGGTAGAGGGTACAGGTTTCAAAATTGCATAGGATCACGGGTGATTAGGGAGAAAAAACATACCAAATTGAACCACACATACATACATGCATCAGTACACTCCCCAGCAAGCCTATGCAGAGCAGTTCGAAAGAAAAACAACAAGACACTTAGCTCTGGTTTTGAGTGCTGGCCTCCTGCCTGCGCACTCTCAGGTCTGGTTACAGGAGCACTGCAATGCTGCAAAGAGAGCCACAGTCAACAACCTGTACGTGCCAATTACACAAAAACACAACACCAAACATGCCCCATAGCAACAAACTACTCTACAAACAGACAATCTGGGGTCGATGCTTCGTACCCATATATAACATCACCCCTGTGACGGGTCATACACAGTCAATGCAGTAAGTCAGCCGCTGGTGGGTGCGTGGCAAATGGAACACCAATGTGTCACAATTCACACAACATGCAATGTTCCCTGGGTAAGCAGACAGACCCACATAGCAAGCCATGACTACAGAGCAAGTTGCATACCACCATGACCGAAACAAAGTTGGCAGTGCATTTATCATAAAGTACATGGAAAAGACATGCACTGCACCCAAGTATGTCCCTTGCTGTATGTCCCTGTGAGCTGCCCCTTTCCATGTCTTGGAAGGCTACATGGTTGATACAAGTGCCTCAATGGACCTTGGTGTACCGGAGGGTATGTGCCACTGCCCCTGCATGTGTCCCAGACAACCCTACTATCAACAGCCATCAGTCCACAAACACATCTGAGCTGCATTGTGTGCTTCAACACCAATATTCGTCTAAGCTCACCCTCAGTGCTGTGACTAAGCCTGCATGTGCAACTTGCCTGGTGCAAGCTTTGCTGTGTCGTGGCCCCCCTGTGATGCTCACCTTGCCTGGAATTCCTTGGAACATGTCAGCAGTTCTAGGATGTGGGTCTGCAATCACTGTGCCTCTGCTTGTGCACACATGTGCATGTGGGCACCAACAAACGGGTCCAGAATTCTGTCGTCCAATGGGCCATGTCTGCTGGCAAAGGTGCTCTGGAGGCTCATCCCCCTGCAGAAAGGGCATGAAACACATGATTAATGCTTCAAAGTCATCTGTGTGTGTCTCATCAGGCATCTCATTACTTGACCATGTCAGAGAGTCACATCACAAATCACACCATCAGTCCGTCTTTCACATCCAAAGTGTGGAACACTATCTACAGCATGAATTGCAACAAGCACGTGTACAGGAAAGATATGAAACATACTACACAATGCATAGCAATCAATGTACACATTAATCATGACACACCCCATCTAGCAAAAGCTGAACAGTGGACAATAACAGCTAAATCATCCCCACTAGGGGTGTCAACACAAGTCACACAGCACCAGACATGCCACAGATATGACAGTCCAAAGCCCTTGTGTAATATTCTGTAACACTGAACCATCCTTGCGAGCCCATGGATAAGGGAGGCAGGAGTGGCATATGTGAGTCAAGGACCCCAAGCAGCAAACACATACACAAGACAACCATGAAGGGCACAGCTGGAACAGACAGTGGATGCCTTCAAAAGCCACAAAGCACCGCACCGTCACATGAAAGCACAATAGACTAGCAATTTTAAACTAAATCAACTATTAACTAATTACACTAACAATGGAAAACCTACATTACCTATTTAAACTAACTATCAAACAGAAACTTAACTAACTAAATTAAAAGAAAAATCAAAAATGGCCACATACGACCCAGGGGGAGGGGAGGCACCCAGGAGGGGGGAGGTACAGGGTGCTGCTCAACATCCACATGCGATGATGCTGAGCCAAAAAAAAAACCTCCATGGGCTCAACGCCTGCACAGCCCGACCTATGTGGGAGATAGATGGTCGTCCGAGTCTGGCTCATCCTGTAAAGGAGGACGTGGCACAGTAGCCTGGCCACGCCTAGCCGCAGCTTGCCCCTGGTCGGCAGCAAGTCTGCCGGATGGGTGAGCCTGGTTCTGTGTGGCGATGTGACATAGGTCTGCATGCAGAACCTCACGTGATACACGTGCTTCCTCTTGCAAGGTAGCACGTGTAACACGGAGTTCCTCCTGCAAGGCCTGGCTGGACAACCGCTGCACCTCCCGGCAAGCCTGTAGCTCAGCCGAGATGGTACGCTCAAGCTGTGCAAACCTCTCCTCTGCCTGCTGCCTCTGGGACATCATAAGGACACCCAGAGTGGATCTGAGGGAAGCATACTCCTCCCTCAGGGCATCCATGTGCGCCTCTGCGTGAGCAGCAATTGCTTGACGCAGAGACGACATTTCAGCCTGGCGTGCCCTGTCTGAGGCCGCCATGCCCAGCCTGAGTGAGCGGGCCGTGGAACATGCCGCCTGCTGCTGGAGAAGCACCTGCCTAGCAGGGGGGAGCACAGATCGGGCCACACGCTCCATGCTCTCAGCGATGTTCTCCATTGCTGCCCCCTGCCGTTCGGAATTGGCAGTCATGTCTTGCTCCCACTCAGTATACAGCGGTTGCGCGCGGCGACCGCGTTGCCGGGCTTGGCCCTGCGGGACCCAAGGACCGGGGGTCCTCGCTGTGTTGGCACCGCCTGCGGCTGCACGACTACATGCCCCCGTCGACGTGACGTCCCAGGCACATCAGTGACTGGTGTGGAGGGTGACCCTGCGTCCCGATACACCACGGGCGGAGGAACCAAGACTGTCTGATCCCTCAGTGCAGGTGTCGCAGACAGAGGAGTGTCCACATCAGAATCACTCACCCCTGACACATGGACTTGATGCTCATCCAACTCAACATGGACGTCAGAGTCGTCATCAAGGCTGGACTCATAGGCAGCCAGCGACAAGATGGACTGCAGCACTTGGGGGTTTTCGTGGCCTACCACCCCACGACCCCCACTAGTGCCGGGTTGATGTGGTGTTACCAACCCTGTGTCTGGCATGACAACACCATCCTCCGCCTCCATTGCATCATCACCTGAAAAATAGAGAGAAATAATGTCACTACACATGTCAGAAGCACACGACACACACACACACCAACAGCAAAGGCATCCAGCAGACATGTGACACACAACATATGACCTGGCATGCATGCTGGGTCTACTTTGAATAGCTTCTGTGATCAGACCTGTTGAAAGGTGGCAGTTTCCATGGAAGTGGGTCTATGCAGTGCAGAAAATGTGTACACCACTCACTACCTACATGTACAAGCACTCCATGGTGTGTGCCAGGAAATGTGAAGGCAGTGCAATGTCAAATTCACACATCACGTGCATTGTGCATTCAATGTGTACCATGTCTAGAAGCCAAGCACCCCTCCACCCCAGTACCAAAGCAGGGATGCCTAGCATGGTATCAAAAGGCTGACCATACACCTGTGTAGTGACAGGCAGTGTTGACTGGCATCAACAGCTTAATGTGATTCAAATTGCAACACTGCAAATGATGCTGGGACAGTGGGCAGGACACATGATGAAAACTCTGGAGGCCGCCCACGTGTGAAGAAGACACAACAAGAGTTGGACAGAGTCATTGGCCATTGAACAGGCCGAGGCCTGTGAGCCACACAGATTGTCAGAGCCTAAACATGTGTGCAACGCAGGACTGAGCCACAGTTGACATGGGGAGGCCGATGAGATGGCAGGCAATGTATGTAACCAAGGACTCATATTACAGTGATCATCCAGTCAAGGACACATAGGGGCATGCGTGCAATGCACATGGAGCATGAATGGGCACTCATGTCCCTGCGGGACATCTGACCTATGCACAGTACAAGTGAGATACCCTGCATCAAGTACTAAGGCTGTACCACACGGCATATGTCTGGCAGTTTCTACGCTGGAAGTTAGCATCTACACAGGACACATGAACAAGAAACTACACATTGGCAAGATTGAAGCAGACCAGTGCAAAGGTGGAACTGGGGTGCAGAGTGGCGGAGGAGGGGCAAGGGAGCATGCCCACATGGAGTCCCGCATGCAGGCAGAGGAGACATGCATGATGGAAGCATTGCATTACATACACATCAGAACCATGTACACGTCACATGTAGCAGCAATCATGCACAACACATCCCACAAGTGAAACACACACGTCCTCAACAAACACGCATCAAAACTCACTGGACTGGGCATCAAAGTCCAGCATCTCTCCCACTCCTTCGACCAATTCAGGTGGTATGAACTCCGCAACGAGAGCCTCATCCGGAGTGAGTTCTTCCTCCTCTGGTGCAGGCCCACCGCCAGTCACCAGAGTCAAGTTGTAATTTGAGGCACGCTTAGCCTTAGTGCTGCGCTTGATGTCATTCCAACGCTTTTTGCACTCCTGCGCCGTGCGCACCTCATGGCCGGATGAACTGACATGTTCCGCAACATGCTGCCAGTGGGTGTCACGTTGGGCAGCCGTAGTCTGACTATTGGCACCCACTAGCATGCCACGGCTGTGGCCCCGCACGTAGTCCACGAGGAAGTCCAGTTCCTGCTTACAGAAAGGCTTCTTCCTCGACGTGCAGGAGGTCGTGGCTGTGTGTGGGGTCCCAGCCTGTGCTGCAGGTGCAACCTTCCTCCTCTTGGACTGTGGCGCAGACCCTGGCTGGCTAATGCCGCCCTGACCAGTATGGCCAGTGGGTTCGGTGGATTGAGCCAAGGGAGTGGCAGGTGGAGGGATGACCAAAGGCCTGACTCGTGTCAGTGGCAGCTGGGTGCCCACTAATGGACCCTGCGCAGCAACATCAGCTGTGGCAGGGTCATTGACCGCAACAGTCCTGGTTGGCAGACTCACAACCGGGGTGCTGTTGGGTGCATCTGCCCCTGCACTTGCCAACACCCGGCTGTTCGGGGCAGCAGATGACATGACTGCCCCAGGGACACGTGTCTTGGTCTGAGCAGCCCGGCGTGCCCCTATGGTTTCCCCCCTGGCCTGTTGGAGATCTACCAAGGGCTCTTCAAGTGCCAACGCAGCCTGCGCTGGCAGACCCTGAGCCTGGGTGGCGGTGTCCACAGCTGCACCTGCAGCTACCACTACCCTTGGGCCCGTGGCAGTCGATGGAACGAACTGCCGGGTCGTACGGGTGCCAGTGCCAGATGCAGGAGCTGCATCCCCCGGAACCACAGGGGGTGGTGGCATGGCTGCACCGACACATGGCACAACATTGTGCTCAAGTGGCGCACCCCTGCCTCTTCCCCCTCTGTGGGCGCCCTGGACACCCTGGAGTCCCCCTACTCTCTGGTCACCACGGCCACGTCCCCGACCACGCTCGCCACGAGGAGGACGCCCAGCTGAGGCGCCCCTCACCTTTGGTGCCCTCCCAACCATGGCACAGATGTAGTAGTGCTGGCACAGATGGAGTGGTGCCAATAGGAGGTGTACACCACAATTGACCTGGGCAATTGGGGTGAAGGGGGTGGGAAGCAAGATGTTAACAGCCCCCCTGCACCTGCAAGGCTGTATGTGACCCCGGTGATGTGGTGACGGGTCACGCAACGCTCAGGCACCCCAAAACTGCAGTAAAACCGTGCACGCAACCCTGCAGTCTACGTCCGTGGATTCAACCTCCCGCAGTACGCGGTGGCACCCAGTAACACGAATAACGCGTACGCGTGGGACACGCAGGCTACTATGACATCAAAAATGGGTGCGATACACAGGGGCACCCGCAGTGGGAAAAAGAGCGTGTGCGACTCACCGTCTGACTAGCGCGATGCAGAAAAACACGCGTTGCCAATACCCCTGCCAAAAGAAGAGATACGTCCTTGATAGCTGTGAAGTTGTGATGGCGCGCGAAACAACAGGAAGCAGCAACACACGTCGGTCTCCACGAAAGGCACGTACAGCGAACTGCTGGGCCCGCTCACCTTTAACCCGTGCTGAGGGAAACGCACGCGCGCGTCACGTCACTTACGCCCATGGGCCCTTTTCTCGTATTACACGCGGACGTGCAGTTTTCCACGCGCGCTTACGCGCATGGGCCCTTTCCTCGTATTGCACGCGGACGTGCAGTTTTTCACGCGCGCTTACGCGCATGGGCCCTTTCCTCGTATTAAACGCGGACGTGCAGTTTTTCACGCGCGCTGAAATGCCCATGCACGTCTGTACGCGTCACGTCACAGGGGCGCTTGCGCTTGAGGGGCCTTCTGTCCAATGAAAATGCGTATGCGTGCAGACGCGCTTATGCGCTAAGGGCCTTTCCTCGAATTACACGCTGACGTGCAGATTTTTCACGTGCCAAATCTCTCCGTATCAAGCTGGTCACGCGTAAGCACACGGAAGACCACGCTCCTGCCCAGAAGGCTGAACTACTGCCCCCCAGAGCTCCGAGCACGCTCCCACCTGCCATCTGCTGCTGCCTGACTGCCTGCTGCCCACGTGCCCTGCCATTTGCTGCCTGCACATCAGCCAGGGGTGCTGTTGCTGTGACCACCCCTGCTGGAACCGAAGACTCCCGACTGGGATTCCATCGCTCCACAGCCCAGCCCCAGGACCCAGTTGCCCACCCACTCCTGCCTCTGGGGTTGTCATGTCGGGGCAAACACCATCTGAGACCACGGACAACCCCCGGCCAGAGAGGCAGAGGGGCACCAGCTTCAGTGCCACCGAAGTTGGTGTCCTGGTGGAGCAAGTCCTGGGGCAGTATGATGCCCTCTTCGGAAGTTCCCGCGCCGACAAGGAAGGACGTACTCGGATCTGGACTGACATCGTGACTTCCATCAACGCGGAGGGGGTGGCAGTCCGCGACTTACAACATGTCAAGAAGCGCTGGGAGGACTTCAGGTCCAGGACCCTGAACAAGGCCCGGCGCCTCTTGATGGCAGCGGATGCCAAGGGGCGCCGGGGCCACTTGTCGGAAGAACAGATGAGGGTCCTGGAACGCATATCCCCAGCGTTCAACGTCCAGGTCCTTGAGAGGCAGACCCGTCTGGAGTCGAGCGGTAAGTGTACATGCATCCTGATTGTGAGCAGTGCGTGTGGTGATTTTTCAGTAGTGTGCAGGTTGCACATCTGTTTGTATGGGGTCGAGTATGGGTGGGGGTGTACAGGGCCGTGGGGCTAACACATGCGAGGGCTGGAATGTGTGAGACATGGATGGTGCTTGTGTGTGTAGGCTTGCATGCCAAATGCAGTTGTGTGGGCACACATGTTTGGATGAATGTGTATGTAAGTAGACATGTCCGTGATGTCACGCATGTATGTTGTTTTCGGCTGCATGTATCAGCACTGTGTACATGTGCATGTGTGTGTATTTGACAAGGGTGCAACAGTGATGCAACATGGATGCATGTGACAGCGGTATGTGGAAGCCTGATTGGCAGATGTGACATGGATGCCCGTCTGAACACTGCGACACTTGGCAGAGGTGTACACATGCATGCAAGTGTGGTGGTGTGTGTACATGTGTGGTGCACTTCCTGTGTTGCATGTGATGTCTGGCTCACCTTTGGCTGCTCATGCTGTTGTATGTGTATGGATGGTGCTGGCAGTTGCGATATGGCTGTGGTATGGCTCATGTGTGCGAGTTGAAATGACATGTGTGTTGGGGATTGTGATGACATGTCTGAGGTTTGCCAATGCCACTCATGTACAACTGTCATGTGTGTATGTGTCCATTGTACAGTGCCCTGATGCCTGTGTTTTGTTTCTCCCTGTCTGCAGCGTCAACTGATGAAGAGGGCGGAGAAGGTGCTGTGGAGCACAGCGGCGGGGATCCCACCGCCAGCCGGAGACGCAAGGCCCGGCTCCCCTCCCATGTTGTCATCTCGTCGGGGAGTGAGGAGTCCTGTGCCGCGTCCCAGGTCGCAGCTAACAGGGGGAGGCGGAGGTTGGAGTTGGACTCCTCGGCAGCAGAAGGGGCAGCTGGGACCCCACAGGGCCCAACAGGGGAAGATGGCACAGAGTCATCCAGGTTGGTGGGGGGTTTGGTGGAGGAGGAGGACGTGCAAGCACTAGAGACAGGGTCTGGAGGTGGGGATCCCACTGGTGCTAGTGGTGCAGTGCAGGACCAGGGACAGGAGGCAGCACAGGCCGCCGCGGAGGTGCCTGTGTACAATCCTGTCCCTGATCCTGTCCCTGCATCATCTTGCACCAGCAGGGATGCCTACGTCCAGACCCGTTTTCAGGCAGGGGATGAGCTCACGTCAACTGGCCTTCCTCTGCCTGCGGACGTGGCTATCCGGGTCCGGGTTGAGCCTGTCCTGGCTGGTGTGGCGTTGCGTCAACGGGCCATGCGAGGTGACCTGCAGTCTTTTCATGAGGAGACTGCACGTCATCTCGAATGGCTCGTTGACCACGTCAGCCTGCTGGGACAGGTCACCCAGGCCGGATTCCTCCGTCTGATGGGGCTTGCTACGACCCCCTCCTCAACTGGACCCCCTACGTGCCAGTCGTCCTCCGTGCCATCTTCCCACCCATCAGTCACCTGGGTGCCCTGTGGAGCTGCCTCTGACGGTGCGGCCAGGCTGGTGGAGGAGGCATCCCTGCCACAGTCGGGAGTCGGACGTCCAGCAGGGGTGGCCACATCTACGACTGCACCCCAGCCGGCGGAGGATGTGCAGGCAGCAGGAGGCAGTGCACGGGCAGAGGCACAGCAGCAGCAGCAATGTGGTTGGAGCCATGAAGGCTCGGGGCCTTCAACATCGGAGGGGCAGGCATCGGCCGGAGGACAGGAGGACCCAGGACAGAGAGTGTCTTCCATGTGGCAGCGGTTGGGCCACGCCATAGATGCGGAGTGGCAGCGGGCGGAAGAGGCACGGCTCACAATGGTCAGGGCGGAGAACTCCATGCAGAGGGCCCTGAGGCGGGCCGAGTGCCTCGAGGCAATCCGCAGGGGTTTGGAGGTGGACACGTCGACGGCCCTGCGGACCCTCGGGCCATGGAGGAGGACCGCCTCCGGGACATTGAGGAGGAGTTCGATGATGCCCTGGCCCGGGACATCCACAAGTGAGCCGTGAAACTAGCCCGCTGCCCTTGTACATAGTTATGTAGGTAGTGTTAGGTTTCATTTTTGTTTTGATTTTATTTGGACCTTTCGGACATTGGCCACATTTTTGTATATAGTTTATTTTATTAGTTAGTGTAGTTAGATAGGTTTCCTTTCTTTTGTTGGGATAATGGACCCTGGCTTGTTCCCATGTACATAGTTCACTGTTGGATTGTATTTTTTTTTCACATTTTAACCATGGAGCAATGGCTTTCTTTTTTATTTCCCATTGGATTTTGTTTTGTGGACATTGACTTTGGACACCATTACTTTGGAATTTTATTTTTGGTTTTGCTTTTTTTCACGGACATGCTTCTTTTAATTTTTGTACATTCACATTTCTGTTTCTTCATTTTTGATTTTATTTATGTTTCCTTAAATACATATTATTTTTGGTGAACTTCAATGTGTGGTATCTCATTGGTTTCATGCATTTCATGATATGTGTTTTGAGATTCACTGACACCCATTGGGTGTATGTGAGGGAAATGTGTTTGTTTCGGAACTTGCAATTGGTGTTCTGTGATGTAATTGCAAATTATGAGTGGGTGGATGCAATACTAGGGTGGGTGTTTTGCATTTGGAGGCTGACCATAGGGACCAGGGATCTAGATTGTGATGACATGTTGGCTGGGGAACATGAGTTGCACGTGGGTGGGGGCCTGCTGGCAGGTGCCCCACAGTGCTGGGGGGTGGGGGTGGTGGGGAACATGAGTTGGACATGGGTGGGGGCCTGCTGGCAGGTGCCCCACAGTGCTGGGGGGTGGGGGTGGGGGTTGTGGGGAACATGAGTTGGACATGGGTGGGGGCCTGCTGGCAGGTGCCCCACAGTGCTGAGGGGTGGGGGTGGTGGGGACATGCGTTGGACATGGGTGTGGGCCTGCTGGCAGGTGCCCCACAGTGCTGGGGGGTGGGGGTGGTGGGAGACATGGGTGGGGGCCTGGTGGAGGGTGCCCCACAGTGCTGGGGGGTGGGGGTGGTGGGAGACATGGGTGGGGGCCTGGTGGAGGGTGCCCCACAGTGCTGGGGGGTGGGGGTGGTGGGAGACATTGGTGGGGGCCTGGTGGAGGGTGCCCCTGCACTGCTGGGGGGTGGGGGTGCTGGGAGACATGGGTGGGGGCCTGCTGGCAGGTGCCCCACAGTGCTGGGGGGTGGTGGTGGTGGGGAACATGAGTTGGACATGGGTGGGGGCCTGCTGGCAGGTGCCCCACAGTGCTGGGGGGTGGGGGTGGTGGGAGACATGGGTGGGGGCCTGGTGGAGGGTGCCCCTCCACTGCTGGGGGGTGGGGGTGGTGGGAGACATGGGTGGGGGCCTGGTGGAGGCTGCCCCTGCACTGCTGGGGGGTGGGGGGGGGTGGGAGACATGGGTGGGGGCCTGGTGGAGGCTGCCCCTGGTGGCTGGGGGGTGGGGGTGCTGGGAGACATGGGTGGGGGCCTGGTGGAGGCTGCCCCTGCACTGCTGGGGGGTGGGGTGGTGGGAGACATGGGTGGGGGCCTGGTGGAGGCTGCCCCTGGTGGCTGGGGGGTGGGGGTGCTGGGAGACATGGGTGGGGGCCTGGTGGTGGGTGTCCCTGCACTGCTGGGGGGTGGGGGTGCTGGGAGACATGGGTGGGGGCCTGCTGGCAGGTGCCCCACAGTGCTGGGGGGTGGGGGTGTTGGGGAACATGAGTTGGACATGGGTGTGGTCCTGCTGGCAGGTGCCCCACAGTGCTGGGGGGTGGGGGTGGTAGGGAACATGAGTTGGACATGGGTGTGGGCCTGCTGGCAGGTGCCCCACAGTGCTGGGGGGTGGGGGTGGTGGGAGACATGGTTGGGGGCCTGGTGGAGGGTGCCCCACAGTGCTGGGGGGTGGGGGTGGTGGGAGACATGGGTGTGGGCCTGGTGGAGGGTGCCCCACAGTGCTGGGGGTGGGGTGGTGGTGTACTGTGTACATGTGCATGTGTGTGTATTTGACAAGGGTGCAACAGGGTGCAACAGTGATGCAACATGGATGCATGTGACAGCGGTATGTGGAAGCCTGATTGGCAGATGTGACATGGATGCCCGTCTGAACACTGCGACACTTGGCAGAGGTGTACACATGCATGCAAGTGTGGTGGTGTGTGTACATGTGTGGTGCACTTCCTGTGTTGCATGTGATGTCTGGCTCACCTTTGGCTGCTCATGCTGTTGTATGTGTATGGATGGTGCTGGCAGTTGCGATATGGCTGTGGTATGGCTCATGTGTGCGAGTTGAAATGACATGTGTGTTGGGGATTTTGATGACATGTCTGAGGTTTGCCAATGCCACTCATGTACAACTGTCATGTGTGTATGTGTCCATTGTACAGTGCCCTGATGCCTGTGTTTTGTTTCTCCCTGTCTGCAGCGTCAACTGATGAAGAGGGCGGAGAAGGTGCTGTGGAGCACAGCGGCGGGGATCCCACCGCCAGCCGGAGACGCAAGGCCCGGCTCCCCTCCCATGTTGTCATCTCGTCGGGGAGTGAGGAGTCCTGTGCCGCGTCCCAGGTCGCAGCTGCCAGGGGGAGGTCCAAGAGGCGGAGGTTGGAGTTGGACTCCTCGGCAGCAGAAGGGGCAGCTGGGACCCCACAGGGCCCAACAGGGGAAGATGGCACGGAGTCATCCAGGTTGGTGGGGGGTTTGGTGGAGGAGGAGGACGTGCAAGCACTAGAGACAGGGTCTGGAGGTGGGGATCCCACTGGTGCTAGTGGTGCAGTGCAGGACCAGGGACAGGAGGCAGCACAGGCCGCCGCGGAGGTGCCTGTGTACAATCCTGTCCCTGATCCTGTCCCTGCATCATCTTGCACCAGCAGGGATGCCTACGTCCAGACCCGTTTTCAGGCAGGGGATGAGCTCACGTCAACTGGCCTTCCTCTGCCTGCGGACGTGGCTATCCGGGTCCGGGTTGAGCCTGTCCTGGCTGGTGTGGCGTTGCGTCAACGGGCCATGCGAGGTGACCTGCAGTCTTTTCATGAGGAGACTGCACGTCATCTCGAATGGCTCGTTGACCACGTCAGCCTGCTGGGACAGGTCACCCAGGCCGGATTCCTCCGTCTGATGGGGCTTGCTACGACCCCCTCCTCAACTGGACCCCCTACGCGCCAGTCGTCCTCCGTGCCATCTTCCCACCCATCAGTCACCTGGGTGCCCTGTGGAGCTGCCTCTGACGGTGCGGCCAGGCTGGTGGAGGAGGCATCCCTGCCACAGTCGGGAGTCGGACGTCCAGCAGGGGTGGCCACATCTACGACTGCACCCCAGCCGGCGGAGGATGTGCAGGCAGCAGGAGGCAGTGCACGGGCAGAGGCACAGCAGCAGCAGCAATGTGGTTGGAGCCATGAAGGCTCGGGGCCTTCAACATCGGAGGGGCAGGCATCGGCCGGAGGGCAGGAGGACCCAGGACAGAGAGTGTCTTCCATGTGGCAGCGGTTGGGCCACGCCATAGATGCGGAGTGGCAGCGGGCGGAAGAGGCACGGCTCACAATGGTCAGGGCGGAGAACTCCATGCAGAGGGCCCTGAGGCGGGCCGAGTGCCTCGAGGCAATCCGCAGGGGTTTGGAGGTGGACACGTCGACGGCCCTGCGGACCCTCGGGCCATGGAGGAGGACCGCCTCCGGGACATTGAGGAGGAGTTCGATGATGCCCTGGCCCGGGACATCCACAAGTGAGCCGTGAAACTAGCCCGCTGCCCTTGTACATAGTTATGTAGGTAGTGTTAGGTTTCATTTTTGTTTTGATTTTATTTGGACCTTTCGGACATTGGCCACATTTTTGTATATAGTTTATTTTATTAGTTAGTGTAGTTAGATAGGTTTCCTTTCTTTTGTTGGGATAATGGACCCTGGCTTGTTCCCATGTACATAGTTCACTGTTGGATTGTATTTTTTTTTCACATTTTAACCATGGAGCAATGGCTTTCTTTTTTATTTCCCATTGGATTTTGTTTTGTGGACATTGACTTTGGACACCATTACTTTGGAATTTTATTTTTGGTTTTGCTTTTTTTCACGGACATGCTTCTTTTAATTTTTGTACATTCACATTTCTGTTTCTTCATTTTTGATTTTATTTATGTTTCCTTTAATACATATTATTTTTGGTGAACTTCAATGTGTGGTATCTCATTGGTTTCATGCATTTCATGATATGTGTTTTGAGATTCACTGACACCCATTGGGTGTATGTGAGGGAAATGTGTTTGTTTCGGAACTTGCAATTGGTGTTCTGTGATGTAATTGCAAATTATGAGTGGGTGGATGCAATACTAGGGTGGGTGTTTTGCATTTGGAGGCTGACCATAGGGACCAGGGATCTAGATTGTGATGACATGTTGGCTGGGGAACATGAGTTGCACGTGGGTGGGGGCCTGCTGGCAGGTGCCCCACAGTGCTGGGGGGTGGGGGTGGTGGGGAACATGAGTTGGACATGGGTGGGGGCCTGCTGGCAGGTGCCCCACAGTGCTGGGGGGTGGGGGTGGGGGTTGTGGGGAACATGAGTTGGACATGGGTGGGGGCCTGCTGGCAGGTGCCCCACAGTGCTGAGGGGTGGGGGTGGTGGGGACATGAGTTGGACATGGGTGTGGGCCTGCTGGCAGGTGCCCCACAGTGCTGGGGGGTGGGGGTGGTGGGAGACATGGGTGGGGGCCTGGTGGAGGGTGCCCCACAGTGCTGGGGGGTGGGGGTGGTGGGAGACGTTGGTGGGGGCCTGGTGGAGGGTGCCCCTGCACTGCTGGGGGGTGGGGGTGCTGGGAGACATGGGTGGGGGCCTGCTGGCAGGTGCCCCACAGTGCTGGGGGGTGGTGGTGGTGGGGAACATGAGTTGGACATGGGTGGGGACCTGCTGGCAGGTGCCCCACAGTGCTGGGGGGTGGGGGTGGTGGGAGACATGGGTGGGGGCCTGGTGGAGGGTGCCCCTCCACTGCTGGGGGGTGGGGGTGGTGGGAGACATGGGTGGGGGCCTGGTGGAGGCTGCCCCTGCACTGCTGGGGGGGTGGGGGTGGTGGGAGACATGGGTGGGGGCCTGGTGGAGGCTGCCCCTGGTGGCTGGGGGGTGGGGGTGCTGGTTGACATGGGTGGGGGCCTGGTGGAGGCTGCCCCTGCACTGCTGGGGGGTGGGGTGGTGGGAGACATGGGTGGGGGCCTGGTGGAGGCTGCCCCTGGTGGCTGGGGGGTGGGGGTGCTGGGAGACATGGGTGGGGGCCTGGTGGTGGGTGTCCCTGCACTGCTGGGGGGTGGGGGTGCTGGGAGACATGGGTGGGGGCCTGCTGGCAGGTGCCCCACAGTGCTGGGGGGTGGGGGTGGTGGGGAACATGAGTTGGACATGGGTGGGGGCCTGCTGGCAGGTGCCCCACAGTGCTGGGGGGTGGGGGTTGTGGGGAACATGAGTTGGACATGGGTGGGGGCCTGCTGGCAGGTGCCCCACAGTGCTGAGGGGTGGGGGTGGTGGGGACATGCGTTGGACATGGGTGTGGGCCTGCTGGCAGGTGCCCCACAGTGCTGGGGGGTGGGGGTGGTGGGAGACATGGGTGGGGGCCTGGTGGAGGGTGCCCCACAGTGCTGGGGGTGGGGGTGGTGGGAGACATGGGTGGGGGCCTGGTGGAGGGTGCCCCACAGTGCTGGGGGGTGGGGGTGGTGGGAGACATTGGTGGGGGCCTGGTGGAGGGTGCCCCTGCACTGCTGGGGGGTGGGGGTGCTGGGAGACATGGGTGGGGGCCTGCTGGCAGGTGCCCCACAGTGCTGGGGGGTGGTGGTGGTGGGGAACATGAGTTGGACATGGGTGGGGGCCTGCTGGCAGGTGCCCCACAGTGCTGGGGGGTGGGGGTGGTGGGAGACATGGGTGGGGGCCTGGTGGGGGGTGCCCCTCCACTGCTGGGGGGTGGGGGTGGTGGGAGACATGGGTGGGGGCCTGGTGGAGGCTGCCCCTGCACTGCTGGGGGGTGGGGGTGGTGGGAGACATGGGTGGGGGCCTGGTGGAGGCTGCCCCTGGTGGCTGGGGGGTGGGGGTGCTGGGAGACATGGGTGGGGGCCTGGTGGATTCTGCCCCTGCACTGCTGGGGGGTGGGGTGGTGGGAGACATGGGTGGGGGCCTGGTGGAGGCTGCCCCTGGTGGCTGGGGGGTGGGGGTGCTGGGAGACATGGGTGGGGGCCTGGTGGTGGGTGTCCCTGCACTGCTGGGGGGTGGGGGTGCTGGGAGACATGGGTGGGGGCCTGCTGGCAGGTGCCCCACAGTGCTGGGGGGTGGGGGTGTTGGGGAACATGAGTTGGACATGGGTGTGGTCCTGCTGGCAGGTGCCCCACAGTGCTGGGGGATGGGGGTGGTAGGGAACATGAGTTGGACATGGGTGTGGGCCTGCTGGCAGGTTCCCCACAGTGCTGGGGGGTGGGGGTGGTGGGAGACATGGTTGGGGGCCTGGTGGAGGGTGCCCCACAGTGCTGGGGGGTGGGTGTGGTGGGAGACATGGGTGTGGGCCTGGTGCGGGGTGCCCCACAGTGCTGGGGGTGGGGTGGTGGTGTACTGTGTACATGTGCATGTGTGTGTATTTGACAAGGGTGCAACAGGGTGCAACAGTGATGCAACATGGATGCATGTGACAGCGGTATGTGGAAGCCTGATTGGCAGATGTGACATGGATGCCCGTCTGAACACTGCGACACTTGGCAGAGGTGTACACATGCATGCAAGTGTGGTGGTGTGTGTACATGTGTGGTGCACTTCCTGTGTTGCATGTGATGTCTGGCTCACCTTTGGCTGCTCATGCTGTTGTATGTGTATGGATGGTGCTGGCAGTTGCGATATGGCTGTGGTATGGCTCATGTGTGCGAGTTGAAATGACATGTGTGTTGGGGATTGTGATGACATGTCTGAGGTTTGCCAATGCCACTCATGTACAACTGTCATGTGTGTATGTGTCCATTGTACAGTGCCCTGATGCCTGTGTTTTGTTTCTCCCTGTCTGCAGCGTCAACTGATGAAGAGGGCGGAGAAGGTGCTGTGGAGCACAGCGGCGGGGATCCCACCGCCAGCCGGAGACGCAAGGCCCGGCTCCCCTCCCATGTTGTCATCTCGTCGGGGAGTGAGGAGTCTTGTGCCGCGTCCCAGGTCGCAGCTGCCAGGGGGAGGTCCAAGAGGCGGAGGTTGGAGTTGGACTCCTCGGCAGCAGAAGGGGCAGCTGGGACCCCACAGGGCCCAACAGGGGAAGATGGCACGGAGTCATCCAGGTTGGTGGGGGGTTTGGTGGAGGAGGAGGACGTGCAAGCACTAGAGACAGGGTCTGGAGGTGGGGATCCCACTGGTGCTAGTGGTGCAGTGCAGGACCAGGGACAGGAGGTAGCACAGGCCACCGCGGAGGTGCCTGTGTACAATCCTGTCCCTGATCCTGTCCCTGCATCATCTTGCACCAGCAGGGATGCCTACGTCCAGACCCGTTTTCAGGCAGGGGATGAGCTCACGTCAACTGGCCTTCCTCTGCCTGCGGACGTGGCTATCCGGGTCCGGGTTGAGCCTGTCCTGGCTGGTGTGGCGTTGCGTCAACGGGCCATGCGAGGTGACCTGCAGTCTTTTCATGAGGAGACTGCACGTCATCTCGAATGGCTCGTTGACCACGTCAGCCTGCTGGGACAGGTCACCCAGGCCGGATTCCTCCGTCTGATGGGGCTTGCTACGACCCCCTCCTCAACTGGACCCCCTACGCGCCAGTCGTCCTCCGTGCCATCTTCCCACCCATCAGTCACCTGGGTGCCCTGTGGAGCTGCCTCTGACGGTGCGGCCAGGCTGGTGGAGGAGGCATCCCTGCCACAGTCTGGAGTCGGACGTCCAGCAGGGGTGGCCACATCTACGACTGCACCCCAGCCGGCGGAGGATGTGCAGGCAGCAGGAGGCAGTGCACGGGCAGAGGCACAGCAGCAGCAGCAATGTGGTTGGAGCCATGAAGGCTCGGGGCCTTCAACATCGGAGGGGCAGGCATCGGCCGGAGGGCAGGAGGACCCAGGACAGAGAGTGTCTTCCATGTGGCAGCGGTTGGGCCACGCCATAGATGCGGAGTGGCAGCGGGCGGAAGAGGCACGGCTCACAATGGTCAGGGCGGAGAACTCCATGCAGAGGGCCCTGAGGCGGGCCGAGTGCCTCGAGGCAATCCGCAGGGGTTTGGAGGTGGACACGTCGACGGCCCTGCGGACCCTCGGGCCATGGAGGAGGACCGCCTCCGGGACATTGAGGAGGAGTTCGATGATGCCCTGGCCCGGGACATCCACAAGTGAGCCGTGAAACTAGCCCGCTGCCCTTGTACATAGTTATGTAGGTAGTGTTAGGTTTCATTTTTGTTTTGATTTTATTTGGACCTTTCGGACATTGGCCACATTTTTGTATATAGTTTATTTTATTAGTTAGTGTAGTTAGATAGGTTTCCTTTCTTTTGTTGAGATAATGGACCCTGGCTTGTTCCCATGTACATAGTTCACTGTTGGATTGTATTTTTTTTTCACATTTTAACCATGGAGCAATGGCTTTCTTTTTTATTTCCCATTGGATTTTGTTTTGTGGACATTGACTTTGGACACCATTACTTTGGAATTTTATTTTTGGTTTTGCTTTTTTTCACGGACATGCTTCTTTTAATTTTTGTACATTCACATTTCTGTTTCTTCATTTTTGATTTTATTTATGTTTCCTTTAATACATATTATTTTTGGTGAACTTCAATGTGTGGTATCTCATTGGTTTCATGCATTTCATGATATGTGTTTTGAGATTCACTGACACCCATTGGGTGTATGTGAGGGAAATGTGTTTGTTTCGGAACTTGCAATTGGTGTTCTGTGATGTAATTGCAAATTATGAGTGGGTGGATGCAATACTAGGGTGGGTGTTTTGCATTTGGAGGCTGACCATAGGGACCAGGGATCTAGATTGTGATGACATGTTGGCTGGGGAACATGAGTTGCACGTGGGTGGGGGCCTGCTGGCAGGTGCCCCACAGTGCTGGGGGGTGGGGGTGGTGGGGAACATGAGTTGGACATGGGTGGGGGCCTGCTGGCAGGTGCCCCACAGTGCTGGGGGGTGGGGGTGGGGGTTGTGGGGAACATGAGTTGGACATGGGTGGGGGCCTGCTGGCAGGTGCCCCACAGTGCTGAGGGGTGGGGGTGGTGGGGACATGAGTTGGACATGGGTGTGGGCCTGCTGGCAGGTGCCCCACAGTGCTGGGGGGTGGGGGTGGTGGGAGACATGGGTGGGGGCCTGGTGGAGGGTGCCCCACAGTGCTGGGGGGTGGGGGTGGTGGGAGACATGGGTGGGGGCCTGGTGGAGGGTGCCCCACAGTGCTGGGGGGTGGGGGTGGTGGGAGACATTGGTGGGGGCCTGGTGGAGGGTGCCCCTGCACTGCTGGGGGGTGGGGGTGCTGGGAGACATGGGTGGGGGCCTGCTGGCAGGTGCCCCACAGTGCTGGGGGGTGGTGGTGGTGGGGAACATGAGTTGGACATGGGTGGGGGCCTGCTGGCAGGTGCCCCACAGTGCTGGGGGGTGGGGGTGGTGGGAGACATGGGTGGGGGCCTGGTGGAGGGTGCCCCTCCACTGCTGGGGGGTGGGGGTGGTGGGAGACATGGGTGGGGGCCTGGTGGAGGCTGCCCCTGCACTGCTGGGGGGGTGGGGGTGGTGGGAGACATGGGTGGGGGCCTGGTGGAGGCTGCCCCTGGTGGCTGGGGGGTGGGGGTGCTGGGAGACATGGGTGGGGGCCTGGTGGAGGCTGCCCCTGCACTGCTGGGGGGTGGGGTGGTGGGAGACATGGGTGGGGGCCTGGTGGAGGCTGCCCCTGGTGGCTGGGGGGTGGGGGTGCTGGGAGACATGGGTGGGGGCCTGGTGGTGGGTGTCCCTGCACTGCTGGGGGGTGGGGGTGCTGGGAGACATGGGTGGGGGCCTGCTGGCAGGTGCCCCACAGTGCTGGGGCGTGGGGGTGTTGGGGAACATGAGTTGGACATGGGTGTGGTCCTGCTGGCAGGTGCCCCACAGTGCTGGGGGGTGGGGGTGGTAGGGAACATGAGTTGGACATGGGTGTGGGCCTGCTGGCAGGTGCCCCACAGTGCTGGGGGGTGGGGGTGGTGGGAGACATGGTTGGGGGCCTGGTGGAGGGTGCCCCACAGTGCTGGGGGGTGGGTGTGGTGGGAGACATGGGTGGGGGCCTGGTGAAGGGTGCCCCTGCACTGCTGGGGGTGGGGTGGTGGGAGTCATGGGTGGGTGCCTGCTGGCAGGTGGCCCACAGTGCTGGGGGGTGGGGGTGGTGGGAGACATGAGTTGGACATGGGTGGGGGCCTGCTGGCAGGTGCCCCACAGTGCTGGGGGGTGGGGGTGGTGGGAGACATGGGTGGGGGCCTGCTGGCAGGTGCCCCACAGTGCTGGGGGTGGGGGTGGTGGGAGACATGGGTGGGGGCCTGGTGGAGGGTGCCCCACAGTGCTGGGGGGTGGGGGTGGTGGGAGACATGAGTTGGACATGGGTGGGGGCCTGCTGGCAGGTGCCCCACAGTGCTGGGGGGTGGGGGTGGTGGGAGACATCGGTGGGGGCCTGGTGGAGGGTGACCCTGCACTGCTGGGGGGTGGGGGTGGTGGGAGACATGGGTGGGGGCCTGGTGGAGGGTGCCCCTGGTGGCTGGGGGTGCAGGGGGACATGCGTTGGTGGGCAGTAGTGCAAGTTGACATGTGGGTTGGCTGGGGGTCATGGCCATGGTGTATGGTGTGCCTGCAGGGGCCGTGGAGGGTGTAGAGGGAACACCTGGGAGGTCCCACACGTGCAATTCACGCGTGGTGCTCCCCGCGCACCCCTGTAATACATGTACCCTGATGAAATCGCGTGTGGAACTTCCCGCGCACCCCTGAAATGCGCGTACCCTGCTCGCACGGGCCCAATCACGTGTGGAACTTCCCGCGCACCCCTGAAATACACGTACCCTGATGGAATCGCGTGTGGAACTTCCCGCGCACCCCTGGAATACACGTGCCCTGCTGATGTCGCGTGTGAAACTTCCCCCGCACCCCAAAATACACGTACCATGAAGAAATCGCGTGGGGAAATTCCCGCGCACCCCTGAAATCCACGTACCCTGCTGCAATTGCGTGTGGCACTTCCCGCGCACCCCTGAGATACGCGTACCGTGCTCGCATGGGCCCAATCGCGTGTGGAATTTCCTGCGCACCCCTGAAATACACGTACACTGCTGAGATCGCGTGTGAAACTTGCCCCGCACCCCGAAATACACGTACCCTGCTGAAATCGCTTGTGGCACTTACCGCGCACCCCTGAGATACGCGTACCCTGTGGAAATCGCGTGTGGAACTTCCCGCGCACCCCTGAAATACGCGTACCCTGCTCGCACGGGGCCAATCGCGTGAGGTACTTCCCGCGCACCCCAGTGATACACGTAGCCTGCTTGCCGTGCTGGTACAGGGTTAGCGCAGCCCTTTGCGCTGGATTGGGTATATTGATGGCTTTTCCCTGCGCGAGAGGCGTTCTTGGGGGCGTAACTGGCGCTGCTGCAGGGTCGCTGCGCCAGTGTGCGCCACGGCTAGTTTTGGTGGCTGGAATCCATGAATACGCTGTGCGCGGAAATGGATTTTAGCGCACGCGGCTGGCGCAGGGATTCGCACGCGCACACTGTGCGCCAGCCGCGTGCGCCACTTGTGCGCTGAATTCTATGAATTACCCCCTTTGTTTTAATGGGTACACAATGATCACCAATGGGGTGATGTAACACTAAATAATCTCTTTAATACACAAGGAGTAATAGTGAGCAAAACAATTCAGCACAGAAATAATACTTTTGTGTGTGGGTTCAGATCAAGTAGCGCTGTGTTTAAGGGTTCCCCCTGCACACCCTTCAATCCCCCAATAGACAATGTAAAGAGATAGGAGGAGAGAGCAGGTATTCAGGAAAGGCCAAATCAAACAAAATATCAATCCCCCTTTCCCTCAGCAAACACAAGAGAGAAACGGAATTGACGATCAAGCTGTCAGAATGGCTTTTAAAGTTATCCTTGAGAATGGACTGGGCAAAAACACTAAATATGGTATAAATTGCTAAAATTGCATAAATTCTTATGGGAGCCACTTTGGATGGTTGCACACAAACACAAGCAATGATTCAATACCAAGAAACAATTTGAAATCCTAAAATTGGTCCGTCAAGATTCTGGTCAGGGAATGGCTCTGGTTCTGGGACAGACAGCTGGGCACATCGGATTGGATCTGCAAGCCGCTCTGGTCACAGCACGGCACAGGACTGGATCTGAAATGGACTCCGGTCACAGCACGGCACAGGACTGGATCGTATCTGCCCTTTTTGGTTCTGAAGAAAATTATTTCAGCAGGAAAGCAGTACAGCGCAGCCTCGCTGCATTATCATGCTTCCCCTTAGGTTTGTGGGGTTAGTTCTGGTTCTGGAAATTGAGGCCTAGCTGAAAGTGGTTCAGCTATGCAATGGGTTCTGCTTTGCCAAGTTTCTGGAGTCTGGAGCAAGGAAGGTGGAAAGTTCTGCAGCAGGGTGTTCTGCCAGCATTCGGATAGTGGGTGAATCTGTCTGTCTTTAGCTACCCTCTGCTGTGTCTATTTATGCTATGATAAAGGGGGTGTGTATGTGCTGGTTTAGCCTAAGCTCGCCCCTTTGACAGGGATTGGTCAGAATCTCCTCTCTGCCTTGATAGGAGGAGAAAAGCAGTGTGTCAACTTTATGGTGTGGGTTTATGAGTCCTAGAGTCCACTTCTAGCCTCTTGAACACAAAATCTACTTTTGAAACACTACATATTTACACTTGTGCAACCTCTACAACAACCACATATAAAGACCACATATTTTGTACAGCAGCTACTCCTCCAAACCCCGTAGCTGCGGGATCTTGTGTATGCATTTCACAGAATTTTGCCCTTTTCATCCTGAACACATTGTCCAATTTATCAGAAAATTTCTACAAGTGTGCGCGTATAGCATGGGCATAGGTGTATAAAGTTTCATACTTCTAGCAGAAATACATTAGGTGTAAAATCAAATTTTCTGCTGTTTCCTTCCAAATGATGTCACACGATTTTGCTGCCTCTTGAAATGTGCACCCAAAATTTAGATTTACAATTCTGTACTTTTGTGTGTTTGACAATTTTAAGTGGCAAGTTATATGTATTTAAACAAAATGTTCTTTGTGAATGTTCACCTACATATGGCTGTTTGGGTCCGCCTTGTTTTCTCTCCCTTCAGTCCAGAAGCATCTCCTCCCTGTTGGCTCTTGGCAGAGTCCATTTACGACGGACCTCACACCTAGTATTTCCTGCTTTGCAGCTTGTCATTGTTTCCTTCCCCACTGCAGACCAGGTTCTTCCCCCACCCTATAATTATCGCTTTGTTGTGATTTCCTGGTAGAGGGAGCTGGAGGGAGAGGCCTTGCCTCTGTGAGGAAAGCTGTTATTCAGGTTTGGTAGCTTTAGCCAGCTTTTAACTGTTAATTCTGTTGAATGTTCCCTTAACATACAACAAAGGTGTGGGATCACATCACAGCTAAATACTTATTCAAGATTTTAAATAATGGAACCAAAAAACTATTACAAGATGGGTTACTCTCAATAACAGGCCTCTAGATTGTAAACATTTGATTTTAGTTTATACATGTTTAAAGTTTACTCAGGCAGGACCCTGACAGCTGTCATTCAGGCAGCCCAGGGTACTGCACCCAGATTTTGACAGATCGACAGACAGGCCACTTTTGCTGTGGAAATCCCTTGATGATTTCAGCTTTTCAGGACATTGTATGTTCACAATGATTTCTTATACTAAGCGAATTGTGGCACTCAGCAAGAATTTTGGATGTTTGAGGGAGTTTTCTACCGGCATTCTGTAGTTTCAGCAACAAAGAAAAAAGGGATTTAAAGCAAGATTTTGGGGTTTCCTTTAGCAAAGCACTGCTTTTCCTTCTGTACTTAATCGACACATGTTGTGGAGCCCAGTGACCTGTTTTAGGAGTGAGATCTCTGTTCCACCACTGACAACATGCATGGCAGATTAGGCAGCCATCTTTTTGTGCTTTGCAAAGCGCGATTTTCAGAGGTTTTGGCGCGCACAAGGGTTTTGCAGCCACTTTACTATTTTTGGCACCATCAGAACACAGTGATGCTGCATGGCAGAGCAAAAAGTGGGTTAAATCATCCCACAGGTGAAAGCAAGAATCCCATTTAGACTAATTCTGATCATCCACAAATGCTGGGTGGGCCAGCACCCCCAGCACCAGCCTGCTGGCAGGTGCCCCACAGTGCTGGGGGGTGGGGGTGGTGGGAGACATGGGTGGGGGCCTGGTGGAGGGTGCCCCTGCACTGCTGGGGGGTGGGGCTGGTGGGAGACATGGGTGGGGGCCTGGTGGAGGCACTGCTGGATAGGTGGGGGTGGTGGGAGACATGGGTGGGGGCCTGGTGGAGGCTGCCCCTGGTGGCTGGGGGGTGGGGGTGCTGGGAGACATCGTTGGGGGCCTGGTGGAGGCTGCCCCTGCACTGCTGGGGGGTGGGGGTGGTGGGAGACATGGGTGGGGGCCTGGTGGAGGCTGCCCCTGGTAGCTGGGGGGTGGGGGTGGTGGGAGACATGGGTGGGGGCCTGGTGGAGGCACTGCTGGGGGGTTGGGGGTGGTGGGAGACATGGGTGGGGGCCTGGTGGAGGCTGCCCCTGGTGGCTGGGGGGTGGGGGTGCTGGGAGACCTGGGTGGGGGCCTGGTGGAGGCTGCCCCTGCACTGCTGGGGGGTGGGGGTGGTGGGAGACATGGGTGGGGGCCTGGTGGAGGCTGCCCCTGGTAGCTGGGGGGTCGGGGTGCTGGGAGACATGGGTGGGGGCCTGGTGGTGGGTGCCCCTGCACTGCTGGAGGGTGGGGGTGCTGGGAGACATGGGTGGGGGCCTGCTGGCAGGTGCCCCACAGTGCTGGGGGGTGGGGGTGTTGGGGAACATGAGTTGGACATGGGTGTGGGCCTGCTGGCAGGTGCCCCACAGTGCTGGGGGGTGGGGGTGGTGGGGAACATGAGTTGGACATGGGTGTGGGCCTGCTGGCAGGTGCCCCACAGTGCTGGGGGGTGGGGGTGGTAGGAAACATGGTTGGGGGCCTGGTGGAGGGTGCCCCACAGTGCTGGGGGGTGGGTGTGGTGGGAGACATGGGTGGGGGCCTGGTGGAGGGTGCCCCACAGTGCTGGGGGGTGGGGGTGGTGGGAGACATGGGTGGGGCCTGGTGGAGGGTGCCCCTGCACTGCTGGGGGGGTGGGGGTGGTGGGAGTCATGGGTGGGTGCCTGCTGGCAGGTGGCCCACAGTGCTGGGGGGTGGGGGTGGTGGGAGACATGAGTTGGACATGGGTGGGGGCCTGCTGGCAGGTGCCCCACAGTGCTGGGGGGTGGGGGTGGTGGGAGACATGGGTGGGGGCCTGCTGGCAGGTGCCCCACAGTGCTGGGGGGTGGGGGTGGTGGGAGACATGGGTGGGGGCCTGGTGTAGGGTGCCCCACAGTGCTGGGGGGTGGGGGGGGTGGGAGACATGAGTTGGACATGGGTGAGGGCCTGCTGGCAGGTGCCCCACAGTGCTGGGGGGTGGGGGTGGTGGGAGACATGGGTGGGGGCCTGGTGGAGGGTGCCCCTGCACTGCTGGGGGGTGGGGGTGGTGGGAGACATGGGTGGGGGCCTGGTGGAGGGTGCCCCTGGTGGCTGGGGGTGCAGGGGGACATGCGTTGGTGGGCAGTAGTGCAAGTTGACATGTAGATTGGCTGGGGGTCATGGCCATGGTGGATGGTGTGCCTGCAGGACATGTGCAGGCTAGGCCCCTGTGGTGTGAGCCACCTGCGGGGGTTGTGGAGGGTGTAGAGGGAACACCTGGGAGGACCCACACGTGCAATTCACGTGTGGTGCTCCCCGCGCACCCCTGTAATACACGTACCCTGATGAAATCGCGTGTGGAACTTCCCGCGCACCCCTGAAATGCGCGTACCCTGCTCACACGGGCCCAATCGCGTGTGGAACTTCCCACGCACCCCTGAAATACACGTACCCTGATGGAATCGCGTGTGGAACTTCCCGCGCACCCCTGGAATACACGTACCCTGCTGATGTCGCGTGTGAAACTTCCCCCGCACCACGAAATACACGTACCGTGATGAAATCGCGTGTGGAACTTCCCGCGCACCCCTGAAATACACGTGCCCTGCTGATGTCGCGTGTGAAACTTCCCCTGCACCCCAAAATACACGTACCATGATGAAATTGCGTGTGGAAATTCCCGCGCACCCCTGAAATACACGTACCCTGCTGCAATCGCGTGTGGCACTTCCCGCGCACCCCTGAGATACGCGTACCGTGCTTGCACGGGCCCAATCGCGTGTGGAATTTCCAGCGCACCCCTGAAATACACGTACCCTGCTGAAATCGCGTGTGGCACTTCCCGCGCACCCCTGAGATACGCGTACCCTGCTTGCACGGGCCCAATCGCGTGTGGAAATTCCCGCGCACCCCTGAAATACACGTACCCTGCTGAGATCGCGTGTGAAACTTGCCCCGCACCCCGAAATACACGTACCCTGCTGAAATCTCGTGTGGCACTTCCCGCGCACCCCTGAGATACGCGTACCCTGCGGAAATCGCGTGTGGAACTTCCCGCGCACCCCTGAAATAGGCGTACCCTGCTCGCACAGGGCCAATTGCGTGAGGTACTTCCTGCGCACCCCAGTGATACACATAGCCCGCTTGCCGTGCTGGTACAGGGTTAGCGCAGCCCTTTGCGCTGGATTGGGTATATTGATGGCTTTTCCCTGCGCGAGAGGCGTTCTTGGGGGCGTAACTGGCGCTGCTGCAGGGTCGCTGCGCCACTGTGCGCCAGGGCTGGTTTTGGTGGCTGGAATCCATGAATACGCTGTGCGCGGAAATGGATTTTAGCGCACGCGGCTGGCGCAGGGATTCGCACGCGCACACTGTGCGCCAGCCGCGTGCGCCACTTGTGCGCTGAATTCCATGAATTACCCCCTTTGTTTTAATGGGTACACAATGATCACCAATGGGGTGATGTAACACTAAATAATCTCTTTAATACACAAGGAGTAATAGTGAGCAAAACAATTCAGCACAGAAATAATACTTTTGTGTGTGGGTTCAGATCAAGTAGCGCTGTGGTTAAGGGTTCCCCCTGCACACCCTTCAATCCCCCAATAGACAATGTAAAGAGATAGGAGGAGAGAGCAGGTATTCAGGAAAGGCCAAATCAAACAAATTTTTAAATCCCCCTTTCCCTCAGCAAACACAAGAGAGAAACAGAATTGACGATCAAGCTGTCAGAATGGCTTTTAAAGTTATCCTTGAGAATGGACTGGGCAAAAACACTAAATATGGTATAAATTGCTAAAATTGCATAAATTCTTATGGGAGCCACTTTGGATGGTTGCACACAAACACAAGCAATGATTCAATACCAAGAAACAATTTGAAATCCTAAAATTCAAGTTGGGAGCAATCAAAAGCTGTTTTACACGTGTCAGAATTTCCCCAAAAAACAAAATGTGCGGTTAACTTTTCACTGCACGATAATCGTAATAACAGGAAAACTGTATGGATATGGGATGCGGATTTGGATGTGATTTAAAGCTGTGGATTTTAGCTACAGCAGAAGTTGAGATTATGTTTCTAGCACAGAAACGGAGGAAGTTATGGACGTTTTAGTGGAGGTCATTTTTTTTTAGATAGGCGCAAGAATGGTTAAGGGGAATGCACTTTTAAAATGACAAATGGGATTTCTAACACTAGAGGATGACTATGAACAAAACGAATCCCCACAAGAACACAGCCACTTGATCAGAATTACTGCCTGCCCGGGACTCGCCTTCTTCAGATGAGAAAAGATCAGCGCAAGGATCGTTTTAGCAATACTAGTACAGGAGGAAGATAGGAGGGATAGGATAGAGAGCTTAGACAATTCAAAAATACTCCTAACAATACGGGTTCTGAATACCAGATAAGATGGGTTTAAGATAGGGATTAACTAGACAAGGTACATATGCTAGTGACACAATTATATCTATAGATACTCAGGATTCTGGTCCGTCAAGATTCTGGTCAGGGAATGGCTCTGGTTCTGGGACAGACAGCTGGGCACATCGGATTGGATCTGCAAGCCGCTCTGGTCACAGCACAGCACAGGACTGGATCTGAAATGCACTCTGGTCACAGCACGGCACAGGACTGGATCGTATCTGCCCTTTTTGGTTCTGAAGAAAATAATTTCAGCAGGCAAGCAGTACAGCGCAGCCTCGCTGCATTATCATGCTTCCCCTTAGGTTTGTGGGGTTAGTTCTGGTTCTGGAAATTGAGGCCTAGCTGAAAGTGGTTCAGCTATGCAATGGGTTCTGCTTTGCCAAGTTTCTGGAGTCTGGAGCAAGGAAGGTGGAAAGTTCTGCAGCAGGGTGTTCTGCCAGCATTCGGATAGTGGGTGAATCTGTCTGTTTTTAGCTACCCTCTGCTGTGTCTATTTATGCTATGATAAAGGGGGTGTGTATGTGCTGGTTTAGCCTAAGCTCGCCCCTTTGACAGGGATTGGTCAGAATCTCCTCTCTGCCTTGATAGGAGGAGAAAAGCAGTGTGTCACCTTTATGGTGTGGGTTTATGAGTCTTAGAGTCCACCCCTAGCCTCTTGAACACAAAATCTACTTTTGAAACACTACATATTTACACTTGTGCAACCTCTATAACAACCACATATAAAGATCACATATTTTGTACAGCAGCTACTCCTCCAAACCCCGTAGCTGCGGGATCTTGTGTATGCATTTCACAGAATTTTGCCCTTTTCATCCTGAACACATTGTCCAATTTATCGGAAAATTTCTACAAGTGTGCGCGTATAGCATGGGCATAGGTGTATAAAGTTTCATACTTCTAGCAGAAATACATTAGGTGTAAAATCAAATTTTCTGCTGTTTCCTTCCAAATGATGTCACACGATTTTGCTGCCTCTTGAAATGTGCAGCCAAAATTTAGATTAACAATTCTGTACTTTTGTGTGTTTGACAATTTTAAGTGGCAAGTTATATGTATTTAAACAAAATGTTCTTTGTGAATGTTCACCTACATATGGCTGTTTGGGTCCGCCTCGTTTTCTCTCCCTTCAGTCCAGAAGCATCTCCTCCCTGTTGGCTCTTGGCAGAGTCCATTTACGACGGACCTCACACCTAGTATTTCCTGCTTTGCAGCTCGTCATTGTTTCCTTCCCCACTGCAGACCAGGTTCTTCCCCCACCCTATAATTATCGCTTTGTTGTGATTTCCTGGTAGAGGGAGCTGGAGGGAGAGGCCTTGCCTCTGTGAGGAAAGCTGTTATTCAGGTTTGGTAGCTTTAGCCAGCTTTTAACTGTTAATTCTGTTGAATGTTCCCTTAACATACAACAAAGGTGTGGGATCACATCACAGCTAAATACTTATTCAAGATTGTAAACATTTGATTTTAGTTTATACATGTTTAAAGTTTACTCAGGCAGGACCCTGACAGCTGTCATTCAGGCAGCCCAGGGTACTGCACCCAGATTTTGACAGATCGACAGACAGGCCACTTTTGCTGTGGAAATCCCTTGATGATTTCAGCTTTTCAGGACATTGTATGTTCACAATGATTTCTTATACTAAGTGAATTGTAGCACTCAGCAAGAATTTTGGATGTTTGAGGGAGTTTTCTACCGGCATTCTGTAGTTTCAGCAACAAAGAAAAAAGGGATTTAAAGCAAGATTTTGGGGTTTCCTTTAGCAAAGCACTGCTTTTCCTTCTGTACTTAATCGACACATGTTGTGGAGCCCAGTGACCTGTTTTAGGAGTGAGATCTCTGTTCCACCACTGACAACATACATGGCAGATTATGCAGCCATCTTTTTGTGCTTTGCAAAGCACGATTTTCAGAGGTTTTGGCGCGCACAAGGGTTTTGCAGCCACTTTACTATTGTTGGCACCATCAGAACACAGTGATGCTGCATGGCAGAGCAAAAAGTGGGTTAAATCATCCCACAGGTGAAAGCAAGAATCCCATTTAGACTAATTCTGATCATCCACAAATGCTGGGTGGGCCGCATGCCAACCTATCTAATGGAAGGAGGGGTGGAAAAACAGAGTCAGAGCATACTGAGATCCAACATTGCCCACTTACTGAAAACACAGCGATGTAAGACCGGCAAAACCCTCAAGGGAGCTTTTAGCATGGCAGCCTCTATGGCATGGAATGCAATTCCCCTCGATCTAAGAGAGACAGAGTCCACAGATAGATTCAAAAAGAAGCTAAAAACATACTTATTTTACTAGACACCTAGAAAGTACTGATAGAAGCCATGGTCACTCGTGATTGTTAAGGAAGACCCCCCTGAACCTACCATTTGTCTGTCTTGTTATCATTATATTTGTGCGCCCATAAGCCCTTGGGTATCCTGGAGCGCGGTAGAAATTAAATAAAGTAAAGTAAAATAAAGGTGCGAATTACAGCCAAAATCATCACTGACATGCAAATTGAAGTAGAACTCCATATCCCAGAGGGCTGGGATAGAACTGGAAATTGAGAGGCAAGTGGGGGCACGACTGGACACTGATAGACAAACTGAGAAAAAAATCAGCGCTAAGGTGCACCTTTGTGTGGAACTTTAAACTCAGTGGCCAATTGGTTCCAAATTCAGCACTTGGCGACATTTGCAATTTGACATGCCTCTGAGGGGCTATTTGGGGTGGAACAACAGTATGGAACACTTGGGGACGAACTGGCTACTAAGGATGTAAGTGTGAAAGACCTCTTAACCAAGGGGAACACTGGAGGAAACACTCGGCACTGTGGAGTGATTTAGGGCAGGGCCCAGCTCAGAAAGGCATATTGGGGACATCTAGCCTGCACCAAGGATCCAAATGGGGCAGAGCACTGCACGGATGGAGAAAGTCTGTCCTAACTCTCGAGTGAGGGGCAAGTAAAGTGGTACATAATTTGTCACTGAGTAGGAAAGTGGCAGAGCTCTGCACTTTGGGCAAATCATTGCAGAAAGTCTAAGCCCCAAAACCCCCACCACCATCGCTCATGGACTCTGAGTTGTTCCGGGCTTGCTTGCAGTGTTTGCACCCATTTGAGATAATCTTTCATGCTACACCACTTGAAAAGTTATAATGAGGTACCGGCACAACTGGAATTTGCATCTTGTGAGAAGGGGCTTTGAGTTATTTTATGCGTATGTTGAAAGAGTTATAGGGCCTCATTATGAGTCTGGCGGTAGCCGTGCAGGTAAAACCACAGACTTCCACCGGACCCATAGTGATTTACCGACATGCAGACTTGCCGGATTAACTGGGGCATTACAGCCCTGGTGGTCTGGTAAATCTGGTGTCGCCAATTCTGTTAATTCGCATTCCGGAATGGACGGTGCTGGTGCTTCCGTGAAACTCTGCGGGTGGGTGCCATTCGGCCTGCAATGTCTGACCTGGCCATCCTGCCCGCCAGGGTCTAACCTGGCGGGCGGAACGGCACCCGCCCGCAGAACTCGTAGATTGCCGTTCTGGAAACAACGGTGCCGGTAAGCTTACCGGCACCGTTGTTTCCGGACCGGCAAACTTGTAATGAGGCCCATAGTCTTTGGAAAATAAGTCTTCTCTAGGCTAAGATTGATTGCTATGGCAAGGAGGCAGGCTCGCCTAAATTTTTGTTTTCACATCATGGTTACTCCCGGGATAAAGTCCCAGTTCAGCTGAGGGAATTCATTTTGAAAACCTTTTTATATCTGGAAATCAAGGCAGAAGCTGTTGTTATGTTCTGTGAACCTGTGGCACCCACCCCACCCCTGGAATGTGGATATGTGAAATGGAGGATGAAGTGTGGGTATGGTGGGATCCAGTTCTATTGGATGACATTTGTATGGCTAAAGGTCAAACCAAAGTATCTGAATTGCACTTACATGGAGCACCCCAGTTTCCTATTAGAAGCCTTAAATAGATAACTTTATAAATGTAGGTGCCTGATCCCGCGCAGAAGTAGCACAAACTCCTTCCTCCCCTTAGCAGTTTTGGCACCTGGGACTTAATGCACACAGGGCACCGCAACCACCACGGGGAAAGAGGGTTAGGGTCCACGGATTGGAAGGGTACGGGGTAGTAGGATCTCCGGGTAGAGGTTGAGGAAGAAGTTATGGATAGGTAGAGGGCTTGGGGGAAAGCATGCTCCTGGTCTATTGTTGTTGGTTGGTTGGTTACACTGAGGCACCTTCTAAACAACACTTTCATGCATACAAACAGAATCACTCTTAGAGGTTCACACTCAGTTTTACTGCACTGAGTGAGAGTAGGTGCTGGGCTTCTTGACACAGATTCAGAAGCTTGCACTCCAAGACACTTAATTCAGCGTCTTCACCTTTGTTTGACACTTACTTCAATGTCTGCTACACAGAACAACATGGGCACCTACTGCAGTGCTTTCTGCTTAAACTTACAACCTAGAACTTGTTACACATTGGGCATGAGCACTGACTGTGAAGCCCCCTGCTCAAACTACATAGCATGTGCTGGAAACAAGGAACATATATGCACAAGTGTCTGGTTTTGTACTGGCCCAGCGCCAGGCAGTCAATTAGACAATGCAGATCATAATTACAAAGAAAATATAAGGAACTTAGCTTTGGTGATTGTGTGAAGTCCGGTTTTGTCTCTGGCCCCCAGCGGTGCCTTGGAAACCGTGAGCTGCATCTGCCAAATGAAAAAGTATTAGTGCGCGTGTTTTAAAATGACGCGATTTCACCAATGATCAGCTCGCACATATCCCTCCATTTGATTAGTAACATGCGGTATTCCCGCGTCTGATGCCCACAATGCGCCTCAGGGTTTCCTTAGTGATCGGGTGCCTCCCGGGCCTCAACCCCCGTGCTGTCACGCAGTTAGTTGTTCAGGAACTGCGTATGCGAGTCTACGTTCCATGCAGGGAAAAGAAAAGTACTTAGCTTTCGTGCCGCGGGGCCGCAGTGAACAGATCTGGAAAAGGGATGGCCCCGCGTAGGAGTTTCCGGCCATGAGGAAGTCGAGCGCGAACAGAGTTTTGTTGTCTGCGCATGCGCGATCCCGTCTCGCGCATGCGCAGTAGCTTGGGCATTGTCTGCGTGGTTTTCAGACCCTGTTTGCCTGTTCCTGGATGTGCTGATCCCGGGGCTGCTGGGGATTGGAGTCCTGGAGCTGTTAAATGCTCCTGATGCTGCGTTCATCCAGCAGATGCCATTCTTCCACATCTGATGTATCTACAAGAGGGACAGAGATGGCATCTGCTGGATAAATAGGTCCCCATACAGGTGGATGCCAAACTAGGTCCCTGCTGTGCCCTGACAGTACATACCCTCCCCGCAGAAGGGCCTGGTTTATATGGATAATTATGATGATACAACCGTATGAGACGAGGAGCATGTATATTAGAAGCTGGCTCCCAGGATCTTTCTTCGGGACCATACCCATCCCAATCAATGAAGTAGTATAATTCTCCGCCCCTCCTACGAGAATTGAGGATAGCTTGCACCTCATATTCTGGGTACCTTTCTACCAGGATCGGGGGAGGTCTCACCATTCGGATGTGTGGTGCCGCAGGTTTTAAAAGGGCAACGTGGAACACCAGGTGTACCTTCATATAGACAAGTAACTGCAATTTCATGGCCACTGGGTTTATGACATGTGTAATGCGAAAAGGACCAATGAAACGGGGCTTAAACTTTCGTGACCCAGGTAACTTCAAGTGTTCAGTTGATAGCCATACCTTATTTCCAACCTTGTAGGTGGGGCATGCTGGTCTATTCGTATCAGCATATTTCTTACTAGTGTCTTTCGCATGTTTGTGTCAGCAGATCTAACCATGCCTCTACAGATGGCGAAGTATCCAGGGTGGTTTGAGGGATGGTGGGTTGAATATGTGGATTATATCCATAGGTGGTGTGGAAGGGCGAATACCCCGTTGAGGTATGGCGTGAGTTGTTGTACGCTATTTCTGCCATCCAAAGAACCTCTACCCAAACACCTTCTGTGCTATGTGTGTAACACCTAAGATACTGTTCTAGAGTCTGGTTTAGGCGCTCTGTCTGCCCATCGGTCTCGGGGTGGTAACTGCTAGACATTCGCAATGTAACCCCCACTCTTTTGCAAAGTAATCTCCAGAATTGTGAAGTAAATTGTGCCCCCCTATCAGACACAATGTGTAGAGGTGTTCCATGTAGACAGACTATGTGTTGTAGGAACAGGTGTTCTAGTTCACTCGCAGTTGGGAGCCCTTTACAAGGAACTGTCATGGGTGCCGGCCCGTGGAAGCTATGGCACAGGTATAGGTTGATCAGCCATTAGCTTCCTCTCACATTTTTTCTTGTTTCTCGGGGTAACGGTCTAGTCTTTTTTCCGCTCGGTCCAACGTGCGGAATGCCGGACAGCATTTACTGTTCCCACTTCCGGCGTTCCGCGCGTTGCAACGTCAGAGTTTCTCTACTCAAGTGCTTTGCTTGGTTTCATCGCCCCGCTCGTTTTTTTTGAGCTGCCTCACTATTTTTCTTTTCCCTCACAATACTGGACGGCAGCCTTACTGCCATCCCCTTCTTCGTCTTTCCACTGGTTTCCCCCAGGGCATTCTCTCTTCCTTACCTGCCGGGGGCTCCCTTTCCCTGAGCTTGCTGCCTGGCGTTTTCCGGTCACTCTCTCCCCATCAGCCGCAGGCTGCTAGCTACCATTCTTCCTCTTCCCATTCCAAAGAGTGGGCCAGGAGTTCTCCCATCTCTTTCCTCTGGATCTTCTTTCAGCACCGGCTTCCTGCCTCTGTCTTCACCGGAGAAGCTACTCCACCCGTTTTCTGACATCATTACTTCTGCAACCGGTCGCCAGAGCTTTCAAGACCTGCTACAATCTACGTTGAGGTTTTTTGTCGCCAAAGGCTTTTTCCCCAGAATTTTACCTGCTTCGGTAGTGGGGCCACAGGTGGCTACAGCTCACCGGTGGCAACTGTGGCTTCATATTGAGGCAGGTTCCAGTCTCCACAACAGTATCGTGAGATCATTGGATAAAGTACGGATTCCAGTACATCAGGTGAGGAGAAGGAGGGGGGCTCAGATTTGGACGAGAGAGAAGTGTTTTATGACAGGAACAAAGTGGGCTAATTTGGAAAAGGAGTCTACCACTACGAGTATGGTTGTGTAACCCTGGTCGGGAGGTAACTCTACTATAAAATCCATGGAGATGGCGTGCCATGGCTGCGTAGGTGTGGACAAAGGTCGTAAAAGTCCCATTGGTTTCCGATGATTTGTTTTGCTTCGTGCGCAAACTTCGCACTGTTGTACGTATGCCTGTGTTTCTTTATGGAGTCCAGGCCACCAATAATGCCGTTGTAGCAATTCCTGAGTTTTATTAACCCCCGGGTGTCCTGCCAATGGTGAATCAAGGCACCACTTCAGCGCTTGTGCTCGCAAAGCAGTGGAGGGCAAATAAACAGAGGTTCCACGATATGATATTCCGTCCCGCAAGTATTGTTCTTTTTTCGGATCCTCCCACTGAAGCAACTCTTGTGCCGACATTGCTTCCCCAATCTGCTTGAACAGTTCATTGGTAACACTTGCCACTATTTTCTCCGATGATATGATGGGTTTTGCTTGTTCTTCTGGGCTCACCATCGCATGAACCTCGGGGTACATTGATGAAATGTCTGCTTTTTTATTTTCTAGCCCTGATAGGTATGTTACTACGAAATCATAGTCTGCAAAATACATAGCCCATCGTAGCTGACGAGGCGTTAGAGCATGTGCAGATTTGAGGAATTGGAGGTTACGGTGGTCGGTAAGTACCGTTATGGTGTGTCGTGCCCCAAACAGATAGTGCCTCCACTCTGCAAATGCGGCTCGAATGACCAGTAGTTCCTGGTCCACTAAAGTATAGTTTTGTTCTGCGGGATTTAGTTTCCTGGAGTAGTAGGCCACTGGGTGTAGGTGACCCGTTGGATACCGTTGAGACAGAATAGCCCCCAGAGCGTAATTTGAAGCGTCCATTTCCACTATGAAAGGTTGCGTGGGATCGGGGTGTAACAAAATAGGCGCAGACGTAAAAGCCTCCTTCAGCTGATTAAAACTATGGTCGGCCTCTGGTCCCCAAATGAATGACGTCCCCTTTTTTAGTAGTTTGGTGATATTTAACACCTTTTTCGCAAAGTCCTGAATAAAGCGCTGATAAAAAATTGCGACTCCTAGAACTGCTTGGACTTCCTTGACGCTTTTAGGGGCTGGCCAATCCAGAATGGCTTGTACCTTTCGGTTGTCCATCTTCACCCCGTCTGGGGATAGAATGAATCCTAGGAACTCTACTGTAGTACTGTGAAAACTACATTTCTCGAGCTTACGTATAAATTGTGTTCCCTTAGGCATTGCAAGACTGTTTTGACGTGTTGTACATGTTCTTCTTCGGTAGATGAATAAATTAGGATGTCGTCAATGTACACCACTACAAAACGGTCGAGAAGACCGTGAAGAACCTCATCCAGAAAGTGCTGGAAGACGGCGAGTGCGTTGCAGAGGCCGAATGGCATGACCTGGTACTTGCACAGTCCAAATTTTGTACTAAATGCTGTCTTCCACTCGTCCCCTTCACGCACCCGCACCAGATGATACGCTCCCCTGAGATCCAGCTTGGTGTAAATAGCTGCTCCCCGCACTTGATCTAGTAGGACTGGGATGAGGGGCAAAGGGTAACGATTCTTTATCATTATCCTGTTTACCGTGCGGTAATCAATGCAAGTCCTAAGATCTCCGGTTTTCTTCGGCACAAAAAACAGTGGTGATGAAACGGACGAGGTGGAGTGCCGTATGAAGCCACTTCGCAAATTGGTATTAAAGTATTCTTCCAAATGCCTATTCTCTGCCTCTGTTAGAGCGTAGATCCAACTACATGGTAGCTTCGCTCCTGGTTCTAAATCGATCCTACAGTCAAAGGAGCGATGTGGGGGTAGTGTCTTTGCTGCCGCCTTACTAAAAACATCCCGGAATTCAGCATATGCCAAAGGAATTCCTGCCAACTCTTCATTGTCTGATTGTTGTGTTGAGCCCAATACTTGCACAGGTCTTCCTCCATTCCTGACACAATGCCGAGTGCAATGCTCTGAGATAAATGCGACCGTGCCGCGTGTCCAATCTATGGCAGGGTTATGTAGGGCCAACCACGGTAGGCCTAGAATAAAACCGAACTGGGGAGCAGCAATGACATCAAAGGCGAGAATTTCCCTATGGCCTTGTATGTCCAACACTCCCTCTTCGGTATGCTGGGTTACAGGTCCAAATTTCAATGGCGATCCATCTGCAGCACAGACTGGTTCACGGTTCTCTTTTTGACGCATAGATAAATCTAAGGTTTGCGCATATGTTGCATCTACAAAATTGCCTGTGGCTCCTGAGTACACCATTAGAGTGATCACCTGATTTTTCAAACTTGTCTTCAGGATTCCTGTCACAGTGACATGAGTTCTGTGAGTTTGGGACGCATTGGCTAAGGCGTGAGAAGGGGCGTCCAAAAGGCTTAGGCTCGACAGATTCACCCCATTCACTGGCGAGCGTTGCCGTTTCCCTGCGGTGCACTTCCTTTAGGTTTAGTTCCACAGACTCCTTAACGAAATGCCCTGGCTTACCACAGTACATGGAGCGTTTCTCCCATCTCTACTTTTCCCTTTCTTCTTTAGTGATGGGGCCTCTTATTGAACCTATTTGCATGGGCTCGGCTTCTGGTACTTTATCGTCTTTCCCCGTTGTTGGGAACTTTTGATAGTCTAGCCAAGGTGGAATATTTTGTTTGCCCTGCCATCTCTTTTTGTCCTGACATCTCTCCCCTTGACGGTGGTCCAGATGCAACGCTAAGTCTATCATTCCAGTACAGGTATCTGGTTGGGGATCGACCTGCACAATAAGGTCCTTTAAGTCATCTCTTAAACCTTGATAAAAGAGAGCTAATCTTTTTTCGTGTGGCCATTCAGCCTCCACCACTAACTGATTGAACAATGTTACGTAGGTAATCAGTTCTTTGCTGCCTTGCCGTAGCATCAACAACTCTTTATCCCTTACTAGGGAGGCTGCCTTTCGATTAGAAATCTTACCAAACTCCTCCTGAAAACCCCTCCAGTCATACAGAATTGCATCATCTTTTTGGACGAAGGGTGTAGCCCAGGTCGCAGCATCCCCCGTGAGGTACGAAATAACAAAGGCCGTCCTGGCCTGGCCTGATCAGAACGAAAAACAGTGGCCTTGGTTAAAAAATGTAACTGGCATTGTGTGATGAAGGTTCTGTACCTCTGTGGGTCCCCCCCATAATGCTCAGGGGTAGCTAAGGGCACTGACGTTTCAGTGGTGACTTGTACCTGCACAGGGGTAGGAGCCCCTTTGGGCAGAGGAATGCCCTGGGCAGCCAGAACCTGTACCTGAGTGAAGAGGGTTGCGTAGTCTTGGCGAGTGGCGGCTAATTCAGCCTTTAGTTCATGCAATGCTTGGGCTATTTCCTCCATAGCGGCGGCTTTGTTCATGCTACCTGGGCGCTTACAATACTTGGGTTCGTGCTTCTGTCGTAGGAGCCTGATCCAGCGCAGAAGTAGCACAAACTCCTTCCTCCCCTTAGCAGTTTTGGTGCCTGGGACTTAATGCACACAGGGCACCGCAACCACCACAGGGAAAGAGGGTTAGGGTCCACGGATTGGATGGGTACGGGGTAGTAGGATCACCGGGTAGAGGTTGAGGAAGAAGTTATGCATAGGTAGAGGGCTTGGGGGAAAGCATGCTCCTGGTCTCTTGTTGTTTGGTTGGTTACACTGAGGCACCTTCTAAACAACACTTTCATGCATACACAGAGAATCACTCTTAGGGGTTCACACTCAGTTTTACGGCACTGAGTGAGAGTAGGTGCTGGGCTTCTTGACACAGATTCAGAAGCTTGCACTCCAAGACACTTAATTCAGCGTCTTCACCTTTGTTTGACACTTACTTCAGTGTCTGCTACACAGAACAACATGGGCACCTACTGCAGTGCTTTCTGCTTAAACTCACAACCTAGAACTTGTTACACATTGGGCATGGGGACTGACTGTGAAGCCCCCTGCTCAAACTACATAGGATGTGCTGGAAACAAGGGACATATATGCACACGTGTCTGGTTTTGTACTGGCCCAGCGCCAGGCAGTCAATTACACAATGCAGATCGTAATTACAAAGAAACTATAAGGAACTTAGCTTTGGTGATTGTCTGAAGTCCGGTCTTGTCTCTGGCCCCCAGCGGTGCCTTGGAAACCGTGAGCTGCGTCTGCCAAATGAAAAAGTATTAGTGCGCATGTTTTAAAATGACGCGATTTCACCAATGATCAGCTCACAAACATCCCTCCATGCGATTAGTAACATGCGGTATTCCCCGCGCCTGATGCCCAAAATGCACCTTAGGGTTTCCTTAGTGATCGGGTGCCTCCCAGGCCTCAACCCCACGTGCTGTCACGCAGTTAGTTGTTCAGGAACTGCGTATGCGAGTCTACGTTCCATGCAGGGAAAAGAAAAGTACTTAGCTTTCGTGCCGCGGGGCCGCAGTGAACAGATCTGGACGAGGGATTGCCCTGCGTAGGAGGTTGCTTTCTCGGAGCTCTGGTAAATGCGTGCACCCGTGAGGAAGTCGAGCGCGAACGGAGTATCGTTGTCAGCGCATGCGCTATCCCGCGTCTCGCGCATGCGCAGTAGCTTGGGCGTTGTCCGCGTGGTTTTCAGGCCCCGTGTGCCTGTTCCTGGATGTGCTGCTCCCGGGGCTGCTGGGGATTGTAGTCCTGGAGCTATTACATGCTCCTGATGCCGCGTTCGCCCAGCAGATGCCATTCTTCCCCATCTGATGTTTCTACAAGAGGGACAGAGATGGCATCTGCTGGATAAATAGGTCCCCATACAGGTGGCTGCCACACTAGGTCCCTGCTGTGCCCTGACGGTAGAAGACGTTAGTAGACTAGTCTCATTGCTGGAAACTATGCACACATGTAAATCAATGAAACGAAGCACATGCGTCAGCAGTTTTCAGGTCATCACAGAACGCATGCTCAATTGGGGTGCACGGCGCAGCAAGTAGAGGCAATTTAAATGCGAATGGGGATCTCGAAAAAGTCAGCTAGAAAAAGGAAGCCTAAGGGCTTGGGGAAGTGATGTTATGTGGGCGTGGCAATTACGTTCCTGAGCATTGTCCATCTGCAATTCGTTTCGTTGTATTATTCATTTATGTATTGCATGCATATTTCTCCTACAATATGTTGAGTATTGTGTGGAGTAAACTTGAAGACTACTTCAGCTAATGCAATATTATGTATGTTCTTAAAACATGAAATATACCTGTGTTTCTATAATGCTTTGGAGAGAACCGTCCTTCGTTTTCGTACATTTTCTCTGCATTGGCCTCCCTATTGTGTCTGGACTGTAGGGGACTCCTTTTGTGAGAACTACTTGCTCGTGATTTTGGGTAGAAAAATAAATAATGATCTGCCATAGGTCTTTTAATTTTGTTGTAGACTTATTTGTCACTTTTGGCTCCAAGTGTGTACCTTATTACAAAAATCGTTCCTTCACTTATTTTCTGTACCTAACATGTGGGGGTGGTGTGTGATCCGAATGTTCTATTTACTATATTTCTTGAAATGAAAGTTCATTAAAAATGATTTTGTTTTAAACAGCCGTCTGGGAGTTTGCTGTGCATCTCGCCAAGCGAAAACTGATTACAGAGGCATCAATATAAAAAATAAACAAAAGATGATCAGACAAAGCTCCTGTCCTATCCAATGAGCCATTTCGCTAACTCGCAGCATCCTCCTGGCCCTGAGTGCCCAGAACCCCACGTAAGCCCATCTGTTCACCTACACGGATTCTGTTTCCTAGGAAGCCGATCGTGTTCCATCTAAAAAAGCAGACGGCGGCTAGTGGCAATCTAATTTGTGCTGTGGTGCTTTATAAATCAAGGGAAAGAATGCAAATCAAATCCAAATAAATGACTTACGTGTCTCTAGGCCCACCACGGAATAATGCCGAACAGGAGCACAGTTCATGCTGTCACACTGAAAACAAGGATTGGCAAAGCCAAGCATTTGGCTTTGCGTAGGCATGGGAAAGCCACTTGCTATACACAGCCGTACTGGTATTAACTGGCCATTAATGGTAGCAGGTGCAAAATGGTGTGAGTACCTGGGCATCTAATAGCAGTGCCTGGCACATGCCTAATACTTATACACAAGCCAAAATGGTTGGCTTTGTCAATATTTGTTTTAAGAGGACTTCAGTGAAGGATACACATAGTGATTATAATTTGAATGTCGGAAGGCAGACCTGTTAAGACATTTTTATCACACCAGTAGGAGGTTTACAACTGCAATGATGTCATTAACTCTCATATGACTGCTTTGAAAAAAATACTGGCAGGCACTTAGAGTGCAATGTTTAAGGTAATTGTTGATAAAAGGGAGCTCCAAGAGCCCCGATGATGAAATGTGTTGGGTGGGAGGGGCGGGGACTGGGTGGGAATGGCCATAGGAATTAGGGTGGCCATGAGCATCCAATGGGTGGGCACATATCCAAACAACATCTTAGGCTGTGTGTCTCTCGTCATATGCCATTGCTCCCTATCTGTACTCTAATGCAATAGTTTTGGAATATAGGTGGTGCAAGCGACCTTGAATAGCTCAAAACTAAAAATACCCAAATATTAACAACATAAGGCCCGATTCATGGAATATTCGCCGGGTTCAAAGTGAGTTTGCACTACTGAAAAGAGACATTTCACTGCCAACATAAACCCTATTTTTTAATTTTATTTATAAAGCACACTAGCAGTCCAGAGGCACCTAGGTGCTGTTGGAAGGATGTGTCTTAGTTACATGGTAGCTGCTTTGCTCCAGGTTACTGTGAGTGCATAACAGTATCCCTACAGCAGTAAATTACATAATTTTCTCAAGGTTACAGTGAGCATTTTCAAGCTTCGTTACAAAGAGTGAATACAATTTTGAAGTTACAGGAGGCAGAAATAGTTGTATTAACCCAGAGAAGCCACGCGGCAAGCAACGGCCTGATCAAACAAACAGCATGGTTTTCATAGCTTTGCGGAAAGCTAAGTGTGAGTCAATGGGCCTCATTATGAGTATGGAGGTAGCCATGCTGCTAAAAGCGGCATGGCCGGCATGGCTACCCCCATACTGGGTACCAGGTCCGGGTCCTGCAAAAGGGGACTTATCGGGCCATTCCGACCTTGGAGGGCCCGGTAAATCCCTTTCACAGGACCCGGACCCGGTACATCTCCATTCCCATTTGAGCTCCCATTGGGCTCAATCGGAATGGGGAGGATGCTAACAACGGGCCCGTTAATGACGGACCCGTTGTTAGCATCCTGGACTGTAGCGGGTCCCGCTAAGGATACCTGGTCTGACCAGGCATTCCTAAGCAGAACCCGCAGCAGTCCTCCTAATAGGGCGGCCCGTAATGAACGGTGCCGGTCCCTTACCTGCACCGTTCATTACGTGGCCACCAGGGTCCTAATGAGGCCCAATACCTCTTAGGTAGCCTGGTAAGGATTTCCAATTAGAGGCAGTAATGAACGGGAAGCTAGAGCCTCCGGCACGGGCCCTTCGTGTCTTGGGAACTGTGTCTCGGTTTGTGTATGCATTTCTGGTGGGTCTGTTCGTAGTAAGTTTAGTGATTCTCTGTGAAAGATACAGGGGGCGGTGTTGTGGATACATTCATGTCTGACGGCCAGTGTTTTAAAGATAACTCTTTAACAGGGAGCCAGTGGGCTTGTCTCCTGGCTGCAGAGATGTGATCCCTTATGGGGATGCTGATGGCGGCCCTGAGGACCTTATTCTGGACAGTCTGGTGTTTGTTGATATTTTTTACTGAGATGCCTGCTTGGAGGGCGTTACCCAGATTCATGGAACTGTGCACAGTGTATTTTTGCAGTGCAAAGTCCAGGCAAAGTCAGCGCATAGTCATTTTTTCAGTTCAAAATGGCTTTGCCTGGACTTTTCACTACACCACTCTTTTCAATACACTTTGCACAGTTCCGTGAATTAGGGTTTGTGTGGGCAGTGCAAAGTCACTTTTCAGCAGTGCAAATTCACTTTGAACCAGGCAAATATTCCATGAATCTGGCCCGCAGTATTAGAAGTATTATACATTGAGTTGTTCTAACATCATAGGAAAAGCAATGCTTCTCCCATGCCAAGATCCCCAGTGAGTTGATGAGGGTCTGGTGTGCACGGATGTACACGGAGTGATTTAGGACTTTGATGAGGCATATTACATATGGGCAGCATTGTGTGGGCTTTCTTCCAAGCTTTGTGGATGTGCATGGGATTGTTGTATTGGTTATTAATAACGTAGCACCTTATTAAAATAAATACGTATATGACATCACATACACGGTAATCCACAGACGTGTGTCTCGCTCATACTTACATATCTCTGATTGCTATTACATACGATACCAAAGGAAACAACACCTTCAAATCACCTTGAAGAAGAGAGATTCACAGGCACTCAGATGCGCAGAATGACCTCAAAGTGGCCAGAGTGACAGCTGTGATGTTCCTTTTTAGTGCTATCTGTTAAGTCCCAAATCAATGTACACAAAGTGCACCTCTTTGGACTATGCACGTGCACACGTGAGCTGTGAGCAGACGCACAAACGTACCTCCTTGAGAAATTGAACATTGGTTCATAGTTTTCACCCACTATTCATCGGTTAGAAAATACTGGTACCATTCAATGTCTCTGATATAAGAAGCATGCAGGAGCCGTCCAGTAAAAGAAAACTGCTTTACCCGCCTTTGGTATAGGCAAGCACATGACCAAACGTAAATGTAATCACCACCAGTTCACCCATTCCTAGGCTGATTTCGGGTAATTATGTCGACTGTTTTTTTGCTGCGACATAAACTGCGGACTTCCCTTTATTTTGTACACATTGTGCAGGTGTTTCCCCCAGCAGTGCACCCCTTCCCCCACCCACTTCCCCGTCGTCTAGCGTTTCCCCTTTTCGTGTACTCCCTGCATTGGGGTAAATGAGAAATCAGCAGGTGGTGTTTTTGCCACAAGCTAACATAAAACGGGCAAAATGACCTGCTTGGTCCCTAGCCAGCCATCTCTCCACTGGCACTTGCATAACACTTATCCACGTTATACCCCTCCGCATTCCACTCACTAATGCATGTATGACATCACGCAAGCACCGCTCCACCAACACGCTTGCGTTCATGAAAGCCACATGGCACCCGTGCCATAGTTTTGTGAGAACATGTGTACGTTTTGGGGCCTCATTACACGGTAGGCGGTGGACCAAGGTGCTATTAGCACCTTGGTCCATGCCGGTAAAATACCGGCACCGCCTTGGAGGAAAGGGGAATTACCGCCCTATTCCAAGGTTGGCGGGGTGGTAATTCCCCCTTCCCCCATTGCCCTTCCCCATTCCCATTTTTGCCCCATAGGGCATAATGGGAATGGGGAAAGTGCTAATTACGGTACCGCAAATTGCGGTACCGTAATTAGCACCCTGGTCCCTTTGTGGGTTGGTTTTTAACGCCTGCTAAAAAGCAGGCGTTAAAGTACCAACCCACAAAGGGACCTCGTAGTAAGGCGGTAAGGGTTAACGGTCACCTCACCGGTACCATTACCGGTGACCGTTAACCCTTACCGCCTTCCGTGTAATGAGGCCCTTGGTCTGACATTCTAGACCAGCCAGACTTAAATCTTGTTCCACGCCAAGAAAACCTAGTTTTGCTAAACTGCTGAAGTCGCTATCAAGATCATTCTGAACAATTGGAAACGCAGGACCAGACCTCTGGTAGAATATGGCCATCTGGTAATTCTTTCGAAATTAGACATACTTTCTTACCAGCCAAAAGATCTACTGGACTTGTACAAATGATTCTGGTGGGCCTCCAACTAACTCTGTGCATGATTTGCTTGTTTGCCTTGTTCCCTGATTACAGGCTGACAGATGCGTTGCTGGGGTTGGTGGGGGGGAGGACTGAGAGGACTATAGCCCCGGTCTTTTGGTTGTAGACCCAGATAGAAGCTCAGGTGCTACAACCAAAATGCCAGCTAGCCTCGAGTCCCGCCAGTCTCGGCATCAGCTTAGCCCTTGATCCTTTCCAGACCTAGCAACACCCCTGCAGGCTGATATTATGAACTACTACATTTACTGCAACATTTAACTGATAACAGCAATGCCTGTGAGAGTGTGTATCCCACTCTGCCGACTCCTGCAGTTCCTCTCTGAGCAATGGAATGTTTTCTTCCTTGTTCTCACGCTTACTCCCTGCTTCCCGTTGCCGTCCTTCCCAGCAGGCCCCAGGCTTCACCATAGTCCATCATCATCATCCCTCATGTGATCTGATTCAGATTTAAAGACCTAATTGCATTCAAATGAATGTCTTTTTAATTATGGTTATGAGGCCAAAACGATTGCATTGGAACACAGATGCAAGGGAGATGAGATGTGCTTAGGAACACAGAATGTGTGGTTGCTGTTTGTTTATTTAGCACAATGGGCTTGCCAAAGGCCATACCAATCCCTATGGCCATTCCCGCCCACTCTTCGACCTTCCCCACCCAAAACACATCCTCCTGGCATCACTTTGAGCTAGCTATCTCTTTCAAGAGGTAACATCAAACTTTGTACTGTATAGGCCCTGCTCGTGTTTTTTTTTTAAATAGTCTTGTGAGTGTTAATTATTTAATTGCAGCCGTAAATGTGCTACATGTGAAATGCAACTGTTTTAACCAAGTGTGTCTCCAGCGAACACCAATTTCTAATGAGACATAACATACATGTATGGTGTAAAAGACTTGCGTAAGGCTTTTACGCCATGCATTAACACCATCACTCATTTTCATCCATTTGCATGGCAGAGAGGAGGTGTGCAATGCAGCTTGCACTCCTTTCTACTTTCCCCTTCCCCTCTCCCATACACTTGCCCGTTCTCAATGTCACTGGGTCTGGAAAGATCGTTCTTTGTACTCCCTTGTTCCTCTCCCTTGCCTCGTCGCGCTCTGAAATACTTGTGTACGAGCGCGATATAAATATAATACCAATATCAATATCAATTTCCAGCGCCACCCTTCCATTCCACCATGCAAATGCCCTAGCATTTGCGCCGGCATGCATTTTCATGCTGACGCAAATGCTGAGGATCCCTATGGAGACCACCAGCTTTCAGCGCCAGTATAAAACAGGCGGACTCCATAGGAATCTGTTGTAAACGCTGCCAGCCCTGCACGTATGGCAGGCAGCGTTTACATATTTTTCATGGAGGACTGCAAAAGTGCAAATGACCAAAATGTGGTGGTGGGGAGCTTGTTACGTTGCAGTGCTAACGTAACGGCTCCCAGCTTAAAATTACGGACTGGAGAAAAATGAGCTCCACACAGTTTTGTCTTGTATTAGATATGCATCTGCCAGGCACACCTATCATGTGTTCAGGTACTCACCATTTGTATGCTAAAAATAGTGTTTCCCTAAATATACATACATGATAGATACATAAAATCTGTTCTTTGGTAGGTAGGATTTGTACTGTAGAATAGCCCATTCGTTTTGATACAGGAGCATCTTCTGCCTTTTTTGATTGTTTTACTTACTGCTTCATGGGAATTTTTCTTTTTTATTGGGCATGGCTCTGGTGCACTTTTATGGAAGGTTTGCACCTTCATAAAAAACTCAAGTAAAGTAAAAAATAAGCGTCTGATTCATCAAGCATAACTTTTGACCAAGTGTAGAGAATGCCTGGAAAAATGACACCTTATGCCTTCTGGAAGTTATGTCGATCATTGATAGGCGTAAACCCTATTCACTTAAAGGCATAAGCATATCCTCTGAGCTTAGGACTTGTGGGACTGTCAAGTGGTAGACATTTATTGATGAAGAAAGGGTTTTAAAGACTGGGCACAAATTGGGCTGAAACAACAGATGGGTATCGTATGAACTACTAAATGGAAGTTGCCAGAATGCTTAATCTCCACCATGGTTATTCTTATTGGTATTTGTGTTAACCAGGCAGCTTATCAAAAATACTAATCAGCTTATAGTATCAGGCTGAAGGGATTCCCACACCCTTCTTGTATGTTCTTCTGAGGGTCTCCTCTCCTTGGATGCCAGTCCCTGTTTTAAGGGGTTCTCCCACCCTTCCTTCAGCTTCCACAATGGGAAGCCATCTCCAGAGATTCAGCACCAGACAGGAGCCTGCTGGCTCTCTGCATGGAGAGCATGAGCGGCAGACTTTTCAGCAAGGATCAGAGACAAGGGAAGCAAGATGCTGCTCTAAAGCCTATGCAGAGTTCTCACTATTCCCCTCACAGGCTCCCTCTCTTCCAGGTTTTGGTTGTCTGGATACCTTACCTCAGCACCATGCCTTCAGTCTTGTTCCTCCTCTCTCCCTGGGTGTACTCCTTTCCATCTTCAGATCCTTCACCTTCTTCCCCACACTAATGTTTTTTATGACTCTCTACAAAGGAATTGTCTCCTTCCTACTCCTTATTATTGCACTCCCACTTACAACTTCTCTCTATCCCTTACGCCATCACCACAGTGATGTTCCACCCCTACTCCTCTACGCTTCCGGCTACCACTTTCTCACTACCTCATTGTTGTTCCACCATTTCCCACTTACTCCCCTTTGCCCCCTCATTCTTTTGCTTTCTAGTGTATCTCCATTTGTCCAGCTCTTTCAATTACCCTTCCACTAATTCCTTACCTCTCCCCTATTTCATTATGTTTCTAACCCACCTCTCATCAGTGTTGTGTCTGTGGGGGAGAGGGGTGGGCGTGGCTCAGTCCGTGCAGTGAAGACGTGACCTGCCTGGGCTCTCACTGAGATCCTGTTAAATGATCCTAGCTCTGGTGTGAACTTGAATTTCAGACACTTTTGCCGACATATCCTGCTGGGGCATACTCATGAGCAGGCCGTGACCTCATTTTGATGGGGACATCGGGAGAGTGTGTTGTGAACCCTGTGCTTGCGGATTCAAGATGGCTGCTGGGCTGGCTCTCCAGCCTTGAAGGAGTCGCAGGGACGGTGTGGGAGCACCCAATGGTCTGGGGAGCATGGCGAGATTGCAGATTGTTGGGACAGCCATGCTTCACTTGCAAATGGGAGGCTGCGGAGGCACTGAACCCGGACTGCTGGGTAACAACATCGAGAGGGGAAGATCCGCCCAGAAGGTGCTGGCAGGAAAGATCGTTCAGTGACCACTTTGCTGGAGGAGGCGGCGGCCTGCTGCAAGGGCAAGGCAATGCTCAATCAGAACTAGGAGCGGAGAACATTGCGGAGAGAATGAAGCGCCGGTGGCATGAGAAGGTGATCCCACGCATGGGTGCTGGCGATATAAGGTGAACCTGGGGCCCCGGGGTAGGTGTGCCAGTATCCCGGTGAGGAAGGACGGTTGGCGCAGAGCAGGAGACTCCATTAACCCTGCAATAGGCTGCTTCAAATGATATTGGTGCTGCAGTCAGGGACTCTGTTCCACACAGGACATAACGGGAAAGCCCTGAGCGGGCATTGGCCACCTTTGCAGACCGCAGTCCCCAGGTTATCTTATACTCATCTGGGGTGCATGAGGGGAGACCGCATGGCCCCTGAGGGCCTCCTTGGATGCAGGCAAAGTGCTAGCTAAGGGAGGCAAGTGTGCTGGAAAGGCTGCTGCCCTGCGATCTAATACCAATTTGGATGGGAGCTACATGAACGTTTTAATAGTGATATAGGAAACCACTGGTGCACACATTATTTTTTGCTGGGCCAGGACACAGGCACAGGCCCCACTTCCTAGGGACGTACTTAGAGCCCTGCCTGGTGTGGGCAGAGACGTTCCTGACCCTGACTGGGGCACATTGCAAGGCACCCTGCCATGGTACATCACGGTTGCTGGAACTGTTAAGGCAGTTGACGTGTTTGCAGCGAATCAGGGATGTCACCCACCAAGAATAAAAACAAGGGATCAATTATGGACTCCTTTGCCGGGCAAATGAAGGCCTGAGACACTTGGCTTCTGCCTGGTTTGACATCAAATTAAGCTCATGTGGCACAGGCAGAAACTCAGGATGCCAGGGTGCTTTCGGCAATTGCAGATCTGCCAGCCTCACTGGAAGATAAGATTGATGCAGTGAGCACGGACATGCAGCTCCTTCGTCAAGATGTGTGTTCCTTTGCAGAGAGGGTTAAAACAGTGGAAACAAGCCTGAGGGACATGTCTGTCGCCACTGGGGACCTAACAGTCAGGATGAAAAGACTGGAGGCCAGGAACGTCATATTGGAGTCAAGAGCCGTGGATGCAGAAGGAAGATCCTGAAGAAATAATGGGTGGGTGCTCAGGCTACCTGAGGGCATGGAAGGTCAGGATCTGACAGGCTACATTGAAAATATGTTTCTGCAAGAGGTGGGACCTGAGAAGCTATCGTAGTTGTTTGCTGTTGAGAGGGCACACCAGTCTCTCCAGAAACAAACACCGGCCGGCTCACACCCTAGGCAGATCATTGCCAGGATCCTGAACTTCAGGGACAGAGAAGTGATACTTCAGTTCTCAAGAGAGGGCGGTAAGATACAGCGAGATAACTCTGCAATAGCGATCTACCCTGACTATACCCCTATGGTGCAACCGAAACGCAACTCGTTCATACCCATCAAGCCACAGTACATGCTAATAAACCCCCGAGGCTGAAGATATTATATGAGGTAAAACACATTTTTTTTAAACACCGGCGGTGGCACACATGTGGATTGAGCATAACAACTTGGAGAGCAAGGAAGATGACAGCGCACAGGGACATAATGTGACTCTCTCTTGAACTGGCGCCATGCAATAAGGAATATGCACGAAACATCCCGGAGTGTGGGGATGAAACAGTAACTTGTTGGAGGCTCTGCTGTTTGAGACTTCTTAAGGTTTATGATATATGTCGAGACACCACAGACCAGAAGCTGGTAACAGTGGAGGCGGGTGATGTTGCCCACTGGGTGGAGCTTAGACAGGTATTTCTGGATCCAGCTGACTGCTTGTTCCTTCACTCAGTACCCAATGGCTAAGTATAGTTTTGGTGGTACGAGTTTGCCTGAACGAGTTTATCCTGTTGGGCACTGCTTGAACCCCAAGTTCAGGGGGTTTTGGTTTTGGTTTTGGTTGTGTTTGGTTTATTTTATAGAGTTCAATGAAGGTAGGCGAGAGGTGGGGAGGGAAACAATGGGGGATAGCAAGCTGGGACCTGCTGGGTTTCTACAGGATACATGTCCAAGGGATAGAGGGATGTGCTCATGGGGTGGGGGGCCATAGGATACACCTCGAAGATGGACCAAAGGGTTTGAGGGTGCATGGGGAGGAAGGGGAAGGACAAGTTAGAGGACCTGTTTATGGCAACAATAACGTTTTTGTCCGGGAACGTGAGGGGCATGGGGTCATACATCAGAAGGAATAGGGTGAGGTCCTACCTCCGGAGGAGGAAGATAGCTGTAGCCCTGCTGCAGGAGACCCACCAGTTACCAGTGGGGCAGCAGCAACTATTGCCACAGTGGGTGGGTCTGGGTATGTCTCCAGGTTCTTGCAGTTTGCCAGGGGTGTCTCATATGGGTGGAAGCCACAATCCCGTTCAAACCACTGTCGGTGGTGACAGATAGTGAAGGGAGATATGTCATTCTACATGGCTACCTGGAACATAGAGAAGTGTGCATTGTTAATTCTTATTTCCCCAAAAATAGGATTCTGGCGCATGTGAGCTTACTGTGTGGCAAGATTTCAACTAAACGGGAGACACACTGCTGTTATGGGGGGAGATTTTAACTGTGTATGAGATATCCTCTTAGATAGATCCATTCCCCCATGAGGAGGCAGCCCCCGGCTACCGAGGCTCTGAGTGATGCCCTATCGGAGTTCGCTCTAACAGATATTTGGCGAGAGCTACACCTAAACACAAAAGGATATTCTTTCTATTTGTTCTCACATGCCCTACACACCAGAATTGACTATATGTTTGTAGGGACTGAATATCTGGCAGAGTTGCAGGATGAATAATGTCAGATCATTCTCCACTGATGGTCACATGGGGCGCTGGGGGGCCTAAGACCCCCAGCCCGACGTGGCGCATTCCTAAAGAAGCCCTCCGGGGTGGCCTTTTCAGGGACTCGCTAAGCAATACCGTAGAACAGTACCTGGAAATTAATATTGGTAGTGTTGATAGCTGGAGTATGCTTTGGGAGGCTATGAAAGTGGTGGTCCGGGGTGAGATCATACCAAGTGCAGGTGGTATATGGAGACAGTTGAGGTCAGACCTGGAGGCACTGGAAGATAAGATCACTAAGCTGGAAGCCCAGAGCCCTGAAACTCGATTGCCGGAGGGTGTGCTTGCTGATTTAAGGATGCAATGCACACAGTCCTGGGGTAGGCTCTCCAAATCTGACTATGAGGCACGGGTGGCACAGGTGCTTGGCGAAGGGGATAAGCCTGGAAGGATACTGGCATGGCTATGTAAGCAAGAGAGGTCCAGGACTGGGACCTCATCTCTATTGGACGAAGGTGGTTCCCCGTGGTGATCCCAGGGAGCTATCAATGAGATTTTCACAGAATTCTACACTCAATTATATAGACACGATAGCCAGGTTATATAGGCAGACATTGAGGCAGCGTTCAACCAGATTTGACTTCCGCAGCTTGGGGAGGATCAGGCGGCTGCCTTGGATAGACCAATTTTGTTGGATGAGATGGGGAGGCAATTGCTGCACTTTCTATGGGAAAGGCCCCGGAGTCCGACAGGCTCCCAAATGATTTTTTATAAAACATACAGCTCCCTACTAGTGCTGCCCCTTCTAAAAGTTTATGAGGAAGCATATGAGGAGGGCACTCTCCCACCCGGGATGAAGGAAACACTGATAATGCCTATCCCTAAACCAGGCAAACCAACGGTGAGGTGCTATTCCTACAGACCATTGGAAATGCTAAATTATGATGCCACAATAATCAACACTATATTAGCGGGTCATTTGAAGAGGGAGACAACCTCCATAATACATACCGACCAGACAGGGTTTGTGACGGGTCGCAGCACAGTGGTTAACCTTCGCAGGCTGCAGCATATTATTGATCAGACCAATTCACAACCTGAACAGCTGGTGGCTGCGTCACTTGATGTTGCAAAGGCTTTGGATTCAGTGTTTTGGGAGTGGATGTATGCAGCATTAAGGGGCTTTGGATTTGGGGAAACATCCATCCGCTGGGTCACACTTTTATATACTAATCTGGTGGCCAGGGTTAAAATCGTGAAACAGATCTCTGGAGTATGGGACATACAAAAAGGGACACGTTAGGGATGCCCCTATCCCCAATTCTATATATGTTGGTGTTGGAGCGCGTGGCAGCATATGCACGGCAGGAATAACTGGCGCTGGCATTGAGGTTGGAAGAACTATACTAAAAGTATTTAGAATAGTTAATATCCCACCCTCCAGACCATCATTCTTCACCTGCCAAGCCATTACAAAAGGGAAAAGACCTTAAGCAAATCAAGCTTGGTCCAGCCCCAAAAGGGGCAGTCCAGCCCGAACTGCTTGGTCACATCCCTTCTGCATGAGACCAAAAGCATCCCCAAACATGTCTCAGCCTTGTTGGGCCTCATCAGTGAGGAGAAGCTTGGGTCTCTGGGCCCAGCAGGCACATGACCCACCTCTGGCATACTCGTCCCACTTGGGCTGATTTACGCAAAACAAAGGAGGTGATGGCGGAAAGGTTTGGTTTTAATCCTAACCTCTGGCATTGCTGTGGGCAACCATCCAGACCATCCTTCTTCACCTGCCAAGCCATTACAAAAGGGGAAAGACCATATGCAAATCAAGCTTAGTCCAGCCACAAAAGGGGCAGTTCAGCCTGAACTGCTTAGTCACATCCCTTCTACACGAGACCACATGCATCCCCAAACATGTTTCGGTCTTGTTGGGCCTCATCAGTGAGATGTAGCTTGTGTGTCTAGGGCCAGCAGGCACATGACCCACAACTGGGCATACCCGTCCCTCTCGGGGTGATTTACACACAACAAAGCAGGTCATGGCTGGAAAGTTTGGAATCAATCCTTACCTCTGGCATTGCTCTGGGTAACCCCCAGACCATCATTCTTCACCTGCCAAGACGGTACAAAAGGGGAAAGAACTTATGCAAATCAAGCTTTCTCCAGCCTCCAGTCATTATAAGGGAAAGCCTGGAATACATATCTCTTATCTAGACTTTTACAAGATAACCAAACAAAGCTATTATCTCTATCCCACATATAAGCTTTTTCTTTAATTTCTTTCACAGCCAGTGTGATATTATTAAGGGGGTAATTAATAGAATTCGGCGCACAAGTGGCACACGCGGCTGGCGCACAGAGTGCACGTGCAGCAGTCTGTGCCAGCCGCGTGCCCCAAAACCCATTCAGGCGCACAGCGTATTCATGGATTAATACATCCAAAAGCAGCTGTGGCGCAGAGTGGCGCAGCGACCTTGCAGCAGTGCCAGTTACGCCCCCAACCCCGACCCGTGCGCCAAAAACATTGCACAAATCCAGTACATGGTGCAAAGGCCAGTTGACCAGCATACAGCCCTCCAACCGCGAAAACGCGTGTAAAATTCCCGATGCACGCCCCAGAATACACGTACCCCGCTCGCACCAGGCCTATCATGTGTAAAACTCCCTGTGCAGCCCTCGGAATACATGTACCCCGCTCGTGCCAGGTAATTTGCGTGGAAAAAGTCCTCCCTGTTGTGTGGGCTGCCTGTAGGGCATGGCCAGGGTGGATGGGTTGCCTGTGGGGCATGGGGAGGGTGGATGGGCAGCCTGTGCGAATTTCGGGGGTGTGCGGGAAGTTTCACATGCGATAGGCCTTGGGTGAGCGTGGTACGTGTATTTCGGGGATGCGCAGGAAGTTTCACACGCGATACTCCAGGTGAGAGCTGGGTATGTGTATTTGGGGGGTGCACGGGGAGTTTCACACGTGATAGGCCCTGTGAGAGCATGGTATGTGTATTTCGGGGGTGCGCAGGAAGTTTCACATGCGATACTCCAGGCGAGAGCGGGGTACGTGTATTTTGGGGGGTACGCGGGGAGTTTCACACGCGATAGGCCCTGTGCGAGAGTGGTATGTGTATTTCGGGGGTGCGCGGGAAGTTTCACACGCGATACTCCATGCGAGAGCGGGGTATGCGTATTTGGGGCGTACATGGGGAGGTACACATGCGATAGGCCCTGTGCGAGCGTGGTACGTGTATTTCGGGGGTGCGTGGGAAGTTTCACATGCAATACTCCAGGCGAGAGCGGGGTGCGTGTTTTTGGGGGGTATGCAGGGAGTTTCACACGCGATAGGCCCTGTGCGAGTGGGGTACGTGTATTTGGGGGGTACGCAAGGAATTTCACACGCGATAGGCCCTGTGCGGGCAGGGTACGTGTATTTAGGGGGTACACGGGGAGTTTCACACGCGATAGGCCTTGGGCGAGCGTGGTACATGTATTTCGGGGGTGCGTGGGAAGTTTCACACGTGATACTCCAGGCAAGAGCGGGGTACGTGTATTTGGGGGTACACGGGGAGTTTCACACGCGATAGGCCCTGTGCGAGCATGGTACATGTATTTTGGGGGTGCGCAGGAAGTTTCACACGCGATACTCCAGGCGAAAGCGGGGTTTGTGTATTTGGTGGGTACACGGGGAGTTTCACACGCGATAGGCCCTGTGCGAGCATGGTACGTGTATTTCGGGGGTGCATGGGAAGTTTCACATGCGATACTCCAGGCGAGAGCAGGGTACATGTATTTGTGTATTTGGGATGTACGCGGGGAGTTACACACGGGATAGGCCCTCTGCGAGCGTGATACGTGTATTTCGGGGGTGCACAGGAAGTTTCACAAGTGATACTCCAGGTGAGAGCGGGGTACGTGTATTTGGGGGGTACGCTGGAAATTTTGCACGCGATAGGCCCTGTGCGAGCGGGGTACATGTATTTGGGAGTACGCAGGGAGTTTCACACGCGATAGGCCCTGTGTGAGTGGGGTACGTGTATTTGGGGGGTATGCGGGGAGTTTCACACGTGATTTGGCATTGTGCGTCCTCCCGGGTGTGCGGTTTCCCCCCTCCCCATGCCTTGCAGGCAGCCCACACCACAGGGGACTACCCTACAACCCTCACCATGCCCTGCAGGCAGCCCACATGGCACCATGCAGTTGGGAGCACACTTGTGAGCCCTGACTCATGTCCCCCACCCATCCACCCACTCCCAGTGACGGGCACCTGCCAGCAGGCCCTGACTCATGTCCCCCTGCATCCCACCCACCCAGCAGTGACGGCACCTGCCAGCAGGCCCCGACTCATGTCCCCCCACCCACTCACCCACCCACCATTGACGGGCACCTGCCAGCAGGCCCCAACTCATGTCCTCCACCCATTCACCCACCCCCAGTGACGGGCAACTGCCAGCCGGCCCCAACTCATGTCCCCCTGCACCCCCACCCGCCCAGCAGTGACAGGCAGCAGCCAGCAGGCCCGACTCATGGCCCCCTGAACCCCCACCCACCCAGCAGTGACGGGCACCTGCCAGCAGGCCCCAACTCATGTCCCCCCACCCAACACGTCATCACACTCCAGACCCATGGGCCTTATGGCCACCCAAATCCCACCCCAGTCCAAACACCCCACATTGAATTCCCAAAGTCATGATAGAAAATACATAACCAGCATGCCCATGAATACATGTCCCTCAGACCCACACAATGGTGACACATGACTGTGAAAAACAACATTGTGACATGCACAAAACAAATGATAGAAGACCACACAAGTAAAGTAAAGAAAAAAAGTGTATTGAAGAATCAACAAAATGAATAAAACCAAATCACACAATAATGAAACAAAATAATCCAAGTCCGGAACTCCGATATGGATCAAAAAATATAAATGCTGCAACAAATAAAATCCAAAGTAAAATGCCTCCTATGGGTCTGTCCATAAAAAAAAAAAAAACACAGTTTAAAAAAAGCTAAGTATTTGTTAGGGAGAATTCTCATTTTATGGATAATTTCCCTTACCTATAGAGTCCCCCAGCAGCTTTGCTGGATTTGAAGGGTTTGTTTATTTTTACCTGCTAAGCGTGAGACTCTTTTTCCCACTCTTAGGCATTTTTAATATGTGTGTTCTAGGCTATTTTTGTGTGTTTAAGGCCTATGGGGTTTTCTCTCACCCATAGGAACCATATTTATGCACATGTGTTACACAGCACCCTCCGTGCAGTGACAGAGGGGTGTCGTAGCGACCCCCAAACATAGACTCCATACCCTGGGACTGACTACTGTCTCCCAGAGCATGTAAAGTCTCCATTGGCTTTACTAGTCAAAGCTTACAAACTTAACCAGTACAACCCATCTTATTATGGAGGTACTGGAAAGGGTTAATCGTTTTTCCCTTAGGTTTATTTTCGAGGGGGTACCTTAAAGCCCTGCTCTTTAAAGTTTCTGGCTGGTGGCAGTGGTTACTACCAAAAATATTCAACCGCAAATATTTTCCTATGGGATTTTCCCATTGTTCAAGGCTAATACTTTTACTGACAGCCTCTGCCATACCGCCGGTTTATTTTACTATTAACTTTACTCCGGTAGGTTTTATTTGCCAGAACTTTAATATAACTTCTTTCTCGAGTCTTACTCCATACTCCTAACCCAGGTCGGTGATCCTTTGTTCACTCTTTTGGCGGGCTTCTGCCAAGAAGCCCTCCTTTCGGCGCCTCTGAGTCTGGGGTGGGTCTGTTGTTTGGGAGGGGGAGTAGAACCCCTGGACAGAGTTGCCACAGCAACTCAGGTCGCACTCTAACCTGATAGGCTGGAGGGTCTCCCGCCAAGAAGACCACTCCACTGTGTGAGTGACAGCTAGGCTGTATGAATGGGTCTCTTTCTGCATAAAAGCAGGGTCCTGAGGACTGGAAAGCAAGACGTTGCCACTGGAACTACGGAACCGAAGGGGAGAGAAGCCACAGACATCTTCAGCATCTACACCTCCGGTGAAGCCCTGCCGGATCGTCTCACCACTTTTCTTCCACACAACGAGAGGAGATCTTCATCGAAAGAGCCTTCTTCCCTTGAGCTGGTGGGAACAACCAGTTCACCCATCGCTTCTCCGGACCTGCCTTGATCGAATCGACAGTGCCCAGCACTTGGAGACCGGATAACCAGGCAGCTATCGACCTGGACCGCGATTAAAAGAAGCGTACCTTTTAAACTTTGTTTGGCAGCACCGCGGCTGGTTTCATCCCTGGGTAGTGCAGTGACTCAAACCTTCCTCCACGATGAGAGCCTCTCTTCCTCTGCTGGACCCCTCGAACTGCAGGAACTACCAGGAACACCCGCCACCGCAGGAGCCACTTCTTTACGTTTAAGGTACATTGTTCCGCCAGGCCTCCCTTTTCCCATGGTAGCCCTAAAGGGGTTCTAAATCCTTTATCTACTTGTTGGGTTGGCCGCCCTCTCTCTTAACATTGTCTTTCGCCTCGCATCCACCTCTTCAATATTTTTCTACTAAAGTCTTGACTACAGCTACAAGAACATTTTTGCTCCTAAGCTCTTGGTCCTGTAACACTGACTCTGGCACAGGCCCATTGACTCTGGCTGATTTTTTAGATCTGCTCTCACTAGATTGGTTTTCAATGAGAAATGTGTTGATGCACCTAAATCTTCTAAACCCCTCTTCCTTCCTACTGTTTTAACTTGTGGAGTGCCATTTTGCTCAGTTTTCATTCACTTATCTTTCTGCTAAAGTGATACTGTGCATTACTTGTTCACAAAACTTCAGGGAAATGTTGCTAGGGGGTGTCTGAAGATATTTTGGTTTAACTTGTGCTTTCCCTCCCTTTCGTTAAATTGTTACAGTGCCATTTGTAGTTGGTTTCCACTGTGCCGTTTTGCTCAGCTTTCACTCTACCGCAAACTTGTCTACAATTAAATATGGAGTTGTATATACTTTTCCTTGACTAAACTGAACTTACTTTATCAACTGTGATTATGTGTTGAACTAGATGTGTACAGAATAAATATATTCTCTTTTTGATACAAAGCTTTGGTCAGTGTTTCCTTGTTCCATAGTACTGTGATACCTATTGTGTAAACCCTGAATACTGCTCATCTCCCTCTTGAGATAAGTCTGACTGCTCAGCCACAGCTACCAACTAAATCTTTGTGGTACAGACTGATACCAAAGGGGATTTATTGCTCCCACCTGTAGTCCTAATCTGGTGTAGTGCTCCCTAAGTAAACTGCACTGGATTCTGCCTAACAGTATTCCACCATGGGTCCAAGAAAAGGAAATCCATACCGAAAACTATTTACAAAAGAACATCCAAGGGTCCATGAGCCCAACAATCCAAAGGAAACCTACAAAAAACCCTACCTAATAAATAACTATATACAAAAAGGTGGGGCATAGTCCATGCACCCCAAATGAAAGAAAAATAGAAAGGAAACCTAACACTAATGAACTATATACAATGGTGGCGGGCAAGTCCTACGGCTCACTTGTTGATTTCTCGGGCCAGGGCATCATCGAACTCCTGTTCAACGTCCTGGAGGCGGGCCTGTTCCCTGGCCCCGAGGTCTCGCAGGGATAAAGCCATGTCCACCTCCAACTCCCTGCGAATTTCCTCAAGGCACTCAGCCCGCCTCAACGCCCTGCGCATGGAGTTCTCTGCCCTGACCATAGTGAGCCATGCCTCTTCCGCCCGCTGCCGCTCCACATCTATTTGCCGGCCTAACCGCTGCCACACAGAAGACACTCCCAATCCAGGGTCCTCCTGTCCTCCGGCTGATGCCTGCCCCTCTGATGTTGATGGCCCCGAGCCATCATCGCTCCCACCTTGAGCCTGCTGCTGCCGTGCATGTGCCCTGCCTGTTGATGCCTGCACGTCCTCCTCCTGCTGGGGTCCAGTTGTTGGGGTGGCCACCCCTGCTGGACCACCTACTCCCGACTGTGGCAGGGATGTGTCCTCCACCAGCCTGGCCCCTGGGTCAGGGGCAGCTCCACAGGGTGGCCAGGTGATACATGGCCAGGAAGATGGCACAGAGGACGACTGGCGCATAGGGGGTTCAGTTGAGGAGAGGGTCGGTAGAAGGTTCAGCACACGGAGGAACCCAGCACTGGTGACCCGTCCTAGTAGGTCGACGCGGTCAATGAGGCATCCAAAATAATGTGCAGAGTCGTCACGAGAACCCTGCACGTCATCCGTGATGCCACGTTGACCCTACGCCTCCCCAGCCAGGACAGGCTCAACATGGTCCCGGATTGCCACGTCCGCAGAGAGAGGAAGGCCAGTTGTTGTTTGTGCATCCCCTCGCTGAAAACGGGTCTGGGCGAAGGCATCCCTGCTGGTGCGGGATGATGCAGTCACAGGATCAGGGACAGGATTTACACAGGCACCTCCGTGGCCGCCTCCTGTCCCTCCCCCTGGTCTGCACCACTAGCACCAGTGGAATCCCCCCTCCAGAACCCATGTGTAGCCCTTCCACGGCCTCCTCCTCAACCAAACCCTCCACCAACCTGGATGACTCGGTCCCATCTTCCTCCATAGGCCACTGTGGGGTCTCAGCTGCCCCTTCTGCTGCCGAGGAGTCCACCTCCAACCTCCGCCTCTTGGACCTACCCTCGGCAGCTGCGTCCGTGGATGTGGCACCAGACCCCTCACTTGCCAACGAGATGACAACATGGGAGGGGAGCTGGGCCTTGCGTCTCTGGCTGGCAGTGGGATCCCTGCCTCTGTGCTCCACAGCACTGTCTCTGCCCTCTTCATCAGTTGACGCTGCAGACAGGGAGAGACAGAACACAGGCATCAGGGCACTGTACAATGGTCTGATACACACATGACTGTTGCACATGAGTGGCAGTGTCAAACTTCACACATGGCATCACAATCCCCAACACACCTATAATTTGAACCCACACACATGTGCAAATTAAGAGGAATGTTGCATCAGGCAGCACCATCCATACACATACAACAGCATGAGCATCCAAAGGTTAGCCTGACGTCACATGCAACACGGGGAGTGCCAAACACATGCACACACGCCACCAGACATACATGCATCTGTGCATCTCGACTACCTGTGGCAGTTAAATCATCGGCATCCATATCACATCTGCCAATCAGCCTCCTACATGTCGGTGTCACATGCATCCATGGTGTATCACAGTGGTACAAATGTCAAATACACGCACATGTACATTGCGCACATACATGAAGGTGGAACCAACATCCATGTGTCACACCACAACCATGCCACAGTACATACACATAATTTTAAACATGTGGGAACCGACACCTGCATTTGGGCACCATGCATTTGAACACATACACCATTGATGTGCCTCACACATGACTGGACTCACATGCGGCAGGCTCATGTCCCTGTACATACACATCCATACATGGGCCTTCCAAGACATATGTCTAATCTGCAAACTCCAGCCACACCTCAACATGCACAGCGTCCAATCAGTACGCATGTACACTTACCGCTCAACTCCGGACGGGTCTGCCTCTGAAGGACCTGGAGGTGGAGCGCTGGGCGTATATGGTCCAGGACCCACATCTGGTTGTCGGTAAGGTGGACCCGGCACCCTTCAGCATCCGCTGCCTTCAAGAGGCGCCGGTTCTTGCTGAGGGTCCTGGACCTGAAGTCCTCCCAGCGCTTCCGGATGTGTTGCATGTCGCGGGCTGCCTCCCCCTCCACGTTGATGGCAGTCACAATGTCCTTCCAGATCCTCTTCTGTCCTTCATTGTCGGCGTGTGAACTTCCAAAGAGGGCATCATAATGCCCAGGACTTGCTCCACCAGGATGCCAACTTCATTGGCACTGAAGCTGGTAGCCCTCTGCCTCTCCGCTGGGGGGTTGCCACTGGTGCCAGATGGTGTTGTGTCGGGCATGGCAACCCCCGAGGCAGGTGTGGGTGGGCAACTGGGTCCTGGGGCTGGGCTGTGGAGCGATCGAATACCAGTCGGGAATCTTCTGTTCCAGCAAGGGTGGTCACAGCAACTGGACCCCTGCAGATGGCAAACGTGGAGGCACCAAATAGCAGGGCACATGGCCAGCAGGCAGGCAGGCAGCAGCAGATGGCAGGTGGGAGTGTGCTCAGGGCTCTGGGGGCCAGGAAAATGGCCTTCTAGGCAGGAGCGTGGTCTTCTGTGTGTTGTTCCGTGGCCAGCTTGATGCAGAGTGATTTGGCATGTGAAAAAAGTGTACGTCAGTGTGTCATTCGAGGAAAGGCCCTTAGCGCGTAAGCGCGTATGTGACGTGATATGCGCGGGCATTCCCCTCAGCATGGGTGCATCCACACGTGAAAAAAAATCACGTACGCGTGTTAATGCATGTAATCCGAGGAAAGGGCCTAAGCGCGTAAGAGAAGTGACGCGCATGGGCATTTCCCTCAGCATGGGTTAAAGGTGAGCAGGGCCAGCAGTTTACTGTACATGCCTTTAATGGAGACCGATGTGTGTGTTGCTACTCCCTGTTGTTTCACGCGCCGTCACAACTTCACAGCGGATCAAGGACGTATCTCTTCTTTTGGCGGGGTATTGGCTACGCTTGTTTTTCATTATCACGCTAGTCTGACGGTGAGTCGTGCACGCTATTTTTCCCACTGCGGGTGCCCCTGTGTATCGCGTACCCATTTTCGAGGTCATAGTGGCCTGCATGTCCCACGCGTATGTGTTTTTCGTGTCCCTGGGTGCCACCGCGTACAGCCGGAAGTTAATTCCACACACGTGGGCTACCAGGGGTTGCATGCACGGTTTTACTGCAGTTTTGGGGTGCCTGAGCATTGCGTGACCTGTCACTTTATCACCGGGGTCACATACAGCATTGCAGCTGCAGGGGTGCTGTTAACATCTTGTATCCCACCCCCTTCACCCCAATTGCCCAGGACAATTGTCGTGTACACCTCCCATTGGCACTACTACATCTGTGCCAGCACTACTACATCTGTGCCATGGCTGGGAGGCCACGAACGGTGAGGGGTGCCTCAGCTGGGCATACTCCACGTGGCGGGCGTGGTCAGGGACGTGGCCAGGGAGTATTGGGACTCCAGGCTGTCCAGGGTGGCTGCAGAGGGGGAAGAGGCAGGGGTGCGCCACTTCGGCACGATGTTGGTGCAGTCATGCCACCACCCCCTGCGGCTCCGGGAGATGCAGTTCTTGCATCTGGCACTGGCGCCCATGTGACCCGGCAGTCCGTTTCACGACTGCCACAGGCCCAAGGGTAGTGGTAGCTGCAGGTGCAGCTGTGGACACCACCACCCAGGCTCAGGGTCTGCCAGCGCAGGTTGCATTGGCACCTGAAGAGTCCCTGGAAGATTTCCAGGAGGTCAGGAGGCACACCATAGATGCATGCAGGGCTGCCCTGACCGAGGCACGTGTCCCTGGGGCAGTAATGTCATCTGCTGCCCCGACCAGCCGGGTATTGGCAAGTGCATGGGCAGATGCAGCCAACACCACCCCGGTTGTGAGTCTACCATCAAGGACAGTCCCGGTCAATGACCTTGGCACAGCGGATGTTGCTGCGCAGGGTCCATTCCAGGGCACCCAGCAGCCACTGACGCAAGACAGGGCTTCCGTCGTTGTCCATTTGCCACTCCCTCGGTTCAATCCACCAGCACCACAGCCCATACTGATCAGGGTGGCATTTGCCAGCCAGGTTCCGGACCACTGTCCAAGAGGAGGAAGGTTGCACCTGCAGTAGAGGCTGGGACCCCAGACACAGCTCTGGTCTTGTCATGATCTCTGCTTCCAAAAGGTCAGGGTTTTCCCAACTCCCTTGGAAGCAGATCCATAACCCAGGTTCCGAGTGCCAACCAGTCCCAATTGGGACCTTTTGGACCCAGTCCTGGCGCCAGTGGCACCAGGCTCATAAATATGCCCAGTCCCAGCGCTGGAAGCGCCGGGCTCATAATGCTTGGGTGGACTTACCTTCAGCAGACCATGCTGCTTACTTGCCTGCCAGTTGAGCCTCTAATCCTCTTCTGTTTGGAACTACTTTTCCTGTTGGGTGGGGCTGGAGCCACTCCCTAGATTCAGAACACTGGAACTCTTCTGGAAGGCAGGAACTCTTTTCTTACCAGGAACTCTTTTCTTACTTAGGCGTGGCTGTGGAAGGAGACACCTAAGCACTACAGGAGGCTATTTAAACCACACCCGGTGGATGAATCTTGCTTTGCGTTATTCTGCAACCTCTGCAGCAGAACGCTCATCGTGTCTTCTGCATCCGGTCCTGGGCCTAAGGAAAAAGGCTTACCATCCTGAATCCAGTCTTCAGCAACACCTATAAAGACAAGAAAGAACAGGTTAGCATTCCGGCATCTGAAAGGCAAAGGCTTACCATCCTGAATCCAGTCTTCAGCAACACCTATAAAGACAAGAAAGAACAGGTTAGCATTCCGGCATCTGAAAGGCAAAGGCTTACCATCCTGAATCCAGTCTTCAGCAACACCTATAAAGACAAGAAAGAACAGGTTAGCATTCCGGCATCTGAAAGGCAAAATCTTACCAACTCTTCGCATGCTCCGGAGGCCTTCGGCGCTGCATCCCGCATCTGAAAGACAAAACAAGGTGCATTTAAAGACATTGGGGAACTTTAATACTCACGTGCCATTACTCCTTTCCACATCTAATCCAGTGGGTATTCCGGCACCCTGCAGCCGCTCCGAACTCGTACCTGCAAAATAAAAAGACAGTTAGAGCGCATCGTGAAGCAGGCAACAAGCGCTTACTTACGTGCTTCCAGGCGCTTCTATTCATCACACGGGCTCCATCTTCAACTCACTTCAGCCTGTCATCCGCCATCGCCGGAACCCTGCAAAACAAGAGACATCATTACTAAAGACTTTAAAGACATTTGAATGACTCGAAACTTACCGTTCGTGCAGTAAACGACGGACAGCAGTCCTCTGAAGTCAAGAGGCCTGCGCTACCTATCCAGTGAAGAAACTGGTTACAGCACCCTGCCCCGAGGCAGATGGAGAGCTCGGCATTCACTTACCTAAGACATCTTACTCTACACGTCAGGCATACAGTGCACAGAGGTCCAGCCCAAAGAGCCAACCGGGTGCTACACATCACCTTTGAAGATACGGTAGTCGCCCAGTCAAGACCAGCGCCTCTGCGAGAATCAGGTGAGCGTTACAGAACGCAAAGCCAACCGCAAAACTCTCGCCCAGGCGCTATGGAAACCTCGGATACTGACCCCCTAGCCGGGTTACTTGGGGAATTAAGGGCAGAAGTGCATGCAGCTCGTCAGGAAACGAATGCTCTAAGAAGGGAACTAATTATTTCCAAGGAGAGAACAGACAATCTTGCTAGACAAGTGCTACAGTCACAAGCCGGACAGACCCCGTTACCCGCATCAGGGGCAAATCTTCCTTCAACATCCTCTATGAATCCAGTGCAGATCAACCTACCTGGGAATGTACCTCTGGCTCCGCCCGAACGATTTTCTGGTGACCCAAAGAGGTTTGCAGTATTTATCAATCAGTGCCGGTTGCACTTCTTATGCCGGCCAGCAGCCTTTCCAACTGATCAAGCAAAAGTAGCTTTTGTACTTTCGTACCTTAGTGGCAATGCGGCAGACTGGTCGATCCCTCTAGTTAATCAAGATGATCCGGTTCTCCATGATTTTCAAGCCTTTCAGCTTAGTATGGAAAAACTGTTCGCAAGACATTCACAGGGGCAGGCCTTGGACAATGAGCTTCTTTCGTTGCGACAGGGTAATCAAGACCTTTTGGCTTATATTGCATCTTTCAATAGACTAATAGTGGAAACTCAATGGCCTGAGGACAAAAGGATTACGCTGTTTTATAGAGGTCTACGTGGAGAGCTCAAAGACGTTTTAGCCCAAGTAGTGAATCCCCCACAAGACTGTTCGGATTATATAGACTTGGTCGTTCAAATAGATCACAGGCTGCAGAACAGGAAGGCCGATCGTTCCAAGTTTGATGCTCGAGTATTTTCCAAACCGCCAACTCCTTCCAAAGGAGTAGACTCCGGGAAACCCATGCAAATAGGGGGTCTGAAAGGTCCTCTAACACAGAGGGAGCGGGAAAGGAGGAAACAGTTGCAATTATGCCTATATTGCGGAAACTCAGGGCACTTTCTTCGAGACTGTCCGGTGAAACCTGCCAAGAAGGCAGTAGGAGCTGCAGTTACCAAAATTACAAACTCTGAGCAGGGAAACGACCTCGCCCGACAAGAATAGAGGTCCTCTTGCCGAGCGTGAAAACCAGTTCCGTGACCTCGCATTTCGTGATACCTATGGTCCTCATTAGCCCTGATAATCCGGATCGATTACATGCAATTGAAGCTTACGTCGACAGCAGTGCCATCGGCAATTATGTGGATCATGAAATGGTTTTGAGGATGAATCTAACTCTTTGTCCCAAGGCTGTAAAGGACGTCATTACTACGGTGGATGGTACGGAGATAGCCTCCGGGCCAGTAACGCATACCACTCAAGAGGTGACGCTAGTAAGTCAAGATGGACACCATGAGAAGATCGTGTTCGATGTGATCAAGGCCCCTCAGTTTCAGATTATTCTAGGAATAACTTGGTTAGAGAAACACAATCCTCTGATCGATTGGCGAGCAAGAACGGTCCAGTTTCCAGAATGTGTCTCTACTTGTCACCCTCCACCTGGTGTTGCACTGGCCGCAATTTCTTCAGAGACTCCCCAGTTACCTCCAGAATACCTAGAATACCAAGATGTTTTCCGGAAGGATCAGGCTAACTCTCTACCTCCTCATAGGTCTTATGACTGCCAGATAGACCTGATACCTGGATCTACTCCTCCTTGTAGTAGAATTTATGCCCTCACCGAGCCTGAGAACCTTCACCTTCGACAATACCTGGATCAATACCTGGCAAATGGGTTTATTCGTCCTTCCAAGTCCCCTGCTTCTTCAGCTTTGTTCTTCGTTCCAAAAAAGGAAGGAGACCTTAGAACTTGTATCGATTATCGCTCCCTGAACCAGATCACCGTTAAGAATAGATATCCGTTACCTTTGATCCCTGAACTCCTGGACCAAGTCAGAAAAGCATGCATATATACAAAGCTGGATCTTAGAGGAGCTTAACACTTGGTACGAGTAAAAGAGGGCGATGAATGGAAGACGGCCTTCCGCACCAAGTATGGGCTATTTGAATATCAGGTCATGCCCTTCGGACTTTGCAATGCCCCGGCCGCCTTTCAATATTTTATGAACGATGTCCTCAGAGAGCTCATAGATGTATGTGTTGTTGTTTACATTGACGACATCCTCGTTTATTCTTCATCGGAATCTGAACATCGGAAACACGTGAAAATGGTCCTCGAAAGATTGCGTCAACACAAACTTTTCGCTAAGTTGGAAAAATGTGTTTTCAACGTGACTGAAGTTGAATTCTTGGGATTCATATTATCACCTGGCGGAGTGCGTATGGATTCAAAGAAGGTCGATACAGTTCTCAAATGGCCATCACCATCCTCCGTAAAAGGTGTGCAAAGCATGTTAGGCTTCGCTAACTTTTACCGCAGGTTTATCCCCGAATTCTCTCGAATAGTCCAGCCCATCACTGCCTTGTTAAAGAAAAACAAACGTTTTGAATGGTCTACCGAGGCGGAACAAGCTTTCCAGGATTTGAAGACTAAATTTATCTCTGCACCAATCTTAAAACACCCTCGCCCCGAACTCCCCTACATCGTGGAAACTGATGCTTCAAGCCTTGCCATGGGGGCAGTTCTATCACAAAAGGACCCGGTAACCAATCAGTTGCATCGCGTGGCATTTTGGTCCCGCAAATTCTCGCCTCCTGAAATCAATTACACGATTACTGACAAGGAACTTCTGGCTATCAAGTCTGCCTTTAAGGCTTGGCGGCATTATCTGCTGGGGGCCCGACACACCGTTACTGTGATTACGGATCACCGAAACCTGCAATATTTGAAGACCGCAAAAGCCCAATCCTCTAGACAACTCCGTTGGGCATTATTCTTTGCCGAGTTTGACTTCATAATTACCTATCGACCTGGTACAAAGAACGGTAAAGCCGATGCCCTTTCTCGGATGGGAGTGGAAGAACACTTGGTCAACCCTAAACCTGTACCAATCATTCCCGAACAAAGAATTCTGGGTGTAATCGCCACAGAATCCATAGAGGAAGTTAAGGATAAAGCCAGGCAACTTGTAACTCCAGCAGACATACAGAATTGGCATCTGCAGGGAAAGGACTTTGCAGTAAAGGACAACTTATTGTATTTCCAAGAACGATTATACCTACCCAGCACAGATTTACAGAAAAAAGTAATCTCTTGTTATCACGACTCTTTAATGGAAGGTCATCCCGGTATAGCCAAGACCTCAGAAAAGATCAAGCGCTACTTCTGGTGGCCGTCTTGGAAAAAAGATATCAGAGACTTTATAATGTCCTGTGGAGTATGCGCCCAAAACAAGAGTCAAAAGGAAAGACCAGCAGGCCTCTTACGCCCTATTGACATCCCACCTCGCCCTTGGCATACGCTTTCTATGGACTTCATCACCGATCTACCTCCATGCTCCGGATACAATACGATTCTAGTAATCGTGGACTTATTCTCCAAGATGGCGCATTTCATTCGCTCAAAGGCTTGCCAACAGCAGCAACTCTGGCCCGAGAATTTCTCGAAAACATCGTCCGACTGCACGGTTTTCCTTCGGTTCTAATTTCGGATCGAGGTAGTCAATTTATTTCTCATTTTTGGCGAAGTTGCTGTCGGTCGGCTCAAATTGATGTGAGACTATCGACCAGTCACCACCCTCAGACCGACGGACAAACCGAGAGGACCAATCAAACTCTGGAACAGTATTTACGCTGCATGCTGCAACAAACTGAAAAAACTTGGAAAGATATCCTTTGGATAGCCGAGTATGCCTACAATAACTCTGTCCATTCGGGAACTGGGAAAACCCCGTTTTTTCTTTTGTACGGCAGTCACCCTCGAACCTCGGAGTTGGATCCCCTCCAAGATCTTGAAACACCAGCAGTAGACTACCTGCATTCTACAATCACCCAAGCCTTTAAGGAAGCTGTTTTTCACCTTCAAAGGGCTAAAGAACAATACAAGAAAGGAGCAGATCAACATCGGAAGGAAGCCCCTCACTATCAAGTAGGGGATCAAGTCTGGTTATCCACCAAATATCTATCTCTAAAAGGGCCACGCACATTCAACCCAAGATACCTTGGTCCCTATTCCATCACTACCATAGTAAACCCAGTAGCGGTCAAGTTGGACTTGCCCCCGCACATGAAGATACATCCGGTCTTCCACGTCTCTCTATTAAAACCCGTGCAACCTCAAACCCGACTAACCAAATCTCCAAAACCTATCCTAGTGGATGGAGAACTCGAGTTTGAAGTCAAAAGCATTCTGGACTCCAAGATCTCCAAATCTAAACTATTCTACCTAATTGACTGGAAAGGCTACGGCCCCCAAGAGAGATCCTGGGAACCTGCTGAATATGTCCACGCTCCTCGCCTAATCAAAAGATTTCACCGAACATTTCCTGACAAGCCAAAACCCCCGGAGAAGCCCGGTTTGGGAGGGGCCTTGAGGGGGGGTACTGTCATGATCTCTGCTTCCAAAAGGTCAGGGTTTTCCCAACTCCCTTGGAAGCAGATCCATAACCCAGGTTCCGAGTGCCAACCAGTCCCAATTGGGACCTTTTGGACCCAGTCCTGGCGCCAGTGGCACCAGGCTCATAAATATGCCCAGTCCCAGCGCTGGAAGCGCCGGGCTCATAATGCTTGGGTGGACTTACCTTCAGCAGACCATGCTGCTTACTTGCCTGCCAGTTCAGCCTCTAATCCTCTTCTGTTTGGAACTACTTTTCCTGTTGGGTGGGGCTGGAGCCACTCCCTAGATTCAGAACACTGGAACTCTTCTGGAAGGCACGAACTCTTTTCTTACCAGGAACTCTTTTCTTACTTAGGCGTGGCTGTGGAAGGAGACACCTAAGCACTACAGGAGGCTATTTAAACCACACCCGGTGGATGAATCTTGCTTTGCGTTATTCTGCAACCTCTGCAGCAGAACGCTCATCGTGTCTTCTGCATCCGGTCCTGGGCCTAAGGAAAAAGGCTTACCATCCTGAATCCAGTCTTCAGCAACACCTATAAAGACAAGAAAGAACAGGTTAGCATTCCGGCATCTGAAAGGCAAAGGCTTACCATCCTGAATCCAGTCTTCAGCAACACCTATAAAGACAAGAAAGAACAGGTTAGCATTCCGGCATCTGAAAGGCAAAGGCTTACCATCCTGAATCCAGTCTTCAGCAACACCTATAAAGACAAGAAAGAACAGGTTAGCATTCCGGCATCTGAAAGGCAAAATCTTACCAACTCTTCGCACGCTCCGGAGGCCTTCGGCGCTGCATCCCGCATCTGAAAGACAAAACAAGGTGCGTTTAAAGACATTGGGGAACTTTAATACTCACGTGCCATTACTCCTTTCCACATCTAATCCAGTGGGTATTCCGGCACCCTGCAGCCGCTCCGAACTCGTACCTGCAAAATAAAAAGACAGTTAGAGCGCATCGTGAAGCAGGCAACAAGCGCTTACTTACGTGCTTCCAGGCGCTTCTATTCATCACACGGTCTCCATCTTCAACTCACTTCAGCCTGTCATCCGCCATCGCCGGAACCCTGCAAAACAAGAGACATCATTACTAAAGACTTTAAAGACATTTGAATGACTCGAAACTTACCGTTCGTGCAGTAAACGACGGACAGCAGTCCTCTGAAGTCAAGAGGCCTGCGCTACCTATCCAGTGAAGAAACTGGTTACAGCACCCTGCCCAGAGGCAGATGGAGAGCTCGGCATTCACTTACCTAAGACATCTTACTCTACACGTCAGGCATACAGTGCACAGAGGTCCAGCCCAAAGAGCCAACCGGGTGCTACACATCACCTTTGAAGATACGGTAGTCGCCCAGTCAAGACCGGCGCCTCTGCGAGAATCAGGTGAGCGTTACAGGTCTCTGGCACATCGAGGAAGAAGCCTTTCTGCGTGCAGGAACTGGACTTCCTTGTGGACTATGTGCGGGACCACAACCGTGATATGCTAGTGGGGCCGAATTGACAAACTACGGCTGCCCATCGTATGTCCCACTGGAAGCAAGTTGCGGATCGTGGGAGTGCCTTCGGCCATGAGGTGCGCACAGCTCAAGAGTGCAAAAAGCGTTGGGATGACCTCAAATGCAGTACTAAGGCGAAGAGTGCCTCTAATTACAACATGACTCTGGTGACTGGCAGTGGGCCACCACCTGAGGAGGAAGACCTCACTTCGCACGAGTCAGTCGGTGCGGAGTTCATACCAGCCGAAATGGTCGAAGGAGTGGGAGATATGCTGGACTTTGATGCTCCGTCCAGTGAGTGTTGTTGCGTGTTTGTCGAGGCCATGTGTGGTTTGCTTGTGTGATGTGTTGTGCTTGACTGCCATTACATGTCTGGTGTACATGGTTCTCATGTGCAAGTCATGCAATGCTTCACTGATGCATGTCTGCTGTGCAGGATGCTGGACATGTAGAGCAGACGGGGACTGTCCTCATCGCCACACTTGCACCCTACTCACATGCTACTCACCCGGCTGCCCCTCCAGTCCATGTTCCAGCTCACTTGCCCTTCTGCATGTAGCCTGGGGTGTCTTTCCTCTCAGGACTGGGACTATGTCATTGCATGACTGACGTGCATGTGTCTTCTGCCTGCATGCAGTTAATCCATGTAGGCATGCTCCCTTGCCCCTCCACCCCTCCTGCACCCCAATTTCACCATGGCACTGGTGTGCATCATGTTGGCGTACTGCAATGGCCTGTTCAAGGCTCCTGTGTACATGCAAACGTCCAACAGCCAACCTGCCAGACACATACAGTAGAGTACATCCTCTGTCCTTGATGCAGGGTGTCTCACTTGGACTGTGCAGATGGCAGATGCTCCGCAGGGACATGAGTGCCCATTCATGCTCCATGTGCATTCCATGCATGCCCCTATGTGTCCTTGACAGGATGATCAATGTAGTACGTGTCCAGGATGACCTACATTTCATGGCATTTGATCATCCATTCCATGCCCACTCTGGCTCAGTCCTGCATCACACACAGGTTTAGGGTGTCACAGTCTGTGTGGGCCACAGGCCTCCCCCTGTTTCAGGCCCACTGACTCTGTTCAACTGGTGTAGTGGCTTCTGCACACATGGGTGGACTACTGAGTGTTCATCATGTGTCCTGCTTACTGTCCCATCATCATTTGCTGTGTTGTCATTTGACTCAGATGATGCAATTGACGCTAGTCAACACTGTCTGCCAATACACAGGTCTCTGGTCACCCTTTCGCTGACATGCAATGCCTCCCTGCATTTTCACTTAGGGAGTTTGGGGGGTTTGCTTGTAGCCATGCAACCCATTGCATGCACATTGCACATGATGCCTGAACTTGCCCTTGCACTGCCTTCACGTTTATTGATAGACATCATAATGTGCTTGTTCATGTAGATAGTGGGTAACATACACATGTTCTGCACTGCATCAACCCACTTCTGAGCTGTGTTACACCCTTCTACATGCCTACTCACTGGTGCAATGTCAAAGTCACCTGGTATGTATGGCCAGTTTTTCATCCCTTCTCTCTCATGAATGTGACGGCACAGGTGCGTCCTGTGACACATGTACTCAGTATTGGAACTCCCTAGTGGTTGTTTAGATGAGTTGATTGGTCAATCTGCGGCCTATACCAACTGGCATAGGGCACTGATTGGATGTAGCCTGCCAATCGGGTTGTAATGACTGTGGAGCTTCCTTCACGTGTGTATGTGTGCACTTCCACATACATCAAAGCAAGCAGCGTTATAGCTGCTTGCTTTGGTGTATTGGATGTCGGTCATGTTCACAATACAGGTGTATGGGGAAATGGGTGTTTTTGAACACTTTCACATGTACGTATGCAAGCAGCTTCAACGTTGTGTGGTGCAACATTGTGAGTACTCACTTTTGTGTTTGTGAAAGTGTCCATTTACACATGTGTCTTCCGCAGCATTTTTGTTCACTGACTAATATGTAGTTGATAGACGGTATTACCCATATTGTTCGTTTACAATTGTTCGAATGAACAATTGACTGAATTTAAAGGGTCACAATTGACCTTTTCACAATTGACCGAATATATATATAGATATATATATATATATATATATATATATATATATATATATATATATATATATATATATATATCGGTTTGGTAATATATATATATATATATATATATATATATATATATATATATATATATATATATATATATATATATATATATATGGGTTTTGGAGGGTTTGGCGTTGGGTGGGGGGTTGTGGGGGGTTTCCCCCCACCTATATGGTACAATTGACCTTCACAATTCGGTCAATTGTGAAAAGGTCAATTGTCATTCGAGCATTTGTAAAACGAACAATTCGTATACAACCTGATAGACGTTTATGCTGGTGAGATTTCTGCATTGCGCACGTTATGTAGAACTGGCATGATCCCAAAGGTTCACTGTTGTGCAGTATGTGCATGCCCAGGCTCACCTAGCTACTATTGTGGGTCCTGGGCGTGGAGATTTCCACAAGGAATGATGTACTAGGGCACATTCATAGCCCAATGTGCTCAATCAGGCCCTGGGGGGTGTTGTGGAGTCCTCATGTCCTGCAGCTTGGACGGTACTGGGCATTATGGTCCCTCATGCCTGGTTGCAGGCCCTTGCTTTGCTTAGTACATTCACTATTTCTACATGGCCCATGCCACCCGGTACGGGCCGAGCTGCAGATGGATGTAGCTATATTGATGATAATGCTTTAGTGATGCATGTCTACATGCATGTTACCTGTGTCATTGTGTGTTTGGATTCACTTGCAGCAGTGGTCAATTTTCAGTTCAGAAATGCTTATGGTGTGTTGCCTCTCTTAGTTGCCATCTGTCTTTTCTGCCTGTGACATGTGCCTGACAGAGGTGTGTCTGATGGAGTTCATATACTACATTTTGTACTTGTGTAGGCTTTGCTATTTAGACACATCCATTTCTGCTTTTGGGATGTGTTTGCATATCAAGGTCACTGGATGCATGCCAGATTATCATTTGTGCATGACATGTCTGCTTCATGTGTTGGCTGTCTATGTGATGTCTATTTGTGTGTGTGTTATGTGCTTCTGACATGTGTACTAATCTTAATTTTTCTCCACTTTTCAGATGATGACGCAATGGAGCCAGAGGATGGTGTTGTCATGCCAGGCACAGGGTTGCTATCACACCAGCAACCCAGCGCATGTGGGGGTCGTGGGGTGGTAGACCACGAGAACCCACTTGTGTTACAGACCATCTTGTCTATGGCTGGCAATGAGTCTAGCCCGGATGATCACTCTGACGACAATGTCGAGATGGATGTGCATCGGGTCCATTCGTCAGGAGTGAGTGATTCTGATGTGGACGCTCCTCTGTCCGTGACACCTGCACTGAGGGGCCAGACGGTGGTGAGACCTCCGCCTGTGGTGGATCGGGACGCAGGGTCACCCTCCACTCCAGTTGCTGATGTGCCTGGGGCATCAGGTCAACGGAGGAATGTAGTCCTGCAGCCATGGGCGGTGCCAACCCAACAAGGATGTCGGCTCCTTGGGCCCTGCAGGTGTCAAGCCCGGCAACGCGGTGGCCACGCGCCACTGGGGTACACTGAGTTGGAGCAAGCCATGGTTGCCAATTCAGAACACCAGGGGGCAGCTATTGATAACATCGCTGAGAGCATGGAATGTGTGGCCCAATCCGTACTACCCCCTGCTAGGCAGGTGGAACTCCAGTAGCGGGCGGCACAGTCCACGGCCCGCTCATTCCAGCTGGGCATGGCGGCCTCAGATGGGGCACGCCGGGCTGAAATGGTGTCTTTGCATCAAGCAATTGCTGCTCACGTGTAGGCACACATGGAGGCCATGAGGGTTGATTTTGAATCCCTCAAATCTACTCTGGCTGTGCTCTTGATCTCCCAGAGGATGCGGTCAGAGGAGAGGTTGGAGCAGCTAGAGAATACCATCTCGGCTGAGCTACGTGCTTGCCGGGAGGTGTACCAGTAGTCCAGCCATGCAGGAAGAACTCTGTGTTACACGTGTTACCTTGCAAGAGGAAGCACGCGTATTATGCGAGGTTCTACATACTGACCTACGTGTCATCGCCACACAAAACCAGGCTCACCCGTCGCGCAGACTTGCTGGTGACGAGGGGCAAGCTGCACCTAGGCGTGGTCAGGCTACTGTGCCACGTCAACCTTCTCAGCCAGAGGGTGATGAGGACGACGAGTTATCTCCCACAGAGGTCGGGCTGTGCAGGCGTTGAGCCCATCATCGCATGTGGGTGTTGAGGTGCACCATGTACCTCCCCCTTCCTGGGTGCCTCCCCCCCAGGTTGTATGTGGCCATTTTTTATTTTTATTGTTAATTTAGTTAGTTAATATGGTTTTTGATAGTTAGTTTAATTAGGTAATATAGGTTTTTTATAGTTAGTTTAATTAGTTAACATCGTGTAAAATTGCTTGTCTATTGTGCATTCATGTGTCTGTGTGGTGCTTTATGGCTTTTGAAAGCATCCACTGTCTGTTCCATCTGGGCCCTTCAAGCTTGTCTCGTGTCTGTGTTTGCAGCTTGGGGTCCTGACTCACATAGGCCACTCCTGCTTCCCTTATCCATGGGCTCGCAAGGATGGCTCGGTGTAACAACCATTTACACAAGGGCTTTGGACTTTCGTCATATCTGTGGCCTGCCTGCTGCTGTACTACTTGTGTTAACACTCCTAGTGGGAATTGAGTGGGTTTCATCCACGGCATGTCTGTAATCAATTTGGGTGAGTACATGATTGATATCTCCATTAATTTATGTGGATTGTGAAGTATGTTCTTTTCTTTCCTGTATATGTGCTTGATGCACTTCATGCTGTAGACAGTAGCTTGCACCCTTTGCCTGTCAAAGTCACACTGATGGTGGGAGGAGTTTGGATGTAGGTCTCTGACATGGCCCCGTTACAACCAGCATGAAGACACACACACAGGGAACTTTCCAGCGTTATTAATATCTTGTATGCCCTTTCTGCAGGAAAATTAGCCTCCAGACTACCTTTGCCAGCAGACACAGGGCCAAGTACTACAGAAACCTGGACACGTTCGGTGGTGCAGACGTGTGCATGTGTGCGCAAGCAGAAGCACAGGGCTTGTGCTCAGACGTCCGACGGAAGCAGACGTGTTTCTAGGAGCTCCAAACAAGGTGAGCAGCACAAGGGGCCACACCGCATTCAATCTTCCACCAGGCCACTTGCACATGCATGCTAAGTAGCACCAGTGCTGGGGAGCTTTGCCAGGCATGGTTGTAGAAGCACACAGTACAGCTAATATGCGTTGAGGGACAAATGCCAAGTATCTTTACAAGTTGTCTGGGGCACACGCAGGTGCCGTCGCAGATATCCTCAAGTCCCCCCTGCTCCATAGAAGCTGAGTTATTAGCGCAGTAGCGTTCCTAGCCAGAAACTAATACAGCGCACAGGGACACCCAGCGAGGCACAGACTCGTGTGCAGTGCATATCATTTTCATGTGCAACTTGCCACGTGCACTACCTATTGAAATCTGTGGCTGCCAGAACGCAACTTGTACTGAACTCGCACCTCGCTATACGTGTCTAGCAGCTCACCCAGGGATCATTCTATCATGTGTGATTCTTGACGCATTGGTATTCCATTTACCGCGCGCCCACGTGCGCCTGCCTTACTGCATTGACAGTGTATGAACCACCACGGGGGAAAGCTAACGTATACGTACAAAGCAGCAGCCAAGAGTGTTTGTTTGTGGAGAAGTCACTTACTTTGGGGCATGAATGGTGTTGAGATTACTAACTCACGCTCTCTTTGCAGCATATAACTGCTCCTGTTACCGGACCTGAGAGTGTGCAGGCAGGAGGCCAGCACTCACCCCAGAGATAAGTCACAATTTGGCTTGCATTTGACTCATTTGGTACAATGTGCATGATGAACATGGTTTCTCTGATTGAGTATGTGTTACTGTCAATAGTTGTATTTTGTAATTTGCCTACATTCCCTTGCCAATCCAACTCCCCTCTCCTGCCCTCTTTCCGGTTATCCTGAATACCAATGCCTGTCCAAACAACAGATCCCTGACCCTCTTTCCCTCTGGGGTCTCGGAGGCCTGTGTAAGTTTTACCTTGCAGGCACCCAGACCACGGAGGGGGTGGTTGGTTCGTGCCACTCCTGCGTCTGGCGACCGGAGCTGTGACACTACTCATCAGTTGTTGCATCATCATTGTATATTGTGTCCTGATATGGTACCCATCCTGTTGAACCATTGTTGAACTCTGCTACCTTGGTTGTTCTAGCATTCTGCTTGTACATGTGCTTGGAAAATTTTTGCAACTTCAAGTCATCTACTGGAGACTCTTCCAGGGTTTTTTGGTGCCTAGAGGCTTTTTCCCTGGTTTGGGGGTTTGGCTCCTTGGAGTTCTCTGCGATTTGGTATTTTTACCAGTCAAGGTGGCCTCTGAGGGGGCTGGACCCTATTTACACGCAAGGTGGAACATGAAGACCAAGGGGTAGGGAGATCCTGTAGCCAGGTAGACTAGAAGGAATAAGGCTACATACCCCAGACACAGTTGTTCCGAAGGTCATGGATGTGTATATGAGGGAGCACCTTTTGTTGTTGGACAGTTGGCTTGAGCTACAGTGTTTGGGCACTCTCTGACATTGTAATTGTGGGGTACTATGTACATGATGTGTTCTGCTGGTCAATGCCTGTTCCTGTGTTGTGTTTACTTTTCAGGTGTCAGGGGATTGGTGTGGTTTGACATGCTGGGGTGTACACATGGGCAATGTTCACATGTGATGTGTACAGGACACTGAGGGTCACTTGATTTCACATGCATATATTGAGTGCATGTCCCTACTGGCGCACACAGTTGCACAATGCTCCTCCACATGTACAACCACCCTTCCATGCCCACAGGTGCACACAGATTTGGCAGGCTGTGTCCCTGCAGCGCATGATCAATTACCATTTGGGGATCCTGTACATGCGTCAATAGGTTATTTATTTTGTTTGTCCATTTCATGTGATGCTCAAGGTGTATCCCCAACACAATGGCTGCTCAACGTGCTGTGTGCTGAGCAGTGTGTTGCAGGAGACACACACAGCACACGGGTTCGGGAGTAGCGATTTTGCCTTGCCCAATGTGCATGTGAACAGGCATTCAGTGTTGTGTTCATGCTAGCATTGGTGGAAGGCATTTGTGTTTGACTTGGTATGTGTGGGAGGTTGTTGGTCAGTCATTTCATCTGATTCCATGTCAGGCGTCATTGTCTCGGGCCACTTTCTATTTATCACATGTCACTTCATATCTTATTGGTCATGTGTTGGGCTTTTGCTATTGCATGCCATGCCATGGTGTGGCAGACAAGGATGATGTGGGTTGGGAGGGTTTGGGTGACATACCAGGGATTGCCATGACCTATTTTGCAGGGGGTGTGATACACACCTTGCATGTGTTCCTTTTGGTCCCACGGGATTGGTTATGTATAGCTTAAAACGGCTCGCCTACAACTCAGACAAGCTGAGTGTAAGTGGCGTATCAGCTATAACCCTGTGCTTAGAGATCTATACAAACGTAGCCTGTCCACCTATCTGTCCAGCGTCAAACTGGCTAAATCCACCTTCTTTGCTCAGAAAATTGAAAATGCCTTTTGCAAACCTAAAACTCTTTTCTCCATCGTGCACTCAATAGCCTCTTCAGAGACGATTACCTCTATGGTCAAGCCCTCACAAGAATTGTGTAATGACCTGGCCTTTTTCTTTATTTCCAAAATGGATGTGATTCGAGCTAACATCGCAAAATCTCCTGCAATACTCTCTCCCAACACACCTAGTTTTGTGCCTGCCCTCTCCAGTGACCCTCCTGCTACCTGGTCCACCTTCCCACTATTCACTGAAGCAGAAGTTCTGGCAGCCATTTTAAAGATTAAATCCTCCTCTTCTGAGGATGCTATCCCTGCCGTTATTATGAAAACGATTGCCCCTGGCATTCTGACGGATATCACGATGGCCATAAATAATTCTTGCCAGTCCGGAATGGTCCCCCCGGAGTTGAAATCTGTGAGGAGTTGAAATCTGTAATCTCCCTCCTTAAGAAGCCTTCCCTGGACCGCACCATTCCTGCAAATTTTCGCCCTATTTCTCTGCTCCCTTTTTTGTCTAAACCTTTGGAATCTCTGGTCACACCTCTCCTGTCTTCTTTCTTGGAATCCTCAAAAATCTTTAATCACACCAAGGCTGGTTTTCGGCCAGGGAGAGGTACGGAAAGTGTGCTTGTCTCTGTTCAGGATGACATGTCCAGACTAGTCGATGTGGGCGGAGTCGGGGCTTTGATTTTGCTGGATCTGTTCGCCGCATTTGACACAGTTGACCATCCCATCCTCCTCTCTTGCCTGGCACAGATCGGGATATCTTGCTCTGTTCTTGCCTGGTTTACCTCTTTTCTTTCAGATCACACACAGACCCTTGCTATGCCACCTTTTCTTTCTTCCTCTTGTCCCCTCACTTGTGGTGTCCCTCAGGGATCCTCTCTTTTGCCGATTTTGTTTAATATTTACATTTCGGCTTTGGTCTGTCTCATCTGCTCTTATGGGCTTAATTGTTACTCTTATGCGGATGATACGCAAAGCCTGATCCGTTTGGATCAGGATCAAACTGAGGTTTCAGCCTGCCTCCATGACTGCCTAGAGGCAGTCGGGATCTGGATGGACCAGAATTGGTTAAAGTTAAATGGTGATAAGACGGAGGTACTGTTGGTGGGTTGTCCCCCCAACCCCTTACTGTGGACTCCCGCCTTCTGGCCCTCCTCCCTCGGTCCGTTACCTGATCCAGTTAGCAAAGTGAAGAACCTTGGGGTTATTCTTTCTGCCTCCTTATCTATGTCTAACCAGGTGACGGCTGTCTGCCAGTCCACTCATCATCAGATCAGGGTCCTTAAGAAGGTCCTGCCTATGATCCCGGAAGCCACCCGCCCTCCTGTGGTGGTTGCGCTAGTCCTCCCACGGTTGGATTATTGTAACTCTCTGTATTTGTCGCAACCGATCGGTCTTATACACCGACTCCAGCGCATGCAGAACCTTGCAGCTAGGTTAGCCACTGGCTCTCCCTATGGTGCCCACATTTCGCCAGTGCTTCGCCGACTTCACTGGCTTCCGGTGGCTCAGCGAATTCATTTTAAGTCTCTGTGTATCGTCCATCGGGCAATCCACGGCCAAGGAGCTGAATTTCAACAGTCTAAGTTTTCCCGATACAAGCCAGTTCGGGATCTCCACTCTGCCACCACTAATCTACTCAACGTTCCAAGATTCAGCCGATAAAAGGTCGGTGGCAGAGCCTTCTCCATTGCCGCGGCCCAACTTTGGAACAAATTCCCTCCGCTACTTAGAGCCACTTCTAACCATTTGAGCTTCAGAAGAGCTTTGAAAACGAATCTATTCTAGTCTCTGGCTCCTTCACTAGTTTCTCCCTGACCCAGCAGTCTTCCTCTCTAGCGCCATGATGCCTTTGGGCGACCGTGCGCTATTGTAAATTGAAATAACATAACATAACATAACATGTTTAAGTAGTTAGGGATGCACACAATGTAGCACTTCCATGACAACATCCTCAGGGTGGTAAAGTTGTGACAGTTGACTGTCTCTTTTTTTTCATCGATTGTCACCTGGTATGTGCCAGGCCTGTGTGCACTCCGCAGGGGTGGAAGTTTAGGTGAAAAATGTGGCCACAAGCTGGGTCCAGACTGCCTCGCCACGTGCCCTTTCCCCTCCCCTGGGCAGTGCCTGTGCCTGTGGTTGGGGATGTGGGGGCACCACCTTGTCCACCGGTACACCCTGCCCTGTTGCAACATTATGCAGGACACATGCTGCCACAATGATCCTGCACACTACTGGGGGTGCATATAGTAGCTGGCCGCCAGAGCGGTCAAGGGAACGGAAGCGTGACTTGAGCACTCCGAATGTGCGCTCCACTATGCCCCTGGTTGCAATATGGGCAGCGTTGTATCTTACCTGGGGTGGTGTGGTGGGGTTCCGGATTGGCATCATCATGTGGTTGCTCAGAGGGTAGGCACTGTCCCCTGGGGAGGTGATAATGGTTGTGATTAGTTGGGTTTGTGTATTTGTCTGTGTGTGACATGCATGCATGTGCACAGGCATTTGTACTCACCTAGGAGCCATGTGTCTCCATGCTTTCCAGCTTCCAGGGCCCGGCTCAGGGCGGACATTCTGTATATGAAACTGTCATGGGTAGAGCCAGGTTAGTTTGCATAGACAGAGGTGATGATTCCCTTGGCATTGCATACAACCTGCACGTTGATGGAATGCCAGTGCTTGCGGTTTCTATAGATGTGCTCAGTGGCCCTAGGTGGACGTAGGGCCACATGGGTGCAATCCATGGCACCAAGCACTTTGGGGAAGTGTGCTACCCTGTATAAGTCCTGGACCATGGCCTGCCTTTCTGTGGGTGTTCTGGACATGTATATGTGCCTGTGGACTTGCGCAGTCATGATTGCCAACACCTGGTGTAGGCAGCGTGACTGCGTGGCCTGTGAGACCCCCCCACTATGGCAGTTGTCCGCTGAAATGACCCAGTGGACAAAAAATGCAGGACATTGAGCACCTTCTCCAAGGGGCTCAATGCTTGGGAGCACAGGGTGGGGGATGTAAGGTCATCTTCCCACTCCCTGACCAGGTCTAGGATGATACGAGGTGGAAACCTATACCTGCCATAGACCTGGTCGTCAGGCATCCCAATAAGGCTGGGCCGGGGGGAAAAAATGCGGGGCCTGGCTATTCTCCTCCTCGTGCGGTGTCCCACAATCAGTGCTGCAACAAATGGGGCATTCATCGTAGCTTGTTGTTTGTGCGCACTTTTATACTGCGTGCGGGGACGCTTCCGCCTGACTTCATGTGGCGGACGTGTTGAGGCCTGTGCGCATCGTTTGGCGTGTGCGGGTTTCCCGTATTCGATTCCATGAATACGTGTTGTTCGCGTGCGTGTGGGCGTTCCGTGTATTTTCCTGCAGTACTTCCCCAGTTACGCCTTCTTTTTCACTCGTTGTTCCCCATACCGCGTGTTACGCCCCGTGTCCTGGCCCCTTTTTGGTGTGTGCACTGACGTTGTGCGTTTTTCCTGTGCACGTCGCGCACAGCGTTTGGGATGTTGCTGTGACGTGTGCGCCCGTGCGCGCCATGCTCGGATTTGGCGCACATCCCGCAGTGAACACGCACAGGCCCTTCCATGAATCGCACGCTTTTTCACGCTTGCACTGGCTTGCGCCAAGATTTTCGGTGCACATTTGTTCCATGAATCGGCCCCTAAATGTTGCTATATCAAAGCAAATCTATTCTAGGAAGGTTAAAATATACTTCATCCATTCTGCTATTAAAGAGCTAGGGTGATATTCCTTAATAAATTGTTTGAAATTGCTATAAAACTATTTTGGGTTAATTTCCTTTGTTCACATTTTCAGATAAAACACAGCACTATTGATTTTTTTTTATAGTACTTAATGCTGTGAGACCTAATTCACTGCGTATTACCTCCACAGGTGTACAATTGGGGAAACCCAAGGCTCACTTCCACATGTTTGCCTCCAATGCTGTAAACCACATTTTTTCCTTAATTGTGTACATTTCAAGGAAATAAAGTATACCTTTTGTAATACTAGCATTGTACATTTGTAATAAACCTTCAATCAAATAGCCTCCTTTATATTTATTATAGTTTCTTATAGCATTACATTTTTTAAGAATGTTATTAACAACTGAGCTCCCAAACTTCTCACCATTATCTGTATGAAAGAAGGGTATGTGCAAATGTATGTATCTATCAACTATCTCAATGCTTTTGTTTTCTATTTTCCAGTTAAATGTATTCTTCTTTTGTCTGTTTTTTGGGAAAATCATAATATGTGTTTTCCATAATTAAAATCCAAACAATTTTCTGAAGAATATATTTGCCATGCTGTAAGGGATGGTTGCAGACCTAATGGAGTTTTATCAAGTAATATTGTATCATCCACGTAGGTTAAACAATATATCTCTTGTGTACCTATGCAAGGAGGAATATTCTGACATGTACAAATACTTTCTTGGAAATCAGATATGTAGAAGTTGTTAAGGAGGGGAGCAAGGACACAGCAGTGTTTCAATCCATGATTAGAGGCTATGTTGGTACTAAGAAAACCCTCCTGATTTGTGTGTATTCTGACTGATGTCTTGGTGTATAATTCCTTTAGGAGATGGAGTAGTCCTGGTTTGAAAACCCATCTCTCCAATTTCTGCCACAAATGTGCTCTAATAACGTATCAAACACAGCTCTGTAATCCACAAAGCAGACATACACAGTGTGATTGCCATTTGTTTTAAGCTTTTCTTCCCAAATATTTTAAAACCCGCAGATTAGATAAAGTTCTGAAAGTCTTTTCCAAAACCAGTTTGTTGATTTATAAATATGTTCTGTGTTTTAATCCACTGGTTAATACTTTCCATAAGTATTTGTGCAAATAGCTTTGAGCTGGCATCTACCATAGCTAGTATTTGGTAATTTGAGTGTTTTGCCCTATTCCCTTTCTTATAAATTGGGACCATAATCAATTTCTTCCAGCTTTGTGACACAACTCCAGTGGTAAATATTATCTCATAAAGATAATGTAATGTTTTTGACCATAGGACAGGATCCGCTTTTAAAACTACATTTGGCATCATGTCTGGTCCAGGAGCTTTGGAAGTTTTTAATTGTGTTATTAGTTGTCTAATAGTATTAAATGGGAAATCAATGTTACTACTCTCTATACTTACATAACAGGTTTCAGAAAATGTTGTGATCTCAATTGTAGCATTATAAAGTACAGTTATGTAAGGGATCCATCTAGAAACTGCAATATGATTAATTTTGTGTGCATTATCTGCAGTTTCCCCCAGTTATATAATGACAAAAACAGTTGGGAGTCCTTTTCACAGAGAACTCTGAAGATATTAAACCATTGAGTAGTGGGTAAAGATGTTTTATGTTGCCTAATCAAGTTTTTATATTGTGTTGTCATTCTTATTAATGTTTTTTTTTCTATTTCAGGATCCAATTTCAAAGCTTTAATTCTGCTTCTCTCTTTCTTAAATTGCTTTTTCTTCTTAGCTATCGTCGGGTCTTGGAGTAACTATTTTTCTCCGGTCACTATATATCTAATCTTTTTCCCATATGCCTGCGTCTATTTCTAGGCGTCTTTCAGCACCTGTACATTTATGTATCTTTCATCAACTCGATTTAATGTAATGTTCTCAGTAAGTGAGCAGGTTATTTGTCAAATAAATAGCTTTATATTCATATCCGACCAACACATTCTATTACCTACTGTATTGACTCAAAAATATCCTTGTAGTCTGATATTGTTTATATTTCAAAGTCAGTTTATTAATAACATGATCACTACTCTCCATTGGGATCAATACAAAGTCAGTAATCTTTGTGAGTATCACCCAAGGTACCAAAAAATAATCCAACCAAGAAGATGGTTGTCCATTTGTCCAAGTAAAAGGGATAACACCAGTTTTACTCTTTGTACTATACAATTGGTACACACCTTGCATCTCTATGAAACCACTCCAAGGATCCAAATGCTCACATTTGTTGGTATCATCAGGAGTTATGGCTTCAGTGTCAAATTTCTTTGTATATACTTTATCCAAAACTGAGCAGGATAGTCTTCAATAATTCAAACCCCATATGACAATGTATAAGCCTTCTGTATTACTCTGAAACAAATTAATTATTATACTATCAATAATTTTGATAGTATCAGTTTTGGCTACATCACCTAGGGGATTATAAATATGTATTAGTAGCAACTGGATGTTTACATCATTCACATTTATCATAACGATCCCTGGTAGTATATGGGACTTGATATACCAGCACTTCTTTCAACATGAGATAATTTCTCGCCCCATAGGGTCTGACTGTTGCATTATGTCTGGCAGTTCTTTGTAAAATATGACATTCATCAATGGTTATCTTTTCCCTCAGCCACATTTCTTGTAAAGTGATTTTTATCAGTTTGCAATCATTGTTTGAGACCCTAATCTTTAATTAAAAACGAGTTGAAACCCCTGGTGTTCCATGAAAGCAATTGCAAATGTATTGGTGGTGGTCAGTCCACCTCATCCAAATCCTCTCCCCATTGATTATCGTAGTCATTACTACTGGGATAGGGACTAGCTGAGCGTATTACTCCTGCTACCCTTCTAGCAATGTTTTCTATGTCCGCATCTGTAAGGTTACTGCTTTTTCCATTTTGTGTTTCTTTTTTTGCAATTTCTTTTCAGTCACAAGAGGTTCCTCAAATTTCTTGAACTCGAATCTGAGTTCCAATAAATATGCTGCATAGTACATAATCAATTCAAAGATGATCGGTGGAGCAATGTGGATCCTTGCCCAATTTTCTTCAATTGCAGTCAAAGGTATTTCTACCAACAGGAAATCACTGGAGGTGACTGCTCTAAGTTGTGGAAAGCGATGAATACATTCTAGCACACTTGCATGATTTAGAAATGGACTGTTCTTTGCTGAATACAAATCAGCAATGTTTATCTTTCTTGTATTACATTTCTTGATTTCAATTTGTTCTAACAAATCATGAGTACTGGTCTTTATCGCCTAAGCAGCCATAACTTCCTTTAGAATAAAAGATGTCGGTAGCAAAGGGCCGAGATTATTATTACTGTCCAGAGAAATATGAGTGCCACTTGCTCTAGTAGATCTTGCTTCTGATAATATATGTTCTTCTAGAGAAGATTGGATGTCATGTTAGTTGCTGATCCATTTATCCATGGGACCAATCGAATTTTTGGTGCCTGTGTCTTTCCAGGAGACTCTAGGTTGGCGTACTTTAGTTAATTTGATCTCCTTTCAGTCTCATGGCACCTCATATCTTCACTTGTGGTTATCACTATGACTGTACAGCAGACACAGATTTTTTTCTTTGTATTATTTGATTTAATTCCTCCGTTTTTCATTTGTATGTTTTCCTGTGTTTTTTGGAAGCTTTGCTACATTTAATTTTTTAATGCACTTTGGGCCCGCTGTTTTTGAGACCCGTTATCCATAATTTCTTCCGGCCTCTGATTCATTAATTCTACATCTAGTAGTACTGGTGTGTCCAAAACACTTATTATGGATGAAGATAATCTCGGTTCTGCCATTAGTCATCTCATTTCAGCTTGGATTTCTATATTAGTTGAACGAAAAAGCACTGCATCAACAGGTTTAAGCAGCCCTTCTTTTCTTATGTGTTGTTCTTTCATCAATTTAGTGCACATCGTGTAGAGGGATTTCAATATTATTACTGGAACTGGTTCTCTCTACTCCTCCTCATCCGAGGAGTCAGAGAACGAGAAAGACCTCTTACGTCTGGGCAGAGAGGCAGCATATATATCTGCCACTATATATTCAAGATCCGGTGTTGTAGATACATCTGTTGACGTACAGGGTGCAGTGTCTACAGGTGCCATTCATTCCACATTGGTGCCACTACCTAACAGTGTTTCCGAGGCATCAATAGCTTCACTCTGAAGACTAAGACATAGATTCAATAAAGAGTTATTGCCTATGGGGTGTATACCTGACGAATTTGTAGTCTCTTGTATCAGTGATTCCTCCATTTTATCGGATGCTAATCCTGATCCTGGATCACAGCTGGCAGTAGGTTTTAGAAATAGGATGATGTTTCCCTGTATCGTATTAGAGTTACCTTGTACTTTACCAATACAATCCATTAAGCCAGCTGGCCCCACCTTCCATCTAAGATTATTTACAGTCCTTTTATTAGAGGATTTAGTGATTATTGCTTGGCATTTATTTGTTACACATTCCCGACTGCACTAATGATATCTTTTTGAGCAAGCCAGCATAATCTAGAAAAGCTTTATGAGGGAAAACTACAGTATTTTTCGCACTATGAGCAACACATTCAATTTTATCGTGCTTTTACTTGTATGCCAACTGCTTTTGTTCGCTCCTCACGTTTGCCATCTGCAAACCACTGCTAACCACTTTTACATCCACTTCTCATCCATGCACTGCCCCGCGCGTGCATGTGAGTTTTAAAGGCGTCCAGCAAGATGCACAGTAGGTAACTCCTCCTCCAGGGAAGAGGCAAGATTCTCCACCACTGCTAACCACTTTTACATCCACTTCTCGTCCATAAAAACACATTCTCATTTCCTTTGCAGCCAATACATGCTGTTGTCTTGCATCCAATGAATCACTACATGATCACAAACATCATGCTTCAGCTAATCCTTTCACATGTACCTACTGCACCTTTTCAACGGTTCAACATTAAAGTTCTGTCCGAGGTAGTCAACACCAAATTGTCTAAACATTTCAAAGCATATATTTTGAATTACCGCAGAAAGCAATGGGAAATGTCTGCATCAACATGCAACAGCACAACATTATTGGATGCATACAAAAGTATAAATTAGATACACCAGAACACATATAAATTAGATACACCAGAACACAATAAAATGCTTTCAATGTGGACAAAGTGAAGAGAGGCATCCCATTGGCTATGACCTGTCAACTGAGTTTGCGTGATTGCTTATTTACATGAGATTTTCACAGAAATATATAATGCTACAAACAACATTTTTTTTGACCCAGGCAAAATTACAAAATTACACATAGACAAATACAATACAATGTGTGCAAACTAGAGAAAGTAAAAAAAAAACACCTTTCTGTATTGTAGTGTATTTTTTTGCCTAAAACCTCAACGTACTTTTGGCTACGACCGACCCTCTCCGTTGATTCAGCATGCATGATTGCTTCGTCAGATAATATTTTTGCAGCAATACCTCATGCCACAGCACAATTTTAAGACCCATGCAAAATTACAAATGAAAGCTAGGCAGACAATATAAAACATTGGCAAAGTATACAAAGTTAAAAAACACATTCATGCAAAATGTTTGCAGCAATACGTACTGATACAACAATATTTTTGGATCCATTCACAATTACAAATGAATGGCAGACAAATATAATAAAATATTTGCAACATACATAAAGTGAAAAAACACTTTTGCTGTTTTCTACATCATTTTTCTTCAAGTACCCATTCCCATAGGTACTGATGCACACCTAAAGATTCAAGATGTCATTGATTAGGGATCTGCCCGTTGATTCCACAGGATTGCTTATTCAGGCAAGATGTTTGCCGCAATTCACAGCCATTGCCACCCTGGGAGGCGCCATCCACCAATAAGAATGCTCGGAACGTAGGCTGTATTCACCAAGGAAAGCCCGCGTTCTGAGCATTCTCATTGGTGTCGGGTCCTTACCTTCCCCATTCCACCTTCATCATTTAGCATCCGGGTAGGTTCTCTACACGGGTGCTAATGGTGTCCTTTTTCCCAAAAGGAAAAGAAAAAGAAAACTTACCTGTGTGGTGCGTCTCAGCTCCAGCAGTGCTGCTCTTTGAGAAGTCTGTTGTCCATGTTGATGACATCACCATCATCAACATGGAAAATGGACTTCCCTGACAACATAAAGGTACAAATGCATTTTTTAATTTAAAAAAAAAAAAACCCTTAGCGCCCGTGTAGGGAAACTACACGGGTGCTAATGGTGATATTAACCTCGCTGGTGGGCCGACCCTGTCGGTAAAGGCACTGCCACCCTTGTTAAGAGACCCTTGCTTCGCTCGGGTCCTTAACTAGGGTAGCGGGCCGTTACCGACAAGGGCGGCCCACCGCCTCCGTTAATATCACCTCATTAGAACACACACACTTCTATATCCTGAAATCGCAAGATAAAATTCTAGACTTTTAATTAATTGGCTTGCTCTCCTTGTTTGTTTGTTTATTTGTTTATTATTTATAATGCGTGATCATACCCTCGGGTAACAGGGCGCAGTAGTTACATGAATATGCGAAGCTTAGTTACAACAGCGAAAATATATACATACATACAGGTAAAACAGGAGTTATATACATACATACAATGGTATAATCCTACGTTTTCAACCATAGGATAACGTTGGTAGGGGAGGTCCATTCTCAGAGTGGGAGGAAGGGAGTTCCACAGTTTAGTGGCTTTCACTGGGAAGCTGTTGCCCCCTATTGTGGAACGATTGAAGTTGGGAATGGAGAGGCAGTCTTTGTATGCTATTCTTGTGGGTCTCAAGGAGGTCTGTCTGTGGAATCTATCGATCAAGTAGGTGGGGGCAGCGTTGTTAAGGGATTTGTGAGTAAGTGACAGGGTTTTTAGCAGGATTTTGTCATTGATAGGGAGCCAATTATTCTTTTGGCTGTATGCAGAGATGTGGTCTCTTCTAGAGATGCCAAGTGCCGCTCTAAGGGCGTTATTTTGTAGGGTTTGTATTTTACTGGTAATAGCTTTGGTAGACCCTAGGTAGAGGGCATTGCAGTAGTCCAAGCAAGACAGAATAAGGGCTCTAGCAAGGGTTGTGCAACTGGTATAAGATAGAAATGGCTTGGCTGTAGATAGAAAGGGCGGATCAGTTTACATGTATAGGCAGTAGAGGATGCTAAAGAGTTCACCTGTTTCTTAAATGAGAGGTTTGAATCCAGGTAAACACCCAGTGTTTTGACCTCTTGACCTACTTTGATACTGTTAGCATCAATTATAAATGAAGAATAGATGTGGCCTCATTTCTTTAAGCTGGAAGGGGTGCCCAGGATGATGAGTTCAGTCTTGTCATCATTCAGGCATAGTCCGTGTGTGGCCGTCCATGCCTGGATGATGATGTACACTCTATTCACCAAGGCCAAATCCTTTTCATAATCCCCAGAAAGCAGAAGGAGGATCTGGGTATCATCTGCATAATTAGTGTAGGTGATACCAAGATGATCTAGATCATCAAAAAGGGGCTTGACAAAGATATTTTACAGTGTGGGCGAGACACAAGAGCCCTGAGGGACGCCGCAGGAGATAGGTATGGGGTCTGCCGCTGCTAAAGGCGAGAAGATCCTCATGGTTCTACCATTAAGGAAGGATCTAATCGAGGTGATGGCATCATTGGAGAAGTGAGCGGCTGTGTCAAGGTGGGGCTGCATAGGATAGTATGGTCAACGAGGTCGAATGCAGCCGAGAGGTCTAAGAGGAGGAGAAGGGCAGCTTTACCGTTGTCTCTAAATTCATCGACTTGTGTCGTAAGGTCAATGAGGGCCATCTCCGTCCCATGTTGGGGGTGGAAGCCTCATTGTCTAGCTCCTAAAAGGTGGTGTGCTTCCAAGTGCTTCTGTATTTGTACATAGGCAACCTTGTCCAGAATTTTTAGAAGATAGGGTACACTCGTAATAGGTCTATAGTTTGTTGCCGTGGATGGATCAAGGGTAGGTTTTTTTAAGAGTGGGAGTACCCAGGATTCTTTGTGGGGATGGTGCCAGAGGAGAAGAATGCATTGATTAGCTCAGTGATGAAAGGGGAGAGGACTCAGGCGGCATCCTTGATGAGCTGTGCAGGGCATAGATCACCCTGACAGTTGGAAGGTTTCAGTGACAGGATGATTCTTTCTACTTCCTTACTCTGGGAATTTGGCAATATTCCCACAAATTGCTTATGCCTTTTTCATTCCTATTTAGACTTTTGACAAATTTGTTTATGACACATACACTCAACTTTTCAAATGTCTTCAGTAGTATATTGCCTAACCTTTGTTTACTTATTAATTCCTCTCCTTGTGCTTTGTTTGTATCATGCACATGTAATGTGTTTATTTTGTTTTCTTTTTTCAAGTGGTGTTGTCTTTTGTGTTGTTATTTTTTCCATCCAATGTCCTTCACACTGCTCTTGACATCAAAAAGGGACAAATAAAAGGCACTTCATCAATTGAAAGTGTAGGAGAAGATGAACTGCAGCTGTTTACAATTACCAAGACCACCACATTGTCTGGGTCCTCTCCGCAAGTCCCCCAGCCCCCCATGTGAGAAAGCAGAGATGATCAAAAGGCTGCAGCTAGCTGGATATGTTTCTTGGTATCACAGAGCCAGTGCCTGAAGGATGTGGGAGCCGTTTGGTGCAGGTTTTGTCAAAAGATGCTGTGATGGAGCCATCCACTGTTCCTTCACAAAGTCTTATAACCTCTTATTAGAGCATTTCATACGGGTTCCTTGGGATACAGCATACTTTTATAATCATCCTTGTCGTTCTCCGGACCATCCACACCTTCATCTCCAGCGCCAGTGCCTGTGTCAGCGCAATGGACACTGGCCCCTCAAGCAACAGCAGCTTCATCTTCTCCATCTTCATCTACTGTGGCAACCCAACCTGCTGCATCTAATCTTCAGGTAAACCTGAACAAGCTCATGGTATTGTGTCTTGTGTGCCACAGCAGGATCCCCTTGGATGGCACCACACCTGAAGAGTGGGCAGTAGCAATCAATGCCCACAAACAAATATGCTAACATTAAGCATTTATATCAGTGATTTTCTTCGCCCTAGTTATGTTATTTATGCAACACCAAAAACATTTAAAATATAAAAAATGGATCTATGTTGTTCATAATAATTTTTATAGGCTGTTAAATAATCTTCCCCAACATTATCTCTGCAAAGATGTCCTGCCCTCCCTGCCAATCCCCAGAAAAAGGTTCCCACCATACAAATTCCAACAATAGAAAAACAAAATGAAGCACAAACTGCACAAACAGGTTTAAGTAAAATACCTAGCCCCAATTTGTGTCAATTTAATTTCGCACTGTGTTTACTTTCCAACTATCATAATTTGCCCTGAACATTTCCCAAACAATTGGTTCAGTTCTGCGTTCCTTCTCGGAGTACTTGGTCCCACTGGCTGTGATCATTGTACAGAATGCACCAATTTTCCAAAAAGAATATGGCCAAAGCCCAGTGCCATTGCTCTGTGAACCACTCCTTTCATCTCTCCTTTTATTCCCAAAATAAACTATCAAGCTAACAATCCATGGGTACAATTGATGTCACCTTCTATTCCAAATATATAGTGCAAAGCATGCCAATTTGCTCTGAACAAAACAAATTATGCACACCCAATATTAGGTCATAATATTGAGGTGAAAACTAAAATAACATGCAATACAGAATTTGTAGTATATGTACTGCTTTGTTCATGTAACCTTTGGTATGTGGGAAGTACTATTGGCAAACTGGAATTGAGAATATTGCAGCATATGCGGGCCATAAAAAATGTAGATGCTTCTTACCCAATGGAAGTACATTTCAGAGATGAACACCAGAGCAAATTAGACAGTTTTAGATTTTTTGAAGTACACAACATAAAGCTCAATCCACGTGGAGGGAACCGTGAACTGGAATTACGCCAGATGGAGACACGATTCATCCTAGATTTTCAAACCAAGAAACCAGGAGGACATAACTTAGATGAAGAACTGTATACATTCCTTGGGACATGAATCTCCTCTTCTGCTTTAGTCTTGATGATGTCTTTAAGTTAGCAATTTAAGGAAACACCTTTGGTTGATTTTTTGATACTTGAGCTAGTTTTAACTTTAATCTTTTCTACAATTTGTACATGTGTGTTGACTTTTTATGTAATAGTGAGAACTGCATAGCTTTTAGTTTTGACTTCATTCATCTTGTCCTTCGATATACCCCTGTTTACATTGCCCGAAATCCTGGCTTCTATTTTGCACGTTTAATACTGGCCATGGTACTATTGTATGTTTACAGCACTAAGCAATTTAGCATTCTTTTATCTGGCTGCTACAGAAAATTCATTTGACAATGTGTGAGGATTGATGTTCAAGATACTAACAAAGCACTTTGCACTATGCACTTTAGGTTTTAAGGTAAATGGATTGAGAGTTATGTTTAAAGCACTATGTACTTTATAATCATGAACTTACAAAAGATCAAACGATCGGAATATCATAGTTCCTCACATATGTAAGGTTGTTAAATAGACAATTAATCAGGGGCAGTGTGCAATTAATTTTATGACTCCAGTATTTGACTGCAAATTCAGGCCGTAATTGGGAATAATGTGTAAGTGTACGTACAGCGAGCAGGTTTTCGATTTCGATAAACAACTATCAGAGCGACAACATATACTTAAAATTTTCGTGTAAATGAAAGTGAAAACCTGTCACTGCACACTGAACAGCACTAAAAAATGATTGTGATATCTCTAAAAAATGCACTAAGCATGAGAATCAATACATCTTAAAATGGCTGCATGCATTCAATACAGAATGCTTATGGGGTATTGCAAGAGCTGAAAGAGAAGAAGGACAAAATGTGTAGGGCAGAATCATGGAGATTGAGCCCTTCTGTACTTAAAAGCACTTCACAGTCTCATTGGCCCTCATTACGACCCTTGCGGAAATCGACCGACCGGACCGCCATAGCGTAAATAGCGTTTCCGCCATTGCACGACGGAGCAAAGTGCGGCTCATTCCGACCCATCGGGCACGAGCACCACGCCATGGCGGAAGTGCAAAGTCCGCGATGGCGGAAATGACCCCAAAACGGCCCACACCGCCGCCGTACGGCGCCCTAGGTGCAATTCCACCACCCATCTTAGCGGTCACCGCAATGAGCGGCAACCGGAAAGTACGGTGACCGGAAATATACGCAAACGGAAGTAAAAACATGGTCCCGGAACGGGAAACATCACGCCGTACACCTATAAAAACACTATTTCCACACAACCATTAAAAACACTACCCTGAGACACATCCCAACCCGTCAGCCACCCTAGTGAAACCAAGAACAATGGGAAAAGTAGCGAAGAAAGCGTGCGACCGCAAGCGGCAGGTCCACTTCTCCCGTGAGGAACTCACCGTGCTCACAGAGACCCTCCAGGAGAATGCTGCCGCCGTCTTCTCCACGCAAATGACCAGGACGGCACTTGCGAACAAGAAGGCCATATGGGCCCTGGTGGCACAGCGGGTAAGTGCGGTGGGGACCGCACCCCACAACCCACAGCAATGCAGAAAGCGATGGGACGACCTGCGGATCCGCGTCCGTAGCATACTTTCTGCCAACCGCAACATTGCCACAGCTACCGGTGGGGGATCGGAATCACCCATCAAGTTGACCCCCTGGGAAGAAATCTGTGCCTCCACCATTGGAATGGAGAGTATAGAGGGAGTCGGAGGGATGGAGAAAGGAGTGCAGACAACCGAAGAATCAGGTAGGTGCCCCAAATAAAACAATGCCAAAACCACAATGTCCAATAATGTGAAGTACCACGTGTCCACATAGTGCAACAGTAACACATGTCCAGGAGAACGGCCACATGCATAGGCCTGATAGCACACTTTAAAAGTCACATTAAATACATAAATAATTAAAAATCCTAAAAACACCCTCTACACGTGCAGCAGGCACACCCTAACTGCAGGCTGCAAAACAACTGCACCCTCACTCCACACACAAATGAAACCACCTCCAAGGCCCCAACCCAAATCACCCTCAGGGACCACCCCAATGCATGTGATACATTGCCATTCCAATTTCCGCAGACCCATTAATAACGCTCGCCCTCCTTTACTCCACCACAGGGTCCGATTCAAACGACGAGCTCCAGGACACCCCTACCAGCACACCTGCAAAGAGGGCCAAGACCAACGGCCAAAGAACCTCCACCTCAGCTGCACGCATCAAGACACGGCAGCAGCACAAATCGAGTGGCAGCACACAGGAGGGAACTCCAACAGGCACCCCAGCAGCCAGCATGCCCACAACAGCACCACCACAGGTCCCCCCAATGGATGCCACAGTAGGCACTGCTTCTGGTGGCAGCAGCACCATAGGTGACACTGCATTAATGGCAGCATGCTCCGACACAGAAAACGGTGATCTCGATGTAGGATCCATCCATGACCTGTCTCAATCCCCCTGTTTGTTTCATCCCGTACACCATGAGGATACCGCGCAGGGGCACCCACAAGACGACGACTGGCCATCCCCCACAAGCCCTGTGTCAAGGCAACATGAGGTGATCAGCCCCTCTGTGACACCACCGCAAATGGCCATGGCCCAGCAGAGGCAACAGTCCCTCGTCCAGGTGATCGTGCAACAGCAGCAACTGGCCACGCACCTCAAGGACCATGCTGATGAATGTGGGGGTACTAAGGCAGCCATAGAAACATCTACTGAGACACTTAGGGCAGAAATGGAGAGAAGCACCGAGAGCCTGAGAGTCCAAATGGAGAGAAGCACAGAGAGCCTGAGGGGGGAACTGCATGCGACGTCCAAAGACGTATGTGCTGAACTTGCCGCTGTGCGCCGTGTGCTCACTGAGCTCTAACAAACCCTTAGGGACATGCATGGACGTGAGCAGGCAGAGACATCATCCGTTGCAAGTTCCGTCCAGGGCAGCCCCCAACGTAGATCTGGGAGGAACCTGCGCCCTACAGGCAGGGGTGCCCCTGATACCCGGAGAGGGGGCTTGCAATAGCGACTGCCCACTGACTATGAGCATCCTTGGACACTGGTGTTCGGGGGGGAGGTAGGAGGGTGGAGGGGGTGTGTTGGGCTTACTTGGGTGGCGGGTCGATAGGGTGTTTAACATGATATCACATATGCCATGAACAATGCACGATCATACAATGAGATGCGTGGACATTGATCTTTGTGTACGAGGCCATTATAGGCGTACAGTCCATATTGTGCATGTTCCACACACACACAGTGCCACAAGTCCCGTGTCCATGTATCAACCACCAGGCGTGAGTGCTAGAAGCATGCATCTATGATATGCTGACGAATGTCACGGCCCTCCTGTGCCTCGCAGACTCCTTGAGGTGCTGCCACATCCCCACCCTCATCATGACCATCTTCAGGTGCTTGCAGTTCTGCGTCAGGGGGCATGGGCACATTTCTACGTACGCACATGTTGTGTAGCATGACACATGCCATGACCATCTTTGCAACCTTCTCATGGCGGTACAGGAGTGCCCCGCCAGACCTGCTGAGGCAGCGGAAACGACCCTTCAGTAGGCCGAATGCCTGTTCTATGACTACACGGGTACGTGAGTGGGCATGGTTGTAGTCCTCCTCATGCTGGTTCTGTGGGTTCCGGAGTGGTGTAAGGAGCCATCTCTTCAGTGGATACCCGGCATCACCTGTATGTGGACAATGAAGGTATTTTGAGGAATGCCATTGCTACGTACGCACCCCCCCCTTCCTGCCAGGTCATTGCCGCATCACATACCCCACACTATCATGCTTGAAATGAGACTCACCGAGTAGCCAGGATCTGTTCCCTGCGTGTCGCTCCATGTAGCGTGGTATAGTAGAGTTCCTCAAGACCATAGAATCATGTGTTGATCCTGGGAATCGGGCACAACAATGTGTAATAATCCTGTTCGAGTCACACACCATTTGTACATTCAGGGAATGAAATTGTTTTCGGTTGCGGTACTGGGCCTCCATGGCATGTGGGACAACCAATTCCACATGGGTGCAGTCGATGGCACCAATGCAACCCGGTATGCCGCCAAGTGCATGGAATCCCACTTTTGCGTTTGTAATTTCCTGCTCCGAGCGTGGTAGAGAGATGTAGTCGTCTGCGTGCAGCAGGAGGGCATCGAGCACTTGCAATAGTGTCTGTGAGAACAGTGGCTGTGAAATGCCATGCAACTGTCCGACTGTGTGCTGGTAGGTGCCTGTGGCCAGGAAGTGTAGTACAGACACCACCTTCAGTAGGGGTGGGATGGCGGTTGGGCTATCTATCAGGCTGACAAGGTGAGCCTGTGTCATGTCCACAATGGCGGTTATGGTGTCCCGGTCCAAACGGTAGAGGGTGTGGATCTGCTCATCAGTGAGGTTGAACAGATGTGCTCGGAGGCGTGGGATAGCGGGCTGCCTGCGTGGTGGTAGTGGCTGTGCTGGCGGCCCTTGCTGGCCCTGCCTTGCCCTCCTCCTCCTCCTCCTCCTGCGTCTCCTCCGTGCGGCCGGTTGTAGTCGGTGTTCCTCTTCTTCTTGAAGTTGGATTACTTGCAGTGCTATCAGGTCCCCCAGGGCCAACATGGCTAGTCCTGCCGGTAGCATTTCGGAGTGGGTGTGGTTGTGGGAGGGGGTTGGGTGTGCAATTAATGTGTTTCCAGGCTGTATGGCCTCCACCTGTGGTGATTCATTCCACCTGTGCAAGCTGCTCTCCCTTTTGGGCGAGCACGTCCCGCACACAACGCTGCAATTCGACGAATGGCATCTTGCCATTACAATCATGTATTTGTACCCGATGGCAGTGTAACATTGGTTGATATGTTCATTCTGCTTTGGTCCCATTGTTTCACATACTATCTTTGCAGTCGCGAACAGACTTGTGAAGGGTCAGTGGAACGTAGTACTCGAGTAACGGTGGACCCTCATGCAACACTGCACCGAGGTTCACCGACGGGCGGGGCGTCCCATTTGTGAGTGAAGGCAGTTGCCATTTTCACACACAGCCGCACTAGATGGATTAATTTGTGATTTCAAGCGGCCACAGATGCCTTTTCGACGTGATGTTGCAAATGAGGAATTCGAAGGACGGCGCTTTCGGTTTTCAGCTAGCGGCGAGGAGATGCCCACAGGTCTGACTGCGAATATAACGTTCTATTGTTCAATGTCCTTGGGACAGGGGCCATGGCGAGGATGCAATGATTGATATGAATAGAATGGGATGCGCAATAGCGAAGTGGGCGATAAGGCCGGACGTTCCCAATTACATGTTGCTTCACTACACTGGAATTACGGGCTGGGGGAACAGTGCATTTTGCAGGCTGCATTACGCACAGACTCAATGGAAGTTTCACATGTCATGTGAGTATGGAAGCAGGCGTTTGTGATTGTGTTTTCACCTCGATATAGGTAGTTATGATTCGCTAGTGGTTTTTGGTTGGTGATGATCCTTTGGAGTGGGCTAGCATGCATATGGCTGTGGATTTGGTGTGATCATTGAAGTGAGTAATTCAAATGTAGTTCTGATGGCCATTCTATTCTTTTCCATTTCGTTTGGGTGACAGGTATCTCCTCCCCTTTTGCCACTGCCATCTGTATGCCACTCCTGCAGATGGATTTCACTCCCGACACCTGCTGCTTCGTGTTAATCAGTGGAGCAGCATTACGATCTTATGGGACGATCGCCAATGGGCCACATGCCCTTACGCAGTACTAGTGGCTAGGAGCAACATTTCGGCCTTTCAGCTGGACTAGTGCCTCCCTATTGGGACGGCCCTGCGGGTCGAGGCGCTTCCATGTTGCCTTTTCGTACGAGAATGTAGCCCCTGTGTGCCATGAGGGTACAGGGCGTCACACAAGAAGTAGCTGGTCATTAATTGCGGATGCAGCCCACAATGGTGAAATGTATTTTGGAGTTCATGGCCTGATGGCTGTATGGGCTTGGTGATTTTGTTGTGCATTAAATTCCTATTCTGATATGAACCGTGTAGCGTTATTCTTTGCAGGTGATGTGTCATATTCCTATTTGGGGAGCGATGTATTGTGAGGAGATCTGCATTGGGGTCCAGCTTCGGAGTATAGTTGCGTGGTACTGTGCTGGGCGCGTTTGCCTACGAAGCCCAGTGAGGTCAGGGATGAGGGCTGCCAATGTGACTGTTTTGATGATGTGATGCTCAGGGGCGGGGGAATGGCTTTGGTGTAACAGATGCCGGTCAGCCAGTTGGATTGGTGGTATGATGTGATTATCAGAATATGGCTGGTCACAGGTGCCTGTGTTTGCGTGCGTTTCTTGGAGGGAGACTGAGGTCATGTCCATTTGTGTGGCTTCTGTATTCGTGCCATCTGTGCCCTGCAGCTTCCATTGGCCCCTCTTGAGATTCATTTGTTCGTTGGCAGGCATGGATGACTTGTACATTTCACTGGTTGCATTGTGTGGCTTCATTGCACCTACGGGGAGTTGTACAATGTGGCCAGGGAGCGGTGTACAGGCACTCAGTAGGGCCGTTTACGGTTGGTTCGCGATGCCGTACTTCTCACCATGGCGGAATGGTACTTTCCGCCGTGCTTGATGGCGTTAGGTGCATGTCCGCTGGGGTCAGAATTCGCGTACCGTTGCGCCATGGTGGTAATTGCGGTTTGGCATGGCGCGCGCGCGTGTACTTGGTGCAGTTAGCGTTGGCGTTCACTGCGGTGTCGCTAATGGCATCGTACTTTGCGGTGACGGGTCATAATCGCACCGAGCGCTATTCGATGGCGGTATTGCATTTCCGCCATCGTTTTTCGATTTCCGCAAGGGTCGTAATGAGGGCCATTATGTTTTATATGTGAGCAAGCAACGGGAGCGTTGCGAAGCGCGTCATGGGTTGTAATGCCTTGAATAAAACTGGATATGGCATAAGAACTTTGGAGAATGGTGGATTGACTTACTTTTTTGGAGTTTTATACTGGCGTCTTGACCGCATTGAGTGCTGTCCCCGTGTGGAGAAGTGCAATTACTTTTCCTTTCTTTAAAATATATATATATGTATATACATTACACAGCCCGTGGTAGCGGCCGTGTAGTTAGGGTTAAGTTGCTAAACCGATAGGATGACCACTTTTTTGGGCAGCTTATAACTCACTCCCTCTGGACGAATCCTCACCAAACATTGCAGAAAAAGTATATGACCCACTCTAAATGTTCTCTGGCAAGTTTGGTGAGGTTTCGTTAAGGGTGGTTAAAGTTATAGGTGGGTCCCACAATTTATTTTCTTCCATAGACTGATTGGAAAATAACTTTGCTCACACCTACAGCTCAAACAGCGGGACGGATTTTCATCAAATTTGTGGCAGGAGCAGTGGCTTGGTCCCGAAAGCCTGCGTTTGTAAATTTGTTGAAAATCCGTCCAGTACTTTTTTTTTAAACGGGCAAAATGTAGGTTAAAAAAAAATAGTGATATCTGGGTCCGCTCCATAGACTCACTTCCCTGTTTGCTCTGCAGACAGGAGTCTAATTGGCTAGGAGGGCAACATCATGTCCGTTGATATATGACATGCTCGCAGATTGTCTAGGGGGAAGTGTGAGGTGCGTCACATTTTCCGATGTGCCTGCCATAGTGGATGTGCGGATAGTGCAGTGGCAAACAGGGGTGAAACCCAATTTTGGGCAGTGTGTTGGGGGAAGAGGGGCTGGAGAGTGTGGGGGAGCGAAATATGAGTCGAATGCTGTATTTCTGTAGGTGAAAGAAGGCTGTGGTGTGATTGTGGTGTCCGCGGACACCGCATCAGTCCACGGACAGAACCGCCACTGGGAATATTATTGGGTATTTTACTATGTTATTATGTATTGCTTTTGGGTAGTTAGTAGAGTATTGGATGGAGAGGGCATGCATTGAAGAGTTTGTGCATTGGCTGCAAGTACTGTAATAGTATGTTACGTGAAGTGGATAGGGCTTGAAGTGGTTTTGTTATGTTTTTGGGTTGTGGCAGGTGGGCAGGTGTTTGCCTGCATGGCTGTGTTATCCTGTGGTGGTTGTGGCCAGAGCCTAGAGTCTTGGATGCATGCCCGAAGATGTCATTTATAGGTATGTTTTTGTTTTCCAGTACTTGCAGTAAGTACATTAGAAATGCTTGTGTATCTTCTTGTGTGTTTATAGTGAATCTCACCATTCCTGCACAGTAGTCCAATTCCTGACGTATTCCAGAAACACTGTAAGGGTTTGTCAGGATTGTTTGTTGCATTTCTGTGAAGGACTAACATTTGCAAACACAATTGGTCTGTGCCGTTTAAGTAAATGTATTCAACAATTGGTGGCAATTGGAATAGAACATTGATTGCTACATTTGCATAGCAATTTACACCAGATGTAGTGGAAAATTTGAATGGAACAGACAGTTCTGTGTCTGAGTCATTTGATGGAAGTGCAAGTAGTTTCTTTGAAGAGGGTGGTGGCTTTGTTTGTGCAGTTCAGAATGTTTTTCTTTTTTCGGTAGATCCTTCTTTGATTGTGGTAATTGATAAATTACCAGCTGCTTTTAATTTCTTCGGAGGTACTGTTGTGAGATCCCGTATAAGTTGAGTCTGTACTAGTTTTCTCTTACAAAGTTTACATTTTTTGAGGAGCAGGGTACATTTTGAGATAGGGTGTGTAGTCTGCACATAGTCTATTGTCCTGTACAATGCATGGAATATCAGCGTTGACTTTACTTTTATCAAAATTGACTAGAAATAGTCCTTCAAGTGTATGTAGGCATGAAAGTACTATGCAACTCATGCCTTCTTTAAAGACTGTGCAGCTAATATCAATCAATGCTTGATCTAGGGGAAGATCTTGTGATTTATGAATGGTGACTGCGTATGCTAGAGACAGAGAAAATTGTTCTCTGTGTACATACATGTTTTTGGAAAGTAGGAATCAGACTTTTGAGCAAACTAACCTTTTAACTTCTGAAAGTTTGTCAAAATGAATATTGACAAACTGAATGTTGTTGTCACGTGGGTATGTTTGGAAGCCAATAACTGTTCCAAGTGCTCCATTAACTAATCTGTGCTCCACATCAAGGTTACACTTTAGCATCCCTCTACAGTTTAAACACAATGTTAACATTTTCTCTAAACCAGCTGTGTTAGAGATAGAGTTTTCTAAGGTATTTAGTCATGCTGTGGCTTGTTGACACATGGGTAGTGTCAAACCATGCATGTGCAGTTTGTCTGTGGAGTAAATGTACACTATTGGTTGCATTTCTTTTTTCAGCATTGTTTCATTGAATTGTGCACAGCTTGCAAGAGTTGGCATCAAGGACGTAGGGTTTACATTTTTGTGTGCTAATTGTTCCATGACATCAGTAGCACATATGTTATGGCCGTAGATCTCATGGATGTTCCTGGTATTTAATATAGACTGTGCTTCTTTAGATAGTACACCAAACGGAATACTTTTCTAAATGTTGGCGTAGGTGAAGTCTGCAGACTGATGCATGTTTTCGGTTAGTTCTTTGTATTGGAAATGTTGCCAAAGATTTACATTTCCTATGCTGCCAAGAGTTTTTTGGCACAGTTGGTGTCCTAAGGTTTTAAAAATAGGTTCACCTTTCACTGTGTTAATTGAAGAAGATCTCCGAAAACAATGTGTTTTCCTCCAAAGAGCTCTTCGTAGTCTGTTTTGAGGACCTCTTGCAATCTGAGGTGAATGAAAGCCAACAATAGGTTGGAGACCATGCTCACCTCATCTATTAGGAGTATTTTCATGTGTTTCAAAACTCTTCGTAGTTCCATAGCAGCATCTGCTGAAAGTTTGTAGTAGTCTAATTTGTTTTGGTGTTCTACTGGAAGGAGCAGCAATCAGTGTTAAGTGACACCACCTATGTTGTAGGCAGCAAAACCTGTGGGGGCAGTTATAACAGCTGAAAGTTTGATGTTTGTCAATTGTTGGAATAACTTGCTGGTGATTTTTATTAAGAATGTTTTGCCTGAACCAGCTTGACCACTTACATACAGCAGTATAGGTGTATAGTCTTGACAGGTACAGGTTTTAGTTTCGTGCTACACACCATGTTCAATTTGTTTAGTTACTTCTAGGAAAATGCTACGCTGTTCATTGTTTAATTGTGATTTGAGTATAGAAAAGTCTTCTGCAGATTGCTCATACTGACACATCGTTTTCTACTTCCGTCATGGCTGATTCAGCCTCTTTTGCTATGAATGGCTGTCCATGTGGTTCTTCGCTTCCCGTTAGAGAAGGTTGACTGCTTTCAGGAGTGTCTATATTTAGTTGTGCCTGGAGTTCTTTTTCTTGTTGGTGTTCATTATATAAAGCATCTTCATAGAAGCCATGGGTATCTAATAAATCTTCGTCTTTTCTCCGTGGTTTAAAAAGTTGCAGTAGGGCCATGTAATACAGTTCTTTATGTTGAGGAGTTTTTAATGATAGTTTCATATGATTAATAAGGCTGCATTTGGTAAGTTTAACCAGGCTACCTTCACAACCTATGTAATTTTTTTCTCATCTGGTTTAATATTATTTTTGTATGTGACGTTTGGGGCTATGTGGTATAGACACATGGTTTCCAAAGCAGTACTCCTGTTTGGATAGTATGTGATCAGTAAGTTGTTTTTCAAAATGTCCTGGCTGGTGGGATCGTTTTTGGCTATTGTTTCTATGTCTTGGTATGATTTGAGAACTCTTTTTTGAATGCAGCAGGACCAAGGCGTAGCCACACTATGTTTTCAGATGTCCCATGTAAGGTGGTTCCGGTTAAATGGTCTGCGGCTTAGTAGCAGCCACATTCTCTATGGGAGTGCATTTTTATGCTGAAGCTGTACTTACCCCTAAAACACCTGATGCAGGGGAAGACCAAATAACATGTGTGATAACCCATGGACAACATTAAAAGGATTGTCTACAAATACTGGCCCATAGTTAAACTCTGTCTACCTAACCATAAGAAACCAAGATTTGCATTTAAAAGGGCCCGCAACCTAAGGGAACATTTGGTTCATTCAATGTATACCAAATAGACCACTCAGGGAAGCCTCAGGAACCTTCGTCCACTGACAGGACAGTATCCATGTGGGTCCTGTTCAGTTTGTCAATTCACTTTGAAAATACAACAACTCCAAATGGGGGAGAGATCATGGACCCTGAAAGACGTCTGAAACTGCAAAACCAACCAAGTTGTATATTGTATTGAGTTCCCATGTCACTTGCGATATGTGGGCCAAACAATGCGCAGCATCGGTACACGGATATCAGAACACCGGTCAAGAATCCAGTGCAAGAACCTCACTTCACCTCTAGTACAACACTACCTGGAGAATAAATACAGTCCACAAGACTTGAAATGGTGGGTCCCCGAACGAGTTTGCAGTGGCCCCAATATTCAAGGCCGACTACTGGCCTTGGAGTGTAGATGGATACACAGGATGGACTCAGTGGCATGGGGTTTGAATGAACAATTCTTTCCCCATCGGTGAACATAAGAGCATCTCTAAACTCACATGGTCCACACCCTGTAGCCCACGGGTTGGTGCCCTCGCATGGTTGAATGACAAACATCCAGGCAGCCAGGAATACATTATTTCTGGTTAGTCCACATCTTTTCAACCACTAAATTTCCCTTCTCTTTTCCGGTCAGCAGGACCTTAATACAACTGGTCCCCTAATTGGCATCCCAGCCGCAAACAGTTTACAAACATCCGCCTAACTTGCTGGGATATATCAAACCTGTACCGACCAGGTACACAAGGTACATCACTGTAGCACCATACGTGGTGTCAGTTTGACAATAGCAATCGTGCACGGGTTGGGGGCAGACCACACGAAATCAAGGGAGGGGATATTCCACCACACAACATACACTTATCTCTTATAGAGGTTCAGGTGGATCGGTCATGAAGAGCTCCCCTTCTTTATAATAACATTTTTGTCTATAATGGATCACCTTGGCACTACAGTTCGGGGGATCCAAACTTTAATGAGTATGGCCAGCACCGTAGCTGCAAGCCACTGATTCTCTGTCTCCACGCAGCAAGAACCTCTTCCGTGTCTACAACACCGTAGCCAATCAGGGCACCCCACACAGGGGAACCCTTATTGGAGCATGGTGACACACCCATGGGACGTGTGGAGGCATGACTCACACATGAGTCAACACTGGCTTCACTGCACTGGGTGCAGACCTCCTAAATTATATTTGAATAATACATCCAGCTATTTTGGATAGCACTGAGGCAGCCCCATGTACGGGCACAGTATGCAAGATTACTGCCTCGCCGACGACTCACACAATATTACCCATTTCCGTGTCTACTATGTCACATCCAATCAGGGCTCAGACATTCCTGAACCTTGATTGGATGACGAAGACACATCCACAGCCATCAGTAGGCTTGACTGGTGTATTCATTCAGTCTTCGGCTCCACCACACTGGACGCAGACTTTTCCTATTCGGCTCCCCAGCAGGCAAGGACACTACCCAGCCCATCGAGGAAACCACACAGTCAACATGCAGCCACAGGACCTTAGGTAAAACACTTGATGCACTTATTGATAATAGCATACACTAGCTGACAATAGCATTTTTTCCGCGCCACATGGATGGCAGTTTATACAGCCATTTGCTTTGATATTTTATACAGTTAGAGGATGCAGCAGGCCCTGAGACAAGCGGACCTCAGTCTTCACGAACGCACAGATGCAAAACACATGCCATGCCCCGGAAGTTTGACAGGGTAATTCATAGAAATTTGCACAAAAGTGGCGCACGCGACTGGCGCACAGCATGCCTGTGCGAATGTCTGCGCCAGCCTCGTGCACTAAAATTGATTTCCGCGCACAGCGTATTCATGGATTTTCGCATCCAAAACCAGCCGTGGCGCAGCGACCCTGCAGCAGCGCCAGTTATGCCCCCAAGAACGCCCTCGCGCAAGGAAAAGCCTTCAAAATCCCCAAATAATCGCAAAGGGCTACGCTAACCCTGGACCAGTTCACAGGGTTGGCAAACAGCAAACGCCAAGCGGGGAACGTGTATTTCAGTGGTTCGCGGGAAGTTCCACACGCGATTGTCCTGTGTACGTATGCATCAGGGGTGCGCGGGAAGTATCACACGCAAAATCAGCAGGGTACGTGTATTTCAGGGGTGCGCGGGAAGTATCACACGCGATTCTAGCAGGGTACGTGTATTTCAGGGGTGCGCGGGAAGTATCAATTGTGATTCCAACAGGGTACGTGTATTACAGGGGTGCGCGTGAAGTTCCACACGCAATTTCATCAGGGTACGAGTATTTCAGGGGTGCGTGGGAAGTATCATACGCGATTCCAGCAGGGTACGTGTATTACAGGGGTGCGCGGGAAGTTCCACACGCGATTTCAGCAGGGTACGTGTATTTCAGTGGTGCGCTGGAATTTCCACATGCGATTGGCCCCGTGCGAGCAGGGTACGTGTATTTCAGGGGTGCGCGGGAAGATCCACACGTGATTGGCCCCGTGCGAGCAGGATACGTGTATTTCAGGGGTGCGCGGGAAGTTCCACACGCGATTTCAGCAGGGTACGTGTATTTCAGGGGTGCGGGGGAAGTTCCACACGCGATTGGCCCCGTTCGAGCAGGGTACGTGTATTTTAGGGGTGCGCGGGAAGTTCCACACGCGATTTCAGCAGGGTACGTGTATTTCAGGGGTGCACGGGAAGTTCCACACGCGATTCCATCAGGGTACGTGTATTTCAGGGGTGCGTGGGAAGTTCCACACGCGATTGGCCCCGTGCGAGCAGGGTACGTGTATTCCAGGGGTCCGCAGGAAGTTCCACATGCGATTTCAGCAGGGTACGTGTATTGCAGGGGTGCGCGGGAAGTTCCACACGCAATTTCAGCAGGGTACATGTATTTCAGGGGTGTGCGGGAAGTTCCACACGCGATTTCAGCAGGGTACGTGCATTTCAGGGGTGCGCGGGAAGTTCCACACGCGATTTCAGCAGGGTACGTGTATTTCAGGGGTTCTGGGGAGTACTACACGTGAATTGGGCGTTTGGGTCCTCCCAGGTGTTCGCTCTACAACCTCCACGGCCCCTGCAGGCAGCCCACACCACGGGGGACTACCCTGCACCCCTGCTCATGTCCCGCAGGCAGCCCATCCACCATGGGCATGCCCCCCAGCCAACCCACATGTCACCTTGCACTACTGATCAACAATGCATGTCTCCCACCACCCCCACCCTCCAGCAGTGCAGGGGCAGCCTCCAACAGGCCCCCACCCATGTCTACCACCACCCCCACCCCCCAGCCACCAGGGGCAGCCTCCACCAGGCCCCCACTCATGTCTCCCACCACCCCCACCCCCCAGCAGTGCAGGGGCAGCCTCCACCAGGCCCCCACTCATGTCCTCCTGCACCCCCACCCCCCAGCAGTGCAGGGGCAGCCTCCACCAGGCCCCCACCCATGTCTACCACCACCACCACCCCCCAGCCACCAGGGGCAGCCTCCACCAGGCCCCCACTCATGTCTCCCACCACCCCACCCCCCAGCAGTGCAGGGGCAGCCTCCACCAGGCCCCCACTCATGTCTCCCACCACCCCCAGCCCCAGCAGTGCAGGGGCAGCCTCCACCAGGCCCCCACTCATGTCCCCCTGCACCCCCACCCCCCAGCAGTGCAGGGGCAGCCTCCACCAGGCCCCCACTCATGTCTACCACCACCCCCACCCCCCAGCCACCAGGGGCAGCCTCCTCCAGGCCCCCACTCATGTCCCCCTGCACCCCCACCCCCCAGCAGTGCAGGGACAGCCTCCACCAGGCCCCTATCCATGTCTACCACCACCCCCAGCCACCAGGGGCAGCCTCCACCAGGCCCCCACTCATGTCCAACTCATGTCTCCCACCACCCTCACCCCCCAGCCACCAGGAGCAGCCTCCACCAGGCCCCCACTCATGTCTCCCACCACCCCACCCCCAGCAGTGCAGGGGCAGCCTCCACCAGGCCCCCACCCATGTCTCCCACCACCCCCTACCCCCCAGCAGTCAGGGGCACCCTCCACCAGGCCCCCACTCATGTCTAACACCACCCAACCACCCCCCAGCCACCAGGGGCAGATTCCACCAGGCCCCCACTCATGTCTCCCACCACCCCCACCCCCCAGCAGTGCAGGGGCAGCCTCCACCAGGCCCCCACTCATGTCCCCCTGCACCCCCAACCCCCAGCAGTGCAGGGGCAGCCTCCACCAGGCCCCCACCCATGTCTACCACCACCCCCACCCCCCAGCCACCAGGGGCAGCCTCCACCAGGCCCCCACTCATGTCTCCCACCACCCCCACCCCCCAGCAGTGCAGGGGCAGCCTCCACCAGGCCCCCACTCATGTCTCCCACCACCCCACCCCCCAGCAGTGCAGGGCCGCCTCCACCAGGCCCCCACTCATGTCTCCCACCATCCCCACCCCCCAGCAGTGCAGGGGAAGCCTCCACCAGGCCCTCACCCATGTCTACCACCACCCCCACCCCCCAGCCACCAGGGGCAGCCTCCACCAGGCCCCCACTCATGTCCAACTCATGTCTCCCACCACCCTCACCCCCCAGCCACCAGGGGCAGCCTCCACCAGGCCCCCAATCATGTCTCCCACCACCCCCACCCCCCCAGCAGTGCTGGGGCAGCCTCCACCAGGCCCCCACTCATGTCTCCCACCACCCCCACCCCCCAGCAGTGCAGGGGCATCCTCCACCAGGCCCCCACCCATGTCTACCACCACCCCCACCCCCACCCCCCAGCCACCAGGGGCAGATTCCACCAGGCCCCCACTCATGTCTCCCACCACCCCCACCCCCCAGCAGTGCAGGGGCAGCCTCCACCAGGCCCCCACTCATGTCCCCCTGCACCCCCACCCCCCAGCAGTGCAGGGGCAGCCTCCACCAGGCCCCCACTCATGTCTCCCACCCCCCCCCCAGCCACCAGGGGCAGCCTCCACCAGGCCCCCACTCATGTCTCCCACCACCCCACCCCCCAGCAGTGCAGGGGCAGCCTCCACCAGGCCCCCACCTATGTCTACCACAACCCCCACCCCCCAGCCACCAGGGGCAGCCTCCACCAGGTCCCCACTCATGTCTCCCACCACCCCCACCCCCCAGCAGTGCAGGGGCAGCCTCCACCAGGCCCCCACCCATGTCTTCCACCACCCCCACCCCCCAGCCACCAGGGGCAGCCTCCACCAGGCCCCCACTCATGTCTCCCACCACGCCCACCCTCCAGCAGTGCAGGGGCAGCCTCCAACAGGCCCCCACCCATGTCTACCACCACCCCCACCCCCCATCCACCAGGGGCAGCCTCCACCAGGCCCCCACTCATGTCTCCCACCACCCCCACCCCCCGGCAGTGCAGGGGCAGCCTCCACCAGGCCCCCACTCATGTCCTCCTGCACCCCCACCCCCCAGCAGTGCAGGGGCAGCCTCCACCAGGCCCCCACCCATGTCTACCACCACCACCACCCCCCAGCCACCAGGGGCAGCCTCCACCAGGCCCCCACTCATGTCTCCCACCACCCCCACCCCCCAGCAGTGCAGGGGCAGCCTCCACCAGGCCCCCACTCATGTCTCCCACCACCCCCAGCCCCCAGCAGTGCAGGGGCAGCCTCCACCAGGCCCCCACTCATGTCCCCCTGCACCCCCACCCCCCAGCAGTGCAGGGGCAGCCTCCACCAGGCCCCCACTCATGTCTACCACCACCCCCACCCCCCAGCCACCAGGGGCAGCCTCCACCAGGCCCCCACTCATGTCCCCCTGCACCCCCACCCCCCAGCAGTGCAGGGACAGCCTCCACCAGGCCCCTATCCATGTCTACCACCACCCCCACCCCCCAGCCACCAGGGGCAGCCTCCACCAGGCCCCCACTCATGTCCAACTCATGTCTCCCACCACCCTCATCCCCAGCCACCAGGGGTAGCCTCCAACAGGCCCCCACTCATGTCTCCCACCACCCCACCCCCCAGCAGTGCAGGGACAGCCTCCACCAGGCCCCCACCCATGTCTCCCACCACCCCCTACCCCCCAGCAGTCAGGGGCACCCTCCACCAGGCCACCACTCATGTCTAACACCACCCAACCACCCCCCAGCCACCAGGGGCAGATTCCACCAGGCCCCCACTCATGTCTCCCACCACCCCCACCCCCCAGCAGTGCAGGGGCAGCCTCCACCAGGCCCCCACTCATGTCCCCCTGCACCCCCAACCCCCAGCAGTGCAGGGGCAGCCTCCACCAGGCCCCCGCCCATGTCTACCACCACCCCCACCCCCCAGCCACCAGGGGCAGCCTCCACCAGGCCCCCACTCATGTCTCCCACCACCCCCACCCCCCAGCAGTGCAGGGGCAGCCTCCACCAGGCCCCCACTCATGTCTCCCACCACCCCCACCCCCCAGCAGTGCAGGGCCACCTCCACCAGGCCCCCACTCATGTCTCCCACCACCCCCACCCCCCAGCAGTGCAGGGGAAGCCTCCACCAGGCCCTCACCCATGTCTACCACCACCCCCACCCCCCAGCCACCAGCGGCAGCCTCCACCAGGCCCCCACTCATGTCTAACTCATGTCTCCCACCACCCTCACCCCCCAGCCACCAGGGGCAGCCTCCACCAGGCCCCCACTCATGTCTCCCACCACCCCCACCCCCCAGCAGTGCTGGGGCAGCCTCCACCAGGCCCCCACTCATGTCTCCCACCTCCCCCACCCCCCAGCAGTGCAGGGGCATCCTCCACCAGGCCCCCACCCATGTCTACCACCACCCCCACCCCCCAGCCACCAGGGGCAGATTCCACCAGGCCCCCACTCATGTCTCCCACCACCCCCACCCCCCAGCAGTGCAGGGGCAGCCTCCACCAGGCCCCCACTCATGTCCCCCTGCACCCCCACCCCCCAGCAGTGCAGGGGCAGCCTCCACCAGGCCCCCACTCATGTCTCCCACCACCCCCCAGCCACCAGGGGCAGCCTCCACCAGGCCCCCACTCATGTCTCCCACCACCCCACCCCCCAGCAGTGCAGGGGCAGCCTCCACCAGGCCCCAACCCATGTCTACCACAACCCCCACCCCCCAGCCACCAGGGGCAGCCTCCACCAGGTCCCCACTCATGTCTCCCACCACCCCCACCCCCCAGCAGTGCAGGGGCAGCCTCCACCAGGCCCCCACCCATGTCTACCACCACCCCCACCCCCCAGCCACCAGGGGCAGCCTCCACCAGGCCCCCACTCATGTCTCCCACCACCCCCACCCCCAGCAGTGCAGGGGCAGCCTCCACCAGGCCCCCACTCATGTCTCCCACCACCCCCAGCCCCCAGCAGTGCAGGGGCAGCCTCCACCAGGCCCCCACTCATGTCCCCCTGCACCCCCACCCCCCAGCAGTGCAGGGGCAGCCTCCACCAGGCCCCCACTCATGTCTACCACCACCCCCACCCCCCAGCCACCAGGGGCTGCCTCCACCAGGCCCCCGCTCATGTCCCCCTGCACCCCCACCCCCAGCAGTGCAGGGGCAGCCTCCACCAGGCCCCCACCCATGTCTCCCACCACCCCCTACCCCCCAGCAGTCAGGGGCACCCTCCACCAGGCCCCCACTCATGTCTACCACCACCCCCACCCCCCAGACACCAGGGGCAGATTCCATTCCACCAGGCCCCCACTCATGTCTCCCACCACCCCAACCCCCAGAAGTGCAGGGCCAGCCTCCACCAGGCCCCCACTCATGTCCCCCTGCACCCCCACCCCCCAGCAGTGCAGGGGCAGCCTCCACCAGGCCCCCACCCATGTCTACCACCACCCCCACCCCCCAGCCACCAGGGGCAGCCTCCACCAGGCCCCCACTCATGTCTCCCACCACCCCCACCCCCCAGCAGTGCAGGGGCAGCCTCCACCAGGCCCCCACTCATGTCTCCCACCACCCCCAACCCCCAGCAGTGCAGGGGCAGCCTCCACCAGGCCCCCACTCATGTCCAACTCATGTCTCTCACCACCCTCACCCCCCAGCCACCAGGGGCAGCCTCCACCAGGCCCCCACTCATGTCTCCCACCACCCCCACCCCCCAGAACCGTGGGGCACCTGCCAGCAGGCCCCCACTCATGTCCAACTCATGTTTCCGTGCACGCTCACCCCCCATCACTGTGGGGCACCTGCCAGCAGGCCCCCACTCATGTCCAACTCATGTTCCCCAGCCAACATGTCATCACAATCTAGATCCCCGGTCCCTATGGTCAGCTTCCAAATGCAAAACACCCACTCGAGTATTGCATCCACCCACTCAGAAATGGCAATAACATGATAGAACTGCAATTGAAAACGAACACATGTCCCTCACATACACCCAATGGGTGTCAGTGAATCTCAAATCCCATATCATGATATGCATGAAACCAATGAGATGATACTACACATTGAAGTTTGATCAAAAAATATGTATTAAAGAAAACATTAATTGAATCAAAAATAAACTAACAGAAATGGGAATGTAAAAAGAAGCATGTCCATGAAAAAATGCAAAACCAATCATCAGAATCCAAAGGAATGGTGTCCAAAGTCCGGAAAAGAAAATCCAATGGGAAATTATAATTGAAAGCCATTGCTCCATGGGTAAATAGTAAAAAGAAAAGAAAATCCAACAGTGAACTATGTACAGGTCAACAAGCCAGGGTCCATGATCCCAACAAAAGAAATGAAACCTATCTAACAACACTACCTAATAAAAAATAACTATATACAAAAATGTGGCCCATTGTCCAAAAGGTCCAAAGAAAATGCAAAAACAAAGGAAACCTAACACTAACTACATAACTATTTACATGGGCAGCGGGCTAGTCCAACGGCTCACTGGATGTTGTCATGGGCCAGGGCATCATCGAACTCCTGTTCAATGGCTTGGAGGCGGGCATGTTCCCTGGCCCCGAGGTCTCGCAGGGATAAAGCAGCGTCCAGCTCCAACTCCCTGCGAAGACCCTCGAGGCACTCAGCCCGCCTCAGCGCCCTCCGCATGGAGTTCTCGCCCTGACCATTGTGAGCCGTTCCTCCTCTGCCCGATGCTGCTCCGCACCTATCTGCTGGCCCAACCGCTCCCACACGGAAGCCACTCCCATTCCAGGGTTCTCCTGCCCTCCGGCCGATGCCTGCACCCCTGATGTTGATAGCCCCGAGCCATGATGCCTCCCACATCGAGCCTGCCGCTGCCTCCGACGCAACTGCCTGTGCCAGCACGACGGCATCCAGGCTGATGGTATCCACTGACGCCGTCGTGCACGTGCCCTGCCCGATGATGCTGTCACATCCTCCATCTGCTGGGGTCCAGTTGCTGGTGTGTCCATCCCTGCTGGACCTCCGACTCCCGACTGTGGCAGGGATGGGATCCCCACCGAGCTGGCTGCATTGGTCGGGGCAGGTCCACAGGGGGCCCTGGTGGGATCTGGGCCAGAAGACGGCATGGAGAACGACTGGTGCATAGTCTCCACAGAGGAGGAGAGGGTCGCCAGATTGGCCGACACATGTAGGAAACCCCCGACCATGGCCGTTCCCAACTGGGCCACGTCGGCACGGTGCTCTCCGTGATGACGTGCATGCTCCTCCCGGGAAGCACGCACCTCATCACCAATTGCACCTGTGCGCAACGCGACACCAATCAGGACCTTCTCCATAAGGCCAGGGGTCCCCTCGTACGCAGGTGGAGGGGAGTCAGATGACATGGACACCCCCCCTACCTGCGGACGGGCCTGGGATGGGGCAAACCCTGCTGGTGCATGGTGGTGCAGTCACAGTGTCAGGGCCAGTGACATGCACAGGCCCCTCCAAGGCGACCTGTGCTGCCTCCTGCCCCTGCCCCTGGACTGCAACACTTGCACCACCAGGGATGCCCCCACCAGGCCCCATGTGCGCCTCAGTAGCAGCCTCCTCCTCTTCTGTGGAAACCACCAACCTGGATGGCTCCACCCCGTCTTCTGCCGTTGCAAGCCCCTGTGGGGGCTCACCCACCCCTTCCGCTGCATCCGTGGGGGCATCCCCGCCGCTTTGCTCCACAGAGCTGTCTCCGCCCTCTTCTTCACGTGGCGCTGTGTAGAGGGAGACATAGAACACAAGCATCAGGGTACTGTACAATGGTCCCCTAGACAGGAAGCAATAGCAGATGAGTGGCACTGTCAAAGATCACTTCCATCATGTCCCTCCACAACACATGGCTCAGTGCAGGTAAAACAGGCATGGTGCATGCTATGGACATTAGCATACATGTCCAAGTGATTCTTGAAACATACACTGTTGTTTTGGAACTCACATGCATCATGTGCCATGCCTATCACATGCACACACTTCACCCTAGTTTCATCCATCTGGCCTCGTACACCACAGACACAGTGGATACATGGATGACTAGGCTGCATCAGTGAACCTGAACATTGCAACAGACATGTGTCATGCATCCCTGGCATTCACAAGTCACAGACACGCAGGTCAGACACACAGACATGGACAGCATACATGTACATGGCATCAGCACCCATCCCTCACCCATGTCCAGGAATAGGGACTGGCATGCTTTCATGTGGCCATTCCGCATAGGGCAACCCATGTTGCATTTGAACACATGCACCAACCATGTGGTTCACACATTACTGGTCTCACATGCATGACGTCCCTGCACACACACATGCATACATGGCCTATGTCACACATACAGGCAAGTATCAGACAACCAGCACACTGCGACATGCCCTGTCTCACACAGCAATGCTTGGCCACTTACCGCTCAACTCCAGACAGGTCTGCCTCTCAAGGATCTGGGCGTGGAGCACTGGGCCTACGCGTTCCAGGACCCTCATCTGGATGGTACTCATGCGGCCCCGGCCCCCCTCCACGAGGCGCCGGGCCTTCAAGAGGGTCCTGGACCTGCAGTCATCCCAGCGCTTCTTGACATGTTGGTAGTCGCGGACTGCCACCCCCTCCGCGTTGATGGCAGTCACGATGTCCGTCCAGATCCGAGTCCGTCCTTCCTTGTTGGCGCGCTTACTTCCGAAGAGGGCATCATACTGCCCCAGGACTTGCTCCACCAGGACACCAACTTTGGTGGCAGTGAAGCTGGTGCCCCTCTGCCTCTCTGGCCGGGGGTTGCCAGTGGTGCCAGATGTTGCAGTGCCCGACATAGCAACCCCAGAGGCAGGAGTGGGTGGGCAACAGGTCCTGGGGCTGGGCTGTGGAGCGATGGTATCCCAGTCGGGAGTCTTCTGTTCCAGCAGGGGTGGACACAGCAAATGGACCCCTGCAGATGGCTGATGTGCAGGCACCAAATGGCAGGGCACGGTGGCAGCAGGCAGGCAGGCAGGCAGCAGCAGATGGCTCGAGGGAGGCTGCTCGGGGCTCTGGGGGGCAGTAATTCGGCCTTTTGGGCAGGAGCGTGGTCTTCTGTGTGCTTACGCGTGGCCAGCTTGATACGGAGTGATTTGGCACGTGAAAATCCTGCACGTCTGCGTGTAAATCGAGGAAAGGCCCTTAGCGCGTATGCACGTCAGCACGCATATGCGATTTCATTGGACCAAAGGCCCTTAGCACGTGAGCGCGTCTGTGACGTGAGGCGCACGGGTGTTTCCCTCATTACACGTGATGACAGAGCACACGTGGATTTCCACCAATCATGTGTGGAACTTCCTGCGCACCCCAGAAATACACGTACCCAGGCCAATCGCGTGTACGCTCACTTCCCTCCGATTACACGCGATGGCACTCGGACGTGCAGTTTTACCATGTGTGCTCGCATATGCGATTTCATTGGTCCAAAGGCCACCATGCGCAGCTGTGACGTCACGCGCATGTCCGTAGAGAATGGCGCGTGTAAAAATGAAGAGATACACGTCCGAGTGTCAAAGCGCGTAATTGGTGGAAATGGCCTCATTGCGTATGCGCGTCTGTGACGTGTGTATAAAAGGTACGTGTAGAATGCCATTTCCTTGTACGTGCTTTTCGTGGAGAGCGAGTGGGTGAAATCTGTACTTCTTGTCGGTTCACACGCGATTTACTTCACAGCGTTTCCAGTTCGTACTCCCTGTTACCTCTGACAGCTTTTTCTCTTTTCCTCTTTTTCCTGGGCCTGTTTCCTCAAACAGCGTTCCCTACTACTGTTGTCCTGTCTCCTCAGACAGCGTACAATTCTTCTTTTGGCGGGGGTGTTGCCAACGCGCACACGCGCATATTTTTCACGCTTTTGTTCCTGGCGGACGGTGAGTCGCGCACGTATTTAACATCTGTGCTTGCCCCGTGTGTCGCGTACCCCTTCAGAGGTCATTATAGTCTGCGTGTGACACGCATACGTTCATTCTTGTGTTCCTGGGTGCCACAGCGTAGTGCAGGTTTATTTTTCCACGCACGTGGTCTAGGAGGGGTTGCGTGCACCCTACTTTGCTTTTTTGGGGTGCCTGTGCGTTGCGTGACCCGTCATCTTTCCCCAGGGGTGACATACAGCCTTGCTAGAGCACTAGGGTATGATTACCATCTGGTACCCAACCCCTTTGACCCCCAATTGCCCAGGACAATAGTTCACATCGACTCCCATACGCACAATAACATCAGTGCCATGGCTGGGAGGCGAACAAGCCGTAAGGGTGGCAAAGGTGGCCGAGCCACAAGTGGTGGCCATGGTGGATCCGGTAGGGGACGTGGCCGTGACTTGCAGGGTGCCCCTAGCCCCCCATGTGTGGAGGAGCAGTCAGGGACACCCATGCCCCCCCCCCCCTGGTTGAGGTTACTGTGGCTGACACCATCTATGCTCAGCCCTTGTTGGACCAGCCCACTGTGGAACCAGACCTGGCACAGGGTGACTCCATGGCTGACTTCCAGGTCAGCAGGTCTAGGCCACGTGCGCCGGTGAACGTTGGTGTCATCAGGCCACGTGGATCAGGGGCAGCTAGGTCATCTGCTGCCCCGCGTAGACAGGCTGGGGTTGCTGCAGGGGCAGCTGCGGCTCCATCCACCCCACCTCTCACACACCCATCCAGGACAGTGTCGGTCCAAGTCCATCATGCTGACATTCCCCCTGACACCATCACACTTGAGATAATGCCTGCACCAACTCCCATGCTGAGTGTGCAATCCCACGCTCCTGCCCCTAGTGTCCAGAGCAGCGCAGGACACTCCGGATCCCCACCACCTTCCAAGAGGAAGAGGAAGAGTGCTCGTCCAGTAGAGGCTGATGTCCCAGACACGGCTACACAGTCCGGCCCGTCAAGGAAGCCCAGCTTCAATGAGGCCGAACTGAATGCACTTGTAGAGTATGTGTCCGCACATGACCGCGAAATGGTGATTGTTGCTGGATCCAAGACCACACCTGCACAACGTCAGGCACACTGGCAGACCATTGCGGACATCATAAGGGCCCTTGGAATCGTGAGGTGCACAGCTAATGAATGCTACAAGCGCTGGAATGACCTGAATCGCAGGGCAAAGAATAAGCTGGCCTCAAGTCATGCCGCAACTCTAGTGACTGGAGGTGGGTCTCCAGCAGACGACATAGAACTCACTCCACATGAGCAGGTTGCTGGGACCTACGTCACGGAGGAACAGATCCAAGGCGTGGGAGAAGTGGCAGATTACGAGGCATTGTCCGGTGAGTGCACATGCATGTGTGTGTCATCCATGTGCATGGTGTGTGTGGGAGGGCTTCTGTTTGGGTGCCAGGGGAGGGTGTGTGTGCCTGAGTGGTTCGGCTCACCCATGTGCCTCTTCCTAAACATTCTTGGCAACAGCATTTGGGTATAGCAGCATCCCTTCGGCCAACATTAGACATCCAGCCCAACACCATGCCAGTTGCCCTTGGAGTGTCATCTTGCCACTACACTGTTGCTTATTTACCTCTGTTTATTCAGGCAGATTGTTTGCATACCAAGACTTTTACTCGGGATTTCTCAGTCCTATTGTCACATGTCTGACATGGCTATGGTACAGTGGACTGGCTCAGTTTCGTGGACATGATTAGTTTGGACATGTCCCTGTGCTATATGACCATTTTTGACTGGCAGCTGCATGTTAAACATTTGAACCATTACAATGAAAATAATCAATCATATGAACAAACTGGACTGAATGAACAATTGGTGACCTCCTCTCCCTCTTCACTTCATGGCTAGGGTACATGCCATCTGTGTGATGGCATGTGTATTTGACCTGCCAATCACTGGCCAATGTGTGATGCCACTGCTAGGCAGCATGCAGCAAATGTGTTCATCTTCCATCTTGGTGTCATCAATGTGTGCCATCTGCCTCCCCATCACACGCAGTGACGGTGCATGCATGGGAGTGTTTTAGTCATGTGGGACATGTGTCAGTCAAGTACTGTTTCTGTAGCCTCTCAGCCCTCATTGTGTGCCATAGTGCTAATGCCTGTTTCCATTTGTTTTCTTTTATGTCTTTGCAGGGGAAGACGCACCTGATACTGCTGGGGTTGTGGAGATGGTGCAGATCCAGGAGGGGTCTGAGGGCCGACCGACCACCAGTGAGGGACGTGGTGTGGTGGTGGGTGAGAACCCACAACTGCTGCAGGTCATGCTCTCAAGGGGTGTCTCTGGCTGCACCTCCCCCGAGCTGTACTCAGGTGTTGATTTGGATGATGAGACCTACGTGCCGTCGCAGGTGAGTGTTCCTGGGAGTGTTCCTGGGAGGGATTCTGTTCTGTCCGACCCTCCTGCACCAGGGTTAGAACCCTCAATGGGGATGTCAGTGTTGTCAGTGTAGAGTACGTTGCACTTTCTGTAAAGCGTACCTCTTGATGTTGAGTGTATCCCTGTTTTTGATACACTGTCAATTAGCTAATCCTAGCTTATCACGTAACGACTGTTTGATATATGTTAAAATGTTTATGAATTGTATGTACTGTGGACCACACTATTTAATCACTTTTTAGGTCATAGTTCTATTAAATCTGATGTTTATCATTTTAACCACGACTGGTCCCTCTGTGGCTCTCCCAATGGGAGCTCTTTATATGTGTGGCATCTACATTATAGCTCTGTCTCCTCTTTAAACACGGGTCTTTGTCCTCCCGGACTCAGACAGAGTATACGTTGCTAACCTATCTTAGTTAAACGTATACCGGGTTTCCTCCCCCATTTAAGTTGTTCTCAGTGGCTGATTGGTCACAGGAAATTTTCTATAAGTGGGTTGGAGATTGTGCCTTCGCTTAGCACCCCTCTGAGAATCCCCTTTTTTCTTTTTTCTTTTTTTCTTTCCAACTTAGTACTTTGAACTACTTTCCTGATGGCAGAGAACAGAACATTAGCTTATAGCGATGACTATGCTGCAGCCCTTATGAACGCTATCTCTATTCTGAACCATGAAGACACGGTGGATGTGTTGAGAGATAAAGATGAATGGAATGAACTCATACAGCTAAAGAAAAGACTTACGAGGACAGAACTCCATGGAGCAGTTATGCTCGAATACCTCAAGAACAAAGCTTTACCACAAGGACTGACAGTCCAGAATGAACCTAGACTTTTTCTTGATAACGAGAAGTTTCGAGTACAATGGAGCTATATAGCTAATCGGTGTGGTCGTGATTGGTTAATTTTGATTATAGACACAGCCAAAGAAACATCTACTAAAATTGAAATCGAACTTCTTAAAATTGAAGAGAATATAAAGAAAATATTACCTTTGGACAACTACAAGAGACGCCTTGAAGAAATTGAGAAAGAGATGAAGGAATTTAAAAGTATAAATACCAATGAAAGAATCCAACGTATGAAAAAAGACTTGGCCCGTTTCTCGCATGAGAGAGCTTTTCCTTATGTTAAAGAAGATTATATCAACAAAACATTACAAACTAATGGTCCAACTAGATATAATAGACGAGTCCGTTTTCGTAACACCTCATACAGTACCAGTCATGATAGTAGTGACCCTGACGATGTAGGTGAAGGAACCTCCTCTGGGAACAAGACTCCCAACCGAAGAGGAAGAGGTCAACCATCCCGACGACAAAATGAACGAAGAAGAGGCAATCAGGGCCGTTTTTTACACCAGGCCCCAAACAGAAGCAGCTGGGACGACGGAACAAAACAAACCAGAAGCAGGAATCGCTTTTGATTAATCTATCTGATTATACTCTCACAGATATAGAACAACAAGTCCTCAACAAAGGTTTGGGATTCGTGATGACGAAACTACATGATCCTTTTGAATTTCTAATTGATTTAAAAAAACTAATGAGGAAAATCCACCTGAAAGAATTCTTCTCTGCTGATAACGCTATCCCCTTGGAAGAACCTCTCAACTGCACGGGACTCCGAAAACCTTCCACTTTCTACCCTCCTTCTCAGAGTTTTTCTCCTGAGTCGTTAGTCTTTGAAAAGAAAGTGATCGCAGAAGTTAAAGCCCTGGAAAATAAACCATCTAGACCTTTCCACAATCTCTCTAATTCAGAACTTATAGCACTCGACTCTTTGGCCAAAAACTCCCAAATTGTCATCAAGAAAGCAGATAAAGGTGGAGGTATTGTGGTTCTTAATCGCATCGATTATGTCACGGAATGCGAAAGACAACTTAGTGACAACCACTATTATCGCCCTCTCGCTCTGGACCCGACACCTGAACTCATGGCACTCGTTGCAGATAAAGTTTCTAAAGCTAAAGACTGAGAGTGGATTTCGAAACAAGAGGCGGATTTCCTCATCAATAAAAAACCAAGCATCCCCACTTTCTACACTCTACCCAAAGTGCATAAAACCTTGGTGAACCCTCCAGGTCGACCCATTGTGGCAGGGATTAACTCTGTACTTGAACCCCTCTCTACTTTTGCGGACCACTATTTGAAGGGATTTGTGCAAAACATGCTATCCTATGTAAAAGACTCTCGAGATGTTATTAACAGTCATGAAAACTTGGCTTTTGATACAAATACCCAGTTGCTACTAGGTTTTGACATCGTATCCCTCTACACCAATATCCCCCAACAAGCATCCCTTGATGCGATTGAAGAAATACTTCTGGGCCGCATTGATAATGATCCGGTCCCTACTTCGTTTATCCTTTGGTGCGTTGAACTGGCATTAAAACGCAACTATTTTGAGTTCAATGGTAAGATTTTCCAACAAGTTGAAGGGACCGCGATGGGCGCCACTATGGCTCCGAGTGTTGCTAACTTGTACGTAGAGACCTTTGAGAAAAGCAACGTCTACAGCAACCTCAATCCCTATAGTAATAACATCGTGAAGTGGAGTCACTACATTGACGACATCTTGGTCATATGGAGAGGCACCTTGACTGAAGCTAACAATTTTTTCAACTGGCTTAACAATCTTAATCCTCACCTTCAGTTTACTATGACGTCTAGTAACGAGTTTATTAATTTTCTCGACCTAACCATTTTTGCAACCAATGGAGTCTTGAAAATTAAGCCTTATCATAAACCCACCAATAAGAATTCCCTTCTTGATTATTCCAGCCATCACATTAAACATCTTTGTGATAACCTTCCCTTTGGCCAGTTTTTACGCCTTAAAAGGAATAGTTCTACGAAAGAAATATACGAGGCGGAGGCGAACACACTCGTGAAAAAACTGAGACAGAGAGGGTACCCTAATAAACTGGTGAAAAAATCAGCCAAAAGGGCTTTTAATAACAACCGAGAAGCACTATTGGAACCTAAACCAGTTAAACCTAAAGATGATCGTATTGTGTGTGTGAATACCTTTTCTAACCGGAGCTTTGAGATCACCAACATCATTAAGAAGAATTGGAAAATCTTTCAAACGACCTCCCCCTCTATGAGTGTGCCGATCTTTGCTTATAAAAGGAGCACGACGATAGGTAACAGGGTTAGTAACAGCAAACTTAAACCTATCCCTACCCAGGAACCCAGATTATCCACCCTATGGGGTCTGCCTGAACCTACCGGTCACTATCCTTGTGGCTCGTGGGGGGTCTGTAAATTGACCTCTAGAACTAAAAATGTAGATGTTGGCCTGTCAAAGCTCTGGACACAGAAAAACTTGACTAATTGTAACACCGAATTTGTGGTGTACCTGATCACTTGTAAATGTGGACTGCACTACGTAGGGAAAACAACCCGCAAAGCCAAAACTCGTATCATGGAACACCGGAGCTGTCTCAAGAACAGAACTGAAAATGCCCCCATGGTGAAACATTTCAATCTTCTGAAGCATCATCACGAGGATTTCAAATGGACAATATTGTTATCACTTAAAGGATCTAACTATGCCACCCGGGAGAAAAAATTGCTTTATATGGAACAAAAGATGATACATACTCTGCAGAGTGATATCAGGGGTCTTAACGAATCTATTGAATGGTACAACATATAATCGCTTACACTCACTTGATCCCTGACCATCGTTTTTTGTAGACTGTGTGCTACTTAGTGTACTAATTCCTTGTCCGGTCTGAGCCATTCCATGATGGCTGCCATGACTAACCACTTTGCTCTACATCTCTTTTCTCTTCCAACATAGTTGTAGGACTACTGTATTTCCCTGACTACCACTCACACATCGGTCGCCCAGTCCTGCTACACTGCTGCCCGCATAATAAACGGCACTCACCGTACCATCCACACAGCACTAGCGCTGGCGGCAGGATTATACCCTGGGGCCGTCGGATTTGGTCACGACGGACACTCTTTCTGCCAACTTGAAGGTATTGCCTGTTGGGTAGTTGTTTACTTTTGAGTGTTACTAGCCGCCTTCTTTCTGTCTTCTATAAACACACGAGATTAGAGACTATACCTTGAACTACCTCTTTAGGTTCTAGTCACCGACTTCTTCTCAACTTCTGGAATTATATGGGGCACACTGTGGATAATTCGTTTTGTCTCTCAGCGCTGGGTTTCTCTCACCGGACACCTTTTCATATGTTTTTTATGCGATACTAGTTTCGCTATTTGCTAGGCCTAAGCACATATCCTGCTTTTATAGTGAGCTACTACTCAGCGCTCATTTGGATGTTTTTGCTATATCCTAGGTAGGAACGACCCTCAGTTCTACACCGCCTACTACCTTTCGAGTAGAGAGCACCCACAGGCATCAGTGGAGGTATTGATTTCCCTCTATTTAGATGCCTTGGTTCATGTATTTTGAACATGCAACAATAATGGCTAATTTGAAGCTCATGTTTTGCGCTTTTTTTGGCTTTTACTTTGCAGATGCTACGAATACTTCAAATGTCATCATTTCGTTTTTGAATGTTGTCTTGGTTACGTGGTCAACTGTATATCTCCTGATGAATGTTCCATAATAACTGTAGGAACTGAAACATGTCGAGCTAATACTCTGTACTGTCACCAGAGTTATTAAGTTTTTGACATACTGATTCTAATTACTGTAGAGTACGTTGCACTTTCTGTAAAGCGTACCTCTTGATGTTGAGTGTATCCCTGTTTTTGATACACTGTCAATTAGCTAATCCTAGCTTATCACGTAACGACTGTTTGATATATGTTAAAATGTTTATGAATTGTATGTACTGTGGACCACACTATTTAATCACGTTTTAGGTCATAATTCTATTAAATCTGATGTTTATCATTTTAACCACGACTGGTCCCTCTGTGGCTCTCCCAATGGGAGCTCTTTATATGTGTGGCATCTACATTATAGCTCTGTCTCCTCTTTAAACACGGAGTGTTGGCAGGTACGCCTTTGGTGGTTACGGATGCAGGGTCACACTCCGCGACATCTGATCCTGTTCCTGGGCCAGCAGATCATAGGGGGAATGCAGTCCTGCAAACTCAGGCAGTGCCGGCACAGCAAGGCGCAGTTCGCCTTGCCCCAGACAGGTGTGGTGCCCGCCGACGTGGTGGCTGTACGCCACCTGGCAATACCGCATGGGAGCAATCCATTTAAGGTAGGGCAACCCAATAGGCAGCATCATCAGAGATGATGGCTCAGGCCATGGATAGGGTGGCCACTTCCATTGTCCCCCCCGAAAGGCTGATGGAGCGACTACAGCAGGCAACCGACTCCATCTGCCAGTCACACAGGGAGGACATGTTGGCGTCCGACAGGGACAGGCGGGCGGCACTGGCGACTCTGCAGGAAGCCATCTCCATAGAGTCCCAGGGCCACAGGGAAGCCCTGAGGCTGGAACTCCTTCACCTCAGGACGACTCTTGTTGAGCTTGAGGCTTCAAAAAACCGAAGGACAGAACAGCAGCTGGAGCGTCTCACCCATATGCTCTCAGCTGAGATGCAGGCAACTAGGGCGGAGCTCCGGGCATCCCGTGAGTTGGTACATGGGGACCTCCGCACACTTATCCTCCAGAACGAGACCTACCACACCCGCATGCTTGCAGCCAAGGAGGAACAGACTAGGGCTTTGCGTGGGCTGCCTCCCATAGTGCCACCACCTCCGGATGCAGCTGCAGAGGGTGAGGATAGCGACAGCAGTGATACTCCCACAATAGGGTAGCCGTGTAGGACATGAGCCCATGGAGGTGTTTTTTTTTTGCAAGATCCACACAGGTGGGTTTTGGTGTGCACCCTGTCCTCGGACCTCCTGGGTGGCCTCCCCAACCCCCCTGGGCCCATTAATGGCCATTTTTTTTTTTTTTTTTTTTTTTGGGACAGTGTGTTGCCTTGTGTGGCTCCCGTGGGCATACGCTGCATTGTGGCTGAGCACATGCAGGCTTGTCATGGATTTGGTTCAGATGCTTGGGTTTTTGTCACACACACCCCTCCTGCTTCCCGTTTCCATGGGCTTGCAAAGGGTGTGCCCAAGTGACATTGACGTACATGGTGACATTGGACTCCCATGAGCTGTGTGAGCAGTCTGTAGTCAATACTGTGTATACATTCATAGTGCATATTGTTGTTGTATTGTACACTGCGTGGTGTATTGATATGTGCCTCTGCATCCATCTCATCCTCCATGTTTGCAGGTCCATTCCTCATGTCTTCACAATGCGATCCACCTTAGAACTGGAGTCCATGTTGTAAGCAGTGCATCTACACTCTTGCGTGGCGCTAACACTGTATAGTTGGAAGTGTTCGGAGGGCTGTCATCATCAGGTGGTGAGGCTAGCTAATTTTTAAGTCTGTAATGTCATGTTTAAGGTAGGTTGGAGGTTGTGTAGGTGATTGGTATTCTTGGTAAGTATTTGGTAATGTGGGTTGTAGGTCCTGCATTACTGTGAGCATTTCATGTGTGGACATGTTTCCATTAGGGACACTGTAGCTGCTGACACTTGGGGCATGTTGTGGGGATTAATTTCTTTCCTCTCACATTGCATGACATGCCATGGTGTGTTGTGTGGCCGTGCGGGGAGGGGGTGGGTGACATGGCACTGTTTTCATGTAGTATTTTGCAAGTGGGTATTCATTTCTGCAGCATGGAAGTGTCTTTTCATGACTCTGCATTGGTGGTGTTTGTGTAGGTAGGGATGCACAGATTGTGACACTTCCACATGAACAATCTCAGGCTGCTATGGTTCTGACAGTTGATAGTCCCTTTGTTCGTCTTAATTGTCAGGTCGAGTCATCATTGCTTATCAGATGGTATGTGCCAGGCCTGTGTGCACTCCACTGGGGTGTGATTTCTATGTGAAGTAATTAGCCACCAGCTGCGTACGGGCTGCCTCACCCCGTGCCCTCTCCCCTCCCATGCGCAGCGGGCATGCATGTGGTTGGGGATGTGGGGGCACCACCATGTCCACGGCCAGGCCCCGGCGTGTTGCAACATTGTGCAGGACACATGCTGCCACTATGATCCTGCACACTACTGGGGGCGCATATAACAGCTGCCCGCCAGAACGGTCAAGGGAGCGAAAGCGTGACTTGAGCACTCCGAATGTGCGCTCCACTATGTCCCGGGTTGCAATATGGGCTGTGTTGTATCTTACCTCTGGAGGCGTGATGGGGTTCTGAATTGGCATCATCATGTGGGTGCTCAGAGGGTAGGCACTGTCCCCTGGTGAGGAGGTGATGGGTATCATTAGTGGGGTAGTGACATAACTCTGCATCTGACATGCATGCATGTGCAGTGGCATTCATACTCACCAAGCAGCCATGTATCGCCATGCCGCCCAGCTTCTAGGTCCCGGCTTAGGGTAGACATTCGGTAAATGAAGATGTCGTGGGTAGACCCTGGATAGTTGGCATATACTGAGGTGATGATTCCCTTAGCATTACATACTACCTGCACGTTGATGGAATGCCAGTGCTTGCGGTTCCTATAGATGTGCTCAGATGCCCTGGGGGGACATAGTGCCACATGGGTGCAGTCAATGGCACCTAGCACTTTTGGGAATTGTGCCACACCGTAGAAATCGAGGGTGGCAGCCTGCCTTTCTGCAGGTGTCCTGGGCAGGTATATGTGCCTACTGACTGATGGGCGTGCAGTGATGATGTTCAAGACCTGGTGTAGGCAGCGTGACTGCGTGGCCTGTGACACCCCACCCACTATGGCACTTGTCCGATGAAATGATCCTGTGGCCAAGAAGTGCAGTACATTGAGGACCTTCTCCAGGGGGCTGAGTGCTTGGGAGCACAGGGTGGGTGATGTGAGATCATCCTCCCACTCACTGACCAGGTCCAGTATTATGTGTGGGGGAAACCTGTACCTCCCATACACCTGGTCATCAGGCATCCCAAAAAGGCTGGTTCTGGGAGTGAAAATTCGGGCCCTCACTATCCTCCTCCTCCTTTGTTAACCCACGGCCACTGCTGCTAGGAATGGTATATTCATCCTGGCGTATGAGCTTGTTTGTTGTTTGCACGCACTTTTATGCTGCGCGGGTCGACGTACACCTGCTTCATTCTGGCGTACGTGTCTCAGGATTGGACCATTTTTCGGCACGTCGTAGGCGAACGTGTGAATCTTCCCGCCCACCCCAGGAATACACGTAGCACGCTCTCACAGGCACAGTCGCGGGTAAATATTCCCGCCCACCCCTGGAATACATGTAACCCACTCTCATAGGCCCAATCGCGTGTGGAAGTTCACGCGCACCCCGAAGTACACGTACCCAGGCTAATCGCGTGTGGAACTTCCCGCGCACCCCGTAGTACACGTACCCAGGAAAATTGCGTGTGGAAGTTCACACGCACCCCGAAGTGCATGTACCCAGGCCAATCGCGTGTGGAACTTCCCACGCACCCCGAAGTACACGTACCCAGGCTAATCACGTGTGGAACTTCCCGCGCACCCAGGAACACGAGCACATGCTATTTTTCACACAGCGGTGTCCGTGTTTGTCGGTGCCCCTTTGCACCTCATTTGTCCTAGAGGGCCACTGTATGGGCCATTCATCATGGCTGTATATGGGTGCTTTTTGTTAGCGCACATTTTGGCGCACATTTTTTTCAGTCGCACGGGCACTACCGCCTGCTTTCTTGTGGCGTACTTGTTTGGCCCTGTGCGCGTCTTTGACCGTGCGCTGGTTTGCCCTATTCGATTCCATGAATACGGGTTGTAGGCGAGCGTGTGGGCGTTCCGTGCACTTGCCTCCTGTACTTCCCCCGTGATGCCCATATTTTCACGCGTTGTTCTCCATTCCGAGTGTTACGCCCCGTGTTCCGCCTACTTTTGTGATGTGCGCCGTGCTATGTGCATTTTCGCAGTGGCCGTGGCGCATGCTGTTGGATGACCTGTGCGCCGGCGTGCGCGGCGCACATTTTTAGCGCACATCCAATGTTTTTCTCGCGCACAGACTTCCATGAATCACTGTGCACTGGTTTTCCTGCGGTTTTTGCACTTGCACTGCGATTTTGGCACTTTTCCTGCGATTCGCACGTTTTGGCACCTGTGCGCGGGAATTTTACGCGCACATTAATTCCATGAATCGACCCCTGAATGTCCAGAAGGGACACCACACAAGTGCATGATGTTTTGAAGGTACTTTTCCACATTTCTATGTCAGAAGCTCACTCTCAGCAGTTTCAAATAAAAATCCTGTTAGAAACGTAGATGATCCCCAGTCCATGGGGTATATGCGGAGATAGGAACACGCAACTAAATGTACCCCCCCTTTCTTTTCTTTTCTTTCCCTCTATCTCCCTACAGGGGTCCTTGGACGAGTTATAAAAGTTTCTCATCCTTTGGCCCCGCTCTACATATGCTTACCCCACATCCGTGGCGCTAAGCACTCCTGTGGCACTCACATCAAATTTGGTGTCCTGATTTGTATGCAGCCCCCAGGCAAAAGGGCTGGCATATAAGAGAAAATCTTTAGGAGACCTTTGGTGAGTTAACATACTCATGATGTACGCCAACCACAGGAAACCAGAGGCATTATTACCTTTTACCCTTCCTCACTCCAAGCCTATTGAAATGATTCATTTTTTATATTATTTTTCCACTGCATTAAGTGAATGCAAATATTACTAGTTGCCTTAAAATGTCCAGTAAGGAAACACACAAACTCTCAAAGAGGACACACCATTGATTTTCTCCTCTTTGGTCTTTTTTTTGTTACAGGGGCCGTTTTTTCACCCTGAAGAAGAACAATAAGAATTCATTCTGACTCAGTTGAAAATGAGCATTTAATTGCCACCGAAACGTGAACTCTGCAAGGGGGAACACTGAGCTCAACACAAGGGTCTACAGACTGATACTCTCTACGTGATCCATGTTTACTTATTGGTTATACCAGAACCTTACCTCCTGCAACGTTCACTTCATATCTATGTATCTAAGCTTTGACATCTGTTTATTCAGAATTTTCACTGCCACAGCTACAGTACTTGCTTATTAGACCTTTGGTACATGATTATTAGAATCTCCATTACCATAGAGACTGGGCCTCTGTTTATTAGAATTTGACATGTGTCTATTAAAATCCTTTTTTATAATAGACATATGCAGTGTGATTTATGTGGCACCATTTTCTCAGATCATAGGTTTCAAACCACCATGAATATATAGGTGTATTTCATGTTTTTGTTTTCTGATTTTATGTGATTATGTTTTCATTAGGGTTCCTTAGAGAACCAAATTAGCTTAGGGACCATTGTATTTTTTACACTGTTTTGTTGATGACAACAATATATTTTCTTGTTTCAAATAATACATGTTGCTATATGTGCAAGTGTATATATATATAAAAGGAAATTGTTGTTACATCACAGCCAATTATGTTCACTATGCAGCCCCTTTATGTGGGTTCCTTACTGGACAATACTATGGGCTATATGTTTTGGGATGTATTCCACTACTAATAAAAAGGGTTCCCCTTAAATTTTTTGAAAAACTCTCTTAGAGTATAATTCTGATGGGTAGAACCCCCGTGTAGCAGCAACCTGTTTTCTGTTTTTAATGGGTACAATTTCTGTGACAGTGTTTTGTCAAATGATATGTCATTCCAGAGGTCTTTCAGCTCTGTTTTCTCTACTTTGGTTAAGTTGGCTGTGACATATTGTGCAACTGCAGTGAAATTGTCTGCAATGTACTGCACATCTGTATTTGCATTCCATAGAAGAGCAATGACTATACTGTAATCATTGATGTACTTTGATGCTTCAGCTCTTTGTATGCAGTATGTGTTCTTAGGCAATTTGCCTTTCACACTGTATCTAACAGAAGACATGAAACTGTTTACTTATCCTTTTTCTGAAACAGGTCTAGGGAATGCAAAGCGGCATTTGGTGTAGTACATGCCTTTGTTTTTAAATTTGCACCGACAATACTTGACACATTTGTGTCTTTGAAACTGCAAAATTTGGGCATTTAGGTATGTATGTGTACATTCTGAATAGATTTTGCAAGTGACATATTTGTGAATGAACTGCAAAACAATGGCATCACTGTCCTGACCAAATTTAGGAGCATCTTTCATCCACAAAAGCATGTGGATGTGTGGTGCTCCTCTGGCTTGTTATTCTTTTCTACAAAATAATTGTTGCACTTCTCCTACGGGAGGAACTGTTTTATTACAAATGATGTGCATCATTGCAATAAAGCAATGATGGAAGTACTTTGATATTCACAGGATCAAAAGAGCATTGGTCTCCTGGTGTTTTTATGTCTATATTTGCTTTGTTTTCATTTGCTATGCATAGGAAATTGTGCAAGTCTTCCCATGCATGCTCTGCACAACTAAATGTCCCAAACCATGTGGGCGGGCCAAGGTTGAGTATCATACAGCGTACATCTGTGTGACGTCGGAACCAGTATTCTTCGTACCATGCATGTTTGCTAAAAGATCTGTAATACTTGAATGTAAAACATAATCTTTTTATTTCACCTTTTAAAGTAGCTGCATAGCAGACATATTTTGAAAATTGGAACTTGTTTTCAATGTGTGTGCAACACTGTAATATAGAGTTGGTAGTTCACTTTCAAAGAGCAGGTGGAATATGCATTCAATGTTTTATCTGAATGTGGGGTCTTCAGAATACATTTGTAACGAGTGGTATTCAAATGATGGTATTTATGTGGGTCTTTCATCGTACCTTCCACCTTTTCCAGTAGGAAAAATTAGGGGAAAGGCTTGTGCTTCTAGACTTTTTTCCCATAGGCTGATTGGAGATCCTTTGGCTTGCCGCATTTGGTATGTTTCCAGTGCATCGTCTATGGTGTCTTTGGAGTGCAGTGGGTGAATTGTATAGTGGTCTAAAATATTGGATGCTGTAGTAGGATCTAGAAGTTGAAATTTGCCAGTTGCTGATGAGTCTTGAATTATTTTGGCAGTTTGCTGCAGGTTTTCTTCAATGTTTATTTATTTGTAGTATTCATTGTTGTTTTTTAGATATTGCAGGGCTTCTCTAACTTTATGTAAGTCCACTAGTTGCTGGCAAATTGTGTTGTCTTTTGCAGGTATGACATTCACTAGGATAATCAAAGATTGATCTATTGGCTGTTGCAAACCCTGGGTGTCTACATTTTCTTGAGATGTAATGGCAAATTAACTACTTTGACACAAATGCCTTTTAGTAATTCGGAGGAAGGCAGTTTTGCTGTTTTTGGTTGAAACCGTATTATTGCTTGAAATGGGTGCACTGTTTGTATTATAATGCTCTCATACAAGTTAAGTTGTGTAGTGGTTTTCATAGTGGGAATATTTCCAAGTTATTAGTTATAGCCCATGAAGGTATTTGGTTGTTGTCAAGTATCTGCAAATGTCACAATCACAGTCACTGGAGGGAAGAGAGATCGACACTCTCCCCCGAACCACGGAAGCCGAATGAACTCGACCCTCCCACCGTGGTTGGCACAGGCGCCTGCTTTAGATAACAGGTCACAACGTGGCAGCCAATGGGGGGAAGAGGGGTTATGGAGAGGTTGTGGATAGGGAGGGGAATTTAGGTAAACCGGAAAGAGGATGAGGAACTCCTACAGTGGATGGGATCAGGGAAGCACCAGGAAAAAACCCTACTCTGTTTAACATACAACAAGCATTACATTCACCAGTACTCCTGACATGTGTTTAACTCCAGAATAGTACATCTTAATACGTGTACAATACCATGATTACTTCAGACTCTGACTGAAACAACACATACGCAAGCAATATGAACACATAAGGGAATACTTTCCAGAATGATTAAACATTACACATGGCCCGTAGGGCAGCGTTAGCAACATACAACATAAACACACTTTCCTTAGTTTCATTCACTAGTGAAAAGTTATGGTCCATTTGCAATAAGTCCGGAATGACCTAAATACACACTTTAGAATGCTCTTGTGCCACATGCATAACCAAGACACTTAGTTTTGTTCCCAACATGTAAAATACAAGAAATGCGGTTGTTACTTATCTTAGATCTGTGTGCCCCTCGGGACCTCCCAGACACAAATGGAAATACCTGAACAATCACTTCAAGCCGTTTTGCTAATGGTGCCCCGTATTGCCCTCATGAGTACTTAACTAGAGTCTGGGAAACCCAGACGAAGAACTTCAAGCGTTGTATTGCCGGTGACTCAGCGCCCCTCCTGCTTCCTGCTGCAAAGTGAACGCGTAAACTTCCTAGCGTTCATTGCCTCAGTAGCACGCAAATTCCAACTCCTTGAGGCCGAACGCGGCCATTTGCCTTCCGCCGCACACTGACAAAACAATAAGCCACACCTGCCGGTAACCGTTGCCTGCCTTTAAGCTGCATTGATACTTAATGCATTGAAGCTGACAAGGCGCACACGGGCTGAACTACCCAGAACCACCAAGGATGGTGGGAATTGTAGTTTTCACATCCAATTCAGCCCATAATGTCTCAATGGGCGTATTTACAGACTCCACGCCTTTTCCAGCCCTGATTCCTGACATTACCTCCTCTTCCAGGGCTCCTTCCAGGACCTGGTTTACCCGGGTTGCGTAAATGAAATTGTTTCACTAACCTGGGAGCATGGACCTCTCTAGCTGGTTCCCAAGAACAATCATCAAAACTGTTAGGCGGAAACCTGTGCAGTTCCCTCTGGGACCACTGCAAAAGATTTAGGACTACAGGTGTTTGGCGGTGAACCCACTTGGTAGCAGTATGTACCACACAGATTCACTTGGTAGCTGTGGCTGAGCAGTCAGACTTCTCTCAAGAAAAGTTGAGCAGTATGTGGAGTATACAAAATAGGGCAATTCTTCACAGCAAGAAAAGCAAACACGCAACGAGGCTTAGTGTAAAGATATTAAGGTATTTATTTATAGCAGAACATCTATGAAAAACACTAAAGCAAATCACGGCAAACAAATCAAACACAATTACTCTACGGAGTAGAAAACGATCAATCCCCCTAGCAAAAATATCGACAACTCTAGGTTCTACCGGTACCACTTATTTTCAGACAGAGGTGTATACCTCAACCTAGATGACACTCGAATATTAGTTAGGATGGGAGAGAAAAAGATAGGCAGGTTATGCAGTCAACACAGTTCAATCCTACGCGGATAAAATGCAAGGCAGGAAGGCAAGAATCGCAATAGATCATAAAGTTCAGAGGCCAGGTCCACTCGGAGAGAGGCAAAGCGCGATGTCCCAACAAGTCTCTAGCGGAGATGCATTCAAGTCTTTATAGCAAATTAGTATCGGCAGATTGAACCAGTTCAGAACCAAGAATGAGCAAAGCTTGGAGGCGACCCAACGGAACGGAGAGGATTAAGACACCTCACTCGAACCGATTGAAAGGGAAGCCAGGTGGACACAGTACCTTGTTGTGGAGGGCAGCTCCGGCGGGGGCAGTTGTTCCTGGTGGTGGATGCAAGTCGGGTCTTTGCCAAGAGAAGAGATGATCTCGTATTCGAAGAAAGTGAAGTCCGGTTCACCACCAGGGAAGAGACCAGCCGCGGAGTGCTCCGTCACAAGGCACCACCTTTTGGTCGCGGTACAGGGGTAGTGGCTATCTGGTTGCCGAGGTGCTCTGCACGGGCAATTCGACCACTGCGTCCTGAGGTGAATAAAAAGCAAAGGGGACTGGTTGTTCCCACCAGTCAGGGGAAGAGACTCTCCGGCAGGGAGATCTCCTCTGTCGTCGGGAAGTGGTGAGTCGGTTCCGCAGGGCTCCACCGGAGGTGTTGTCGTGCAGGGTGGCTCAGCGTTACCCCCATTCATTCAGCCTAGCTGTCAATCAACACATGCTAAGTGGTGAGCGGGAAGGCTCACCACCTGGGCCAATCACTCCAGAGTGCGACCGGAGTTGGCAAGGCAACTCGGTCCAGGGTGCCTAAACCCCCACCCACACCCCTGTGGTAACCCAGACAGATTGGCACCACTCTGGAGGGTCTCTGTACAGAGGCCTGCCAAAAGTGAAACAAAAGGCTCAACCTTTGGTTTAGGAGTCACAGAGACGAACACAGACGCCATTTTACAAACCGAGTTCTGGCAGAAAATATCATCCGATAAACTTATTTAAGATAAGTAGGAAAAGTATCAATCTCCAACAACGGGACGAATCCCATAGGGTTATGTCCGGGGTCGAACATAACAAGTAGTTTCCACTGCCACCAGCCAAAACTCGACGAGGGGGGACGGGACAGTGCCCCCTCGAGTAACAGGTCCAGGAGTAATCGAATTACCCCTACTAGTACGTCCACAATAAGATGGTTGGTACTAGTCCTGTTAGTAAATTTAGGTCTAGTAAAGCCAATGGTGACTTTACATGCCCGGGGAGACAGTAGTCAGTCCCCGGGTATGGAGTCTATGGTGGGGGATCCGTAAGGACGCCCCCGTGTTACGGCACGTAGGGTGCGGTGTAACACACATAGAAAAACATATGAGACCCTATGGAGTAAAAGAGCCCATAGAACACATTAACATCCAAAGGAATTACACACATTCATGTCCAAGAGTGGGAGAAAAAAAGAGTCTCACTCTTGGCAGGATGGAAAAACAAACTCCCGGAATCCAGCAAAGCTGCTGGGGGACTCACTAGGTTAGGAAATTCAGCCTAAACAGAGAATTCTCCCTAACACTCGCCCCCCCCCCCCCCCCCCAGACTAAGGGACAGGAGGATTTAATCCACTCCTGGATGAATCTCATACCTCTAGTCGATGACATACATCCTAGAGAGACCATCAGCATTTTGGTGGTGACATCCTGACCTGTGCTCAATGGTGAAATCAAACCCTTGCAGGCAGATCGACCATCTCAATAGTTTTGGGTTTTCCCCTTTCATTTGCATTAACCATCTCATGAGTTGGTGGTCAGTCTGAATGACGAAAGTAGAACCATACAAGTACGGCCTAAACTTCTTCAGCGCCCACACGATAGCAAAGCACTCTCTTTCGATTGTTGCCCACCTTGTTTCAGGATCCTTCAGCTTGCGGCTGATGAAGCAAACGGGGTGCTCCCTACCTTTCCCATCCAGTTGACTGAGTATGACACCTATTCCTACATTTGAAGCATCTGTCTGCACAATGAAGTGTTGGCGGTAATCAGGAGCTCTGAGTATTGGGGCTTGGCAAAGAGCCTTTTTCAGGTTTTCAAAAGCCTGATTGCACTCCTCGTTCCATTTAACCTTTTTAGGGAATTTGGGCGAGGAGATGACATTCAGTGGAGAAGCTATGGTCCCATAGTTCTCTATGAAATTCCTGTAATACCCGGTGAGGCCTAGGAAGGCTCTCACCTGGGTTTGAGTAGTCGGTGTTGTCCAATTTTGCACAGCTTCAATCTTACTGAGCAAAGGCCTTATTTCTCCACCGCCTACCTCATGCCCAAGATAGACTACCTTACTCTGTCCAATTTGGCATTTACTCGCTTTTATGGTCAGATTGGCTCGTCCAAGAGCCTGCAAAACATCTCTCAGGTGGGTTACATGTTCTTCCCAGGAATTGCTGAACACTGCGATGTCATCCAAGTATGCCATGCAGAAGTCCTCCATCACATTTTGAACCTGGTTTACCATCCGTTGAAACGTAGCAGGTGCATTTTTCAATCCGAATGTCATTACCTTAAACTGGTATAGGCCAACGGGGGTAGAAAATGCAGTTTTCTCCTTGGCATGGTCTGTCAGGGCTATTTGCCAATAGCCTGACGTCAAGTCAAATGTGCTGAGGAACTTGGTGGCGCCAAGTTTATCCACCAACTCATCTGTTCTTGGCAAACGGTGGGCATCAGTCTTGGTGACTGCATTAAGAGCTCTATAATCCACGCAGAATATAAGTTCTTTAGATCCGGCCTTTGGTACTAACACAACTGGGCTAGACCATGGACTAGTAGAGGGCTCTATTACCCCGAGATCAAGCATCTTGCTGACCTCACCTTTGATGTGGGTTTGTACGTTCTCTGACATTCTGTATCCTCTGCTCTTGACAGGCAGACAGTCACCAGTGATTATGTCGTGCTGGCCCCAAGGGGTCAAGCCTGGTGAAAGCGAGAACAGAGAGGCAAACTAATTCAACATAGATTTGCACTCTTCTTGTTGCTCGGGTGTCAGATTGGAGGAGAGATTTACTCCTTCAATTTTTTCATCTAAAGGTAAGCCTCTGAGGAGATCCGGAAGAGCTTCACTCTCTTCTTCTTCCTCGGATGATGCCAGAAGCAACGCTCCTACATCAGGTCGCGAGACATATGCTTTAAGTCGGTTGGTGTGAAAGACTGTCGGAGCCTCCTTGGGATTGCCCAAGTCCACCAGATAGTTAACCTCTCCGAGTTTACCCACTACTCGGAAGGGTCCCATCCACTTATCTTGCAAGGCCCTCTGCCTTGTTGGGATCATAACGAGAACGAGCTGGTCTTAAGCGAACTCAACCATGTTAGCCTTCTGATCGTGCCAGTGCTTGACCAATGCTTGTCCAGCTTTCAAGTTATCACTTGCTTCCGTCATCATGTGCGACATTCTCCTCCGGAGACCTATCACGTAGTCAGTCACTCTGACTGGCTTGGGGGAAGGAGCACTCTCCAACCCCTCCTTAATCAGGGCCAATGCATCTCTGACGGGATGACCATAGAGTAGTTCGAAGGGAGAGTAACCTACTCCCTCCTGAGGGACTTCTCTATAAGCACAGAGAAGGCATGGCAGTAGAAGGTCCCACTTACGCTTAAGGGGTTCTTCTAAAGCACCTATCATGCTCTTCATGGTTCGGTTGAACCGTTCTACCAACCCAATGGTTTGTGGGTGGTAAGCTGTTGAGAACTTGTAAGTAACTCGACAGGTTTTCCACATGGCTTTCATGTAGTGGGACATAAAGTTTGACCCCCTGTCAGAGATTACTTCCTTAGGAAACCCGACCCTAAAAAAAAATAACAAGGAAGGCCATAGCCACAGCCGGAGCTGTAACAGTCCTCATAGGAATTGCCTCAGGATTCCTAGCAGCATGGTCTACTACAACAAGGATAAACTTGTTGCCTGAGGAGGTTGGAGGATCAAGGGGACCAACAATGTCAATCCCTACTCTCTGAAATGGGACTCCCACAACTGGGAGAGGCACTAAAGGTGCCACATTCTTGGAGCCAACCTTACCAGAGATCTGGCAGGTGTGGTAGCTCCTGCAGTGTTTTTCTATCTCGGCCCCCACCTTCTGCCAATAGAAGTAGAGAGATCGCCTTTACTTAGTCTTCTTGAAACTCAAGTGACCAGCCAAAGGAATCTCGTGGGCTAACTGCAAGAACTGTGGTCTGTTCTTTTGGGGTACTACAAGTTGTTTGTAGTCTCCAGGTGCAGACTCGGTCGGTTCACTGTAGAAGAGGCCATCTTCCCAGTGCAACCTGTATTTCCCAGGCTCTTGCCCTTCAGCCCGAGCTTCTGCCTGGTGGCGAAGACCTTCCAGAGTTGGACATTCTCTCTGTCCCTTACTGAAGTCTGCCCTGCTGGGTCCACCTTCTGCCAGTAAAGACTGCAGCTCAGGATGGTCCACAGGATCCAGATCTCCAATGAGTTCCTGGCCTTCCATTAGCTCTTCCTCAGAGTCTAATTCTACCACACAGGGTTGTACCTCCCTCTCAGCCTCGGCTGGAGGTGGAGTTACGGGTGTGACTTTGGACAACCGCGGGGAAGTCCGTGTCGGCTGCACTGGAATGCTGGCGGCTGGTTTCGGGATAGAAGTTTTAGGTTTCCCTTTCGCTTCTGATTTCTTGGAGACAGCGGCCGACAATTCCAGTGGAGCAGGAGTGATATCTTTCTTCATCATCTCCTGGAGAGTTCCGCGCATGGTCCTCTCTCTTGAAGGTCTGGTTAGCTCCTGTAACCGTTTACTAGGAGGTCTGGGAGTATGCAATACAACTCCGAGAGTCTTCAAATCATTACCCAACAGTACGCGTCCTGGTACCTCACTCTGTATGCTGACAGGTATCTTCACAGTCATGTCGTTACACTGGATGAGAACTGGTAATTGGGGAAGCATCTGCACAGGCCCTCCAGCTAACTTGGTGAGGCGTTTGGGTGCCTTAGCAACATCCTCAGCCTGAAAAAAACGATTTATCCACCACAGTTATGCTGGCCCCAGTGTCCCTAATGGCAGGTGTCTCCTAACCATTCACCTGGACACTGTCCTTATAATACTCTTTAGTATTATCGGGGATAGAATTATAGACATCTAAATTCTGTTGTTCCCACAACCCCAGAGATACTAAAGAAACGCTGGCTGAGACTCCAATGGGTTCATCAGCTAGCAGTAGAAAGTTTCCACTTGCCATTTGGACTTCCTCCTCTGGAGCGAAGGCTAAGGAGACAAGCTGGACCCCTGAAGGTTTACCCTTACATCTGGGATCTCCTTTCACGTGGTCAGTCGAGCCACAAACAAAGCATTTACCGAATGCTTTCTGGAATGGCGGCTTGTTCTGACCTCCTTCCGGTTTGGCACCAGAAGACACACTATTCTGCTGTGGTTTTCCCGGTGGCTTACCCTTCTGGTTTTGTTTGGGGCCCTCTTTGGAATGTGAGTTATTCGAATTCTCTTTTTTAGGCTGTTTTCCCTCATCCTTTTTCTGAGTTGCCCCAGAATCCTTATGAGTAGCCCTGTTGGCAACCCACAAGTCAGCAGCCTTAGCTAGTGCCCGGGAATCCAATTCCTTCGAATCAGCCAAGTGCTGTCTGAGCTCAGGAGAACAGGCATCATAAATAGACTCCAACATAAAAAGATTTCTCATACCCTCATAAGTGTTCACTTTGTAACCCTTAATCCATCCCTCTAGGTTTTTCAACCCTTCACTCACCCAGGTAGCCCAAGGGGTACCATCATGCTTTTTGAGGGTTCTAAACCTCTTAGATACTGGGAAGGGGTCTTCCCGAATCTAGCTATTAAAGCTAGTTTCACACTTTCGTAATCCGTCTTATCCGCCTCCCCCAACTCCATTACCACATCAGTCGCAACAGGAGGGAGCCTAGAGAACAACCAGGGAAGCAAAGCATTCCCGGTGATGTCCTGGAGCCCATGATTGTATTCAAACAGTTTCAACCAATCCAACACATCCAATGTCGGTACATACATACCCACTAATTCCTTCGGCATCCGGGGTCTTTTGGGACTGGAGCTCCTAGAGGAATCAGAGGAGAGAGAAGCATTTTCCATAGACAACTTTTTCATCTCTAACTCGTGATTAAGTTCTATTTCCCTGAGTCTCAACTCAGCTTGCTTCTGCTCAGCCTGGGCATTCATCCATCTGAACTCGAGCTCTTGGTTTCGTTCAGATTGAGCCAAGAACCGTTTGTATTCTAGTTCGAGCTTCATTTTTTCAAGTTCAAAATAAGCAGGGTTACTTGTGGGACCTGGTATGGGCCCCGTAGGCACAGCTGGTAAGGCAGGTAGAGAAGCAGGGGAGACAGTTTTGTTAGCCTCTCCGTCCTCGTCAGCCTCTTCATCGCTATCATCAGAATTACAATTCAGATCAACACCATTACTGTTATCTACAGTCGCTGGAGAGACTGGTTCCTCTGAACCAGTAACCAGACTTTGGTTCGCCAGCAATCTCTCGATTATTTCTAACTTCTTGCCTCTTACAGAAAGATTCTCTTGCCTACAGAGAGCTTGCAGACTCTCAGTATTTTCACCTGACAAAGACTCTTGACTGTAAGTTTCCATCGTAGACATGTTTTTTGAAAGTTGCTTTTTGTGTAAAGTTTTGTGGTTAGTTATCCTACAGTGTCGAAAAGCACTCTAAACTGTATACTCGATACAAATCCCACCGCTGTACACCAGTGTTAGGCGGAAACCTGTGCAGTTCCCTCTGGGACCATTGCAAAAGATTTAGGACTACAGGTGTTTGGCGGTGAACCCACTTGGTAGCAGTCTGTACCACACAGATTCACTTGGTAGCTGTGGCTGAGCAGTCAGACTTCTCTCAAGAAAAGTTGAGCAGTATGTGGAGTACACAAAATAGGGCAATTCTTCACAGCAAGACAAGCAAACACGCAACGAGGCTTAGTGTAAAGATATTAAGGTATTTATTTATAGCAGAACATCTATGAAAAACACTAAAGCAAATCACGGCAAACAAATCAAACACAATTACTCTACAGAGTAGAAAACGATCAATCCCCCTAGCAAAAATATCGACAACTCTAGGTTCTACCAGTACCACTTATTTTCAGACAGAGGTGTATACCTCAACCTAGATGACACTCGAATATTAGTTAGGACGGGAGAGAAAAAGATAGGCAGGTTATGCAGTCAACACAGTTCAATCCTACGCGGATAAAATGCAAGGCAGGAAGGCAAGAATCGCAATAGATCATAAAGTTCAGAGGCCAGGCCCACTCGTAGAGAGGCAAGGCGCAATGTCCCAACAAGTCTCTAGCGGAGATGCATTCAAGTCTTTATAGCAAATTAGTATCGGCAGATTGAACCAGTTCAGAACCAAGAATGAGCAAAGCTTGCAGGCGACCCAACGGAACGGAGAGGATTAAGACACCTCACTCGAACCGATCGAAAGGGAAGCCAGGCGGACACAGTACCTTGTTGTGGAGGGCAGCTCCGGGGGGGGCAGTTGTTCTTGGTGGTGGATGCACGTCGGGTCTTTGCCAAGAGAAGAGATGATCTCATATTCGAAGAAAGTGAAGTCCGGTGCACCACCAGGGAAGAGACCAGCCGCGGAGTGCTCCGTCACAAGGCACCACCTTTTGGTCGCGGTACAGGGGTAGTGGCTATCTGGTTGCCAAGGTGCTCTGCACGGGCAATTCGACCACTGCGTCCTGAGGTGAATAAAAAGCAAAGGGGACTGGTTGTTCCCACCAGTCAGGGGAAGAAACTCTCCGGCAGGGAGATCTCCTCTGTCGTCGTGAAGTGGTGAGTCGGTTCCGCAGGGCTCCAATGGAGGTGTCGTCGTGCAGGTCGGCTCAGCGTTACCCTCGTCGGATTCTTAGGTCCTGTGGCGACCTCTGAAGATCCAGTCCCAAAAGCCCTGCTTTTATGCAGAAAACCCCCATTCATTCAGCCTAGCTGTCAATCAACACATGCTAAGTGGTGAGCGGGAAGGCTCACCACCTGGGCCAATCACACCAGAGTGCGACCGGAGTTGGCAAGGCAACTCAGTCCAGGGTGCCTAAACCCCCTCCCACACCCCTGAGGTAACCCAGACAGAATGGCACCACTCTGGAGCGTCTCTGTACAGAGGCCCGCCAAAAGTGGAACAAAAGGCTCAACCTTTGGTTTAGGAGTCACAGAGACGAACACAGACGCCATTTTACAAACCGAGTTCTGGCAGAAAATACCATCCGATAAACTTATTTAAGATAAATAGATCGGTGGTACGTTAGAGATTAGCGAGGAAAAGTATCAATCTCCAACAATGGGACGAATCCCATAGGGTTATGTCCGGGGTCGAACATAACAAGTAGTTTGCCACTGCCACCAGCCAAAACTCGATGAGGGGGGACGGGACAGTGCCCCCTCGAGTAACAGGTCCAGGAGTAATCGAATTACCCCTACTAGTACGTCCACAATAAGATGGTTGGTACTAGTCCTGTTAGTAAATTTAGGTCTAGTAAAGCCAATGGTGACTTTACATGCCTGGGGAGACAGTAGTCAGTCCCCGGGTATGGATTCTATGGTGGGGGATCCGTTAGGACGCCCCCGTGTTACCGCACGTACGGTGCGGTGTAACACACATAGAAAAACATATGAGACCCTATGGAGTAAAAGACCCGATAGCCCATAGAACACATTGACATCCAAAGGAATTACACACATTCATGTCCAAGAGTGGGAGAAAAAAAGAGTCTCACTCTTGGCAGGATGGAAAAACAAACTCCTGAAATCCAGCAAAGCTGCTGGGGGACTCACTAGGTTAGGAAATTCAGCCTAAACAGAGAATTCTCCCTAACAAAAACCATAACGTTCCCAATGGATCAAATACCATAGTCGTCCGTATCTTCTTTTAGAATCCACGATGCATTTTACTTCGTATTCCATGTTCCCATCTTTCACTATAGCCGGAGGTTTTTTCGTAGTTGTCCCTGGAGCTGCGGGTTTAAGCAAAGAAACATGGAATACTGGGTGTATGTGTAGGGTTTTTGGTAAACACAGTTTCATAGCTGATTGTGACACCCATGCAATGATTTCATAAGGTCCACTATATCTAGGCATACATTTTTGAGATCCCACTATAGCGAGATTTCTAAACTATGTCCCCTACTTTATAAGGCGGACTCTCCTGTCTGTGTTTGTCAGAATGTTTTTTATAGGCTTTCTTAGCCTGTTCCAAATTAGTGTGTGCTTTCTGTCGGATCTTGAGAAGCAACTGTTTTCGGTCTTGTAACACTGGTAGATTCTCCACTTCCGGTACATTTTCTGGTATCATATTCTGCTCATACCCAAATAGGCATTTGTTAGGAGACATACCCAAGGACGTATGCAGTGTGTTGTTATATGTAAATTCCGCCAACCAGAGTGCCTGTGCCCACGACTCCCGGCCATCACCTAAATAGCCTCTCAAGTATTGTTTGAGTGTTTGATTGACTCGTTCTGTCTGACCATCAGTTTGAGGGTGATAACTAGTGGAAAGAGCACAGTTGATTCCCAACATGCGACAAAAAGCACGCCAAAATCGTGAAGTAAATTGAGGTCCTCTGTCCGAAACAATACTGTTTGGCAAACCATGCAGTCTAACCACATGTTGAAGAAACAATTCCTCTAACCTGCCTGCTCCAGGTATGCCTTCACAAGGAATAAAATGCGCTTGCTTGGACAAAAAATCCACCACTACCCGAATAGTGTCAAATTGCTTATCAGATGGAAGGTGGGTAATGAAATCCATTGATATGTGAGTCCATACTTTCTGAGGGGTTGGTAATGGTTGTAGTAACCCTATTTTCTTGACATGATCTGCTTTGTTTCTCATACAATTTTCACATTTCACTAGATAATGGCCCACATCCTGTCTCAACGTAGGCCACCAGAAATATTTTTCTAGCATATTTTGCATTTTCCTTTGCCCAGCATGTCCCGCTAAGGGAGAATTATGACACCAATATAATGCTTTTTCCTGTACTTCTTTAGTAGGTAGAAACAATCGATCTTGATGGCATGGCAACCCTTGCCACACCTTTCTTGCTGGATGACTGTCGCACCACTTCTGGAGTTGCCGAGGTGGTAATGCCTTTTTAACCTCCCCTATTAAGTTTGTTATGATTGCTCCAATGATTTTCTCAGGAGGAATAATTGTTTTAACTTCACTCACATCACTCTCCATATTTTGCTGCCTAGACAGTGCATCCGCTATTCCATTATTCTTGCCTGGCCTGAATGTTACCACAAAGTCAAATTCATTAAAATACTGAGACCAGCGAAGTTGTCTGGGACTAAGTTTGTGAACAGTTTTAATGTATTGCAAATTCTTATGATCAGTTACCACTACTTCCTGATGCTTAGCCCCCAATAGGTAATGTCTCCACTCTAAAAATGCTGATTGAATAGCCAACAACTCCTTATCCGTGATTGAATAGTTTTGTTCACAACCTGATAACTTTCTAGAAAAGAATGCCACTAGATGCCATACCCCCTCCTTATCCTTCCGTGACAATATGGCCCCTACTGCCAAATTATTAGCGTCAGTCTCCGCCTGGAAGACTTGACTGGTATCTGGATGTTTCAACACCGATGCAGTTGTAAATGCAACCTTTAAAGTCTGAAAAGCCTTTTCTGCTTCAGGACCCCAAATGAATGGTGTTGCCTTTTTAAGCAATTGCATTATTGGTGTTACAATGTTTGAGAAATTACTAATAAAACGCCGATAGAAATGGGCAAATCCTAGAAATTATTGGACGTCCTTGATGCATTGAGGAGCTGGCCAATCTGTCACAGCTTGTACTTTCTTGGCATCCATCACTACACCTTCTGGAGTGAGAATTAACCCTAGAAACTCCACCTGCCTGGTGTGAAATGCACATTTCTCCAATTTTACACATAGCTGATACTCCTGCAACCTCTGAAGCACTGCCCTCACATGCTGAACATGCTGCTCTGGTGAATCTGAATAAATCAAAATATCATCAATGTATACAATTACAAACACATCAATGAAATCCCTCAAGACCTCTTGCATAAAGAATTGAAATTCCGCAGGAGCATTACATAATCCGAACGGCATGACCAAATATTCAATCAAACCAAACTTTGTCCAAAAGGCCGTTTTCCACTCATCCACCTCCTGTACTCTGATCAAGTGGTATGCCCCCCTTAAGTCCAACTTAGTGTAAACTTTGGCCTCCCGCACCTAATCCAATAATACTGAAATTAGTGGTAATGGAAACCTATTCTTAATGGTTACTTTGTTCAATGTTCGGTAATCTATACAAGTTCATAAGGTCCCCTCTTTTTTTGGGACAAAAAACAATGGAGAAGAGACCGGGGACGTGGAAGGTTTAATGAATCCCTTTGCCAGCATTTCATCCAAATACTCTCTTAAATGGTTATTTTCTGTTTCTGTCAGAGCGTAAATCCTACTGCAAGGCAACTTCACCCTGCTTCCAATTCAATGACACAATCATATGGGCGATGAGGTGGCAGATGTTCCACCCCACTTTTGTCAAACACCTTTGCGAACTCTCTATATTGCAAGGGAATCCCTACATCCACTGTTCCCACCAACTGATTTCTTCTTTCTTGATTAACCAACCCTTTCGCCAGTCCCACCTCCGATACCATATGTTCTTGACATGTCTGTTCTGTAAATTCAACAGTCTGCTTTCCCCAATCAATTCTGGGATTGTCTTGCACTAACCAGGGCATGCCTAAAATTAAACCAAACTGTGGAGCAGCTATCAAGTCAAAAACAATGTTTTCTGTGTGACCTAATGCAAATGTCATCTGTAAAGTTTGCATTTGTTGTCTGATTGGACCAGACACCAAAGGAGAACCGACCACCGACTGCACCCCTTCCACTCTTGTTTTATCTTGTATTGGTAGTCCTAACTGTTGTGCCAATGTAATATCCACAAAGTTACCTGTGGCTCCTGAATCCACCATTGCCATCACTCCCTGTTCAGACATTGCCCAACATAATGTTACCAAAATATACAAAATGATGTTTTACTTCCAACTGTATTTGCACCAATTTGGGGAACTTTGCTTCCTTCGGGCCTGTCACCTGAGTTCCCCCTAAGGTCGGCCCAATTCTTTTTCCGCCTCCTTCTTGCCTCGCTCCCCTCCAGTACTCCTCTGTGGAGTATTAGGACAGGTACGGATAAAATGAACTGCCTGGCCACAATACAAACACAATTTATTAAGCTTCCGCTGTTCCTTTTCTGCCTCTGATAAAGGTCCTGCATTGGTTCAACATCGCTACTTCTTCCTCCTCTACTCCTGTCCAATCTCACAAACGGGACAGCTTCTGGTTTCTTCTTGTCTCCCCTTCTCTCATTCATTCTATGATCTAATCTAAGAGCTAAATCTATCATCGCCGTACAAGTACCAGGTTGCGGTTCTACTTGCGCAATGGCGTCTTTCAGTTCCTCCCGTAGCCCTTGATAGAACAGTACCATCTGTTTTGCCACTGGCCATTCAGTTTCAATCACTAACCTATTGAACTGTGTCACATATGTAACCAAATCTTGTGATCCCTGTTTTAGTCCTAACAACTCCTTGTCTTGGGCCAATTAAACCTCCCTTCTGTCAAAAAATCTCCCAAATTATCCTAGAAAATTATCCCAGTTATATAACAAGGGGTCATCTTTCTGTACCAAAGGCATCGCCCAGGCTGCTGCATCTCCCGTCAAATAAGATATTACAAAAGCGGTTCTGGCTTGGATGGTCTCAAATGCCGCCGGTTTGCACATAAAATGGAGTCTACATTGAGTTAGAAAGGTCATGTATTTTCTAGGATCCCCTGAAAAACATTCTGGCGCTGCCGAAGGTACATTACTCGGCGGTTGAACAATAACCGTTGGACTTCCCCAGTGGGCATGCCCATAGTAGAGGAAGTACTGGGCCCCTCTAATGGAGTACCTGGTGCTACCAAACCTTCAATGTAGCAGCTTCCTGCCTAGCATTTGCTAATTCCAACTGGATATCCTGTAAAGCCTTTAGCAAATCTGCTAAAGGTGGAGGTGTCGGTTCCATTTGGCTTAGGTGGTTGTGAGTATCCCAATTTGAGGGTGGCTTATTATGTCACAATCACAGTCACTAGAGGGAAGAGAGATCAACACTCTCCCCCGAACCACGGAAGCCAAATGAACTCGACCCTCCCACTGTGGTTGGCACAGGCGCCTGATTTAGATAACAGGTCACCACGTGGCAGCCAATGGGGGGAAGAGGAATTAGGGAGAGGCTGTGGATAGGGAGGGGAATTTAGGTAAACCAGAAAGAGGATGAGGAACTCCTACAGTGGATGGGATCAGGGAAGCACCAGGAAAAAACCCTACTCTGTTTAACATACAACAAACATTACTTTCACCAGTACTCCTGACATGTGTTTAACTCCAGAATAGTACACCTTAATAAGTGTACAATACCATGATTACTTCAGACTCTGACTGAAACAAAACATACGCAAGCAATATGAACACATAAGGGAAAACTTCCCATAATGATTACACATTACACATGGCCCGTAGGGCAGCGTTAGCAACGTACAACTTAAATACACTTTCCTTAGTTTCATTCACTAGTGAAAAGTTATGGTCCATCTGCAATAAGTCCGGAATGACCTAAATACACACTTTAGAATGTTTGTGTGCCACATGCGTAACCAAGACACTTAGTTTTGTTCCCAACATGTAAAATACAAGAAATGCGGTTGTTACTTATCTTAGATCTGGGGGCCCCTCGGGACCTCCCATACACAAATGAAAATACCTGAACAATCACTTCAAGCTGTTTTGCTAATGGTGCCCCGTATTGCCCTCATGAGTACTTAACTGGAGTCTGGGAAACCCTGAGGAATTTCCCAGACGAAGAACTTCAAGCGTTGTATTGCCGGTGACTCAGCGCCCCTCCTGCTTCCTGCTGCACAGTGAACGCGTAAACTTCCGAGCGTGCATTGCCTCAGTAGCACACGAATTCCAACTCCTTGAGGCCGAACGCGGCCGTCTGCCTTCCGCCGCACACTGAAAAAACAATAAGCCACACCTGCCGGTAGCCGTTGCCTGCCTTTAAGCTGCGTTGATCCTTAATGCATTGCAGCTGACAAGGCGCGCACAGGCCGAACTACCCAGAACATATACCTGTAGTTTTCACATCCAATTCAGCCCATAATGTCTCAATAGGCATATTTACACACTCCATGCCTTTGCCAGCCCTGATTCCTGACATTAAAGTATTGAGGGGTTAGTAATATCGTATTTATTTTCTGCGATAAGATAGAGAGCTAATTGGAACAAATGGGATTCCTCATTCTCTTTGATTTTGTACATTATGTCTACAGTTTTGGTGTTCTTTTTTTAAAAGTTCTTCAACAACACACACACACATAGTTTGGTACTTCAGCAGATGTGCTTTTAAAGTTTTGTATTTTTGTTTGTATGTGTGCAATAGTGGGTGGATATCTGCAAGGCTGTTTCTACTCTGTTCTAAAGGTACTGAATTTTCTAAGTGGGTTTCACTTCCAAAATATTTGCTTTGGGTGTGTTCTATTTCTTCGAGTGGTTCTTTGGCTGTACCATGTAGAAAAATGTTATTTAAATATTCCAGTGCTATAGCAGGAATGTTTGTATAGTACAGTTTATAAATGAAATTTTGTACAGTTGAATGGTGTGTTGCTAACATGTTGATATGGTGGAAGGTGTTTTTGCAAGCAGTTCCAGAAATGCAATGAAATGAATGTCCTCATAGTCCTGTGTATTTGCGCACTGGATAGGAGTCTATAGTTTGGAATATTTTAATTTTTAATTTGTCTTTGCCTTTCAAATAATTATTTGGGAACTGGCATAAAGATGTGAAAGATTTTTTGGGCACATTACACATTGATGTGCACGGCCATTTGTAGACTGGACGTATTGGTTCCGTGGAATGGAGAGTTGATTGTAAGTTTGCTGGGGATATTTTTGTGAGCAGTGTTTTTTGTTCCATTATGGTATTGTTAACCTTTGCATACCCTTGTCCACTGCTATGTGTGGCAATTGGGTTTGTTTGGTTTTGTTTGTATGCGTCTTCATTGAAATATGGCTCTGCGCTGGTGGTGTGACTCCACTCACCTGCACAGATGTTTGCAAAGCTGTCTTTGCTGAAATTCCATCTGTTGTGAAGTCCTTGTTGTAGTTTAGTAATTAGTTTTGTTAGTGGTTTCATTCTGTTTAAAACTAATATAAATAATTTCCTTTTGAGAAGTATTGCAATGTCGATGAGAGCTTCCAGGATTAGTTTTCTGCGGTAGGTTTTTAGGGTTGAGCGTGATTTGTCCCCTGTTTTTATAAGGTTATGAAGGACTATGTGGTGGAAATAAATGTTGTAAAATAATCTATTTGGTATGCTTACTTGTGGCTACTTCATGATGTATAGGTGCAGTGTTAGCACTAGTTGTAGTTGCACTCTTCTTAATACATTTCTTTTTAGTTTTATCTTTTGAAAGATGAGTCAGAGTTTCTTTACTGGAAACTGCTTCAGTTTTGCTTAGTGACTGTATTAGCTGTTTTGTTTGAAGTTTCTGTACAAATTCTGCTAGAGACGGATGGCTATTTTGTACGTTTTTAGTTTGATCTGCTCGATTTCTCTGTTGCTTTCTACTTTTTGGTAGGTATTCTTCAGTGTCTGTTGGAGAAGAAAGGAAACTGTGGGTTGGGAGGTTGTGCAATGTATATGTTTGCACTGTGCATGAGTGTCTGACTCTGACAATAGGTATATGTTTAGAGGTGTGTGATTGTGGAATGAAATGAAATTATATGAAATGATATTGAATTTATATTGCGCTCACACATAAGTGTTTGTTTCAGAGAATGAGTAGACAGAGGGAGCAGAACATGGTAGATCAAAACAATCTTATTCGGTCTAGTGACATTAAGATTGTGCAAGTGCATGGGAAAGGGAAACAAGGGGAAAGGACATGGTAGGGGTGAGGAGTTTAAAGTGCAGAACAGAGAGGTGACAGAATAAATAATAATTGAAATAAATAAGTAAAGGTGATAAAAAGTGGTAATGCAGCTAGTAAGTGGCAAGTGCTTGGTTAAGTGGATACAGTAAAATTTTATAAGTGCAGAAGAAAAGTGTGTAAGGGGACTGTATAGCTATACATATAGATGAAAGTGGAAAGGGTTGCCAGCAGACAGTATAGGAGGGTGGGAAGGTAATCAGAGACCTGGGTCCAAAGTACAGAGAGTGGCTAGGTATACAGTGTCTGAGAAAAGAAGAGAGATTAGCAGGGAAGAAGAGGGGCAAAAGCAGAAATTAAGAGGAAGGTATTGAGGTGGTTCTGGAACCGGAGATGTTTCTCCTTAAGGTTCAAGGTGACAGGAAGGCTAATCTAAAGGGAGGCCCCAACCGAAAATAGAGAATTGCTTTCAGCTTGTTTCTTTGAGAAAGGCCTGACCCTGAGGGAGTTAGACGTAGAGGAGAAACTGGGCTGTTACTTCAGGTTGGGAAGGCTGTAGTGGTATTTGTATGTTAATGTACTGGTGTTACGATGACAATAGAAAGTGTGCATCTGTTGAGGTGCAATGAGTAGGAGTGAAGCAAATGATTTTGGTTTCATTCAATTCTGTATCCTAGAATACAGGAGCACTGCACTGTCTAAGTAATCAAAAGAACAGTATGAAAATAGCCCACTTACTTTGTTGGATGTGAACAGTAGGATTCTACATACGTAGTGGTTTGCACTTTAGACACCAGTTGGTTTCAGGAGAGTGCTCTTCAATGTAATTGCAAAAGGAGGAAGTTAGTACACATGTGTGTTAATGCATTGTAATTGCACTTGGAGAAGACATTATGTAAAGTTAGTGAAAGATTTCTTGGTCGGAAGAGTTAGTGTGTGTGTGAAATTGCACAGCTTTGTATATGAATGCACTATTTACTTTGAAAATTAATTAGTGCAAGTTGTAGTAGTGTGAGTAAAAGGGTCAGAAAGATGTACAGATTGGAAAGAATTATGTTTCTGTGTGTGGGGTTCCATTAGCATACAGTTTTCTTTTTCTGTGAGTATTGTAGGCATTGTATAGCAAGTCTGTTAATAGGAGAAGTGGTTGTAAAAAATGGAAATAGGAATGAAGAAAATAACAGTTTGCACATTACAATGGGTCATATGGGTAAAAGAAAACGTTTAAAGTACACAGCATTGTAAGTGCCACTTCATGGTAGGAGATGGGGCAAATGACAGTATGCTTATGGAATAGGTTATGCAGGGTAAGTGGCATGTATTCTGTTCATAGGCATTTATAAAAGAGTTGCAAATGTAGTGCACAAAACATATGCATACCTGTAGTTTGTGTTGATGTATGTAGATGTGGATAAATCTGGAAGCAGATATGTTGTGGAGTTGTATAATACTTTCTTCTGGAGGTTCTTTGCAATCACAGAAGCCTTGTAGCCAGACTGTTCAACAGTAGATCTAAAGTGTTGAAGTGGGATCATAGAGGTAGATGTAGCGGTCTTGGATGTAATTGGTGGATGGTTGTGTGATTGCTTATGTGTAGACAATGAGGGAGTGGTGCAGAGAGTAATGTGGAAAGGGAAAAAGGGCTGCACCTGTGTTACGGGGTACACAGACACCGCACTAGTCCGCAGACAGGGCGTGCCATATCCCGTGCTTTTCAGCATACCTGGCATGGAAATGGGACTGGGAGGATTATCCAATCAGGTGTTGAGATTGTGATTCATAGGGAGAAAGGGTAATCCTTTTTTTCATCGCTGTGTGTAGTGAAGATGGCTGTGGTTGGAGAGATGGAGAGTGTGAGTGTGTGGATGGTGGGAGATCTTATTATGAGAAATCTGCAGATGTATGCAGAGATATGTGGCATTTCTGCCAACTTTGGATTGGAGGGAGTGGAGGCTTTGTGGTGTGATGTGCCAGAGAGAAATTGTATTTTCAACACTCCATATATCCTGGTGATTAATTGTGAAGGAATGTTTTTGGGGTATGTGAATGCAATTAGTTTGCAGGGTGAACTGAAGCAGTTCCTGAAGACACTAATGCACCTCTTTCCATGTGCAAAGGTCATATTTTCCCAAATACCACTTAGCGGTGCATGGGTGTGCTTAATCATCAACCTGACACAGGACGATGTCTTGTTAACCAAGGAACATCTTCTTTTATGTGTGCTGTTGAGATGTCATCATTCCCAAATGAGAACATTTTGGAGAATAGTGCAAGTTCTTTTTTTGTGATGCCATTACTTTGACAGATTGTAGGAATAAAATCTTCTTTCTTAGTAATATTCAAAATGCAATTAGAAGGTTGTTGTAAAGTTGCGTAGAGTGCATTTAGTAGATGTAGTAGAACAGATCTGAAAAGCCCAACAAATATAAAAACAGAAAAGGCTCTTTTCAGAGCCACTATCAAAGAGGGAATGGAGTACCCTGGTTGCAATTTCTGTCCCCACCCTCAAAGTTTGCGCGGTATGTCAGTGGTCACTGCAGTAGTCTGTTGATCTCATGTGCCACATCTGGGGCTTTTGAGGTTGGTAGGCATGGGAATTGGACTGTGAAGGTTAGGGGATTGGTTAATAAGTTTTCCTTGGTGTGGTGTGCAAGGAAAGACTGTGGCAGAAGGTCTACTTGCAAAGAGGAGTGCAGTTGATTATGGCTGTGTCTTTCAGGTGGCAGAGTGTATTGATTTTGGGGGACTCCTGGATACATTGGTTGGAAGTGCATGCAGAACAATGTGGAGTGTCTGCTCATCTTGGATTCCGTCATGTGGATGTGCACTGGTATGGAGTGCGTGGAATGAATTGGCCGACCTTTGTTCCTCTTTGTGCCACTTTGGTGTCACTCCATCATCTAGACATTATTATTATTCATTGTGGAGGGAACAGTTTAGGACATGTAACTGGAATCTCACTTCTGTTTGCGATGAAGGAAGCACTTGGGAAAGTCATGGACATGTTTCCAAACTCACAAGTAATTTTTTTCGCATTGTGCGGAGCCAGACGTGGATGTGCTCTTATTTATTTGGTCTGCAAATGGAGAAAGCGAGGCGCAATGTTAACAAGGCTGTTAGTGCCTTTTTGAGAGATGTTGATATGTTGGCCTTCCATAATGAACATATTATATTTCGTAGCACAAATGTTTTTTGCAGAGATGGAGTCCATCTTGTTAATGCTGGTAATCAGCTTTTTTGTGAAATATTAAAAATGCATTGCAACCCTTTTTGCAAGTGCAGGAAGCATTTTTCTAGTAGATGTTGGACTGCTTTACCCTTTCCAAAAACAAACAAACACCACAAAAAGGCTCTTTTCAGAGCCAACACTTTCTCCTGGAAAAGAGTGCAATGTTTTTGAAAGTGCCAACCCATACATATTTTTTAGAGTCTGCACACTACTGCACTGTCCGCTGACCTTTCAGAATGGCCAGGGCCCTGCACCATTAAATTGGCCCTTCTATTTTTAAACTGTGAAAGGTGGCTCTGATTGGTTTTATTTTTGTATTTTTTTTAAACATGACACATAAGGAAAGGAAGGGAAGGGAGTGTAGGGAAGGGTCACCAACCACAGGGATAAGAAAGAGCAAATAGAGAGAGGAAGATGTTGGGTGAGCCTCACTTGGGTAGGTTTCACTCTTTCTCATGCTACAGGACCGAAGCATTGAAAGCACTCCAAAATTCTTCCCCCTGCGGACGACCGTCTTCCAGTACATGCACAATACAGTTACCCTCAAAAGGTAAGGGTCTACTGTGTCGTGTATGGCCTGTGAGGCTGGTTCAGGGATGCACTGCCCCACAGGAGTGTCTCTTGTGGTGACAGGAGTGGATACTGAGGATGTTGTAGAGGCACTCAACATAATACTTTGTTCAAAGTGGACAACCCTCCGAGCTGCCGCCTTGTGGTTGGACCACAGGTGTTGCCGCATGGAGGTGGTCCTGTAGCTGTAGAGACCCGGTTTGCCACGACTGAGCACCATTTTGCACTCAGTGCAGGTTACCTTGTCTGCAAGTGCCTTGGGTACCCCTCCAACGGTGGTAAAGAGCCTCCACACCCAAGACTCATGCTGGCTGTCAGTATTAAGGACTTCCACTACCTCATCCTCGTCTTCCTCTTCATCCCTCTCTACATCTCCATGCCTGTTTCCCTCTCCAGACCCTTGGGAAGGTTATGGTGGTGGAGGGGTGGCGATGGTGCTGAGGCAGAGGCAGCTGCAGTGGAACAAGCCATGGTTGCCATTTGGAATAGTCCTCCAAATGTAAAGTGGCACAGAACAGCACAGCAGGCAAAGCTCAGCAGAAAATCCAATTTAGGAAACCAGCAATGTGGAGCAATGCTCTCTCTGGTAGCCAAAAACAGAATGAGGAGTAGCTCTAGGGTGCAGCCTTTTATAGGGGTGCTGGGGAGCACTCTGCGAACAGCTGCGCGCTCTGCAGACACTTCAAACACCAAAGAGAGCTTAAAAAGCTCCAAAAAGTGTCTGGATTGCCAGGGGTCTGGGACCTGTGCAAGGGTGAAGTTTTACATTGAAATGCCTTGGATTGCTCACAAAAGCAATTTTTCGGTGTCTGGGGGCCCAGACACTGCCCGCTGACACGGCCTAAACTGAGCGTGGGTGAGGTCACATGGTGAAGTCACAAACGTCTGTGAATGGGACGGGTGTACGTAGGACATATATTGAACAGGATTGGTTCTACACATGCACAGGTGTTCTACGTACAGGGTTGGGCTTCCCAGACTAATTAAAAGTGTGACACACGCAGGGTGGACAATTCCGGAGGGAGGCGTAATGTTCTTAGGACCCCAAAAGTGGGATGTGCACACATCCAGGTGTCCTCCTGACAGGACTAATGTCCCCAAACTAATCAAAGGTGTGTCACAACTTTCCGGACATGCAGACAGTTTCTGTGTTCTACGGACACCTCCATTTTCATTGCAGACAGCCCGAACATGTTACCTGTCCGTAGGACACCTATTGCGCGGGATCTGTTGTACGCATGCACATAGGTGTTCTAAGGACAGGGTTGGGGTCCCTGGACTATTTGAAAGTGTGACACATGCAGTGGACAGTTCCAGACAGGCACGATGTTTGTAGGACCCAAAAGTAGTATGCGCATCCGTTTAGGTGTACTCTGGGCAGGGCTAGGGTCCCCGCACTAATTGAAGGTACATCACAACTTTGCAGACATGCGGTCAGGCTTGGTGTTCTACGGACACCTACATTTTGATTGTGGACAGCCCGTACAGGTTAAGTGTCCGTAGGATACCTCAATTTTGGTTAATTGCAGACATTCAGACAGTCGCACTGTCTGCGGACTCCTAACCGGGGTTTAAAATAAAATGCAGACACATAGAAGAACAGTACACATATTACTTTATTTACAGAAAAATATATATAAATTATGAAAGTGAGGGGGAAGTAGAAATGGCACATACACAGGGGAATTGGGGTTTTCTAGAGGTTGGGTGGTAGGGGCGGAAGGGATTGAGGTTTCATCATAACGTTTTTGGTGATGGGGAATTTGTGGGATGGTTGGCTGGGGCATGGAGAAGGGGTACAGGTTCAGGTGGGGCAGTGATATTTAATTTTTTCCATGATATGTCTTTGTGCAAAGTCTTTCAAATCAGCAAAACTGTTCAATAATTGATCAATATTTTCTTCCAAGTGCACTAGGTGCTTTTGCACCGTGTCACTTTGTTGTTCTATTTGGTCTTGCAGTTGTACATGATGTGTTGTTTCTGGGGCATTGCTCTTATCTTGTGTATGTACTGTTAAAGAAAAAAAGTGTCAGGTATATTTGAAACAAGGTGTATTAACTGGTTTACTTTGGAAACTGTACTGTGTACCAATAGTATCATTTTTCTTCACTCATTTCACCCCGAGGAAAATGTTCTTCAAGCCACTCCACAGTGCTAGACATTTCTGTGTAAAATAAAAAGAAATTATTTTTCATTGTCGTGTATTGAACAAAGTGTGTTGCTGTAGTAATCAGTGTAGTGAACTTACCAGTTTGTTTTTCAGTTGAGCTGTTAGTTCTTTGCAGGTGTGCTGTTGACAGTTAGTTTGCAGTTTCTGTATAAGGCAGCAGTGAGGTAATTCTACTGGAGCATAGGTTATTTTTGTTTTTGATGTGTTTCATTATGTTGTATATTCTATGGAATTGCACTGTTGGTTTCTCAAGTGTAGAGTTTGTAGACCTAGTATATTTTTGTTTGTAATTCACTTACGTGCTGATCTTTCAACATGTTCAGTGTCTTTGATGTACACTACAACAATGTAAGATACACCATGAGATTTTGGGCAGTGTGGATGCTACCCGAGGTCCGTGGACAATCAAATAGCCTGCGGACACTGTACAGATCAGCATGGAGCCAAGGGGTTCAGTATGTTGTAAGGTACATCTATACAAACTAAGGGTATCCTGGTAAAAACCTATGAAATTCAGTGAGAAAACTTTGTTAAAGGGACATTATGGTTAAGTTGCGCTACTAAAAACCTGTCAAATTCAGTGCAAAAACTTTTTTAAAGGACATTATACTTACTTTGCACTAATGAAAACCTATCCATATTATGGTTACAAGTAAAATCGAAAAACACCAGAAATTCAAGTTATGGTAAGCTAAGCAACCATAACTCCCGCCACCACCGTGCACTGCTAAAGCTAACACCCATGACATCAAAGATGAAATCACAAATGTCATTGATGACATCACTGATTACATCACATGTGCATTTACTTTTCATTAAAAGTATGTACAAGGGATTCTTATTGTAATGTTGGCACAAAACTGTCAGAGGTTTTTGAGAGAAATATCATGAGCTACGTAGTTTATTAAGCAATGCATTACTATAACACCATTGTATTACGGAATTCTTTCCAGTATAGGAACTTACTCATACAGAAACATAGGCATTGATTGCAGCATGAACCATAGAGGTGCAACATTCATGATATTGCAATGCTGGATAGTGAAATGATGAATGAATGCTTCCATATTAGAGTTTTGCGTACTGTGAAACATGTAATAAGTAACTAATAATGAATCACTTACTACATACTTGTTCTACTACACAGAAAGCATAAAGAGACCACAATGCATACAAATATGGACATATATAGGGAAAGTGAAGTAAGCAAAAAAGCAGCAGTATCGCCAGAAACTGTTCATAATCTAAATGATTATCTTCATGCACAGAAATGATTGCTGTGTTTCAGGCTTGATTCTTCCCCCATGTATATGCATCTTAGTACCCGGCGAAAAGTCAAGCAGAATGCAACATGCATTCTGATTGGCTCTCGCCAGGTCGTTACCCGTCCAAGAATCAAGGGATTCTCGGCTGGGATTCCAGCCTTCTTGTCCATGGCGGGGGGGCCTGACAGCCCCTCACCCAATGAGGAAGCACGAAGCGGGCCATCCCTCTCCGAGCCTCCCCACGGCCGAGAGGCTGCCTTCACCCCCCACCAGGGACTCAGGAAAGTTCTTTTTTTTGTTTTCCCTCCAAATTCCTTCCTTCTCCCTGCCCTCCCCTCCCCACTTAGCTTATTGATCCTTTGTCCCCGGTGCGGGACGATGGCAGCCTCCAGCCGTGTGGATACCCGGAGTGGGGCCATCCACGCTCCGCGCCTCCAGACGGCTGGAGGCTTCCATCGTCCCCCGCCAGAGATGCAGGTACGTTTTTTCTTCTTTTTTTTCCCCCTCCCTCCCGCCCTCCCATCCCCACTTACCTTCTTCTCCTTTATTTTCGGTAGCAGACGCGCTGGAAACACTTCTGTTCCGAGCGTGTCCACTCCCAATGGCCGCCATGGAAAGGGAAAACTGACTCAGTTTTCCCTTTCCCGGCGGCCATTTTCTTGGTCTTTTTTTTTCTGTCCCAAAACGTGGACAGAAAAAAATGCTTTTAGTGCCCCGAGCACGCAAATCTTTCGAGCCGGGGTACTAAAAGCAATATGACCCAAGCAGCGGGGGCATTACCGACTCAGGTAATGCCCCGGGTCCTAAAACTATGGGCCCCAGGGCATTACCTGAGTCAGTAATGCCCCCGCTGCTCGGGTCATATTGCTTAAATATGATGCGACTGAACCCTAAGGAAAGTACTGAAAGAACATATGAGAAGGGTAACATTTACAAATATAGTAGCTTTGAAATGTTCCGTTCCTGACTGTCAGTAAAGAAAACCACCTGGCCTAGATATGTCAGTGAACAAAAAGAAAGGGCCAGACATGCAATGTTATCAGTGATGTCATCAATGACATTTGTGATTGATCTTTGATGTCGTGGTTGCTAGTCTTAGCAGCGCACGGTGGTGGCACGAGTTATGGTTCCTTAGCTCACCATAACTGGTGAATTGCTGGGGTTTTTCAATTTTACTTGTAACCATAGTATGGATAGATTTTTATTAGTGCAAAGTAAGTAAAATGGGCCTCATTACGACCCAGGCAGTAGGGGGTTAACAGCGCAGGTAGAGCTGCCGGCACCATTAACCCCCTACCGCCTCATTACGAGGTCTGCTCGCGGGACCCACTAAGGACGCCTGGAAAAACCAGGCGTCTTTAGCGGGTCCAGCAACCAGACCAGGAAGCTAACAACGGGCCCGTCATTAACGGGCTCGTTGTTAACATCCTCCCCATTTCCATTGAGCCCTATGGGGGCTCAAATGGGAATGGAGATGTACCGTGTCCGGGTTCCTTGAATGGGGAAATACCAAGCCCTTCAAGGTCGGAATGGCTTGCTATTTCCCCACTCAAGGAACCCAGACCCGGCACCCGGTATGGGGGTAGCCATGCCGCTAGCGGCATGGCTACCTCCATACTCGGAATGAGGCCCAATGTCCTTGAAAAAAATGTTTGCACTGAATTTGATAGGTTTTTAGTAGCGCAACTGAACCACAACGTCCCTTTAACAACGTTTTTTCACTGACTATATGTATATATATATTGAAGAGAAAAGGATGGAGTGGGGAATTGGGAAAGTTTGCCATCATGAAACAGTTGCCTTCTATATATTTTAGTAGAGCCTTGAAGTCCATTTTCTTTTTTCTTTTGTGATGCACTGCCGCTTTCTCGTCTGGCAGATGTGGCTTCCCACCCTTTTAACTTCACATTTTCACATGGGTGACTCAAATATAATTCACACTTCAAGCGAATCGCAGATATATTTTCTTATTTTCTTATAAGCTAACGGAAGCTTTGTAGTTTGGCAGTGTTAAAGGTATACTGAAGAAGTGAGGCACGGAGAAGAAAATGCTTCCGTTCAATACATTATAAATATGTATGTTCTTGCCACCTAGGACTGTTTGGTATGTTGACCATCGCACATTTCAAATCAAAGCATACTTCGAATTGAATAAGGAGGTTTTAAAACAAAACCCATCGTCTAAATGGTTTGTAACTCTGTCCTATGCTTTGTTGCATACAGTATTGTATTTCCATCATAGCATCCTGCAGAGTGAAGTGCCTGCAAGAATAAAGATGTTATGGTATCTGAATGGTTTACTCATTGGGCTCTCTGTACTCTGCTGGGTAATAGGTAATACTGTGTTGTTGGCATTCCTGTTATGTGAATGTTGTTCAAAGCTTTACAAAAGAATGGAAATTATACAAGGGAGTGCATACCTCAAGCTAGATACTACCAATATTATGTGATGCATTTCCAGGAAGCTGGCTACACAGAGCATAGCATGTGTGAGTATCTATCTCCAGTGTGTAGCGCAAGCTCCTGCTCCAGCATCTCTCTAAATGATGGTCTGGCGTCAGATACGTTGTTATGTCACAAGTGCTATACACTTCATTGATTGTTTAGTTGGAGCTACTGTGACCACCGGGTACATGATATGCCTCTTAGTGCAGCAAGGGTGAAATTGTTGTGAACTGTGCACTTGTAGTGAGTGTGTACTCCCAGTGACGCTATGGGTCTTTCTTCATTGGAGGGATGTCATGTGAATACTCCCGACTACAATGTCTGTGCAACCGAACATAGTGAGCGAGTCCCATCCCCTCAAGGTCAGTTTGGCAGGCTTCTCGCCTCTGAGAATTTGTTTAAAACAATGAGTTAAAATGATGCATCTTACATTTCACTTCTTGGGATTAATATGGTGAATAACCGTACGATTAATAGTCGGCTCTGTAGAGGAAGGAGCTCATGACAACATCAATAGACGCCTGTTCACCAACAATACGCTGGACTTCATGATGCCTGTGGCCACAAGTGACCCTATTTAACACTGTAAGAAGACATGATACTGATGGATATGTGAATATAAGACTTTACTATCACTGGAAGAACACAATTATGTTGGCTGTGCCTAGTAATGACAGTATTTGAATCTGTAAGAACACTTATGTTGGACCTAGTAATACCTTTATTCTCTTGTGAAAGAGTGTTGGCTGGACCTGCCACTGCCTATTTTTCCACTGTAAGAATGCTCAAGTTGGCCACGCATAGTAACCAGCATGGGCCACGATGAATACATTTGTGCTGGCTCGGCGCAGTAAAGTCTAATTCCCTCTCTCTCTCTCTAGCGCTCTCTCTTTCTCTCTTCCCTTGCGCTCGCTCTCTCTCTCTCTCTCTCTCTCTCTCTCTCTCTCACACACACACACACAAAGATTCGCACTCAGAAAACACACGTGCACACTCACAATACAGAATCGACCAAACATATTTTCGGAAAAAAAAGGTAAAGTGAAAAATATTGTTTAGAGAAGGGTACTGCGAAGGGAGGGTAGGTTTTTGTCTAGATCTGCCAATCCACAAACATGTTGCCCATGTGCCCTAATTGTGCCACTAAGCACCGCTTTATGTGACATAACATGTTGTTTTAGCATTTTACAGACATTGAAGTCCACATTTGCACACCTGGAGCCAGATTACAGACACTTTGCACTGGTGCAAGTGCACAGTTTGCACGTATTAGCACTAGGGCAAAGTTTGCCCTATTTTTAAAAACACTTGGACATATTAGAAAACTTTTGCACGATGACAAGTGCAGTTTGTCATGGTATAAGCACCAAGGCAAAAATTGCCCATAGGCAAACCATATAACATTTTCACTCATTTATTGCACTAGGGCAACGTTTGCCCTAGTGCTAATATGGAATGGCGTTAACACTAGGGTAAACTTTGCCCTGGTGAAAAAACGCATTGGAAATGCATCTTTTTTGCACTTTGGTATTTTTTTCCCTGGTGCTTATACCATGCCAAACTGCACTTGTCATGGTGACATAGTTTTGTAATATGTCCATGGGCCTCATTACGAGGTGGGCGGTAAGGGATTACCGGCACCGGTAAGGGCACCGGTGCCGGTAATCCTTACCGCCCTACTACGAGTTCCCTTTGCGGGTCCTTCCTTAACGCCTGTTTTTTTCAGGCGTTAAGGACAGGACCCGCAAAGGGACTCTAGAGCTAATAACGGTGCCGCAATTTGCAGTACCGTTATTAGCGCCTTCCCCATTCCCATTGAGTCCTATAGGGGCTCAAATGGGAATGGGGAATGGCCCTTTTGAATGGGGAATTACCGGTCCCGCCAACCTTGGAATGGACCGGTAATTGCTCCATTCACCAGGGCGGAGTCGGAATGAGTTTGGAGACAGCCATGGCGCTAATAGCGCCATTGGCTACCTCCAACCTCGTAATGAGGCCCCATGTGTTTTAAAAAATCAGGCAAACTTTGCCCTAATGCTAGTACCGTGCAAATTTAGCACTTGCACTGGTGCAAAGTTTCTGTAATCTGGCCCCTGGGAGACAGATGGAGCATCCTGGGACCAGCATCTCAGAAGCGATGTAGGTTATGGAATTCCAACATCCAGTTTAACAACCCTTTGATTGAAGGCTTGGAAGGTGTGACTGGGTGTTGTGGCAGTGATATGCCTCATGCAGATGCTATAGTAACTGTTAATGAGCATGGTATTCTAACAAAGGTTAGACAAGAACTTGAGGACAGGAGCGTAGAGCTCATGACGATACGGCTTGGTGCGCATTGTGGCAGTGCTCTGTATGTTCGTCAGTTACAATGTGAGCCTAATGTGAAGCAGTCTCCAAGGAAATATCTCTGTCATGCGATTTCTCACAACACAAAAATGCATTTTTGAATACATGTCAAATGAACCAAATAAAGTCAATCAGGAACCAATAACTGCTTACATGGGAATATGTGATGATGAATCCTGGATAGGGCCATGTGCCCATACACACCCGCTGGGAGCTACAGAGATGTAGTGTGCTCACAGGCCACGCCACTCATGAACATATGTCAAACCTTACCTGGATGATCTGTAAATGAAGTTATGTTATGTTATGTTACTTTGCATTTATATAGCGCCTTTTGTACCATTGGTATGATCTCAAGGCACTGGTAGGTTGAACGCCCTCGGGAACCATAGTTAAAGTCAATAGAGAGAGAGAGAGGGCCAAAAGGTGTGTGTGTGCACTGGATATATGTGCAGCAGGTGTGGCACTCGTATGATAGCTGCTTCTTATCAGTAGGTGTGGTGGGTGAGGGATCAGGAGTATGTGTTGGTTCTGGCAGGGAGATACCAGACTGATTCAGGCTGCGTTAGGCCTGAGGAGAACGCTTAGGCTGGCGGGTGAGCAGCCAGCTGTATTTAGTTAGGATGATGGGGAGTATGTGACATGTGTTCTTATGAGGAGAGCTATACCGAATATGTCATAGTATCGTTGTGTTCTAGCTTAGTGGTGGTGTATAAAAGAGAGTAAGCGTGGTGATGTGATACAGTGGTTTTCTGTAGGTGCTTGAGATCGAGCGCCTTCCCGCTCAATGCATTCCATCCGCTCCAACCGTTTCACCCGCTTCACACTCTTCACCTGCTCCACACTCTTCACTCGCTCCACACTCTTCACCCGCTCCGCACTCTTCACCCGCTCCACACTCTACACCCACTCCACACTCTCTACCCCCTTCATCCATCGCACGCACTCCATCCGTCGCACGCACTCCATCTATCCCATCCACTCTGTCCCTCCCATCCACTCCGTCCCTCCCATGCACTCTGTCCCTCTCATGCACTCCGTCCCTCCCATGCACTCTGTCCCTCCCAAGCGCTCCGTCCCTCCCATGCACTCCGTGCCTCTCATGCACTAGTCCCTCCCATGCACTCCGTCCGTCCCATGCACTCCATCCGTCCCATGTACTTCATCCGTCCCGTGCACTCCATCCATCCCATGCACTCCATCCGTCCCATTCACTCCATCTGTCCCATGTTCTCCATCTGTCCCATGTACTCCATCTGTCCCATGCAATCCATCCATCCCATGAAATCCATCCGTCCCATGTACTCCATCTGTCCCCTGGACTCCATCCATTTCATGGACTTGATTCATCAATTTCATTTGTTCCATTCATTCCATGCTCTCTGTCATTCCATGCCATCTATCCATTCCGTGCACTCTATTTATTCCGTGCACACCATCCGTATCATGTACTCATCCTTTCCATACTCTCGTCCATTTTATTCCTCTCGTCCACTGTGTTCCTCTCTTCCACTTCATTGATTTCATCCATTTCCTTGATTTCATCCACTTCCCTGTTTTCATCCAGTTTATTCCATTCATCCACTTTACTAATTTCATCCACTTTACTCATTCTATTCAGTGTATCTGTTATAATTCACATTGGCGGTTATTAGTTTTCGATTTATCGCTCGGGTCATGATGCTGGATTGTTATTTATGATAAGGCAGCTTTGTGCTAGTGTCATTGATGTTGTTATCCAGTTTGACTTAAGAGTCTATTCTAGGGGAAGGGCCATGTTTTCAGTCATTTTACGGAAGGGCATGAGGTCCTCGGTGTGTCGGATGTGGGGTGAAAGTGCGTTCCACAGAGTGGGGGCTAGGGCTGAGAATGATGATCCAACTAACCTGACTGAGTTGGTTTTTGGCATGACTAGGAGGCTGGCAGAGCTTGATTTTAGAGTGCGTGGAGGATGGTAGGGTTTTAGTTTATCTTGAAGATATTGGGGTCTGGTTTTATGCACCACCTGGTGAGAGATGCATAAGGTTTTGAAGGTCACCCTTCGGGCAACCGGAAGCCAGTGCAGAGTTTTGAGGGCTGGGGAGATGTCATCTCTTGGGCCCAGTGCTAGTAGCAGTTTGGCTGCCGCGTTTTGTGCTCTTTGTAGTTTAGTCAGTTGGTACACGTGGACTCCGAGGTAGACGGAGTTAGCATAGTCTAGTCTTGACATAACAATTGATTGGACCGTGGAGAGTCTGTTGGGAAAGGAGAGGTATGGAAAAATGTGCCTAAGAGTTTTAAGGTGGTAGTGGCAGGACTTGTAGACGTTGTTTACTTGGAGCGAGAGGGTTAGGTCTGAGTCTAGGGTGCATCCAAGGTTTTTTACTTAATTTGAGGGTGTCTGGGACTTGCCCATGGCAGATGGCCAGGGTAGAGGGTGCGGAAGAAGTTCGGTGTTGCCACATAGCATGATTTCAGTTTTGGAGGGGTTTAGCAATAGGTGGTTTGTGGTCATCCAGTGATCTATGTCAAGGAGGCAGGAAGCGAGGTCGGATTGGCAGTTGGGTTTTGAATTAAGGAGTTTTAGTATTAGTTGTGTGTCATCAGCGTAGTTATAGCACAGGATATTGTGCGAGTGGATTATTCGTGGGAGGGTGGACATATAGAGGTTAAACAGGAGGGCTGATAGGCATGCTCCTTGTAAAACTCCAGTGTTGACTGGTCGGACGTGGGAAGCATAGGTGGAGAGATTTATTTGGTTCCTATTGTCGAGGAAGGATGCTATCCATTTGAGAGTGTTTCCACGGATTCCTAGGGAGTGGAGGTGGTCAAGGAGGATCGAGTGGTTGATCGTGTTGAAGGCGGCGGATAGGTCAAGAAGGATAAGTGCGGCGCATCCCGCAGAATCAGCAGTGTTTTTGAGGTCATCCCAGATTGAGGTTAGGGTGGTTTTGGTTCTGTGTCGGGCTCTGAAACCTGATTGAGCGGGGTCAACAAGAGATTGTTGCCTTCCACAAAGGCATTTAGTTGGGAGTAGGCAGTTCGGTCAATGAGTTTGGCAAGGAACCTGGTGTTTGAGATGGGGTGGTAGTTTTTGGGTCCGAGAGGGTCGAGGGAAGTTTTTTTTAGAAGAGGCTTGACATGAGCAGTTTTGAACGCTTTGGGAAAAATTCCCGAGGAGAGGGAGTCTTTTATGATGGTTCTTGTGTGTTCTCCTGTGCAGGTAACTGGGAAGATTTCCCTGAGGGTTGTGGCTGGGCAGGGGCCAAGCGCGGAGCCGGATGGTTTGCTGGCAGAGAGAAGTTTGAGAAATTGGTCAGTTGATATTGGATTGAAGGAGTCGAAAGTCAGTTGGGTAGCGGTCGCAGGGGGTAGGATGGAAGGTAGGGTGGGTGGATTGCATGGTGGGTATAAGAGAGCTAGTTTGTTGGTTAGAGCGTTTGTTCTTTCGAGAGCTGTGGTGTAAAAGAGAGTGAGTCACACAGTGATTGTGAGGGGGTCGGAAGGGTGGTGGTACATGATGGTTTGGTGAATTCAGCGTTGATTTTGTGAAGTTCTTTGCTGGGGTTTTTACAGTTTAGGATTCGAGAGTTGTAATGGGCTTTTTTAGCTTTCTGGATTTCGGCCTTGTAGAGGCAATGGTGTCGGGCCAACGAGGATCTGCTCAGGCTGTTTTGTCTTTCTGCCATTTGCGTTCTAGGGATTTATATAGCTGTTTAGTGGTCTCCAGTTCTGGTGTGAACCATCTAGGAAAGGGCCCATGGCGAGCTGATGGTTTGCAAGAGGGGGTGAGCGGGATTAGTGAGGTGTTGAGCCATGAGACAAAGGTGTCGGAGTTTAGGGGTTCATCAGGTAGGCGAGCAGGAGGGGGAGACTGAAGGAGTGCAACGGCTAGGTCGGGAATGATTTTTATAGTTTCTTCCAGCATTTATGTAGATTCAGGGGTTCTGGGTCGGTAATTGGAGCGGGTTGGGTGAGCGAATGGTGAAAGAAACAATGAAGTGATCGGGCCAGATGACAGGGGTGGGGGGGTTTAGATGTATAAGGTTGTGGGAGCTGAAGATGGCATCAAGTGTGTATCCTTTATGGTGAGTAGGCCCGTTTATGTGGGTATGAAGGTGAATTGCGTCTAGGCCATCAACCAGAGAGTGGGTGATAGGGTTGGTGGGGAGGGCAAGCCATATGTTGAAATCTCCTAGAAGGGTGAGGGTGGGATGGTTCAGTTGGGGGGTGGCAATAGAGTCACAGACATTGTTTGAGAATTGTCTATCATAGCCAGGGGGTTTGTAGATGAGTAGGAAACTGTAAGAGAATGAAGGGGGGAGGGATAGTTTTACAAGCAGGAAGGAATAGATGGCTGGTTGTCGATGATTGAGGCGCAGAAGTGAGACTTGAAGGTGATTGCTATTCCTCCTCCTCTAGAGGGATGGTTCAGTGGGATGAGGGAGTAGTCTGGGGGTAAGTCTGGGGGTAAGGCTTCATTGGCGACAGGGGAGAAGTCGTCAGAGAACCAGGTTTCCGTGATAAAGACCAGGTCCGGTTTGTCAAAGGCGAGGAGGTCAAAGATGCTGTGTCTGTTTTTTGCTACAGATCGGGCATTAAAAAGGATGCAATTTACTTTGGTACAGGAGGATGATGAGGGAGTTGCGAAGGTGGGGGTGGGAGGGAAGAGGGTGGAAAACAGGGAGCTGGGGGGGTGCTTGGTGGTCGATGCGAGGAGTAGGCAGGCAGTTGGGTTGGTGGGTTTGAGGGGGGAGGGGTTTGACTGGTGTGACAGGTTGATTGGAATTGGATCGGAGTATTTGACAGTGGGATGTGGGGGGTTGGGAGTTTTGGTTGTGGTCGGTAAGAATTTGAGGGAGAGGGGTTTCAGGTAGGGTGAGGCAGGAGGTGTGGGTTCAGATGATTGAGATTGGGAGGCTGAGGAGGTGGGTCAAGACAGGAGTGGCGATGAGTACTGAAAGATTGAGGGAGACCAAGTATGTTTTCTCTTCAGTGTTTTTGTTGCGGTTGGTGTGTGTGAGAGGGTAGGGTGTCAGAGGGGGAGAGGGAAACGGCTACTGTTCTTGCCAGGGTGAGACGTGCAATTTTTAGGGAGGGGTATGAGTGGGGTCGGGGGGAAGATGGTGGGAGTTGATGAGGGGAGTGAGGGGAGGATGGTGGCGGGGATGAGCATGCTTGGGAGGGGGGAGCGGGTATGATTGTAGTTGGAGGAGATGGGAGGAGTAGTGGTTTTAGGATGGTTGGTTCTCCATCGTGTCCTTCTGGCTTGGTGTTTAGATAGGGGATGGGTAGGGATAAGGTGGCGGGAAGGATGGTTTCAGGAAGGGGGGATTGGAGGTAGGGCGGGCGGAAAAGGAGGCAGGCGCAAGGGGGTCATTTCCCGTGGGTTTTGGTGGGTTGGTGGGCTTATGGTTTGGGTTAGATTGATCTGTGTTATTGTAACGCTCACCTTGTATCCACAGGGACGCCACCTGACTGAGCTGGATCGCTTCTGAGTTGGATTCACCTCCCCTGGGGACTCGCTCTGCCGTGGATCTATTCTGGAACAGAGGAGCTCTGTTTATCCACAATCACCCTCACCTGTGCTCCCCTAGCGACCCCCTTAGACTCTTCCTCACCTTGTATTTTGATAAGGTGTGCTCCCCGTCCTGCCGTTCTGTGCAGGGGTGCGTCGAGGCTGGGCACCTTACAGCCAAGTTACTTCACTGGCGTGGGCCCGGGAGTCCAGTCCTGCTGCGACTCCGTTCTTGAGGTAAGTCTTTAGTCTTTAAAGAGAGTGTGTCCATAACAGTAGTTGCCCTGTTAATCCACTCCTTCTCTTGTAGGTGCAGAAGGGATGATGAAGACATTGAGCTGATGGAGCGGGCGGTGCTCGAGAATATAAGTGAATGCGCAGAGCGCGGCGCTATGAGCGTCTTTAGAATCGGGCTAACCTGAGTTATTCTTCCCTTGCAGGTCGCCTTGAAGTTCCTGGAAGAAGTTCGGCCAGATGGAAGTGGAACGCAGAGTGGAAGGTGTCCGGACCGTTGCCAAATTCCAAGAGAGCTTCGATAGGAAAGCGTGAGTCTGAAAGGTGATGGAATCGGGAGACAAACGCTTACTAAGTTGTCCTCTTCTTTTCTTCTCCCTAGGATGTTGCTTGCTGCTGAAGACGGGCACCAGGCAAGACTCCAGAGCAATCGAGGAGCTGGATTGCAGAACAGGTAAGGAGGAATAATGATGTTCTTCTTCTCCCTTGTAGATGCAGGCCTGGAATGCTGCAAGCAGGTCTCGATGAATGTCACGCTGCGAGTGCAGAACAACGTGAAACGCGTGCTTCAGTTTGGGCGTGGCTTAAATAGCATGAAGGTATCCCAGGTGCCTCCAGGGTGGACCACGCTCTAGATGCTAGACTGCATGGTTCAGTTCCAAACTGAACCTTGTGGAGGCAGCCATGTTGATCCATTCCCCAAAGAGAACTCCATCTGCCATTTGAGCCTGGGGCCAAAGGCGCCAGGACTGGCTCCAGGACAGCTGAGGGGAGCATGACTAGGCCCTTGGGGCCTTGGAGGAACAGTGTGGCGAGGGCCAGAGACCCCGAGTCCCTAGGCCTGGGGCTATGGTTGTGACAGCAATCCCCCCTATGACCCATCTCAAGGTGGTTCTTCTGTCCGGTCCCGGCTAGGTGGAGTACTCCTGATGGAAGCGTCTTATCAGACGTGGTGCATGAATGTAATCACTGGGTTCCCTTGTTCTTTCCTGCGGGCCATATCCTTTCCAGTCTACTCGATTGTAAAGTTTTGTTCTCACATTCTTTGAATCTAGAATGCCCTTTACTTCGAATTCTGGCTCTCCATGGATTATCACAGGTCCTGGCGGGGTAGTTACGCGAGTCCCTGGCTGAACTGGTTTCAGAAGGGATACATGAATCACCGGATGTATCTGCATGTTAGCTGGCAACGTTAGTTTTACTGTTGCTGGGTTTATGCTGAACTCGATGGGAAACAGCCCTAAGAACCATGGGCAGAATGTCCGGGTTCCCTTTAGAGGCACATGCTTAGATGCTAGCCGTACCCTGTCCCCTATTTGGTAGTTGGGGGCCTTTTTGCGAAGCAGGTCGCGTATTTCTTCTGTCGAACTTTGGCTTGGTGCAAATGTTCAATGGCTTTTGTGAAAGCCTGCGAAATGGTTGCATGTAGAGTCTTGATAGCTGGCATTTCCAGAGTCGTAGGAATGTCCAGTTCTGATGTGCGTGGGTGTCTGCCATACACAGTAAAAAATCGAGTCTGCCCGGTACTGCTGTGTAGTGAACTGTTATAGGCATACTCTGTGATCCACAATAAGTCTTTCCAATCTCCTTCCGCTTGGTGAAGCATGCAACGCAAGTATTGTTTGAGCGTTTGGTTCGTCCTCTCAGTTTGACCACCCGTTTGGGGGTGATGGCTAGTGGATAGTCGAACGTCTATTTGGGCCATCGAGCAACATTTCCTCCAGAATTTGGACACAAATTGGGTACCCCGATCTGAGATCAAGACTGATGGGAACCCATGTAGCCGTACCACGTGTTCAAGGAAGGTTTTAGCCAAACTGGATGCATTTGGCAGTCCCTTAAATGGAAAGAAGTGAGCCATCTTGGAGAACAGGTCTACGATCACTAGGATGGTGTTGTAACCTTGACAAGAGGGTAGATCGGAGATGAATTTAAGAGACAACGTGTGCCACAGAGCCAGGGGGATGTCCAGTGGTTGCAGGAGCCTAGCTGGTCTTTGTTTTGACGATTTATTTTGAGCACAGATACCACAGGAGGTGATGAATTGGATGACGTCTCTGCACCACGTTGGCAACTAGTAACTTCGTTTCACCTTGGCCAGGGTTTTAGTAATTCCCGGGTGGCCTTCCATGAGGGAGTCATGATACTCCGAGATAACCTGTTCTTGCAACTCTTTTACAGGTACGAATAGCCGATCCTTTTAGTAAGGTAATTGGTTCTCAACCCTATAGTGTTCTCCTCTTGAATCCCATTCCTGAAGTTGTTCCTGAGTCAATACTTGTCGGATTTCTTGCAGCAACTCGTCTTGAGTCATGGTGGTAGTGATGTCTAAGAGTCTGTCACCCGGAATGATGGCCACAGGATCCAGAGGTGTATACACCTGCTAGTGGGTGCCCATGCGTAAAAGGGCATCAGCTTTGCTATTTCTGACTCCAGGCTGGTACGTGATCACATAGTCGTACTACACGAAGAAAAGGGCCAGGCAGCGTTGTCGAGAGGATTGAGCCTTCACACTCTTTAGGTATTGTAGATTTCGGTGGGCGGTCATGACAGTGATAGTATGTCTGGCTCCCAACAGATAATGTCACCAGGCCTTGAAGGCCGCTTTTATGGGCAGAAGCTCTTTATCGGTGATGACATAATTAAGCTCCGGTGGTGAGACTTTTCATGACCAGAAAGCCACAGGATGTAGTTGGCTGGTGTGTGGGTCCCTTTGGGATAGTACAGCACCCATAGCCATGCTGGAAGCATCTGTCTCCACCACATCCGGAAGGTCTGGGCGCGGATGTCGTAAGATTGGAGCGGTAGTGAATTTCGCCTTGAGTTCTTGAAAGGCTTTTTCAGCCTCTTCAGTCCACTGGAATGTCTTGTTGCACTCCCTTAACAGCGAAGTGTTCGGGTGTACTATCTGTGAGAATCCTGGGATGAATCAGCGGTACAAGTTTGCAAAACCTAGCATGCTCTGGACTCCCTTGAATGAACTTGGGGCTGGCCAATTGAGGACAGCATCGACCTTGTGCATATCCATTCGTATTCCTTTTGGACTGAGGATAAAACCCAGGAATTCTACTTCTGTAAAGTGGAATGAAAATTTGGCATAGAGATAATGTTGACGGAGCTTGGTAAGGACTCACCGTACATGCTTAACATGATCTTGCTCTGAGGCCGAATATACCATGATGTCGTCTATGTAGACTAAGGCGCAGACGTCAATCAGCTCTCTCAGAACATCGTTCATGAAATGTTGGAATGCGGCCGGGGCATTGCACAGGCCAAATGGCATTACTTGATATTCATATAAGCCAAATTTGGTACGGAACGCTGTTTTCCACTCGTCCCCTTCTTTAATGCGCACAAGATGGTAGGCCCCTCTAAGATCCAATTTCGTGTAGAGTTGGGCATCTTTGACTTGGTCTATCAATTCCGGGATCAGGGGTAGGGGTAGTGATTCTTGACGGTGATTTGGTTCAGTGCGCCGTAGGCGATGCAGGTCCTCAATTCTCCTTCCTTCTTCAGCACAAATAATAAGGGAGACGCTGCTGATGACTTTGATGAGCGGATGAAATTGTTGGCCAGTTATTGTTTCAGATATGACTTCAAATGTTGGTTCTCAGGTTCAGTGAGTGCATAGATACGCCCACAAGGAATTCGGGCACCAGGTATCAGGTTGATCTGGCAATCATAGGGTCTGTGGGGCGACAAGGTATTTTCTTGTTCTTTTTGGAACACATCTTGAAAGTCCTGGTATTGAGTTTGTAAGGTAGCCACCACACCTAAGACACTGATCACCCCTTTCTGAACAGATGAGCTGGCATGCTTACTCTTCCTTCCTTTGGGATAGCAGGTATGTGTGCAGTCATGGGAGAAGACCAACTCTCTGGCACGCCAGTTGATCCGTGGATTATGTGCGATTATCCACGGCATCTCTAAGATTAATCGGAACTGCGGTGCTTTGATGAGATCAAAAGCGATTGATTCTCGATGACCATCCTGACATAAGAGGGTGAGTTCAGTGGTGCATTCGGACACATGACCGTAGGTGATTTTGGTGCCAATCTACAGTGGGCACAGTCTCTGTGGTGGGCTTAGAGCAGACTGGGAGCCTCATCTTTGCTGCAAGGTCCTGGTCCATGTAATTCCCCACGGCTCCGCTATCAATGTAAGCTTCTTACAAATGCATCTTTGATGGCTGTTGATGGGTGATCAGGATCATGGGTAAAGCAAAATCGGAGGTCTGTAATTGGATTTCTTCGCTCAACAATTGGACCCCTACAATTGCCAGGCTTGCTAGTCTTCCGACTCTTCACTTGGTTTCTCCTTGTCTGTGGCTCCTACGGTTCTTCTTGGTGGTTTTACTAGGCACTCCTTGAGCAAATGGCCTGCCTTCCCGCAGTACAGGCATAGCTGCTGTTCCCTCCTCTTGTCCCGTTACGCTTTGGTTAGAGGGGATCTAACTCCTCCTAGTTGCATTGGTTCTACAAAACTTTCTGTTCCCCGCTGAGTATGATCTTTGGGGTGCACGAACATGGGGCGTGCATCTGGTTTACTTCAATCTGTTCTCCGATCTTTCAACCGATGGTCTAGTTGAACTACCAGATTAATTAACTCGGCACAGTCTTTGGGTGGATCCACTACTTGGGCCAGTACATCCTTTAACTCCCCTCACAAGCCCCAGTGGAACAAGGTGGTTCATTTGTCCTCTGGCCATTCTGCTGTGATGACAAGCCTATTAAAGGTGGCTATATAAGTCAACAGATCTTGGTTTCCTTGACGGAGGGACAAGAGTTTGTTGTCTAAGGCCTGTCCATGAGAACGACAGGCGAAGAGCTTTTCCAGCTCCCGTTGAAAGCCCCCAAAATCATGTAACAGCGGATCATCCCAGCTAATGAATGGTACTGACCAATCTGCTGCACTGCCACTCAAGTAGGACAACACTACTGCCACTCCCAACTGGTCATTGGGAAACGCCCCAGGTCTGCACAAAAAGTGGAGGCGACACTGATTCATGAAGGTCGCGTATCTTTGGGGATCCCGCGAGAAACACTCCGGTGGAGCTAGTGGAACTCCCCCGGGAAGGGTGATCTGCACTGGATTGCTCGCAGGAGTTGGCATTGATGGGCTAATTACGAGCAATAGGGCTTGTCCGGCCTGTGATTGAAGGATTTGTCTGCCGAGACCATCAGTTTGTTCTTTGGCCCCAATTAGTTCTTGCCGCAAGGCGCTGGTCTCTTGTCAGGCCGAATGTACCTCTGAGCATAACTGCCAGAATAATTGAGCCAGCTGGTCGGTTTCCGAGGTTTCCAAACTGGGCGCCAGGGTGGATTTTAATGTTTTGGCTTTGCGTTCTGTAACGCTCACCTTGTATTCACAGGGACGCCACCTGACTAAGCTGGATCGCTTCTGAGTTGGATTCACCTCCCCTGGGGACTCGCTCTGCCGTGGATCTATTCTGGGAGACAGGAGTTCTGTTTACCCACAATCACCCTCTCTTGGGGCCCCTGTCCCCCGTGCTCCCCTAGCGACCCCCTTAGAGTCTTCCTCACCTTGTATTCTGATAAGGTGTGCTCCCCGTCCTGCCGTTCTGTACAGGGGTGCGTCGAGGCTGGGCACCTTACAGCCAAGTTACTTCACTGGCGTGGGCCCGGGAGTCCAGTACTGCTGCGACTAAATTCTTGAGGTAAGTCTTTAGTCTTTAAAGAGAGTGTGTCCATAACAGTAGTTGCCCTGTTAATCCTCTCCTTCTCTTGTAGGTGCAGAAGGGATGATGAAGACATCGAGCTGATGGAGCGGCCGGTGCTCGAGAAGGTAAGTGAATGCGCAGAGCGCGGCGCTATGAACGTCTTTAGAATCGCACTAACCTGAGTTATTCTTCCCTTGCAGGTCGCTGTGAAGTTCCTGGAAGAAGTGCGGCCAGATGGAAGTGGAACGCAGAGTGGAAGGGTGTCCTGACATTTGGTCGACCTAAAACTGGTCGAATGACATTTGGTCGACGCAATTTGGTCGAAAACCAAATGGTCGAATTTTTTTTTTAATTATATATTTATTTTTCGGGTTTTCGTTTTTTACAAAAATCGTTTTTTAGAAAAAAAGGGGGCTGGGGGGGCCCCCCCCCAAAAAAGAAAAAAAAAGCAGTGAAAATAAAAAAAAAGAAAAATTCGACCATTTGGTTTCCGACCAAATTGGTTCGACCATTTGTCTGGTCGACCAATTTTTTTCGACCAAATGTCTGGTAACCGAGTGGAAGGTGTCCAGACCATTGTCGAATTCCAAGAGAGCTTTGATAGGAAAGCGTGAGTCTGAAAGGTGATGGAATCGGGAGACAAACGCTTACTAAATTGTCCTCTTCTTTTTTTCTCCCTAGGATGTTGCTTGCTGATGAAGACGGGCTCCAGGCAAGACTCCGGAGCAATCAAGGAGCTGGATTGCAGAACAGGTAAGGAGGAATAATGGTGTTCTTCTTCTCCCTTGTAGATGCAGGCCTGGAATGCTGTGAGCAGGTCTCGGTGAACGTCAGGCTGCGAGTGCAGAACAATGCGAAGCACGTGCTTCAGTTCGGGCGTGGCTTAAATAGCCTGCAGGTATCCCAGGTGCCTCCAGGGCAGACCATGTCCTAGATGCTAGACTTCATGGTTTAGTTCCGAACTGAACCTTGTGGGGGCAGCTATGTTGATCCATTCCCCAATGGGAACTCCATCTGCCATATGAGCCTGACACCAAAGGCACCAGGACTGGCTCCTGGACAGCCGAGGGGAACATTACTGGGCCGTTGGGGCCTTGCAAGAATATTGTGGCGAGGGCCAGAGACCCCGAGTCCCTAGGCCTGGGGCTATGGTCATGACAGTTATAGTTGGCGTTGAATGATTTAGTTCACACCTTCCCGCTTCAACCATACCACCGGATTTTAATTGAACATACTCTCTATGGTTAACTGTATTACGACTGTACCACAGCGATTATTTGCACTTTCTACGTTCAGCTATACCACCGGGTGAGAACATTCACACTTTCTAAATTCAACTATACCATAGAGTGGGATTATTTACAGTTTCTAAATGCACAGTTTCTAAATTCAACTATATCATAGGGCAAAATGATTCACAGTTTCTTAGTTCAACTATAACATAGGGTGAGATTATTCACAGTTTTATAATTCAACTATACCATAGGGTGATATTATTCATGCTTTTTAAATGCATCTATACCGTAGGGTGAGATTATTTACAGTTTCTAAATACAACTATACCACAGGGTCAGATTATTCACAGTTTCTAAGTTCAACTATGTCACAGTTTCTATTTGTACTTTCAGAATGCAACTAGACCACAGATATGCTAATGGGCCGATTTTCTAAATGCAATTAAACCACGGATTTGCTAATAGGCAGACTTTCTAAATGCAACTGGACCACAGATAGGGTGTTCGGCACATTTTCTAAATGCAACTGCAGTACAGATATGCTATTAGGTGGATTTCTAGAAGCAAACTACACCACAGATATGCTTTTCGGCACACTTTCTAAATGCAACTGCAGCACAGATATGCTATTAGGTGGACTTTCTAAAAGCAAACTGTACTAGGTAGACTTTCTAAGTGCAAACTACACCACAGATATGCTATTAGGCACACTTTCTAAATGCAATCGTCCCACAGATATGCTGTTAGGTGGACTTTCTAAATGCAACTACAACTCAGATGTGCTATTTAGGCACACTTTCTAAACGCAACTTTTCCACAGATATGATATTAGGCACACTTTCTAAACGCAACTTCACCACAGATATGATATTGGGCACACTTTCCAAATGCAAACTACACCACAGATATGCTATTAGGCGGACTTTCTAAATGTAATTATACTGCAGATATGCTATTAGGCACTCTTACTAAATGCAAACTACACAATAGATATGCTTTCTAAACGCAACTACACCACAGATATGATATTGGGCACACTTTCCAAATGCAAACTACACCACAGATATGCTATTAGGTGGACTTTCTAAAGGCAATTATACTACAGATATGCTATTAGGCACACTTACTAAACGCAAACTACACGATAGATATGCTATTAGGCACACTTTCTAAATGCAATTATACCATAGATATGCTATTAGGCACACTTTCTAAACGCAATTATACCACAGTTATGCTAATAGGCACACTTTCTAAATGCAAACTACACTACAGATATGCTATTAGGTGGACTTTCAAAATGCAAACTACACCACGGATATGCTATTAGGCGGACTTCCAAATGCAAACTACACAACAGGTATGTTATTAGGGAGATATTCTAAGTGCAAGCTACACCACAGATATGCTATTAGGCAAACCTTCTAAACGCGACTATAGCACAGATATGCTGTTAGGTGGACTTTCTAAATGCAACTACACCACAGATATGGTATTCTGCACACTTTCGAAATGCAACTACAGCACAGATATGCTATTAGGTGGACTTTCTAAAAGCAAACTGTACCACAGGTATGCCATTCGGCACACGTTTTAATGCAACTGCATCACAGATATGCTAATTGGGACACTTTCAAAATGCAACTACAGCACAGATATGCTACTCGGCACACTTTTTAAATGCAATTATACCATAGATATGCTATTAGGGGTAATTTCTAGATTACGGATATGCTATTCGGGACACTTCCTTAATGCAAATACATCACAGATCTGCTGTTAGGTATGCTTTCTAAATGCAACACAGATATGCTATTATGCAGACTTTCTAAAGTGCAACTAGATCACAGATATGCTATTATGCAGACTTTCTAAATGCAACTAGATCACAGATTTGGTGTTCAGCACACTTTCTAAAGGCAACTACAGCACAGATATGCTATTAGGTGGACTTTCTAAATGCAGCTACAACACAGATATGCTATCAGGTGGACTTTCAAATGCAAACTACACCATGGATTTGCATTTCGGCAAACTTTCTGAATGCAGACTACACCACGGATATGTTTTTGGGCACACTTTCTAAATGCAACTACACAACATATAAACTATTAGATGGGCTTTTTAAATGCAACCATACTACGGATAATGTTATTAGGTGAACTTTCTAAACGCAATTATACCTCAGATATGCTATTCGGCACACTTTCTAAATGCAACTGCAGCACAGATATGCTATTAGGTGGACTTTCTAAACACAATTATACCACAGATATGCTATTAGGCACACTTTCTAAATGCGAACTGTACCACAGATATGCTATTAGGCGGACTTTCTAAATGCAAACTACACAACAGGTATTTTATTAGGCAGACTTTCTAAGTGCAAACTACACCACAGATATGCTATTAGGCACACTTTCTAAATGCAATCATCCCACAGATATTCTGTTAGATGGACTTTCTAAATGCAACTACACCTCAGATATGCTATTTAGGCACACTTTCTAAATGCAACTATACCACAGATATGATATTAGGCACACTTTCTAAACGCAACTACACCACAGATATGATATTGGGCACACTTTCCAAATGCAAACTTCACCACAGATATGCTATTAGGTGGACTTTCTAAAGGCAATTATACTACAGATATGCTATTAGGCACACTTACTAAACGCAAACTACACGATAGATATGCTATTAGGCACACTTTCTAAACGCAATTATACCACAGTTATGCTAACAGGCACACTTTCTAAATGCAAACTACACTACAGATATGCTGTTAGGTGGACTTTCTAAATGCAACTACACCACAGATATGCTATTAGGTGGACTTTCTTAAAGCAAACAGTACCGCGGGTATGCCATTCGGCACACTTTCTAAATGCAACTACACCACATATATGCTATTAGGTGGACTTTCTAAAAGCAAACTGTACCACAGGTATGCCATTCGGCACACTTTCTAATGCAACTACATCACAGATATGCTAATTGGGACACTTTCAAAATGCAATTACAGCACAGATATGCTACTCGGCACACTTTTTAAATGCAATTATACCATAGATATGCTATTAGGGGTACTTTCTAGATGCAATCTAGAACACGGATATGCTTTTCGGGACACTTTCTAATTGCAAACTGTACCACAGATATGCTATTAGGTGGACTTTCTAAATGTAAACTACACAACAGGTATTTTATTAGGCAGACTTTCTAAGTGCAAACTACACCACAGATATGCTATTAGGCACACTTTCTAAATGCAATCATCCCACAGATATGCTGTTAGGTGGACTTTCTAAATGCAACTACAACTCAGATGTGCTATTTAGGCACACTTTCTAAACGCAACTATTCCACAGATATGATATTAGGCACACTTTCTAAATGCAACTTCCCCACAGATATGATATTGGGCACACTTTCCAAATGCAAACTACACCACAGATATGCTATTAGATGGACTTTCTAAATGTAATTATACTACGGATATGCTATTAGGCACACTTACTAAATGCAAACTACACAATAGATATGCTTTCTAAATGCGACTACACCACAGATATGATATTGGGCACACTTTCCAAATGAAAACTACACCACAGATATGCTATTAGGTGGACTTTCTAAAGGCAATTATACTACAGATATGCTATTAGGCACACTTACTAAATGCAAACTACACGATAGATATGCAATTAGGCACACTTTCTAAATGCAATTATACCATAGATATGCTATTAGGCACACTTTCTAAACGCAATTATACCACAGTTATGCTAATAGGCACACGTTCTAAATGCAAACTACACTACAGATATGCTATTAGGCGGACTTTCAAATGCAAACTACACAACAGGTATGTTATTAGGGAGATGTTCTAAGTGCAAGCTACACCACAGATATGCTATTAGGCACACCTTCTAAACGTGACTATAGCACAGATATGCTGTTAGGTGGACTTTCTAAATGCAACTACACCACAGATATGGTATTCTGCACACTTTCTAAATGCAACTACAGCACAGATATGCTATTAGGTGGACTTTCTTAAAGCAAACAGTACCACAGGTATGCCATTCGGCACACTTTCTAAATGCAACTACACCACAGATATGCTATTAGGTGGACTTTCTAAAAGCAAACTGTACCACAGGTATGCCATTCGGCACACTTTCTAATGCAACTACATCACAGATATGCTAATTGGGACACGTTCAAAATGCAACTACAGCACAGATATGCTACTCGGCACACTTTTTAAATGCAATTATACCATAGATATGCTATTAGGGGTACTTTCTAGATCACGGATATGCTATTCTGGATACTTTCTTATTGCAAATACATCACAGATCTGCTGTTAGGTGTGCTTTCTAAATGCAACACAGATATGCTATTATGCAGACTTTCTAAAGTGCAACTAGATCACAGATATGCTATTATGCAGACTTTCTAAATGCAACTAGATCACAGATATGGTGTTCAGCACACATTCTAAAGGCAACTACAGCACAGATATGCTATTAGGTGGACTTTCTAAATGCAGCTACAACACAGATATGCTATCAGGTGGACTTTCAAATGCAAACTACACCATGGATTTGCATTTCGGCACACTTTCTGAATGCAGACTACACCACGGATATGTTTTTGGGCACACTTTCTAAATGCAACTACACAACAGATAAACTATTAGATGGACTTTTTAAATGCAACTATACTACGGATAATGTTATTAGGTGAACTTTCTAAACGCAATTATACCTCAGATATGCTATTCGGCACACTTTCTAAATGCAACTGCAGCACAGATATGCTATTAGGTGGACCTTCTAAACGCAATTATACCACAGATATGCTATTAGGCACACTTTCTAAATGCGAACTGTACCACAGATATGCTATTAGGTGGACTTTCTAAATGCAAACTACACAACAGGTATTTTATTAGGCAGACTTTCTAAGTGCAAACTACATCACAGATATGCTATTAGGCACACTTTCTAAATGCAATCATCCCACAGATATTCTGTAAGGTGGACTTTCTAAATGCAACTACACCTCAGATATGCTATTTAGGCACACTTTCTAAATGCAACCACAGATATGATATTAGGCACACTTTCTAAACGCAACTACACCACAGATATGATATTGGGCACACTTTCCAAATGCAAACTACACCACAGATATGCTATTAGGTGGACTTTCTAAAGGCAATTATACTACAGATATGCTATTAGGCACACTTACTAAACGCAAACTACACGATAGATATGCTATTAGGCACACTTTCTAAATGCAATTATACCATAGATATGCTATTAGGCAAACTTTCTAAACGCAATTATACCACAGTTATGCTAATAGGCACACTTTCTAAATGCAAACTACACTACAGATATGCTATTAGGTGGACTTTCAAAATGCAAACTACACCACAGATATGCTATTAGGCGGACTTTCAAATGCAAACTACACAACAGGTATGTTATTAGGGAGATGTTCTAAGTGCAAGCTACACCACAGACATGCTATAAGGCACACCTTCTAAACGCGACTATAGCACAGATATGCTGTTAGGTGGACTTTCTAAATGCAACTACACCACAGATATGGTATTCTGCACACTTTCTAAATGCAACTACAGCACAGATATGCTATTAGGTGGACTTTCTTAAAGCAAACAGTACCACAGATTTGCCATTCGGCACACTTTCTAAATGCAACTACACCACAGATATGCTATTAGGTGGACTTTCTAAAAGCAAACTGTACCACAGGTATGCCATTCGGCACACTTTCTAATGCAACTACATCACAGATATGCTAATTGGGACACTTTCAAAATGCAACTACAGCACAGATATGCTACTCGGCACACTTTTTAAATGCAATTATACCATAGATATGCTATTAGGGGTACTTTCTAGATGCAATCTAGAACACAGATATGCTATTCGGGACACTTTCTAATTGCAAACTGTACCACAGATATGCTATTAGGTGGACTTTCTAAATGTAAACTACACAACAGGTATTTTATTAGGCAGTCTTTCTAAATGCAATCATCCCACAGATATGCTATTAGGCACACTTTCTAAATGCAATCATCCCACAGATATGCTGTTAGGTGGACTTTCTAAATGCAACTACAACTCAGATGTGCTATTTAGGCACACTTTCTAAACGCAACTATTCCACAGATATGATATTAGGCACACTTTCTAAACGCAACTTCACCACAGATATGATATTGGGCACACTTTCCAAATGCAAACTACACCACAGATATGCTATTAGGCGGACTTTCTAAATCTAATTATACTACAGATATGCTACTAGGCACACTTACTAAATGCAAACTACACAATAGATATGCTATTAGGCACACTTTCTAAACGCAATTATACCATAGATATGCTACTAGGCACACTTTCTAAATGCAATTATACCACAGTTATGGTATTAGGCACACTTTCTAAATGCAAACGGCACAACAGATATGCTCTTAGGCGGACTTCTAAATGCAAACTACACCACAGACATGCTACTAGGCGGACTTTCAAATGCCAACTACACAACAGGTATGTTATTAGGGAGACTTTCTAAGTGCAAGCTACACCACAGATATGCTATTAGGCACACCTTCTAAACGCGACTATAGCACAGATATGCTGTTAGGTGGACTTTCTAAACGCAAACTGCCCCACAAATATGCTATCAGGCGGACTTTCTAAATGCAAACTACACCACAGATATGTTATTAGGCACACTTTCTAAATGCAATCATCCCACAGATATGCTGTTAGATAGACTTTCTAAATACAACTACACCTCAGATGTGCTATTTAGGCACACTTCACCACATATATGATATTGGGCACACTTTCCAAATGCAAACTACACCACAGATATGCTATTAGGCGGACTTTCTAAATGCAATTATACTACAGATATGCTATTAGGCACACTTACTAAATGCAAACTACATGATAGATATGCTATTAGGCATCCTTTCTAAACGCAATTATACCATAGATATGCTACTAGGCACACTTTCTAAACGCAATTATACCACAGTTATGCAAATGGCACCACAGATATGCTATTAGGCGGACTTCTAAATGCAAACTACACCACAGATATGCTATTAGGGAGACTTTCTAAGTGCAAGCTACACCACAGATATGCTATTAGGCACACATTCTAAACGCGACTATAGCACAGATATGCTGTTAGGTGGACTTTCTAAATGCAACTACACCACAGATATGCTACTAGGCATACTTTCTAAATGCAACTATACCACAGATATGCTGTTAGGTGGACTTTCTAAATGCATCTAAACCACAGATGTGCTATTTAGGCACACTTTCTAAACACAATTATACCACAGATATGCTATTAGGTGGACTTTCTATATGCAACTACCCCGCAGATATGATATTAGGCAGACATTCTAAATGCAAACTACACCACAGATATGCTATTAGGCGGACTTTCTAAATGCAATTATAATACAGATATGCTATTAGGCACACTTTCTAAATGCAATTATACGACAGATATGCTATCAGGTACACTTTCTAGATGCAATTATACTACAGATATGCTATTAGGCACACTTTCTAAACGCAATTAATCTACAGATATGCTATTAGGTGGACTTTCTAAATGCAAACTACACCACAGATATGCTATTAGGCGGACTTTCTTAATGCAAACTATACCACATATATGCTGTTAGGCGGACTTTCTAAATGCAACTATACTACAGATATGCTATTAGGCACACTTTCTAAATGCAATTATACTACAGATATGCTATTAGGCATACTTTCTAAATGCAATTATACTACAGATATGCTGTTAGGCAGACTTTCTAAATGCAAACTACACCACAGAATATGTGATTAGACACACTTTCTAAATCCCTCTCATCTGGACCAATCAGAGAGTGGGTGGGTGGGGTGGGAGACGGGATGGAGGGAGGGAAGGCCCGGTCCCAGTCAAAAAATGCAGGCATGGAGGGAGGACGGTCGCTAGACCCATGAAGCAGGGGCGGATAAGGGACCAATCAGGGGAGGAGAAAGGGCTAGGGAGGCGGGAACAGGGAAGTTAGCGCTCGGGATGCGGAGGGGAAACACACGCGCCTGGGGGCACAAAAAATAGAGCAAATTCAGTAAAAAGGCCCAGAGGGTCCTTAGGAAAGCTACACTCACCTGCCTAGCATTATGGGAAGTGTGGGCAAGGAGCGAGGACGGTCGCTAGACCCACGAAGCAGGGGAGGACAAAGGACCAATCAGGGGAGGTGGGAGGGCTAGGGAGGTGGGAACAGGGAAGTAAGCATTCGAAATGTGGAGGGGACACACACGCGCCTGGGGGCACACACAATGCAGCAAATTCAGTAAAAAGGCCCAGAGGGTCTTTAGGAAAGCGGCGCTTAAATGCCTAGCATGATGGGAAGTGTTGTGTGATGTGGTGGAAACCACACTTACAAATCATAACATGTTCATTTCTGGTGCTGGACAGACTCTTGGGATACGAGTAACGAATCACAGTCTATTTACATGTTGGGTCACCTCCCTCCTGGACCCTCTGTTCACATCTATTTTCACCAAATAGACACAGTTTATCTTCAATTAGACCGGTGGGACGGCTTTCAACAAAAATCAGTTTTGTTTAATACACAACATGTTTTGGAACCGCTGATATTCTTTTTTCAAGAGGCCTAAGAAATTAAAACTAAATGGACACAAACTCCAAAAACTGTGACACCAATAATCTAAGCAATTTCTTTGCGCACAGTACATACCCAAATTTCAGGCACACTACAGGGCCCGATTCATGGAAATTCATGCAGAGATTGCGTAAGGGCCCGAGAAGTAAATCCGAGCGCACAGCATATTCATGAATCCAAACACGCAATTTCAGAAGACACACAAAAGGAATGGAGCTGGGCGAGGAACGCCCATAACACATCCCACGCAAACCAAAACCCAAGCCATACCCCAACCCAAGCACAAGCCTCTGCATTCAGCCCTGAGCCACCATCCAGCACCACTGGGAAAACGCACAGGCCCCTCATACGCATGTGGCACCCCTCAGAAAAAGCATGAACTACCTCGTAAGTCGAGGCTGCACCCCCAACGAAAAATGCACAGACTCTCTCATAAGCTGAGGTGGCACCCCTGTGAAAATGCATGGGCTCCCTCGTAAACTAAGGTGGCACACCTGCGAAAATGCGAGAGCCACCTTGTAAGTCAAGACCACATCCCCCAACAAAAATGCGCATGTTCCCTTGTAAGCTAAGTTGGAACCCCTAAGAAAACACATGGGCTCCCTCGTAAGCTAAGGTGGCACCGCTGCGAAAACACAGGAGCCATCTAAAGTGGTACCCCCAACAAAAACGCATGTGCTCCCTTGTAATCTAATGTGGCACCCCCAACAAAAACATGCAGACACCCTTGCATTTTAGGCACCCCTGTGAAACTGCAAGTCCACTCTCTGTACACCCTAGGCACCCAGTCTGCAGGCATATACCCCTACTGCACATCAACCCCTCAAGTACAGACACCAGCCCCCTTCACCTCTGACACTACTCCAGGCAGCCCCTTCAAGACCAGACACCAATAACCCACCCCCTTTACCTCTGACACTACCCCAGGCAGCTCCCTCACGCGTCCAGACACGTCCCACCAGCCACCTTCACCTCTGACACTACCCCAGGCAGCCCGCTTCACCTCTGACACTACCCCGGGCAACCCCTTCAAGTCCAGACACCACCCAACAGCCCCCTTCACCTCCGTCAATACCCCAGGCAGCCTCCTCAAGTCCAGACACCACCCACCAGCCCCCTTAAGCTCTAACACTACCTCAGGCGGCCCACTCAAGTCCAGACACCAACCACAAACCCCCTTCACCTCTGACACTACCCCAGGCAGCCCCCTCAAGTGCAGCCATGACCCACCATCCCCCTTTACCTCTGACACCACCAAAAGCAGACCCCCGACTGTCTCCCATGCATGCAGTTCAATGTATGGCTGTAAATCATCTGAACCTCTGCGGTCTGCCTCCAGCATGGAGCACACCACCAACATGTCCACCGCCAACATGATCAACAGGAAGCACTGAAGACCAATCCCGGACCGGAGCATCTGCTGTCACTCCCTGGCAGACTGGAATATTAAGCCCCATTGCCAGACAGCACAATATTGCATCAACAACACTGTGGCCACCCAATAAGCATGTGTCAAGCGAATGCTATTTAAAGTGGCATGTGACTGTTGGCCATGGGTCATTGCAAATGTATCAAAGCACACAAATGTGTGCCAAGGAAAGAAGTAAACATATTCATACATTGGCCAGATCCACAAATAATTACCAGATGCATCACAGCCGGAGCACAAGTGAACTGAGTTGGAAGTGGTGTCAAAGTCCCTGTCGGGGACCACAACATGACAGGCCCATGGTGTGGTGGGAGGGCAGTCAGAGAGTTCATGACTCACCGAGACAGGAAATGTGTGCTGCCGCACAGGAAGAGCAAACATGGCTCAAAAATGCATTCCAATTACATGGGTGGAGCAAGACATGAGAGCAGACAGTGTGTGACTGCACATGCTGGTGGGCATGCCCAAATGACATGGGGTTAACACAGGAATGACAAACAAATGTGCAAGTAACGTGACCATGGCACACCTCCACAGTGATCCCACCTCCCTCCACCCCAACCACACTGATGCCAAACACACAGTGATGCTGCACATGGAACTGCAAATGAAAACATACAGTGCAGACCCAGTCGTCTGACAGACCCAAGCCCACATGTCAGGCACATGTGCATCCTTCCAGCCGCAACCATTACAGTAACAGCAACACACATGCAGACATGCCACAAGGCACATGACTTGCAATGGAGAGATGCACTGGCTGAAAAGTGAACTACCAAATTTGAATACACAAATGAACAGTATGAAGCGTGGATTGTAACAAACGGAAAGATGTATTGAATAAAAATGTGTACAAGTAAAATGGAGAATGAATGTCCAAGCAGTCCGGGTAAAAATATGAAATGACAAAACAACCCTACGCCTAAATAACTACATACAGGAAAAACAGGGAAGGTAAGTCTGCAAAGTTTGGGGGAAATAATAAATAAAAAAGGAAACATAAACCTAAATAACTATATACAAATGAAACAGGCTAGTCCGTCTCTCCAATCTCACTCAAGATTTCTACCAAGGATGAGTCCAATGCCACACCCTCCTCCATCAGGTGGGCCTCCGTTGTTGCCTGGAGGGCTTGTAGGTTGGCCAGCATCTGCGTGTTAGAATCCCCGCTGCCCTGTAAGAGGCCTCCAGGATGGCAGCCCGCCTCCTTTCCTGCCGAAGTGCAACCTCAGCCCTGGCCAACATCACTCTCGCTTTCCATGCCCGCTGCCTCTCTGCCACGATCTGCTGTTCATATCGCCTAAACATGTAAGACATTGAGTGCCTCATTTCCACTTGTTCCTCGTGCCTCATACTTCCCACCTGCCTTCGTGGTGTGGTCTGCCCTGCAGCATAATGCCTCCTCCTTATTGCCACCTGCAGCTGCAGTGCGCAGTGCCTGCTCCATTGGTACACTCTCAAACCTGATGATGATCCTCGGGGGCCGTACGGCACCTGCACTACTCCATTGTGCTTGCTGTCCCTCCATTGCCTATGCCCCTGTCAGTGCCGTGATAGGCACATTGATCACCTCAGCTGCCATATATGTGACCCCCACCTCAGGGGGGACGGGGACTCACAGTCCGGCGTCTGCTTGTTGTTTTCCAACACTGCTATTCATATTTTATAACATGGCTTGCCATGGAATAATGTTATTAAGCCCATTCAGTGTCTGCAAATTCATAAACCATATCCAAAACAAATTCCAATTTAAGTGATTTTATCTGGCCCATCCCCTCATGGGATATTTTTTCATTACTTTGAGTATTCAAAATTCCAATTGGGGTACTGGATCGTTAAAAGCATGCAAGAGTCTGACTGATTTATGTTAGTTTACTCTTTCACCAATTGGACCGCTGGTCTCTTCCTCGTATTGCAGGCCGGGTGCGGGCACTGGATTCATTATTTTGCACTCTGTGCTGGTTTCCTATTGATGCATTGTTACAATTTAAACAACATAAACAGTGATAGATTTGTGTTGGGTTTCCGGCTAATGATTGTACACTGGTTGATGTGATTATGTTAGTTTGTGTGAGAATGTTACTGAAATCCTTTGTCCTTTTATGTGCATGTAAAGGAGTGCTTTCAGAAAAGTTAGCCATCTCATAATCAACCTTTAATGCCTCCCAGCTCCTACATATGATATTTTTGTTTATTCAGCTAGGACGGAAAAGGAATCCACACTGTGTGTGACACATAACACACTCATATCATAGTCGTCAAGGCCAGTAAAGTGATCTCCTGCACTAGATTACTGAAAATAGATAGTTAATGACTTGGAGCAAGCAATCAAAGCCACTACTTCAAATAAAAGCACTGTCCCATATGTCATGCCCCCTTGTGTCTTCAAATACCTGATGCACATTTGGGCTCCATTGGTAACAAGTGTTTTAACACAATTGTATTTGAGGAACAAGAATGGGGACATTGTCCCAATGTATAAAAGAGTGATCTTTTTTTTTTTACCACTATCTTACTGCCCCTTAAGTAGATAAATAGTTCTTCGAAAATACTCTTGGACTATGGAGCCAACCTGTCACCACTTCTTTTGAACCTGTATATTAGGTTTCTTTGTATGATTCTGGAGAAAATTGGCATGTATTCCACAATTACGCCGATGATACCGAACTGGTCATAGAACTTAGTGGTGCCTACACCCAAGACAATGCAAATGTAAAAAAAACTCTACAAGTTCATTGAAAAATGGTGGATGACCAATAACTGGCTCTGTCTCAACACCAAAAAGACAGAATTAATGATTTTTGGGACTAATACAGCCAGAGCAAGACTGAACCATCAATACAAGTGTTTCGACATCAATGAAACCCAAATAAATGTTGTCAACAAAGTCAAAACTCTGGGGATGCACATGGAAGCATCACTGAGCGCAGAGTCCCAAGTCATGCAACTGACTAAGAACTGCTCATATTACCTGAGACTCCTGCACAAAATACACCCCTATCTAAGTGAGGAAAATTGCACAACACAAGCAAGAGCCACCATATTGTCCAGGTTAGATTACGGCAATGTCCTGCTACTAGAAGCTAACAAAAGGCACATTGCAAAATGTCAAAAAATACAAAACAGGGTCTGTGAGAATCATTAAAGGAAAAAGGAAAACAGAACACATCAGTGAAAACAGGAGAAATCTACACTGGCTTACTATCGAAGATAGAATACAGCTCAAAACCCTGACATTAGCCCAAAGGTGTGTCCATGGGAAAGCCCCAGCATATCCCAAGAAGAAACGGGTTACATATGTACCGAGATGGGGTAGGCTGTTCAAATTACATTTGGTATTGGGGGGTTCACTTAACGTTGGTCTCCTGGGTGGCAGCGCCATCCTCTGCTCCTCCGACTCCCTTTATCCCTGCCATGTGGATGATGGTGCTGCACAACTTAATCCATGGCATGAGCTCCAGTGGTGGTGATCCTTCTCCAGTTGCCATGCTGTCAGTCGGGTGCAGGGCTAGGATGCCCCTGTCCCTGGGTCCACGGCCGACTGCAGACACCTTCTTGTTGATGTCCACCCAGATATTGTTGCAGCACTTTGAGGTTGTTTGTTTTTGTTGGGCCTCATACAGCTACTCATAATGGGTTATCAGCTTAACCACAAGGACATTGAGCTCAGACTTGGCCCTTGTACACTCCTGTGACATGTTTTTGTTTCAGTTCCGATTTTTGATGGATTGTGATTTCCAAAACAGCCACCACAGTGTTTGCCGTTCCGGTGATGCTAATGAGGCCGGGATTTTGGACGTTAGCATTATTAATGTCGAGCGTTATTAGTGTTAACGCCGGTGGTGTGTGCGCATGTCTGCCAACTCGTGATACAGCGGTTTCTGTGCAACTAATCCCGAATGTAACGCTAATAACGTTCAACGTTAATTACGCCCAGACAGTGCCCAACTCATGAGGAGGCCTTTAATATATCTTTAATGGCAAATGTTTCCTATCTCTACATTGTTTATTTTAGTATGGTGCACCTAAACTGTTCCTATTTTAGTATTTGATACATGTTTATATAATCATGTTTGTATTTTGTATACCATCATGTCATTTGTGATGCTTTTTATTCTTCTGCTCAATATATTTGATCAAAGGATGTTATTGTAAATTACTTATCTTTTGTTTTATGTTCATTTATGGTAAATGTGTTGCATTTTTACTTAAATAAAGATTTAATTGAATTGAATGGAATTGAAATTATAATCTTTTCCCACAGTGAAATAATAGATTGTACATAAATGGAAAACCCAATCCTTTCCTTAACAGGCTTTTTCACTGGATTTAGCATTTCTCCCTTAGAATTTTACAAATTCTTTCCCGTGTTGTTAACAAGATGGGTGCATTCTGCCGATGCATTTCGAAAATTGCTTACTGCAGTGCAAATCGTTTTGGATTCTCAAGAACTGCAAATACAATAAAGCTAAAATACAAATTGTTAGATGGTTTGAAGAAGGATGTAATAAAGCATTCCCATCAGTACTTGTTCAGCCAATATGCTCTGTTTTCATTGTACCAAGGTGTCCAATAAATGAATATCTTTTTCTCCAGCTTTCGATCTCTTTCAGAGTTTCACATGCTGTTGAATATATCCTGTTGTCAGGCTATGACTCCTCATTAACAATAAGCAATTTCAATGAAACTGCATTCACTTTGCTGTTCTCTTAGTGATTCTCTGGGTCATTTACCCTTTAGCCAAAAGGTGCTGCTTCCCTCAGTTCCACCCCGGGAGGTCTTCTTCAGATTCTCACTTTATTCAACAGTTTCTCCACAAATCTTCATTACTCAGCATTTCTTTTGACACTGTTTGAAAGCTACCGATAAGAACATGACTATTGTGGGGTTTGGGAGTTCCTGCACTTTTTGGGTGTTAGCCTCCACAAAACATATATTGGCTCGGTGTTCCTCCAAAATTGAACCCAGTGATGTGTCCCTTCTTCTCCTCGGAGGATCAATGACTGCCCAGCATCTCGGCACTCAGCGACTTTCCGCTTGAGGCGATGCATGTACCCACCTTTGGCATCTCCAGTGCAGACATGCTGGATAACTGAATACACCTTCCCATAAAATTATGGTCCTGATGAAGATGGCTTATCTCTCTACCGCCATCAAAAGCGGTTGACCTTTCGGGTCATGAGGGACCTCATGATGCTGATGATATCGCCTATAACAATTGAGAGATACTAGACGGATAATTCAGATTTTATACACACATAGATTGAGTGAGCCTTTTACATGTTCAAGTCGAATGAGCCTTCTTTTCAATTGTTTTCCTTGAGTGAAGATTCCAACAGCATTCATTGACTCCAACACCTAAGGACAGAATTAAATATAGAATATTGTTTGGAATCAAATTAGCCTCCTTGGTGACAAGTTGCTACCATCAGCATTTTTGAGCTGTTACTGTAGAATCTAATGCACAGTTCTGCCATCCTTTCAACAGCTGGTTGGAATAGTTCTTTATGTATGTTGAATCGTTTTGTAATGTACATGCCATAGTTGTAGCAAATTAGGGACAGCTTCTCTTACTATCTCTGTTAGGTAGGCATTGCATCACACGCCATCTAGGGCGAGGCACCCCTGGTAGGGACATGGTGTTCTTCCCCAGGGTCAGTTTACAGCATGGTTGTCTCCTTTAGACTATGTGTTGATGTATGATGAATAAGTGCACTGTAGTTTTGAATGGCTTCTCTCCTTAAGAACTGTTGTTTTGTGATAACATATTGGACATCATTACGAGATGGGTGGTAGCCATGGAGCTGCTAGCTCCATGGCTGCCTCCCATACCGTGCCCGTGTCCAGTCTCGTTCAATGGGGACTTACCATTGTAGTCCGACCTTGGCGGGACCGGTAAGTCTCCATTGAACAGACCACTCCCCATTCCCATTGAGCCCCCATAGGCCCATAGGGGGCTCAATGGGAATGGGGAGGTAAGTCTCCATTGAACAAACCACTCCCCATTCCCATTGAGCCCCCTATAGGGCGCTAATAATGGGCTCGCGACTTGCAAGCCTGTTATTAGCCGCCTGGTCCCTTAGCGGGACACGTAAGGGACATGTGGTCAGACCACATGTTCCTTACGGTCCCCGCCAAGGGACCTTGGAATAGGGCAGTAAGGGATTATAGGCACCGGTCTCTTTACGGGTGCCCGGTTTCCCTTACTGCCAACCTTGTAATGACCCCCATTGTCTTCAATTAATGGCTAAGGAATGCAACTGTTCTTCCGTATTTCTTTTGAATTTACCCTGTTATTCTTATAGTCCCTTCTTCTCCTCACCATTGCTGATATCAGGGCCAAGACAAGTCTTTTCAAAACTCTCTGGATTCCTGCTCTATTTGCCAGACCTTCTCCGACAAGATTCAAATAGATAAGAAAAGAAGGTGAGCGCCTTGTCTTAATGAAGCCACTGTGGTCAGGAACTGTGTTTGACTGCATTCTACCAGATCTCTTTTAAGAGGTCATGTTCCCGTGGGGGGCTTCCTTTGGGAAAAGGGTGAAGAAAAGTGTTTCCACCCAAGCTCAGAAGGGTCCTGACAGCCCTCACATGACTGACAAGCCTGAATATGCTTCTTGGTTGCACAAACCATTCAGTTAGTTGACAAAATATTCAACAACGACCCTGTCTACAAAATCCTCAAAAACTGCCCCATTCTAAAACCACAGCATTCTGCAGGATTCCATGTCTCCATGAGCAACATTTTCACCTTCAAAGCACAAACCATCGACAACTCCGTCATCGACCCCCTCATTTGTGACTATGGCTGCAGAACCTTCCCAACCTCAACTGCTGAGGTTGTCGTCTGCGAAATCATCGATTACCATCACATCCAATCTTCAACGATGGCTTCACCGATGACCTCATCACCAGTAATCCAATCTTCTACAGCCTTTTCTATGCACGTCTCATCAGCGTGTCCTCACACAGCTCCTTCATTGGTAAAATGCCTAAGCAGCCACTTTTCACACTCCAGCATTTTGCTCAACCGACTCTGTCAGAGTCTTCCAATATTCCTCCAGAGACATCCTGGAGCACACCATTGATACTGATTTTGAAGGCTCAGAAGCAGTGTTTTCTGATGATGAGGAGGAGTTATCTGGGTTGCCTTGAGCATTTTCCCTCCCTCCTTCAATGTTTCCAAAACCTGCACCATATTTTTGTGCACCTTGCAGACTCTGGTGTCTGAGAACCAGACGAGGGTTCGGACTATTGGACCATAAACGGACACAGCACCTGCAATGCCACACCAGCCCTTGGCCCCCTATGCCCCACCGCCTGAGACCTCCTCCATCAAAGGAGCCACCACCTCTGCACCATCTCTTCAGACTCTGATTAACAGGATGACATGCATCTGGTTACAGCCTCTTTTCACTCTTCCTGCACAGATGATTTTGATGATCAGGTGCCCATTGATGAAGAGCTGGAGGAGCTTCCACCAAAGGGATGTGCCTCCAAATGGGATCAGAGCTTCCAATGATACTGTCTAGAATACTTCCATGACAAAGGAGGACAACATTTTCAACCTCCGACCTCCGGTCTACTGAACAGAGTAAGGACGGTCTCCTTTACCAACAGAATAGTCACGATCGACAGTTTTGTCCATTCCAGTCCTGGGTCACATTAGGGAAGACGGGCTAAAACCATGAAGTAGCTTTTCTCTGTACCACCGAAAAATGACTGATACGATAAAAAATAGAGAACTCCAGAAAATGCCCCAAAATGCCTGCAAACTAAACATAGCCTCCATGCTGTGTTCTGTGCAGCAGCTAGAAAGAGATAATGTAACCCTTCATTGCCCTGTAATGTCTTTCCGAATAAGGAAGGCAGACAGGCTGATGCTTTCGGCAAGATAATGATCTCCACTGCAGTAACCACTGTTAAACATGACAACTCGCTCGCATTCTTGGATACTTATGACCGGGAATTCTTAAGTAAATCAGTCCCACCATGGAGTTCCTCCCTGATGACAAGAAACAGGATTTTTTTTGTTTTGGCTTCTTCGGGTTTGTGAATCCACCTCTGACCATGCTATCTCAGTGACTGCGGATTTAGCTGATACAGGATTGCACCAAATGGGCAACTTAGCAATTGTGCAAAGCCAAGGTTGGCCACACATTTTAGAACTGATGTGCGGCCGAAGGTTGTCGATATGCCATTCAAAAGAGAAGACCTTTTGGTAAAATATTTGATGACACTCTGCAAACCATTAAGAATGACGCAGACACAGTCAGGTCCCTTTGCACTCTGCAAAATAGGTAACAATGTCACTCTTTTTGCTTTAAGCAACACCACTTCCCAACATCCGACAGGAACTATCTCTCAGCATATCATTCCCATTCATATAAGGGAGCTTTGCACTTCAAGCAAGCAGTATAAATCTCAATCTCAGCCTTGGAGATTTGCCCACAGATGCAACGTCTCAAGGATTAATCCCTAAACAAAACTCCTAGCCAACGCTGCCCTTCCATTTCAGCACCCCAGCGGGAGGACGCCTGTCTTCATTTCAAAATCAATGGAATTGACTAACATTAGATAAATGGTTGCTTTTGATGGTGGCCCACAGACAGACCCTCACATTTGTACAAAGACTACCAATAGCCCGCTGCCAGAAAGTCAGAAAAACATCTCCATGCGCTTCAATTAGAAGTGTTTTTACTCCAGTCCAAGAGAGCTATAGAGAAAGTCGCTCATTCTCAAAAGAATCAGGACAACTACTCACGCTATTTTCTGGTCCAAAAAAAGTAGGGGTGGGTGGAGACCCATCATCAACCTACTACAAATTCCTCCACTCAGAGTCATTTCAGATGGTTACGCTATAGAAAAATACTTCACCATCTTGCCAAGGGAGACTTTATAATTCCTGGACATGCTCCCATTTAGCACTGTCATAGCAAGTTCCTGGGTTTCATGGTAGCTGTCCACCACTATCACTTTCAATTTAAGGGTCTCCACTCTGTCCACCCAAAGGGTGTTTACAAAATGCATTAATGCAGCCGTGGCACTTCTCAGGAAGTCAAGGATCCATCTGAATGACTATCTGATCTGAGCAGGATCCCTCAAACTGGGTGTACAGCACACCAGGCCCATGGAAGCCTGTCTAATATTGTTAGGCTTCTTACTCAATTACATGAAGTCCATATTAATGAATGGTGGTTTAGGGATACACCTAGAGACCATAACTTCAATTGTGACCCTGTCTGCTGATAGATTCAACATAATACTACCCAAGGTTCAAGTGTTGTCTCGAAATGGGTTTTCTCTGTACAATTGATCAAGTCTCATTTGTTTTACAATGTCCTCATGCATTGCACTGATGAGGAATTGCATGCTCTACATGTGCCTCCTGCAAGAATAAATAGATGCCTGTGGGAATCAGGTCTCTGAACATTGTGACGACAAGTTCTTTCTAAACATTCCCTTTTGTCTGATGCTCTACAATGGTTGAAGGATACTGCCAACCTTAACAGCGGGGCTACTTTCAAAGTCCCAGGTCTTCAATTGACTGTGACAACAGACACATCTATGGAACTGCTAATATTCATGCCAGAGACTGCTGGTCAATAGAGGAAAAGTCTCTGAATATAAACAATGCTGGATAGCTCAGGGCAGTGTTCAGTGCCCTCAATTATTTCTTGTCCCATCTGCAATGGAAATTGGTATGTATGTTCTCTGACAATACAACCAAGCTGTTCTACTTCCAAAAATAAATCCTATCCCCTGAAGCACAGGCCCTGTGAAAATGGACTCTGGCCATGGGATTGTGGATGTCCCCTTTTAACCGTCCTGGCATACACAGGTCTGTGGCTGATTCCCTCCACTGGGAATTCCACCACTACTGAATGGGAGTTTATACAGAGCCAGGCAAAAGTAATTCTATGAAAAATGGACGGCCCGGCCATCGACCTGTTCACTACAAAGAGAAGCTCCAAGAGTCACTAATTCACCAGCATGCTCCCTCAATCAGCCAGCGTGGAAGACACTTTCATGTTTCCATGGAATTGGAGGTTTTGCCATTTCCACTCATAACAAGGCTTTCACAAACAGCAGCCGTGAAGAGGGATCCTTGTGGCACCACCATGGCTGAGGCAATTCTGGTACTATGAGGTTCTCAGAGCTTCTAGCTCTCTTCTCGGTCCACCCCATCCGGCTTCCACTCTTGCATAACTTTCTTTCTTTTAGATAAGGGCAAAGCCCTTGACCACAACCCATCCTCACTCAAACTAACAACTTAGATACTATGTCCCTAGACATCAACTGCAACAGCATGCCCTAGAACTGCAGGGATGTCCTCTCCAAGCTCAACCCCCTTCCACCATCTCCTGTTATTTTATTTTATTTTTCTTATTGTGTTGTAACCAAAACAATGGGCTTTCACAAAGTACATCAAAAATACAGCAAGCAGTTTAATATACATTTTTTAAAAATAGAAGTCATTAAAAATAAAAGGAAAATACCATTAATGGAGAAAGAAAAAACAAACATGAACTAAACATTCTGAACACACATTACACATTCTGAAAATTGCCATTACCATGCGTCACATACCTTACAATCTTTACCTATTATAAAATTAGTTTATCCACACAATTCTAAAAAACATTCCTAATGAATCAAAACATATACTTTACTTGTTTTAGTTAGTTCCAATTCTAGCAGGAATCTCAATAATTTGAATGATAAAAAAATGAATTTCCTGCACTTAGTCGATCCAATATATTCTCAATGCACACTAACTGAATGAGCTAGAAGAAACAAACCAAATATGCTGCACTAATCTTCTTCAGTTTTGGGCATTCAATGACAATGTGCTTCAGCGTTCGTACCACCGCCTCATTTTGACAATGTTCACAAATCCTTAGACTCAGGTCACGCTCCATCAAGTGAACTAACAGAATTTCCCCCTAACCCGTAAATTCAATCTGAATCTTAAGAAAATACTTCTGGTATTAAAATAAGGGAATTGTAATAGATATTTTGGTAATGAGCCCAAAGATTTGTTCAGATATAAGAAAGTGGAATCTATTTCATTGCTGCAAAGTTTTGCTATAGTATTAATCCAGTCCATGTTTCTCATACGTTTTTTCACGAAGAGTGGATTTTCCAATAATTCACTTATTGATCTGTCACAATGGTTCAAGATCTCTGAAGTGTTAGCATTCATGGTGTTGAGAAAGATTGAGTTTTCATTCAACCTTTCCAATCGTATTTCTTCCAACATTGAATTTGTGAGTGGTGAATACAACTTACCCACAACTGAGATAAGACACCACTGAAACCACGCTTGAAGTATCAATTCATATCTCACAGAGGCAATCAGAACGGAGAGTGTTAGAGTCAACACTTTCTTCTAAAACCTGCCTTCCAATCTTTGCCAAGGCAAATCCAATGAAGATGGTTCAATCTCCAGTCAATAGACGACCTTAGAGATCACTTTTCCAATGTAAAATCTTAACTGGGGTTTGATGGAAAATGTACAAAATTTATGATACATTTTCTTTGTTTAATATGCCAATTGATCTTTTTTTTTCTTCTGTGCGCTTTAAAAAGATTCCTTATTTGACTTTCCCATCAGATAGAATCCCAAATAAATTATATCATTTGTCACCTGAATTTCAATCCCATCTATGAACCATCTATTTTGGCATTCTTTTCTGAATTGGTTAAAATGGATGTCATTGCACTTCTTATGGTTGATAAGCAATTCATTATCTTTAGCATACCAACTTAAGGCTGTGAGTAAGCATTGTAAACCAACAGATGTTATGTGAAGGAGTGCAATGTCATTGGCATATTGGCATTGCCAACCAATTAATATGTTGCCCTTGATTTATAGGGCTGGGTATAGAATCTAATATATTTCCCTTATCATCTAACGTTATTTTGACCGTAGTATCTTTATGGATGTATTCAAGGATAGAGAGTATTCATGTTGCTAACTCTGTGCTCTGACTATGGATGGACCGGGCCCTCTCTTGTAGGTTTACCTGTCGACTAGCATGAACATGGGGGAGGGGGACACAAGGACACCAGGGGAGAACACCACAGCAAACAAAGCCTTTGTCCCAATCATGCCTGCTTCAATATTGGCTGCCGTCTCCTGCCCGGCATGAGAAAGAGGCTGTTATCAAGTTGCTAAGCAACAATCCACTATTTTACCCACAATCCACCGCCGGCAGGTGGCAGCGGCCCACTTTAGAGAAGGCCCATTCTGAAAAGGTAAGGTTTGCGCCTGTTCTCGTTCTGTAGCGTGACACAGCGCATATCCCTTGCCAGCACACCATTGAGTAAGTCGACCACATCTTTCTACATAAACTCAATGGCAATATTTCGTACCCCTTGCCATGCCCATCCACAATTGAGTTGTCCGCATTACCCTAAATATGCACGGTTTAGGCGCCCTTCAGTCAAAACTGACTGCTGCACTCTACATTGAAAGTTGCAGCTACTCTCGGTGCTCAAAGTGACTCTAGCCCACGCGGACCATTACCGACTGCCGCATTATTGTCACTTATGCCTGCCTCAACCAATTTGAATTGATGACTGTAGCCTAGTTTACTACAGAATGTTTCTATATGCCACAGTATGATTCTAGCACATGCTGTCCTAAACTTACAGTTGCATTATGTCGCTTCTGTTTGCCATCTCCATTTCAAATAGTTTGCTGTTGTCTATCGTACTACAGTTTGACTTTTGCACACGTAGCCTTATCTGAGTCCCGTATTTTCTACCTCCTCTGTTTGCCGCTACCATCTTGAGTGATTGCTGGTGCCCAGTGCACTACAGAATGTCTCTATCTTTTACAAAATTTATTTAGCACATGCTGCTTTAACGTATAGCGGCATTTTGTATCATCTGCAGGCCGTTACCATCTCGAATTGATTATTGATGCCTTGCATACCCCTAGCACACCATGCCCCAAACCAACCATGATCCAACTATCATCTTCTTTATTGCTGCTATTTTGATCTAGCATACCAGCAACCTGTACCTGTACATCTTCTAGGGTGATCCTGATCTAGCCTTCTTGCACTAGTGGCCTTCCTGCCTACTTGACACAAATAAGCTCTTTGGCACCAGATAGTATCTGCACTGTGACCAGCAACGTAAACGAGCCTACTACTACTACTCTGCTCTATCGTAAAGTATTCTATGACATCATTTTAGCCATAGTGCTTGGTCGTATTACAACCACCCCTGGAAAAATATGTTTGCCACTCTTCTAAACTTAATTTCATTAGGCGCTCTACTCGCACTTTACCTAGTGCCCAGTCTCTCCTTATGCACTCATAACATTAGGTGCGACCTACAATATGTCTTACATTAACCCATATCTGAACTCCCCAGCCTTATGGTTCGAACACTTTGCAACTAAACCCAGTTCTAACCAACCTTGTGCTCTCCAACTCAGGAACCTTAGATTAGGCTCGATGTTTCGTCAAAAAACTCAACACCCATACTATCCTATCAATACCATCTACCAAACGCTCCAGGGCAAACCCATAACAAAACTTGAGCCCATAGTCATTGCTACCTTGAGTCCCAAAGACACCGTGTATCCCCACGATAACAGTTCCACCATTGTCAATGACACCGTGATTAAAGGGGCTCTTGTTAATGCTAGATCCCTCCCAGCTCATGTGCTTCATATTGCAGATTTAATTGTAACCCAAGACCTTGATTTCCTAGCCATTACTGAAATGTGGCTACATGCAGCAGCTGGACCTTTACTGTCCCTGTCCATCCCCAATGACTATGCCATCATCAGGTGCGATAGGAACACTAACCAATCCAAAGGGGGAGGCGTTGCCTTCGTCTTCAAAAGCTACCTTGAACTTAGACTCATTCCCAATCAGCAGATCCCTTCTGCTGAGCTATTATCTGTTAAACTGCAAATATCACCTAATCAAACTGCCATAGTGCATCATATTTACCGACCAACAGGACCCATATCCACCTTCATTGATGACATCACATCCCTCTTTTCAGCAAACACCAAGCCCAACTCCCAAATTATGCTACTAAGAGACCTCAATCTTGGCTTCCAAGACCCTAATGACCCTAAAGCCCTCAACTTCGCCAGCACACTAACAGACCTAGGATTTACCCATCACATCCAGGAACCCACGCATATTAAAGGCAGAACCCTTGACTGGCTTGTGGATCTGAATTGTAGCATCAACAGGGTGTCCAACACACCTTGCATTTGATCAGATCATCAAAAGATAACCTTCTCCATTAAATCTAACATCCAATGTCCCAATCAAAATATTTCACCTTCTAATTGCACTTGAAACAAGAAGGACATCACAAGAGAGAAACTGCTCCCACTAATCCTTCCCATTCTTAACAATGCCACTGTATCCTGCACAGACCCCACAGTCTTAGTAGTACCTCCAACCAAACTATACTAACAGCACTAAACGTCATTGCCCCAATGAAACTACGGAAACCTAAGCCACACGCTCATCTCAGTTCTTGGTTTACACCACACCTGAGAGAACTTTGCAAAGCTAAAAGAAACGCTGAGACACATTGGAAAAGTCTTGCTTCTAATGCCGACAAAAGCACTATCATCATAGCCTCTTCCAATTACAAAGAGGTGATACTCCTAGTTAAAAAAGACACCTATAATAAACGTATTGTGCAGACAGAATCCAATACCAAAGAGCTCTTCAAGATACTTAAAGAACTTGAATCTCCGATAGCCCCCCTGACAACTGTAACTCTGACACTACATGGTGTACTAATATCCAAAAAGCGCTCCTTGATAAAATCTCCACTCTACAAACTAAAATCAATGCCAAAAAATGTAGTCTGCTTATAGACTCACAACCAAACACCTCCACTAATAAATCCCCCGCCCCAGATTGCACACTCTGCACACTCCGTCTAACAATTCAGCTTCTCACCTCTACCCATCGCGGAAGGTGACTCATGTCCAGCCTCTGTCATCAAGGAAGCTGCCCATTACTTAGTCCCCTTCATCACCACCTTTATAAATGCATTATTCAAATCAGGTACTGTCCCTGACAACCTTAAGGATGCTTGGGTTATCCCACTAATAAAAAAACAACTTTAGATCCTAGTAACCTGTCCAACTGCAAGCCTATTACCACAGAGTCCTTTCTATTCAAAATCTTGGACTGTGCTGCCTACTTACAAATTCAGGATTATTTACACTCCAATAAACTCATTGGCCTCCGACAATCTGGCTTCCGACCCAGGCATGACACAGAAACCGCCCTCATTGATTTAAAAACACAAATTTAAGACTTAAAAGACAATGGCAAATTGGCCCTTCTACTTCTGCTTGACCTCTAGTCAGCATTCGATCTAGTCAACCATCAAATTCTCTGTCATCACCTTAAAATCACTTCCCACTTTTCCGATGAAGCTACCGCCTGGATTAGATCCTTTCTGGCAAACCGAACCATGGGGGTTTTCTCCCCATTCACTTCTGTTGACCCATCGCCAGTCCCATGTGGGGTCCCGCAAGGGTCCTCTGTCTCAGCCACCTTGTACAATGTGTTCACGAAGCCACTCTTTCATATTCTTCATTATTTGGGTGTCACCTACACTAATTATGTGGATGACACCCAGATACTCATCCCTATCACTGGTGACCATGTGACCGACTCTAAAGCTCAAAATGATGTCTATCAAGTCATCCAGGCTTGAATGGCACAACATGGGCTCTGTCTAAATGATGAAAAGACAGAGTTACTCATACTAGGCTCTCACTACAGACTTAATAAACTGGATCCTGCCTTCAAATCAGTTGTCATTGACAGCAACACCATCAAGGTTTCCAATGACACAAAAACTTTAGGCATCTATCTTGATTCCACTTTGTCTCTCACGAGACAAACTAATTCCGTGGTATCTGCATCAGCCCATACATGTAAACTTATTACAGCATGTAGACCTTTCCTCACCACTGCTAATTGCATCCTCCTTTCCAGAACCCTTAGAATGTCTAAAATTGACTACTGTAATTCCCTTTACATAGGTATGAGTCAAAGGAACATTAACAAGTTACAGGTAACCCAGAATAATGCCCTCAGGGCTGCTCTCAATATTCCCAGGAAACAACACTTTTCCGACACCAGACCCAGCCTACACTGGCTCCCTGTTGCTCAAAGAATATCCCCCAAAACACTTGCACTTACACATAAGTGCCAGTCTACTGTTGCCCCTGAATACTAACCGTTTTACACCCGATACCTCCACCCGCCCGCTCAAATCAGCCCAAGCTCACTCCCTGTCTATGCCAAGATTTAAGTTGCTGAAAGCAGGTGGGTCTAGCTTCACTTTCCTTGCCACCAAATTATGGAATGCACTCCCTAACCCACTCAGATCAGAACCATCTTATCACGCATTCAAATGTAAAGCCAAAACGTGTCTCTTTAGACAGGATCAAGTGGCCCCTTGGCTACAATAACTCACACCGCTCGCAGGATATGTGTCCGGCAGGGTCATTTGGAATATTTTTTTGACCCCTACCCTTATCTGTATCTTCTATGTAAATACACTGCATAATTTATTTTAATTCTCCTTTTGTAAATCTTGTAAATATACTGCATAAATCACTGTATACTCTTTGCTCCTCCCTTGTTCCCCCTTCCACTGCACTGAACTGTTCTCACCGTTTGTTGATTGTATGTTGCTATGCTTTATTGTTACCGACTTATCTATAATCTGTAAACTTCTAAGAAATGCGCCCAGATGCCTTTGGGCCAGGTGCACAAGGCAAATAAATAAACAAATACAAATACCAGGGGTGGCAGCTTGGGCTGAATATGACCTACTTGTTTCTGGGGAATAGGCTGAGATCCTTGGATCGATTGTTATATGGTTGTGAATTATCAATACGACTCAACCCATGACACATGTGGTATATATAGGAAAATAGGGGAGGATTGGGTGGGAAGTGGGAGTTGGGGTGGTTAGTAACTACAACCCTAGACATGGGAATGTTAGCTACGTCTCTGCAGTAGAATATGTTTGGGCTGCGAGAATTGTGGCTATAACCACACTATGAATTAACTGCCTGCTGTTTTACATGCCCACCCTATGTAATGGGCTGTAATTTTATAAAAAGATTGAACAACAAAAAAAAGGATAGAGAGTAGTGAGAGTGGTATTTTCCATTTCCTGAGCTTTGACCACAGTAAATTATGATTGACCATGTCAAATATGTTTGAGAAGTCAATCATAGCCATGAATACAGAAGAGACAGGATTTTTTCACTCAACCAAAACGTATCCTTCAAAGCTGTGGCGACCAAACCATTTAAACAGGTAGCCATCCTCCTTCTAAAGACTGCCTGGGACTTTGATAGGATGCCATTGGTCTTTTCCCACAATTCTAGTTTTTCCAAGACCAAAGTGCCAAAGATTTTACTATCAGAGTCCAGCAGTGCCATTGGTGGGTAATTCATGGGGTCCTCACAATAGACTTTTTTTATGAATGGGAATGATAATTGAGTCTTTCCATATCTCGGGCAAAGTACAATGTTTTAGGATAACTGTGATGAACCAGTAAAGAAGAGAGGCCCACAACTCTTTTTTCAGCTTTAGTATTCAGTTTGTTAGACCATTTGGACTCGCAGCCCAAGAAGAAGATATGTTTGCTGTAATACATTTCACATCATCTTTATCTAAACCTAGTTCCCAGGCCAGGGTTGCGATGAATAGTTTTGTGTGATTGCTGGTGCCCAGTGCACTACAGAATGTCTCTATCTTTTACAAAATTTATTTAGCACATGCTGCTTTAACGTATAGCAGCATTTTGTATCATCTGCAGGCCGTTACCATCTTGAATTGATTATTGATGCCTTGCATACCCCTAGCACACCATGCCCCAAACCAACCATGATCCAACTATCATCTTCTTTTTTACTGCTATTTTGATCTAGCATACCAGCAACCTGTACCTGTACATCTTCTAGGGTGATCCTGATCTAGCCTTCTTGCACTAGTGGCCTTCCTGCCTACTTGACACAAATAAGCTCTTTGGCACCAGATAGTATCTGCACTGTGACCAGCAACGTAAATGAGCCTACTACTACTACTCTGCTCTATCGTAAAGTATTCTGTGACATCATTTTAGCCATAGTGCTTGGTCGTATTACAACCACCCCTGGGACAATATGTTTGCCACTCTTCTAAACTTAGTTTCATTAGGCGCTCTACTCGCACTTTACCTAGTGCCCAGTCTCTCCTTATGCACTCATAACATTAGGTCCGACCTACAATATGTCTTGCATTAACCCATATCTGAACTCCCCAGCCTTATGGTTCGAACACTTTGCAACTAAACCCAGTTCTAACCAACCTTGTGCTCTCCAGCTCAGGAACCTTAGAATAGGCTCGATATTTCATCAAAAAACTCAACACCCATACTATCCTATCAATACCATCTACCAAACGCTCCAGGGCAAACCCATAACAAAACTTGAGCCCATAGCCATTTCTACCTTGAGTCCCAAAGACAACGTGAATCCCCACGATAACAATTCCACCATTTTCAATGACACTGTGATTAAAGGGGCTTTTGTTAATGCTAGATCCCTCCCAGCTCATGTGCTTCATATTGCAGATTTCATTGTAACCCAAGACCTTGATTTCCTAGCCATTACTGAAATGTGGCTACATGCAGCAGCTGGACCTTTACTGTCCCTGTCCATCCCCAATGACTATGCCATCATCAGATGCGATAGGAACACTAACCAATCCAAAGGGGGAGGTGTTGCCTTCGTCTTCAAAAGCTACCTTGAACTTAGACTCATTCCCAATCAGCAGATCCCTTCTGCTGAGCTATTATCTGTTAAACTGCAGATATCACCTAATTAAACTGCCATAGTGCATCATATTTACCGGCCAACACGACCCATATCCACCTTCATTCACCTTCATATCCACCTTACTTCCAACCAGTAAAGAAGAGAGGCCCACAACTCTTTTTTCAGCTTTAGTATTCAGTTTGTTAGACCATTTGGACTCGCAGCCCAAGAAGAAGATATGTTTGCTGTAATACATTTCATATCATCTTTATCGAAACCTAGTTCCCAGGCCAGGGTTGCGATGAATAGTTTTGTGTATTGATAGCCCCATTCATTTTGGACCAATGGAGTTGCCAGTCTTCAACACTAACCGCATTAGCCTTTAATTCGCATTGAGTACGGGGGCTCTGGGAAGTCAAGCGCCGGATTTGGTGTTACAGGTTTGGTTGTATTAACCATTCTTGAATTTGATTACTCAGGTGGAACAATTCTTCGCCTCTGTGTATAATAGAATTATTACTTTCTGTAATATATGTGTTGAAAATCTGAATTCTATGTCAAAACCCAGAGGCTTGGATTATGCTTGTTCAAAGCTTACTTACCACCAATGTTGATAATTTTTCTATTGCATTAAAATAAAAGGCTTTGAATGTTGATTTGTTTGACCAGTCTGCTGTCTTCATAATGTCTTCTAGTCTGGCCCACTCATAAAAGGCCTTAGATGCCATCACACCCCTCACTGAATGGGCACCATAATCGTCAGTATCGACGCCTCCTTGGATCATGGCCCATCTGACCCATATTGCCAGAGTAGTGGAGGCTACTGCCCCAAAGGGTTTCTTTAGTGCAATGAGTAATTGCGTTACCCCTGTGGTCGAAGGTCTCTTGTCATAATTTTGCATGCTGATATATACATCTTACTGGGTATATGATACTGATCTCAAATGTGTTTTTGTTCTTCTCTTGATGTGAAAGCTTATCCTTCCGTGGGGATTAAGATTTCCTATTGAATTCTAACACTCTCACATCCAATTCTTTCTTACATGACAATAAGTATAAAAACATAGCCAGTTTTGCAGATAAAACATTCCTTGTTAAATCACTGTTGTCTGGCCATGATGTTAACAATTCTAGGACCTTATCTACATCCCACACTTGGTTGTATTTCTCCCTCGGAGGTCTTATTAATGTAACACGCCTAAGTAGTCTACATATTAACGGATGTTCTCCAACTGACAGCCCTTTTATCTTTGGGTGTCCCGTTGATATTGTTGAACAGGCTGTGTAAATGGTTCTATATGCTTTGCCTTTAGCTCCCAGTTGTGCTAGGCAATTGGCTACATGTTACAGATGGATGAACGTTCCTTTCCATTCACCAACTATGCCATGTTCACCTGAATGTCTTCATGGTCCCTGTCGCCCAGGATTCCTTGATGATATGTTCAGCCTTGTATGATAATCCTGGCCTAGACCAGAATACCCTAAAATTGGCCATGCAATGAAGTTGAGGCTGCCTTTCTTCGCCAGCAGGTGAATGGGGTCCTGCACTATTAGCTTGAACCTCTGTAGAGCTATTGGATTGTCGTGGGGCATCTCTAACAAAACTGAGGACCATGCTTGACCTCTCCAGTCTGGAGTGATCAAAATCATGGACACATGCTGCCTCCTCACTTGCGCCAGCTTTCTCGCTATCATTGCGAATGGTGGGAATGCATATTCTATGCTCGGACCCAAATTATGCAGCAATGCGTCTATCGCTTCCGCTTCTGGGTTGGGTCTTCAACTGAAGAACAAAACAATTTGTCTGTCCAATATCAACGCAAATAGGTACATCCAGCATGGACCCCGTCTTTTCATAAATCTTTGGAACACTCTTTCGTCCAGCATCCAATAGCTGGCATCTCTGAGGAATCTGGAGTTCCAGTCGGCCAATTCATTCTGATGGCCTGCAAGATATTCCGCCGTCACTTCCCTCTGTGGACAGAGGTGCCAAGATTCCTTTGTCAAAATTGCTAATGTTTTGGACTTTGTTGCTCCCAGGCTCCTTATATAATGAACTATGGGTGTGTTGTCTATTTTGAGGAGAACACAGCAATGTGCTCTCTTTTGCGTCCAGCATTTTACTGCGAATGATCCCGCTAGGAGCTCCAGTCAGTTTATGTGAAGATTCAGACAGATCTCTATATCGGGCTCCTCATCCCCGCCTGCTGGTATCGGACTCTATCATCAGGTCCAGGGATCAACCAAATATTGCCCTTCCATTCAATGCATCTGTGGAATATTTTTATCCACACCACTGCGCCACACTGCACCCCTTTGCCAATGGGAAAAAAAAACTGTCAAGAATTGAGGAAATGAACCGTGCGCGCCAAATCTGAAACATTGCGCATGGTGCATAAATCACCAAATAACTGCGCATTCTGCCACACACACACAGGCAAAGTTGGTGTGAAAACAGAAATCGCTGCTGTCATCTGTCATTTGTCATCTGTCATCTGTCACTTGAAACAAGGCCACAGAAGGGCTAAAATCCGAAAATGATATTAAATACAGTTTCCTAATCAATGGATATCTTTAAAGTGCTGTTTTGGTGCTAAATTCAGTCATTTTCCCCAGTGAATTATTGTAAGGAAAGTGTGCTGAAATCATGGATTCTCCAGTCAGAGGAATTCAGGCATCACTGCCTGACAGCTGCCTAAAGAAATTGGCTGTCAAACCCAGTTTAAACATATTTTCTTTGTCATGAAAAATTACAAAATCCACTATTTCAAGCATGTTGGTGAAGGGCTAATTCTTTTAAAATGTTTAAATCCTTTATAAACTGTGCTTATATTTTATATGGGAAATGAAAAAACTTTAATGTCAAAGGGCCCAGTCCACTATGTAATTCTGATCTGATAGCCTGGCCTTGCAAAACTGGGTAAAAATCCAGGTGGGAGTTCCTAAATCCTGTCATACAGGCGTGGTGGCGCGCGCCTGTAATCACAGTATGAGTGCGGGAGGCTGAGGTTGTGGATGTGGGTTCGTGGCTGCTGTTCGCCTCCACTGGTGATCTGTGCTAGAGCTATTCTGAGTATATTCTGTGAAACCCCAAGTCATGAGGCCTGTGTTCTGTTCCTGGTGAACCCCAAGAGAAGGGGACTTGTTTCTGTGTCCGGTGGGATCTACAAAGTACACAAGCAGTGAGCCGTGCCTCACAGACATAACCGCCCAAAAAAAAGAAAAAAAAAATCCTGTCATAAAATGATAGCTCTGTTTAGACTGCCAACCAGGACAAAGTACACGCCAGTAGCCACTCACAGACATGCGGGTGTGTTTTGAAGTTCTGCCAACACCATAAAGTGGGGGATGGCATTTGTAATGTATGAATATAGAGGTTTCACTACACAAAAGACACACTGCTTCCAGAACACACTGCTTCCAGAACACACTGATTCCAGAACCCATCCAGATGTCTGCGCAGCACCTTATTCCAGAACTCTTCAACTCATAGCTGACTCCAGAATTCTTTGAAAGATCCAGATTTCTTTGCAGAATCCAGACTCTAGCATTGCAAAATTATTGCTAGCCTCACCCAATTGCAAACATCCACAAACTTGAAGGGATTCAATTCTGATTCAGCTTGGCTTGCTACTACTAAGGCTTGCCCGCTGAAAACTTGTATCCTGCTAGCTACCGTGCCCAGTTACCAGAAGGGGCCCTTCCAAATCCAGGCTGAGGTGCAGTCCAAATTGACCAGAACCGCCTTGCTGATCCAATCCCGCTAGAGGTGCCATGCCCCCGGTAGACCAGATCCAATTCATTGACCAGAGCTGACGGTCCAGTTTAATAACTTCTTCTGTAAGTATTAACAGGAAGAACAGTGACCCATAGTTTATCTGCATTGTATCATCCCTATCTCAACCCATCCCATCTTTAATTCAGAACTCCAGTATTGTTAGAATCCTTCTTTCGTTAATTGTCTCATCTGTGGTCCAAAACCATAACTCCCTAGTGATTTTGAATAACTAAAGTAAATCCCAGGAAGAAGTAGAGTATCCCCAACAGGACGGGTTACGCTGATCATGTGACTGTAAGATCCATTTGTGGCATTCGCTTTTTCATAGTCATAATATAGTGTGATCAAACCCATCTGTCATTTTCAAAAGCACATTTCTGTTTTCAACTTTGCACCTATTTTGCAAAAACACCTCTCACTAAAACTTCTATAACTCCTTCCGTTTTCAAGATAGAAACAAAATTTCAACTCTCACCAATACCTAACATTTCTTCAATATTGCATAGTAAAAGTTTGCAGAGAATGTGCAAAATTCCCAAGTTTACACATGTAATTTCCCCCTTTCAAAGTGCTTTTCCATCCCATCCCAATCTCAAGTGCGTATTGTTGTTTATATTATAGTTTATGTATGTTAGGACCTGATTAGTGTTGCTTTCTTTAGAACTTGTTTCCATTTAAGCATTTTGCACCTTTTTGCAGTCTTTCACAAAGCCATTTTTCATCTGCCAGTTTACAAGTGTCATTTGCCAAAATAAGGTTTTCTCTCTTGTTTGGGAGGGATGATTGCCTATATCTCTAGACACTGTGTTTCATTACTGAAAATCTGCTGATTACTCACATTGGTGTAGGACTGCTCAATTGTTTTTAAACAAAACTTTGCAGGGTGAACATTAACCTCAACGCTATCTGTGTGCAAATCAAACTGTTCTTTTTCCCTGTGTTTTTGATTTTGCCTCCTTATAAGTGAATTCAATTGCTTTGCTGATCTTTCTGAATTGTATTGTCACCCTTTGGGTGATTTCTGCCCCATATATATCTATATTAAACCTATGTGTGATTGAATATTAAATAAATAATTAATATTTACCTTTACAAACTAGCCTGATTCCTGGTTCAGTGTGACCTGGGGGGTATTTTGAGAAGGGTGTGATATGAGTGGTATATCATTCAGAATATTGAACTTATAGATAAAAATAAAATAAGGGTTTCATTTGGACACTACATGCTAGGCGAGACTTGGGTGTGTGCCTGATTGAAATCCCTTACACATCCATGTGCAGCAGCCACCACTCCAGCTCCTATCTTGCATCTTGCATTAGGGGTATTCCTTGTTCATAAGAAACACCCCTCTTGTGATGTTGTATCTTCAATCTTTGTAGGGCTCTGTAATGTGGAGGTCCTGGGAGAATCATCTGAATTGACGATGCCAAGCATCCCCCCAGTCTCGCTATCTCTCATAACAACATCAATTCCTTCGCTAGCATACTCATTATCTCTTTTGTTCACCTTGTTCAAAGGAAGACTCAGTGTCCAATTCACCATATCTATCCTGAGGGCCAGAAACTCCATGTTCTGCTCTGGCTGGAAGATAGATTTCTCCCAATTCACCAGGAAACCCAGTTGACACAGGAGATCTATATTGGTGTCCACGTGTTCCTTGATTAGAAACCTGTCCTTACACATTAGGCATATGTCGACCAGATAAATTATCAGTCGGATCACCTGTTCTCTCAGAAAACGTACTACTTGTTTCATCACTTTTGTGAAATACCACAGGGCTGATGCCAGCCCGGAGGGTAGACATGTGAATTCCCATATCTGACCATTCTATCGGAACCTTAGAAATGTCTGTTGTTTTGCAGCCATGGGAATTGTCAGATATGCATCCTTGAGGTCTTTTCTGACTAGCCAGTCATCTTGCACTACGATGTTTCTCAGGAGGTGTATGCCCTTCATCCTGAAGTGTCTGTATACCACAAAATTGTTTAACTCCCTTAAATGTATAATCAGTCTTAGTTTGTGATGCCCTTTCACCAAAAACATGTTGCTTATGAAGCTTCCTTTCTCATCTGACGCTTGTACTATGGCTGCTTTCAGCTATTCTTAATTCTGTATCCAGTAGAGATGTGTCCGCTATGCTCTGTACTAGTGCGTAGGGCCATCTATCTTGAATTGGCAAGGTGTGTCAGTCTTTATGAAAACCTTAAACTGTGTCTATAACCCAAGAATCTGATGATAAGAGATGCCATTTTTTCTACGCATTGGGCTACTCTCCCGCCAACTGTGTACCTCTATGTTTAACTTTTGCGTCTGAGTATTTATTCTCACCTGCGTTAGCTTGGTGTTGGTTTTCTGCTTGTCTCCAACCTCTCCCTCTTCCTCTCGAAGGGAATAACGGGTTGGGCTTTCTCTCATTTTGTTTCCATTGTTATCTGTCACTGTATGATATGATATGATATATTTTATTTATAGCGTGCCTATACATAAGTGTTTCAAGGCACGACGAGGCATGGGAAAGGAACAAGGGGGAAACAAGATAACAATCTTATTAGGCCCAGTGACATTGAGATCGCACAAGTGCATATAGGGGAAAGGGGGAGAAGTGCCAAGGGAAGGGGAAGGGGAGAAGTGCGGGATATAGGATCAAAGACAAAAACTAAAACAAGAAAGGAAGTGTGGCCAGCAAGGGGCAGGGCAAGGGTTAAGTTCAAGTAGCAGGTGATTGGGAAGTGCTGGTAAGGGGACTGTGGGGTAACAGATACAACCCCAAGTGCTGGGTTGCCAGGCGGCGGTGCTGGTGTGAAACTGGGGGAGCAGGGACCAGGGCCCGAGTTTAGGAGGGTAGCCAGGTAATCAGTACAGTGAACAAACAGGAGATCAGCAGGGAAGAGGAAGAGAGAAGGCAAAAGTGAAGAGCTCAAGTAGGGAGATACTTCAGAAGAGAAAGCTGGAAATATTTTGGTCCCAAGTCCCAGAAGGCCTTGTAGACAATGCAAAGGGTCTTGAATTTGATCCTTGCAGCCACTGGGAGCCAATGGAGAGATATCAGTGCTGGAGAGATGCGATCTCTGGGCTTGAGGCCAAGGGCATGTCTTGCAGCCCTGTTCTGGATGATTTGGAGAGGACGGAGAGTAGAGGCAGGCAGCTTTAAAAAGAGGTGATTACCGTAGTCAAGCCTAGAGTTTGGCCTATTGAATGAGTAGCGGCTGGTAGCGGCCCAGCTTCTTCAAGCTCGGTCAAAAACCTGTTTGCCGAACACCCTCTTCAGGAATGCTTGAGCTTTGTCGATTGCAGCATAAGAATTTGCAAATGTTGTCAACTCCTTTATGAAAGAGTCACCAAAATGTTTCCCTTTGGCTGTTGTAGCAGCTTCTGATGTGGCCAGTTCACTGAGCTTCCAGTCGATCTTTACTAGAATCGCACTGTTAGCATTGCCCATTAAACCAATCGCTCTCTGAGCCCATCTAGACAATATCGCAGGGCGTATTTCTCTTTAACCTCATCTGACATTTTCATAATCTTTGCCAGTGGGACGATCATGTCAAGCATCTTGTCCTGGCATGAGCACCAGGACCTGTCTAAGCCTTTCTGATGTCTTTCACGTATCTTCCCATGATGTGACCATCCACCGATGTCCGGGGTCTCTGCTATTCCCTCAGGCAGATGTGGCCTCTGGCATTCCACCCGTAACTTATTCTTGGCCTCCTTCGACCAGGGCGTCCTGAGACGCTTCTTTATGTATGCTGCTATTTTTGCCAGCCATTTCCATTCTGAAGAGCGTGAATGAATCAAGGTGTTCGGGCCAAAATCATCCCCAGCTTCCTCTTCCTTGTCATCCACCTTCCTTTTGTTGGGAGTTCTTTTTCGCTCCTCTTCATCGGAGGATATTACTTCAACCTCCTCATCTAACTCTGCAATCCTCTTCATACTCCTCTGAACTTTCGGAGGTTGCATCATGCCATCTGCTGTCTGTTCCTCTAGAGCTCACTGCCTTTCTCTTGCCCTTCCATATTTGTGGTGTGCCCAGGGGGATCCTGGCCTCTCTGGCCTTACAGTCTTTATTTCTTTCCCCTTTCTCTCTCCCCTGTCCACTGCTCCCCTTAGTTCTTCCATACCTTTGGAGAACTTCAGCCAGTCCTCCATGATGGACAACTGGTGGGATCCATGTCCCAAACTGGCTCCCAGTGCCTGTTGTAAAACGTGGCACCATGCTGGGCTGAATTCTTTTTTGGCTGACTTGAGCCCTTCCCTCTTCACTGGAGCTCGGCATCTTACACCTCAACCTTAGAGATTAGCCACCAAGCAATCTAAAACAGGTTTCTTGGGCCTGCACCTGTCCAAGTATAAATATTTGTGTGCAGAGAATCTATGCAGTGGTAGTATTCCACACTGTGGCTATCCTTTGCCACTCAGGTTTTTCAGGGGACCGTGCCCGTAATTTCTTTGGCCACCAGGTGGCGCTGATTCACTCCGTAGAGTGTTCGATATGCACTTACTGGATCCTCACAGTGGTGCTTCACATTCTGTCCAATTATAGTCGGAATTATACTGACTGCTGACATGCACCTTCTTTCTGGGGCTATAACAGTCACAGAAGCATGACCAATGAGTGACGGAACTATAATCATTCCCATCACGCTCTGATCACTTCCGTGACTACAATTCAGAACTTTGCGGTTGCCGGAAACTTTCATCCCACCACAAACTGTGATTTTGCAATAAGATAAACTATGGGCCTCATTACGAGTCTGGCGGTAACCGAGGCGGTAAAACTGCCTGGTTACCGCTGGACTCGTATTACCATTCCGCCTCCGTGATTCCCGGAATTACCGGGGCATTACAACCCCGGTTTCCCGGGAATCACGGAGGCGGAATGGTGTTAATCCATAGGAGTTAATCCATCTGGAGTCCTACAGGACTCAATGGGAATGGGGATCATGGAAACAACGGCAGCATCTCGTGATGCTGCCAGTGTTTCCTCATCCGCCTGCAGGCGGGCGGTGTTAAACCCGCCAGGTCAAACCTGGCAGGAACATCACCTCCCGCCTGCAGGAGTCGGGGTCAGGCGGTCCGGAAACAACGGTGGCGGCGGGTTTACCGGCACCGTTATTTCCGGACCGCCTGATTTGTAATGAGGCCCTATGTCTTTTCCTGCAAATAAGCTCTGCCACACATCCCTTACGCTGCGCTGTTACTGTGCCTATGCTAGCGCTAGATTAAAATATAAACACGTATTCACACACAATCATTGAATAAAATGTAATGTACTTAACTGGCTGTCAGAGCAGCAAAGAAAGAGGAGGTGTAGTCAGTTACAGAATCAATAGCACCCCAACACAATTTATCACAACAATAGCATGTGGCTTCTTGTCACACCCTTAGCTGTCCCAACCTCACTCACACACCAGACCTGCTAACAGCATATGCTTTCACATCTGTACATGTATCTTCCACAATGTCATATTCGACCACTTCAGTAATTTCTTTCATGACCATCTGAAAGAAATGTTGGCAACATCAGGTGAAAAGTCCTATCCTGCCACACTTGCCACAAGTGGCATTATGTCAGGGACGCTCAACACTGCTTGCAAGTGAAAACTACTCCCACAACAAAAGCATTATTTAGTAGAGGCACTTGTATTATATCTCTTCTGTGCTCCTTTCCAAAAGCTGATTCTCCCCATGTTCATCCTTCTTGAGAAGCAGTTTCCCTGGGGTGAACCATTTCTTTCTCACTGCAGTTGGTTTCTTTAATTTTTAAATGCTCACTCCATTCACTGAATCTTTGTCCTCCTTATTGTCCTTATTGTACAATTCTTTAACATAGACTAATATGTACTGCAATTTGTTTGCAATGTCTATAGCTACCTCCAAATGTGGGTCCCATTGGCCCATATCTCTTATCTTATTTTACTCTCTTTAACTTTTAACATGAATTGGTCTCTCAACCTTTCATCATATGACTGTCCTGAATTGCATCTATTTGTGAACTCCCTAAAAGCAGTGACAACATTTTCAATAGATTCATCTTTGTCTTGATCCCCAGTGCTGAAATGATAGCATTGTAAAATAATGCTCACCTTTTTCTCAAAGTGCTTATCTATCATCCTCAAGGTGGTTTCATATAGATTGGGCCCTTCTGTTCCCTCCACAGCACCTTTTGCAGACACATAACTCTGGGAGGCTTTTGAGTATGCGTCTCCCTTCAAAGCCAAGACAATGCATAAGAAGAGCCCTGCATTGCTCTAAGCTGAACGATGGCCCATGGATGGCCATGACATAATCCTGGAAGTCTTCCTTCCACATGTCCCATTGCACTGCAGGCTAACCAGGGGATGGAAGAAATCGGGCCCAGAGGTTTGCCATGTTCACTTATATTTTACCCTTCCTCTTTATATAGATGGGTTAAAGTGCCTCAAAGTGCACAGTTAAGTGAGGCACACGACTGAATGTCGTCAGTAGAGGGAAAACCTAACATTGTGCATAAACAGTATTAACTCCTTACCACTTATCAGTCATTTACATGTCGCAGGGGCGAATCCACAGCCCCTTCACCTGAAAGTTAAGTGCAAGACTAAACATGAAGCACCCTTCTTCTGCTCCAGGACAAATCGTTTCAGGAGGCTAACCGCTGCTGCACCGAGGAATAAGAAAGGGCTCAATTAAGCCAGGCCAATCCAATTGGCATCAATCCAGTTGGAACCAAGTGACCGCAAACAATCCAGATGAAAGAAAGCAGTTACACCAGCAAACATCATGGGCAGGAGGGCATCCAGGGGTTAAGCTCATCACCAATTCTGTTAAGTCTTCAACCATACCTGACACAAGGTGAGTTTTTGAAGCATTTATTTCATATAAAATAAGAGGCTCTCCTGCTCCATCAGCTCCACTAACACTCACTCACATCGCAGCAGATCCCTTCTTAAGCCATGCACAGATACTAGAATGTTAACAGTTGCCCAGAAGACAAAATAAACAATTGATTACAGACCCAGAACAAGTGTGTTGAACCATCTGGACTGAATGTAAACACACCATGGTATGCATAGTTTTAAATACACCCACAGCAGTTAAATCCATATTAAAATGTAAACAGACAATACTATTGGTGTACCTCTCAACCTTTTCAAAGCCATGAGAGATTACAAATGGTGTATGGGCTAAAGCCCTCATTGACACTGGTAGCCGACAAACCTTGGTAAGAACAGATCAAATATACACTGAAGATATCCAGGGTAATCAAGCCGTCATAATTGCATGTGTACACAGCGATGTAGAAACCTATCCTAAAGTCCCTCTACTATTAGGAGTCATGGAATAGCTGGCGACTATAAGAACTGCCATCGTACCTGGTCTCCCTGTGGAGGTAATGATTGGTACAAACCTCTCACCTTTTCAGAAATTTGAAGTCTTCATTATGAGTGTTCCAGTCCAGAAAAAAGGCTGGTAAATCGGCCAGTAATACCTGATCCGGCATTTTTCCTGGACTGGCACACTCTGACTTTGCTGGTAGGGGCAGTGAACTAATGGCAGACCTGACCTGCCAGGAGTTCAGGTCCCTACCAGTAAAGAATTGCCCCTATCACCACTACTGCTACTACTGGTGCCGGTAAGAGGGACAAGCCCATTCCATGGGGTCCTGTGGGACTCCATAGAATGGGAACTAAGTGCTGTTGCCAGCACCTGGTAACACCTGGATATCGGGTGCCAATAACGGTAAGGTGAATCTGCCAGTAACCCGCCAGTAGCACCAGCGGGTTACCAGCAAACCCGTAATGAGGGCATATATTCAGACCTTGGTAAGAAACCACTGCATCTATACGGAATCAAAAGGAGCCATGCTCTGAACAGGGAGATGGGGAAGTCACCAGAGTAAGTGGAAGGGCCTGTGTTGAATCAAGGGCATTTGTCCCTTGTCCCAAAGGGGGAGCCTCCCCCTTTCAGGCTTGGGAGGTGTGCCTACTCTGCAAGACCCTCCCTAGAGGTCTGGGCAAGTGGGACCTCAGTGAGAGAGATTCCCCCTAAGGGTCAATGACTCCCGTTCCTGTAAGCAACACCATAAGCCACATACCATTGTGGCATATGTGGGACTATCTGCTATGATGAATAATGTAACCTGCAAATGTTTGGCTGTAGGCAATGCTGAAATAAACCAACCAGAAAAATAAAAATAAGATGTCTCTTTAAAAAGAGACATGTACTTAACCAAGACGAGTGGAGTACCAAGAAGGAGGAGAGAGTATTGCACGCAGTGGAAGTCTCCTGATGTGAGCACACTGTGGGAAGGCAGACACACAGAACGCCAGTCTGAGACACCTGAGGCCTGGCGCATCTTAGAAAAGAGAAACCATTGTGAAACAGGAAAGTGAAATCCTGTACCAGGTGGTGGCAGGACCACATCCATATCTTGGTGGACAGAACACCTGACTAACCACGCAGAACCGATTACAGAGGGCAGCGTGAACAGCTTCCTAACGCCAGTGCCCGTGTACAGCTGCAGCCAGAAGAGAAGAGAAGGTGAATACCAGAGACCTCCAAAGCCGAGGATCAAGAAGGACCATGGAAGCATGAACATCTTCTTAACGTCTGAACCCTTATACGCCTGAAGGGAATCCAAGAACGGGAGACCGGCGAAACCAACACATGAGAAGGCAAATACCGAAGAGGAATAGCCAAGCGAATGCCTTGCCCTGCATCGTTCCCCTGCATTCAGAGAGGTAACGGGGAGAACAGAAGAAGAGGGAGGCCACTGGGGCAACATTATACCGAGAGAGAAACTTGTCCCACTAATAACAATGAGTTATTAAATGCAAAACGTTTTAACTGGAAGTGTGCAAAGCAAATAAAGAGAACAATGATTAGGGAGTAGATAAAGACTGGGAACAAATACCAGTGAGAGAAGAGAAATTACCCTATGAGTTCAGAAGTAAAGAGTGGAGAAAGCAGAACATAACATCATGTAATAACAAAGATGGGATAAGACTATCAAGTGAGCAAGACAATTACAGAGAGAGAGCCCAGGAGGGGGGACATACCAAATTGGATCAAACCATATCAGTTCTGAGAAAGCTGTATAAACAGACTGTAAGAGGTCTACAGGTTTAGACAAGAGTGTGAGAAAGTGTCACAAGGAAAGCTTTTACAGACATATCACTAAAGAGATTACGAGACCCTCGCAACAAGTACTCACTCTAAGTACCACTTGGCCGCTTGTGGACTGTGCCTCTGTGGACTTCTGTGGACTTGGCGGATCTGGTTGGTGCCCGGAGTGTGTGGATTGATTGGAGCCGTTTTCTGTGCTGTGGCTCCTTTAAGAGACTCATAGTGGACCAAGCAGGAAGTAAGCAGGAGATTGTTGGCCGGTGGCAACTTTTGTGGCAACTTGAATATTTGGCCGTGATCCAACTGGCTTTTATTTTCTTTTCAAGGTCCCGCCCTTGTTTTGTTCTCCAACCAAATTTCTTCCTCATATATACGAGTACGCACGTGCACCGCGCACGCATACTCACAACAAGTACTCGCTCTAACTACCGCTTGGCCACTTGTGGACTGTGCCTCTGTGGACTTCGGTGGACTTGGCGGATGTGGTTGGTGCCCAGAGTGTGTGGATTGATTGGTGCCGTTTTTTGTGCTGTGGCTCCTTTAAGAGACTCACAGTGGACCGAGCAGGAAGTGAGCAGGAGATTGTTGGCTGGTGGCAACTTTTGTGGCAACTTGAATACTTGGCTGTGATCCAACTGGCTTTTCTTTTCCTTTCTAGGTCCCGCCCTTGTTTTGTTCTCCAACCAAATTTCTTCCCCATATATACGAGTACGCACACATACCGTGCGCGCACACTCGCAACAAGTACTCGCTCTAAGTGCTGCTTGGCCGCATAGCCGAGTGGCCGGCGGCCGGAGGTTTGTAAAAACAAATTGGAGCAGGTAAAGATTGTATTGTGATATACGTGTTGTATCTGACAGTATGAATGTACGTGGAAGAATAGATTCTTTAAAATCCGACATGCCGAATGCAGTCTGACTATGTAACAGCTTGGAAAAAATGGTAAATCACAAGAAAGTACACGTGTCTCACAAATCGATTGTTCTCAATCCATCACCTGTCTCGCTTTATGGTGAAAGTGATGCTACTTTTAAACCTCAAGGACTGTCTACCCCAAAACCCACTAATATGGGTAGAAGGCAGACTGCCAAGGTAGCCAACATGCGACCTAATGTTGATTCATCAAAATAGCAGTGTTCTTTGGGGGGAGTAGGAGGTCCCAGTTTTCCCCAAGTGTTATCGGATAACACTATTCTAGCCTCTCCCTGTCCTATCCCAACCCATAATTTGGGACACCAGTCCACTAGTATACTGTCAACAGTCTCATCAATTGAAAGTATAGACAAACAGGAGGTCTCATTGTACGCAAGTCAATACGAATCTCCAATTTCTATTTGCAGCTTACAAAATAACCAGAGAATTGTGTCTGCAGTAGATTCTTCTTTTAAAGATCAATCTATATCGGCGGTATCATTTGTGCAGCCTACACCGCGACGCGCAATAGTGAAACCCTTGGGTGAGAGTATATAAACACAATCTCCACTGATCCAAACAGCATTCACTGCTATCAATACCACTTTATTGACGCTTTTTAAATTATTTGAAACTCTTGATGCAAAAATGTCTAATCAAGAATCTAAAGTAGATGTTTTGCTGAATTGGCTTTAAATAAGGACAACTGGCCCAAATGTTCTGACCAAATCCCTTCCCAAGTTGAATGCACTAAGGCCAATGCGCCTTCTGTTGTGCAAATTGAGTCAGGATTGGATGGGTTGGACAAGGTGATCCGGACTGCATTACCGGCGAACAACCATATAATCACGCCACCAATGGACAGTGTAAATTCATAACCCCTCCCGGTGGCTAATACCTCTTGGACTAGTGTGCTGGATTTTCCAGCAAAATGTGATGAGGTAGACTGTGGCCTGCCTTATCCTCCAGTAGGGGTCGGACCAAGACACAGGAATGGCACCCAACCAATCAAAAAAAAAAGGGTGTCAGATTGACGGAAAAAAATCAAAGAATATACCGTCTGTAAGAAATGCTAAAGCCTCTCTAAATTCCTTTTTTTAAAAAAAAAATAACACTAAATAAAACTAACTTGACTGATGTTCCAATTTGCAACAATCCAATAGTAGAACAAGCGATTACTGCCCCACAGGCGAATATTTGCTCTGCTCCTTGCATCCACCCACCGGCTGATGAGCCGCTGGATAATTTGGTATATGAGCTTAAACGTGCCGGAATATCGTACACTCATATGGCTATTCATCATCAGGCAGTTCCGGTGCCTGAAACCAGATCTAATGAGGCGTTAAGCGTAAAAGAGCCAAACATGCAGAGATGAACTATGTTAACTGAGCTGCGTAAAGCAGTTGATTCCTATTTGGATGAATGTGTGCAAGTTGTGGATGTCGAACAAAACAGGCATGGGTCTGGTAAACATGCGAAATCTGTATCATGTCCCAGTACAGTGGCTGAGTGTGCTTATCTGCCAAGCAGAACAGACAATAACCGTCAGAGCTCAATGCAGTACATTGCCGCTCAGAAGGTTGAAAGTGCAAAGTATAGGCCACAGTCACTTAATAACTCCTCTACAAATAGCAGTACACCAAATTTGAGTTCCAGTGTGTCACGACACTCACTCTCTCTACAGTCGGACTGTCATTCTCTAATTTTGAAATGCTGGGTGGGTCCATATGACTCATATAATTTGAACAGACAAAGTGTCCTTAATATCTTTGGTGATGTTGTGGAACTTGAAGCATCAGTATCTTGTGACATTGCTCAAGTTGAATATCTTTCAGACACCGTCACTTCCATCATGAGACTGTGGATACCCTCGGGAGTAGTGCTAAATGCTATATGGAAAGCTAAAATGTCTTTGTTTGAAATGGGGTTCCTAATTGCTCAGGACCCAGAACGTGTGGCATTGTGAGCAGAGTCACACAGACTACAAGATAAGATTTATGTGGGTTCTCGCAACAAAGTTCACTCTGGGTTGAATCAGACATCTAAAATATAACCATTAACAGCCCCTCGGCTGCCCTCTTTTAGGGTTTCTAGTTGGAACTTACGAGGACACTGCCATCTGCAGGCCTCGATTAAAAAATTTCCAGAACAATATGGTATAATTGCCTTACAAGAGACATGGTATACCGAGACCCCAACATGGGACAATTATGATCTGGTTCTTCTGCCGGCAAGAGCTGGCCTTCGTTGCTACCCCTCCTCGGGGCTCATAGTAGCGGTAAACATAAACCATGGTCTTAAAATTGAAGCATGGAGAAACGTCAGTATCTATATACAACTGGTGAAAATCACTTTTCCTCAACACGTGATTGCATTTGTAAATGTATATCGTAACCCGGGGGGATTGACAGATGAAGTCTTTTACCAGGGTTTGGCAAAATTATTGGATTTGACAACAATGACAGTGGAAATCACGGACACTATTTTAGTCAGGGATTTAAATTTAGACTCCCTATCCACCAGTTCGAAACGTAGGATCAAAGATGTTTCTACCTGGTCCAATTTTATGAGTGACAGGAATTATTGCATGGTAAATGGTGCAGTGGAAGGAGACATGCCACCAAAATACACATGGCATCGCGAATCGAGTAGAAGCACGATTGAATATATGTACTTAGAGCAACAACTGTTTGATAAAATTCGCCTATTTGAAATAATCCCTCATTCGCAAAGTGATCACCAGTTACTATTGTTGCTTATTCATTGGCCAACGGAGAACTCAAATCATGAGTGGATGAGACAACAGGTAGTTGTTAATAACACAAAAACTCGACTTAAATGGTCACATAATAACCTGGTGAAATTCTCACAATTAATCAACATATCCACAAATTCACATAGGCTAATTAATTATACCGATCTATTGGATTCTTTTAAAAACACGATTGTTCCTAACCAAAACAAGAGAGCTCATATCCATTCTTTCGATCCCAAAATTTAATTGCGCAAAAGTGAATACCGTAAAGAAAGAAGGTTAATAGTGGCTGCAAACTTAACCAATTCTTTTCAAGCTCTAAGAACAGCCAAATGTAAATATTTAAATTGGATACGCAGCCAACGCTCCCAGTTCTTTCAACGTGACAGTGAACAAATGCTAAATGCCTTAGGGTCTAAAAACTCTGCAGAAATTTGGAGACGCCTTAACCATCGAGTGGACCCGAACCAAGCATATGCCCAAACAAGTGCAGTACTGGAACAGGCATGGGTAGCCCATTACACAGCCTTGTACAAGGATCCTGAATTTAGAGCAGATGAGTACACTAGGCAAACACCATCAAAATGGTCAATTGAATGCTCGCCAGCAATTCTTGAAGAGCTAATAAAAAACTAAGCTCTTCAAGAGCAGGGGCCCTGATGGGTTACATAATGTACTATTTAAAGAAGACCCGAGATACTGGGCTAATATCCTTCATGTTATTTTCAAAAGAATTATGGCAAGATGCATGCTACCAGCATCTTGGAAAACATCAATCATTGTGCCCATATATAAAAAAGGCGATCACACTGACCCGAAAAATTACCACCCAATCGCATTATTAGATGCGCCTGGTAAACTTTTTTCAAAATAAATTATAGGTGAATTTAATGCGTGGAGAAAGTCACTTGGCCTAAGGGACCCACAACAAACTGGGGTTGTGGCAGGATTAAGAACACATGTTAACCTCTTATTACTTAATGCTATAAAAGAACACTGTCAATCTATCAAGCAGTCAGCATTCTTTGCCTTTGTGGATTTACATGCAGCCTTCGACTCTGTCTCTCGTGTTCTCCTCATGGCCAAGTTGAAAAGAGATGGATGCCCCATAGCCCTACAGGACATCATCCATGTATTTCATGCAGATACATCTATCCGCATACGTCTCACATTGGAAGGATTATTATCTGCCCCAATTTTGACAGCTTGTGGGCTTAAGCAAGGCTGTTTACTAGCATCAGCAATTTTAAGTACTTCATACAAGATCTCCGATACTCCTTTTTGCATAAAATATCTGATTCTCCAATTCTTAATGGGGTGAAAATCACAAACTTAAATTATGCAGATGACATAGTTCTTATCTCTTATCTGGTGGGTTTGCAAAATTTGCTTTGTGCTTTTAGCTCATATTTGGAGTCGAACCAATTAATTATTAATACAAACAAAACCCAAATAGTGACATACGTTGCACATAGGAATAAGAGGAATACATATAGCTGGACTATCAATCAATCCATACTTGAAGTTGTTAATAAATATACCTATTTGGGCATGGTTTTGAAGGCATGAACAATTCAAAGGGCCAAGTGGAAAGCATGGAGATGAAATTAAATACAGCCATATCACAAGCAAAGATTTTATTGCATCGATATGGCAAATTTACAGTAAAACCAGCTATCATTTTCTGGAACATGAAAGCAATTCCGACAATCTTATATTGCATGGAAATTCTACCGAGTTGGCAAATAACAAAATTGGATAGAATGGAAGCTACATTTTGGAGGTCGGTGTTGTCTTTGCCTCAGTGTGTACCGGGGGCGTGCTTGCGCTATGAATTGGGTTTGATTTCACTGCATGCTATTCATTTGTGGTGACTTTGTGCTTTATTTCGCAAATGTTTGGTTGTAAACCATCAGACAAATATGTTGCAAGTGATTGCTAAATATATGTTTTCTTCGAACAGTAAATATGCAAAACGTTGGGCAGAGAAAACTCTTATATGTCTGGCTGATGCAAATGTATCAATTGACATGCTGGTGACAAACCCAGACAAAGCTGAAGCCCTAATTTATCGGTTTGATTGGATAACTATGGAAAGCTTGTGTTTAAAGTATCGCCAGATCTGTAAGTTCAGATTTTGGCACAAAAAAGTCAAAATGACAGAAGCATATCTTTCGAAGTCTCCATCCGTGGCATTTAGATCAGCATTCCTAAGAGTGCATTTTCACTCATGGGCCACTAGACAAGTACAAGCCAGAACCTCTGTAAGCTTTGTAGATTTTGCATTATTCTGGATACAGTTGAATCATTGGAACATTTAGTTTGCCATTGTCCAGCATTAAATGATGCAAGAACAACACATTTCATAAATGCAACTCCAATTCTAAAACTTGTCGAACAGGAGTTACGTTGGTCTTTTCTAATATGTTCTGACAAAAACACAATACAGATAGCGCTGGTAAACTTTGTAGAATCGTTGAATTTAGAAAACACTACCACTTCTGGTGAGGAAAGAAAACCCAAGTTTTGTATAAATGTTGCCAGCAAAAACAAATAATGGATTTTAGTATCTTCAGTTAATTATAATACTGTATACACTGCTATGTATCCCCCTTTTATTTCATATAGGATGGCAACAATGAACGGTTTTTATAATGGGATAATGTTAATCATAGAATGGAATGTTAAATACATGTAAATGTTTATTTTACTTTAACTGCCTCTTTTTATCAATTGTATTTTATTTTGTTTACTACGATTTCATTGATGTACATTTTGTATTGAAAAGCTGATTAATTTGAGCTAAATACAATAAAAATAAATGTTTAAAAAAGATTACAAGACCCCAGAATATTGTAGAAGAGCTGCAGGAGTTTGGGAAAGGGTGGTCAAAAAGGAAAGTTGTTACAGACATATCACTAAAGAGAGTACAAGACCCAAGTATATCACGTAACAGCTACAATTATTTATCAAGGAGATAGCCAAAGACGATTCTAGAAGATCGTGTTCAGAAACAAACACAAAAAAGAGAGACATTGATATAAAGAGACTACCAGAAGATAAGAGAATACCTGGGAAGTTAAGCCATTGTCCTGGCCTCGTTTAAGTTGATTATATCAGTGGTAGGGTCAGGTAGAACGAGGTTTGGACTGAGGACATGTCTTTCTTTTGGACTTCTGATTACAGACATGCACCTTTAGTTCCTTTGGCGAGGCTGGAAAACCCTCTAGCATTAGGGAAAGATAGGCATTCTTATATGTTCATTAAAAGCAAGTTAGAATGCCCTTAATGTGTCCAACTCCTTCTTCCGACCCACCAAAGTGGGCAACAGCTTGCATTAAATCTTTCAGCATAATTTCCATTCTTGAGAATTGTAAATAGACAGCATCATATGGCATCATATAACCTGTGATGATTGTTCTGAGCCAGACTTTTTTATTGGTGAGTAATGTCGTTTGGGAAAATTGTCTTCTATTACTGGTTCCTTGTTAAATATGTGAGTGTTTCTTGTTACTGCGCAATCAATGCCTGATGGGGGAGTCAATCCCATGAGGCCCTGAGCACTCTTATCACAATTAGCCCCTCCCATGCTACTACGGCAATGATTGTGATTTATGGCAACAGTAGGGATAACTCGGGTACTAGACTGTGTGCTGGTACTCCCATCTTTTGGCAGAACAGCTGATAGACACAGTTGTGGCCAAACCAGTTTGAGACTGAGTCATTTTAGAACTTTTTGTGTTCAGAAGTGAAGAGCCTAACATCTGTGACAAGGAATTCAACAGTTTGTCAATTTGTAACCCCAAGTGGTGCACTATTGGGACGTGTTACAAATAGATTGATGCCTTTGTTGGCCGACCAGAATAAATTTGGCTACGTCAACTCCAATATTAATCATGATGGTACTATCAAGTGGGTTGTCACTGTCCTTTTGTGGCATACTTGTGGCGGCAGTTTGCCCATTAACTTAGATCTCTTCATGCGATTGAGAATCTTTAGTCAGCCCTTAGTATGACCCTGCTGGATCCCCGAACTTATTTCTGCGGCCCCTACATGTCCAGAGTGAACATGTCTGATATCTCTGCCTATTTACTTTGCAGACTTGCTGTCGACTACAGCCACACAGTCTTCAATGGAGTAAAAAGAATCAGTTAACTCCCTGGACATGGAACTGCGTCCCCATTCCTCCGAGACCTTGGATTCTGTAATGGTGTTACATAAGGATGCGTGCTGATTTACATTAATTACGGTTTTTACAGGACCAGTCCCAGCCATATCAGGAGTCTGAGCTGGGGGCACAGAACGGTGAACTGGGTCTTGTACACATAGACTGCCTTTTCTTGTTAATTCCAAAGGGCCACCTTGGGCAGCCAATGGTCGAGCAATATTATCAGAGATGGTCTTGGCTGTGCAAAACCCATCGTAAAATAGGATGGGAAGGAGTTGATGCTGGTGCAGCCACACAGTTGTTCTGTCTCCTTGCGGGTAGACTTGTGGGAGCACTTAGACTTGGACTAATAGTATCACTCCTATTTATACACTCCAGCGCAGGCACAGTGGGGATAATATTAGACCTCCCCGTGAGTTTTGTTTTAGTGGTGTACCCAGTTACTTGCTTGGTGTTTTTTTTCAGAGACCTTAACGGCCTTAGTGGGGTCTGGGCGTTTGCTCATTAGAAAACCACTTTAACTCCCTTGGTTCAACTGAGCGTCCAGAGAGTGACGCCAAAAAGAAAACAAAAACGGGATGATTCGCTAGTGTTTCTCTGCGGTTTCCCTATTCTGAAATAGACCCGCGCACCAGAAAATAAATTGAGTCAAAGCACTGGCTACCAACAATGATACTGTCAGTGATGAGTAATTAGAAATATTTACCCATCATGGCCAAGCTGGGTACCCAATTGCACTTTATGTTATAATATGAAATTTTGGGACTTTGCAGGTGTTATTTATCTGAAAATTCCTAAGGCACATTTCCTGATTGCCACCCCCAATATGCATGTGCGCCTTGAAACACTTGTGTATAGGCACGTTATAAAAGTCTTTTCATATATAAACACTATGGGCCTCATTACGACCTTGGTGGAGGACCATGGCGCTATTGGCACCATGGTCCATGGCGCTAAATTCCCAACTCCGCCATGGTGGATGGCGGACTTACCGCCCCATTCCGACCTTGGCGGGGCGGTAAGTCCCCAATCCCCATTTACCCTTCCCCATTCCCATTTTTGCCCCATAGGGCATAATGGGAGTGGGGAAGGCGTTAATTACGCCACCGTAAATTACGGTGGCGTAATTAACATCAAGGTCCCTTAGCGCCATGGATTTTAACACCTGCTAAAAGCAGGTGTTAAATCCGCCATGGCGCTAAGGGATCTCGTACTCAGGCGGTAAGGGTCGGCGCTGTTTACGCTGCCGTAAACCCCTTACCGCCTGGGTCGTAATGAGGCCCTATCAGTTAAGTTAGGGTTAACTGCTGTTAGGTGCTGACCACAATCTGTGGTCGGTAATTGCAGAAGTCACTATTTTCAAAGCCCCCACTGCTCACCCACAGAGAGGGCACGGCACGGACGATGGCAGCCCGTGGAGAAGGAGAGGAGAGGCTGGCCCTCAAGCCTCATCTCTGCTGGTGTGCTTTTCTACTGACCCCCACAGATGGGGATGTGAATGGTGCAAGTGAGCAGTGCCGATCACAGGCACACCGTGTGATACATCGGGCCATACCAAAGCAGCAGTTGCAGTGAGCAGACAAACGGTCTGCTGTCGAGAAGGAACTCAAACTGCACCCACTCAGTAACTCTATAATGTTAGCATAATCATGGTACGTACAGGCCCCTTCTGAGTTCACAACTCACTCCGTTTTGGCGGGCCCTTCAGGTATGAAACTACACTGTCCACCATCTCATGTTCCTTTTCTACAAAAGTAGGAAACAGTGAGATCAAGTAATCCTTTGCTATCCATAGACACCTCAGTGAATGCTGGGCCCTCTCCTGCAGGAACAGGCAGCTAAGAGGACCTCGGATCTGGATTGTGAGCTACCAGTAATACCGGCTCACACTCTCCAGCAGTAAAAGCCTCAGAGCCTGGGGCCCCAAGCAGTTCCTTTGCTGTTTTCAGAGCTCTTGCTCTAATGACTGTCTTGACCATGTCAGGTCCCATCATAATGGAGTCTTTGACTGGAACACAGTGCCAGGAAGCTTAACCCATCTAAGTTCTACTATTGTCAAGGAACAATAACTAAGGCCATCAAACCCCCTTACCGGTTGTTTTGGTGAAAATATACACTGTCCTTCCTTCACCCAATGCACCTGGGAGCTGTGAACATAACAGCTCTGCCACACAAAGCAGGAGATTCGTTCCCCTTTTATGGTGACATGCCCCAAATATATTTGAGCATTGATGAGAACTAGGGCTCCTTCTACGGACCCGGGTTCATTACAACTCAGATTTATTAGGGTACATGTGGCCATTCCTTGACGTAGTGGGACTTAATCTGTGAAGATCCTCACACTGACTATTGCCTGGTAGATGAGACCAGCATGCACAATGGTCTGTGTTGGTGTACCCTTGCAGGTTAGATCTCCCTTTTTAATGTGTCAGGTACCCATGCAAAAATAAAACATCCTTTGGCTGTTGAGGATGTGGGTGCCTCAGACTAGAGCTCCTCTCCTCTTCTTTTCAGTGACGGCTAACTAGCCATGGGTCTGGGATTTTCTTTCATGTTTTTGGGCCCTTTCTTTGAAGAAAGGTCCAAACCTCTGTGCGTTCCCTACTTCGATTTACCTGTATCTGACTCCTCTGCCTCTGCTTTGGGTGGGCTCACGTGAGCCCTGTTTTGTACTCGAGTACCCACATACCAGTTGGCAAATGTTGCGAGCTCCATAGGTTGAGTTTTACTCTTCTACACTAGATGCTGCTGTAGGTTTCCTCACAATTGTCAAAGACATGCTTGCATGCAACCACATTACAATTTCCTTCAAATTGTCAACCTTGTTAACATTTACGTGCCCATTCAGATATTTCAGGGCCAAATGTGTAAACTCCTCCAAAGTTTGATCCCCCTTTTGGTGAGCTGTATAAAAATCCTATGGTATTGTTCTGGAGTCTCTTAGAACTTTCAGAGGATGGTGGCCCTCATTTTCTCATGAATTGGCCTCTTCTGTGGAGCGAACTGAAAAATCACATCAGTTGCAGGTGTAGCTATGCACCTCATAAGAGCTGCTGCCCACATCTCTTCTTCCATCCGTTGGAGGTGTAAAGACATTTCCAGAGCCTCAAACCAATCAAAAATGTCCTTCCCTACCACATACAGATGGACCAAAGCCTTGCGGATGTGGCCCCTAGACTTTCTTTGGGTGCCACACATTGAAATACTGCCCTCACCAGTAGTTGTCTGTTTGCAAGCCTCACACAGTTCCTCTAGCTAGAGTTTGCATAGCGTTACAAAGACTGTCTGTTTCCGATTCCCCTTCATTTTAACATTCTCTACAAGGGTCATCCTTTTTTCCTCTAGGAGGATGTTTTTGGCCACCAGCTTTGCTCCAGTTAGTCTAACGTGGGACCTGGCTGAGACCTGTGACCTAAAAACAAGATTGGGATTTTGCTTACACCCACAACCTCTATGATACCACACTACCCACTCTCTCGGCAGGATCAGCTATTGCTGTTTCATTCCCCCTCCATATCTACACACCCCCAGTGGAATGGGTACATGAGATGGGGGCTCCAGGTCCCTACTGATCCCATGGGTGATATCTACTCTCCTAGCTTCCTCAAAAGCCAGGAGTCACTTAAGCAGTTTAGCCTTCCTAACCTCACAGCCACTTGGGAGCCTAATTACCTGACATAGCACACGAAGGGCGCTGGTTTTCAGGCCTTGTGTGGAAGGCATGTCAACTGCCATTTTAGCAATCAAAAATGCCCATTAGTGTTACTGATGTTAACTTCACACTTTTTATTTTGGAAGACTAATGTGTAGGAACAATCTGTATCAAATCCTACCACTGACCCCCAGTGCGACAAACTGCTTACTGTTCTGCAGGAGTACAAGGATGAGTAATTGCTAAACCACCTGCTGAGCATGGCACTTCTTAACCAGCAGTGACTCAAATCATAATGTTAAAACATACAAAGCCCAATGGGTATAACTCATTTGCCTTTTGTGGTAACGTGGGTTGAGGACTGGCTATGCTCTTCAAACGGGTGTGACGTGATTCATGGGGTGAGCTGGCATTGAGTCGCTTCAAGACAAAACTCTGTGTATTTTGATGAGAGATTTAAAGTGACGTGGTTTGAAGGATCCAACAGGTGCAAGTCGGCATTCTAGTCAGTTTGAAAGAATGTTACCGCTGAGTCAAGTCAATGCACGACACAATGGCTTCCAATGGTTTGAGTCAATGTCCGAGTCAGGTCGAGTTGAGGTCTTGTTGTTTCAATGCAGTGCTCGAAGCACAGTGAGTTGAAGGCTTTTGCAATGGTGATCCATGTTTGAACCGAGGTGGTGATATGCTCTGCTGGTACAATGTAGCATTGAGTTGGTTCGAAGATGCAGGAGAGCATTTCAAAGTCATGGAGTACCAAAAGTAGCATCACATAGCCTATTGGTTCAAAGGGCATCAAACATGATTAGAAGACAGTTTATAGCTGTGCAAACAGAATTACAACTGCTCTCATGCTTTGTGGATGCTGAGCGTCCCATTCCAGGGTTCCATGTCATTTCACTGCCTGCCATTTCATCCCCTGTCATTTTAACGTGTACATGCTCATTGTTTTTGTTTTTTTGGGAGGGGTCCCCCCCAGCCCCCTCTCCCACACTTATTTTTGGCTATCGCCTACCCGCCCAAACCCTTATCTGCCCTTTCCCACCCCCCCTAAAAAATGTGATGATCTTATTCATTGTAATATGCACGTTAAAATGCCAGGGGAAGGAAATGCAGGTGATGAAAGGGCATCATACCCATTCCAGGACCTTAGTCCAAGCAGCAGTTCACACCCAATGTGCCCTGGGTGTGGTTAGGGAACAGAGATTTCTCCTGCCTTGGATAGCAACTCTGTTCACCCTTCTGGAAGGGAACTGCATTCGCAATAGGGACCCACAGATGTATTATTCTAGGTGACCAGGAAAGAATCAAAGAAAGAGTGAGGGACCCCTTCCTTATAAATGCAGAATGTCGCTGGGCATTTATGAAAAACATCCTGCTGTAAAGGGGCCAATCCCTGTTGGTGTACCAAGTGACTCTTGCATTCTTGCATCATACACAGAGTGTATGGAATCTGTCGGGACAGGAAGGTAAGAGAGGACTACAGGAAATGAGGTTACTGGACCCTTTTTCTCAGATCCATTCAGATCCACTTTTCCCTCTTTGGCTACTCAAAGTCGCCCCCTCCCATTCGTACAACTTCATTGGCCCTTTTGTGTGAAGCGCCATTTTATGAGGCTGGCCTTTGTTATGTCAGTGCCTATTTGAAGCTGGATTCCTAGGATATCTCCTTCTGTGAGTTTTTCTGACCAGATTGGTGATGCTACCCTTCCTCCGTAAATCAAAACTAAAGCTATTGTCTCACTGGGAGCAGTGCAGACAGCCAGGCTAGCCTTGAATAGACGTTGGCCCTCATTACGACCCTGGCGGAATTCGGAAAACGATGGCGGAAATGCAATACCGCCATCGAATAGCGCTCGGTGCGACTATGACCCGTCACCGCAAAGTACGAAGCCATTAGCGACACCGTAGTGAACGCCAACGCTAACTGCACCAAGCACGCGCGCGCGCGCCATGCCAAACCGCAAACACCACCATGGCGCAAGGGTACGCCAATTCCGACCCTAGCGGACATGTACCTAACGCCATGAAGCATGGCGGAATGTACCATTCCGCCATGGTGAGAAGTACGGCATCGCGAATCAACCGTAAACGGCCCCACTGAGTGCCTGTACACCGCTCCCTGCCCACAAAGTACAACTCCCCGTAGGTGCAATGAAGTCACAATGCAACCATTGAAATGTACAAGTCACCCATGCATGCCAACGAACAAAAGAAACACAACAGGGGCCAATGGGAGCTGCAGGGCACAGATGGCACGAATACAGAAGCCATCCCAATGGACATGACCACAGTCCCCCACCAAGAAACGCACGCAAACACAGGCACCTGTGACCAGCAATATTCCGAGAATCACATCATTCCACCAGTCCACCTGGCTGACCGGCATCTGTTACACAAAACCCAATCCCCCGCCCCTGAGCATGACAACATTCAAACTGTCATATTGGCAGCCCCCATCCCTGACCTCACGAGCTTCGTAGGCAAACGCGCCCAGTACAGTACCACGCAACTAAACTCCGAAGCTGGAACCCAATGCAGATCTCCCCACAATACATCGCCCCCCAAATAGGCATATGCCACATCACTTGCAAAGAAAAACGCTACACGGGATAAATCAGAATAGAAATTTAATGCACATCAAAATCACCAAGCCCATACAGCCATCAGGCCATGAACTCCAAAACACTTTTCACCATTGTGTGCTGCATCCGCAAGAAATGACCAGCCACTACTTGTGTGACGCCCTGTTCCCTCATGGTACACAGAGCCACATTCACGTACGAAAAGGCAACATGGAAGCGCACACAACCGCAGGGCCGTCCCAATGGGGAGGCACTAGTCCAGCTGAAAGGCCGAAATGTTGCTCCGAGCCACCAGTACTGCGTAAGGGCATGTGGGCCATTGGCGATCGTCCCATAAGATCGTAATGCTGCTCCACTGATTAACACGAAGCAGCAGGTGTCGGGAGTAAAAGCCATCTGCAGGAGTGGCATACAGATGGCAGTGGCAAAAGGGGAGGAGATACCTGTCAACCAAAAGAAAAGAAAAAGAACAGAATGGCCATCAGAACTACATTCCAACAACTCACTTCAATGATCACACTAAATCCACAGCCATATGCATGCTAGCCCACTCCAAAGGATCATCACCACCCCAAAACCACTTGCGACTCATAACCATCTATATCGAGGTGCAAACACCATCACAAACGAGTGTACCTGTGCATGCGTCTGTCAAAACAGAATCCATCAGATGGGAATGTTAACGTGCATGGACACAAGTGTCTGAGGGCGCGTCGAGACAGGGAGGGCTCAACAAGGCCAGATAGACGATGGTCCCACTATGGCAGCCCTGCATCACATAGCGTAGGGGAGGCGGATAGATCCCAAGAAGCCCTGTACATGGCAAACTCTGTATCAAATCACCTGCCCATGCATCCATCCATCATTCCCTCATCCCGGGATCAAAACGCCTGAATAATTACTCACATGACATTAGAAACATCCATTGAGTCTGTGCGTTATGCAGCCTGCAAAATCCACAGTGCCCCAGCCCGTAATTCCAGTGTCGTGAAGTAACATGTATTTGGGAACGGCCGGCCTCATCGGCCACGTAGCTATTGCGCATCCCAAACTATTCATATCAATCATTGCTTCCTCGCCATGGCCCCTGTCTCAAGGACATTGAACAATAGAACGTTATATTTGCAGTCAGACCTGTGGGCATCTCCTCGCCGCTAGCTGGAAACCGAAAGCGCCGCCCTTCGAATTCCTCATTTGCAACATCACGTCGAAAAGGCATCTGTGGCCGTTTGAAATCACTAATTATTCCATCGAGTGCGGCTGTGTGTGAAAATGGCAACTGCCTTCACCCACAAATGGGACGCCCCGCCCGTCGTTGCAACTCGGTACAGTGATGCATGAGGGCCCACCGTTACTCGAGTACTACGTTCCACTGACCCTTCACAAGTCTGTTCGCGACTGCACAGATAGTATGTGAAACAATGGGACCACAGCAGAATGAACATATCAACCAATCTTACACGGCCATCGGGTACAAATACATGATTGCAATAGCAAGATGCCATTCCCCGAATTGCAGCGTTGTGCGCGGGACGTGCCCGGCCAAAGGGGAGAGCAGTTTGCACAGGTGGAATTAATCACCACAGGTGGAGGCCATACAGCCTGAAAACACATAAATTGCACAGCCAGTCTCCTCCCACAACCACACCGAAATGCTACCGGCAGGACTCGCGATGTTGGCCCTGGGGGACCTGATAGCACTGCAAGTACTCCAACTCCAAGAAGAAGACGAACACCAACTACAACCGGCCGCACGGAGGAGACGCAGGAGGAGGAGGAGGCCAAGGCAGGGCCAGCAAGGGCCGCCAGCACAGCCACTACCACCACGCAGGCAGCCCGCAATCCCACGCCTCCGAGCACATCCGTTCAACCTCACTGATGAGCAGATCCACACCCTCTACCGTCTGGACCGGGACACCATAGCCGCCATTGTGGACATGACACAGGCTGACCTTGTCAGCATGATAGATAGCCCAACCGCCATCCCACCCCTACTGAAGGTGGTGTCTGTACTACACTTCCTGGCCACAGGCACCTACCAGCACACAGTCGGACAGTTGCATGGCATTTCTCAGCCACTGTTCTCACGGACACTATTGCAAGTGCTCGATGCCCTCCTGCAGCACGCAGACGACTACATCTCTCTACCACGCTCGGAGCAGGAAATTACCAACACAAAAGTGGGATTCCATGCACTTGCCGGCATACCGGGTTGCATTGGTGCCATCGACTGCACCCATGTTGAATTGGTCGTCCCACATGCCATGGAGGCCCAGTACCGCAACCGAAAACAATTTAATTCCCTGAATGTACAAATGGTGTGTGACTCCAACAGGATCATTACACATTGTTGTGCCCGATTCCCTGGATCAACCCATGATTCTATGGTCTTGAGGAACTCTACAATACCACGCTACATGGAGCGACACGCAGGGAACAGATCCTGGCTACTCGGTGAGTCTCATTACATGCATGAATATGTGTGGTATGTGATTTGGCAATGACCTGGCAGGAAGGGGGGGGGGTGTGCGTACGTAGCAATGGCATTCCACATCATGCGTTTCTCGTCCACATACAGGTGATGCTGGGTATCCACTGAAGAGATGGCTCCTCACACCAGTCCGGAACCCACGGGACCAGCATGAGGAGGACTACAACCATGCCCACTCACGTACCCGTGTAGTCATTGAACAGGCATTCGGCCTACTGAAGACTCGTTTCCGCTGCCTCAGCAGGTCTGGCGGGGCACTCCTGTACCGCCATGAGAAGGTTGCAAAGATGGTGATGGCATGTGTCATGCTCCACAACATGTGCGTACGTAGAAATGTGCCCATGCCCCCTGACGCAGAACTGCAAGCACCTGATGATGGTCATGATGAGGGTGGGGATGTGGCAGCACCTCATGGAGTCTGCGAGGCACCGGAGGCCCGTGACATTCGTCAGCATCTCATTGATGCATGCTTCTAGCACTCACGCCTGGTGGCTGATACATGGACACGGGACTCGTGGCACTGTGTGTGTCTGGGACATGCACAATATGGACTGTACGCCTATGATGGCCTAGTACACAAAGATCAATGTCCACACATCTCATTGGTTGATCGTGCACTGTTTATGGCATATGTGATATCATGTTGAACACCCTATCGACCCGCCACCCAAGTGAGCCCAACACACCCCCTCCACCCTCCTACCTCCCCCCCGAACACCAGTGTCCAAAGATGCTCATTGTCAGTGGGCTGTCGCTATTGCAAGCCCCCTCTGCGGGTATCAGGGGCACCCCTGCCTGTGGAGCGCAGGTTCCTCCCAGATCTACGTTGGGGGCTGCCCTGGACGGAACTTGCAACGGATGATGTCTCTGCCTGCTCACGTCCATGCATGTCCCTAAGGGTTTGCGAGAGCTCAGTGAGCACACGGCGCACTGCGGCAAGTTCGGCACATACGTCTTTGGACGTCGCATGCAGTTCCCCCCTCAGGCTCTCGGTGCTTCTCTCCATTTGTGCCCTTAGCGTCTCTGTACCTCTCTCCATTTCTGCCCTAAGTGTCTCAGTTGATGTTTCTATGTCTGCCTTAGTGCCCCCACATTCATCGGCATGGTCCTTGAGGAGCGTGGCCATTTGCTGCTGTTGCACGATTAACTGGTCGAGGGACTGTTGCCTCTGCTGGGCCATGGCCATTTGCGGGGGTGTCACAGAGGGGCTGTTGTCCTCATGTTGCCTTGCCACAGGGCTTGTGGGGGATGGCCAGTCGTCGTCTTGTGGGTGCCCCTGCGTGGTATCCTCATGTTGTACGGGATGGGACAGACAGGGGGATTGGGACAGGTCATGGATGGATCTGACTTCGACATCCCCGTCTTCGGTGTCCGAGCATGCTGCCATCAATGGGGTGTCATCTATGGTGCTGCTGCCACCAGAGGCAGTGCCTTCTGTGGCATCCATTGGGGGGACCTGTGGTGGTGGTGGTGTGCCCATGCTGGCTGCTGGGGTGCCTGTTGATGTTCCCTCCTCTGTGCTGCCACCTGATTTGTGCTGCTGCCGTGTCTTGATGCGTGCAGCTGAGGTGGAGGGTCTCTGGCCGTTGGTCTTGGCCCTCTTTGCAGGTGTGCTGGTAGGGGTGTCCTGAAGCTCGTCGTTTGGATCGGACCCTGTGGTGGAGTAAAGGAGGGCGAGGGTTATTGATGGGTCTGTGGGAATTGGAATGGCATTGTATCACATGCATTGGAGTGGTACCTGAGGGTGATTTGGGTCGGGGCCTTGGAGGTGCTTTCATTTGTGTGTGGAGTGAGGGTGCAGTTGTTTGGCAGCCTGCAGTTAGGGTGTGCCTGCTGCACGTGTAGTGCGTGTTTTAGGGGTTTTTAATTATTTATGTATTTATTGTGGGTTTTAACGTGCGCTATCAGGCCTATGTGTGTGGACGTTCTCCTGGACATGTGTTTCTGTACTACTATGTGGACGCATGGTACTTCACATGGATGGACTGTGTGGATTTGGCATTTTTTTATTTGGCCCCCCTACCTGAATCTTCGGATGTCTGCACTCCTTTCTCCATCCCTCCGACTCCCTCTATGCTCTCCATTCCGATGGTGGACGCACAGATTTCTTCCCAGGGGGTCAACTTGATGGGTGATTCTGGACCTCCCCCGGTGGCTGTGGCAATGTTGCGGTTGGCAGAGAGTATGCTGCGGACGCGTATCCACAGGTCGTCCCATCACTTGCGGCATTGCTGTGGGGTGCGGGGTGCGGTCCCCACCGCACTTACCCGCTGTGCCACCAGAGCCCATATGGCCTTCTTGTTTGCAAGTGCCGTTCTGGTCATTTGCGTGGAGAAGACGACGGCAGCATTCTCCTGGAGGGTCTCTGTTAGCACGGTGAGTTCCTCACGGGAGAAGTGGACCTGCCGCTTGCGGTCGCACGCTTTCTTCGCTACTTTTCCCATTTTTCTTGGTTTCGCTAGGGTGGATGACGGGTTGGGGTGTGTTTCAGGGTAGTGATTTTAGTGGTTGTGTGGTTTTAGTGGTTTTATAGGTGTACGGCGGGATGTTTCCCGTTCCGGGGCCATGTTTTAACTTCCGTTTCCGTATATTTCCGGTCACCGTACTTTCCGGTAGGCGCACACTGCGGTGACCGCTAAGAGGGGTGGCGGTATTGCACCTAGGGCGCCGTACGGCGGCGGTGTGGGCCGTTTTGGGGTCATTTCCGCCATCGCGGACTTTGCACTTCCGCCATGGCGTGGTGCTCGTGCCCGATGGGTCGGAATGGGCCGCACTTTGCTCCTTCGTGCAATGGCGGAAACGCTATTTACGCTGTGGCGGTCCGGTCAGTCACTTTCCGCCAGGGTCGTAATGAGGGCCGTTGGCTTGAAATCACTGACCTGGCTTCACAGGGTTGACAGTTGTATTATATCTAATCGATATGGCTTTAATAATTGTGTGATTTTATCAGTCACACTAGCATAACCAGATATGGCTTATTATTTTTAGAGATTACCCAGCCACCAGACAGATAAGGGAAAACAATTATTACTTTTAATTTATAGGTGTAGAAGTTCAAATCCTACCTCTGACAGCAGCGACTTTGGGTCAGTGCTGCTGTCAGCAATGCACAAGTGACCTTGAAGCCATGAGGGGCCACTGGAGAGCAGGTTCTGCAGTTGTCAGGAGATTGGTGCAGCAAAGGCACATCTGATTTCAATGATTTTGCCATTGTGCTTTTTGTGAAAGGGGGTCTGTTTAGAAGATTCCCCTTTCATGCACAGAATCACCCACATCATTTTATTATTTAATACAAATTAAAAAAGTCAGGTCTTTCACACCCTTGACAGATGACAATCCATTACAAATAGAATCTCAGTGACCGTTGTTATCATGTGTTAGCGATATGTGATGTTGTGATACTGATATATGCTAATGTGATATTAAGTTCTAAACTCATATATTATAGGCTGTGTTTGTCTTCGAGTGCAGAAGTGAGCAATAGCAACTAAATACTCAATAACATATAAGTTGTTGATATGTTGTCAGAAGAAGAGGGTGCTGTCTGAAGTAAATGCAAGTTATTTGGCAGTCAGGGCCGGGTGGGGTCAGAAGACATCAAAGTGCATATATCGTGTAGCCACCTTTCAGTGTCATACTGCTAAGATGGGAGAATGAGTAGTACCACTTCCATCTTTGTGTATTCAGCTTGAGGTGCGTGTTTGTTATCCAAGCTTAGATCAATGCCAGGGAATTTTAGATGCATGAAATGTCCTCAGTAAAACTGACCTTTAGGTAAAATTGGGTATAGTTTGCATTTTAATGGATGACATTTAGCAGCCATTGACAAGTGACCCCAATCGTTTCAGGTATAGGTAAAAGATCAAGAGGGTGAGTAATGAGGCGTGTGAGACTCAGGTGAACAGCGATGGTCTGAGCTGAACTGCCCTTCTGGAAAGCTGGTGGCTATCCAAAAGGTCAGATACAAACTAGTTCAGAACAGTGCCAACAAAGTCCATTCTGTTTGCATTTATACTGGTCAGTGTTTGGTGGTTGACTTTGTCCAATGCAGAAGAGAGGTCAAGGGTGACCAGGAGGCATGAGTTGCCCAGTTGCGATTTGTTGACTGTAACCTACTCAGTGCAACATTTTGGTCTGAACCGAGTGTGGTCATCATGCAGCAGGGTGTGTTGGTTAATCCAGTCATGGAGTTGGTTGGCAACTGCCTTCTCAATGATTGTGTGAATGGTTGGGAACTAGTGATCTGCAAGTATCTGACTTTGCGCCCTAGCACTTTGAAATCACAAAGATGTTTGCTGTGTTTGCAACTGATGCCGATGTAATGAAATGTCACTGAGCAAAGACCCTACCTGTGAGTTGGGAGGTAGATCAGATGAAATGTTGTCTCTGTGTGTGATAGTGGGAGGTGAATGAGACAATCTCTAAAAATCAACTAATAAAACGACTGGTATCTTGTCATTACAGTTTATTGTTCAAAATAATGTGTGACAAAGTTATTGCATGCTGCTTGAGAGACTAATGACTGAATATGATTTTCTAATCAATTTTCTTTGTACCCATTTTATTTTATGAATGTAATTTGTGTTGTGCAGACCTGCATATTCAGGAATGTTCTTCTCAACCATATTGCATCACAACTTATACTGATTCATTTTCTCATTGTTTCCGAATTAATCAGATACTTTTATATATATGTAACATGCTTCCTACTATTTCTCTTATGATGCAGAAAGGTGAAGGAAAGAATATTAGTACCCGGTGAGAGTCAAGCAGAATGCAAACCGGCCGGGAATCCCTCTGTCGGGATTCCATGGCCTTTGTCCCCGGCGGGGGGCGTGACAGCCGCTCTGCCAATGAGGAGGCTCGAAGCGGGGCCATCCCCGCTCCGAGCCTCCCCGCGGCTGAGAGGCTGCCTTTGCCCCTCGCCGGTGACTCGGGTAAGTCTTTTTATTTTTTATTTTATTCCCTTGCCTCCCGCCCACCCGCCCCCCTCAACTTACCTTCTTGTTCCTGTGTCCCCGGCGAGGGACGAGGAAAGCCTCCAGCCATGTGGAGACTCGGAGCTCCACACGGCTGGAGGCTTCCCTCGTCCCCCGCCGGGGACGCAGGTATATTTTTTTGTTTCCCCGTCCCACACTTACCTTCTTTTTGATCCTTTTTCGGGAGCGGACGTGCTGGGAACAAGTGTTCCCAGCCCGTCCGCTCCCGATGGCCGCCGTCATGAAAAGGAAAATGGACTCCGTTTTCCCTTTCCATGGCGGCGGCCATTTTCTTGGTCGTTTTTATTTTTTTCTGTCCCGAAATGCTGCAGTGTTTCGGGACACAAAAAATGGTTTTAGTTCCCCGGTCACGCACACAATGCAGGCCGGGGTACTAATAGCAATATAACGCGAGCGGCGGGGGCATTACCTGAGTCGGTAATGCCCCCGCCGCTCGGGTTATATTGCTTAATGAATTGCCACGTCAAACAATACATTGGGCCTCATTACGACCCTGGCGGAAATCGAAAAACGATGGCGGAAATGCAATACCGCCATCGAATAGCGCTCGGTGCGATTATGACCCGTCACCGCAAAGTACGATGCCATTAGCGACACCGTAGTGAATGCCAACGCTAACTGCACCAAGTATGCGCGCACGCGCCATGCCAAACCGTAATTACCACCATGGCGCAACGGTACGCGAATTCTGACCCTAGCGGACATGCACCTAACGCCATCAAGCACTGCGGAAAGTACCATTCCGCCATGGTGAGAAGTACGGCATCGCGAACCAACCGTAAACGGCCCTACTGAGTGCCTGTACACCGCTCCCTGGCCACATCGTACAACTCCCCGTAGGTGCAATGAAGTCACACAATGCAACCAGTGAAATGTACTAGTCATCCATGCCTGCCAACGAACAAATGAATCTCAAGAGGGGCCAATGGGAGCTGCAGGGCACAGATGGCACGAATACAGAAGCTATACAAATGGACATGACCTCAGTCTCCCAACAAGAAACGCACGCAAACACAGGCACCTGTGACCAGCCATATTCCGATAATCACATCATTCCACCAATCCAACTGGCTGACCGGCATCTGTTACACTAAAGCCAATCCCCCGCCCCTGAGCATGTCATCATCAAAACAGACATATTGGCAGCCCTTACCCCTGACCTCACTGGGCTTCGTAGGCAAACGCGCCCAGCACAGTACCACGCAACTATACTCCGAAGCTGGAACCCAATGCAGATCTCCACACAATACATCTCTCCCCAAATAGGAATATGCCACATCACTTGCAAAGAAGAACGCTACACGGTTCATATCAGAATAGAAATTTAATGCACAACAAATTCACCAAGCCCATACAGCCATCAGGCCATGAACTCCAAAATACATTTCACCATTGGGGGCTGCATCCGCAATAAATGACCAGCTTCTTCTTGTGTGACGCCCTGTTCCTTCATGGTACACAGGGGCTACATTCTCGTACGAAAAGGCAACATGGAAGCGCCTAGAACCGCAGGGCCGTCCCAATAGGGAGGCACTAGTCCAGCTGAAAGGCCGAAATGTTGCTCCTAGCCACTAGTACTGCGTAAGGGCATGTGGCCCATTGGCGATCGTCCCATAAGATCGTAATGCTGCTCCACTGATTAACACGAAGCAGCAGGTGTCGGGAGTAAAAGCCATCTGCAGGAGTGGCATACAGATGGCAGTGGCAAAAGGGGAGGAGATACCTGTCACCCAAATGAAATGAAAAAGAATAGTACGGCCATCAGAACTACATTTGAATTACTCACTTCAATGATCACACCAAATCCACAGCCATATGCATGCTAGCCCACTCCAAAGGATCATCACCACCCAAAAACCACTTGCGAATCATAACTATCTATATCGAGGTGAAAACACTATCACAAACGAGTGTACCTGTGCATGCGTCTGTTAAAACAGAATCCATCAGATGGGATTGGTAACGTGCATAGACACAAGTGTCTGAAGGCGCGCCGAGACAGGGAGGGCTCAACAAGGCCAGATAGACGATGGTCCCACTATGGCAGCCCTGCATCACATAGCGCAGGGGAGGCGGATAGATTCCAAGAAGCCCTGTACATGGCAAACTCTGTATCAAATCATCCGTCCATGCATCCATACATCATTCCCTCATCCCGTAATGAAATCGCCTGTTTCCATACTCACATAACATGTGAAATTTCCATTGAGTCTGTGCGTTATGCAGCCTGCAAAATCCACTGTGCCCCAGCCCGTAATTCCAGTGTTGTGCAGTAACATGTATTTGGGAACGTCCGGCCTTATCGCCCACTTCGCTATTGCGCATCCCAAACTATTCATATCAATCATTGCATCCTCGCCATGGCCCCTGTCCCAAGGACATTGAACAATAGAACGTTATATTTGCACTCAGACCTGTGGGCATCTCCTCGCCGCTAGCTGGAAACCGAAAGCGCCGACCTTCGAATTCCTCATTTGCAACATCACGTCGAAAAGGCATCTGTGGCCGCTTGAAATCACAAATTAATCCATCTAGTGCGGCTGTGCGTGAAAATGGCAACTGCCTTCACTCACAAATGGGACGCCACGCCCGTCGGTGAACCTCGGTACAGTGTTGCATGAGGGTCCACCGTTACTCGAGTACTACGTTCCACTGACCCTTCACAAGTCTGTTCGCGACTGCAAAGATAGTATGTGAAACAATGGGACCATAGCAGAATGTACATATCAACCAATGTTACACTGCCATCGGGTACAAATACATGATTGCAATTGCAAGATGCCATTCGTCGAATTGCAGCGTTGTGTGCGGGACGTGCTCGCCCAAAGGGGAGAGCAGCTTGCACCGGTGGAATGAATCACCACAGGTGGAGGCCATACAGCCGGAAAACACATAAATTGCACACCCAGCCTCCTCCCACACCCACTCCGAAATGCTACCGGCAGGACTAGCTATGTTGGCCCTGGGGGACCTGATAGCACTGCAAGTACTCCAACTTCTAGAAGAAGACGACGAACACCAACTACATCCGGCCGCACAGAGGAGACGCAGGAGGAGGAGGAGGGCAAGGCAGGGCCAGCAAGGGCCGCCAGCACAGCCACTACCACCACGCAGGCAGCCCGCAATCCCACGCCTCCGAGCACATCCGTTCAACCTCACTGATGAGCAGATCCACACCCTCTACCGTTTGGACCGGGACACCATAACCGCCATTGTGGACATGACACAGGCTGACCTTGTCAGCATGATAGATAGCCCAACCGCCATCCCACCCCTACTGAAGGTGGTGTCTGTACTCCACTTCCTGGCCACAGGCACCTACCAGCACACAGTCGGACAGTTGCATGGCATATCACAGCCACTGTTCTCACGGACACTATTGCAAGTGCTCGATGCCCTCCTGCAGCACGCAGACGACTACATCTCCCTACCACGCTCGGAGCAGGAAATTACCAACACAAAAGTGGGATTCCATGCACTTGCCGGCATACCGGGTTGCATTGGTGCCATCGACTGCACCCATGTGGAATTGGTCGTCCCACATGCCATGGAGGCCCAGTACCGCAACCGAAAACAATTTCATTCTCTGAATGAACAAATGGTGTGTGACTCCAACAGGATCATTACACATTGTTGTGCCCGATTCCCTGGATCAACCCATGATTCTATGGTCTTGAGGAACTCTACAATACCACGCTACATGGAGCGACATGCAGGGAACAGATCCTGGCTACTCGGTGAGTCTCTTTTCAAGCATGATGATGTGGGGTATGTGATGCGGCAATGACCTGGCAGGAAGGGGGGGGGTGCGTACGTAGCAATGGCATTCCTCAAAATCCCTTTATTGTCCACATACAGGTGATGCCGGGTATCCACTGAAGAGATGGCTCCTCACACCAGTCCGGAACCCACGGGACCAGCATGAGGAGGACTACAACCATGCCCACTCACGTACCCGTGTAGTCATAGAACAGGCATTCGGCCTATTGAAGACTCGTTTCCGCTGCCTCAGCAGGTCTGGCGGGGCACTCCTGTACCGCCATGTGAAGGTTGCAAAGATGGTCATGGCATGTGTCATGCTCCACAACATGTGCGTACGTAGAAATGTGCCCATGCCCCCTGACGCAGAACTGCAAGCACCTGAAGATGGTCATGATGAGGGTGGGGATGTGGCAGCACCTCAAGGAGTCTGCGAGGCACAGGAGGGCCGTGACATTCGTCAGCATCTCATAGATGCATGCTTCTAGCACTCACGCCTGGTGGCTGATACATGGACACGGGACTCGTGGCACTGTGTGTGTCTGGAACATGCACAATATGGACTGTACGCCTATAATGGCCTCGTACACAAAGATCAATGTCCACACATCTCATTGGATGATCGTGCATTGTTTATGGCATATGTGATATCATGTTAAACACCCTATCGACCCGCCACCCAAGTGAGCCCAACACACCCCCTCCACCCTCCTACCTCCCCCCCGAACACCAGTGTCCAAAGATGCTCATTGTCAGTGGGCAGTCGCTATTGCAAGCCCCCTCTCCGGGTATCAGGGGCACCCCTGCCTGTGGAGCGCAGGTTCCTCCCAGATCTACGTTGGGGGCTGCCCTGGACGGAACTTGCAACGGATGATGTCTCTGCCTGCTCACGTCCATGCATGTCCCTAAGGGTTTGTGAGAGCTCAGTGAGCACACGGCGCACTGCGGCAAGTTCGGCACATACGTCTTTGGACGTCGCATGCAGTTCCCCCCTCAGGCTCTCGGTGCTTCTCTCCATTTGTACTCTCAGGCTCTCGGTGCTTCTCTCCATTTCTGCTCTCAGGCTCTCGGTGCTACTCTCCATTTGTGCCCTTAGTGTCTCTGTACTTCTCTCCATTTCTGCCCTAAGTGTCTCAGTTGATGTTTCTATGTCTGCCTTAGTGCCCCCACATTCATCGGCATGGTCCTTGAGGAGCGTGGCCAGTTGCTGCTGTTGCACGATTACCTGGTCGAGGGACTGTTGCCTCTGCTGGGCCATGGCCGTTTGCGGTGGTGTCACAGAGTGGCTGGTCACCTCATGTTGCCTTGCCACAGGGCTTGTGGGGGATGGCCAGTCGTCGTCTTGTGGGTGCCCCTGCGTGGTATCCTCATGGTGTACGGGATGGAACAGACAGGGGGATTGAGACAGGTCATGGATGGATCTAACTTCGACATCCCCGTTTTCTGTGTCGGAGCATGCTGCCATTAATGCAGTGTCACCTATGGTGCTGCTGCCACCAGAAGCAGTGCCTACTGTGGCATCCATTGGGGGGACCTGTGGTGGTGCTGTTGTGGGCATGCTGGCTGCTGGGGTGCCTGTTGGAGTTCCCTCCTCTGTGCTGCCACTTGATTTGTGCTGCTTCCGTGTCTTGATGCGTGCAGCTGAGGTGGAGGGTCTTTGGCCGTTGGTCTTGGCCCTCTTTGCAGGTGTGCTGGTAGGGGTGTCCTGGAGCTCGTCGTTTGAATCGGACCCTGTGGTGGGGTAAAGGAGGGCGAGCGTTATTAATGGGTCTGTGGAAATTGGAATGGCAATGTATCACATGCATTTGGGTGGTACCTGAGGGTGATTTGGGTCGGGGCCTTGGAGGTGGTTTCATTTGTGTGTGGAGTGAGGGTGCAGTTGTTTTGCAGCCTGCAGTTAGGGTGTGCCTGCTGCACGTGTAGAGGGTGTTTTTAGGATTTTTAATTATTTATGTATTTGATGTGAGTTTTAAGGTGTGCTATCAGGCCTATGTATGTGGACGTTCTCCTGGACATGTGTTACTGTTGCACTATGTGGACACGTGGTACTTCACATGATTGGACATTGTGGTTTTGGCATTGTTTTATTTGGCCCACCTACCTGATTCTTCGGATGTCTGCACTCCTTTCTCCATCCCTCCGACTCCCTCTATACTCTCCATTCCAATGGTGGAGGCACAGATTTCTTCCCAGGGGGTCAACTTGATGGGTGATTCCGATCCTCCCCCGGTAGCTGTGGCAATGTTTCGGTTGGCAGAAAGTATGCTCCGGACGCGTATCCGCAGGTCGTCCCATCGCTTTCTGCATTGCTGTGGGTTGCGGGGTGCGGTCCCCACCGCACTTACCCGCTGTGCCACCAGGGCCCATATGGCCTTCTTGTTCGCAAGTGCCGTCCTGGTCATTTGCGTGGAGAAGACGACGGCAGCATTCTCCTGGAGGGTCTCTGTGAGCACGGTGAGTTCCTCACGGGAGAAGTGGACCTGCCGCTTGCGGTCGCACGCTTTCTTCGCTACTTTTCCCATTTTACTTGGTTTCACTAGGGTGGATGACGGGTTGGGATGTGTCTCAGGGTAGTATTTTTAATGGTTGTGTGGAATTTGTGGTTTTATAGGTGTACGGCGTGATGTTTCCCGTTCCGGGACCATGCTTTTACTTCCGTTTCCGTATATTTCCGGTCACCGTACTTTCCGGTTGGCGCTCACTGCGGTGTCCGCTAAGATGGGTGGCGGTATTGCACCTAGGGCGCCGTACGGCGGCGGTGTGGGCCGTTTTGGGGTCATTTCCGCCATCGCGGACTTTGCACTTCCGCCATGGCGTGGTGCTCGTGCCCGATGGGTCGGAATGAGCCGCACTTTGCTCCGTCGTGCAATGGCGGAAACGCTATTTACGCTATGGCGGTCCGGTCAGTCACTTTCCGCCAGGGTCGTAATGAGGGCCATTGTATTCTTAGTCAATTTTTAGTAGGATCTTTTTCTATTATATTACCTTACATTATCATTTCCATAGGCTGTAGCAAATGCATTGATATTTAAGCAATACGGCATAGCCCGAGAATAGTAACAGAGTAAAAGAGTAGTAACAGATGGTAATGCAGCTTATTATAAAGTGCATCAGTGAATTGAGGACCTTTAGTGAGGGCTGTGAGTCGTTACCACCTAGTACAGCCCAAATAAGACGGCATTATGGCTATTAGCACCTTGATCCACGTGCCCAGGGTGATATAGGCCTGTGTTTTGTTGGAAACAATGGGCCATGGTGAGTGCTGGACCCTTTTTCACAAACCAAAGAATACACCTAAAATGGCCTTCATGGAAATGGAGTCTGCGTCACGGTTGGAACACTTCTTCCATTTCCAATGCAGGTTGATCAGAACAGCTGCAACAAGCCGGCATGGCGATGTGGGGAAGAGGGGGAAAGGCATCATTGTTTGGGAGTGGACAGGCAAGGGGAAGAGATTGGGGAGCTAGAATTAGGAGGCAAGTGGAAGACAGTCATGAGGGGCTTTCAGCATAGGGGCCATCTGACGTACCCGACCAGGGGGGAAAATTCATAATAATTGTTCTGGGCAATTCCACTTGAATTACAAATATTCGGACCTCACTGGAGAGAATCCTTCTAGATATTAATACTGCTAGATCAGTGCTCTGGAATCATTCTTCAGCAAAGACACTCTGATTAAAGGAGACACATGTTTTTGTCCTACATAGATTACTTGTACCTTTGATTCCCTTGCCCACAAAGCAGTACTCAAAATCCTCTCCATGAACAGTGTTTGATGCAACAGTCCTGCAGTGGTTCACATCCTATCTCTCCAATAGAGAGCAGCTCATCCATATGGGCCCACAAAGACCCCAATTCCACCCTTTAGCCTGCACAATTCCTCAAGGATCCATCCAGTCCCCTGTCAACTTTGACCTCTAAATGCAACCTCTGGGGAACTCCTCGCCAACACCAACATCAGGATTCACCAATATTGATGACGCACACTTTACCTAGAAATTAGTTGCATCAATAACATCAAGTGAGCCAAGCCCTCTGTCCCTCTTTCAAGTCGGCCTGTTAAGCACCTTCCTGAAGCTCAACTTTTCAAAGACCATATTAGTTCTCCAATGTAACCCCTCGGAGCATGCCCAGTTTCAGAATTGGATGGCTGACATCAAGATTAACAGACTCATGGCCCATCGCTCATGCATTACAAAATGTCTCAGCTTTACCATTGACTGTGACCTCTCCTTCAAAACACAAATCACCAAGAAAATCCAAGCAGCATGGTACCAGCTTGTGCTCCTCCACAAAGAGAAGCTTTTAATCGATGCCCTAAGTTTCATTACCGTTGTATGGTCATCTCCAACCTGAACTATAGCAACACTCCACTCGCAGGATTCCCAGATGACACCTTTTTCCTTGTGACACATTGTGTGCTTTTATTCTTTTCTAGAACATTATTAGGAAATGCGCTTGTTTTTAACTATTGCACCCACTGATACCTATCCGAACACTTGGTACAACGAGCTATATATATGAAATAATGCTAATCAGTAAAATATCTACCATAAATTGATGTGTGAATCAGCAGCGCAGCATGCTGCATCATACATCGCCAAAGGATTAAGTGGTTGACCATATCAGCCGCATTCTAAAGGAAAATGTGCTGGCCACCCCTTCTAACATGCATAATGTTCAAGACAAGCTGCTTCAACTAGAAAGAATTCACAGAATTCTCACCATCTCCAGAGGCCAGCACACGACTAGAGCATTGCCAGGTTGGAAACAAAGAACTCCACGATCAAAGAAAACAGGAAACACGCCTTGTCCTGCTAACCAACCTGAGTCTCTATCAAGTTAACAAATCAGATAAGAATGGCCCGCTCCATCCTACACCTACACCTCTAGAAGGACCTGAAGACCCTACTATTTAAAGAACATTTCACTAAATTCTGATGGCTCTACCAAACTCTCCCCCTCTGAAGCTCTCCTCTTCCTCTGCTCTATCCATGTTCCCTTACTGTAACACCTGAGGCGGGTTCCCTGTGGGCAGTTCTCTGTTGCTTCCCAGATAGTGTTGCCCTAGTTAAATCCCGCACATAGGCATACAAAACTGACCTGGTGGATAGTAGATTTATTTTTTGGAAGATTGTCTTTCTGTGAAGGACCACAGATGCAAAAAAGAGTAATGAGCCTCAGCCTGTCTGTACTGATGAGCTTTGCCATTTGTCCCTACACAATAAAGCCACTCAGCAACCATTGTAACTAAGAAATCACAGTAGACAAATTATGTGTTTCTTAAAATGCTAGTTCAACCAAATAAAGACGGGCCGTCCACATTAATTATACAGTGATCATCCCTGTTGTTGCCTAAAGATATGTAGGACCAGCATTGCAGAGATGATGTGGACCTTGTGGCATCATGAAGGGGTTGGTAAACTGGAATGCCACCTCAAGTGTAGTGCCACTTTCCCCCCTTCCCTCGCAATCACACCTTAGTGGCTGCTTTCGAGTCTAGTTTGGGGACCTCTGTTCTTCCCTTGCCCCTGGATCCTTAGAGAGCTGCCGAAAACTGCTTTGCTGTACACAAATCCCAGGCTGCACGAAACCGTTGCTGGCTGAGGCATTCCAAATCTGAGATGGGCTATCAAATTCTATGACAAGACAGGAGGCTCATATTATGCATTACAATCTTTACTCTGAAACCACAGCAGCAAAGAAAATACTTTTACAAACAAAAAAAGTTTCCACAACACAACTAGATAGAGTTCAATGTCAATGTATGGGGAACTCCCCAATCCATCATGGAGGACAGGTCATGCCCTGCAGGGGACCAATGAGCAGGGACCCTCTTCTATATATGTCCATTACTCTAACCCCAACCCCTCTTTCTTTGCTGCTGAAATCCACAAACTAAGTCACTCCTCCTAGTTCTTGACTTCGTGTTGAATTTATGGAGTTTAGAGTGCTATTTATTTATGTTATTAATGTTATTTTGATGAGTTTTATTACACTGTACTTTGGAAATGGTCATGTATTTTTCATGTTCCGTTGGTAACTGGCTGAGTGCCGTGTTCGTGTGCGAACGCTGACCTGCAGGTCACATTCATGCTTTGTAATGCTCCGCTGGGAGCCTTCTGCTTCTGCAGTGTTTGTTTATATTTCTTCAGCCCTGAGAGGCCTTCTAATCAGGCTGCGGCTATGTGTGAAATTCTTTCCCTCCAGGCAGTGTTATTTTTAGCAGCTGCCCCAGCCCCAGAGCCAGCGCACGTTTCCCACAGGTGGTTTGGGAACGCTTGAAATTCTTTTCACTTGAGAGGAAGTTTTGTTTTTGTTTTTCTACAAGTTCATTATGTAAGGCAGTAGGAACCTGCGCACATTTTTTCCATGACTGTAAAGGCTGCAGCTTCTTTTACTCATTAACTTCCCGCACGTCGCGTGTGTGTGTTTTTATGTTTACATGCGCATTGTCATTAGTTGCATACAGGCTAAGCCTGTCCTGGGGATCCGGCTGGGGGGGGGAGGCAGTTTGCTAGGCCCTCCTTTGATGGGAGTAACTTCCATGAGCATTCCTGAAAAGGGCAGCTGTGTCCTCTTTTTAGAATGAAACGCTTGTATTTCTACATTTCATTTATTTAGTTCTATGGTGGTGAGGGATGTTTCAGCCCACAAGAGGCATAGCTCAAGGAGAGGTTTGCAGGTTTACCAGGCCGAGGGGCCTCGGTTCGCTGCCCGCCTTTGGCGGTATACACATGTGGAGGTATACACATGTGGATGCGAATGTGTATTTCTTTATAGGTATTCACATTAATGTTTATATTTATTCATATAATATATATATATTTAAAATTGATATTTTATTTTGTGTTTAAATTGATATTTTCAGTATATATTAACACCAGTTCGCCTACTGAAGGGTGCTTTGCCTTCTTGGTAAGTGCTAAACCCGGTTTAGCTTCAGGTTCTGCCTGAATTCTATGGGGAGGTTAACCCCTCGTATACTGCTGGTTTCCAAACCCTGCGGGGGTGACCAGTTTCAGGTACTCTGGTGGTGCTCTGGAATGGTACCGTCACCTGCTCGGTGGCAGGATTGGCTTGTGTTTCTGCGAGGTGATCCCTCGTATACTGATGGTTCCACACCCTGCTAGGGTGAGCAGTTGAGGTACACTTCATCAGTGTATTCCTCACTTAAAGTTGGCAACTTTGTCGGTGTGCTGTATATGGCGTTGGTGATTACCTTAACGGTTTGTGTGCCATAACCTGTTTGGTTTCAGGTTTCTACCTCAGTTCTAATGCAAGGTTACCCCTCGTGTACTGCTGGTTATCACGCCCTGCTCGGGCAAACAGTTGAAGGCACAATTGCTCAGGGTATTCCTCCCTTATGGTTAGCACTCTGTTTAGATGCTGCATATGGCAGATGTCATTATTTCGGTAAGCACACCGTAGCCTGCTTGGTTTCAGGCTTTGCCTGGATTCTGCAGCGAGGGACCCCCTCGTGTACTGCTGGTTGCCACACCCTGCTAGGGTGAGCAGTTAAGGTGCACTTGCCCAGTGCTCTCTTTTGCTAAACATTATGTTTAAGTGATGAATGGAACACATTGGAGTGTTCAGAATTGTCAGTGGCCCGGATAGCTCGGTAAGTAGCAGCTTATAGAAGGGCCGGCGGGGGTTTGGACCCCTGTGAGGGCGTAACCCCTCTTCTTTGGATATTTTATATGTCTATTTTATATAATTTATTAAGTACTTTAAAGAAAAGAGTGTGTGGAGGTTGTGGTAAAACAGACCCATGTGGGGGGTTGTACCTTCCTCTATAGACACTGGTGTTAACCTTTCGTCTTTTAGTTAAACTTCTGTCGCCCTTTACCGTAGTTAGTTTCAGGACAACTCAGTCCTTCCTTAGGTCTTGCTTTCCCCGATATCAATTGCTCCACCCAACACCTGTGCTGATTAAGCTGCTGTATTTTCTCCCATGATGAGGAAGAAACAGATGATGCGTTATGCCTCTGTTGAGGTCTGCAGGGCTGGAGGCTCTCTATAGTGGGGACGGGGTTTCCCTTACTATTTGTCCCATTGGACATTCTTTTTACTATTGAACTGTTGGTGGAGACAGGGTCAGCTCGTGGGTAACTGTTCAGTTTTGTTGCATGGCAAATTGAGCAACCGTGTTCTACTTGGAGAAAGTGTTTGGGAAACACTTGATGATATCAGATATACGAGTTGCCAAACAATAACTTTAGGGCGCTTGCCCCATGGGGTTTCCTCCCAAATCTTGGCCTGTGGTTCAACTAACCGTCTAGCAGTGTGTTGCACTTTCTCCTCTGCTCGAGGAGTTCAGGCAGGCTTTTGTACCCTCAAGAGCGTTGCTTAATCTCTTTTGTTGTGTATATATATATAGACATATACATTTTCTACAGTGCACCGGTTAGGGTGCTGGTTTTTTCTCATCCGTACTGACCCTACTGATACAGGTTCCTAATTTTGGAGAGGTCTAAATAAGTATTTTATCCTGCTGAGATCGATAAGTGAACACTTCACGTCACACACCGTTCGTAATAGTGATATGCACCCCTCATATACCTGAGGGTTCGTAGTACTGTATAAGTACTGTTTGCTATGGACAATGTGCTTCATTTTCTTTTTTCCCTGATTCCCTTAGTGGCCAGTCAGCCTCACACGAATACAGAGACTCAGATCTCGGGTTGGAGGGGACAGTGGTCCCAGATTTCTTTCACAACCTGTATTTACGAGGCATTGATCATTTTTCCCTGAGATCTTTCCCCCTCATTCCCATGCTCGTCATCCTTGGGGGATATTGTATCATGATATACACCACGTGGAGTATCGCCCGATGGTTTTTCCGGTTTTTCTTTTACAGGAGTTCAGACTCAGGGCCAGTGCAGACTCGCACTAAGCATTTCCCTCCCGTCAGTTACTTTCCTTTGCGCTATTCCTGGTATTTCAACAGATTAAGCGGAGCCTGTCCACGGTCAGGGGGTTGGTTAGAGTGTATTTATTTCTCTTAAGGGTGTTAAAAGCGGGGTTGTAATGTGGTCCTCAGGGTAGCCTTCTTCTGGGTTGCAAGGTTTTTTTCCCTTGGTTAAGTGGGGGAGGGTTCTCCTCATTTGTGAAGGCTCAGTATCCCTTGGTGAGATAGAGGGGTCTGGGAGTGATACTAATCTCCCTTCCAAGTTATTATGACCCTCTATCACAATGTGTTCCAGCGTCTCTACATTAACTGTCAGAAGGTGTCTGCCAGTACGATTCCCAGAGGGCTGGGATATTTATATTCAGTTAATGACTTGATTCTCCTAGTCACCTGCACGGCAGGTGGACCTTTGGGTTTTCACAAGAGTTTGTTTTTACAATAAGGTGCCAGCTCAGGGTGCTGTGAGCTTCAAGGATCTCCAATTTGACTGAAATAGAGGTTAGTCCTCTTCGGGTGTGCAGCTTCAGTTTAACTATTTAGTGATCGCTTCTTTGCAGTTTAGAGTCTTGCTAAGACTTGGAATTGGATGTCACTATGATGGTAGCGATTGGATGTAAGATACATTTTTTCTCCTTGCCAGGTTTGGCCTCTTAAGGATCAGGTTTGTAAATATCTGCTTCTTGTCATGGTTGCAGAGTTCTTCTTCAAGTGTTCGGAAGGTCTGACGGTCTCCGGTTGGCGGTTTGACAGGTTTAGCTTCTCAGGGGGGCCCCTCTCTTCCATTCTGCTTCGGCCTCCAGAGGACATCCCTCCTTAATATACACATATGTCTGAAGACAATTGTGGGTTAAGTCTATGGTTTTTCAGCTCTGCTCAGGATGGGTCATCCTGTTACAAATTTATAAAATGATTTTTACTCCCATTTTACCTTTTGAAGATTTGTCTTTCCCTCTTGGTTCCCCAGTGTAGTTATGTGACATGCCCTGATCCTAATGCAATATCTTCCTTTAATGCATGGGATGGAACCTAAAAGACTTTCCCCCTTTGGGGTACTTTTTCTTTATCTCCAGGAGAGCTCTGTGCTTATTTTCTTTGGTTTGCTTTCTAGGATCCCAAAGATGATATTAATTTAAATGTTTTAAATGTTTTATTGGACAACAGAGGCGTTTTTTACAGAGGAGTTTTGTCCTATCCTATTAGTAGGAAAACTTTGTTTAATGGTTTTTTCCCCTCTTTAACCAGTTGGTTTTGGCGGCCTGTAAAGAACACTGGAATTGGCACGATTTCCTGTTTTCTTGCATTTGACGATGCCTTATAAGACAGTTTTCGGGCGAACTAGTCTTGGTCAATTCTCTTGCGATCAGCTGATTGATTTCATGAAAGCATAAAAATGTTTTTTCCTTTCCTATTATTTTATTATATTTTATTATATTGGCTCTATTGTATGGATCATGTTGTACTAATAAGATGCAAGGGCTTTGAACTTGCATAATATGAGCCTCCTGTCTTGTCATAGAATAGCTAATCCCCCACACTAACGTGAGATGGGGGTTTAGATTCTATTAAAGACAAGGAGGCGATTATTATCCCACCCACCCACCCTGGATATGATGTGATATGACAATTGTGACACGCATGTACACAGGTGGTTCAAGAGAGAACATTCTTTGGTTTGTTGCTTTTCCCAACCACCCACCCTTCTTGTTTGTTGTTCTTACAGCCACGAGTTGAGGTTCTCATCAGGAGTGTGGCTCGCAGTAACAAGTTGTGGAGTGCGTGATTTTGGATGAGAAGTCCTATCCAGAAGAACTTCGGCATAGATTCAGGCTGCGAGAAGGTGGAGATCTCCAGTTTCGTTGGATTCTTTCTCCGCGCTACGCAGTTCAACCGTTTCATTGGACTTCTGGTGCAAGACAGCTGCAGAAAGAGGGGTTGGGGTTAGAGTAATGGACATATATAGAAGAGGGTCCCTGCTCATTGGTCCCCTGCAGGGCATGACCTGTCCTCCATGATGGATTGGGGAGTTCCCCATACATTGACATTGAACTCTATCTAGTTGTGTTGTGGAAACTTTTTTTGTTTGTAAAAGTATTTTCTTTGCTGCTGTGGTTTCAGAGTAAAGATTGTAATGCATAATAATCGCCTCCTTGTCTTTAATAGAATCTAAACCCCCATCTCACGTTAGTGTGGGGGATTAGCTATTGTATTTCATAATGTGACAGCAAAGAAGGCTCAACAGCTGTTTTTGGCGCTTATGGTGGTTAATGGCTGCCATTACAGCGAGATGCCTTTCCTGGCAGCTTGCATTCTCTTGCGTTATTAGCTGGAGAGACCACCCATGATTGTGGATGTGAGGACCATGCAAGTGATATTCAAGGATTGTTTTCGACCAAAATATGATCCGACTTAATATAATATTTTCGTTCATGTTCATGTTAGTGCTGAGGCTAATTCTGGATACCAGTTTCTGAAAGCTCACTTGCAGAACTATAACCTTATATCGTCATTCTTTGGGTATTGATCAGCAAAATACTAACATATGTGAAATAATGCTCAAAAAAACAGTGCATGGGGAGTTGTGTCATTGCCTCTTAGTCAACAGACACGTTTAAGTGGCTTCTCTCTGGCCATCTGTTTTCTTTTTGAGCAATTGCCATGCGTTCTTCAGCCCTGAACTTTACTCTAGTTTCTAAAGGCGCTAAAAATACCCAGCTTCCCAGACGTGTTGGCCTCCCCACTTTCTCGTAAACAGAATGTAGGGCAAAGGTAGGCCACGTGGATGGAAGCATGTCTATGATTGCAATAGCTAAACAGCTCTCTGTCATGTCGCGTGGGCGCAGAGTCAAGTTCAGATGAATCAGCGAGTTCATTACTCTGTGGAGGGAGAGGTGTTTGGGCCTAGCAATGTGACGTCTTATAAAATACTCTTTTGCACGTTGAAAACGCGTGTTTTCGAAATGCCTTCTGTAGTGCCTTATAAGAACAACACGTACTACAGCTGTTCGAACTATGAACATCTATTTCTTTTGCATGCCTTCCTCTTTCTACCAAGGCTTCCTGCTTAGTAAATATTTGAGCAGGATGTGCTTAACACAAGATTATCAACAGTTTCGTAGTGCTGTGTTTACACTTAGTGCACGCTCTGTTTTTCAGTTCGGTCTACTGGACTCGATGTGCTCACAGTACACGCTTATTTCATCAACAACATTTCAGTGGCTTGCTGTGCAATACACCCCACAGTGCCTGGCAATTTTTTAAGAAATTAATAGAATATCGCGAACAAAGTAATACAGAAACCTATCGTTACCAAAGAAGGTGCAAGAATGCTAATACAGAATAGACCCCGCGCTACAAATATAGCACAATTCTTTGGGGCTTTGTGTATCTGCAAACTCTGATATCTGGGCTGTTCTCAAATAATTCATGAGGCAATTCAAAGAAACAATCCTCAATATGAACAGTCGAAACACGTGATGTGCATTTGTCCTTTGCCCGGCATTTTAATATGTGGGTTTTGTGATAAGAGATGCAGAGTTTGGGTAAATTAGCAGGAGCAGGGCAGAGGTTGATCATTTAGGCAAGGCAGGTCTGTGTTGGCTGTGTGCAGATGTGCATGTGCTTTTTGTGCTTCTGTGCACTATTGTTTTCCATGGTGCTGGTGTTTAACAAACTAGTGCTTGTCCCCTACACAGCACAGATGTTAGCCATGCTATGGTGAGGTGTCAAGGTTGGTGAATACGTTTGGGGAGTTTTGCAATTCGTGATTTGTGTGATGGATGCTATCTGTCAGGCAGGTGAAGTGTGCTATTGTAGAGTTTGGTGGGTGTTGGTTAGTGTAGCAAGTTAAGAGAGAACTGTTAGCAGCAACATTAATAATCCAAAATGTGAAAACTCTGTGGCAGTCAGCAATCCTTGGTCAGTGCTTGTTTCTATGCTGTACCTAAGTCCATTGCATAATGCCATCTCACTGCGGCACGTGTGGTGGCAATTTCATTGAGTTATGACATCAGAGTATGGGATGATTAGTGTATGCTGAAATTGTTTGGTTGATGGATATACACTGCATCCCTTAAAATGTTGCTTAGCTCCCCAATTAATATGCGGAAGCAAAGCATGACCAGCTCTGGAATAAGTATTGTCCTTCTTAAAACAGAGATTTGCTATAAATAGTTGCCTTTCTACCCTGCGGAATAAAGAACAAATTCGCTGGGGGAATCGAGGATTATAGATCCCACCTTATCGGTTTGGATGAAAATGAGAAGTGTATTGGTACTGCTTTGTAAAATGGCTAGAGTGAAACATTTATAGCAATTAAGGACCTCCACCCGCTTACTCGGCACATTACTAGAGCCACTCTGCACAATGATGAGCATGGCATGCAAGGCTAGAATTGGAAAGCAGAGAGAAACAAAAGAGTTCAAAGGGTGAGAGAGAGATTGGAGGGAAGAAAGAGTGTGTGGATGGTGAATGTTTTACTTAGAGGAGTGTAAATGGTTCCCACGAATATGCGGGAGGGAACGAGCGCAGCAGAGGTGCACACATTAACGAAGCAGGGATTCTCCCAGAGAAACATTTAATGAATTATGGGTTAAAATGGTGCATTTTACAGCACTCTTTCGTTGAGAAATTGGGCAATGAGCTCACAGTTTTTAATCTGGTTTGTACAGTAACAAATGAATAAAATCCAGCAGATGCCAAGTCATGAACAGTGCACAGGAGCATTTTCCAACACATTTCCAAGATGCCTTGGCCAGTATAAAAACCTATGTTTGCTGGCTGTGTCCAGACAGGACCCTGCTGGCAGCCCCAATATCTGCCAGTATTCTGATATAAGAACATACCATTGTTTGCTATTCCCATAATGCCAGTAACAATACTATAAGAAAACATACCCAGGGTTGATCTAACATTAGATTCCAGTATCCCCCACCTCAGTACATGCTCATGTTGTTTTTGCCTGTACAAAAATGTCATGCCACAGTAAGAAAACATGTCCAGACTGGCTACATCAATGTAGGTCCTGTGAACATGTAAGAATACTCATCATGGTGGCCTTACCCTTGATGCCAGTAGAACATTCCATGCCACATGTCCAGACTGGCTGCACATGTATAGGCCAGTATGGCCATGGATGGACACTCATCTTGCTGGCCTCAACCTTTTGCCAATAAAAAATGCCATGCCACAGTAAGAAAACAGGTATAGCATGGCTACACCATTGTAGGACAGTATGGCCACCTAAGAACATTAATCATATTGTTGGCAGTAATAAGTGCCATGCTAGAGTACGAAAATATGCCCAAACTGGCTGCACCAATGTAGGCCAATGTGGCCATGTAACAACACCCATGCTGTCTTTATCCTTGATGACAGTAAAAAAAACATGCTTTAGTGAATCCAGATCCTCTTCAGGAAGGACATTCCAAGACCTCTCAGGTGAGCATTATCTCTTTATTTTCCTTAGCAATATACTTTTACATACATAAATGCAGCTCACTCGTACCACCACTTGGTCCATTGTCAACCGTCATTTCTCTCACCCTCCAATCTCATGAGCCCATGCCCTGTGCCAACATACAGGACCATCTCAAGAAACTGTTCCAGTCTTGAAGCACGCCATCCTTCCACAAGGCACACCTTTCCTCCCCTTTTCTACCATGAGGTGGAGGCCTCATGGGCCACTGTCGACACCATGAAAGCAGCTGCTGCACTTTCTGGCAGTCAACAGAAAGTTGAAGGCTTGCTCTGCATCAACTGCTCTTTGCTGACAGAGATCTATCTCCCCTTCCCTCAGTCTGGTGCTGCCCCTTGCAGACAGGACCCAACACATGCCACATTAAGAAAATATGTTCAGACTAGCTGCACCAATGAAGGCCAGTATGGCCATTTAAGAACACTCATCATGCTGGCTTTAACCTTGATGCCAGTAAAACATGTCAGTCCACAGCAAGAAAATAGGACCAGACTGGCTTCACCAATGTAGGCCAGTATGGCCACTTAAGAACACTAATCATGTTAGCTTTACCAAAGCTGCAGGTAATAAATGCCATGCCATACTAAGAAAATATGTCCATACTTGCTGTTGCTTCACCAATGTAGTCCACCACCTCTACCACCCACAAATCAGAGCCCTGCACCCAACCCTGGCACACACTCAAACATAAATATTCATACAGCATACAAACTCTTATTCACATGCACATACAAAATGCACTTGTTTATTCCACTGTAGACCAAAACAATATGCTCTCGCATTCACATGCTTACTTACAGACACAAACCCTTGTATGGACCCATACATGCATACACCCATACCTAAATGTGTTTTTGTATTACTTGCTGCCACAATCTATACTGCAGACATTGCTTAGCCTCATGCTGCCTCTAGCTCACACAATGATTCCCTTGGTCCTGTGCCACATTGGAGAGCTTTCTGGTTCCTGCACGCATGCAGTGGAGGTGGAGTGACAGCATCTCACCAACCCTAGGACTTTGAATGTGTGATGAGATGTAGGACACCCCTTGCATCCCAAATGGGCCATGCATGGCTGGGGAAGCAAAATGCCTACTGCCTTGCATGGCCCATTGAGCATGAGCGCTGGGGTACTAAGGTGTTCATTAAAGTCAGCCCAGGAATGCTCCTTCGGTGGCTTGCTTTTCAAGGGGCTGGCTTGGCTCCTCCTTAATGGGTGGAGGGTTGGTGCCCCGATACCCATTACGGATTAGCTGCACCAGGGAAAAGGGAAAGACAAAGCTCAAAAGCTCTGCGTTCTCTGCCCTCAAAGCAGATGTTGCATTTTGTCAGAAGTTCAATAAACATTCAATTTGAAAAAGACCTCATCCCTGCTATCTGGCCTTCCATGCATCCTGTGTATGTGATTCTAAATTATTCAGCTACACCGGAGCAATATCATCAGTTACCACAAGAGGGCTCACCCTGTATGTATGCTTTGGTTTACAAAGATCCTAAGCAATCTATTGGGGAAGCAAATGTGAAGGCTAAATATGGAAAAGAACATTTCTATCATTGGCCATTGTGAAAAGATGAGATGTTGTTGGGTAGATGCAACCCGTGGTCCTACTTTGACAAAATGATGTCTGCTCCCCAGAAGTACAAGGATGAGTAGCAGCTAAACCTCGTGCTCAACCCTGTGCCTTCGACAAAATAAGAGTGATCACAAACATTATTGTAAAACAGGTACTGTTAAGCGATATACCCCATTCTGTGGTAATGTGGGCCAAGGGAAGGCTATACTCTCAAGAAGGGTGTGAAGCTGATGCAGTAGCAACCCAAACAGCAAAGTACAACAGTCCAAAATGAAGGAATTTACAATCAAGTTTCTATAAATATATGTATTGAAATCACCAATTTACAAATAATAAAAACACTATAAAAACTCCTTTTAAATAGAGGAATCCAGAATGTAATAGAAGAAAGCACTCTAGATATTTAGCATGGAAGAGAAACATTTAAAAATGATATCTCGTATGTGAAAAAAGTGATCACAAATGACCTAACCATTCTCTAGGGCCAAAGATGGACGTGGAGAGCAATTAGAAGTCAATAATACTTTCATAGAGTTCTTAGGCATTTTGACAGCATCAAATCAGGCTTCTTCTCATTGTACGAGCATGTCAAACAAGGTTTGGATGCGATCCAAGCAAGAGCAGGCATCGAGTCGGTTAGAAACTGTGCTTCAGAGCAGTTCAAGTTCAGCATCTGAGTGATGCAGTTTGGAGGGCTCAACTTGGTTGTATTAAAGATCAGTCCAGTTCGAGATCTGGTTACTGCTAGCTAGGGCCGGCGAGTGACACTCCATCAGTTCAACTTAAGGTCCGGTGATGGTTTGAAGTATGATCCTTGTGTTCCGATCTGTTTCGCAGTTCATTGAGGCAGCAGTTTGATGTTGAGCCATGTTGAGTCCTTGGTAACCACTGGTCTGTGTTGATGCTTCCAATGGTTTGAGATCAGGTAAGGTGATGTTAGGTTGGTTTGAGTCAAACAGGTGATAGGCTCGGCAATCAGGTGATAGTGCCGGTAAATTCCCATTCCCAGGGAATACCACAGGACTTCATGGGATGGAAATTCCTGAATTACAGGCACTGTCAGTAACAGAGCCAGTGATTCAGGCATTTGTCTGCCATTAGGAGCCTGAACTCCAGGAAGGTCAGGCCTGCCGGGAGATCCGTGGCCCCCACCCGCAAACTTGAAATGTCCCGCTCCTGAAAAAATGCTGGAGCTGGAATTACCAGTATTTGTTCCAGCATTTTTGCCAGACCGGCACACTTGTAATGGGGCCAGTAGAACCGGTTAGGAGATGGAAGCAGTAGTGATTTCAAGTTCAAAGAGTTAAAAAAGCAGCACCATTGGTTGTTTTTGAATTGTCAGCATTTGGACATGGCTCAAAGATAGCTTAAAGCTGTTTTGAAAGAATTAAACAGGGATCAGCAGTGTTCTGGCTGTCATGGTGCTGTAACTTCCAAGACAGAGGCTCAGGTAAAAGTTAAGTCCTTGATCTTGTTCTCCCAACACTGGGGAGGTTAGCAAACACCTGCAGGGGTCCTTCACCTCCAGTGAGATTCTAAGTATTGGTGTAACTGGCAGAGAGACAGGTCTTGCTACAGCAGCAAGTCAATGAAAGAAATTGCGTACAGATGGTCAGGAAGTAGAGCTTGCCTCTGCCTTGGACACTCAATCATCACCTCATTGGTCAGAGGGCTTAAGAAAGATCAACACTCCAGAAAGATATCCAAATTAATTCTTCCTTCTGTCCAAATTGTCCAAAACTGAATCAAATAAGTGGTTTGATAATCCCTTGTTTGTAGGCAAATGTTCACAGGTGACTAGACAAATGCAAACCTGCTTTAAGGGGTCAAATTCCTGTACTTGTGAAGGTGGTATTTGTCTTCTTACTTCATACCCAAAGTGCATTGTGCTAAAGGAAGTGTAGGAGACAGGAAGGGCATTGAGATTCAGAGAGAAACAAGGTGGTGGAATCTTTACATAACCTGAGCAACCTCTAAATACACAAATCCTGCCCCCTTGTCAGACCCAGAGCCTCAATGTCCTTTGTTATGCAGCACCCTGGTATGAGACTAGTCCTCTATGGTGTCCCCTTTGGTTCCTGTTTCCCAGGACAGTTCCTGCCACAGGGCTGACTTGCTGGAGAGAGGTGTTACCCGACCTCACAAAGGATCATAAGAGAGGCATATTCCTTCAATCTCTTGTCCTGCTCGCTGGATGGGACAGGCTATTTGATGAGAATACACAGAGCACTCTACAGCTGGTCTGGGCACACAATGCTGACATTGTTATGATTCCATCCGTTGTACTTTGTAATAATCATATAAAAACTCCACCATCATATCACTTATGTTTTCAGCTTTCTCTGCCACCAGGTGGGGAACTTTTATTAATTATATCGAATTTGGAAACAGGTGCAAACTTAAATGCAATTTCTGCATGGGTGTCACAACAGCTGTCAGAGTGGGAAACTGTGTCCCCTGAACCTGCTGTGTCCCACTGGAGAGCAGGAGCTGCAGATTAAGAGACGCACTTATAACAAACTATGCCCTGCAAAGTGCCCCCAGTTGCCCTTGTGAGTGAACATTGAGAACCAGCTAAAAGTAGAAGCAGCACATGTCAGCAACAACTAAGGTAGACATAAAAACGTCAATAGAATACATACAAAAAGCAGACCTGCCTACTTTTGAAAAACAAAGCCCCTGAGAGTGATGCCATGATCATATACATTCGAGACTACACCCACCTGCACCGCCCACATGTAAAAAAAAAAACTCTGAACGCTGGTTAGGTTATCTATACCATGCTCCTGTGGGTGAGGCTAGTGTGCACTATCAGCACTCCTCCCTACAACCCGTGCCAAAAGTATCTATTGCATTATTGTGCGACAAAACACCGCATACCCATCCTTACATAAAACTGAAACGAATTGCAAATTATTTTCATAGCAACATTTCATTATGCCATGAGCAAATAACTGGAAGTGAATCAATAAAAGAATAAACAAGAATACTGATACATTGGGAAAAATGTTTCTGTGATCCCTTTGCCAAAATGTATGGCGTGGCCAATATCCGATTCATGTGAAATTCCTGAATTCTCGCTGCTTAGGCAAAATAGTATTCGAGTCCCAATAAACTCAGTGGAAAGTTCCCATCAGGGCAAGCCTTGCACACGCATTTCCCATCACTTTGAAAGGTCAACAGCTATGAGGCAAATAGTGCAAGCCTTTTAAAGTTTCATAAAGAATGTTTGAATGGGAATGTGAGACCTTTCCCATTGTATGTTAGTACTTACTACATGAGAGTTTTCTTAGAACCGTCATCTCGACTGACAGCAGGGCAGGTTGCAAGACCTGTAAATGACAAGTTTCTTTTGAAGGCCATGCCTGCCATATGTCCCCATATATCAAACGTGTTTTTTTTTTCATCACACAGTGCAATGCAGTATTGTTGTCTTTAAATAGACTGCAAAAGAAAATGTAGTCGTAGATCTGGTGCTTGGCAAAGAGACGATTGTCAGAAATGTTCAGCAGTGACATATTCTATACCTCATCACTTCCTTGTTTAAATCCATGGGCCTCATTAGGACCCTGGCGCTAAGTGTTTAACAGAGCGGTAAAAGGATGCAGCGCCATTAAACACTTAGCGCCTTACTATGAGGTCCCTTTGCGGGACCCGACCTGAACGGCTGGTCTAGCCCAGCCGTTAAAGTAGGGACCCGCAAAGGGACCTTGGTGCTAAGTACGGTACCGCCATTTGCAGTACCGTACTTAGCGCCTTCCCCATTCCCATAGAGCCCTATGGGGCAAAAATGGGAATGGGGAAGGGCCATGGAGGAAGGGGGAATTACCGCCCCACCAACCTTGTAATGGGGTGGTAATTCCCCATTGAACCATGGCGGACCCGTTACAACACCGGCACCAACCATGGCGCTAACAGCGCCATGTTTTAGCCCTGGTGTTGTAATGAGGGCCCATGTGTTTTCACCTATGCTGATTTTCTGTTGTAGTCCTCTGCCTTCAGTGCTCTGTCATACAAGACTGCTGTGACTTTCTTGTGATGTTCATTTCTGAAACAATCAGGCAAAGTGGAATCGTCAGCTGGAACAAAAGCTGAGAACCATCATCAATTAGACACTTCTTCCCAGCTGTGAAAGCAGCCTTGGATGCTGGCCTGAGTCAACTTTTTAATTCCCCTTTACCTGCTGGTCACAACGACAAGAGCCATTACTTCCACATCCCAGAGCTGTCATGCTCTTCCCCGGGGACCCAGAGAAGAGCGTTAAATCTCAGTTAGGCATCAGCACTGTCCTCTGCGCATGCCTGATGATTGCACAATAGCTATACAACAAAAGCCTCTGATCGATCTTCCAGGTTAAAAGCAGCTTCTGCCCCACACCAAGAGCTGCTGTGCAGTAGGGTGTTTCTAAGGCAATAGAACTCAAGGAGGTGGGGCATTACAAGTCTGGTATTGCCCCCCTGAGCAATAGTTACAAGCACAAGCAAAGCAAGGGCTTTCTCGTAGCAACAGGGGCATTACCAGACCGGTAATGCCCGCCCTCAAAGGGTTATATTGCTTTTAGTACCCCGGCACATCATACCGGGATACTAATAGCATTTCTTCTCAACTCTAGAATAACAAATGTCTGCCAGGGATCAGGGAGAAGGGACTACATGGCACTCGGTGCTCCGAACTGAGTGCTTCAGGTGAGTCTTTCCGGGCCAGGTAACGACCCGGCTAGGGCCAATCAGATTGTTTCTAACAATCTGATTGTCCCTCACCGGGTACTAATATGTGATAATGATTGGTTGAAGGTCCGTGCCCTACTTCCTGATTAATCTATAAAACACATATTATTTTCATCCCCTTAGCACTTCTGTGTTGCTCCGATTGTGCCAAGGATATTAACAAAAAGTGTATCTGGCACCTGACCTCAAAGCCCACATTTGATAAGTTCTTGGGCTTCCCAAGTTTCAGCCATTTAGTTGGTCACATGGCATTCCCCCGTGATGGTGGTGGATGCTAATAGACTGGCACTTACAAGTTAACTTTTTTTTAGATAAAGATACAACTGTGTACAGTGCTCCATTGCACCCATGCTAGGTTCAGGATCTACACTATCTGTACATACACACAAGTTTCCAACATAAAAAGTGGTTATGTAGCAACTATAGAGCCACTGCAAATTATTCCCTCCTGTATTGATGAAGCAGTTAAGCTTCCTTCAGAAAAAATGTGTCCCCCCAGAGGACAAACTGGTTAATTTAGAATTGCAAAAATACGAGTCCAACCATATAAAAATCAAATTATTGCCCATCTGCAAATGTTTGAATGTATGATTAAAGAAATCGTTGGCAGGAGGACGGACAATAATGAAAATAGAAAGTTCTGCAAAGGGGATTAGTGGGTAGAGGTGACAATCTGCAATACATAATTATTAGAAATATAGAAGTGGAAAGATTGGCCCTGCGCACAGATGGCAGCAATTTCAGGTGTGCAAACAGGTTATATAATTAAAAGAAGTAATTGAAATCATTTCATTAAAAAAAAAACATTTTAATGGTTTAGAATTCTATCTTTACAACTATCAACAAATAAGCATTTTGGAACACATTCTGTGTAGGAATGTCGATAGGACAAGATATGGTACTTTGATGACTCAGTGGCTTCAGAGTGCAAAATGCAAATGGTATAGTCTCGTCGCTCTCCACTTGCAACGTGGTGGATTCAACTAGCAAGTGATGTAACAGGAACCAGTAGTAGACCTAAATCCAATGTGACCAGCACATAATAGTATAGTCATTCTGGTCAATGGCAAGAGCTTAGAATATATATATATATATTTTTTAATTGCTGTGCAAGGGAAAAACGAACAGGTGCACTTTACAAGAAGTGGGGAAGGGATCAGTCATGGTTCGTAGAGTGGGAGGAGGCTCTTGCATGGGTGGTCATGGTATCTGTTCCTTTTGCTACTCTATTTGCTGAAGTTGTGTATAGGTGTCTCAGGGAAAATGAAGGTTGCATGAACCTAAAGTGAGAGGCTCCAAGCTTTCAGAGTGGTACCAATAAGTGCACCTCTTGGCATCAAGAAAGGTAATAAAGTCCAGCAGATGCTCAGTAATAGGAGATCGAAGAAAGTAGATTCTGAGTGCTGTTTACTTGACTCATGATGCTAGCAAAATGTTTCATAATCCCAGGAAATTAAAGTTATCATGTACCATGCCTCAGAAATGCATTGAAAAATCATTTACCTCCACAACCATATTACAGAAAATTGAAAGAAAAAGTGTGTTGCAACTGTGAGGGGCTCAGCTACAGAATAAGGCCACATTAGACATAGTACTGTTTATTAATAATTGCATACATTATAATGATTAATAGATCATATTTTAATGCACAAATGTAGCTAAATATCCCTGCATTCCATGCATTAATGAGAACCACAGGGACCCAGAAATCCATATTTGATCGAAGTGTCAAGTTGCTTTGATGAGATATGAAAGAAATATGATTTTGAGCATAACATTGTCCAGAGAGTGCAGCCCCCGCTCTGCCAAATGTTCAGAAATGTGATCAAATTATCAAAATGAAGGGAAGCATTGTCTGGGCGTTTCTACCTGTTAAGGAAAATAATGGAAAGATTTCACCAATCAAAAAGTGTGAGGTCACAATGGTATAGTGTGGGGACAACAACATATTATATAAGGAGGAGCCAAGGGAATGAGTAAAGGAAAGCTGGGATTGCTAAAGCTGCAGAAAATGAAGAACTGTTATGAATGGGCTGCCTGTCTGCTGCTCCCAATCACCAGGGCCGGTGCTATCACTAGGCAGTGTTAGGCACTTGCATAATGTGCAAATCTTAGAGCAGCAAACGTTACCTCCACTACAGTAAGTAATTATGTTCTCTCTCTGTCTCCCGCCCGCGTCTCTCAAGGCTGCTTTCACCCTGTCTGCAAGCTGTGCAGCGGCAGCAGCAGCAGCAAGACCCACGAAGGTCAGCAAGCTCTATGAAGGTTAGGGTCGGGTCAGTGGGCATGGCAGTGCTCAGCACGCACGAGAGGCACCTGCACATTAGCACGACAAGCCGAGCACCGTTTTACAACTGCTCGAATGACAATTGACCTTTTCACAATTGACCGAATTGTGAAGGTCCATTGTACCATATATGTGGGGGGAAACCCCCCACAACCCCCCACCCAACGGCAAACCCCCCAAAACCCATATATATATATATATATATATATATATATATATATATATATATATATATATATATATATATATATATTCGGTCAATTGTGAAAAGGTCAATTGTGACCCTTTAAATTCGGTCAATTGTTAATTCGAACAATTGTAAACGAACAATTTGGGTAATACCTGCCAATCTACACCCTTGTGACTCTGGTCTGGGCTTGTGCCTCAAATGCAGCCTGCAGTCAGCAAGCATTCTTACATCAACCGACAAGCACTGTCCGATGGCTGCCTGCCTGCATCCTGGTCCTGTCCTGGACTTCAACCAGCAGACCTGCACCATCTGCTGCAGCAGCATTCTGCAGTGCGCACGGACTGTGTGCCAGTAGCCTGCCTAGGCCAGGCCAGCTGGGCACCGAGCACAGCTCTGGCACCTGCTGAGAATAGTTAGTGAATTGACTAACAGGTGAGATGCTGGCTGTACCTGTTTAATACATTGTACTGCCAAATAAATGTTATATATTGCCTAATTTGTCTGTCTGGCTGGCAGTGACAGAGTGCCGCCTGGGAGGGCCCCTGGCTGCAGCATGTCAAGGCGGGCATGCTGTGCGCTGATTGCCTTAAGTGCACTTTTTAGTACACTTAGTGGAATCGGTGTCATCCCGAGATCTCTTATTTAACTGTGCTGCAGTGAACTGTAAAACGTTGTGTACACGGTGTACCCCACTTCCCCACCGTATGCTTAATTCAGTGCAAAGCATTAAATCACGCATCTCCCTCTCCCGGTTAAGTGGCGGGACGTATAGGCTGCGACGAGCAGTGCTATGGACAGCATGACTAATCAGCGCAACTGCTGAAGATGGAGGCATTCCAATAGATGCAGGTCACTAGACACACGTTTCACAGGAAGCAAGGCAGAATAAAAGCATTCACTACAGGCATGTGTAAGTGTGACAGAGAGTTGCATGCACTCTTCCAAATCCACCTAATCAGGCACAAGAGGTATATGCTGCTTGAAGCTAACGAAAAAAAAGAAACATTGTTGAGAGCTACTAAAACTGGGACCCATCCTTGCTGGAACTCCGGTGTAGTGACCCATCCCTGATTCCCTGCCACAGAGAAGGACATCCAAGGAAGGGCATCTTTTGCCTGTGATGCCAGGAATGACCTTCATGTGGCCAGATGTCTCTGAGGCTTCTATTCCCCTACTGTAAGTGCCTCCAAGGCAAACCCAGCGCGGGCCAAGCACATATAATTACAATATCCTTAATCAGCCGCAGCCCGTCTTATCCTGCAACAGAGCTGTAATATTGCACAAATGTAATGTCTTCTTCTGGTGGAAACAGATACCCTCATGTGGGCAAAACCTTGATAGACTGCTCTCTCAGCAAGACTTCTTCTCAACAGAAGTCTTGCAGGCATTCATTCTGACCCACAGGCACAAAGACATGTTTAGGTCTCCAGTGTTGTACATGAGCTGCAGTGCAGTCCCATTTCCAATGCACACAGCATAACATCTTCTGGGGAGTGGGGAAGGAAAGTCTGTTGGATACTGACTTCCTGGCTAGCAAACTGAACTTGTAGCCATGCTTTCCGAGGGCTGAAATCAAGTTGGTACATTCTGAGTTCTGTAAAAGGTCTTGTAAACGTAATACCATTGATTACCCGCCTCATGGCACAGACTAGGGACGTGTGTCGACATCCACTCGTGGGGACTGAGCCGTGGAAAAAAGTGTGGTATTACACTGTCTGTTGGTGGATTTTTAGACAGCTATATCCTTTGGGTATTTATTTGAGTAATTTCCAGCTCCAATCTGCAGAGAAGCAATATATGTTCTTTTATTACCATTTTTATAGTGCACAGCAGTCAGAGGTATAGTTTCGTAATGCTTATTTATAGCTAGTTAGTGCCCCACTTTGCTGATCCCACTAGCCTGCCCGCAGGCTCAGGCAGCGCAACGTTTCGACTGTAGATGCTTGATAGAAAGGGTTGCCTCCTGTGTAAGTGTTTGTCTGCTGTGCGTAGAGAGGTGGTGGGCATGGGGCCAACAGACCAGATCTGATGGCTGCCCGGGTTGGGTGAAGATGAGGACCAATCTGACAGTTTTCCTAGGTTGCCAAAAATCCTTGCACTGGGCTTGCCTATCACCAACAAGAAGGCTTGCTCCAGCCCTTGACAAAAAACAGTACAAGTTAACCTTGATAATATTCAAACTCATTCATGACATCAACCAACCTAATTCACTGAAATCTTCAACATGTAATGCATATGAACCCCCCTAGAAAACCTGTCTCTACTAAATCATGTTCTTAACCCGAATGAGCCTATTCCTGATTCCCAGAAATCTACCATTTAGTTGCAACACCATTGAAAGTCCTCCACGTAAATATCAGACATTGAACTCGTAGAATATCGATCAAAAACAGACTTTCACTCATTCCTCTCAATACATGTGTGGGGCTCTTTGGCCTCCAGAAATACACAATGGAAATAATGTTACTCCTGCTTGTTACTGCTGCATTATATACGCATGAAGTAACGGTTTGGTTCTACGTGATTCCACGTCATATGGGTTCAAATGTTAATCAACATTTAAGAGTCCATTGAGACTCAATGAGGACTCTTACTGCATGCTACATATGTATTTAAAATGTATAAACACATAACGTATTTTACTTACTTTAATTAAAGTAAAACTCGTATTTACAGTACTTTTAATAGTCTACAAATGTACATTAAATACCATTTATCAAGCAAACTATCAAAATGTTACTTTTAAGCATCAAACAGTGTAATGCAATCATATTTACTAAACAAATGTACCATTTACACACAATACACTAAAATATGAACATACATTTAAAATATGAAAATACAAGCATACATATGTACATTACCAATAAATATAACTAAATCAAGGAATATATTATAACATAATAAATGTTACATGTAAGCACACATTACATATATTGCATATTCATATTTTTAAGTTACAAATGCATTATTGCTAATAAATATGTAATATGTGTATTGTGCAATTTGTATTTTAAAAACAATGTGGTATACGTAATAACATTACATAACGTGTAAAAGTAATAGTGTTTATACTAGCACTCTGCAAAATTAATCAGCAACATAATTCCTATGTACTTTGCAATTGTACATTGCCATTCAGTGTTGTAAAAGTTAAATACATATTATTCAAACAAAAGGTATGTGTATACTGTTACAAAATAACACACACAAATGTATGATATGTTTATTACTGTAAAACCTACTATACTGCTTTGTTTTTCCATTATGAATACATATATCACAGTGTCACAGTTTTTAAATACATCAATATATTACATATATCTATAATTTCATAGAAAAAGGGTACATATTAAACAATATACTATATGTTCATTTATAGAAAACTGGATTAATACAATGGGGAATAAAACATGGAAGTCAAGAGTGATTGCACATACAAATTATCAGGCATTAAATGAAAATGAAGATGTATATAAAAAGGAGCATCAACAACTACAAATGTTAAACAATCAACATTAAAACATGCAACAAAAACCAAACACAATAAAATAGCATTAAATGACAACATATCAAAGGAACAAGACCATCAGAACTTTGACAAATAAGTACAGCATGTGTTCCTTTACACGCTTTTTCTATTTTTATTGTTTAATCTGAACCATGACTATTGCCAAAAAAAGAAATAAATGGCATATTTATTTATAGTTGAAAAAGTCCCTAATACCATAGAATGAATCAAAATGAGTCAAAATATGTTTACAGTGATTAGCGCATATTACCACATATTCGAAAATGTAACAAATTCATTTATACAACATATTCATACATCCTTGATAATAAAAACTGTGTTATATGGAATCCAACTTCCATAATTTATGAATTTTGTTTCATGCTCAAAACAATATCTGTGTCCAAGACAACTGAGTATAGCATACATATTCTGGACGTTTATACAGATATACACATTTATACAATTCTGTATCTAAATATCCTACATGTTTATGTATGCAATTCCTCTCATAAAATTCTGGACATTCCTCAGGGGTAAAACAATTATGAGCATGACACCAATCCAATTAATGCAACCATCATCAACAAATTATCCTGTACGGTAGTCTGAACCCTCAACAGATAATCACATTGTCTTTTGATCCTGTGGAATCACAATGCAGTTCACCATATTCAAAGTTGTATAAGAGAGAGGGAAACAAATTACTCTGTCTATTCAAAGTCTGAATTTATTAACATAATACTTATCACAATATTTACACAACAAGGGAAAGCTTAAGAGTACCTGGACAAATCCCATGGTTACTTCTTTCCGACTCAACTTTCATGAAGTTACGCCACAACTCATGTGTTCTTTGTTTGATCATTCGAAAAACATGACCATTCCTGCAATCGATCACAAGCCAAGGACATCAAAATCTATGTTCATATATCATTTTTTATTCATTAATAGTTAGGATTAATAATTATGATCATGGTCTTGAAGTAATGACACCATTGTTGGGAAAATGGTACACCCGTATGCCGGATTACTTTAGATGCACAATGTGAATATCCACCAGCCGTAGTGGGTTAAATGAATCTTTTTTCAATTCTTAACCTGTATGTACACATACGTTCAGCATGGATCCCGGAAAAATAAAGAACTATTTCATTGCCATGTCCGTAGGGCCCTCTACTTATCATATATGCAGTGAAAATCCAACTGTTTTACTTTACTGCAACAGGTATCCACTATCTATCCAAAATCATAATACACTGCTGGTTTACAACCAACATTCCCTGGTTGTAGGCCAAAATGGCCTCCACCTAATACATTTGAGTAACATAATAGTCGGAGATTAAATCATCATGTCACTTCGTGTTTTGGTATGTTTTTCACCATTGCGTAAAGATTACTAAATGAACTGCGGTGATGGAACTAGACAAATATAATGACCAGGATAATTTAGAATCAAGATGGTAAGCCTCAACTATAACAACATTTCTCAATGTAATGATGCAGACTCATGAATTCAACTCTAGCTCAAGTATATTAGGTACCTGTTATGTAACATTATACCATTGTGCATTTTCATTGAGACCATATATATGACTTTTGGTACAAAATATTAATCTTTAGAAATTTCTTGTTAGTAATCTCTTAGTCATCACCTCAAATTTTCCTAAAATTACCCATTGTATATCCAAAAATGTATGTGCATGGGTCATATAATGTATCACAAATAGGATTTGTTCTATCTGTTTTTTAATGCAACTACGATGTTGGCATTTTGTATTTACTATTGGTTTTCACAACATAGTCCAAACCACAGGGAGAGGTGAGCATATATAGAACATTGCTGCTAGTGCAATTAGTGTGATCTGATATGATTCAATTCTTTTGCAAGCCTGTATCAATAGATATTGATTTTATAGTATGCTAGTACATAACAAATGATCCACAGGGAAAGTCACCCATCATGGGATCTAAACTCCATAAAGTAGTTAAACTTGTGGCCTGGGATTTCTTAGCCGTAATATCATTCTTCATCACGATATTGCATATGTTAGTACTTTTTTGAAAGCCACAATAGGGTTAAAGATTCTTGGGAAACAGTTTTCACCAATTCTTCAAAATGATAAATTTAATGTAATGAGATAGATTTCTGAAGTTATTGACAAAAATCAACTTATCATCTTTAGCTCACCTGAGATAATGTTCCAAAAGTGCTTCCCTGTTGCTATTGAAAACTCTTTTGGAGGACCTATTGATCAATCTTGAATGGTTTCCTCTAGTCCTCAATTGAGAAGACAGTCTGCTCGCTTCTTCTCGATAGGATTCACCTGTATTGCTGTTCCATTTAAGCCTTAAAAACTGTCCAAAACACAGATTGTGCTTAATATGTTTAGCTTGAAGACTAGTATAATTTGAAAGGCCATTTTGAATCTGTCCCTTTATTGTACTGTTTTACAAGTAGTATTCCATGCTGATGGTAAATGGTGATATCTAAGAAATTTACCTCAACAACACTTATGTCTTAATCAACTTCAAATAGCGATTCTGTGCATTCAACCGTTCTACAAAATCATTGGCTAAGTTCAATGATCCCTTCCATATGACCAAAATATCATCAATCCATGTTAGCCAATTTGTAACACGGTCTTTAAAAAGATTACATTTTTTTACTCTTATTAAAATATAGTTTTAGCTTTATTTCTATTACAAATGGATCTGAGATAGAAAGCTGCAATTTGTTTATCCCAACCGACACTGATGGTTCCCAGATGCATCTTCATCTGTTACCCCTTTTCCACCAGCCAGTGTTTTAATCTTTGCTTGCTGTGAAGGGCATTTGTCTTTGCCTTTACCAGATGTAAGAGGCATGTTTGAACTGATCTTGAATGGTGTACATTAACTGTGTGCTTGAGTGAATGTACATACATTAGCTGCATACCTAGGCATGGTTGTTCTGTCCACAAAGTCTGCCTACACTGTGGCCCACTTGCAACGTTTTCTATGTTTAAGTTCAACACTGCATTATGGACTTATGTTCGGAATGATGTGAATGCATTTTTGCAAACATACCAGGCAGAGGTCCCAAAAGAATAAATGGCCTCCAGAGAACATACATTGTAAGATCTCTTCAATTAATACCACTCCGCTTCATTGGAACTCTAAAAGCTGCTATTTGCATTGACACTTTGTGTGTGTTCTGAGGCTATGGCAATGAAAAATGGTGGGAGGGTTATGCAATGTTTAATAAAATGCCATCCAAATGTTCCCCCATTCTCCCAGTACTCTGTGCTTCATGAGGCATTTTATTTCTCTATTGCCACTATATTTCCACTGAAGTGTTACATTTTATCTACTTTTGGAGCAGAGGGTTGGGCATTCGCTGTTCTTCCAGCAGTATTTTATGTCTGTACTGCTGAGGAATGGCATTTGTGTTTTGCTTTACTGGAGGAGAAAGGCATGTTTGCACCACTCTTGGTTGCTGTGTGCATCAGTGAGCATACTGTCAGAAGCTTCACTCCTGAACATGGTGGGTCTGCTGCCAAAGTCTGCAAACACTTTGTTCATATTCCAGCCTTTCCTATTTTTGAAAGCTAAAATCCAACAGTGCATTATTCACTCTGTTTGCAATGATGTGAGTGCATTTTTTGCAAATGTACAAGGCAGGGTACCCACAGAGTCAAAGGGTGCCCTGACAATATATGCAATTATGTATCTCCCCAATTAATCCACCCATGTTTTGCTGGACCTCTGATAGCTCGCATGTGCATCTCTTATTGTTTGAACTTTTAAAAGGTCATGTTGACACAGTGAGAGGGTTAAGTGATATTTAGGAAGATGAACATATTATAGTATGAACATAGCATCAATTTAACTGTAATGTCCGGTGTTGTACAACTCTTAACAAGGTGCATGAGAGAAAATGACCCTGGCACTCAGTCTTACGAAATGTGTTACGCATTAGATATTATGCAAAAACGACTTCTTGAGCACTCTTCCCTGCACACTCAGACAGCTAGGTGTCCCAAAATATGACTACTCAAAAAGCAAATGCAGACTTAGAACATTTAAATATATTAGACAAAAAACATCTTTAACATCATACATACATATACAAGTCCCTATATGTAGACTTGACATTGTTGGGGTGGTCAGGAAAGTTTCCCACGATCAAGATGGGTTTATATTGCAAGCACCATATTTGTGACTGGGGGTGCAGTAAACTGGGTGTGATGTTGACATTTCATATGTATCCAGTGTAGTTAATTATGGATGGGATATGATAATTTAGGGGTACTTTTTGTTTAAAGGTGATACATATTAGATTTGCATACACGCTGAAAGATTGACTGCTGAAACTGCCAAATAAAATCTGAACGTTATTCACAAATGGGGAAGCTACGAAGTACATAGAAACTGAGAGAGGGGCAGGTTTTCAATGTGCATGCAAAGAAGGGGCTTGCCCCACAAAACCCACTGTAAAGGAGGAATAATATTTATTAGACATGCCCACTGAGGAACATACGAAGGAAGTTAATATAAATCTGCATGGATGTGTGGGGCGTTTATGAATTCCTTTGAATTCCTTTTTGCGCAAGGAGTTTCAGGTGACTGGGAAATTCTGATTTTGCAGGCTTGGGAGTTGACAAAGAAATAATGAGTAATCCAGCAGAGGGTCGGCTGTCGAATAGGACACAGGTTTATGACTTAGTAGTTCTGTAGGGAACAGATTCCATCTCCCTGAGTGCATTGAAGTCTTGCAGAGGGACCCAGCCATTTGCTTTGGCCTGCAATTAATATGGGGGAGGAGTGGGGCCCGGGGCCACAGTGCCCAATGCTCAATTGTTTCCTCATGGTGGAACTAGAGGCCATGCATACAAAGTGGTAGTCATATAAAGCAGAATATTTCAATTGAGCAAGTAAAGATGGGGCAGATGAGATAGTCATTGCTAGCTCAAAGAGAACCTATTGGCTCAGCTATTCCTCATGTTGCTCAAAGAATCCATGTGCAATCACAAATAAGATTAAAGGGCTCAAGCCAGTTGTTACTAGTAATGAATTATATTTGCAGGTGAATGTTTTATTATGTCATGATGTCACAACCCAGCACAGGCGAATCCTAAGAAAGGGTGTGCTATGAATTTAATCTGAAGATGGTAATTAAGATAATGACTACCAATGACAATGTAAGAATTGGAGAATAATGGGAATTCTTTGAAGAGGTTTTGCCCAATCACATGTCGGGGTGGATTGTAATGAAATATTTAGGAGTTGTTTTAACTGTTGAAAAATTGTATATAATGTGTTAACCTACGTGGTCCATTGATACTTGAGTTCGTTTGGCTTAATAGAGTCATCTAGCTGCTCTCCGGATGATTGTACAATAAACTTCCTTTATGTGCAAACGTGCACTCACTTCTTAAGTATTCGGCCTGTTTGGATTAAAGTGATTAAAGGACCAATCCGCACAATGTTATTTCCATAATAGAAACATGAGCGACTCTTGATGTCAGGACATCTCAGAACTCTTTAAGTGAAGAAAGTCCATCAACTTAATCACCAGAAATTATTAATACTTTCCACATTGAGGTCAATAAAGTCAAACCTCTTTGCGTTTCGGGCCAGTGATCCTTGTTCAGAAGGAGAACCCTGATCTTCTCACTTTAAATATTTGTATGGCATTTCGTCATTTGTAAAGTCCCGACACACTGTATGATGCACACCCTCGGTGGGACCAAAGTCCTAAGTATGGGAAAGTTAGGAGGTGCTAGTATGTGTATGTGCTTACTGCCCATTAAAGGGCGAGTCCATGCTAGATACACAAGTCTAATTAGCATGTGTATGTGTGGAGTTAGGTTCTCTAGGGAGATATGCAGGAGTGGAGGGGGGTCCATTATGTATGTAGCTACAGTTAAACATTTTGTTGAGAAAGGGAGCTACATTTTTATGGCAGCAGTGTTGTGCAGAGTGTCATTCGAATTGTATATAAAAGCAGAAGCATACAGGAGTGAGGCAGCTCCTTTGGTTAATTTCAAATGTGCAGACTGGAAAAATGCATTGGTTACAATCAATTTAAAGCCTAGAAATGGTACATTCTGCAAAATTCTAATAAATCAGGTTTGATACATTGTAGTGGGTTATCATTATCATTAGGTGGCTACATTTAGGCATCACACCGTAAAGGCAGCATTCTGCCAACACCTGCACTACATGTAGCAGAACACATTCTACAATTACCTAGTAGTCATATCTTGGTCGCCTTCATAGACTTGACTGCGTGCAGCCCCTGGTCAGCTGCGCAACCCTTCCAAGTGCTATACAAGGCTATCACCAGAGACTCCATCGAGGTAGTAAGCACTGCCCACTCTCAGTATCAAACTAAGTGCAATATTTTACTCATCCTATACTCTCAAGTCTGTCCAACTGCAATACATTACCCCATCAGACAGTTTAATACATTGAGAAATTACCATTGTGGCATTTCATATATAAATTGAACCAGTTGCCCGTCTCGCAAAATATGTATGAAGAAATGCCATATGAAGCAATAAAACAGGGCAACGAGAAAGGTCCCAATTAAGAAAGGGTTTACAAAATGCAAAAGATAACTTTTTCTAGCACCATGAATGAATATAAGGACGTGCTAAAGGCAAATGTGTATTAAGTACCACACACAAATTAAGAAAATACTATGGGTCCCATTATGACCCTGGTGCTAATGGGTTAACGGCGCCGTAAAAGGCTGCGGCTCTGTTAACCCATTAACGCCTGATTACGAGGTCCCTTTGCGGGACCCGACCTTAACGGCTGGTCTATACTAGATGTTAAAGTAGGGACCCGCAAAGGGACCATGGTGCTAAGTACGGTACCGCAATTTGCGGTACCGTACTTAGCGCCTTCCCCATTCCCATTGAGCCCTATGGGGAGAAAATGGGAATGGGGAAGGGCCATGGTTCAATGGGGAATTACCTTCCCTGCCAACCTTGGAATCGGGTGGTAATTCCCCATTGAACCATGGCGGACCCGTTACAACACCGGCACCAACCATGGTGCTAATAGCGCCATGGTTTAGTGCCGGTGTTGTAATGAGGGCCTATGTAAATTGATGCTTTTTGAACTTCGAGTATTAGGACACTTTCTCTTATAGTAGCATTCTTGCCAACAGTCCTAGTATTTCAGGGCCCCCTATTGTTAAATATGCAGAGAAAAAGCCTGCCTTCAAAATGCATTAAAGAGTAATACATTGCTCACTCCTGAAGGCACTCACTCACACGTGTCCCAAGAGAAATGCAAAATAATAAGACACACCCTGTCAGGAAATGAGACTAAGAGATAAGTTGCAAGGATAGCAAACCTTATATAAAATAAAGTAGGCAAGCAAAGAACTCTGCTACCCGAGAGCGCACTGCCAAAATTTACACGGGCAGCACATTATAAGAAACACTTTCATCATGAATGATGTCATCAAACACAGTATAAAATCACGGTGTGTCTTGGAGGGGCCGTATGGCACAGCCTGCTCTATAGGGGATTCCAGGCTCCAATTGGCTGCTGTCTAAGCTAAACAACTGGAACTAACAATATGAGAATAATGGCGAACATCAATTCCTTGCATGAATGGGGGTACTTAGAGAAGAGGGACTAATATAGTGGCATTACAACCTCTACATTCAGGGCTTCATTGATACCAGGGTCCTGCTCCCAGGTGTCTCCCCCTGTGGTTTGATCTACTGTTTACTTTCCCTGGTGCCCCATGATACGAACAGACGTGTGTTGCTTTGGGGAGAATATACTGCTGCACAGGATTAAGTCTATGATGGGTGTTCCTGAATGGTCAGTGCGAGGGGGTCAGATGTGTATCTACATGAAAGAGAGTGTGGAGTCGGGACTGGTGGGCCCTGGCCCGGTGGGGTGGGAGCTGAGAGGGCATAGGCAGTTTAGTGGAGATGGATGGGCACTTGTGATGAGGCCTGCATCGGTCTCACAGTCTGCTGCGAGGACATTCTGTGGAAGTGATACTAAACAATTGCAACAATAAATGGCTGGACTTCTTTGAGAACAAGGCTTGCGCAGAGCAGGTCTAGGATGGTGGTGGCTTGAGCCCTCTGTAAGAGATGCTGGGGAAGGGGAGGGCTGCTAACTACAAAGGGGTGATGTTTCAGGCCTAGTAAAAAAGATGGTGGCTGCTCTAATATAAAATGGCATTTATCCTCTGGGCTGTGAGCTGCATTATTGGTATAAGTTTCTATGTTATATCATGAGGGAACATGCCTTGGGGGTGGATCTCTCTCCCCCTCTTGGCCTGAACGTGATCTGTTTACCATGGGACAGGCGAGGGGGTGGGATAGGATCATCTCCTTCCCAACATTCCCACCTTTCGTTACTCTTAAAGTAACAAATACCCTCCCCCAGTATTTCTCTGCTCCTCAGCCCTTCTTACTGCTTCGTCCCATGCAGGGATACCTTTTATGGGCATCCATGCTCTACCACACTTCTTAAACTCTCCCCAAATCGTGCATATTCTTCAGGAGTACGTTATGTAAATACATGCCCCATCCCCATCTAGTTCAACCCACACCGCCTTGTAATTCTAAAGATCCTGGGGCTGTTTGATATTAGTATGATGGTAATTGTGTACCTCATCCCCGGTATGGTATATTGCCACCATACGATATTTAGACTCATCATTCTCACAGTCTGTACCTGAGCTTCTTTAGTATGATGAGGCACCTTGTTATTGTTACACCTATTACCAATAGTCACCATCATCATCACACTAGTCGGAACCACTTTTGTGTAGCATCAGAGCCCTAACTGGCGCACACAGAAAATCAGCAAAAAGATCACGAAGATGGATACCAGCATCTTCATGATTGTTCCAAGCCATGAGGATACCCAGTCAAATGCCATACTGAACAAATCACTTTCTTGTACTCCTGCTTCTTTTTTTCATTTTCACAATTTCATGTACTGCTTCGATCACATGGGATAGTGTCTCGTTTTCAGCATCTGACAAAGGTACGAATGTTCAACATGAACTTGAGTTTTTCTTACAAACACCACCTTCCATAGAAGTGAGGAGGTCTAGCACATATCGATTTTGCATTGTCATTAATTGAAGTGCTAGCAGTTCTACTTTGATGACATTGAAGCCCTCATCAGTGTCGTTTGCCAGCTAGATGAGTTCCCACCTGACAATCTGCAACCCTTTGGCATTTGCTCTTACTTGGAAGCTGGGCACAACTGATACAAAAAATGTCTCTGCTGAGCTGAAAAGTTTGTATTCTTTGGGGATATGTGCAAAGAGGTCAGAGGACTCTTGAGACAGGTAGTTAGAGGCGCTCTCTCTTCAAACAGATGTTCACGCTACTCATCTTTGGGTAATATGCGGAAGATGGGGGTTGTGCTTCTGTTGGTTGAGGTGCTCCTTGCCATCCTGGATGCACCACTCCCCCTTTATGTGCTCTTCAGTTCTCACCAGCAGCGCGGAATGCAATGTTGCAAACACACAATAGCCCCTCCAGGATGGTGGGAGGTACACATATTCCTTTTTACTGCACACCCAGTAATAGCCCATTAGTGCAGCAGTGCCTTTCTGAAGATCAGGGATGATAAGGGTTCTGTTGCAACATGTGTTAGAACCCATGGACACTTTTCCTTCCCCATAGTAACAAAGTTTGTAATTCTCTTGTTGCTGGACCTTGATCGGTTTCTCAAAGGCTATGACCCATGTCAGATTTGTGATATGCTCTGTCCATATGTGTGCATGTCCTTTGTATCCACTCCAGCCTCTCATCTGACAGGCCACGCTTTCCATCCCTCAGCTTGGCACATGTAGGTTGAGTACTGGCGTTTGTTTTTTGCAAAGCGTTTGCCCTTGATGGCCAGGATTGGTTCTTTGAAGAATGTTGCATCCTTTGATCCCTCCTTGCAAATCTTTTCATCTGGTGGGAGGAGCTTCATTTTTACTGTGTATGCCTGGAAATAGCTCTTTGTCCTACATAGTGCAAGGTGGATGACACATTGGGCCTCTACTAAGGGGGCTTCTTGAGGCAGTAAAACCTTGGGCAACCCAGACGCATGCACTATTAAGAACACATGTAGCAACTTCCATTGCTCGTTTGTTCTCCTGTGGCACTCCTATCAGAATACTAACTGTTAAACTGCCCAGGATGACAAAGGTCCTCTACCTTATCTAGTCCCAAACTTTGGTAGGCATCGTATCTGTGTTGACGTGCCTGTCTTTTCTTCCTTCTATTACGCAAGAATGATTGTTGTTTCCCTGTCAACACCTACACAGTCTATCAGTGTTGCACAGTGTACTTTGTGCATTGGCGAGTAACACAGGTTGCTGACTGGATATTGGAAAAATACCAGTATCTACAATTACATTAGTGTCTGCATTTGCTTGCTGGTATACCATAGCGGGGGAAAATAACTTAATATCTGTAGTAACAACTGTAGTGGGGAGTACATCATGCATTTCATTAAGTATTGAGGTAGACATTATGTTAGGTTGTGAGGTAGCTTGTGAAACTGTGAACATGCTGGGGGGTGGCAGCATGACATTGAATCCAAGTGATGTATTCTAATTTTCATTAGATACAGATAACTCAGTCTTTGTGGAGGGTTGTTAAATCTAAAGACACATTGCTATTTCCCTTTCAACTTACCCCTCCCCCATTCTTTTATTCATGCCACCTAGATAAAAGATGCTCCCTAATAAATGACTAAAACAACCATAGTCACTGTGAAACATACAGCAACAAAGTCCAGCCCAGTCATAACTGTAAGTGAGTTGCACTTATTTTATTCCTACTACTATCTGACTGAATATTAACATTAAGTGGAGTCAACTCCAGCATCATTGTACCTAAAGAAATAATAAAACAGGGCGGACATTAATAACATTTTAGACGGACGAGCCTTGGAGGAGAAGAAAGAGGAAAAAGGGGAAAATGAGAGAGGGAGAAAGAGAGAGCATTTTATGATTTACACTTTAATTTGCATTTCACACTATATATCTCTCTGCTTATTTACACAGTTTTCCAGTATTTCTTATCCCCAGTGACCCCTTTAAGGTAGTGTGGCATTTGTTTGGTTGTTATTCAATGTTTCAGGTCCTACACTATCATGTGCTTTTCTGACGTCTGAGAGGTGGATCCAGTACCATAATTCATTTAGTTTTACAGCGAGAGGGCTTCAGTAGATCACCTCATATGATTAATGGAATCTCTGAGAGTTCCATTTTTGCACAAACCTCCGTACGTACACTAACTCTCCGGGCATCAGGGGTTGTGCTGGGCTATCTGCTGCTTCAGTTGTTGTGTCTGTCTCATTGTCTCTGGTGAATGGTGGAGCACTTTGTTTAGCAATGCATCTCACTGCCCATGTGAGCTGTGTGAGGTACTCTTTACATGCTTCTCCTAGTACAGTTGCTGTTCTGTGTGCATCAGACACTCTTCTCACTGGTGATAATAGCTTTTGCATGCATAGACCAGTGACTATTTTGTGGGGGGACAGGTGGTGGTCCTTGCTAGGCTGGGTGTGCAGTTGGAAGAGGACTAAGGGCAGGCAGTATACCCAGTTCTTTTTTAGAGAGTGAAACAATTTGGATAACCTACTCTTAAGGAGGCCATTTATTTGCTCAACACCTCTGTTTACTTGTGGGTGATAAATCGAGCACATTTTGTGCTTTATTCCTAGCAGTGACATCACTTCTTTGAACAGGTAATTGACAAAGTTAATTCCATTGTTGGATCGTATGACGTCAAATATTCCCCATTGGGGGAATACCTCTCTAACGAGGAACCTAGCTGCACACTTTGCTTCTGGGTGGGCACAGGGCCCTGCTTTCATCCATCGTGAAAAGGGACACACCACCACAATCAAATATCTGCCTCTGTTACATTTCTCTCACATGTCTGCATAATCAATGTGCCACTCATGGAAGGGACCTACAGGGTGGGGCAAGGTTCCCCTTAGTGTTCTGAGAGTCATACCTGAGTTAAACACTTGGCACGTTGTGCACTCTACCACCATTTTGTTGAGATATTCCTGGAGATTTGGGATAAACCAATCTTCCTGGAGATTGGCTGCTATGTGCTGTTTTGAAGTATGTACTGGGAAGTGCAATTGCTCTAATAGTTCTACGGGCTTGTCTCCACAGTAAATCAGTAGGTGACTGCGTGCACCCTCGTTTGGCCCATAATTCTTGCTCTTTTAGTGGGGCTCTGTTGTGCTGCTCTATTATCTGTGCAATGGGTAGTGTGTTGTAACCTTCCGCTTTTTGGCTCTTCTGGTTTGCTCACTAATATGTGTCACGACCCGTGACCCAGAACCCCACTGGCATGGTCACATGCCAGGTAGAGTTAGGGCTTGGGGTTCATTTGGGGCTCCAAGGGCCTTGAATTTTCACTGAGGACTCTCCTGGTGCCAGTCCTCAAGCTCATATTTGGAATGGAACTTGAAGGGACTACTTTTTATGTGGAGGCCTGCAGCCAACATGGAGACACCCACACAGTCTAGTCCCTAAGAACCAGACTGTGCGGTGCAGTGTTTTGGGGTGTGGTACCCCGGACTACTTTACCTGGACTACTTTACAGGGTAGGCTATATATACCACACCCAAGCTAAAGAACGTGCTTTGTGTTATTCTGCAGCCAGCAGCGTAACGCTCACTGTGTTCAGAGACCAGCACCCGGCGTTCCTGAAATTGCGGACTTGCAGAGGAGACAAAAGAACATAATTAGCAGTTCCAGCTTACCTGCAGTCTTCCATCCTTCGCTCCCAGCTGCTCGCAGTCTTCCATCCCGTTGGCAGCATCTTCAGTACATCGCGCTCGTCCCGGAATGAAGCAGCTGGAGAGGAGAGAAAAAGGGACAACGTTTAACAGGTTACTCACGGCAATCACAGCAGGAACCAAAATCTCCTCACCTGGCTGGGCATATCTTGGCCGGTTCCGCTCCAGAAATCACTGCATGCCCAGAAAGACCATCGTAACCTGAAAAGGAATAAAGAATACAGGTTAGCCCAAAAAGACATTAGCGCTCCGCACTTCGCGCTGAACCTACCTTTCTTCATACGCTCCGCATCCATAAATCCCGGCAGGAGCCAAACCCAAGCAGCGCACCCAGCAAACCTCTGCATACCTAAGGGGGAAACAATCAGGGAAAGACATTAATAGCCCAAAAGAAAAGCAAAGGCCCTCAGAGACTGCAATAATCGAACTTACCTCTTTAAAGACACTTGAATGGGTTGGCACCAGTGAAGTTATCTCGGTCGCTTCAACCCGCAGGAACTGCGCGCCCCTGCGCAGAAAGCAGGACGGAGAGCACGCCAGACATCATAACACGGTGAGGAGGGGGCCATCAGGTCGAGTCCAAGGGGCTAGTGGGAGGAAACGAAATCTGTGCCTAAGTCCAGTCCTCCTGTGTTTTCAGGCCCACCTGCCATAGAAGACATCATCCCAAATTGAGCACATCTGGGGGGAATCCGGCAACCAGGGCATACAGGCGTCCCCTTGGATACCAGGTGAGCGTAACAGAATGTGAAGCCTCATAACAAAATCCACCTTGGCGCCATTGAGACTTCAGAAATGGACCAACTTGCCCAGTTATTAGGACAATTACGCACCAAAGTGCATTCGGCTAGGCAAGAGACTAATACCCTGCGAAGGGATCTTGTTGGAACCAAGGATCGCACTGAAGAACTCAGCAGGCAACTACTGCAATCACAGGCTGGGCAAGCTCCATTAACCGGAACAACTTCACCGGCACAGGCAACCACGTTGTCTACTGCTCCAGTGCAAATAAATTTACCCGGAACAATACCCTTAGCACCACCAGAAAGGTTTTCAGGAGATCCAAGAAAATATGCAACATTCATGAATCAATGTCGCCTTCATTGCCTCTGCAGACCGGCTGCATTCCCTAACGATCAGGCACGAGTAGCATTTCTTTTATCATATCTAAGTGGTAGTGCAGCAGACTGGTCAGTGCCACTTGTGAGCTATGATGATCCATTACTACATGACTTTGGGCGCTTTCAAAGGGAAATGGAAAAGCTCTTTGCCTGACACACCCATGAACAAGCTGTATACAACAAACGCTTGTCACTCCGGCAGGGTAATCAGGACTTGCTAACATACATAGCAATCTTCAATAGGTTGGTGGCCGAAACCAGGTGGCCTGAAGACAAGAGAACCACATTGTTTCACCAAGGCCTTCGAGGGGAATTAAAGGACATCTTGGCTCAGGTAGTTGATCCACCTAAAGACTGTAGTGAATTCAGCAAACTGGTGGTGCAATTAGATCATCGATTACAAGATCGGAAAGCGGATCAGTCCAAATCTGACACACGGGCCGTGTATCTACGAACCAAGGATGCTACTCCGCAAACGTCAGAGAATACCACAGAACCAATGCAAATTGGAGGCATACGACCACCGTTAACAAAAGCCGAAAGAGACAAGAGAAGGCAACAGCAGTTATGTTTGTACTGCGGACAATCGGGGCACTTCCTAAAAGACTGTCCAATAAAACCTCTCAGGTGAATTGTAGGAGCTACAGAAAAGGATGAGAGTAAGGAGTCGGAAAACTGCCTAGCTCGACATAAGTAGAGGTCAGTTTGTCGAGTGCGAAGAATGATCCACCAACCTCACATTTTGCAATACCATTAATCCTAATCAATCACCAACAATCTTCAAGGATGCATTCCGTTGAAGCTTACATAGACAGCGGGGCAGTTGGGAATTATATTGATCAAGATCTGGCCGTACAGATGGGGCTTCCCTTAAGTTTTAAGTCGAACACAGAAAAAGTGACCACAGTGGATGGGGCTGAAATTGCTTCTGGACCAGTAACCCAATGTATGGCAGGAATAACCCTGCTGTGCCAGAATGGACACCGGGAATCGATTTCCTTCGATCTCACCAAGGCGCTCAGTTTCAGCTAATATTAGGGATGCCATGGTTAGTTGCTCATAACCCTCGGATAGATTGGCGTGCAAGAAAACTGACTTTTCCTCATGATTGCGCCTCCACCTGCTATCTGCAAGAAAACAAGTCCAGTTTCAAGGTTTCTATGAGTCCTAGAGTCGGCATATTTACACATGGCGTAACCAGTACTCTTCCTGAAGAATATCAAGATTTCCAGGATGTATTCCAGAAGGAACAAGCTAATACGCTACCACCGCACAGGTCCTATGACTGTCAGATTGACCTCATACCTGGTGCACAGATCCCTTGCAGTAGAATCTACGCGCTCACTGAATCAGAAAACCAGCATCTAAAGTCCTATCTGGACCAGTACTTGGCAAATAGGTTAATTCGCCCATCCAAATCTCCGGCAGCCAGTCCTCTGTTCTTCGTACCAAAAAAGGAAGGGGACTTGAGAACCTGTATTGACTATCGCGCCCTGAACTAAAATCACCGTGAAAAACCGTTACCCACTGCCCCTTATTCCCGAGATGCTAGATCAAATCAAAGATGCCCAGATTTATACGAAGTTAGACCTCAGAGGAGCGTACCACCTGGTCCGAGTAAAAAAAGGAGACAAATGGAAAACGGCCTTTCGTACTAAATATGGGTTGTTTGAGTACCAGGTAATGCCTTTCTGGCTGTGCAATGCCCCAGCTTTGTTCCAATATTTTATGAACAACGTCCTACGGGAGCTGACCGATGTGTGCGCCCTGGTCTACATAGATGACATCCTAGTGTATTCAACCTCTGAACAACCTCTGATGTTCTTGCCAAACTGCACCAACACCGACTATACGCAAAACTCGAAAAAGGTTCTTTCCATGTAACCGAAGTTGAATTTCTTGGTTTTGTTCTTACTCCGAAAGGCATTCGAATGGATGCACACAAGGTGGATGCCATTCTAAAATGGCCCTCTCCGACCTCAGTAAAAGGGATCCAGAGTATGCTGAGTTTTGCGAATTTCTACCGTCGATTCATCCCAGACCTTTCTCAGATTGTGCATCTAATCACGTTACTTCTACGAAAAAACAATAAAAAATGTATATGGTCAGAAGATGCTGAAAAGGCCTTCCAAAAACGAAAGGAAAAATTCACCTCAGCCCCGATCCTCCGACATCCTCATCCAGATCTACCTTACATTGTGGAAACAGATGCTTCCAGTATGGCGATGGGGGCGGTTCTTTCTCAAAAAGACCCTGAACCTGGCCAATTGCACCCTGTGGCCTTCTGGTCACGAAAATTCACACCTCCTGAACTCAATTATGCCATTACCGATAATGAACTGCTTGCTATAAAATCCACCTTCAAGGCATGGCAGCATTATCTCTTAGGGGCCAGGCATACGGTCACTGTAATTACGGACCATCAGAACTTACAATATTTAGAAACAGCAAAGGCGCAATCCTTGCGCCAATTACAATGGACCCTTTTCTTCACCGAATATGACTATATAATTCCTTATCGACCAGGCATAAGAAATGGAAAAGCTGACGCACTACCTCGCATGGGCATTGAAGAAAGAGAATATGCAACTCCAGATCCAGTGGCCATTATACCTAAGGACAAGCTTTTAGGCCTCACCACAGCTTTAACACAAACTGAACTTAGAAATGCGATCCAACAGGAAATAACCCCAAGCGAGTTCCTGGAATGGCATACCAAAGGAAAACAATACATTGTTAGAAATGAACTGCCATATTTTGACGAACACCTGTATGTGCCTAAGACCGAGCTACAACAACAAATCATTTCAGAATATCACAACTCTTTGATGGAAGGTCATCCCGGAACCGCCAAAACCTTAGCCAAAGTAAAAAGCAATTATTGTTGGCCCACTTGGCGTCAAGACGTCATCCGATACGTTCAGTCATGTGGAGTGTGTGCACAAAACAAGTAATTGAAGCAAAGACCAGCTGGCCTCCTGCAACCATTAGAAATACCTCCGGCACCATGGCACACACTCTCTCTCGATTTCATTACTGATTTACCTCCCAGCCAAGGGTTCAATACCATTTTAGTTGTAGTGGACCTATTTGCTAAAATGGCACACTTTATCCCTTTCAAAGACCTTCCAGATGCATCCCAGCTAGCAAAGGTGTTTTTAGAAAACATTATCAAACTGCATGGATTCCCTTCAGTCCTGGTCTCTGATCGGGAAGCCAATTTGTATCAAACTTCTGGAAAAAGTGCTGTGCTATAGCTCACATCGACATACGGCTATCCACCAGCCATTACCCCCAAACGGATGGTTAAACAGAGAGGACCAACCAGACTCTCGAACAATACCTGCGATGCATGTTGCATCAAGTTGAGGGAAACTGGAGAGACCTATTATGGATAGCCGAATATGCTTATAACAATTCTGCACATTCCAATACTGGGCAAACACCCTTTTTCACCCTCTACGGCAGGCATCCGCATACTTCCGAACTTGACAGCCCTCCCAGCCTCGAAATGCCGGCTGTAAAGACGCTTCATGCAAACATCACTCAGGCCTTTTAAAAGGCAACAGAACAATTAATCCAAGCCCAAAGTAAGCAAAAAAGGTTTGCAGACCAACATCGAATACAGGCTCCTGACTATCAGATAGGAGACAAAGTTTGGCTAGCAACAAAATACATACCACTAAAGGGAACCCAAACTTTTCGCCGTAAAGAACCGTTACTAGAGAGAACCCTTGCATTTCGAGAGTTTGGCCAGATAACAGAAAATCACCTTCACATATGCATGATTTCACAGCCTGAGTCCACCCTAAAGATTAACTGTGTGTTCCCTATCTCTGCCCCCACCAGTGGTTACTCTTCTGGATGCAAGGTAGTGGAATGGTCTGGACAGGCAAGTGCTCTCTGTGTGCTGTCCTAGTCGGGGTGAGTGTCTGTCCCTGGGCAAGAGAAAGTATTTTCACTGAGCACACATGCCCCTTGATATGGTGCTGGTGCACTGTTCGGTGTGGTGGCAAAAGGGTTGTTGTGTCATTCGCCAAGCTGGTTGGGGTGGTTGTGTTGTAATTGCATTGTATGGGAGGTGGCGGAGTGTGTTGAAACCAGGTGGTGGAGTGGATTGCTGCGGATATGGTGGGGGTTGCTTGTAGGCCCCTTGTGGAAGTCTGCATGGGTTCCCCAGATGAGGGTGTCCATATTGGGGTGGGCTGTAATAGGATTGATTGTATTGATAGTTTCCTCCTTGCCTGCTGTGGAATTCCCGCAAAAAGTGTCCCACCTCCCGCACAACCAGCATTGCCCTGGGTTCCCTCCTCTCAGGCCTTGTTCCCCGTATCCCCCTCCCCTCTGTCCCTGGAACCCACCTTGTCCTCTTGCAGGCCTTCCTTGCCACTGGGGTCCTATGTATTGTTGCTCTCCTTCCCACTGCTCCTGCCCATTGTCTGTCCATACTACAGCCATCCTTGCCTGTGTAGCCACTTAGATACCCCCCCCCTTTTCTCCTAGCGGCTCTGAGGGCAGTGCTGCTGTGACCTTCACCAACTTCATCTGCACTAGTTTCGCTTCTTCAGCTAATATCCTCTGAATTGTTTTTTTTTTCCTTTCTTTGATCCTCCTACAGAGGTGCACTATAATGCTCTAAATCCCAGGCCAGCCTTTGGCTTCTATCCCCGCTATCTTGTCAGGGGCCTTCTGTACTTCTTTTGGGAGTCCTCGCTTAGTGATACAATAAAATAGGGAGGTAGACTGGTCCCACGTGGTGCCTGTCCCCAAGCGCCACATCTCTTGGACCCGAAGAATGAACTGTGCAACAATTTCCTCATCCTCCATAGTACATTGCATTATAGAATGTAAGTCGGGGTATGGGGGAAGGTTCTCCACTGGGCATCCCACACTTGTGCTTGGACATTATTAAATGATGCCCCATCATGAGTACCGTTACTTATAGTCACACCCAGGAAACCTGCTTTCACCCACACCGAGTCTGCTTGTTCTCCTACTGCAGACACCAAGAGGCTTTTAATATCTCCTATTGCCAGGGGCACACATGCAGTGTTTTTCTCAAATGCATAGATCAATTTACCTGTGCCTGTCATAAGTAGGGGGAGGGACTTGAGGAGGTTATTTCTGTACATCTGTGCCCAGTGCAAATAGTGGGGTTGCCCCGCTCCCTTATGGATTAGAGGTATCTGTAGTTTTGATTTAACCTTCCCCCCATTTACCCCTATTCCTTTCTTTTTTGCTAGAGCCATCATTCAAATTCTGTTTCAGAGCCTCCCCTCCCATGTCTCTCCCACTCTAGGGGTGGCCCACTACACCTGTTGTACCCCTCCTACGGCACCCTCTTCCTATTCATCAAAGTCACTCCAATATTCCTCATCACTCACCGAGGACACAGTGCCATACCCCATATTAACAGTTTACCCTTCCTGCTCTACTCATACAGCCCAGATGGGCGCACTGTCAATCCTAAAAAGGAAGTCTTCTGATTTCCTTTCATCTTCTGGTATGGGAAGGGTGCCTCTTGGAGAATGGGGATTTTCCCCAGATCCTCGTGTTGCTTCACACACAACTTGTAATCGAGACAATTCTGTACAGGTGGAGGTTAATGCCACCTCTAGATCTTGGGTGCTTACTCCGGTGTGGGTGGGGATGGTGGTCAATGGGTCGGAATGTGGGGGTGGGGCTGTGGTTGTTGTAGTTGGCATACTTTCCCCAGATACATATGTTGGATTTGTATACCCCTCTGCCGGCCTTGTGTGCAATGGAGAGATTTTCTTGGGTTCTTCCTCCCCTTCTCTCTTTCTCCCTCGTCTCCCTTCAGGACAGCTGGCGCTTCTGACCTTTACTCTGTCTTATTTGTGGCAGGTGTCTCTTCAAACATCCTCCACAAATCTAAAACCTTCCTTCGGTTTTATAGTTGCTTTTCTTTATATTTTGCTGTTAAGTACATGAACATGTGTTCATATGTTGCCTTATCAAAAGACCCCTCTTCCAGCCAAGCATGTGACAGTCCCTCCCCCTTGATTTCAGATATTTTTAAATTTGCTCACTATACAATGGGAGATGCTTTCAAATATAGGCTAGTGGGCTGTCCATCCCCATAGCCACAACCCCTTACCTCCTGTGTACAGTTCCCCCCAATACTTGCATGGTCCTTTCTTCCCCTCACCCACTCTGCTATACCTGGTCCTCCTTTTCAGAACAATCAATGGAATTCTATAACATCTATCTCTAGTGTTCGTATACAATACACAATTACAAACAATGAAACAGGGAACAGTTTTAAAATCAACAAAAAGCATATACCTTATCCCCCTTTTTTAGAGCAATATCAACTTTCTCGCTTATCATTTACATCACAGTTGTCCCTCCTGGACCTACCACCACATATATAAAAAAAAAAAACACTGGCAATAATAAGCTAAAATAACAAGTCAAAAAAATAACCACTACTTGTTCCCAAGCCGTCTAATTATATGAGGGTCCTACTTTTATCTCCATATTTATTCTCTGCACTGGTCGGGACAGTGTGACGTGGTGCCACCTTCCACCCCCTTTTGGAGCTAGGTTACCGTATCTCCTCTGTATTTTCACCTTATTCCTTTACTAAAAAACGAATGGCTATGAAAAGAAAAAGCGCTTTACTTCAAATAACAACACAATCCATTCACATCCAACCCTTGCGTGTTCCCTACAATCACACTGCTCTATGTTCCCCAATCCCATCATTTGTATATCCTTGCAATTTATAATCACGTGCCCCTGTTCTTCCAAGATCCTTGCGGTCTACCCACAACCTCTGGGCCTCTCCCTAGGGCCGCACTCGGCTCCAGCGAGCAGCGGGGTATTCGCAAAGCTGGAACCCGCAAGAACCTTTTTCTTCTGAGTACACATATTTGTGGACTGGTCAGCCGTAGGTCGGCACGGCCTTGCCGGAGAAGCCCTGGATTTTGCCGCAGGTACGGGGGCCTCGAAGAAATCACACGGAGCGGACACCAAGTGAAGGCACCCACTCACATGTGTCCCAAGAGAAAAGCAAAATAATAAAACACACACCGTCAGGGAATGAGACTAAGAGGTAAGCTGCAAGGATAAAAAACATTATATAAAATAAAGTATGCAAGCAAACAACTCTGCTGCCCGAGTGCGCTCTGCTAACATTTACACGGGCAGCACATTATAAGAAACAATTCTGTAATGAATGATGTCATCACATACAGAACAAAATCATAGTGTGGATTGGAGGGGCCGTATGGCACAGCCTACCGAATAGGGAATGCCGGGCTCCAATTTGCTGCTACTTCCCAGTCAATCTGGTGGTACGAAGGTCAGCTGGGCTCTTCTCCATGGTGAAGGTCAGGCCGAATGTGATATATAGCTAACAGTCTAAGCTAAACAACAGGAACTGATAATATGAGAATAATGGCAAATATAAAATCATTGCATAAATGGGGGTAATTAGAGAAGAGGAACTAATATATTGGCATTCTGACCTCTACATTCAGGGCTTCATTAATACAGGGGTCCCGCTCCCAGGTGTCTCCCCCTGGGGGTTTGATCTGCTGTTTACTTTCCCTCGTGCCCCATGATAGGAACAGATGTGTGTTGCTTTGGGGAGATTATACTGCCGCACAGGATTAAGTCTATGATGGGTGTTCTGCAATGGTCAGTGTGAGCGGGTCAAATGTGTACCTACATGAAAGAGGGTGTGGGTCGAGACTGGTGGGACCTGGCCTGGTGGGGTGGGGGCTGAGAGGGCACAGGCAGTTTAGTGGAGATGGATTGGCTCTTGCGCTGAGGCCTGCTTCGGTCTCACGCTCTGCTATGAGCATATTCTGTGGAAGCAATACTAAACAATTGCAACAATAAATGGCTGGACTTGGGTGAGAACAAGGCTTGCACGGAGCAGGTCTGGGATGTTGGTGGCTTGAGCCTTCTGCAAGAGATGCTGGGGTAGGAGAGGGCTGAGAGCTGCAAAGGGATGATGTTTCCGGCCTAGTAAAAAAGATGGCATCTGCTCTAATATAAAATGGCATCTATCCTCGGGGGTGTGAGCTGCATTATTCATATAAATATGTATCTTGTATCATGAGGGAACGTGTCTGGGGGTGAATGTCTCTCCCTGCTTGGCCTGCACGTGATCTGTTTACCACGGGACAACACCCCTGAGCAATCCTTAAACAACCTGAATGCAATACACAGTTAACCCCCAAATCCATCCAGGCATGACACATTGCCCGCCCTCAGGGAATCCTCTAAGAGTGACGCATTTCCCACCCACAAATCCAAGGAGGTGCAGTACTTAGACCACCTTAGGAGTTCTTGCATGGGGCCATTTTTAAGGAACTTCTTAAAAGAGAACTGGTCCTCTATGAGATGGAGGGCAAGAGGAAGGGAGTTCCAGAGAGTGGGTTCTATGATGGAAAAGGAGGAGCTGCCTAGTCTGGAGAAATTGAAAGAAGGGACCACCAGGAGGTATGCAGAAACTTTCTTGTTTAGGACACAATGGGAAATGCAAATGGCCTTAAAAGAGGCCCGGCAACTGATAGGCAGCCAGTGGAGCACCCTTAGAGCAGGGAAGATTAGTTCTTTGGTGGAGAGGGCAAGGAGGAACCTGGCTGGAGAGTTTTGAATCTGTTGGAGCTTCCTGAGTTGAAAGGCAGGGGTGCCTACATAGAGGGAATTGGCGTAGTCTAAACTGGATAGGATAATGGCCATGATTGCAGAGATTCTATGATGGTAAGAGAGATAAGGAACGATCCACTTGAGCAGGTGGAGGTGGAAGTGGCATGATCTGGAGACAGCATCAATGTCACAGGAGAGGGTAAGGTCAGAGTTGAAGGTGCAACGTAGGCTTTTGACTGAGGATGTACCGAGAGTGGGTCCTAAGGAGGGAGCCCTATGGGTGGGTTGGTGGTGGAGAGTAATTTTGCTGCAGATTACAATCTCTGTTTTGCCAGGGTTGAGGAAGAGGTGGATTTTTGTCATGCAGTCTATGTCTGTGAGGCAGGAGGCAAGATCTGTGTGGTTGGGGATCTTGAAAATGATCTGTTTGTCTTCAGCGTAATTGTAGCAGGAGAGGTTGTGGGAAAGGATGAGCCCGGGAGTGAAGATAGGTAAAGGTAGAAAGGGAGAGGGGCGAGGAACTCTCCCTGAGGGATTCCATCAGGTAGTGGTCAGGGGCAGAAGAGAAAGGGTGTGGAATGGTCATTTTGGAGCAGTCAGAAAGGAAAGAGGAAATCCAATTTAGGGGAGAATCCCTAGTGCCTAGGGAGAATACTCAGTTATTGAGAGTGGTGTGGTTGATTGTGTCGAAAGCTAGTGATATTTCAAGGAGGATGAGTGTGGCTCAACCTTCTGAATCTACTGTTCTTTTCAGGTTGTCCCAGATTGAGAAAAGGGAGGATTCAGTTCCATGTCGGGTCTGAAACCTGACTGGGCAGCGTAGAGAAGGCTCTGTGATTCTCTGATAATGCTCAGCTGAGAGTATTCTGTGGATCCAGGAGTTTGGCAATGAAGCGGTTGTTAGAGTTTGGGTGGTAATTGGAGGGTCAAGAGTTTGACAGGAGAGGTTTTTTATTCTTCTGGGGAAATGCTATAAGTCAGCAAGTGGTTGATTAACGATCTGGCAAGGCTGCCGGCACATATTGAAGAGAGAATTGGCTTGAGGAGGGTAGGGGTAAGGATTGCCAGTCTTGCCTGAGGTGTGGCTATTTAAGAGGAGTCTTAGGAATCTGGGTTGGGAGATGGCAGGGATGGAGCAGGAAAGCATGCCAGGGGCATAGAGTGAGGGGGTTGAGTGCGAGACTGGGGGGTGCTAGATTATTATAGATGGGGAGGTTTCTTTCAATGGCTATGTTATAGTAGTGGTCTGACAGGGCATCACAGAGTGCTTCAGAGGCAGGAGGTTGCAGAGAGAGGGATCCTGAACTCAATGATAATCTTGTGGAGTTCCTTACAGGGGTTGTTGGCATTTGAGATGCAGGCGCTATAGAATTATATTTGGGATTTTCTGATTTCCATCTTGGAGGCTCTTATCTGTGTAGCAAGGGTGGCTTTGATCTGGGGGGAAGGGCGGGCCCACCATTGGCTTTCCATGCAGTGGTTAAGGGTTTTGAGGGATTTGAGGGAGGGTGTGAACCACCTGAGAGAAAGGCCTATACAGTGGGAGGCGGGAGGAGAGGGCATCACAAAGCCATTGGTTAAAATGGTCTGGAGAGGGGTTTCCACCTTGAAGGGGGAGTGAAGCAAGGGAGGAGAGTAGGGAGTTGGATAGGTCTGGGGGAAAAAGTACCTTGTCCTAAAGGGGAATCCGGGAGAGGAGGCAGAGGGGGGTGTTAGGAGTGAAGAAAAGATGGCAGAGTGATCAGTCTAGATTAGGGGGCAGATGAGGGGGAGGAGAATAGATTGGTGGACATGAACACAGGATCCAGGGTGTGACCTGCAACATGGGTGGGCCCCGATATCAATTGTAACAAGTTGAGATTTTTTGAATTGGAGGGATTATCCAACCAGATGTTCAGATTATCTAGTAGGGCGAGTTAGGGGTGCGAGATCATGGTGGCGGCTACAGAGTGGGAGAGAGAATCTGTGAAAGTTGTGTTATAGCACTGGGGTCTGTAAAAGAATAGGAAGGGGTAGGTGAAAGAGGGTGAGAGTTGGAATTTGACAAGCAGGGATATACAATTTTCACTGCAGGGTTGTTTCTCAGAGAGTAGGGGTGTGAGGTGAGATTTGTGGAGGATGGCTATTCCCCTGCTCTACTGGATCTGCTGTGCATGATCAGGCAGTAACCGGGGGAAGGCCATGTGTACAGTGGGAAGGAAGTCGTTAGAGAACCAGGTTTCGGTAATGAAGAGGATGTCTGGCTTTTTCCATGGAGATAAGGTCATATATCAAGTGTTTGTTTCTGGCGACAGATCTGGTGTTTATGAGTATGCAAGAGAGGGGTGAGTGTTGCCTGGAGGAGGGTGTAGTTTGATAGGGGCGTGGTATTATGTGGGGGTGCAGTGGGTGAGGGGTGGACAAACTTAAGGGGGGCCTTAGAAAGAGGGGCTGAAAGAAGTGAGGATGGAGAAGGTGAAGGAGAAGGGTTGGGGAGAAAGTGATAGAGAGAATTGCATAGGGGCTTTCACCTTGTGGGGAAAGGGGGTGTGACAGGCTAGTGGAGTTACCAGGAGATTGGAAGAGATGATTGATATGGGTTCGGAGGAAGGGGCGAGGTTGTTGTGGTGTAGATGCATAGAATGGAGTGTGATCATGTGTGGGGGAGGGAGATGAGAAAGGTGAAGTGTGTCTGGGTGGAGTGGCTTCTGCGTTGAGGGTGAAGTGAGGGAACTAGAGGAAAATGAGTTAGGGTGGGAGAGGCTGCTGAGAGGAGAAACTTAGCCAAGGGTCAGGCTGCACTTAGGGATGAAAAAGATGAGTGGGATGTGGGAGGAGGGTAGGCGAGGGGAGAGTGCTTCAGGAAGGGTGGATGGATGTGGGGCTTCGATAGGAATGGGCGGTGCCAGGAGGATTGGGTTGGTGTCAAGGTGGGGTAGGAGGATGGTGCTGGCTGCCGAAAGTTGTGGTGGGGGCTCAGATCGGGGGTGGTTTTTGGTACACCAGAGAGCTCCTTTAGCTTTGGAGCTGTTATGTATGGTGGGTGACTGGTCTAGGAGCAGGGGCTTAGGGGAGGGGCTGGGACTATTACTACTGAGATCAGGGAAGGGCAGGTGGCAGTGCCTGAAACACAGCTATTGTCAAAAGGTGTCGGGGCCTAAACTGCAGCAATAATCTAATATGGGCAGCGTTAGAACACAGTTAGATTCAAAAGGCGCACAGGGCCTAAAAATGCAGCAACAATCTAATATAGGCAGTTGAGAAATACGGTTAGATTCATAAGGTGCACAGGGCCTAAAGATGTGGCAACAATCTAATGTGAACACTACCTAAAACACAGATTCAAAAGGTGCACAGGGCTTAAAAAAGCAGCAGCAATCTATTATGGAAAGGGCTTGAAACACAGTTAGATTCAAAAAGGTGCACAGGGCCTAAACACGTCAAAGGTGCTATAAGGGAGCAGAAGTAACGCCTGCACACAAATGTGAGATTGTTTTGGTTATGACCTTTTTTAACCAGTAAACGGTTTGGAAAAATTCCCTCTCTATCCCTAAAGCTAAGAGGGGTTTCCCCGCATCAAAGCAATCTAATGAAAATGTCAGCATTTCAAATAAATGATCTGTCACTATTGTGTACAAAAGCCCTACCTGTGACTCTAACACTAGTAACTTAAATATAATGTGCTATATTCAGAACGAAAGGGATGAAGACAGTTCTAGTCAACAGAAATGTCCCTATGTCTCAGGTTTTCAAACAAAAATAAATATTCCTTTTCCACAATGTATTTTTCCAATGATTGGGGATTAGCTCCTTTCCTTTGGATTTCATCTTTTTCTACTTGGAGGAGCTTTTCTCCTCCTTAAGTATTTACTTTAGATCCACAACAAAAGTTTCCAGCTTTCCTGTGAACAACCCTTATTTGTTCACAGAGTGTTTATGTCTGGTTAACTCTCCTGCCAAACATATCCCAGGAAATTATAAGATTTCCTCTTCTTGGCTCCCAGACCCCATACTTTCTTTAATGTTCTTCATGTTACTTTTAGACCCTTATATGGGTGCAAGTCGCAGACTCGCAATGATTAATTTTACTAGCCTGGTGTACTCTCCTGCCAAGCATATGGGTTCTTTTTGTTTGTCTATTTTGCTTATAGGGTCCAAGACCCTCTTATTCTCTAACTCTCATATGGATGTGGGTCCCAGATTTGCAATGTGGTTTCTCAATAGATTGGTTTACTCTTGTGTAAACCAAATATGTCCTTCTGGACTTTCTTTGTTTCTCTCAGAGTCCCATACCCTCTAATTCTCAGAATCTCACATGGGTGTGGGTCCCAGACTTGCAATAATGTTCCTGGCCTGCTTAGTTTACTCTCCTGACAGGCGTACACTTGTTTCGTTCTTTCTCTGTTATTCCTAGGGACAAAGTCCCTCTTATCTTGTACTCAGTAGTTGTTTGGTGATTCCTCCTAGACCTCTAGCACCTCTCGTTCTGCCCATGTACCTGTTTGTGTGGTTAGTGTCTTCCGAATGGTGGTGTTCAACTGCAAGTCTCCTGTAGCGTTTGCATGCTCTCTTGGGTCGGCAGAACTCTGCCGATCGCTCCATCTTTTTCGGGCTGTGCATTCCGTCTCAAGCCATGTTCGGGTATCTTTCCTCCTTGTCGGCAGTTGCTTCGCCAATCACTGTTTTCTTCTAGGGCTTCGGTTCTTCTCTCCAGCAGCTCCCTGGGCTTTGGGACACCCAGAGGGTTGTTCGGGCAGCAGGTAATGTAGCTCCTACTCCTTGTACTACCTTGCTGATACCTTGAAAGTCAAAGATTCCAGCCACAGTCAGCTTACATCCACTCCAGAGCGAGTTCTCTGTGCTAGTTAGTTTTTGAATTCCAGGGTCTGCACTTAGGGTGCCTATACTGTGGCTGAGACAATATGAGAACCGTATTTATAATGAATGTAGTTGGCACTCCTAGATAGTGCGATCCTTAGACAAAATTCCACAATGAGTTCATTGGTATGCTTAAATCAATTTATTTTGTATATTTTTTATATGATTTCTTAATGTATTTGATTCATACAGTCAGATCATTATACCATTTCTTCATGTATTTGATCCATACATTCAGATTGTATTTACTGTTCTAATAACATAAGTATTCTCTCTATAATCTCCCGACACGTGTTTCTCCACAGCTTTAACCATGGTTCCTCAGGAGATATTCTAAACAAGCAAAAAAAGAAATAAAACAATTGTCGACAGATATTTTTGTAACATTTTCTAATTTGTTAACTCAATTTAAAAAACCCTATTTGTCATAGCTAAAAGAAATGAAGAGGACTTACACTCACCCTTGTTAATGCTTTCTTAATCCTGATAGATATTTTTGTTTTTCATCCACTTAGAAAGAAATATATTTTGGATGTAATTCAGTTTTTGTTTTGAGAATCTGTGGAATAGATAAACATAGTAACTCTTCCTTTTCCAAAACTGCTTGATTTGGTCACTATGGTCTATTCCAAGGGTATGAGGCTATGAGGCTATGCAAATGTTGTCTGGTCTTCCCACACCCCTAAATTCTGCTTGAAGTGATTGTAAGGAGTTTTACAGGTGCTAACCAGATTTTGTATAAGGCTGGACTTAATATAATGGCCAATATGCCTGGTAAAACTCTGCTTGAAGTGATTGTAAGGAGTCTTTACAGGTGCTAACCAGATTTTGTATAGGGCGGAACTTAATATAATGGCCAATATGCCTTATAGATGGAAAAAAGTTCAACAGGAAAAGAAATGTTCACAAATGTTACCTGATTAAGGTCTTGGGTTTCCCCTGCACGGCAAGGTCCGATTGCCTTGTTGTGTCCGTGATCCGTGTTGGATCGAGTTACTTTGATTCTTTCTATTTATGCGCCGCTGGTCGTAGCACGTAATGACGTCATTGCGTTGACGTGCCGCGATGATGTCATATGTGAAAGAACGTGTTGTGGCCATTTTGATGTCGCATTCAATCTTGTTTTGTATGCGCTTCTTTTTTTATGTAAGTATTGTATATACCATATACCAATAACCAGTGTATATACCTTTTCCTTATTGTTTCTACCTTACTGTGCTGGGTATTACATTAGTTTAATATGCTAAAAAAAAAAGAAAAATATATGTACATAAACAAAGCGTGCCAATCCCAGTGTCACAATGATAAATATTGATGTCTGTACCGTGATAGTCTTAATTTTGATGATTACAACCAAATTAGTATCAAAATTACGCAGAAAGACTTCAATTATTAAGAATAAATATCTGGACAGTGTAATGCTTCTAGGTATTCATAGTACACAATTAGTTATAGTGGGCACCCAAAGTTTTTTCCGTAGAAGAGTTCTTGTTGGGTTTCAAAGCCAATATGCCATCTCGGGTTCTGTGTTGAGTCCTGTATGGCATGTGTCCAAAATACAAATCCATTTTGATTCCATTCTTCGTAGCTGTAGTTCTCTATTTCCTCCTCTTTCTGATTGATCTATTTTTGCAAATCCATAAAATTTGATATCCTTAATGTCTGATTGTCTGTGTTCTCTGTTGAAATGGGTAGCCATCGGGTACCTGGCATCATCATTCTTTATTGCTTTAAGATGTTCCATTATGCGTGTTGTAAACTCTCTTATCGCGCTGCCTATGTATTTCTTTCCACATATGCATTGTATTGCATAAATCACATATTTGCTTCTACAGTTGATAAATTGTTTAATATTTAGCATTTTTCCGGTTGGCAACTTAATTTGTTTGGTGCCGTTTAGCATTTGTGGACAAATGGTACATTTTCTGCATTTATAAGATCCCGTTGGTGCCGGCACTTTCAAAAAGCTACTGCAATTGTTTTTGGCCGAATCCCTTAGGTGGCTTGGACTCAATTTTTGCTTCGAGGTGGGTGCTTTTTTGAATACCATTGTGGGTTTCTCTTTGATAAGGTTTTTGAGTGTATCATCCGTTTGTAAGATATTCCAATGTTTGTGCAAAATTTTCTTCATTCTGTTAGATTCACTACTATATGTGGTGATAAAATGTGTTTTAACATTTTTGTTTCCAGTTTTCTGTTTCTCAGTCAATAGACTGGATCTTGACACTTTTTCTGCTTTCTTTATTGCATGATTGAGGGAATCCTCATTGTAACCTCTCTATAAAAAATTCTCTTTCAGCTCGGTTAAATGTGTTTGGTACTTGGAATTCAGGCTACAATTCTGTTTGATTCTAAGAATCTCTCCATATGGTATGTTCCTTATAGTGTTCTTAGAATCAAACGGAATCATAGCCTGGATTCTAAGTACCAAACACATTTAACCGAGCTGAAAGATAATTTTTTACAGAGAGGTTATAATGAGGATTCCCTCACTGATGCAATAAAGAAAGCAGAAAAAGTGTCAAGATCCAGTCTATTGACTGAGAAACGGAAAACTGGAAACAAAAATGTAAAAACACATTTTATCACCACATATAGTAGTGAATCTAACAGAATGAAGAAAATTTTGCACAAACATTGGAATATCTTACAAACGGATGATACACTCAAAAACGTTATCGAAGAGAAACCCACAATGGCATTCAAAAAAGCACCCACCTTGAAGCAAAAATTGAGTCCAAGCCACCTAAGGGATTCGGCCAAAAACAATCTCAGTAGCTTTGAAAGTGCTGGCATCAACGGGATCTTATAAATGCAGCAAATGTACCATTTGTCCACAAATGCTGAATGGCACCAAACAAATTAAGTTGCCAACCGGAAAAATGCTAAATATTAAACAATTTAATAACTGCAGAAGCAAATATGTGATTTATGCAATACAATGCATATGTGGAAAGAAATTCATAGGCAGCACGGTTTATGGTCATAAAACCGAGAAAAGAAAATCTCGAAAAAAAAAATCTCGAAAGAATTTTTTTTTATGACGTTTTTTATTCGAAATGGGGGGTTCCCCCCAACCCCCTTTTTTAATATTTTTTTTTTACCATTTTTTTTTAATCCATGACCCCAAAATAAATATATAATTAAAAAAAGAGAAATTCAACTTTTTTTCAGTCTTTTTTTTTCGACCTTATTGTTAGTCGAGATTTTTTTTTCGAGATTTTGACCGACCACCAGGCAGCACGATAAGAGAGCTTAAAACACACATAATGGAACATCTTAAAGCAATAAAGAATGATGATGCCAGGTACCCAATGGCTACCCATTTCAACAGAGAACACAGACAATCAGACATTAAGGATATCACATCTTATGGAATTGCAAAAATAGATCAAGCAGAAAGAGGAGGAAATAGAGAACTACAACTACGAAGAATGGAATCAAAATGGATTTGTATTTTGGACACATGCCATAAAGGACTCAACACAGAACTCGAGATGGCATATTGGCTTTGAAACCCAACGAGAACTCTTCTACGGAAAAACTTTGGGTGCCCACTATAACTAATTGTGTACTATGAATACTTAGAAGCATTACACTGTCCAGATATTTATTCTTAATAATTGAAGTCTTTCTGCATAATTTTGATACTAATTTGGTTGTAATCATCAAAATTAAGACTATCACAGTACAGATATCAATATTTATCATTGTAACACTCGGATTTGCATGCTTTGTTTATGTACATATATTTTTCATTTTTTTTAGCATATTAAACTAATGTAATACCCAGCGTAGTAAGGTAGAAACAATAAGTAAAAGGTATGTACACTGGTTATTGGTATATGGTATATACAATACTTACATAAAAAAAAGAAGCACATTCAAAACAAGATTGAATGCGACATCAAAATGGCTGCCACACGTTCTTTCGCGTATGACGTCATCACGGCATGTCAACGTGATGACGTCATTACGCGCTACGACCAGCGGCGCATAAATCGAAAGAATCAAAGTAACTCGATCCAACACGGATCGCAGACACAAGGCAATCGGACCTTGCCGTGCAGGGGAAACCCAAGACCTTAATCAGGTAACCTTTATGACCATTTCTTTTCCTGTTGAACTTTTTCCCATCTACAAGGCATATTGGCCATTATATTAAGGCCAGCGCTATACAAAATCTGGTTAGCACCTGTAAAGACTCCTTACAATCACTTCAAGCAGAATTTAGGGGTGTGGGGAGACTGGACAACATTTGCATAGCCTCATAGCCTCATACCCTTGGAATAGACCATTGTGACCAAATCAAGCAGTTTTGGATAAGGAATAGTTACTATATTTACCTATTCCACAGATTCGCAAAAGAAAAACTGAATTACATCCAAAAGATATTTCTTTCTAAGTGGATGAAAAACAAAAATATCTATCAGGATTAAGAAAGCATTAACAAGGGTGAGCGTAAGTCCTCTTCTTTTCTTTTAGCTATTACAAATATGTTTTTTTAAGTTGAGTTCACAAATTAGAAAATGTTACAAAAATATCTGTCTACAATTGTTTTATTTATTTTTTTGCTTGTTTAGAATCTCTCCTGAGGAGCCATAGCTAAAGCTGTGGAGAAACACATGTCGGGAGATTATTGAGAGAATACAGTAAACATAATCTGAATGTATGGATCAAATTCATGAAGAAATGGTATAATGATCTGACTGTATGAATTAAATACATGAAGAAATCATATAAAAAATATACAGAATAAATTGATTTAAGCATACCAAAGAACTCATTGTGGAATTTTGTCTAAGGATCGCCCTATCTAGGAGTGCCAACTACATTCATTATAAATACCTTGGTGATACCGTTCGCCTCTGTGCACAGAGTCTCCTGGTGTGCTTCCCTGTATGCCGGGTTGGAGTCTCAGGGGTTTCCTCGGAGGAGGATGGCTCTCTCTATCTTGCCTTCCCTCTGCTATTTTGTATTCTCTTTGACCTATCAAATTCTGTGAAAGACTAGACAATTCACTCCGGTTCATGTGAGTGATCTTCATATGACAAGTCATCTTCTTCTTCACAGTACTTTCGTTGGAACTATATGGAAAGCAAATTATGTTATCTGGTGTATTAGTCAGGTGTGACATATTAGGTTGGCTGCTTTTAGAAATAAAATATATTGGCACTATTTGGACAGAGGGAAGGAGGGCTACGATGGGGAACAGTGGGAGGGTGTGATAAAGTGGTGGTATACTGTGTTCTCAGGGGATGGTCATCCTTAATCCCAGAAGGGGCTTCCTCTCCCATGTGAATCTTCCCATGCACCACCTCCAGGGGGACTATTGTACTGTGGACGCACTGTCCTGGCCCCATCGGAAAGGTATCCCTCTCGGGGACATGGAACGACATACACACATTCATCACAGTGCACAGGGACTAAAAATTTAGCAACAATCTAATATGGACAGGGCCTGAACAACCGTTAAAGTCAAAGGTGCGCAGGCCCTAGAAATGCAGCAGCAATCTAATATGGGCAGTCTAGGAACACAGTTAGAATCAACCAATGCACAGCGCCTACAAATGCAGCAACAATCTAATATTGGCAATCTAGGAACATAATTAGATTCAAAAGGTGCAAAGGGCCTAACAATGCAGCAATGTTCTAATATGACCAGGGCCTGAAACACAGCAATATTCAAAGAACTACTGGGCTAAAAATGCAGTAACAATCTAATATGACCGGGACCTGAAACACAGTTAGATTCAGAAAGGTTTGCAGAGCCTAAAAATGCACGAACTATCTAATATGAGCAGAGCCTAAACACAACTAGATTCAAGAGGTGCACATGGTCTAAAAATACAGCAGCAATCTAATAAAGGCAGTCTAGGAACACAGTTCAATTCAAAGGTGCACAGGGCCTACAAATGCATCAACAATCTATAATAGTTGGGGCCTGGATCACACTTAGATTCAGAAGTGGACAGGGCCTATAAATGGGAACTGGCCCATCACTGCACCTCTAAAATGCTGAATGTACTTTTACTGCGCTGTCTGGATTTTAGAAAATGCTGACTCACATTACTGTGCCCAAGTGAAGCTGCGGTTGCTGGGGTGTCCCCTGCTCTCCTTGGTCGCAGTAACGGGAGTCTGGGCTTGCGAGGGGTGTCCCCCACTTACCATTATGGTAAGCAAGAGATAGGAAAGAAGATAAAAAGGACCCTGCAGCGTCATCACCGACATACGTAAGTACAGGACAGTCGGCGGTACACACAGAAGTGCACCGCAGTAAAGTTAAGTGAGATGGGGGTTGGAGTGTTGTAGGGCATGTGGGCAAAAGTGATCCATTGGATCACTGCACTGCACCATAATTGGCGTTGACATTTTCATTGGCGCAGTTATGGGCAGCACAGTGCTCACATAGATTCTATAAAAGCAGCAACAATCTAATATGTGCAAGGCTTACAATGTCTATAATCCTAAAATTAACAGTGTGATAACAGCACTTACAAAATATTTCAATGCAGCACATGAGCAGTACAACAGGACATGGAGGATTTAGTAGACAACATGGAATGAGCCTAGAAAGGTACAGCGTGATGCAATTTTCAGTTTATGCAGAACCGCAGTAGTTAATAAGGCATCAGACATAGGTATATCTATGTCTGGGTTTTATTCAAATCTATGTCACCTTACCTTGTTGTAGCTGCAGGACGTCCCATCTGGCACCCATCGGTAAACAGGGACAAACAGAGTATCAGAGCTGCCAACAGAGGAGCTATCCTTAGCTGTTATGCTTTGCTGGCTGCCCTGGGGGGGCCTACTGAAGATAGGGCTTCCAGTCACAGGGCAGTGCACCGCCATCATTGAGGGTCATGGAGGACAGGACGACAACACAGCCAAGACGGACAAGGGAGGGAAACACAGATGGAATGAAGATAGGTGCAGAAAAGCTCTACAGAAAACACAAGAACAGGGACATCAGGTATTTCAAACTCCGGTCATACCTGGTCAGCACCAATATATATCAGGTTACAAAAGGGGCCGGATTTATATGCATCTATAGTAGGAACTGCAAGGTAACAAGACTGTCTACCAGTAACAAATAATCACATGCAAAATCAAAACCAGACCAGAATGTAATAGAACATGAAAAGATTCGATTCATATCATGTTAGTTAATTATAGTAAATGTATTACTCTTAAAACGATCCATTAATGGAGTATTAAAACGTCATAATACAAATGCAATATGTCAAACAAAATAATATTTGTCCAGAACATATCTATTGCGGACAACAAATGCCTGATACTATAAATGCAACAACATAAAAAAATAAATTGGAAAACAATTCAAAAAATAATTTAAAAAAAGAGAAACTGTATACACCTCAGAAACTCTCATACACTCATCAATCACATTGCATATCCATACTAAATTATAACCTAATCCAAATTAAGCCAAAAAAATTGCAATTGAAAAAATCAATCGAACACAAAATGTGTACCTAGATTCAACTATTAACATGAACTCAACATAATGCTCAGAAAGAGGAAACACAGTTAAATACAGTGATTCCCTAACTAGGTAATTCTAGTTAGTATATATTATTAATAGGTCATCACTAAAAACCGAACATGTTTCTTTCCATATCCGCCGAAATATTCTGTTGTGTGGAAATTCGTCAAGGGTTGGGTGACATAAATGTCTTGAGGGTATAGTGGTTTCACACAATTGCAGTATGACGTAGTCAGGTACCTTGGATTTCACCTACATATGTGAAGAAAGCATAATATTACTGAACTATAATTATTAGGAAAGTTCAGACTGCTCAACATGACACTGTCAATGAGTCAATGGCAAATGGTCAATTAGGACCAGATAAGCGAACTCACATTCACCCTATAGACAATTCATTGGTCTTTTCGGGTGGGGTAGTGGGAATATACTTATCCTCATAATACTGGGATGACGTCATGCAAGCCACAGTGTGTCCACGAGGGGAAGGGACACTTTACAACAGGGCAACACATGAGACAAAAAACAGAAAGAGACAAAGAAAATGACAGCAATAGAGAAGTATAAGAAAAACACTCAAAGTTGCTTCTGATAAGCTTAGTCATAGATCAATCATTAAGAGTACTGTACAAAGCACTCTATAAAGAATGGTCACCTCTTAAAAAAACATTGCTCACACTAACGTCATCAAATGAACCACATAGATCACGATGGTTGCTTCATAATAATTCAAAATGTAAATTTGCAGACATGGGCTGCAGGCACATCGCCATTCGCGAGTTTTGATCTTAACCACGTGTAAGCTATAACATAAAAAGAAAACAACAACAGTCTTTCAACAATTTGGACCATTATTCTAGGTAAATTACTGGCTAACTTGTACAATTAATCAATTGATGCTAGATTCTAAAAGCTTACTTTTAAGTTATGTCTTGTACCAAGGCGGTATGTAGTCTCTGTAGTCTGTCTAGCTGTGGAGACTGTAAATGTTTCCATGCTAATGCTCGATATGTTCGCGGTACCGCCAGTGCTATGAAAAAGGACATAATGAGCAATCAATTACTGTTCCGAAAAAAAGTCTTGTCATGTTTACGGAGTGAGGAAGTCGTTCGAGATGTCTGCTGGTAATACGCCTGTATTCTAAACCTATATAGCTGCACACGCCCGTGTAAATAGTTAATAAAATCAGACCTAATAACCATACGGCTTACGCTACTCCATCGGCACCTCACTGAGTATTATTTCAAAATATGAGCATCACTGTATGCAGATGAGGAAACTGCCACTGTTTCTATTGGCAAACTGAAACAAAAACTATCTGGTAGTGGTTCCCCTATTCCTTGATAAATGTATATCAGATGTAGCCACATCTTGATTCTTACCTGGTATCTTGTTGTAGGGAGCAACGCTTTGCTTCCTAGTGAATCCAGACCATCGCAGTGATTAGAGGACACACTTCAAGCCTTGTTAAAATATATTCCCCTCCTCAATGTCTACAGACTACCTCAGTCGATTACTTTTAATGGCGGCCATCTTGGAGTTTGTGTTGTCGGCAGGAGCATATTATAAAGCTCATGATGTTCTCTCACCTGCCACTTGCATATGAGTGTCTGAGGCGAATCCAGCCGTACCTGCTCATCTTCCATCAATATATTCAATCCTAGAAACTAGGGACAGTAATATGGTTAGGGTAACAATCCCGTTGTCGCTTCACCTACAGCCTATAGTTAGACCGTTCAGAACTGTGATGAAGGTCATAAAAATATGGAGCACAGATAGACGTAGAGAACTATTCTTGGGTAGAATAACCCAATTGATACTTATCCACCATGCGCGTGCCATCGTCACAAGTCACTTATGGAAACCAGTCCATCTGTTCCATCAGACCGACAATATAGCTTTTTGTGAGAAATATCAATCTCATCTCTTTTTTTAATAAAGTTTTCTTGTCTGTATTCAGATTGTTAGAAGCAAAAACTTTTCTTTTCAAATAGACCACATCAATTCCTCACAGCCGCGGTTATTTGAAACAAAATGTCCAACCATAAGGGCTGTCATTGCTTTATTCCTGATACAGCTCTTGTGTTCAATGATCCCAATTTTTGTTTTTTGTTCGGTTGTGCCAATGTATAGTTTCTGGCATGGGCACCAAATCACATAAACAACACCACTCATGTTGCAATTCCTAAAGGGTACTCCTTTGGGTTTGTGGGCAACATTTACATATACCACAAGGTCAAACCCCATTGTTGTGTAATAGTTAGTTTTGGAATCAACGTGTTTGAAATATCATTGGTGGTCACTAATTCCTTCATATTTCTTCCTCGTTTGAAGGCACATCTTGGGACCATAGTTGGGTTATTCCCTTTTAACAAAATCTGCCAGTTCCCTTTTATAATCCTGATAACTTTGTTTGAAAGAGGATTGTAAGTACTCTTTTGGAGGCAATGTTTTCTTGTATTCCAGTAGGGTGCCACGTGGTTATTGGCAGCCCTCTTCTAAGATTTTTCAACAATTTTGCTGGGATACCCTCTGCAGATCAGAAAAGCTCTGGACTCAAAAGGAATCAGAGATTATGATGTGGATGTAATTATATAGAGAAAATACGTACTAGCCCAGGAGCAGAAATTGAAATGGACTGTGGCCCACTCCAAATGAGGTTAAAAGGCACTCAGGTGCTTGAAGGGGCTTCCAGTCACAGGGCTGTGCACCGCCACCAATGAGGGGCAAGGAGGCCGGATAACAACACAGAGAAGATGGGACCAGGGGGAAAACAAGGTAGAAGGAAGGTAAATGCAGGAAAGTGCTGGACGCAAAAGGAATCAGAGATTTAGATGCAGATGCAATTATAAAGGGAAAACACTCGCCCAGGAGCAGAAGCTGAAATGGAATTAAGCCCACTCCAAATGGGGTTAAAAGGCACTTGGGTGCTTGAAGGTGTTTCCGGTCACAGAGCCCTGCACACCTGCCAATAAGGGGCACGGAGGAAGGGATAACAACACAGGAATGGGGGGACAAGGGGGGAAATACGGAAGAACATAGGCAGGTACAAGAAAGCTCTGGACACAATGGAATCAGGGATTTAGATGGGGATGGAATTATAGAGAGAAAACACTCACCCAGGAGCAGAAGCTGAAAGGACACTTCAATGTTTGCTTAAAAGAAACCGATACAGAGAAACCTAAATCAGGACATAGTGTGCCCTCATGAATAGTTCATCTATGACTTAGAATTTCAGCTTAATGATTACCTGTATAACATTCCTATGTATAATAGTATGATAATCTGATGGCCGTGAGGACAAGTCAGAGATCCTTTTGGGGGTGGGGGGAATATAAATCAACATATCCTGCTGCTTGGAATATATCACTCCATCTGATAGATATAATTTCTTTTCAGTTAGTTCATTGACTTGAAAATGGACTGTCGATAATGCCTACATGCCAGTTAAAAAACATCCAAAATATATTATTGATCATCTACAGATAAAATCAAATAATGATTAGAACTATCTCATTAGAATCCACTTTTTGTGGAAAAATACCAAAAAGGAAACACTATTAACAAAATTGAACCTATTTTTTAGAGAATGATACCAACTACAAACCAAACAAACCAAACTGGTTTTCAAAGAGGTTTTTGGGAGGGTAGAGAGTTCTCTAGATCTGTCAAACGTAAACAATCTGTAAAATGACAATCCTAGAATTCTGTGGTGTTCACCAAAGAATAGGAGTGAAATTGAACTAGCAACATTTGACCAGCTTCCCATTGTAAAATAGCTCCAACGGATAGTTGATGTGGCACTTTCTAGACTTGCTGAAAAGAGTTCTGATGTTTGTTTAAGAGATTGTGATTGACCATCTACAAGCAAGGGTAAAAGTTTGGTGCCACCTGCAGGCTAGTGTAGTGGCCTACTGATTGAATCCAGATATGTTCTTACAGTTCCTGAACAATAATCACCTTCTTGCTTTACTGTACAAACTGTTCCTAAAGCAGTCAACCTACTTTACACCTTTGTAGATAAGAACGCAATTAACATTGATGATTGATTTCCAAGTAACTCTATGGCCTCATAGTGCCATAATGTGTGCCCCGCTTCCCACACCACATGGTTTTTGGAGTGTTTAGATTACTATGTGGTCAGTGTTCTTATTGGTGAAGCAGAAATCACAGTGCATATATGTGGCCTTTTACCCAGTGCCAAGCCAGTGACAGGACTTTTTTTGTTGTTAGCACTGGCAAATGCAGAAGTAGACATAGAGGCACCACATGCCTGTTGTGTTGTTAAACCACTGTGTGTTGGTTCCACTGTCATTCTACCTGCCCTACTGTGGCTTAATTACATTTTCTTTTTCAAACAAATGGCACTGAAAAGTACTATAAATGTTTTTTGCATTGTACTTCTGTTGCTCTGCAGTCACATATTTACTCACATGTCAAGGGTTAATAGCAGCACCATTATCATCCTCACCATTAGACTGTAAATCGATTCTTGTATCTTCCTTTTTACCAGGGCTAGGATGGGTCCATCGAGTGTTAGTTGTATTATTGCCTAAAATGCAATAAATGGGCAATCCAACGTCATCATTTGGTGATATTTTAGAAATAAAATGCTTTGAAAATCTGACATGCTTTCAGGAACACAACCATCCCCAGCATAAGGTCATGTTAAGAGTTTTATGGTATTTATTGGCCTTGTGTCAAGTTATGGGACTTCCATGTCACATGTGCCAGATGGGGATGGATGTGTTACTGAACGGATCCCCAGTCCAGTTCTGTATCTTTACTGAAACCCAAATAAGTTCAAATGCCCAATGCTGTGGTATAAATTGGTGATTTTAATAGCACAGATTAGCCGAGCAGTCTTTCACATTGCCGAGACTGCTCAACTGATTGCAGAGGCCCCCCGGTCCTTATAGGCTACCCCAATCGGAGGCTCTATACCAGAGCACAATTACTAAAATCTCCCTTAGCTGCCCCACAACTACACCTTGAAAAAGACTCCGGTTGGGTCAAAACACGTGTTGGCTAATCTGTGCTATTAAAAATCACCAATATATACCACAACATTGAGCAGTTGAACTTTATTCAGGTTTCTTTAAAGACACATCAATAGACTGTTTCAAATTATCCCAAGATCAGAGAACACCTTAAGATAAAAGAAACTAACAACCACCTCAATGCCATTGTGACACAGATCCAATACCCAGACTGTCTAAACCAAGAAACAAGATGGAAGGGTACCATCTCACAAGAGCGTATTCACAGGCAGCAGAGTTTCTCTCAAGATCGAACAAATCTAGCACAGTGATCCTCAATTTCTAGTAGTTTACTCGAGGGTCTGTCCCCACCATGAGATGATAGCCAGGCATCTTCCCTGCTTCCCTTTCCATCTGAAACAACGCTGTGCTTTGTTCTATTAATTCTCGAAAGAAATGCAATATCCACAACATGTTAAAAGGCCCTACCAGGCCCCTTTTTGTCCAGAAGATGAATGCTGAGCCTGAGCTCTGCATTTCAAAAGAAGTGCAGCTTCCTCCTGAGAGTGGTGAGTAGGACCAGTGTGTGGGGCAAGGCCTCTGGCAGAATGACTCTCTCTGCTAAATACCATTAAGATGTTCTTGTCAATATTTTTGGCGAGCAGGCATGTTTTAGGCAGGCCTCAGCTCGGTTCTGAGGACACATTAGCGTGATCCTCTGGTCGAGTGCCAAGGAGCAACTTAACCCCAGCTGGCTCGTGCGTGTGTGTGTGTGTGTGTGTGTGTGCGTACGTGTGTGTGTTTGTGTGTGTGGTGTGTGTGTGTGTGTGTGTGTGTGTGTATGTTTTGAAAACTGGCAAGATGTGAGAGTTCATACATTCATCACATGTGAGGTATCAAAGCACGGAGAATGGAAATTCCTTGTATTACATTGTTAAAGCGATCTCAGTATTTCAGGAAGTGTAGGGGCAGACCGGTATAATCTTATGATCCCTGCAATTATCCTGGTGGACCTCTGTTTGTGCTTACATACCACCCACCATCAAAGATCTTGCCCCCAAGTGCCCCAGGACCCCCACAAGCGCCTAGCCCTGGACAATCACCACAACAGTATCCAACAACTTCACACCAGCAAATGCCGAACAAAGGTCCACATTTTGCACTGGTGTATATGCAGCAGCAAGCCCCACAATCCCCATCTCAGCCCTCTGACAAGGACCCCCTGCCACATGGGTGGTAGCCCATTACACTGGAGCAAGTGTACTAGGAGCGAGCATTTTTCCACTTCCGGAGCATCTTTCCCCAATAGGACAGCCCACATAGATCCCTGACATGCCCAGTCCTGTCAGTCACTGCCGACCTGGAAGAGGAACCCCAGGTATGTGTGAGGACATGCAGTAAAACATTCACCTTCATGGTAGACACAGAAGTTAAAAAAAGTCCTGTATTTAAGAAGTTCACTTTCCGTTATCAGGAAAAGTGATGGGCATGCAGGGGTTCTCTCGGGCAATGATGTTGGCTCTGTTTGTGAAACCAGATATTATGGAGAAGCCTGGTTTGTTATCATTAGAGAATCATTACCCATTTAGGGATTTAGTTATCCATAGCTCTGATTAGTAGTGATATTAGTTATCCACATATTATGTAGCCATTTGCATTTGCTATTGAATAAGGCCTGTTATATTTGAAGTGCCATGTAGAGACACCTGTTATGTTTTTAGAGACATGTAGAAGCATGTAGAGATATGTTATATGTATTATGTATGCATTTAGAGACACGCATGAGTGTGCACTTAGAATATGCATTGAGACACTATGTATAGCGCTTGCCATAGAGAGAGAGAGAGTAAACGCTAGAATGCATGAGGCCTATGGCATTCTGAAGCCATCCTGAATGAGACATAAGAGAAGCACTACTTGGTTTTGCAGGGAAGTTGTTTTGAGTTACAGGGAAATGAGGAATGCGTAAACTGTTTGGTTGTTCAGACACAGATAACGTGACTCTTGCCTTAGTAGAGAACAGAGAAGGGCTGGCTTATCAGGCCTGCCTGGCTCGTGTCCTCAGACAGAGAAGGTGGGGGCCAGAGAGCGAGGAGTGTTTTGCACAGAAATACATGCAAGAAGAGAGGGATTTCAGTGGAGTGAAAAGAGGAATATGAGAGATGGATGGTATCGTAATACTGATAGCATGTACAAGATATGATGTACAAATGTCACGATGACAAGAACATGCAGTAATTGAGAAGTACAATGCAGTGCATCACAGACTTTCAGGCACTGCTCAGATTTAGAAATGCTGACAGAGAGAGACGAGGGAATGCTTAATGTAACCGTAGAGATTTATGTACGTCATTGAATAGTATAAACAGAGGTGAGGCTTTTCGAGTTGCTAATTCTAGATGTAGATGTAGCTGACTCTGACTCTGAGATTCAGAGAGGAAGCATGGGGGAAGCATTCTGATGAGAGCTGATGCAGATAGATCTGGCAGGGAGACTGGCAGAGAGAGTTGGCAGGAAGACAAGACCACTTAGAGGAGAGGTCCTGACTGACTGGCTGGTTGAAGAGTGGGAATCTTGGACATAGCAAGAGGGGAGTATTGATCTGAATAAGCCACGTGCCAATGGGGAATTAGGACAGACACTCACACAGAGCTTTTGGGTTTAATAAGATGCGGAAATCATACAAGGAATGTCTTAGAGAGAGAGAGAGTGAAGTGTGGTGTGGATTGGAGAGGAATAGTGTGCATTGGAGAGGAATGCTGAATGCTGACACTTGCCATATACATGAATACACTGGATATGTTGCTATTAGATTGCTTGCATAAGAAGCCTGTAAGGCTTACAGTTATTGCATTGCATTGTAGATTTGCACCAAGAGCATAAAGTTGTAAATCCGAGATTTGCATTATAGTAGTGTTTGCATCATGCATTGTGGTGTATGAATAAAAGTGTTTTTATTGTTGAATCGATTCATGTGTTTTCTTTGTGTCTTATGTTTGTGTCCATAGTATAGTAACTTAGGAGTAACACAGTGCACAATTACCCTGAGATACAAGAGCAGGGGGGCATAGTAATCCACACCCCAGAGGTACATTTGGAGAACTAACATGTTTACAAAAGATTTACCCATCAACGTTGATACCCATGAGGTGGTAGCCCCATTATTATTTTCAAAAGAGACCCCAGTGACCTTGCTGAGCAAGCTAACCATGACTATTGCATTTACTGAGGACAGTGTAGTGTGCTCAATTCCAGGAACATATCATGCTAGGGCCGCTGTGATAATACACGCACATTACAGTGATGGCACTACATGAGGGTGCCTATGCATTCACATTTGTTCCTATATGGAGTAACAGTGTTGGTGGAATGGGTGCCAGGAATAAAAGACAAAATGTAGAGAGTGCCAGTTGAGTTTTTCTTTAGGCCAGCAGTACCTCAGGAACATGTTCCAAATACCATCTCACACTAGATCTAGAAATGGTGCTAATCAAAAAAGACATGATAGTACTGTTAGGGACTGACAAGGAAGGAGGTGAGTGGCACACAGTTGTGTATATAGATCCCACCCAGCCATTAAGGGAGTTATCACATGAGGAGTTGTTCAAGAATGTTGACAATGATGGGCACATTATTTTTGAAACATGTATCCATTGTCAGATCATAGTGCAGTACAGAGAAGTACCACACACTACACTTGTTGCTAGACGAGTACCATCTCATTTGCAGGAAGACATGACAAAAGTACCCAGTACCTAGTGGACTAGTAACCCCCATAATGTAAGTTTATTGAAGAGCATTGTGGTTGTTCACATAAAGCTGAAGCAGAGTGCTGCATTACCAAGAGTGCAACAATACCCATTATCCAGAGATGCAGATGAAGGGATTTATGACACCATCATGGCATTATGGCAATAGTGCATTATAGTACCATCAGAATCCCTCTGCGACAAGACTATATATCCTGTCAAGAAAGCAAAGGAGTCAAGTTGGAGAATGATACAGGATCTCTGCCCTTTGTATAAAATTGTAGAGTCATAATTCCTGGTAGTATGAAATCCCTCCATGATCCTTTATAACATACCCACTGATGTCACATATGTTACTGTAATTGATTGTTAAGATGGATTTCTGAACTCTGACCTGGTGGGCAGACTTTCAGAAGGCCAGCCATTATTCTTGGAACAGGGTAAGCTCTGGACAAGCCACACCAATCAAGGTAGCTATGGCAGGCGGTCAAGACTAAGGGCCTCATTACACAGAAGGTGGTAAGGGTTAACGGTCACCGTTAATGGTACCGGTGACCGTTAACCCTTACCGCCTTACTACGAGGTCCCTTAGCGGGTTGGTACTTTAACGCCTGCTTTTAGCAGGCATTAAAAACCAACCCACTAAGGGACCTTGCTGCTAATCACGGCACCGCAAATTTGCGGTACCGTAATTAGAACCTTCCCCATTCCCATTATGCCCTATGGGGCAAAAATGGGAATGGGGAAGGGCAATGGTGGAAGGGGGAATTACCGCCCGCCAACCTTGGAATAGGGCGGTAATTCCCCTTTCCACCAAGGCGGTGCCGGTATTTTACCGGCATGGACCAAGGTGCTATTAGCACCTTGGTCCACCGCCTACCGTGTAATGAGGCCCTAAGTCCCAGGAGGGGTGAGGGTGACTGAAAGACCTCAATGAGCACACAGAGCAAGGACACTTACAAATTCTTCCCAGACAGGTGTTATATCAAAAATATAAACACATTTATAACAAGGCCTTTGTAACTCAGACCATAGCAAAAGAGTCACAGCAATACTAAGTAGATCAACACACCACTATCAATACAATTTATATACAAGACCATTGGGGTCTAAAGGGTTAAATGCACAAAATATGTCGACAACCTTGATGGGAAGGAAACAGGCAGTGCAGGTAGTCTTTAGGCTCCTTCGACATCAGCAACACACCTAACTAAGAGGCAGTCCAAGCCCTAAGAAGAGAGGAGCCTTGTGCTCAATAGTACATGCAATGCAAGTGCACGCAGTTGTTCCAATGGGCAAAATAGGGTCTCTTCTGGGGTCTCTAGCAGCTCAGGGAGGTGGATGAGGCAATGAAGAATAAGTTTCCACTATTTAGGGAGGACCTCCACTTGAAGGCAGAGGCAGTTTCAGAGAGAAGGATTTAGTCGCTAGTTCGCACTAGCAGTGGAAAAGAAGTGACCTTCAGGGGCCACTTGTGCGTAAAAAGGGGCCCTAGTGCTAGGGGTCACCAGTTAGTGTTTGAAGTACTCACCGGTCCGAGGGGCACTCTGACCCAAACTTTGCCAGTTCAGCCCACTTCGCTTGCAGGTTCGAACGCGGCAAAAAGGACGTCTCTGCGGCTTTCACTTCCTGAGATACAGTGAGGTTTCCCAAATGGGACAGTGGCGATTTCTCCGCTCCGGGTGGATGAATACAACTGGTTTCACTACAGCAGGCTTCAGGGGCAAGAGTGTCACAAATGCAGCATAACTTGCAAAGGTTGTTGCCTTGGCAGGGCAACACGGTAACCCTGTTTATGGTCCGGTCCTGGCGCACTTGTCTCACTTCAGACCTGGGAACGCCAAGTGTACAAAATTCGGTGTGAGGGTGCCGTGGACAGAGCTAGCAGTATACCAAGTTTCGAGGGCCTCCTCAAAACGGCAGCGGTGACAGAGCAAAGGACCTGATCAAGCTGGTCAGTCCACTGGATGACCCAGGGACACTTCCAAGAAATCTTACTTGCAGGTTTTAATGAAGGTGCCGAGAATAGTTGGTCCCACTATTTTAATGGCAGACCTTCTAGGATGACCAGATGCAGAGGGGTCCCACGGGACGACAGCAGGCTCAGGGTGCCAAACCCTCCAGCGGGTCACCAGCAGTTAGTCAACTCAGCTTCGTAGTTTCCGGATACTTGGATCCTATCCTTTGTTCAGTGAGAACTCCATAGATCGACATGGTATGGGTGTTTTTGGCTTCTTCTTATCCAAAGTTCACTTCGTGCCAAAACGAAGAGGGCCCAATGGTAGATCTGCTCACAAACACACATTCCATACATGGACCAATGACGGACCACGTTGGTCCCAGTAATTCATGGCACTCCAGACTCTCTGCCACCCAGGATGTGTATTGGGGACCGACACTCCAGCCCACAACCTGGAGGAACACACACAATGCATGCAGCAGCCCGCAAAAGCTTGGAGTTTTGCGGGAAATTGCATATCCAAATAAGGACTGCCCCGGGTTGGCTCAACCTGGGGAAGGTGAGGGGGGCAAGATGGCCAAAGGACAGGACAAAGAACCTCGTGGCATGGCCATTTTGGAGCCAGGCCACCTATTCGTGCCAAACACAGTTAACATAGCAGAAAAGGCTTAAAAATAATGCGAAAAGATATCTGCCACCACTCCTGTTCATGACACTTCTGCATATCAGGAGTGTCTAGGGCCTTTGGAAAATGACTACAGACTCAAGTACCCTGTACTGGAAGTTACATTGTGCATTTGTTACATGGTGCAGAAAGGTTGCAACATGGGAAAAGGACTAAGGGAAACAAAGTCTCCCAGTACTGACTGTCTTAAGGGCATATCAGTTTCCCCATAAAATGTGAGCAAAAGCCCAGAGGAGTACAGCTAAAGGCTGTGCTTCTCTGCCAAAGTCAGTCTATGGTGTTTAAACAGCAGCAAAAGGTTTGGGGGTTTACACATGGAGAGAAAATGACATACAGTTATTAAATCTTTCCTAACTCTTGCCTTTCCCAGACTAAGAACAGGGGGAACTAATCCACCCCTGGATGAGTTTCTTGTTCAGGTTGGTTAAACATTCTGCACAACCCATCAGCATTGCTATGTTGGGCACCTGGCCTATGCACAATAGTGAAGTCAAAGCCTTGCAGATTTATAGACCACCTAATCAACTTCGGATTCTCTCCCTTCATGTTCATTAGCCACTTTAAGGGCTTATGGTCAGTTTGCACAGTGAAGTGGGTCCCATAGAGGTAGATCCTCAACTTCCTTAGGGCCCACACAACAGAGAAACATTCTTTCTCCAATGTGGACCATCTGAGTTCTCTGTCCTTAAGCTGGCAACTAATGAAGCCAATAGGGTGTTCCTTACCCTTCTCATCTAATTGGGATAGTACAGCTCATTACCCAGTGTCAGAGGCATCTGTTTGCACAATTAACGGTCTTTGGTAATCAGGGGCCCTGAGGATGCGGGCCTGGCACAAGTCTTTTAAGCAATTGAAGGCCTTCTCACACTCTTCAGACCAAGTTAACTTCTTGGGTTTCTGAATGTAAGCGTCCCCAAAAACGCACACCCCTTAGTGAGAGGCAATAACGGACACATCCCAGGAGTGAATGAGACCAGGACCAAGTGTGGGTGAGATCAAAAGGGTTTTTATCTAAACCAATATAGGGCATGCAAAGGACTCTGCAAACTCCGAAAGCACTCTGTCTGACAATAGCAAAGACAGTCCTACTTATTACAAAACTACGTCATGCATGACAATCGCTATAGGGGGCACACCGTCTTAGGGATTGGGTGGTGATGGCTAGGTGGTATACATTGTATACAGTTGCTGCTCCAGGATTGGCGGACGTCCGTGCGGTGCCACGCGGGGTGGATGGGTCAGCTGGGCTCATCAGGGTGGAATGCTGGCCCGGACATGACTTGTAGTGATGATAAGTGGTGACTCTGATACTTTGCCCTTGTGGCCAAACATTCATATTCATTCATCATGCTATACAGTTTCAGTTGTCTTGTAACTCTTGTAATACATTGACCTCAGATCGAGAGGGAGACAGGGACATTGATATATAATAGGAAGTACCCCAATACATCTGTTGGAAGGACACCTTAGGTTCAAACACGTTAAACCATGAGTCCATGTGTGGGGACATGGGCACAGGAGGGGTTACTTGATCGTCCGGTCGGTGAGGGATGGTATTACGATCTGTTGGTACAGGGGTGGGCGCCCCCCTTCGAGGGCCATTAGCTTGGGTTGAACAGGGATACCAATGGGCCATGGGGGGCATGTAACCGGCGCCCGGGAGAAGGTGGGATTTAGGACCAGGTAGCTCGTAATTCATAGAGTCAGGCTGTGGCGGCCTCTGACATGGGGGAGGTGGATGCTTGAAGCAGGTCCAGCAAGATTGGGAGGGGCAGCGAGGTTGTGCTGTTCGAACACCAGCTATCCCCGGCAAGCCTGGGAGGGAGGAGGGGAGAGACGACCTTGCAGCTCTGAGCCTGTCTCCCTGCACAGAGCAGTGTATCGTACCATTTGGCAAGGGGCAGGTGACAACACTTGGGGGCTTCTGGGTTGTGCACATATATTTACATTAGTAAGGATATAAGCTGGGTGACTTTGTCATTTAGCACAACATTTCATAACAGCAGTTGACATACGAACATGAGGTAGTGTTAGATTGGTTGGTGTGCAACAGAGGGCAATACATATTATTCCATGATACAGTCCCTTGGTGGGCCTTCATGCATTTCAGCGATTCATTATTACATTATGTACAGGGGCTGTCAAAAAGCTATCACATATCATATGGCCACTCTTCTACACAATAGCAGCAAACGTTGGTCAACGCGACAAATATCAGAAAAATGGTTACCACACAATACAAGGTGCCTCAGGGGTGGGCGGGGGTAAGGGCTGCAACACAGTCCAACTTTGAGGGCTTGGTACAGGGTCAGGGCATGCAGGATTGGGCTGGTTTCGGCTGCTTCCTAATGAACTCGGCCACGACTGGGGCAATGATGTACTGCGGAAGGTTAAACGACACAGTGTTTATTTTGTTCATGTCTCGTTGCTCGTGAGTACGAGCTCTCAGCGGATCTACCATGAGGTGGAGGCCAGTGGAAGTGCAGGCCTCTGTGACCGCGGTCAAGCAAGGGTCAGGCTGTGGCTTTCTATGTCTGCAAGTTGCTCTGCCTGTGTTAGGTTTTAGCGCCTTTGACAAAATGGAGTTGTCTAGTACAAAATGGTGTCTGTGTTGGGCCATATATGTGGTCGTGCAGCCTCACGTGTCGATCCGCAGCCACCTCTCCTCCCGGGCCCTGGGGCGCAGGGGCTGCCGACGAGTCATGAGTCTTCACCTGGGTAGGAGATGTAGGCTAGAGGGGGGTCCTATTGACCTGCCCTCCCCTACATTTCCCCCCTTTCGGTACTTAAGTAACGAATACCGTAATTCCCCTAGCCGGTCGCATTCTTTTTCATCCATTACTGCTTCTTTCCATGCTGGTGTCCCCTTTATTGGCATCCACGCTCTACATACTCCCCGGAGGCTTTCTCCCCTTCTAGCATACTCATCCGGCGTGCAGGTCATATATATACATTCCCCATTTCCCTCCAGGTCTACCCATACTTCTGTGTACCATTCTAGTTCCAGGGGCTCTTTTATTGTTGTATGATATAACCTATCTAATATATCCCCATCATATTATATTGCCACCATTCTGAACTTTGGTTCAGAGTTCTCACCAGTCTGTACGTGTACCTCCTGTTGCGTTCGTGCCACTCCTCTAGCGTTGCCCACTGTCACCATCATCAGTGCTCCATTGAGGACTGCGCCTGCGCAGCAGCGAAGACCCAGCTGGCACACACAAAAAATCAAGAGAAAAAACACGATGAGGGGCATCAGCATTTTGAGGGCGAGTCCCATCCAGGAAGGCACCCATGAAAAGATTTTGTCGAACCATGTGCTTGACTCTGCGCCGCCTTCTTTCTTCATGTGTTCCCCCCAAGTTGTGCACTGCGGTGATAACGTGCAAGTGTGTCCCATTATCTGCGTCTTCAGAAGGTGCGAATGTGCAACACATGCTCCCGATTTTTTGGCAAACACCTCCATCCATTCGCCTTCAACAGGTCTAGGACATACCTGTTTTGCATTGTCATTAGTCTCAGAGCCCTTAGCTCCACCTTGATCACATTGAATCCTTCTTCAGTGTCGTTTGCCAGTTGGATCAACTCCCAGCATGTGATTTGTGCCACTTTGCATTTGTTTGTGCCTGGATGCTCGGGACAAGGCAGGCGAAAAAGGTCTCTGCTGAACTGAATAACCTGTACCTGTCTGGGATCTGTGCCAATAGTTCTGAGGAGGCTTTTGATATATAGTTTGATGACCTTCATTTCTGGGATACGCCCCCTTTGATGTGGCCTTCCGACAGGGCATACAGCGGTGGCTCCTCAGTAGGTGGGGCGTTAGCTGTTAATCAGACCACTGTCCTCCTTCCTTGTCCGATGTGGCTCTCTGGGATCACCATTAGGGCTGAGTACAGCGTTGCCAGGGAACACGTGCCCCTCCATGATGGTGGGAGGTGCATGTACATCTGTTTGCCACAGACCCAGTAAGTGTCCATCAGGGCGGCTGTCCCCTTTTTCATGTCTGGTATTATTAGTGTTTTATTGCAGTTCGTGTTTCTTACCAGATAATTTTTTCCTTCTCCCAGGAAGCAAAGTTCATTTGTGATTTCTTTCTGCAGCTTGAACGGTTTTTCTATGATGCTCGCCAATGAGAGCTTGGCTATGTGTTCTGTCCAGATCGTGGTACAGTTTTTCTTGAACCATTGTAGCTTTTTGGTTGGCAACCCTTGCAGTGCTTCAGCCTTACATGTTATCACGTCATCCTTACATTTGTTTTCAGAGAATAGTGTTCCTGGTCGGGGTGAGGGCTGTACCCCCATACCAGCTGGAAACCATCCCATATCAAATAATTACCCTCCTTAAACCGTTTTGTTGCAATCTCCATAATGGTTCCATTACCTCCCCCCTCAATGGAGATAAATGCAACGGCCCAGTAAATTACGAGCCAAAACATGATAGTAAAAAATAGAATTGCACAAACAGTGAAACCACATTCATATGAATAAGTCTGCAAATCAAAATTTCCATTTCTATTCCTAATTTCCCTATCCATATCCGTTGCAGGCTGCCTGTTCATTGCCATGGTTTCTCCTACACGTTAAAACATAAAAACATATTAAGCATACAGATACATTGAAATTCACATTTCTCCATTTCTGATAGTATAGGTGAGGAGTGGAAGATAGAAAAAAGAGTGAAAGAGAAGGAGCAAGAGAGAGAGAGAGAGAGAGAGAGAGAGAGAGATTCCACTATTTACATTTTCCTTTTAAATTTTAACACATGTTAAATATACTTGTCATATATTGTCATTCATTATTCTTGTACATTATGCAGAGACATTCAGTGTGGCTATTTTGTCATTGTTCTACTCTTGTGCTTCTAGTACATTTTCACCTTCTGTGCTATTCACCTGTGTGACTCTGTCATGAGCCCTTCGGATGTCTGTCAAATGTATCCAATATCTCAGGCCCTTTACCTTTACAGCCGTGGACGTGCAATACACCACTTCGTATGGGCCATGAAAATTTGGGGCATTCCACCTACGTACAAAGCTTCTGACATAAACCATGTCTCCTGGCTCTAGCTGCCCTGTTGGTGTTTCTATTTCTTTATCTGATGCATCTGATTCTCCCTCGCCAGTGAATGGTGGTGCGAGCTTCCTTGCTATCATGCGGGCTGCTTTAGTAAGTTATGTCAGATACTCATTAAATTCTTCTCCCAGTACAGTTGTGCTCCTGTGGGTGTCAGAATGCCTGCAAAGGGGTGAGTTTGCTGTGTGCATTCGTCTTCCTGTCACAATTTCATGGGGTGACAGATGGTGGTCCTTGCTGGGCTGATTTCTCAGCTCGAATAGGGCCAAGGGGAGACAGTACACCCAATTCTTTTTAAGAGTGAAGCAAAGATTTGAGAGCCTCCTTTTCAGTAGGCTGTTTATTTTTTCCACTACACCGTTACTTTGCGGGTGATAAATCAAGCACAATTTGTGTTTTATGCCCAACATTGATGTTACTTCCTTAAAGAGATCATTAACGAAGTGCGTGGCATTGTCTGAGTGAATTACGTCGCAAATTCCCCAGCGGGGGAATACCTCTCTCACCAGAAACTTTGCAGTGCACTTCGGATGTGGACGTGGACATGGTCCTGCCTCGACCCACCTTGAGAAGGGGCACACTACCACTATGATGTACCTAGCTCCATTGCACCTTTCCCCCATGTCTGCATAGTCAATATGCAGCTCTCTGAATGGGCCTATTGGCTTGGGTATTGTCCCTCTGAGTGTTCTTAGAGTCATGCCTGAATTGTATATCTGGCACATTGTACATTCCATTGCCCATTTTGAAAGTTGTTCTTGCAACCCAGGGAAGAACCAGTGTTCTTGTATTTCTGCAGCAATGTGTTGTTTTGCATTGTGTGTGGGAAAATGCAATTGCTGGAATGCCACTTCTAATAATAATTTAGTAGGCATGATCACCTTTCCTGTGTTGTTTTGTCACCACAATAAATCAGTGGCTGACTGGCTGCATCCCCTCTTCTCCCACAGTTCTTTTTCCTCTTCTGTTGCTCCTTCTTGCAGCTCTAATATTTGTGATACTGGCATAGTGTTGTAACCGTCTGGGAGGTCCTCCACTGTTTCCTTCTTCCCTAAGTACTCAAATGTCCTTTCTTTTACAAAATCGGATGCTTCTTTGGCGGCAGCGTCCGCTGCTGCGTTTCCCAAAGAGACAAAATCGGTGTTGGTAGTATGGGCTTGGCATTTCACTATTCCCACTGCAGTGGGATCTTTCAATGCTTCTATAAGTTCTTTCAAGAGTTCTGCATGTTTCACCAGGGACCCATCAGCCCTATTAAACCCCCTTCTCCCCCACCTTGCAAGTCCACCATGTTCTGTTGTGGTCATGTATGCTGAGTCTGTGTAGATTGTGACTGCACACCCCTTTGCAGCATGCAGCACTTCAATCAAGGCTAAGAGCTCTGCCGCTTGTGCTGAGGAATGGGCGGGCAGGCACTACTGTATTAGCACCTCATACTCACCTTCTTCCAATCGCACAACAGCCACCCCTACATGTTTTTCTCCTGTCTCTGAATTTATGGAGGCTGACCCGTCTATGAAAAATATTTCACCTTCAGCTAGTGCGTTTTCACTCACTATTATTGCCCCACTTTCCTCTCCTTGGAATTATGTTGCACAGTCATGTGCTTGTATGTCCTCCACAGTGCAAGGTTCTGAAATGAATCTAGCAGGGTTGACTACCTCACATCTCACTACATGTATGTTGGCGCTTGATAGGATTACTTCATATGCTGTGGCTCTTTGTGTGGTCAATGTGCTTTTTGATCTTTCTAGTATTGCGAACAACGTATGTTCCACATACAATGTCACTGAACACCCCATTACTATGGTGGCGCTTTTCTCGATGGTGAACACGGCAGCTGCGAGGGCCTGTTCGCACGTGAAGTTTCCCTGCATTACTGCATCTAGTGTTCCACTGTAGTATGCCAGAGGCTTGTGCCCCAATGATTTTTTTTGCGTTAAGACTGCTGTCATGAGTGTTCCCTTGCAATGTGAGAACAGGTAGATCTCCCGTTCATAGTCTGGGTTCGCGAGTACTGGTGCACTTGATATGAGTTCTTTGAGTGAGGTGAATGCGTTGCACACTTCTGAGTCCCACTGGATGTCTGTATTTTCATACTGTGCTTCTTTGAGTGCCTGAAGCAAGGGGTGTGTGTATGAAGCATAATCTAAAATCCATGCACGGCAGTAGTTGCATATCCCTAGGAATTTTTGCATGTCCTTCACTGTTTTTGGTCTTCCTACAGCTGAAATTGCCACTACTCTGTCTGGAATTATTCTCTTGCCATCTTTTGAAATCAATTGCCCCAGGTACAGTACTTCACGTTGATAGTATTGCAACTTTTCCTTGTCAACCTTGTACCCCTTTTGGGCTAGTAATGTCAAAATGGCAATGGAGTCTTTTCTACAGTCTGCTTCGTTTTGACTGCAGATCAGCAAATCATCCACGTACTGGATAATCATGCTTTCTGACGTCATGTTTCCAAGATCTTCAGGCAATATTCTGTTGAATATGCTGGGGTTTTCACAATAACCCTGGGCAATCTGCAGTGTTCGTACCTCCTCCCCCCTAGGGTGAATGCTGTCAGGTATCTGCACTCTTCTGCGAGTGGTATTGAAAAGAATGCATTCTTCAAATCCACCACGGTGAAGTGAGATGCATCTTTTGGGATACTGCATAGAATAGATGCAGGATTTGGGACCAAAGGGAACTCTTTCTGAATGACGTCATTAGTGGGCGTAGATCTTGGATCATACTCCATGCCCCACCTCTTGCTTTTTTGATGGGGTAAATGCATGTGTTACATGGGGAGTTTGAGGGTACTATTATCCCCTGTGCCAATAGTACGTTTATTGTCTCCTTTATCCCTTCTTCTGCTACCCGGGACAGGGGGTATTGTTTTATTCAGGGCAGTATGGCTCCAGGCTTAAGGTTAATTTTCACTGGAGTGACCCCGTGTAGTAGCCCTACGTCATGTGGACCTGCTATCCATAACTGGCAGGGCACGGATTGCATGTCATCATTGAAAAACGATGGTGGGGCCCCCACTACCACCATTAGCTGTACTGGCACCTGCCTCTGCTGTATCATTATTTCACAAGGGATGGCTATCTCCATTATGATTTCTCCATCACTCTCTGAGTCTGTGAAAAGCTCCTCGTCTGACAAATCTTGAAGTGAAATGTCGGCGTTTATGCATAACACTGTACGCCACTCGCACCCGTGTATGTCCACTGAAATTACAGCTATTCTTTTGGCTGAGATTTGTACTGCATGTATGTCCAGTGACATGACTTTCCCTGGCACTATCTCTGGGCGGGCTATTGGATGAAAAACAAATTCTGCTGGCACCCTCCACTCCAGCTTTTTTAACTCTGGGACCACCCGGGCCAATGTTTTTAACCCATGGAGGAACATATCTGGGTCCACCGGTATGCCGCGCACCTCTGGGCATGTTGCTCGCGAATATATCACTAGCATTACACAAATGGAGCACGTCCCTGGGGTTGAGCAAACAATCCCTCCTCTTTTGGTACACAAAATAGTCATGTTAAGTTTGCTGAGAAGATCCCTCCCCAGTAAGTTGACAGGGGATTGCTCATAAAACAATAGGGGTGCCCTCACTGTTTTTCCCCCGACTGTTACATCCAAATCTTCGGTGTAAGGAACTTTGACCACCGCCCCAGAGAACCCCTGCGTCTCCAATTTACAATTAGATAGCGGAAACCGGCCTTCACGTATACATGACTTCTCGGCTCCAGAATGTACCATAAAGATGAATTGCTTATTCCCTATATCTGCCCCTATCAATGGTTCCTCAGTTGCATTGACGGTTGTCGATAGGATTGGCCACGCAAGTGCTCCCTGTGGGCTGTCCTATGCTGGGTGTCTTTTCATTCCCCCTTGGCTGAAAACGTTACCTGACACTACCGCTACTCCTCCGTATAGGCTAGGTGCGCCGTTCGGTGTCGTGGTGAAGGGTTTGATTTGTGTGTAGGGGAGGTGTTCACTACTTTGTGGGTGTTGTTGAACATTATGTGGTTGTTCGCTATACTGCTCTTGTCCTCTTTGCTCTTGCTGTTCTCTCCCCCATCCCGAGGCAATCCATATGGGCTCCCGAGATGGGGATATCCACAATACTGATCATCTTGGTAAGCTGGGTTCGGTCTGCTTCTACACCTGCGTGAGAATTGTCCCCACCTCCCACAATTCCAACAGTTTCCTTGCCCCCCTGGGTCCTTGCCCCCCATTTCCGCCATTACCTCCATAGCCCTGTCCACCTCCTTGGCGCCCCCTGTACCGACCTCTCCTATTGCTGGGGTGCCACACTTCCCACTGCTGCCCTCCGTAGTCCTCCTGTCCATTCCACTGTCTTTGCCCGTTGTCTCCCCTGTATCGCTACCAGTCCCTCCTCCTCCTCTGCGTCTCTGTCATGGAGGAGTGCTGCTACAGCTGCAGTGACCTTCACTAGTTTTGTTTGTATTAGTTTAGCTTCATCTGCCAGCCTTTTTTGTACCACCTCCTTCTCCCTCTCTTTGATTATTTTGCAATGGTGAACTATTATGCTATGTATTTCTGGCCATCCTTTCGCCTCTATCCCTGCTATTTTGTCAAGCGATTTTTGGAATTCTTTCGGGAGCCCCCTCTTTATTATGAAAAAAAATAAGGATGTTGATTGGTCATACGGCGTGCCTGTTTCAGCACTCCACATCTCCTGCACCCTGAAAATGTAATCCATAGCCTCTTCCCCATCATTTATGGTGCATTGCATCACTGACTGTAAATATGGCGTGTCTGGGAATGTTTCCCTCAATGCGTCCCAAACTCGCGCTCGCACTTTATTGAAAGCAGTGCCATCATGTCTGTCACTGTCCAATGTTATTCCCGGGAAACCTGCGTTTGCCCACACCCAGTCTGATTGCTCTCCTACTGCTGACACAAGTAAACTCTTGACATCTCCATAGCCAGGGGTACTCCCGCGGTATGCTTCTTGAAGGCATATATCCACTTACTGGCTCCTCCGGATAGCGGGGGGAATGATTTTAGTAAATTAGCCTTATCCATTTGTGCCCACGGTATGTAATTTGGTCTTCCTGCCCCCGATGTATCAGTGGGAGTTGTAGGCGTCCCTTGCTTCCTCTCCCAATACTCATCTTTGACCCTTTCTTTCACACCAGGCCATCCTTCCCATCCTGTTCCTTAATCTCCCTGTCCATTCTTGTTCCATTGCTCTTCCAAATGGTGTCTCCTCAAACTCTACTAAATCACCTCCCGTGGCCATTTCTAATCTCCCAGCTTCTTGCTCGGCCTCTTCTATATCACACCATAGCTCTTCTCTCCCTTCGTCCGCCACTTCTTCCCCCTCTGCACTCCCTCCAAGGTTGTGTGCTCCCAGCTCTGCTATCCTTGTGGGCTCCTCCTGTATCCTGAATAGTATCTCCCCCTTTTTCCACCCCTCCTCATTTGATTTATCTAGGGTGTGTGATCGGGACAATCGCTCTGATCTTGTCGTGCCTGGCTCACTTTGTTCACATATGCTTTGTATCCTTGATAGTCCTTCTCTGGCTATTGAGAGTTGTGTATCTAAGTCTTCTGTTAGTTTACATATGTTCACTGATGGCGTACTCATCTGCCCACTTGTTCGGGGACAATCATATGGTGGTGGTGCTGTTTGTCGTGCTGTGGGGGCAGGGGTGCTGGTGGTCACATATGTGGGGTCACTATACCCTTCAGCAGGTGCAGGCTTATTCAAGAGTGGATACAATCGGGTTACCTCCACCGATCCCTCTTTCCTTTGTCCTCTTTACCACCTTCTGTCCTTGCTGATGGGGTGGCAGTGAGGGCAGGTTGATCGAGTGTGGTCTCTATTTTCTTCGGTGGGGGTATCTCCTCGAATAATCGCCACAGATCTAGTATTTCTCTCCTGTTATGAAAGTTTTTTCCCTTGTATTTTAGGAATATGCAGGTGGCCACCATATCCAGAACGCTCTTATCAAAGGACCCTCTTTGTGGCCAACCCTGGGGAGACCCTCCCCCCTCAGCTCTGTGACCCACTGGTCGTGGTACTTAGTTATTCTTTCCGAATGTCCCGGTAAACTTCTACAAATGTACGCTAAAGGTGTCTTTGCCCCCATGTTTAGACCATTGTACTCTATTCTCTTAAATCAATCTCTTCTATCACTTTACGTGTGTAACTGCATATTTGGGGCTCTACTCACTGTCGTTCCTAACGATCAACTTATAGTTTTACTCAACCAAAAACATTTATTTGTCAAATCTTACCAGGTCACACTTACATTGACCACAACACCTGGAAATCACCTAAATCAGTATTAATATATATAGACAATCGATTGCAACAAATCAGAAACACACAATGTGCACAACATACGACAGACATTCATCATACTTCAGCATACAGGCACAGCATTTACCCTCCCTGCATGGCCCTTCGCCTTTCTCTATGGCGACACCCCCTAACCCTCACACAACTTCTTTTGTTTATTTATTTATTTTATGCGGACCTTGTTTTACCCCAAATAAGAAGGAGAAGAGAAAGAAAGACTAGTTCTAACTTATTTACCGTGTCTCTTTACTTAGACACCCTCAATTTATTTTTCGATTGTTTTACTTATTCCCAGTACTAGTCGAGATAGCACTACGCGGCGCCGCCTTCTACGCCCTTGCAGAGTTAGGTTCCTGTCCTCTTTTCCCTTTTTCACTTTTGTATCCTAATGGCCATATGCAAAGAAAGAGAAAGTATTAGAAATTGAAAGTCTCCTCTATGTCCCCAACTTATTTCCCCTTGTCCTCTTGATTATTTCCCCTTTTAGTATCGCTCACACTTAATACTCATGTGCCCGTCTTGATCTGAGACTCTCTGGACTTGGTCCGTCCAAGCGGAGCGGCCTCACACTCAATGGCACCACTTGGCTCCGGCGAGTGGTACTAAGGGTTTTTTCAAACGGGACCCGTACCCTCTCGCCCTAACTGCATGCGCACTTCTCTGCGTACCAGTTGCCGTAGGTGGGCGGCTCTGTTGAGCGGGCACGCCGTGCGTCTCCACTGCGACCGGGGCCGTCTCGTGCCATGGGGACAATTATTAAAATAAATCATGTCTATGGGGTCACCACTGAATGTAAGCGTCCCCAAAAACACACCCTTCCCTTAGTGAGAGGCAACACCGGACACACCCCAGGAGGGAATGAGACCAGGACCAAGTGCGGTTGAGAGCAAAAGGGTTTTTATCTAAACCAATATAGGGCATGAAAAGGACTCTGTAAACTCTGAGAGCACTCTGGCTGACAATAGCAAAGACAGTCCTACTTATTTGTAAAAGTATGTCATGCATGACGCACGCTATAGGGGGCACATCGTCTTAGGGATTGGGTGCTGATGGCTAGGTGGTATACATTTTATACAGTTGCTGCTCCAGGATTGGCAGACATCTGTGCGGTGCCAAGCAGGGTGGATGGGTCAGCTGGGCTCATCGGGGCGGAGTGCTGGCCCGGACATGACTTGTAGTGATCATAAGTGGCGACTCTGATACTTTGCCCTTGTGGCCAAACATTCATATTCATTCATCATGCTGTACAGTTTCAATTGTCTTGTAACTCTTGTAATACATTGACCTCAGATCAAGAGGGAGACAGGGACATTGCTATATAATAGGAAGTACCCCAATACATCTGTTGGAAGGACACCTTAGGTTCAAACACGTTAATCTCATGAGTCCATGTGTGGGGTCAGGGCCACAGGAGGGGTTACTTGATCGTCCTGTCGGTGAGAGATGGTATTACGATCTGTTGGTACAGGGGTGGGCGCCCCCCTTTGAGGGCCATTAGCTTGTGATGAACAGGGATACCAATAGGCCGTGGGGGGCATGTAACTGGCACCCGGGAGACGGTGGGATTCAGGACCAGGTAGCTCTTAATTCATAGAGTCAGGCTGTGGCGGCCTCTGACATGGGGGAGGTGGATGCTTGAAGCGGGTCTATCAAGATTGGGAGGCGAGGCTGTGCTGTTCGAACACCAGCTATCCCCGGCAAGCCTGGGAGGGAGGAGGGGGAGACGACCTTGCAGCTCTGAGCCTGTCTCCCTGCAGAGGGCAGTGTATCGTACCATTTGGCAAGGGCAGGTGACAACACCTGGGGGCTTCTGGGTTGTGCACATATATTTACATTAGTAAGGATATAAGCTGGGTGACTTTGTCATTTAGCACAACATTTCATAACAGCAGTTGACATACGAACATGAGGTAGTGTTAGATTGGTTGGTGTGCAACAGAGGGCAATACATATTATTCCGTGATACAGTCTGGCTCCAGTCCCTTGGTGGGCCTTCATGCATTTCAGCGATTCATTATTACATTATGTACAGGGGCTGTCAAAAAGCTATCACATATTTTATGGCCACTCTTCTACACAATAGCAGCAAACGTTGGTCAATGCGACAAATATCACAAAAATGGTTATCACACAATACAAGGTGTCTCTGGGGTGGGCGGGGAAAGGGGTGCCACACAATCCAACTTTGAGGGCTTGGTTCAGGGTCAGGGCATGCAGGATTGGGCTGGTTTCGGCTGCTTCCTAATGAACTTGGCCACGACTGGGGCAATGATGTAATGCGGAAGGTTAAACGATACAGTGTTTATTTTGTTTGTTTGTGTCTGGTTGCTCGTGAGAACGAGCTCTCAGCGGATCTACCATGAGGTGGAGGCTGGGGGAAGTCCAGGCCTCTGTGAACGCGGTCAAGCAAGGGTCAGGCTGTGGCTTTCTATGTGTGCAAGTTGTTCTGCCTGTGTTAGGTTTTAGTGCCTTTGACCAAATGGAGTTGTCTAGTACAAAATGGTGTCTGTGTTGTGCCATATATGTGGTCGTGCAGCCTCACGTGTTGATCCGCAGCCACCTTGCCTCCCGGGCCCTGGGGTGCGGGGGCTGCCGACGAGTCATGAGTCTTCACCTGGGTAGGAGATGTAGGCTAGAGGGGGGTCCTATTGACCTGCCCTCCCCTACATTTCTTTGGAGTATTGAGAGCAGTCAAGGGGCAGCTATGGTGCCATAGTCTGCCATGAAATCTCTGTAGTACCCAGTGAGTCTTAAAAAGGTTCTCACTTGGGTATGAGTAGTAGGGGTAGGCCAGTCTTGTACTAGTTGAAATTTACTGGGTAGAAGCTGTATCCTCCCTCCACCTACTTCATGTCCAAGGTAGACCACTGATCCTTGTCCAATCTGGCTCTTACTGGCCTTGATGGTCAAGTGGGACTACTGAAGAGCCTGTAACACAAGCCTAAGGTGTTTCACATGGTCTTCCCAGGTGGCACTGGAAACTGCTATATAATCCAGATATGCAAGACATAATTCATCCAACCCATTCAACACATGATTCACAAGCATCTGGAAAGTAGCAGGTGCATTCTTCAACCCAAAAGGCATTACCCTGAACTGGTAAAGACCCTCTGGTGTTTAAATAGCTGTCTTCTCCTTAGCATGTTCTGCAAGAGCTATTTGCCAATAGCCTGGAGTGAGATCAAATGTGATGTGGTATTTGGAGGCACCCAAAGTGGTGGTCGGTCAAAATCTCGAAAAAAAAATCTCGACTAACAATAAGGTCGAAAAAAAAAGACAGAAAAAAAAAGTTGAATTTCTTTTTTTTGAATTATATATTTATTTTGGGGTCCGGGATTAAATAAAAAATGGTAAAAACAAGGGTAGTTGGGGGTGTCCCCCCATTTTGAATAAAAAACGTCATTAAAAAAAATGCAACATTTTTTTTTTTCGGCCTTTTTTGAGATTTTTTTTTTCGAGATTTCTTTTTTCGGTCTTATGACCATAAACCACCCAAAGTATCCACCAGCTCATCTGTTCTAGGCAAGGGGTGTGCATCTGTCTTGGTGACAGCATTCAGAGCCCTGTAATCCACGCAGAACCTCAACTCAGAATTGCCTGCTTTTGGAACCAAGACCACTGGGCTGGACCTCTGTCTTAATGTAAGACCTTACTTTGTCTGACATTCTGTATCCCCTTCATTTGATAGGTACACTGTCTCCTGTGTCAATGTCGTGTTTGCACCAAGGTGTCAAAGCAGGGGACTGTGAAAACAAGGGGAGAAATTGCCTAAGCAAACTTTTCACCTCTGCTTGTTGACCAGAAGTCAGGTGAGGGGCCACATGGACACCCTTAATGGAGCTGTCTGAATGATCGCTTTGGAACAGGTCAGAGAGAGGTTCTGGCTCCTCTTCCTCAACATCTGAAGCCAGCAGTAGTGCAGCAATTTCAACTGTTGGGATGAAAGCCTTCAGCCTATTCACATTGAACACTTTTGGAGCATGTCCAGCCCTTCCAAGGTCCACTAAATAGTTGACCTCACCCAGTGACTCCACCACTGTATAAGGGCTTGACCAATTGTCCTGCAAGGCTCTAGGCCTTACATGATTCATGATCAGGACATTCTGACCAGGTGTGAAATTGATGGGGGCAGCCTTCTGGTCGTACCAATGTTTCACCAGAGCTTGTCCTGCCTTCAGCTTCTCACTAGCTAGGCCCATCAGGAGTACCATCCTGTTTCTGAGCCCTAGCACATAGTCCATTATGTTGATAGTAAAAGGGGGCGTGGGCATCTTCCATCCCTCCTTGACTATGGCCAAGGGTCCCCTTACAGGGTGACAAAACAGAAGTTCAAAGGGGCTGAAGCCAACACCCTCTTGTGGTACCTCTCTGGAAGCAAACAGTAAGCATGGTAACAGAAGATCACATTTTCTTCTTTGAGTTTCGTCCAGAGCCCCAATCATGCTCTCCAAGGTTCTGCTAAACCTTTCCACAAGACCATTTGTCTGTGGGTGGTATGCTGTCATGACTCACTGGGCTCGCCCCTTCTGGAGATCGTGGTCAACACAGCACCGTCTTGCGTCATCCATTTTTCCTCCCAACATGGCGACCAACGTCCCTCCAGCTGCATCAGCGGTCTACTTCCGAGATCCAGTCTTCGTCATGGTAGATATGCGCCAGATTCGAACTCTGCAGCGCATCTCAATGCTATACTCAGAGCTCAGTGCGTCTGTGTTTCTCATAGTTTTCCAAACCCCCTGTTCAGGCAGCCTTCTCTCCTTCCCGTTCCTTACCACCTTGCTGCCACCTCCCGCTCTCTCTCCCTAGATTCTTGCACTCAGGAGTTAGCGTGCTTCCAGGACTCCTACCTTCCTGGTATCTCTGCCCTGTCCCCCCCAGGATTCCTTCCGGCATTGTCTCTCATTCTGACCTCTTTTCGGAGGGTGCCCTCAGGTGCCTGTCGATCCATCCCTGGCTGGCAGGGTGGCGTCTGGAGACGTGCGCCCTTATCTCTGAGAGAATCGCACCAAGAAAAAGGACAAGTCTCCTGCGACCAAGATGAAGACTTCCAAGTTCAAACAGGTGAGCCCTGGGTTACCTCCTGACAGTTTGAGATGCCCAGAGCCTGATATAGATTCCGGAATGGAGGCTACAATACAGGATCTCTTGCGAGGAATGCAGGAACTATCCACTGAGGTTCAAAACCTCAAGGCAGGGAACGCAGCCCTGAAAAAGTTAGTCCTGTCCAGAGATTCAGTCCTACAGGAAAGCGTTATGACAGGCAGTGTGGTTGAGAAGTACGATGGGACCCCCAAGACTCTGCAACCCTTCCTTTATTCCTGTTTGGTTCATTTTACTTTTAAGCCCTACTATTTTTCTACCTCTCGTGCTAAAGTAGGGTTTGTTATAGCTCAACTTTTGGGAAACACCCTTGCTTGGGCTACGCCCTTGGTGTCTGCCAAAGATCCACTCCTGATTGACTATCACGGATTCATCATTGCCTTTAAAATGATGTTTGATCGGCCAGATCCGGTTTATCCAGCCCAGGAAAAACACATGGAATTTCACCAAGGCAGTCAGGACATGCTAACATATGTTACCCGATTTAAACAATTGGCTAAAGAAGCGGACTGGAGTACAGAAGCCTGCTTCACCGTGTTATGCCGATGGCCTCAATGAAGAAGTCAAAGATGAGCTGGCTAGGGTAGCTCGCCCAAGTTCCTTCCAGGCCCTGTTGGATCTCTCACTTCAGATAGACTTTCTTATCCAAGAAAGAAAGGCAGAAAAGAAGAAAACACACAGCTCTTGTCAGAAACCAACTCCTGTGTACCGAGCTCCCAAGAAGCCCCTCAATCATCTCCATCGGAGCCGAAACCTATGCAATTAGGAGCGCCACGTGAGCCCATCACCTCAGAAGAACGGACTTGCAGGATTAACAGTGGTCTCTGTATGCACTGCACCTCTGAAAAGCATATGTTAAGGAACTGACCGATAGCCCCTCCAAGACGGTCGGGAAACGCCAGCTCCCGATCCTGAATGGAACCCAGTGTCAGGAGAAAGAGAATCTCTCCGCTCTTTCAGCCTTAATGAATCCAACCTTCAGATCCTCCCTGGTGATTCTTCAAGTCACACTCACTACCCATACTGAAGAAGTTATTCCAGCCCTGGCCTTGGTTGATTGTGGGGCCATGGGCATCTTCTTTGATGACGAATGGGCCAGACAACAGGGGTTACCCAGGGAATCCAAGGATGTGGTGCAAGCTGTTGAAGGAATCAATGGACGCCCTTTGTCCTCTGGATCTATAACCCATCGGTCCACAGAACTTCTGCTCTCTATAAACAATCATCAGGAGATCCAGCATTTCAATATCATAAGGGCAGCACATATTTCCGTGGTTTTAGGCATGCCCTGGCTAAAACAGCACAATCTTTAACTGGAGAGCGGGGTCCTTGTTCTTGGGATCAGAGCACTGTCTATCATATTGTTTGTTTCCCAAGTCATGTCTTAAGTCAATTCCTATCAATGAACCTCACGATCACAAGAACATTACTGTATCCAACATTACCCAAGTCCCTAAGGCCTACTATCAGTTCTCGGATGTATTTTCTATGGTTATAGTACAAAACTTGCCTCCCCATAGACCAGAGGTCTGCGCCATCAATATTGTTCCAGATGCAGTCATTCCCTTTGGACGGATGTTCATCCTATCTGAGTCAGAAAAGAAAGCCCTACAAGTGTATCTAGATATTAAACCTGGCAAATGGAACTATCTGTCCTTCCAACTCACTGGCTTGCGCTTCCTTGTTCTTTGTTCCCAGAAAAGACTGTAAATAACTCTGACCTTGCCTGGATTATAGGGGGTTGAACTAATACACCGTAAAAGATCGGTATCCTCTGCCGCTCATTTAAGATATCCTTGAAGCCCTTCGTGGATCAGTAATGTTCACCAAGCTAGGTTTGAGGGGGGCTTACCATCTGATTAGAATCAAAGAGGGCAACAAATGGAAGACCGACTTTAGGACTCCCTTTGGTCACTTTTAATACCTTTTCATGCCCTTTGGACTCTCCAATGCTCCCGCTGTGTTCCAGCGCTTCATAGACCAGTCGTTTTTCTGACATGTTGTTCCTGTTTGTGAATGTCTAACAAGAGGACATCCTAGTGTATTCCAAAGACCAGACTGCACATCAGAAACATGTTACACAGGTACTGCAATGCTTGCGGGAACATCAACTGTTCGCCAAACCAGAGAAATGTATTTTTCATGTGTCCACCGTGTGATATCTGGGATTTGTCAGAAGACCTTTAGGAATAGCAATGGACCCATCCAAAGTCGTTGCTATCACCTCCTGCCCCATTCCTTCCACGATCAAACAGATCCAATCCTTCTTGGGCCTTGAAAATTCCTATAGGAAATTTATACCGACGTTCTCATCTATTGTTCAACCCATCATGTCCCTACTGAAGAAAAACACCTCCTTTCAGTGGGGGCAAAAAACAGGACAGCGCCTTTCAGACTCTAAAAGACAAGTTCACCCAGGGACCCATCCTGATTCAACCGGATGTTACCAAACCATTCCTGGTAGAAACCGATGCTTCTGAATATGCCATAGGGGCTGTGTTTAAACAGGAGCGCAAGGATGGACAAGAGCATCCCATAGCTTACCTTCACAGGACTTTGAACTCAGAGAAATACATTACTCCGTGCTAGAGAAAGAACTTCTTGCCATCCGTCAGGCCTTCGAAAAAAGGGCCTAATCTACTTTTAGGAGCTCAACACCCTGTGCAAGTAAGGACTGATCACAGAAACCTCCAGGTGTTACAGTCCATGGAGTGCAGAAATAGCAGACAGGCACGATGGGCGTATTTTTTTGCCCAATATTAGTTCCATATATAACACATTCCGGGCAAGGGGAACGTCTTAGCAGATGCTCTCTCTAGGCAACCAGATTATGCACCATATGAAGCACCACTCTTTCCCAAACCACTGCCGGATTCTGTAATTGTGGCACAAGCCAAGATACTGCTAGATGACATAAGATCTGCAACTCCCCAATCTACCCTGTGGAAGGACTATGCGGACACCAACTGGTGGACTCTGACATCTGAAAATGGATTCCTCTTTAAGGGCACGGATCTGGCCATACCTACTCATTCCCTGAGAAAAAAGATTATACACCCCTGCCACAACACCTTATTCTCTGGACATCGTGGAATCAAGGCAACTCTTTTAACCATCAAAGGGAATTTCTGGTGAAGAACATGTACGAAGATGTCAAGACCTACATCCAGACATGTTCAATGTGTAATCAAAACAAGACAGATAACAGGGAGCCGACAGGTCTCCTTCTTTAACCTGACTTGCCATCCAGACCCTGGGGTGCTAAAGCCACATATTTTATTGTAGACCTCCCTCCTTCCAAGGGGTATACTACCATTATGGTGACTATTGATCTATTTTCCCACATGGCATACTTCACCTTTTTGCCGAAATTGCCATCAGCACATAAAATGGCACGGATCTTTGTGACCTACATATTTAGATTACACGGTCTACCCACCAAGATAATATCAGACCGGGGACCTCAATACACCTCCAGGTTTTGGAAATATCTCTGCCAATTGTTGGGAATTCAGCGTGCCTTGTCTTCTGGATACCACACTCAAACTAATGGAATCATTGGGAGGGTAAACCAAACCCTCGAACAATACCTTAGATGTTTCTCCACCCAGGTCCACGACGACTGGCATTTCCTAATTTCAGTGGCAGAATTTGCCTACAATAACCCAGAACATTCTACGATTGGAACAAGTCAATTTTTTTGAAACTGAGGATTCCATTCTTCCCCCCCTACCCTTGGTTGCCCCACACTCCTGTCCGGCCCCCTCAGTGGACTCCTGGATAACCCACCTGATGACCATGCACAAGGATGTCAAGGGACACCTGGATAAAGCCCAGACAGACATAAAGAAGTATGCTGATGCCAGGCGACATCCCTCCCCGTTTTATATGGTCGGGGATAAGGTGTGGCTTTATTCCCGTTATTTTCCCAGGCACCTAAGACAAAATAATCTGGCCCCTTGATTCTATGGTCCATTTACCATAGTCAAGGTGGTCAACCAAGTAGCTCTATGACTCTGCTTTCCGGCATCATGGAAAAGAATCAACCCGGTTTTCAACTCTTTCCTTGTGAAACCATACCATCGGTCCACCAGGTCCGCTTCTCGTCCCCCTCCTGTCCTTGTCAACAACCACATTGACAATGAGGAATCCAGGATATGTGACTGTAGGTATAGGAGGGGTCGGCTGCAGTATTTGGTGGAATGGAAAGGTTATCCGCCAAGTGACCGTACATGGGAACCTGAAATCAACATCAATGCCCCCATCTGTTGCAGAGATTTCATCGGATCCACCCAGGCAAACCCAGTTGGACAGGGTTTCGAGGGGGCATGCTGTCATGACTCGCTGGGCTTGCCCCTTCTGGAGATCATGGTCACACAGCACCGTCTTGCAGCATCCATTTTTCCTCCCAACATGGCGACCAACGTCCCTCCAGCTGCATCAGCAGTCCAGTTCCGAGATCCTGTCTTCGTCACAGTAGATTGGCACCAGAGTCGAACTCTGCGGCACGTCTCAACACTCTACTCGAGCTCAGCGCATCTGTGTTTCTCCTAGTTTTCCAAACCTCCTGTTCAGACAGCCTTCTCTCCTTCCTGTTCCTTTCCTCCTTGCTTCCGTCTCCATCTCTCTCTCCCTAGCTTCTTGCGCTCAGGAGTTAGCGTGCTTCCTGGACTCTTACCTTCCTGGTATCTCTTCCCTGGCACCCTCCAGGATTCCTCCCAGGATTGTCTCTTGTTCTGACCTCTATTCGGACAGTGCCTTCAGGTGCCTGTTGATCCAGCACTGGCTGGCAGGGTGGCGTCTGGAGATGCGCGCCCTTATCTCCGAGAGACTCGCACCAAGAAAAAGGACAAGTCTCTTGTGACCAAGAATAAGACTTCCAAGTTCAAACAGGTGAGCCCTGGGTTACCTCCTGACATATGTGGATGAAAATTTATAGGTGACACCACATTCCTAGAACAACATGGCCTGCATATACTTTGACATAAAGTTGCTGCCCCTATCAGACACACCTTCTTTAGGGAAGCCAACCCTAGTAAATATGCCAAGCAAAGCTTTTGCAACTGACTTGGCAGTCACAGTCTTCAATGGGATGACCTCAGGATGCCTGGTAGCATGGTCAACAGGCACCAGGATAAACCTATTGCCTGAGGATGTTTGGGGGTCAAGGAGACCAACAATGTCAATCCCTACCCTCTCAAATGGTACTCCCACTACAGGGAGTGGTTCCCATGGAGCTTGGATTGTTGAGCCACTCTTACCAGATAACTGGAAGGTGGCACAACCCCTGCAGTGACTTTCTGCTTGCACCCCCATCTTGGGCCAGTAGAATTGCATGGATAACCTTTGCTTGGTTCTCTTGATTCCAAGATGACCAGCAAGGGGCACTTCATGTGCCAGCTGCAGGAGGAAGGGTCTTGCAGCAAGGGGAACCACCAACCTCCTATGGTCTCCTTCTGTAGACTTTGAAGGCTCACTGTGCAGGAGCCCACCTTCCTAATAAATCCTATGCTTCCCAGGAAGTTCATCCTCAAGCTAGGAGCGGGCCTGTCTCCTTAGGCCTTCCAGAGATGGGCACTCACATTGACTTTTACTGAATTCTTCTCCGTCAGGACCACCTTCCACTAACAAGTCTTTTAGTTCAGGATGGTCATTTGGATCAAATACTTCAGGCAAAACCTCTACCTCGTAAGGTTCTGCTGTTTGACCAACTACCTCTACCTCAGTGATAGGTGAGTTAGGGGGAATATTCTCTTTCCCTCTTTTGGATTTTCTGACTCCTTTAGCCTTGGGTTTCCCCTTTGGCTGGGGCATTGCAGTGGGCTTGGCCAGTTCTGCCCTTGTTTGAGACCGTGTGCAGGGTCTTTCAGCTGTGTCTCCCACAAGCCCTAAAGCTCTGAGATCATTTCCCAGCAAGACCTTTCCTGGGACTTTCTCTTGAATGCTCACTGGAATTCTAACTGCTGTATCATTCAAAGTAAGAGTTGCAGGTATTATTGGGAACATGGGATGTGGCCATGAGCCAACTTAGTGGGTAACAGAGTAGCTCTGTCAACTTCCTTTGGGTCTACCAAGGTAGAATCCACTACAGTTCAACTACACCCACTATCCCTAAGATCTGGAGTATATACCCCATTGATCAGCACACTGTCCTTAAAGTAGTGCCTGGTATTATCTGGAATCCTAGCATAAACCTCTGAGACTTTTGACTCCTAGGAACCCAAGGAAACTAAAACTAACTCGAAATCTCTTCCACTGGGGACGGAATCTGAGGAGAAGGATACCCCTGTAATCTCTTCTTCCTCAAAGGAGGAGAAGGCCAGATTAGCAGAGTGGACACCCAAGGTTTTGACCTTACATCTGGGGTCCCCCTTCACATGGTCAGATGTTCCACAAGAAAAACAAGATCCACTGGGTCTGTTTACATAGGGAGGCTTATTATAAGCAGAGTTCTGTTTTGGAGGCTGACCTCTACTACCCTGTGAGTTCTCTTGTGATTTACCCTTATTTTTCTTTTTGCGGCCCTTCTGGAAGGATGTTTTATCAGATTCCCCACCCTCCTTATCTTTGGACTTTTTCCCCTCTTCCTGCTTACTAGGATGAGTCTTGTCCTTATGGGGCACTCTACGTGACACACACAAATCTGCTGCTATGGCAAGTTTCTTAGGATCTATCTCCTTTGCATCTGCCAAATGCTGCTTAACACAGGGGAACAAGATGGAAAAATATGTTCAAGCATGACAAGACGTATCGTACCTTCAAAAGTGGAGACCTTATAACGTTCAACCCAGCCAGTCAAGTTTTTTTAAGGATTCAGTTACATAAGACACCCAAGAACCACCTTCTTTCTTTTTGTACTCTCTGAATCTCTTTAAGTATTGGGCAGGAGTCTTTGCAAAGTTTAAGATGAGAGTTTACTTCAACATTGCAAAATCTGCTCTCTCAGCTTTTGCCATTTCCATAATGGCACTGCAGCCAGAATGGGGCAGTCTGCTAAGCAACCAGGCAATTTGATCAGCATTGTCAACCTGTTGAACTTCAAATGCATTCTCAAAAGTATTCAGCCAGTCCATAATGTCATTCTTTTCATCATACACACTAAGCAGATCTTTAGCAAACCGAGCATGAGAGGAGGACCCAGACCCATGTCCAGGACCCTTAGATCAATTGGAAACTTGAAGATTGGCCAGTTCCAACTGGTGATCCCTGTCCTTCTATTTTTCTGCTTGCTCTATCTTCAGCTTGGCCATGTTAAATTCAAGCTCCTTCTGCCTAAACAGCAGTTCTTGCTTCTTGAATTCCACATGGCCTCAGCATCAGCACAGGCAAAGGAAACATTGGACATCACATCATCTAAATCCTCATGGATCCCATTGATAAGTGCAGCGACAGACTTGTCAGTTCTGCCGGTGAGAGCAGCCCCACCACCTTCTGCACTTTCCTCAGGAGCTATGGCACTGAGTTGTGACTCTTGCCATTCCATGATTCTTTGACGCATTTCCATTGTTGTGCCTTGAGCTGGTAAACCCCTCTCAGAACACATCTTTCTTAATGTTTCAGATTTAGAAGCATTTAAGGTTAACAAGGTACTTGTTTCCATACTGTTAGATAGGTCTATGGCCTTTTTCAGTTATGCTACAACAATTCACTATGTGTCCTGGGTAGAAATAACTTGAAATGCCTTCACTAGTATGCAACACTGGATACCTTCAGTCCTATCCCACCGCTGTACACCAATTTGTTAAGATGGATTTCTGAACTCTGACCTGGTGGGCAGAGGTTCAGAAGGCCAGCCTAGTTTCTTGGAACAGGGTAACCTCTGGACAAGCCAGACCAATCAAGGTAGCAATGAGTCACCCGGTCTAGAAATAACAGTGGCAGTAAACCCGCCGCCACCGGTGTTTCCAGACCAGGTGATCTCGAGTTCTGCAAGCGGGAGGTGTCATTATCGCTAGGTCTGACCTGGCAGGTTTAACACCACCCACCTGCAGGCGTACGTGGAAACAACGGCACCATCACGAGATGCTGCCGGTGTTTCCACTTCCCCATTCCCCATTGACTCCTATGGGACTCAATGGGAATGGGGATTTACCGAATTCCGCCTCAGGAATTCCCTGGTCACCAGGGTCGTAATGCCCCGGTAATTCCGGGAATCATGGAGGCGAAATGGTAATACGAGTCCGGTGGTAACCTGACGGAATTTCAGGCACGGTTACCGCCGGACTCGTAATGAGGCCCTAAGTCTCAGGAGGGGTGAGGGTGACTGAAAGACCTCAATGAGCACACAGAGCAAGGACACATACAAATTGCTCCCAGACAGGTGTTATATCAAAAATATAAACACATTTATTACAAGGCCTTTGTAACTCAAACAGACCACAGCAATACTAAGTAGATCAACACAACACTATTGATACAATGTATATACAAAACCATTGGGATCTAAAGGATTAAATGCACGAAATATGTTGACAACCTAGATGGGAAGGAAACAGGCAGTGCAGGTAGTCTTTATGTCCCTTCGACATCAGCAACACACCAAGCCCTAAGAAGAGAGGAGCGTTGTGCTCAATAGTACATGCAATGCAAGAGCACATGGTTATTCCAATGGGCAAAACAGGGTCCCTTCAGGGGTCTCTAGCAGCTCAGGAAGGTGGATGAGATGATGAAGAATAAGTTCCCACTATTCAGGGAGGACCTCCACTTGAAGGCAGAGGCAGTTCCAGAGAGCGGGATGGAGTCGCTAGTTCGCACTAGCAGTGGAAAGGAGGCGACCCTCAGGGGCCACTTGTGCATAAAAGGGGGCCCTGGTGCTAGGGGTGCCTGGTTAGTGTTGGAAGTACTCACCGGTCCTAGATGCACTCGGACCAAAACTTCTCCAGTTCAGTCCAATTCGCTTGCAGGTTCGAACGCGGCAAAAAGAATGTCTCTGCGGCTTTCCGTTCCTAAGATACAGTGAGGAATTCCAAATGGGACAGTGGCAATCTCTGTGCTCCGGGTGGATGAATCAACCTGGTTTCACTGCAGCAGGCTTCAGGGGCAAGAGTGTCACAAATGCGGTGCACTTGCAAAGGTTGTTGCTGAGGCAGTGCAACACGGTAACCGTGTATGCTCCGGTCCTGGCGCACTCGTGTCATTTCAGACCTGGGAATGCCAAGTGTACGAAATTCGGTGTGAGGGTGCCGTGATTACAGAGCTAGAAGTATACCAAGTTTTGAGGGCCTACTAGAAATGGCAGCGGTGACAGAGCAAAGGACCTGGGCAAGCTGGTCAGTCCACTGGATGGCCCAGGGACAATTCCGAGAAAGCCTACTTGCAGGTTTTGATGAAGGTGCCGAGAATAGTTGGTCCCACTATTGTAATGGGTCAAAGCATCTTCGCAGACCTTCTAAGATGACCAGATGCAGAGGGTCCCACGGGATGACAGCAGGCGCAGGGTGCCAAACCTTCCAGCATGTCACCAGCGCTTCCTGGACTCAGCTTCGTAGTTTCAGGATACATGGATCCTAGCCTTTGCTCAGTGAGAACTCCAGAGATTGACATGTTATAGGTATTTTTGGCCTACTCTTATCCAAAGTTCCCTTTGTGCCAAAATGAAGAGGGCTCAATGGGAAATCTGCTCACAAACACACACTCCATACGTGGACCAATCACGGACCATGGTGGTCCCAGTCATTCATGGCACTCCAGTCTCTCTGGCACCCAGGATGTGCATTGGGACAGACATCCCAGCCCACATCCTGGAGGCACACACACAAGGAATGCAGGAGCCCGCAAAAGCGGGCTTCTCCCTCCCTCCCTCCCTCCTTCCTTCCCTCCCTCCCTCCCTCCCTCCCTCCCTTCCTTCCTCCCTCCCTGCTTCCCTCCCTTCCTCCCTCCCTCCCTGCCTTCCTCCCTCCTGAAAACATCATGTATATAAGAATGTTTGGCTGACAAGGGGATAGGTCATGGGTGGGAGGACTGGTTAAGTCAGCTGAGAAAGGCACCCTAAATGACAGTATGCTCGTTTCTCTCTGTCTGGACAAACAGGGATAGAGCAAAAGGAAAAACGTACATGGGTTTGTATTCAGATATGTTTCCATCAAAACAAGATAATTTGGTCTTGATAAAAAAAAAAGAAACCAAAGACCTCATTTTATAAAATGTCCTCTACATTGTCTGCAGTGGCCCTGCATTTCTGCTGGATCTCTGTCATCACGTGATTCCTACGCGTCTCCAGTGCACACTGTACTCGGTAGCAGCACTGACAGGTTTTACTTCTTATTCTCCCTCTGGCCAAGCAACATAATCCCTAATATGGAATCGTAATGGTAATATTATTGCATAAAAGTCGATGCTGTGTTTACTATTATTTTCTACACTGCGCTAGTGTATGACACTGGTTTATGCTTCCCCGTTTCTCTTTGGCGGACATTTCCCTCAGCCAAGGGAGCTGTTGGGGGCCTTGACATTGAACGTGTGTTTTAGTCTCTATGTCCTTGCTGATTACCTTTCGTAATTTCCATAAATACCAGCCTGAGCCGTCTCCTCAGTAACCTTTGCTCCAAATATTGACAATGAGAATGTGCAAATATTAACATGAATCTTCCTTGCAGAATGTCAAGCAATGTTAATTGTTTGTCATACAATGTATTCATTATAAATCTCACAGTTCTCTTTTTGGTGGGCTACATCATCAATTAGGTTTAAAAATAAAATGAATGCCCTGTTAAAAAAAAAGTGAGGTGTACGTACTATGGCAGTCATTTACGCAATTCCTTAATCTGTACTACCCTCTAGCGGCTAAAGTTAAACAAAACTCGTCTTTATTTCGATATACAACATAGAACGCGACGTCCCCCTGTCAGTCGATGAAATGCCGGGATATTGATTTAAGTAGAGTAAGAAATCGACGGGGTGTTCTAACGGTCACAAAACAACATTTCGGAGCGGGGTGAGGAATACTCTGGCACGGATTTAGAATTGTATGCAGCTAAAACATCGTTTAAAAGACACGCAATCTCTGTAAGTAAAGTTGTAATCTGGCGGACTTCAACTTTCCCTGAAAGGCAGCGCAATTATGGTGAGGTAGATAGATATAATTATCCAGCCGTTAAAATAATCGACTAAAGTAAAAATATCAAATGCAAAATAAAGAAAAAGCAGCTTTAAATCCCTCGTTGTTTTTAATGCATCTATGCGTCTTATATTTTACATAATTGTATCTAATCAATACCACATATATGAAATGGATCCGGTGATTTGAAATATAAGTGCCATTGATATCTACTGGGCAGGAGCAGTACTGTCACGTCTTATATTTTATTGGACTTTTGCGGCATAGGAAATCTGGTCATGAATTTCTATCATGGCGCCTCGCCCTACTAATTAATAGCCCTGGCCTAGAATGCTGCCCTCTTCCAACGCTCTTCACCTCGTCCTAACCCCTCTGTACTGCTCGTGGAATCCACATTCCAGTTCAGCCAACCTGCCCATGGTCATGGTTTCTTTGTCGAATGTCCCCCCTTTGCGGTTACCCCAGTGTCCCTGCAGATTTCCTATTGGTGGAATGGCTGTTTTTAGTACTGAAAAAAAATACTCCCTATAAACACCAACGGTGGGCATGGTTAGGGCACGAGCAATAAGTAGGGGCAGGAAAGGGGCAGTGATAAAAGGGGAAGGGATTACAGCAGAAAATTGCTGTACTTTCTGCTTGCTTGCAATATTATAATAATCCTTTTACATACTGCTTAATTCCTAACCCCCCACTTCTAAGTGTTGTAATACTAGCTCATATTATTATTTTATTGTGTTATGAGCAAAATATGGGGCCGATTCATGGAACAATCGTGCGCCGAATTCGGTGGCGCAAGTGTGAAAAATCGACTGCACGCGTTCGAATCGCACGCAAGCGATTCATGGAAGTCTTTGTTCGTGTTTTCCAGGGAGCTGCGCTGAAACCGCGCATGGGGCATATGGGCGCACATGGGCGCACACGTCACTGCGACATCCCGAACGCCGTGCGTGATGTGCACAGCGAAAGCGCACAACGTGTAGCGCACACACCAAAAAGGGGGCAGAACACGCGGAATGGGGAACAACGTGTGAAAATGAGGGCGTAACTGGGCAAGTGCTGCTGGGAAATACACAGAACGCCCACACGATCGCGAACAACATGTATTCATGGAATGTAAAAGGGGAAACCCGTGCACACCAAAAGACACGCACAGGTGGAAACACGTCCGCCACACGAAGGCAGGCGGAAGCGTCCCCGCGCAGTATAAAAGTGCGCGCAAACAACAAACACATATATACAGCTATGATGAATGTCCCATTTCTCACAGCAGTGATTGTGGGAAAACCGCAGGAGGAGGATAATAGCCAGGCCCCACATTTATTTGCCCAGGACCAGCCTTTTTGGAATGCCTGATGACCAGATCTATGGCAGGTATAGGTTTCCACCTCATATCATCCTAGACCTGGTCACTGAGTGGGGGGATGAGCTCACATCACCCACCTTGTGCTCCCAAGCCCTGAGCCCCTTGGAAAAGGTGCTCAATGTCCTGCATTTGTTGCCTACTGGGTCATTTCAGCGGACAACTGCCATAGTTGGGGGTGTCTCACAGGGCACACAGTCACCCTGCCTACACCAGGGGTTGGCAATAATGACTGCGCGCCCCTCCGTCTGCAGGCACATAAACATGCCCAGAACACCCGCAGAAAGGTAGCCCATGGTCCAGGACTTTTACAGGGTGGCACACTTCCCCAAAGTGCTTGGTGCCATAGATTGCACCCATGTGGCCCTACGTCCACCTAGGGCCACTCAGAACATCTACTGTAACCGCAAGAACTGGCATTCCATCAACGTACTGGTTGCATGCGATGCCCATGGAATCATCACCTCTGTCTATGCAAATTATCCTGGGTCTTCCCGTGACAGTTTCATATACAGAATGTCCGCCCTGAGCCGGGACCTGGAAGCTTGGAAGCATGGCGACACATGGCTCATTGGTGAGTACAAATGTCTGTGCACATGCATGCATGTCACACACAGGCAAATACACAAACCCAACTAATGACAACCATCCTCACATCCCCAGGGGACAGTGCCTACCCTCTGAGCAACCACATGATGACGCTGTTACGCTCACTTGGTCTCCACGTGGGCGTTGCACGAAGCTGAACGATGGACGTCTGTGCACGTCTCTTCCTGTCCCACTGCTTCACTCACGGTTGGGCGCTATCCTAAAATAATGAATGGAGAAATTAACTTGCTGCGTAGGGTGGGCAAGACTCCCACCTCCCTAAAACCTCCAACCACTTGCCTCTGTGCTTATGTCTCACCTTAGGAATTTTAACGATGGGCTCTCCGTCCTGCGTCTGAATGCAGGGGTGCTTTAATGTTCTTAGGCACTTTCACTGGATCTAGTTCCTTCACTGATCTTATGGCCTGTAAGTGGAATCGAGACCAGCTGTGACTCCGTAAGTAAGTCTTGGTACCAATTGGTTCTTGGTAACTGTTTTTGCTTAATGTGTTTCTTCTTGTTGCCAAAGTTTCACTATTGTCCTTATTATTTTGCAGGAGCTGTCTTGGAGATGCCAGGTTAACAAATGGACTCCTAAATGCGGCGCTGAGCAATATTTATGCAGGTGGGTGTTAGCGCATGAGCGCGACGTCGAGATGTATTTTAAAATGGGTATTTTTCTAATGCGCGGCTAACCTGGTGTCTCTTTTTCCTTCTTTTGCAGGTGCGGTGATGCTCTGGAGCAGCGACCATGTGGACCGCTTCGATGGAATCCTGAGATGACTGATGACTTCGGGAAGTTTTTGTTCTCCCTTCTTGTCTCCTTTCTGCAGGTGCGGTGGTCCTCACGAGCGGCGGGAGAGAGAGCTGTCTGGATGGAATTGGAAAGACCACTCCTCTCAGGTAAGAACTTAGCTAATCTTCTTCTTCTTGTTTTTCCCTTTTTTTCGACAGGTGCTGATGGTCCGTGGTTCCCGATAAAGAGAACAGGGTGTGGCTGAAGTTCAGGTAAGCAGGAGCAGAGCTGTCACGTGAGCGTTACGCTGCAGGAGTGCAGCATAGCGCGAAGCGTGTTCTGCTGTTTGGGTGTGGTTTATATAGCCCAGGTAAAGTAGTCCCAGGTAAAGTAGTTCCAGGCCCAGCCACACCCTAAAAACTAGACTGCATAGCTCAGTTCTTCAGGACTGGGCTATGTGTGCCTCCATGTTCACTGGAACCTCATTCCATGTGGTCAAATAGTATGAGCCTGGTGCCAAAGGCGCCAGGACTGGCTCCAGGAAAGCCTCTGATAACGTTTTGTGGTCTTTAAAGCCCCAATGGAAGCCTGCAACTTGGGAAGTCTGGTTTGGCCCTGAAGACTGGGGACATGCATCATGACAACACTCCCCCCTAAGGCCCCTTTCAGGGTGGGTTCTCTATCTGGTCCAGGCTTGTTTGGATGATTTTGATGGAACTTTTTCACCAGGCGTGGTGCATGAATATGGTTGCTAGGTTCCCTTGTTCTTTCCTCTGGTCCATAGCCTTTCCAGTCAACTAGGTAGAATAATTTAGACTTGAAAATTTTGGAATCCAGAATATCCTTAACCTCAAATTCGGGTTCCCCGTCGAACATGATTGGCTTTGGTGGGTTTTTAACTCGCGTTCCTGGTTGCACTGGTTTCAAAATTGAGACGTGAAACACTGGATGGACTTGCATATGTGGTGGTAACTCCAATTTCACTGCCACAGGATTGATGATGGCCTTAATGGTATATGGTCCTAAATACCTGGGATTAAAAGTATGAGTTCCTCTTACTGGTATATGTTTGGAAGCCAACCAGATTTCATCCCCGATTTTATATTTCGGAGCTTCACTCCGATGTTGGTATGCAAACCTTTTGTGTTTTTCTTTAGCTTGCTTCAGATACTTCGCTGTCTTTTTGAAGGCTTGTGTGATGGTAGTGTGTAGATTCCTTACGGCAGGCATTTCCATGAGTAGAGGAGGGTCTAGGTTAGAGGTTTGTGGATGTATTCCATAAATTGTATAGAACAGACTTTGTCCAGTGCTAGAGTGTAAGGAATTGTTATAGGCATACTCGGCTATCCATAGAACATCTTTCCAATTTCCTTCTGTTTGGTGTAGCATGCATCTTAAGTATTGTTCCAGAGTTTGGTTGGTCCTCTCGGTCTGACCATCAGTTTGAGGCTGATGGCTAGTGGAGAGTCTTACGTCGATTTGGGCTAACTGTGATGTCTTTATGCCAAGTTGGCCACCAATAGTTCCTTTTAATTTTAGCTAAAGATTTTGCAAACCCAGGATGACCTTGAGATGACTTGTTCCTGTAGTTCTTTACTGGGTAAATAAAGGCGCTCTCGAAAGTATGTCAGTTGATTCGCAACTGTATGGTGTTTGCTTTGGTTAGACCAATCTTGCAAAGTCTTTGCATCTATTAGATCGAGAATTTCCTTTTGGATGTCATCCAAGGTCAGAGATGTAGTAATTCCCAAGATTCTTCCCCCTGGGATTATGGCTACTGGATCCGGGGTTGAGTATGCATTTTCATCTACGCCGATACGGGAAAGAGCATCAGCTTTTCCGTTCCGACACCCGGGTCGATATGTAATCATGAAATCATATTCGGCAAAGAATAGGGCCCATAGGAGCTGGCAAGATGACTGGGCTTTTGCTGTCTTTAGGTACTGCAGATTGCAATGATCAGTGATCACTGTAACGGTGTGTCTTGCTCCTAGGAGGTAATGCCGCCAAGCTTTAAAAGCTGCTTTAATGGCCAAGAGCTCTTTGTCTGTCACGGCATAATTTAGTTCAGGTGCTGAGAATTTTTGTGACCAAAAGGCCACTGGATGAAGTTGACCCGTCTCAGGATCTTTTTGGGAGAGAACTGCCCCCATTGTGAGACTGAAAGCAGCGCTTTCAACCACATACGGGAGATCTGGGCGAGGGTGTTTCAGGATCGGGGCTGAGGTAAATCTTTCTTTCAATTCCTGGAAGGCCTTTTCCGCTTCATCCGACCATTGAAAGTGTTTATTCTTTTGCATTAAGGATGTGATTGGATGCACAATTTGAGAAAAACCTGGAATGAGCAGGCAATAAAAGTTTGCAAAGCCAAGCATACTCTGGACTTGATGTTGGAGAGAGCCAATTGAGGATGGCATCCACCTTACGTGAGTCCATACAAACACCTCGGGGAGTTAGAACAAATCCAAGAAACTCGACTTCGGTGACATGGAAGGAGCATTTTTCTAGTTTAGCGTATAACTTATGTTGCCGAAGTTTTTCAAGGACAGCACAAACATGTTTCATATGGTCTTGCTTGGAAGCGGAGTACACCAAAATGTTGTCAATGTACACTAAGACGCAAACATCAATCAGTTCTCATAAGGCGTCATTCGTGAAGTAATGAAATGCTGCCAGAGCATTACAAAGCCCAAAGGGCATTACCTGGTATTCAAATTGCCCATATTTGGTGCGGAAGGCGGTTTTCCATTCATCTCCTTTTTTATGTTGTACAAGATGATACGCGCCTCTGAGGTCCAGCTTGGTATAAATCTGAGCGTCTTTCACCTGAACCAACAGTTAAGGGATAAGAGGTAGCGATTTTTTACAGTCACTTGGTTCAATGTGTGGTAGTCTATACAAGTCCTTAAATCTCCCTCCTTCTTAGGTACAAAGAATAAAGGCAAGGCCGCGGGGGATTTGGATGGACGGATAAAACCGTTTGCCAGATATTGGTCCAGATAAGTTTTTAAATGGAGATTTTCAGGTTCAGTGAGCGCATAAATTCAACCGCAAGGAATCTGTGCGCCTGGTACAAGGTCGATTTGGCAATCATATGGTCTATGGCGCGGCAGGGTATTGGCTTGATCGTTCTGGAAGACATCCTGAAAATCTTGGTATTCCTGGGGTGGTGTGTTTGTTAGTCCCATGATGATTGTTGCTACTTCTGAGGTAGGTTTTCTCTTTTCAGGCGAGGATTCTTCTATTTTATAACATGAATGAGCACATTCATTGGAGAAGGTAACCTCTTAGTACGCCAGTCAATGTGAGGATTATGTGTTTCCAACCACAGCATTCCTAGAATTATTTGAAATTGTGGAGCCTTGATTAGATCGAACACAATGGCTTCCCGATGCCCGTCTTGGGACAAAAGTGTCATCTCTGCCCTTGAGTGCATTACATGGCCTGGGGATATCTATGTTCCATCAACAGTGGTGACCATTTCAGTTGTTGCCTTCTTGCAAAGAGGAAGATCCATCCTTGATGCTAATTCTTGATCCATATAGTTACCAATTGCTCCGCTGTCAATGTAGGATCTGACCGCATGCATGCGAGACGGTTGTTGGCGACTGATTAGAATCATTGGCAAAGCTAGGTGCGAGGTCTGAGAATCCTTCTTTACGCTCGACAAACGGACCTCTATGCTTGTCGGGCAGGGAAGTTTCCTGTCTCCGGTTCTTCTTCAACCTTATCAGCGACCCCAACTGCCTTCTTGGGTGGTTTCACTGGAAATTCTCGCAATATAAACACAATTGTTGTCTCCTTTTGTCTCTTTTGGTCTTGGATAATGGTCTTTGAACTCCTCAAATCGGCATAGGTTCGGACATGTCAGTTGGTTTTGAAACATTTTCCCTAGGGCGCACATAAACCCGATTTTCCATTTTATCTCGATCAGCTTTTTGATCCTGCAGTCTGTGGTCTAATTGCACCACCAGGTTAATATATTCCGTACAGTCTCTTGGAGGATTTACCACTTGAGCCAAACATCTTGTAGTTCACCTCTCAATCCACAATAGAATATTGTTGTTCTTTTGTTTTCGGGCCAACCAGTTTCAACTACCAATCTGTTGAAGGTTGTGATATATGTTAACAGATCTTGGTTCCCTTGACGCAAAGATAGAAGTTCATTGTCTAATGCTTGACCTTGGGTGTGCTGAGCAAACAGCTTCTCCATTTCTTGTTGAATTGTCTGGAAGTCCCGCAGAAGAGGGTCATCCTGATTAACATGTGGTACCGACCAGTCAGCAGTGCTGCCACTCAGATAGGAAAGCACAAAAGCAACCCTCGATTGATCATTTGGAAAAGCTCCAGGTCTAAATAGGAAATGAAGGCGGCACTGGTTCATGAAAACCGCATATCTTTTTGGGTCTCCAGTGAAGCGTTCAGGTGGAGCCAAAGGAACGGCCCCCGGAAGAACCACCTGTACAGGGTTACTTGACGGAGCTGGAACTGATGACCCAATTCCAGGTAATGGTGTTTGATAAGCCTGCGACTGAAGTAATTGTCTGGTTAGTTCATCCGTGCGATCTTTAGTCACAATCAGCTCTCTTTTTAGAGCACTCGTTTCCTGACGAGCAGAGTGCACCTCAGCCCTGAGTTGTCCCAAAAGCTGGGCTAATTGGTCAGTCTCAGAGGTTTCCATGATGCCCAGGTAGAGAATTTTATGGAGGCTTTGCGTTCTGTTACGCTCACCTGGTCTCCATGGGGGCGTTGCACGAAGCTGAGCGATGGACGTCTGCGCGCGTCTCTTCCTGTCCTACTGTTTTACTCACACTTGGGCGCTATCCTAAAATGATGAACAGAGAAGTTAACTTGCTCCATAGGGTGGGCAAGACTCCCACATCCCTCAAACCTCTAACCGCTTCCCTCTGTGCTAATGTCTCACCTTAGGTATTTTAACAATGGGCTCTCTGTCCTGCATCTGAATGCAGGGGCGCTTTAATTTTCTTAGGCACTTTCACTGGATCTAGTTCCTTCACTGATCCTACAGCCTGTAAGTGGAATCCAGACCAGCTGTTACTCCATAAGTAAGTCTTGGTACCAATCGTTCTTGGTAACTGATTTTGCTTAATGTGTTTCTTTTTGTTGCCAAAGTTTCACTATTGTACTTATTATTTTGCAGGAGCGGTCTTGGAGATGCCAGGTTAAGCAATGGACTTCTAAATGAGACGCTAAGCAATATTTATGCAGGTGGGTGTCAGCGCGTGAGTGTGGCGTCGAGATGTGTTTGTGGTCTTTAAAGCCCCAATGGAAGCCTGCAACTTGGGAAGGCTGGATTGGCCCTGAAGACTGGAGACATGCATCATGACAGACGCCTATACGGAACCCCACCACACCACCCCAGGTAAGATACGACGCAGCCCATATTGAAATCAGGGGCATAGTGGAGCACACATTTGGAGAGCTCAAGTCACACTTCCACTCCCTTGACTGCTCTGGCGGGCAGCTGCTATATGCACCCCAGTAGTGTGCAGGATCATTGTGGCAGCATGTGTCCTGCACAATGTTGCAACACGGCGGGGCGTACCGGTGGACATGGTGGTGCCCGCACATCCCCAACCACAGGCACAGGCGCTGCTCATGGGAGGGGAAAGGGCACGTGGCAAGGCAGCCCAGACCCAGTTTGTGGCCACATTTTTCCCACCCCTGCGGAGTGCATGCACACAGGCCTGGCACATACCAGGTGACAATCGATGATGACAAAGAGACAGTCAACTGTCACACAACCTTACCACCCTGAGAATGTTTCCATGAAGTGCTACATTGTGTGCATCCCTAGCTACTTAAAAATAACCAATCAGGTGTGACCAAAAGGAACACATGCAATGTGCATATCACACCACCCCCCTGCAAAACAGGCCATGAAAATCACTGGTATGTCACCCAAACCCTCCCAACCCCCATCACCCTCATCGGCCACACCATAACATGGCAAGCAACAGCAAAAGAACAAACCAAAAGCACAACACATGACAAATTAGATACAAAGTGCCACGTGATAAATGGAAAGAGGCCTGAGACAATCACACCTGACATGGAATCAGATGAAATGACTGACCAACAACCTCCCACACATACAAAGTCATACACAAATGCATGCCACCAGCGGTACCATCAACAAAAGACAGAATACCTTTTGGCATGCACATTGACCAATCCAAATCCGCAAATCCCAAAATCGTGTGCTGTGTGTGTCCCCTGCAACACACCACTCAGAACACAGCACAGTGAGCAGCCATTGTGTTGGGGATACACCTTGAGCCTCATATAAAAAGAACCCAGTGATGAATGTACACAATCCCCAAATGGTAAGTGATCATGCATACTCATTGGACGCAGCTTGGACATATGTCTTAAATGGCCCATGCATGGATGTGTATGTGCAGGGACATGACTGTGCTGCATGTGAGTCCAGTCATGTGTGATGCCCATCAATGGTGTATGTGTTACAAAGCATGATGCCCAACTGCATGTGGAGATGCACACATGTTTCCATTTCTGTGTATGTGCTATGCCATGGTTGGGGTGCGACACATGGATGATGGTTCCACCTTCATGTATGTGCATGGCATATATGTGCGTGTGTGTGTTTGACATGTGTGCAATTGTTATACGCCATGCATGCATGTGACATGGAAATGTGGGTACCTGATTGGCCGATGATTGCACTGTGACAGGTGTTGGAGATGTACAGATGCATTTCTGTCTGGTGTTGTGTGTGCATGTGATCGGCACTCCTATGTTGCTGGTGACATAATGCCAAGCGTTGGTTGTTCATGCAGTTACATGTGCATGGATGCTGATGCCTTTTGCACGATACCAGTTTATTTGTGCATGTGTGTGGGTTCAAATCATATGAGTGTAGGGGAGTGTGATGCCATCTGTGAAGTTTGACATGCCACTCATGTGCAACTGTCATGTGTGTATCAGACCATTGTACAGTGCCCTGATGCCTGTGTTCTGTCTCTCCCTGTCTGCAGCATCGACTGATGAAGAGGGTGACAATGGTGCTGTGGAGCACAGCGGCAGGGATACCGCCAGCCAGAGACGCAAGGCCCAGCTCCCCTCCCAGGTACTGATATCTTACGGGAGTGAGGAGTCTGGTGTTGCGTCCATGGCCGCAGCTGCCGAGGGAAGGTCCAAGAGGCAGAGGTTGGAGGTGGACTCCTCGGCAGCAGAAGTGGCAGCTGATCCCCCACAGGGGCCTACGGAGGAAGATGGCACAGAGTCATCCAGGTTGGCGGGGGGTTTGGTTGAGGAGGAGGGCGTGGAAGCCCCACGCATGGGGCCTGGAAAGGGGGATTCCACTGGTACTAGTGGTGCAGTCCAGGGGAAGGGACAGGAGGCAGCACAGGCTGCTGCGGAGGTGCCTGTGTGTAATCCTGTCCCCGATCCTGTGACTGCATCATCCGGCACCAGCAGGGATGCCTCCGTCCAGACCTGTTTTCAGGGAGGTGATGCGCATACAACAACTGGCCTTCCTCTCCCTGCGGATGTGGCAATCTGTGACCGGATTGAGCCTGTCCTAGCTGGTGTGGTTTTGTGCCAACATGGTATTCAGGATGATGTGCAGGGTTCTCGTGAGGACAATGCACATCATTACAAATACCTGTTTGGCTGGGTTGCACTACTAGGACAGATCATCAGCATTGGGTTCCTCCGTGCGCTGGATCTTCTTGCACCCCCCTCCTCAACTGAACCCCCTATGCGTCAGTCATCCTCCGTGGCATTTTTCTGCCCAAGTGTCACCTGGGCCCCCTGTGGAGCTGCCCCTGAGCCAGCGGCCAGGCGGGTGGAGGACGCACCCCTGCCACAGTCGGGAGTCGGAGGTCCAGCAGGGGAGGCCACCCCACCAACTGGACCCAGCAGATGGAGGACGTGCAGCCATCATCAAGCAGGGCACGTGCACAGCGGCACCAGAGGATTCCATCAGCCTGGAGGCCGTCATGGTGCCACAGGCAGTTGCAGTGGTTGGGCCAGCAAATAGATGCGGAGCGGCGGCAGGCGGAGAGGGCACGGCTCACAATGGTCAGGGCGGAGAACTCCATGCACCGGGCTTCGAGACGGGCTGAGTGCCTCGAGGCAACTCGCAGGGAGTTGGAGAAGGCCATGGCTGCATCCCTGCGAGACCTCGAGGACAGGGAACAGGCCCGCCTCCGGAACATTGACATGGAGTTCAATGATGCCCTGGCCCGGGACATCAGTAAATGAGCCGTCGGACTAGCCCACCGCCTTTGTATATAGTTATTTAGGTTTAGGTTTCATTTGGTTTTTATTATGATTTCGAGTCCACGGACTTTGCTCCACTTTTTGTATATAGTTGTATTTTAGATAGGGTTTTTGGTAGGTTTCCTTTTGTTTTGGGATAATGGACACTTCAGACTTTCATTTCAATATTTTCGGACATGTACATGCGTTCTTTTTTTGATGTTCACATGGAGTAATGTTTTTTTATGCTTTTCAACTTACGATTTCTTTCTATGGACTTTGGGGATGGACCACTTTTATTTTTTCATTTTTGGGATTTTTATTTTTCCCTGGATTTCACTTTCTTTTTCATATTGCAATCATTATTTCTTCATTTGCATGTGTGGTTTTCATTTTGTCATTTGGTTTTCTTTTTAATACATTTCATTATTCTTCATTATGGGTGTGGTCTACTATGATTTATTTAGTGCATGTCTCCATGATCATTGGCTAAGTCATGTGTTGCCACTGTGTGGCTCTGTAGGACATTTGTTGATGAGCATGCTGGTTCTTTTCAGACTCTCATGGCATGGGTAATTTACTAGGGAGTGGGTGCAGTGGATCGTTGTGTGTTTGTACTGGGGGGTCGGGAGGGGATTTGGGTTGGCATTAGGGCCATGGGTCTGTATAGTTATGACCTGGTGTTTGGGAGGACATGAGTTGGGGCCTGCTGGCAGGTGCCCGTCACTGGTGGGGGGGGACTTGTGTTGGGGCTCACAAGTGCATGGTGCCATGTGGGCTGCCTGCAGGGCATATGCAGGGGTGATGGGCTGCCTGGGGGACATGAGGGGCGATGATGGGCTGGCTGCAGGGCATGGTCAGGGGTGTAGGGGGGCCTGTGGTGCGGGCTGCCTGTGGGGCATGGGGAGGGCTCACCCGGGAGGTCACACACTGCCAAATGGCATGTAATTCTCACTCCCATACCCCGGAATACACATACCCCGCTCACGCAATCGAAATCGCGTGTTATTCTCACTTGCATACCCCGGAATACACGTACCCCGCTCACACAAGCAAAATCGCATGTTATTCTCACTCGCGTACCCTGGAATATATGTACCACACTTGCGCAAGCGAAATCGCGTGTAATTTTCACTCCCGTACCCCCAGATTCACGCAGCAGTGTGGTGAGGAGCCACATGCACCCCCTGCAGCCAGACCATACCACAGGGGTCCACCCTACACCCCTCCTCATGCCCCGCAGCCAGCCCATCACCCCTGGACATGCCCCGCAGGCAGCCCATCACCCCTGCATATGCCCCGCTGGCAGCCCATCACCTTTGGACAAGCCCCGCAGGCAGCCCAACCACCCCACATGCCCCACAAGCAGCCCATCACCCCTGAACATGCCCCGCAGGCAGCCCATCCATCCTCCCCATTCCCTGCAGGCAGCCCATCACCCCTGCACATGCCCCGCAGCCAGCACACACCACAGGGGGAACTTTTTCTATGCTATTTGCCTGGCACGAGCAGGGTACGCATATTCCGAGGGGTGCGCAGGGAGTTTTACACGCGATTGGCCTGGCACGAGTGGGGTACACGTATTCTGAGGGGTGCGCAGGGAGTTCTACATGCGATAGGCTTGGCACGAGCGGGGTATGCGTATTCCGAGCGGTGCGCAGGGGGTTTTACACGCGATTGGCCTGCCCGAGTGGGGTACGCGTATTCCGAGGGGTGCACAGGGAATTTTACATGCGATTGGCCTGGCACGAGCGAGGTATGCGTCTTCTGAGGGGTGCACGGGGAGTTTTACACGCAATAGGCCTGGCACGAGCGGGGTACGCGTATTCCGATGGGTGCGCGGGGAGTTTTATACGCGATTGGCCTGGCGTGAGTGGGGTATGCATATTCCGAGGGGTGCGCAGGGAGTTTTACACGCGATTGGCCTGGAGCGAGCGGGGTACACGTATTCCGAGGGGTACGCAGGGGTTTTACATGCGATTGGGTTCTCAAGTGAGGGATGAGTGGCGTATTTAGCGCTTTTTCTTTGTTGGGGGGTTGTATGCTGGTCCACTGGCCTTTGCGCCATGGAGGGGATTTGTGCAGATGTTTTTGGTGCACAGGGGGGTTGGTTGGGGGCGTAACTGGTACTGCTGCAGGGTCGCTGCGCCACGCTGTGCACAGCTGGTTATGGATGTAAATATCCATGAATATGCTGTGCATCAAATGGGTTTTGGCGCACGCGGCTGGCACAAGCTGGCGCACGCTCCCTCTGTGCACCAGCCGTGTGCGCCACTTCTGCGCTTGATTCCATGAATTACCCTGTATATTTCACAAAGTATACCAAAACCATATAAAACCATACAATTAAGCAATACATCATATTATCATTCAACAATATAATGTTAATATCACAATCCAAATTTCTAGATTAGAGAATACATTAACACATATGCATAATAATTAAAATTATCAATATGTGTTAATCAAAAGACCTATTTCTTTCAACATTCTAATCACTTCTGTAGGTCGTAAAATGTCATCACCAGCAGTCAAACGTTCCCACATGTCTTGAGTATGTACTTCATGTCTTATCAGGAAGAAACGTCCCAGCTATTTTGTCTTAATACTTCATAAGGCTGGACATTATCCTGCAATGTGCTTAAGGGCGTGTCCAAATTCGGAATTCTCACAATAGCCACATATGCCATGACTTAAACCATGATTTTTAGAACAAACAAATAGAATTCCCCCAGTTGGTAAGAGGTTTGATCGAAACCGTAAAAATTGTTCACAAAAATAAAAACATGTATATTGTTCCAGGTATTTAGGTACAATCCCTAGAGCTTTATCTATTTGTGAAAATGTTGAAAGCAAACTATAATTTCTTGTTTTAGTCACAGTGTCAATCCAGTCCATGTCCTTTACACCAACAAAGGATATTCCACAATGAACCAAGATAGATTCTGCATATAATTCTATTCTAAGCAAGAAATCAGATGACTTACTATGCATAGCTGTTTGCAGATCTTCATACAGGCAGGAACTAGCAGGCAAGATTACTTTGCAGAAAAGTGAGACCACACGCCAATGAAACCAGGGATGAAGAGACAATAGGATGAGTTCATAGCGCAGTAACACCATAGGAACCAAAAGCGGGAGGTTTAGCGTTTTTTTGCCAAACTTTACCTTCCAGTCTTTCCCACAGAAACCCATATGACATCGGCTACATTTCAGACCCATACAGGATCGTTGGAACTACTTTACCAATATAAAATCTGAGCAAGGGTTTAATTGAAAATGTACAATACATTTTCTTCATCTGATGAACCAGCTGATCAATTTTACTCTCTAACCTCTTTACAATAGTTTCCTCCTCCGGTTGCGCTGTAATCATGAAGCCTGGGTATATTGTTTGTCTCAGTGAAGCTTTTTGGACCTTATCAATAAACCACTTAAGATGTCACCTTTTTTGTGGTGTTTAACAAAATGAATAACATTAGACTTCTTTTGATTTATAATTAGGTAACTATTTCCAGCATATTGCACCAAGGCCGTAAATAACCGATGCAGACCTATAGGTGTTACGTTTGGGAGGGCAAGGTCATCTGCATACACCATCCAGATAATTTGTTGCCCTCCTAGTTTAGGGCTAACAAAGACCAATTTACTTAAGGCTTCATTGAGATCAGCTAAGTACAAATTAAAAAAAGAAGGGTGCCAGTATGCATCCCTGCCTAAAACCGCTTGATATGCCAATTGAATCGGTTAAATTGCCATGTTCATCTAGATTAACATGAACATGAGTATCATCATGTATGTATTCAAGATTTGCAAGAGGCAAGGATGGAATTTCTCATCGCCTAAGCTTTTGCCATAGAATTTGTCAATCCACTGTATCAAAGGCTTTAGAGAAATCCACCATTGACACATAAAGGGAGGGACCTCTATTTAACCATGTATTATACCTCGGAACTGTAAGTATCAAACCATTTAAATGTGTTGCCATGCCTTTCCTAAACCTGATTTGGTTTATCATAATATTCTCCTATCCATTGCCCAAGCCTCCATCTTCTCAAGAATCAAAGCAGCAAACATCTTACCATCTGAATTGAGCAGTGTGATTGGTCTGTAATTTACAGGTTCCGATTGATCACCCTTCTTGAAGAGAGAGACTGTTATAGATTGTTTCCATGATCCCAGTATTGCTCCATGGGTCAGAATGTCTCTAAAAAGCATGATCAACAAAGCTGACCACAACATTTTATTCAACTTTAGTATCGCATTTGTTAGACCATTAGTGCCGGTAGCATTAGAAATTGATGCCTTCGATATTAAACATTCCATATCTTCAATCTCAAATCATAGGACTCAATCTTTTAGTTTTACTTGCAACCCCATTCATTTTCACCCAATATGAGCACCAACTTGCTTCACTGACTGTGTTAATTTGTAAGCCAACTTAAAGATTCCTGGTGTCATTAAAGAGCAGAAATGACATGAGTTCTTTTGGATTAGGGATTTAAGCATTATCGAAGTCAAATAAAGTTGAAAACGTACATTAAGAATATTATTGATATAAGAATACATACCACGACATATTACAATTAATAATTACATAATGCATTAGTACATATATATAGTGAATGCAATTTGAAGTATGCTGTTAAAATAGTATCCCTGTCTGGGACTTTTCTGCAGCTAATAATTTGTTATCATTGTTGAAAGACATTTTTTGTTCACCTGGAAGATGAACTTGAAGTTTTATTGTTGTACATGTAAGCAACAGTTCCCTCTAGCGGTGATAACAGGCAAAGCCAGCAGGACGGCTTCAGACAAACATAGATCTGACTTTTATTATATAGTATGATGGGCAATTTTACTTAACCTCACATAGTTTGGCTCCTCTCTATCCATAGGGAATCCTTAAGCGCTCGACTGGTACTAGCTGATTCTAACATGCCCTCAGTAACATTATTTATGCAATTCTCCAATTCTTACACAAATGTGCAACTCCATTTTTTTTAAATGTCCTGATCCGATTACCTCCACCGTTGACACTCAAGTTCATATGACTTTTGGACATATTGATTTTTGAGCTTAACTTGATCTTCACTGTCAACATATTGTGATTGCTTAAGTGAGTGTCCTTTACCATAAACTAGTTGCATGCACCAAACATTGTTTTGGATAAAATAATGTAATCGATTATAGATGATTCAATTCCCCTATTCCATGTTATATTTGTCACAAGGGCTCCTCTCACATTACCATTTGCTATCACCAAATCCCACTCTTCAAACATGGCTCTCCATGTTTTACCATTAATGCTGCTGCAATCAATATTAGGATGATGGTTCACGTAGCAAAGTGCATTTAGATCTCCAGCCAATATCACATTAGCTTCATTAGTTGTCAGTCAAGTTCACATAATTTCCTATATCTTTTTCCAGAAAGACATCGATCTTAGCAACAACAGGATTCCAATACAAATTTATTATAAATATACATGAATTTTCCCCTTTGACATTAACATTAATTGCAACTGCTAAAAGGCCGGAATATTCTTTGAGATGACATATATACCTTTAATTTTAGAATTGCTAGTCGCAATCAATAAACCCCCCCGATGGTCTTCCTCCATTCTGATTGGTTGCTGCTTGTTGTACAATTGTGAACCCATCTAACCAAATATTAAATGAGAGCCATGTTTCTTGCAATAGGATTATATCATAGTTAGCAGAAATGTGGCGTTCCTAATTTTTCAAGAAACTATTAAAGCCTCTAGTATTCCAAACTAAAATGTGAGTTTCATCTGATATTGGAGATCTTTAGCAGGTGTGTCTATTTTGTGAATTCCTGTTTCAAAATACCCAACAACCAAGTCCAGCCCGCTTGATCCTCATCATCCTGTACATTACTAAACCAGTCCACTCATTTTCCTGAACCTACTGCCATTTGTATTTTTTCCAGATTCTGTTGTGCCACCTTTAACTCTATTATGCTCCCCTCCACCCAATGAACTACTCTCTCGTATTAGAGACTATTGCTCCTTCCTCTCTTTGTAAAGTACAAATCCTAATTTTGACAATTCCTCCTTTTCAACTAGGATAGAACTGGTAACAAAGGAGGTTCTCAGCAATACCTCCTAAATGTTTGTACATGCCTCAGGTAATGTAATCTAAATCTGAATATGAAACCTCCCTAATGCTGGAATTTCATACAACAACTTCAAGATACGTGTACGATATAATACAATTTCCAAATTTAAATGTGGCTTAAGTTCAAAATACAGTCTTCTTTCTTCAACCATTTATTTTGCTCTCAAACTACCACCCAGCAAAGATCTACCTGATGCAGGAAGTATGGATGTCATATGGGCTCAGATTCACATATTCGTTCTCTATATGAGATGTTTCCCTCCATCCAAAACATTCTCATAATACGTTCTCTATCCCCTACATCCCACTTTAGCATTGAGGGGCACTCAAGCAACTAGTCTAAATACTTTAAAGTATCAATTTGTGTTTGACCCTCAGACACATTCAGTTTAGAGTTCAGTCTCTCAGACCCATTCCCAATTTTCAACTTCCAGCCAAAATATATTTGGGATTAGATCTCTTAGACATTTAAAAAATGGGCTCCAGCACTCTGGGGGCGGGGGGGTTCTCCCAACATGCTCTTTGTGGTTTTGCTCTATATTACCCCATCACACCTTGTACCACACATTTCCTTTGTTATACAGCAGTAGCTATGTTGGTCTTCGATCCCTTCTGATGATGGCCCACCCTATAACATCAAATCCTCTCGGTCATCCCTCAGCTGCATAGGTTGCACAGTCTTACATTTTGACCGATGAAGGAGTTACATTTCTCAAAATCAAGATCTACCAACATGTTCCTGGACCGAGCTTTCATTGGTGCTTGGCCATATTGATTGATGCAAGTTCAATGAATACAATCTATATGCCCCATTTCGATTTGGATAGCTGTATCTGTATGCAACAGTGAGCTTAGTTTGACTAAGTCTCCAATAACCTCTTCTTGTCCCAGAGGTATAGGATTAGCTCTATCAGCCTCTTCCTCATTAAGATTGGAAGTGCTCTTGTCACACTTCTCATGGTCGAGGTGCATCACCAATGTCTACTTGAATGGCACTATCATGGCCCAGGGCTCGCAGCCCAATCTCCTCCTTCTTGAGAGGCAATTCCATCTCTCATCAACTTCCTCCCTTCTCCTTCAACTCCTTATGCCCCACTTTTTTCCCCACCTGGCGTGGTACCACGTCCCTGTACCTCCCCAGAAAAAACCTTCAAAGGTGGCAACCAGCTTCACTCAGTTTTCGCTCCACTCTCAAACACTCATCTGACATCTGTTACCTCCTTCAAGACTTTGACCTTGATGTCTTCTCGCTGGTTCAATGCCAGCTCTGTCACTGCTTTTGACACTCTCCCTGTGGGTTAAGCGATCCTCTCAAAATCCAAGACTAACTGGCCTGGAGGCAGAGTGGCCATTGTCTTCCCAGAATGAATCCCTGGTTCTATCATACCTATTTAATCCTACTCCTCCTTTGAGTGCTTTGTCTGCAAGCTTGTCATCTCTCCTACCCTATCGAAAACTTTCGCTACCATCTACAGGACACCTGGGCTGATCTCCTTTGTCCTATCTGAGTGGACCCACCTTATCTCTTCTCTCCTGACCTCTACCTCTAAGCTTTTTGCACCTAGAAACACTTGTGTACAGGCGTTTTATAAATGCCATATCACATCATATCTCATCCTTGGGGATTTCAATAACTTAACTCCCCTGATGCGGCTCTATCATTCTGCAACCTCTGTGACTCTTTCTCCCTCACCATTCTTTCCTCTGGGCCGACTTGCTCAGACGGGCACACCCAGGATGCACTCATTTCAGTTGACCTCTCTCTCTCTAACCCTCTCAATACACCTCTCTCTCTTGGTCTGATCACTCTCTCCTCTCCTCTCACCTGGAGCTCCTTGGCTCCCCGGGTAAGCCATAGTCCATGCTGCCATGTTCCTTCTCCGTCATCCGACCGATGAAACGAGTGTCAGCAGATGCCTTTGCCGCCTCGTTTATTCCACCCACCACCCCCTCTCCCTATTCACACTCTGACTCAGCCCTTGCGAAACCTTCAACTCTCTATCTCCAACACCCTTGACCTCCTTGCCCATGCAATGAGGATCCGCAAGAAGCCTGCTGCCAAGTACAACAGTTGGCATAATTCCTACCGATACTTGCTGAAAAGCAAGTGTAGAGTTGCGGAATGGAAGTGGTTGGCTACTCGCACATCCTCTGACAAACTGGCATGTCGCCTGCTCCAAAGGCACTACAGAATCTCCATCCAGTCTAAGAAACAGGCCCACATCCAAGCCTGCATCTCCGAGCCACCAACAAATGGCTGAACTCTGCAAAATTTGCAAGGAACTTGTCAACCCTACTGCGGTCTCTACCTCCCATTTTCCTTTCCATGCCCTCTGCATGGCGATGGCCACCCACTTCACAACTAAAACTCAGGACATCCTGTCCCCACTTTCCTCTACCCCACTCCCTCCTCCACCTTCACTTAGGTCTCCCTGGGCCCCTCTCTCTCCATCCCTCATTCTCTCCTCCTTCGGACTCATAGCACCTGATGAGGTCACCAAGACTGTTTGTTCTATGAAAACCTGTTTCCCTGCTCCTCCAGAACTTTTAAGGACAATATTGCTTCCATCACTCCCTCTCTGGCTAAGTTCCGCAACCACTCATTTTCCACTGCATCCTTCCCATCACCTCTCAAGTACTCCCTTGTGACCCCCTCGTAAAAAGCTATCTGCAGACCCTTCCTACCAGGCTAACTTCCGCCCCATCTCCACCGCCCCATTCTTCGGCAAACCTTTGGAGAAGTTGTTCATTCCCAAACTAATCCACCACACTGAATCTGTTGGCTGCCTCCACAACCATCAGTCTGGTTTCTGAGCAACCAGAGGCACAGACACTGCTCTCCTGAACACCCGTGATGACTTGCTCCCTAACCTTGATTCCAACTCTCCCTCATTCCTCATTCTCCTTGATCTGTCCTCTGCCTTCGACACCATCAACCACGCCATCCTCTTAAACCGACTCTGAGATACTCTGGGAATCACACTGACCTGCCCTGGTGGACCTCCTTCCTGTCGAATCGGCCCTCCCAGGTCCAACTGGGCCCTTTTTTCTCCTCTACCTCACTCTCTAACTCTGGCATCCCTCAGGGCTCTATCCTCTCGCGGTGGCTCTTCAACATTTACGTTGCCCCTCTTGCTCACTTGATCTCTACCTTCTCTCATTTCTAGTGCTATGCGAGTGACACTCAGCTCTCCTTTAAGCTTCTGTTCTCTACCTCCTCTACTTCTCTCATTCCCAATTGGCTGATTGCTATTCAGGTATGGTTTGCTGCTAATGATCTCTGTCTCAATGCCAGTAAAATGGAGATCCTTCTCATCAGTACTCCCCCTCCATCCTTAACCCCTTTCTGGCTGCCCTCCTTGGACCCCCTCCTGCTCCATCCTGTGATGCAAACAAACTAGGTGTCATCTTCGACTCATCTCTTTTGTTCTCACCTCATATCGTTGACCTTGCCAAGAAGGCTCACTTTCAGCTCTACCTCCCCAGAGGCATTCTCCCATTCCTCACCATCATCCAGAAACTCAGTGGGCCTCATTTAGAGGATGACGGTAACCCACTGGTTCTACTGGTGGGTTGCTGCCAACCTCATAACACTGTTCCGCTGCCTGAGATTCTGATGCTACGGGGACATTGCAAGTCCCAGCAGCCCGGGATGTCAGGCAGCGGAAGCTGTAATTCCCAATTCCTGTGGTGTCCGGGAATGGGGACACAGAAGCACAGGCACCGTTGCTAATGTTGCCAGTGCTTCCATGAAAACCATGCCTGCAGGTGTCTGAGCTCCTTGCAAGTCAGACCTGCTGGAAGCACCATCCCCTGCAGGCATTCTTGTAGTCTGGTGGTCTGGAAAGTGTGCCAGCACTTTGCTACTGGCAGCCCTATTTTCAGACCGCCAGACTTGGAATGAAGCCCAATGTCTCTACAGCTCTGGTTCTCTCCAGGCTGGACTACTGTAACAGCCTCTTCCTCAATCTGTCTCCTTCCTCCCACCGTCCTCTCCAACTAATCCAGAATAAGACTGCAATTCTTATCCTTGGCCTCAAGCCCAGGGACCATATTTCACCTGCCCTAAAATCTCTCATTGGCTCCTGGTGGCTGCAAGTATCACATTCAAGACCCTCTGCATCATCCACAAGTCTTTCTGGGACCTCGGACTGCACTTTATCAAAATTTCTCTCCCTAAATACGTCCCAGCTAGAGCCCTTTGGTCCTCTAGCTCAAACTCCCTGCAGGTTTGATATTTCTCCAATCAGAGAGTGGAGAGTAAATCTCTTTCTTTGGCAGCAGCATCCCACTGGAATGGCCTCCTTGCCCCTCTCAGACCTAAGCCGGATCTCTTCAAGTTCTACAAGCTTCCCAAGACCTTCTTCATCTCCTCCTCCTCCATCTCCCACTCCCTTGCTGATTCTCCTGTGCTGCTGTGACTGGCCTCCTGTACATCTCTGAGTGAAAAGGGGCCAGGCCTCCCTCGACCAGTCAGCCTCATCACCCCCCTTACTAGCACTTGCCCCTGGGCACCCTCCCTGACCAGACTACTGAGTCCGGCCCTCCCCCTCCTTGCACTTACCCTCATCCCTTTCCACAGTGTACTTGCCCTCTGGGCCACACCTAGCACTTACCCAGTCCAATCTCTCCTCCCCCCTATATTTCCGCTCCCTTTACCACACTGCACTTCCTGCTTGCTACACTTCCACGATCCGAATGTCACAAGACCTAGTAGGACTGTTATTGTTGTTATCATCCTCTGTTCCCCCTGCTCCCTTGTCTTGTAGCACCTGAAAACACTTTCTACTGTATAGGCACCACAATTGTCCAATAAAAAAATACAAATGAATAAACAAAAGATGAAGATTCCTAAGGAACTTTCTAGAGTTATTCCTCGGTTGATTTTTCAGCCCATTTTCTGATTTGTTCAGTGCCTTTTTAGACTTCCTTCCACCTTGTGCTTCCTCCTCTCTTCTCCATTCTATTATTGCCTGATCCTCACCTTTTCTACACTAATCTAAATTAAAGATTCATCTCCACCTATCCCCACTTGTGTATCTAGCATTACTACTGTAGCAGAATTATCTGTACAAGCTCAATTACTTAGAATATCAATGTTTACATCGAGCTCACTTAGGTTTAAGGTCTGGGCTTTCATCTCATCTCGGATATTGTCATAAAGGTCTACTGAAGCAATTAACATATAATTCAACACTGAGATGGAAGGTGATGATAGATTAATTTGATTGTCCACTTCCTTTAATGTATGATGCATTGCTTTGTGCCCACTAACATCTGGCCCATGTGCCAGGTTACTGGAAGGAAATAGCTCCAATTACTGCAAAGGTGAACCCGGAGTAGTCTCAAAGTTAATCGCACATATGGAGACATCGGTGCTTGAACTCTAAATTCAGACCTCCAAAGGATGAAGGCTGATGAAGGCTGAGTTGGACTGCCTATTATGAACCTGTGTAGTAGAGGCTGGTTCTAGATGTTAGAGACAACCACTTAATTTGATGAGATAACTTGCCAAGAGTAACATGTAATTCCTCCTGGGTTGCTGTGCCCAGCTCTCTACCCACCTGTACTAGAATGTATCCCCCATCCCACTGCAGCCATTTCACTACAGTATATGTTAACGCATTAATCCATGATATACCACGATAGAGGTCATCTCAGATGTATCACATGGTGCTCCATTGTTTACTATCGTCTAAGTTTCCATCCGCCTCATTCTGTTTACCAAGAAGAGATGATAATCATTTTGAAAGTTTTCATCAGCTCCATTCCTGAAACGCCTTTGGCAAATTCTACAAGCTGCCACACCATACTTATATAGCGCCTATACACAAGTTGCTTCAAAGCGCTTCAAGGCAAGGGAGGGAACAAGGGAAAATACTATGACATTCTTATGGGCCATGAACAGTAAGGATGTGAAATTAACTATCGCAGTTGGCCTGACGACATTTCAGATAGTGCAAGAGCTGAGACATAGATAAGGAAGGGAGGGGGGAGAGTGGGAGGAAATGAAAACAGACAGGCGACTACCATACTAGGCCTGACGACATTTCTGGTAGAGCCGGCGATAAACAAAAGGTGAGGTAGAGGGGTGCAGAAATGGAAGGGAGGAACAAAACAAGCGACTATCGTACTAGGCCTGACAACATTTCAGATAGTGCTGGGGGGGCACTAAGGGGAGGGGGGAGGAGGAAGACAAGGTTGCTATCATACTAGGTCCAGGGACAATTCTGATGCAGTAAGTGCATTGAAGAAAGTAAGGGGAGGAGGGGAGGACATAGATGAAGGGAGAAGGGAGAAGAGAGAACAGAGAGTAAGCAGTCAAAAAGAGTGGTGAAGCAAGAGGGGAGAGCGAATTAATTTGCAGAAGTCAGTAGTAACACATAATGTTGCAAGCCAGGATACAAGATGAAGATGGGAACAGCATGAGTCGGGGCCACCATGAGCACAAGATGCAAAGGAAGTCCAGCATGAGAGTTGAGAAAGGGTGATGCACCGTGAATCACTGAAGTCCATAGAAGTAAAATCCAGCATTGGCCACAAGACGGTGATGGTAAAACCAGAATGTATCAGGACAGACTCCTGCAGAAGTAGGCTGGAGGGGGAGGGGAATCAGGGTAGCAGAATCAAGCAAAACAGGAGACACCCATGTGCGGGAAGGGAGGGCACAAGGGAACAACATGGGGGGACCGGAGGGGGTGGGGATGGCCTGTGGGGACAGAGGGTGTAAACACATTCTTACCTGCTGTCTGAGCAGGGGGTTGGGCCCTGGGTCCTCCTGGTCCAAACAGGAATTGCCCTTTTCTTTGTCTGCCCTTCACTTTAAACACCCGGGCGAGAGACACACTTGACCTAAGAGTTAAAAGCAGGAAGGAAGAGGCAGGGCTAAAAAGGTGGGTGGTGCTTAGGCCAGGTGACCTAGATCCACTTGCACCTGCTCCCCAGACGATGTGTCAATGGATCTGCTGGCAGTGGAGGGTCTGGTTCCCATGGAGCAGTTATTTAAACCTGTATTGATCCAGCTAAATTGGTGTTGTTTGATGCCTGCCCACAAACTGTGCGGAAGGTCTCAGCAAAGATGGATGCCTGATAAAAGAAACATCAGAGGTATTGTATTTGAATGGCAGGGTGAACTACCAATGTGGAAAGAAAGTGAGTGCTGTTCATATCTTGGATTCACATCTCTGTCACAAAGGCCTCCCCAAGCTCTATCTCATTTAAGAAAAAGAGTTCAGACGCAGTGGCATAGGTAAGCAAGTAACTGGTAGCTTTTAGGCCCTGGCCAAAAATAGTACCCAGGGTGTGTCTGTGATGCTGGAAATGCATTCGAGGAACAGGGCTTCCACGTTCTTGTCCTGTGCTCCCTTAACATGTGGGTTCTGTGTTGTTTTCTGCACATGAGTCCATGTGGGTCTCCTGGCAGTGCAGCTCATCCTCTTTTTGGTTGTGATGAACAGACTCTTGGGATACCCTTATGGCACCCATGGGTGGGGGTACAACCCTGTCCCCCTAGTGTATGTTTATGATCACCTGTCTGTTGCTACAAAGCAGGTTATGGGCTGGTGGCAGCACCATGCTGAATTTGATAGGTGCTCTGAGTATCCTCCATTTTGGGATACCCAGACCCTGCCATTGAAATCAGTTGATTTCTGATAGGACACAAGATGGCCCCTGTGGCCTCTTGCTTTCTATTGCCTGTTACCTTGTTTTCCCAAAATCTTGGGAAGCCCTGACTCTGTCCCTTCCCCTGACTGGCTGTTGGATAGAAGTTCCATATATGGTACTGTGGGGAAGTCAATGCCAGACTAGCTAAAGCTTTTCCAATTACTGTATGTTGTGGGTACACCCTTGGGGTTGGACCGGGGTGAATGGAGTGTCTGACCAATATACATTTCATGTTATGGAATGAATGCAGTGTGGTGTGCTGAACGGCTGGGTGCTTGACCGAATCCACATTCCTTGTTGCGAGTGTCTGGACGGAGAAGAATGGCCTGAATGAAATGTGAGCCTAATTAGCTGCCTGCCCGCTGAATGCTCTTCTGAATGATTACCTGCTTGGGCCTGGATCAGCAGTGTGAATGAGAGGCAGAAAAGTATATCTGGGGACCTCTCACTGATGAGAATCGTTCAGAAGCTGAAGTCTAAACTTGATGCTTACCTTGAAGCCCAGCTAGAAGAAGGTTTTGCTGCTGTTTTCCTTCGACACAATCCAAAAGCTGTTGTATCTCCAAGAACTGATCCAAGAAAGGACCTGGCTAGGAGACCTCTTCCCAAGCTACTAGGGACCATTGTGCACCAGCTTACCTTCACCAAGGCTCCCTGGAAGTCAGCCCTCGAAAGGCTGCCAACCGGAGATGGGGACCACCGAGGAATCCTGAAGTAAAGCGCCAGGATGTCAAGGCCATCGATGACCATCACTGTCGACCAAGGTTCGGAGGACCGTTGTAACCTTGTCAATCAGAGCCGCAATGCTCCATTGCATAAGACACTTTGAAATCAAGGACTCCCTTGCCATTACTATCGACCGCTTTGTCCCGCCTGAGAAAGTCGAGGTCGCCGACGAACCAAGGACAATCCGCCATTGGGTTTCCCGACACCCGAAGTCCACAAAGACGGTGACGAAGAACTGAAAGCCAGCCGTGGTCGAGTCCCGACCATTGACGCCAACCCCGAAGACCCAACGCCCATGCTTGGCCTACGTTCTTCATTCAGTACTCTTTGCGGCAATGAACTCTCATCATTGAGGTGTACCGCACGCCTCATCTCCACAGGACGTCCATGACCGAAGCTGCTCCCTCGACGACATTGATGACCTTTTCTTCGAGGAATCTCGATGGCCCTTAGCTCCTACCTTAAAGGCAGTTCACTCAAGAGGGATCAGTCGAAAAACTGCAAAGAACTCTGCAAAACCAGATACATTGGGGTAGTAGAACCATTTTAGAAGGAACCAAGACTATTTTAAACTATATATGGACTGGGATTGTTGATACACTTTATTTACAGGTTGCCCAGGTGGGGGGATTCTCAGACAGAACTGTGTCTAATTGTAGGGGCTCAGTATTGTGTCATTTGTTTAACTTGTCTTCCTTCCCATGTCTATTGTTGATTCACTTTACTATTTGATTTGTATGCCATTGGAGACTGTCAGCAATTGGTGCATTTTAAAGGAGTCAAGAGTTAACTGTGGTACCACATAGAGATTGTTCATATTTATCATTTTAGTGTTGCCAAAGCATGAAGTATTTTATTGATTATTTTATTGATTGTGTATATATTCTGAACCTTATTTATATAAAGAACTGTGTTAACACTAACATAGTGTGTGGACATTTCTTTGGGGGGGCTTGGGGACTACACTGTACTTAAGAACCAGCCCACATTACGTCCTGAGAGCTTAAGCCTTGATTGGTCGACCTTCGTCACCATATAGAGAATTGTGGCTTGGGTGCTCTGTGCTTCTAATCTGCCATTTAGAGGGTAGGAGTACAGATACCCCACTCCAGTCTTTACAGTGTCCATCCACTGACAAAACAGGGTGACACCTCACAATGGTTACACAAGAGATTAACAGAAGGGGAAAAAGCTACTATGAGTATGAGACGGTAACACACTATTGCACAGATTGTCCCATTTGGGTCCATACACCACAGTTCTAAAGTGTACACTTTGTAGCTGAGTGCGACAGTGTCCTTCAGTGGAGGACTGGCATTGCACTGAATTGAACCTGAGGTTTGGGGTAATAGTTGGTACCAATACAGATCATTGATACTCAGATGGTTGGTCACTGTAATTCCCTTGCAGAGACTGCTACTATTGATATGTTGTCTGTCAGCAAAACCTATGCATGTGATTTAAAGTGCCCATTACTGGCATAGGCAGCTTTCCGATCTATGCCAGCAAGGGTCATTTTAAATCACAGGTTCATTCTGCTGGCCGAGCACACAGTAACGTTGGCTGAGCCTTTTGCCCTTCCACAGGCTTAGTGTTATTTCTTCGTTCCATCTGCCACCTGTAATTAATTTCAATTTGTAATTCGAGCTTGCAGCCTGGTGGCATGGCTCACTGCTTCCCTTTCCCACCCATGATCCTCCTTCTGCTCCCTCCCTCTGCCCGCCTCTGACCCTGATTGGGTACTGGCACATTGTGTGTTTCCAATTGAACTTGTACCTTGTGCTCAGTGCAGCTTTGTTCATTCTGCTGACTGAGCACACAGTAACGTTGGCTGAGCTTTTTGCTCTTCCACAGGCTTAGTGTTATTTCTTCGTCCCATCTGCCACCTGTAATTAATTTCAATTTGTAATTCCAGCTTGCAGCCTGGTGGCCTGGCTCATTGCTTCCCTTTCCCACCACATGATTCTGCTGCCGCTCCCTCCCTCTGTCTGCCCCGATACTGATTCGGCACTGGCCCGTATTTTATTTCCTATTGAACTTGTCTGTTGTGCTTGGGGCAGCTTTGTTCGTTCTGCTGGCCGAGCACACAATAAGGTTGTCTGAGCTTTCTGCTGTTTCACAATCTTAATGTTATTTCTTTGTTCCATCTGCCGCCTGTAATTAGTTTCAATTCGTAATTCTATCTTGCTGCCTCGTGGCCTGGCTCACTGCTTCCCTTCCCCATCCCTGATCCTTCTCCCACTCTCTCCCTCTGCCTGCCCCTGACCCTGATTAGGCACTGGCTTTTTTGTGTTTCCAATTGAACTTGTCTGTTGAGTTTGGCACTGCTTTGTTTATTCTGATGGCCGAGCACAAGCTAAGGTTGGCTGAGCTTTCTGCTCTTCCACAGGCTTAGTGTTATTTCTTCATTCCATCTGCTGCCTGTAATTATTTTAAATGTGTAATTCCAGCTTGCCTCCTCGTGGCCTTGCTCACTGATTCCCTTCCCCACCCCTGATTCTGCTCCCGCTCCCTCTGCCCACCCCCGACATGATTGGGCACTAAGCCCACCTTTACTTCTGCTCTTAGGGCAGCTGCTCTGCCTCTTACAGCACCATGTGGCTAGGGCCCTGAAGCAAAGGACAGCTCCCGCAGCTCCAGTGGGTGTTTTCCGGTGTTCGCCATGGGAGCATGCAGTGCAGCCGTCAACCAGCAGAGACTGACAAGGTAAGAAAGGTTCTGGCAGGGGAAGAGCTATTACTGTTCCCTATTTATCTGCCCCTCCTCTCTTATTACCTCTATCAGCTAATTCTGCAGTCTGTTGCATGTGCTAGTTATATTTTATCCTTATCTGGCAATGATGAATTGTCATAATTAGCGTGCGGGACATTCCCCCTTCTAGAATAGTGAATCTGTGTGTTCTTGCATTGCTGCTGTGTTTAACAATTATGCTTTCCCCTCTTTTCTAGGAAAGTCGAATCTGTGTGTTCTTGCATTGCTGCTGGGTTAATAAATTAGGCTTTTCCCCTCTATCCCTCTCTCTAGGTTCTTCCATCTGTCCTGATAACTCGCTTCTAGGTGTCATACTTCTGCTATATGTTGTAACCTAGGCCTTTTTCCCTTCCTGGTACCTGTACTCTTGATTGTGTTGTTGCTGTTGGTTGTAGCAGGTGTCATGCTCTGCAGTACCTCCCTCTCTCTTTCTCACCCCCTTCCTTCTCTCTGCACTCTCCATCAATGGTGCTCTCAATCTCCTCTATCTTCCCTAACTGCTTCTCTATCACCTATCTTTTCCCTCTAACAAAGTCTGGAAGGAAAACGTTCAAGAAGGATCTACTGGTCTGAAATCCAGGGCAGCCCATCACTGACACCTATATCAACGCTTCTTTCAGGCAAACTCTCACTGACATCCTCTTTGTCATCCCTTCGCCAGACCTTGGATTCCCCTTATGGTCTCCATGCTCTCCCCTTTCTCTTCCTTTACCATTAATGGTGGCACCCACTGGGAGGTACTCTTGGCATCTTTCCTGTCCTCCAGAGTTGTTAGGGATAATTTTCAGTTCCTGTGCTAATTCTCTTTAATCTGAGAGATCCCCAGCACTTTTGCTGAACTCTGGACTTTTTTATTTTAATCTCCTGAGTGAGTGGAACTCTTTACCATGCATTCCTTCTTTTTCTCTGACTGAGTTTTTGTTTATACTGCTGTTGTGGGGTATGCTCATCTCAAAATGTTAATACAGGCCTCTGTTTTTTGATTTTATGACACACAGCACCCTCTGTGCACTGTCGCTGAGGAGTCCCTTGGACTTCTCTTTATGTTTTAATACATTCTCTTATGCAAACTACACTTTCCAAGAGTAATAAGATACCATGTATCTTACTTATCTTTTCCTTTGTGGGTCCAGCACACACAACCTTGTGTGGCGTGCTGAGGAATTACATTGTAGCTCCTTTTCCCACTACTCATGTAACTTTTTGTTACACTAACTAACAAAAGTAAATGGCTGTTGGCAATGGCTCATTTTACTACCTTTTACTACAGGTTACTAATAGACTGATTTCTCAACTGTAGTACAGCACCCATGGGTGACCATGTTCTCAAAATGCCCCCTGTTTCTTTTTTACTCCATTTTTCATTTGTCACTTCCTTCTGGGCTTTCCTTCTATCATTTCATGTAGGATTGGGTGCTTTGTGAGTTTGGTCTTTGGCAAGCTTCACCCCTGAATCCCACCCAGGCTCCAGTGTGTCTGGCAAGTCAGTAAGTGAGGGAGGGTCCTGAAACTTCACTGTCTTTTGTCTGTAGTTGTGCCTGGCTGCAACCAGTTCCAACTGGGTGGCTGGTTATCCTGCAGGGCAGCACATCTCCTTTTGAGTGACTGCTCCATGGGAGCGAATTAATGGGTTCCAGCATATAAGGCAATGATTTTTGGACTACAGGCAGAGTTGACCACTTGAACAATGAATGTGAAGCAGACGACAAGCAGAAACACCAGCAGCACCTTCAACAATGTGGAAGATCCAGTGAAGCCCTGCAGCTGTGCGGACCCTGTTTTCATCTCAAACGGGAAGCTCCACCAAGGAGGACTTCCTCCCTTGGGCTAGTGGGACCAACTAATCTCAATACCTTCTTCAATGTTGGCCATCCCCGACATCCTGCAACTTTCCTGAGCTGCAGAACACCAATAGCCGGGGTACCTGGACCATTTACAAGTGCATCACCTTGCAAACATCAAATCTCGCGGAAACTTTGCAGGTATCCATGTGGACCTCAAAAGGCAGGAATTCTTTACCACAATTCTCACAAGAGATCAGGACCGAGTAATCGAAGCGAATCCAACTGGCGATATTCATTTCTTCTTGGCACTAAGAAAAAGGTGCCAAAACCACAAAGAGCTGCTAGAGGGTACTGTATCCTTTGCAGCCGACCGCTTCTCTTGAGTGTTGGTGCAGATGCCCACCGAAGGACCCCCTTTTGTCATCACGACCAAGGAGCAGGGATCACGGTCTTCATCATTGCATCCAGAAGGCGAGCAACTACATTTTCAACTTCACTCTTCAGGTACTGTGGGGTTTGGGTTACTCTTATCTTAGGCCATGTTTGGTGCTACTTTGCATTGGCAGTGCTGTTTTCCTCAATTGGGTGTTGACCTCCACTCCTCTGTGCAGGTTTTTCAACTTGTGTACTAACAGGAAAGCACTTCTTGAACTCCTGTGTTTTATACAAGAACAACTGACTAGTTACTTAACTTTTCTCTGAAGATTTTCATCGGAACTGGTGCTTTCCATTTGGCTGTGGCTTTGCTGGTTTCCCAAAGATCCATCTTCTTGATCCTACTTGCTTTGGCAATGCTGGTTCCTCCATACACTTTAATTGTGAACACTTTTTTAGTTAGGGAACAGACAGCCTAAATCCCCCTTGGAGAGTATACATTGTTACTTACCAGTTGCTTGCTGTGTTCTGTCTAACCTTTACTTCCCTCTAAAAATGAATTTTGCAAAGGTGATACATATAAATGTTTTTACTGACCTTAACTGAAGTCACTCTGTGTGCTGGATATGAAAGTATATGAAAAGTTACTCACCTGCATTATTGTTCCTTTCATAATCTTATTCCTTTTCTCAATTAATGTTATTGTGAGTGGGTACATTTTAGACTTGCGTGTGTGCAATGTGTATACATAAATAAAAACATTTAAATATAATTTCAAGTGAGTTTATATGTTTGATGTTTATTTATTTAGTATACCGCTCCAGACCCAGAGGTAAAAGGGTGCTTCAGTACAAGGTTGCAAAGTACATTACATAGGTTTACAATTATACATTATACGTGTATAAGTGAGTGTATTTTTGTTATCTCTGTATGCACTGATTTCTTCGTACTGCTCTACAGCTCACATAACTCCCTCTTAAAATAAGCCTGGGTGCTCATCCACACTACCGACTTGTGTTGTACACGCCTATACTCTGAGTTGGGTCCCTAATACCAACAGATAAGTCTTATGAAGTCTAATACCAGTTGGACTTTAGAAAAAACATACCTAACAAGGGTTATCATTATTGTCTACCTAAATGGCACTGGCCCTCATTACGACCCTGGCGGAAAGGGTTTTACGCCGGCGTAAACCATGGCGTACCTTTCCGCCCGACTACGAGTTCCCGTAGCACCATGGTGATTTTTACGCCTGCTTTTTGCAGGCGGAAAAATCCATGGCGCTACGGGACTTGTCGTTAATTACGCCACCGTAATTTACGGTGGCGTAATTAACGCCTTCCCCACTCCCATTATACCCTATGGGGCAAAAATGGGAATGGGGAAGGGTAAATGGGGATTGGGGACTTACCGCCCCGCCAAGGTCGGAATGGGGCGGTAAGTCCGCCAACCCCCATGGCGGAGTTGGCAGCTTTGCGCCATGGACCATGGTGCAAATTGCACCATGGTTCTCCGCCAGGGTCGTAATGAGGCCCACTGTCATGTGCCAGGGCTCTCAGTCAAATGTCCTCCTTCTTGATAGGTGAATTCTGTCTGTCTTCAACTTCCTCCCCTCTCCTTCCACCCCTCCTTCTGCCACCTCTATGGCCCCTCTGCCCCCTCCGACGGATGTACCACACTCCTGTAACCCCTCCTCGGAAGACTATCAAAAGTGTCAACCTGCTCCACTTAGCAACCTCACCTCTCGTTCTGCCGTCAAACACTCCTCTGACATCGGCCACCTCCTTGAAAACCTTGACCTTGCCGTCCTCACTCTCACTGAGACGAGGTTCACTGCCAGCTCTGTCACAAGTTTTGATACTCTCCTCCCTGAGGGGTACAAGATCCACTCTATGCCCAGGCCTAACCGGCCCGGGGGCAAAGTTGCCCTGATCTTCCCTGATAGGGTCCGTGCTACTATTTTAATTTTTATTCTATTGGGCATTTATAAGGTGCTTATACAAATAAACAGTGTTTTAAAGTGCCACATGGCAAACGGGAAGGGAACAAATAATCAAAATGACAATAAAAATCATGAAAACAACAGCGTTCCTACAAGGACTTGTGAGATTTGGAGCGTGAACATGCAGAGAAAAAAGATGGGGTTGGGGGTGTAGGGTTAGTGCAGGTGGGCCCACCAGGGGGGAAGTGCTGAAGGTGACTGTTACAGAGGCAACAGGTAAGTGCAAGGGTGGAGGCGACCCAGTGAAGAGAGATGTTAACCACCCCCAGATAAGTGCAGGCCTGAGAGACAACCAACAGGCAGGTGTGGGCCCAAGGCCAGTGCAGAGGGTGTGTTGGCGAACGGATGCTGGTGGCGATTGGGCAGGTGACCAGGCCCCTACAGAAATCTTGGGCCACCAATCTGAACAACTATGGGGATTGTTAGCATGGGAGGGAGAGAGGAAGGAGGAGGAGAAGAGAAAAGCCTTGAGTTGTTGGTGTAACTTGAGGAGATCCGGTTCAAGACAGAGAGAGAGCAGGAGACTGTTCCATAGGAGGGAGCCAGCCAGAGGGAGAGTTCTGCCCGCAGCTCTGTGTGTGGAGAAACGTTTGACAAGCACAGAGTTGGAGCTACAGGATGGAAGGGATCTTGAAGGAAAGTATTTAGTGAAAGAGAGCTGTAGATAGCACTGTCCCAGGCCCCAGACGACCTTATGGATGATGCAGAGGGTCTTGAATTTGATCCTTACAGTAACCGGCAGCCAGTGGAGAGATTTTAGAGCTGGAGAGATATTGAGGGCAGAGAGGAAAGAGGCAAGTTAAGGAAGGGGCTGTTGCACTAGTCCAGTCTGCAGCAGACCAAAGCTCTAGAGACATTGAGCTTTTGAGGGAAGGTGAATAAAGGGAGAATGCCTCTGAGCAGGTGAAGTTGAAAGTGGGCCTTCTTGGATCGTTGGGTTTGCAACATGTCTGTATAGAAGATGGGCAGTCTGAGATAATAGATGAGGAAGAAGAAGAGAAGTATGGGAGTTTGAAGAAGTGATGTGTGTCATCTGCATAACAATGAAAGTTAGGAGAGAAAGTGGAGACAAGATAATATAAGATAAACAAGAGGAGCAAGGTAGATGTTGAAGATCCAAGGCGAGAGGATTGAGGAACACCACAGGTTGAGAGAGAGCTGGAGGATGAGAAAGAGCCCAGGATCACCTCGGATAGGCAGTCAGCCAGAAGGAAGTCAATTAATCCAATGCCCGCTCTGTGATACCAAGGGTAACTTGGGGATACTTTATGAGGATAGAGTGGTTGACTGTGTCAACGGTGGAAGAGAGGTCAAGGAGGATGAGAACAGCGGGAGAGTTAGAGTCAAGATTTGAGAGCAATTCTGCCTGGGTGCTTAAGAGAGCATATTATGTGTCTCTGGATGCTCTGCATCCAGATTGATGGTCATGTAAAAAACAAATGAGTTCAGTATGTTGGATCAGTTGGGGGAAGACCAACTTCTCCAGGAGTTTCCCAAGGAAGGATGTAGTAGTTATAGGGCGGTAGTTCGTCAGACACAAGGGGTCGGCATACCCACAGAGGCCTACTCCTCTCTTGAATGACTATCTGCAGGCTTAGTGTGTCTCCTGGCCTCTCTCTGAATCTGGCCACCATCTACAGGACCCCTGGCCAGGTCTACCACTTCCTCTCTAAATTGGCTGACAATGACTCTTCTCTCCTTGCCTCCTCATCCAAGCTTCTCTTCCTCTGAGACTTCAATATTCACCTTGATTCTCCTGATGCAGCCTCTGGGCTCTTCCTCAACCTTTATGACTCTCTTTCCCTCACCATTCTTCCCTCCTGGATGCTCTCATCTCTTCAGACATCCCCATCTCTAACCCACTCATTACTCCTCTCTCCTGGTCTGATCATGCTCTCCTGTACTCTCACATGGACCTCCTGAGTCCCCTGGCTAAGCCACCACCCGCACTACTTGTCTCCTTCTCTGTCATTCTATCTATGAAGCGAGTGTCAGTTGCCACCTTTGCTGCCAACTTCACTCCCCCTCCTACTCCTGCCACTGACTCTAACTCCGATACAGCTCTTACTAACCTTCAACTATTCATCTCCAACACTCTGGACATCCTTGCCCGTATCATGAGGATCTGCATGAAAGTCGCCTCCAAGTGCAACTCCTAGTTTGACTCCGACCTGGCCGATCTGAAACACAAGTGTAGAGAGGCTGAGCAGAAGTGGCAGGCCATAGGAATGGGAAGATTAGAGAAATGCATGGACATTTGACAATTCATTTTACACTCACAAAATGTATCCCTGGCATTCACCCATGCAATGAATTATACAGATTCATTGGATATAGAAGGTTATATTCTGTTCTGTTAATAGTGATTTGCTTCTTTTATGGAGGTTATATGGGTCTTTTTCTCTGAATCTCCCCATTCATAACCCATTCGTTGCTTAAGGTTTTTAGGACCTTAGTCTCTAAACCTCAATCATAACCCCTACACACTGAGAAATAATGCAAGTATGTGGTGGAAATTAGTTATCTCCAAAAGTATTATCCAAGTATTATCCATTTCCATCCTGGAGTGAGCGGGTGCTGCAGCTTCTCCAACACGGCTAAGACCCTCCTGGGCCCCCATCCTGACCCGTAGTGTGCCTCCGGTGGCCCCCTGGGCCCGGCTCGCTGCTCGCCGGTAACTTTTTCCCTTTGTTTTCTCCCGCCCGCCTCCCCTCCTTGTCTGCCCGCCCACACCCTCCCTGATTGGCTGCCCCCTCTTCCTGGTGCCTGGTGTGCCGGAATCCTGCGCACCGCGCTCTCCATTTCAATCCTGGAGTGAGCGGGTGCTGCAGCTTCTCCAACACGGCTAAGACCCTCCTGGGCCCCCATCCTGACCCGTAGTGTGCCTCCGGTGGCCCCCTGGGCCCGGCTCGCTGCTCGCCGGTAACTTTTTCCCTTTGTTTTCTCCCGCCCGCCTCCCCTCCTTGTCTGCCCGCCCACACCCTCCCTGATTGGCTGCCCCCTCTTCCTGGTGCCTGGTGTGCCGGAATCCTGCACACCGCGCTCTCCATTTCCATCCTGGAGTGAGCGGGTGCTGCAGCTTCTCCAACACGGCTAAGACCCTCCTGGGCCCCCATCCTGACCCATAGTGTGCCTCCGGTGGCCCCCTGGGCCCGGCTCGCTGCTCGCCGGTAACTTTTTCCCTTTGTTTTCTCCCGCCCGCCTCCCCTCCTTGTCTGCCCGCCCACACCCTCCCTGATTGGCTGCCCCCTCTTCCTGGTGCCTGGTGTGCCGGAATCCTGCGCACCGCGCTCTCCATTTCCATCCTGGAGTGAGCGGGTGCTGCAGCTTCTCCAACACGGCTAAGACCCTCCTGGGCCCCCATCCTGACCCGTAGTGTGCCTCCGGTGGCCCCCTGGGCCCGGCTCGCTGCTCGCCGGTAACTTTTTCCCTTTGTTTTCTCCCGCCCGCCTCCCCTCCTTGTCTGCCCGCCCACACCCTCCCTGATTGGCTTCCCCCTCTTCCTGGTGCCTGGTGTGCCGGAATCCTGCGCACCGCGCTCTCCATTTCCATCCTGGAGTGAGCGGGTGCTGCAGCTTCTCCAACACGGCTAAGACCCTCCTGGGCCCCCATCCTGACCCGTAGTGTGCCTCCGGTGGCCCCCTGGGCCCGGCTCGCTGCTCGCCGGTAACTTTTTCCCTTTGTTTTCTCCCGCCCGCCTCCCCTCCTTGTCTGCCCGCCCACACCCTCCCTGATTGGCTGCCCCCTCTTCCTGGTGCCTGGTGTGCCGGAATCCTGCGCACCGCGCTCTCCATTTCCATCCTGGAGTGAGCGGGTGCTGCAGCTTCTCCAACACGGCTAAGACCCTCCTGGGCCCCCATCCTGACCCGTAGTGTGCCTCCGGTGGCCCCCTGGGCCCGGCTCGCTGCTCGCCGGTAACTTTTTCCCTTTGTTTTCGACCGCCCGCCTCCCCTCCTTGTCTGCCCGCCCACACCCTCCCTGATTGGCTGCCCCTCTTCCTGGTGCCTGGTGTGCCGGAATCCTGCGCACCACGCTCTCCATTTCCATCCTGGAGTGAGCGGGTGCTGCAGCTTCTCCAACACGGCTAAGACCCTCCTGGGACCCCATCCTGACCCGTAGTGTGCCTCCGGTGGCCCCCTGGGCCCGGCTCGCTGCTCGCCGGTAACTTTTTCCCTTTGTTTTCTCCCGCCCGCCTCCCCTCCTTGTCTGCCCACCCACACCCTCCCTGATTGGCTGCCCCCTCTTCCTGGTGCCTGGTGTGCCGGAATCCTGCGCACCGCGCTCTCCATTTCCATCCTGGAGTGAGCGGGTGCTGCAGCTTCTCCAACACGGCTAAGACCCTCCTGGGCCCCCATCCTGACCCGTAGTGTGCCTCCGGTGGCCCCCTGGGCCCGGCTCGCTGCTCGCCGGAAACTTTTTCCCTTTGTTTTCTCCCGCCCGCCTCCCCTCCTTGTCTGCCCGCCCACACCCTCCCTGATTAGCTGCCCCCTCTTCCTGGTGCCTGGTGTGCCAGAATCCTGCGCACTGCGCTCTCCATTTCCATCCTGGAGTGAGCGGGTGCTGCAGCTTCTCCAACACGGCTAAGACCCTCCTGGGCCCCCATCCTGACCCGTAGTGTGCCTCCGGTGGCCCCCTAGGCCCGGCTCGCTGCTCGCCGGTAACTTTTTCCCTTTGTTTTCTCCCGCCCGCCTCCCCTCCTTGTCTGCCCGCCCACACCCTCCCTGATTGGCTGCCCCCTCTTCCTGGTGCCTGGTGTGCCGGAATCCTGCGCACCGCGCTCTCCATTTCCATCCTGGAGTGAGCGGGTGCTGCAGCTTCTCCAACACGGCTAAGACCCTCCTGGGCCCCCATCCTGACCAGTAGTGTGCCTCCGGTGGCCCCCTGGGCCCGGCTCGCTGCTCGCCGGTAACTTTTTCCCTTTGTTTTCTCCCGCCCGCCTCCCCTCCTTGTCTGCCCGCCCACACCCTCCCTGATTGGCTGCCCCCTCTTCCTGGTGCCTGGTGTGCCGGAATCCTGCGCACCGCGTTCTCCATTTCCATCCTGGAGTGAGCGGGTGCTGCAGCTTCTCCAACACGGCTAAGACCCTCCTGGGCCCCCATCCTGACCCGTAGTGTGCCTCCGGTGGCCCCCTGGGCCCGGCTCGCTGCTCGCCGGTAACTTTTTCCCTTTGTTTTCTCCCGCCCGCCTCCCCTCCTTGTCTGCCCGCCCACACCCTCCCTGATTGGCTGCCCCCTCTTCCTGGTGCCTGGTGTGCCGGAATCCTGCGCACCGCGCTCTCCATTTCCATCCTGGAGTGAGCGGGTGCTGCAGCTTCTCCAACACGGCTAAGACCCTCCTGGGCCCCCATCCTGACCCGTAGTGTGCCTCCGGTGGCCCCCTGGGCCCGGCTCGCTGCTCGCCGGTAACTTTTTCCCTTTGTTTTCTCCCGCCCGCCTCCCCTCCTTGTCTGCCCGCCCACACCCTCCGTGATTGGCTGCCCCCTCTTCCTGGTGCCTGGTGTGCCGGAATCCTGCGCACCGCGCTCTCCATTTCCATCCTGGAGTCAGCGGGTGCTGCAGCTTCTCCAACACGGCTAAGACCCTCCTGGGCCCCCATCCTGACCCGTAGTGTGCCTCCGGTGGCCCCCTGGGCCCAGCTCGCTGCTCGCCGGTAACTTATTCCCTTTGTTTTCTCCCGCCCGCCTCCCCTCCTTGTCTGCCCGCCCACACCCTCCCTGATTGGCTGCCCCCTCTTCCTGGTGTGCCGGAATCCTGCGCACCGCGCTCTCCATTTCCATCCTGGAGTGAGCGGGTGCTGCAGCTTCTCCAACACGGCTAAGACCCTCCTGGGCCCCCATCCTGACCCGTAGTGTGCCTCCGGTGGCCCCCTGGGCCCGGCTCGCTGCTCGCCGGTAACTTTTTCCCTTTGTTTTCTCCCGCCCGCCTCCCCTCCTTGTCTGCCCGCCCACACCCTCCCTGATTGGCTGCCCCCTCTTCCTGGTGCCTGGTGTGCCGGAATCCTGCGCACCCGGCGCTCTAGTCCCCTTCCTCCTTCCCCCTCCTTCCCAAGCCCAATCCCACCTCCCAACCCTCCCATCGCCCCCTGATTGGTCAACGGGCCAATATCCTGAACCCTGCCAGGGCAGCCCTCTGCCCGGCAGCCCCTGCGGCTAAGGGCACCAAGGCCAAGGGCGGCTCCCACAATGGCGGCTCCAGAGAGTGTCTGCAGGTGTCAGCAGGGGAAGCCAATGAAGCCACCAGACACCGACAAAACTGTAAGTGCTGGCATAGGTGGGGAGTAGAGCAATTACTCTACTCCAAAAAGCTCCTGCCACTCTAACTTACCTTTCAATGGCCTGCAGTATAATGTTAACCAGTACCATACCCCGAGAGAACCCCGAGAGAACCACAAAGATTAGTCTGCCCCAAATCTAGACAGATGTGATTGTTAGCATATGCCACACTTAGACGGAATTGAGTTTAGTCTGCGCCAAATCTAGACAGAAATGTGATTGTTAGCATATGCCACACTTAGACGGAATTGAGTTTAGTCTGCGCCAAATCTAGACAGAATTGTGATTGTTGGCATATGCCACACTTAGATGGAATTTCTCAAGTTGAGTCTGCGCCAAATCTAGACAGAATGTGATTGTTAGCATATATGATTCTTAGCATACACCGCACATAGAATTCCGAACCTAGCCTGTGTCGCAACTAGATAGAAATGTGACTGTTAGCTTGTGCCACACTAGCACTTAAATCTGAACTGTAGCTCGCGTCGCATCGAAATGGAACTGTGACTGTTAGCATGCCCCTCACTCGGGACTCTGAACCCTAGCTTGCGTTGCATTTAGACAGAAAGGTGACTGTTAACAGCCTCTCTGTGAAAAGCTGCATTTGAAGTGTACCTCTCTGTGAAAGTTGATTTGGAGTGCACTTAGAAGTGAATTCAGAAGTGTACCCAATAGCCTCTCTGTGGAAAGTTGATTTTAGAAATGTGCCCAATAACCTCCCTGTGAAAGTTGAATTCAGAAGTACAATTAGAAAGTTGCATTTAGAAGTACACCCAATAGCTTCTCTGTGAAAGTTGAATCTAAATGTATGCCCAATAGCCTCTCTGTGGAAAGTTGAATTCAGAAGTGCAGTTAGACGGTGAATTTTTGAAGAGTATGAAAGTTGAATTTAGAGGTACATTTAGAAGTTGCACTCAGAAATGTGCCCAATAGCCTCCCTGTGAAAGTTGAATTCAGAAGTATAATTAGAAGATGCATTTAGAAGTATACCCAATAGCCTCCCGATGAAACAGAATTAAATGTATGCACAATAGCCTCCCTGTGGAAAGTTGAATTTAGAAGTGTGGCCAATGGCCTTCCTGTGAAATTTGAATTCTGATGTCCACCCAATAGCCTCCCTGTGAAACTGAATTAAATGTATGCCCAATAGCATCTCTGTGGAAAGTTGAATTCAGAAGTACAATTGGAAAGCTGCATTTAGAAGTGTGCCCAATAGCTTCTCTGTGGAAAGTTGCACTTAGAAGTGCGCCCAAAATGTGAAAGCCGAGATTAAAAGTGTGCCCCATAGCCTCTCTGTGAAAAGCTGAACTCAGAAATGTGCCCATTAGCCTCTCGGTGAAAGTTGAATTCAGAAATGTACTCTCTGTGAATTTTAGAAGCATGCCCAATAGCCTCTCTATGAATTAGAAGTCTCCGAAAGGGCATGTAACCCATCATATCTCACAAACATGCTTACTCTCTCCTTACATCACCACTCAACTAGAACACAGAGATACTATGACACCATTCGGTATAACTGTTCTCATATCAACATTCGCCGCTTACTCCACATCATTCTAAGTAATCACTGCTGGTTACACACCCCCCAGCGAGGCGTTCTCCTCAGGCCTAACGCAGCCACATCCGATCTGGATAAATCCGGCCAGAACGAACACATACTCCTGACCTCTCAACCACCACACCCACCGCTAGAAAACAGCTATCACACCGATGCCGCACGAGCTGTACACATACCCGGTGCTCACACGCACCTTTTGACTATCTCTACTCTCTCTACTGATATGAACTTCGGTTCCCAAGGGCGTTCAACCTACCAGCACCTTCAGACCATACCAATGGTATATAAGGCGCTATATAAATGCAAAATAACAATAACAACAATAACAAATATTTTCATTTAGTGATCAGATGTCTTGGTGTGCCTCAGAAAGAACAATACATAAAGTGCCACACATTACCCCTTTCAAAACATCATAAAATGTTAACACGAATCAGAAGAAAATGTATCAATAACTCTGTTTTGCCCATGTATCGCTGCATTCCTATGTCTTCTTGGAAGCATGTCACCAAAAATAGTTTGCACCCTCTGACTCCTGACTGGAGCCCAAAGGCTAGCTGTCCAGATATTTTCAAAGTACTGCCGTTTCTGAACAGTGCCAGTCACAGCTTTTGCCAATTAGATATGTGCATCACTAGCCAGCAAGATCTACAGCACTAGGACCATCAGACTCAGTTCAATGACACCTTCTAGAGTATGTTGAGGGCATTTACTGAGAAGCGTGGGTGGCAATGAGAGAATTAGATTTCCTACCTTGCCTTTGCCTATCGACCAAGTACCACAGTAGTTGACTGGGGTCAGTCTCTTTAGGAACCATTGTAGGTGGCTGGCTGATGACTTCCTACCCATTCGGGGTAGTTGGGATGGCAAGCACAAAAGCAAGATCCAGGTATTTGTTCTGTATGCAATGAACATGCAGAAACGTCTCCAGGAATTGATGTCTGTTGCCTGATCAGTCTGAAGAAGTGTCACACAAAACAGAAATAGTGGGATGACCAGTAGGGCTGTGAGGGTGCACAGTGATTTTTATGGTTCAGGCTGGAAAGTCAGCATCCCACAGGAGTGGGTAAAAGGTTGTAATACCGACTCCCTGCTGGATTGTGAGGTCAAGACAGCAACCTATTTCATATATCACATGAATTTGATGAACACCTACCTGATAGACCTTGTTTGTCTGAAGCCAGGAAGAGGCGATCAATAAGATACTGTAGAGATATTATTTAATATGTTGATCTTTTCACTAAGCAGCATTCCCCAATTGAATGTTCACTGTTCTATAACCCTCCCCCCCACAATTCTGGGACAAGAAGCAAGCTGTGTGTATCATTGAAACAGAAATGTATTCAAATAGAAGATGATCAAAGTGGTCCCCTCAGTGGGGGTGAAGTCACCACAACCAGAAACATGACTGTTGAGAACCTGTATACACAATTAGAGTTGACTTGCCTGTGAACATTTTGCTATGAGATGGCCCACATATGCAGTCACAACCTATATCAATGAAATCTTTTCTTTAATCTGTTCTTAGCAGATATGGGACCTTTCCTAGAACCGTCTGCAATGGCAAGCCCAACCATAAATGGGAGAAAGATATGCTGGCTGGCTTACGCAGACGACATAGTATTTCTTCATAGAACACCGATTGGTCTTGAACATTTACTCGGAAAACTGAATGAGTATGTCGGGTTAAATAAGTTAACAATCAACCCTGCTAAGTCAAACATCCTGATCTTTAAACATCCCCTGTCAAAAACAAAGTACATAAACTGGAATCTGGGAGGAGAAAGCATAAGAATTGTAGAAACTATAAAATATTTGGGATATAACATCCATACTCATCCAGCACTATATAAGGCAGAATCCGAGGTAATGGCTAAAATAACACAAGCTACATCACAAATGATTAAACTGAATCACACATTTTGTAAATTCTCTATCCTTCCGCTAGTGAAGTTCTACCTAGCAAAAGTGGTCCCAGTGTTACTCTATGGTCTGGAAGCTAAACCAGGACTTTGGTCTGCTAATTGGGAAAGCTTTGAGAGTTGATTATGGAAAAGAGTCTTGGGCCTTCAAAGCTGCACGCCCTTAAAAAGCTTAAGATTTGAGCTAGGTCTCAATTCATTGAAGTGCATGACAGAATGGAAACTCATCTCCCTGTTTCGAGAAATAATTACGAGTAAAGACTTTACACTTCATGGAGATCTAAGATATCAAAGGTTGCAAAATAAATAATCTCTTCTGACCTCATTAGGGGAAAAGGCAACGAAAGCACTGATGAGAATAGATCTGGATGAAGAAACTCTGATCCTAAACCCTTGCAAAGTAAAAAGAAAATTAGAACTCTTGGATTGGATCGAAACAATAGAGAAAGTAAGAGCTGACCCAACCCAAAGTGCTCTTTTGAAGAGAGAAAAGGAACTCGGGTGTCCATCTCGCTACTTAATGAAATTCCCCAACAGGAAGTTGTGCTCAAATTTCCTCAGAATGAGACTAAACCTCGTCCACTGTGGGGCGGTCTTGGAAAAACGCAACCAAGGGGATACGGCAAAAAAATTGTGTTCAATTTGTATAAACCCTGCCAAACAAACATTAAGGCATCTACTAATGGACTGTGAAGGTTCATGGATATAACGTTCAAGATTCTTTAGAAATTTTGTGCGCAGATAGGAAGATATAGTATCAGACTTCCTATGGGACAGAATCATATCAGGTACCAATGCTGCATTGACATCTGCAGCTATCCAGGTGCTAATCAAATGTGAAATAGTCATTTAACATACAAAGTTAAAGGATAAATGCATCTAACCAGCGTGCACATAGGAAACAGAAAATTTGGCAGGGCTGATAAAAAAGAGGGAAAAACTGTTGTAGTTCTCTTTTCCTTGTTTTACATTTTTGTATAAATTGTAATATATGTTTTATTTGTTCTTTTTTTTTGTATAGGTTCATTGAGCCAAAAAAAAATCAATAAAAAAAAAAAAATCAATGAAATCTATTTCTAAAATGTCCAGTTCTAAATAATAGAATGCCACCTCTTAACAGCATTCGCAATTCTATAACAACCTTGCAGCTTATCAGTCAATAATCTTAAGATTGTGTTAAAACTAGTTCCCCTATAAGCTATAAACAAGTTTACATCATGTCATTGTCTCCAGTATCAAAAAATCTGAAAAGGGCAGGGAAACTCTAGCCTCTGGACCAGAGTATTACAATTGCATAGAACAACAGAAAAAGATTGTCCAGAGAAACAAATCAATTTGAACAAATGTGTATCAAAATTTATTGAAAGTGATACCAACAATTTAAACAATGGTGAGTCAATCACAAATAATTAAACACTGATCACTTTAATACAGCAAAACAGCAGCAACCGTATGCCTAAAGTCGGCTAAAACATTGTCACACATACTTGCCATTCATAGTGCACTCATTCAAACCCAACTCAACATACCGTGACATACATCCAAAAGCTTAAAACACAAAAGAATCATGCTAAAAACCTGTGGGGAAAAGGAATTCATGACGGGTCCCCATCAAACAGACATAATTTTTATATTAATAATCAATAGAATTAATTAATAAATTATTGCCTAGAAGAAATAGGCAGGAAAATTAAGAAACTGCTGACCAGACGCCAGATGAACACTTGGAGATGACATCCAACTAAAGTGCAATATACGATCTACCAGTATCTAAATGGGTCAAAACTGAGCTAAAGGTGTAAACGTCACCAAGTCTCTAGAAAATGCACCCAGGCTGCCACAAGATGGTCCGGGATGGGCTGGTGTGTTGTATACAGTGTCAGTAAATGTGAGAAGAATGACAAGAAAAAATGAATAACATACGTGCATAGGGCGGTCCTAGAATCAGGGAAAGCTCACAAAAACAGCAGCCAATTAACAGCAACTAGTAAACAAAGGAATAAAGAATGGGGTGATTCATTGCCCACTCGTGATGGCATAGGCCAGTAGGGACTCGCGGTAAGAAACTCATTAACGGATATTAAAGTCCCATGACTCTAGCGTGTTAAGGCCTTTGTGGAGTGTTTATAACTTAAAAATCCACATTTGCTCCTTATAGGACAATTTGTTTGCCAATTGTACTGTGTTATTGGCAAAAACTTTTTCTAAGCAGAACCAGGTTAAAGAGTCCAGATTGTGTCCCATTTATACACAGTGAATCACTAGTGGAGCCGATAAGTTGGGAGTTCTGATTTTTGATCGGTGCTCATTAATACGTAGGTTAAATTCCCTAGAAGTTTTTCCTACATACAAAAGCTGTCACGGACACTGAATGGCGTAAATAACATTCTTGCTTCTGCAGGTGGTAAAAGTACGTAGTGCCCAACACCTGCCGTTGTAGGTAAAGTCTATCATTTTTTTTGAAAGTTTACAGGCTGCGCACGATGTGCACGGATAGTGGCCTTTCACTTGGTTGAGGTTGACATCCCTAACCTGGTTAGTACGAACCGGGAGTCTTGTAGCCCGAGTGAGCTTCTGTCCTAAAGTTTTGCTTTTTTTAAAAGCAAAAAAGAGGTTTCTCTAAATTGAGATTCGTGGAATTAAGGATCCTCCAGTTTTTCAGAACAATAGCTTTAATAGTCTCACTGTGTTGACAAAAAGTGGACACGCAAACTAACTGTTCTTTCCCGACAGTTTTATTTTTTGGTCTAAGGATGGTCTAAGGAGGGCGTCCCTGTTGCTATAGCGCGCTCTTTTTCTTGAGTCTTTTATGAGTTTGCACGGGTAACCCCGTTCTAACAGTCTAGCCTGTAAGACATCCGCATGAGTATTGAATTGTGTGAGATTGGAACAATTACGGCGCAGCCGTAGAAACATCCCATAAGGGAGATTGCGTAAAAGACTTTTGGGATGTTGACTTTTGAACTGTAACATCATATTCCTTTCTGTGGGTTTTCTGTAGAGCTCAGTCTGCAGGAACCCATCCTCATTATAAATGGATAGATCGAGGAAAGCAATGCGAGAGGTGAAGTATTCTAAAGTGAATTTGATGTTAATATCAACTTGATTGAGCCATCGAACGAAAAGTTCCAATGTGGCAATGTCACCCTCCCACAGTACTAAGATGTCATCAATATACCAACGGTATAACTTAATGTTGGTAATATAAGGATTGCCGTTATTCAGGACAAAATTCTCTTTAAACAAGGCCATTAAAATTATAGCCAAATTTGGGGCAAACACACAGCCCATGGCCGTCCCTTTGGTTTGCAGAAAGAACTCATCTTTGAACTTAAAGAAACTGTTGGAGAGGACTAAATCCACACATGTAGTCAAAAAGTTAGTAGGGACCTCGTGTACAGGAGGCCGGCGATCCAACATAATTTGCAAACACTGAATAGCCTTTTCTTGGGGGATGTTTGTGTAGAGAGCCTCTATATCTAAGGCCACCAAGATCTGTTTAGAGGGGTCAAATGGGAGGCCTTCAACCAAGTTGATAACATCCCTAGAATCTAACAAGAATGTCGGGGTTCCCATCGCCAAAGGTTTAATGAACATGTCTATATATTTGGACAACGGTTCTAAAATAGAGCCGCACCCCGAAACTATATGGCGTCCAGGCGGGTTAGATGTATCTTTATGGATCTTGGGGATGATATAAAAAAGGGGAGTTCTTTCCTCTGAGAAATTGACAAACTCAAATTCTTTTTTCGACAAAATGCTCTCCTCAAATGCTTTTTCAGAAAGGCAAAGGATCTTCTTTTTGATCGAAGCAGTTGGGTCACCAATGATTTTACGGTAATGGCCGGGAATACTAAGAAGTCGAATAACTTCCTGATCGTACAGCCCAGAATCCCAAACCACTATGCTGCCACCTTTATCGGCACTCTTGATCACAATGGAAGGGTCTTGCGAAAGGGAATCAATAGACTGAAATTCAGCTAATTGAAGATTAGGCCTCATGGTGTTCCTAGGAAGCTAAAGACATTTAGCTAGTTCTTTAAGAACAATTTTTTCAAAAACAAGAACTTCAGCTGGAAGTTCCGCTATATTGGGGGTAAAAGAGCCTAATCTTGCAGAGGAATTGTTGAACCTTATTGGTAAGATGCATAGCACTCGGGGTTTGTCACGGGACAAAAGAAAGACCTTGTTTCAGAATCGCCAGTTCGGGTTCTGTAATGGAGCGAGATGACAAATTGAAAATGGGTAGTACCTCATTTACCACCGGTACGAGCGGTTGTGTGTCTGGAAGTCGCGGTGTCCCTGCCCTTGGGGGGGGACATTTGAGGCCTGCAGGTACTGTGGCCTGTGTGGGCCTCTTCTCCAATATCAACATCAAGAATTGACCAGGGAAAGGGTGTATAGAAAAGTCACCAGATATTATCCCAGATGAGAATGTATCCATTTGGAACACGTGTTCACTTCCCTGTGTTTTTCTACTTTGATAACTGGAATTACTTGCACACTATGTTTTTGCTGACATCACACCTTTGATTGCTGACATCTTTCCATTGACTTGCTTACTAGTCAGACACTGTAGAGAATACACACACATGCACACTTCATAGGTTGATCATTATTTCTATATACGTGAAAAGAAAAAGAAGGTGGGGGTACTTGCTCTCACACGTTTGAGTACAAAATCATAATATTCCATATTTCTGTAGGTGTAGACCTGAAAGTCATCAGAACTAAAGGCAATTGCAAGTCCCTAGAATCCAGAATCCGCCACAAACATCTTTAAAAGCTCCTGCAATAGTTGTACTATATCGCTCCGACCCCCGCTGGAAGCCGGGTGGTTAGTTATATGTAACTTTTTCTCTCTGCCTACAATTTTCCACATCTTAGTCATTAGCTCACTGGTGGAGTGACTATCCCAGTGCAACTCAAAGGTTTGAGGAAGGTGAAAAAGTGAAAACATGTAGTTTATCAATAATACAGCTGCCGTCTCCATCTTGAAATTTGTGGTTTGGAGGCATTTGATCCATTTTGGGAAGTAACACCTAAGAGTCAACATATACATGTTGCTACATACATAATTGATCACTGTACCAATACAGTTGATCTGAAGATCAAACTATGGTAATGTCATTCCTTGCTTTTGTAGAGAAGGCTAATGAGTGAGATAATTCAGTGAAAACTGAGAACACACAAGGCACCCTTTTAAATAAATATTTAGGTCTTGTTCCATATGTGGTTAGTTGACAACAACACACAAGGGGCCTCATCACGACTTTGGCGGTAACCCATAAATCCGGCGGTCGCGCTATTACCGCCGGATTTAAGGGTCCGCCAAATCAGGACTTCGGTGGATTTTGCCCAGCTCTTGGCTGGGGGGAAATCCGCCGAAAATTCACTCTATTACCGCCAGCGGGATATCCGCCGGCAGTAAGAGCGCGAATTTTCCCCATTGAGCCCAATGGAGAATGGGGCATTCCCGAATGGGCTCAATGGGGAATGGGAAATTACATTACCGCCGAACTCGTGATCCGGCGCTATTAGCGCCGGGGAGTTCGGCGGTAGGGCTAATACCGCCAGCAGTAATACCGCCGGCGTTACCGCCAAAGTCGTGATCAGGCAAGATCTCCACCATTGTCATTTAAATCCTTGACGGACAGCTGTTTCTGCATCAGGGGTGTGTTTTATCAATATTCTTTTAAATTAGGTAGGTACCATTGACTGATCCTAACCAGATTGGGGTTTACTAACCAAACGTCTATCTTGAATTTTAAAGATTGACTAAAACTTCATTAAGACTTGAAGATCTTCCGTGCTCTGACAGCCGTGGTCAGTAAAGGGAACATCTTCTGGATTTTCAAAATATTTAGATTATTTTCCAATAATCGGGTATTCTTTTTGGGCAGTAATTACATCTTGATATTGAGCATCAATATTCCAATTAAGAGTAGAAAGGTCACTTTCAACATGAGATTATGATCAAATTACTGTTGTTATTTGTATTTCTCCAAGGAGAGCTTTGGATTGCTCCAGGTTTGGGTACTTGATTGGCTAAATAGTTTCATCACTTACCAGAGTCTTCAACTTTGGGAACCCCTTTATTGCCTTCTAAAATAGGGTCATAGTGTTAGAAATCACTAAATCATCTAGGGTGTGGATTAATTTCCCATGTTTCAGGGGCTTCTAAACTAGATATGCTTCCTTATTATTGGTTGTTTTAAACTCTTATTCTAGATAGTTGTCTTTAACACAATCATGTAGACCAGCTAATCCTTGTGCCATTTTTTATTTTTTCTTATCTGTTTATCAGGATACACCTGCATTGAAATATTCCCAGCAGTAATCATTTAGTTAGAGACATTTACAGTACATATTCTGTCATTAGGAAAATATTGTAGAGGTTGGTGGGAGGTCTCTTCTATTATATGCTCCCCATGGATCAACAATCTGTAGCTTTTCAATACCTGTAACATTTGCAGGAGTGATTTCTTGCATTCAATGTTTTTATCTCATTGGTTGATTAAGGTTTGCTTGTGGATGAGATCACATTATTTACCTAGTCATGCTTCAGACATAAGACCACAGTAAAACATGTTTCAGAAGATCCTATTTACAGGAAAATGTCTTTATTTTAAATGGGATAATCCAAGCATGGAGCTTCGGAAATAATTTTTCAGTTGTTTCACAGCCTCTGTTTAAGAGTACCCCACTCCCACTTTACCCCTGCCTTCAATAGCTGCCAGAACGCCAGGGGACCACTCAGGTGGTGATAGTGTGCGATACAAATGTCCTTTAACATTAACATTAACATTAACAATAGATGGACAAAGGGCTGAAAAATCTCTGCATATTCCCCTATGGATTTATGACTGTAATTAGTCAATCCTTAAAGAGTGCGTAATCCATGTAGATTTATGTGATTTTTCATTGTGTCTGCATTACTAAATTGGGTCAACATGTGACAAGTCTCCACCAGGTATTCTTCCATGGTTTTACTTTTGAATAACAAGTAACGATCAGGCACATCTTTACGTAGAAATGTAATGAACGCTTTTCCACTGTTAAAATTGCTACATAGAGTTCAGCTCCATGCGTATTGTAATATACTAAACATAAATGCAAGTTTATATTTGTGATCATGGTGTACAAAGACAGAACAATATCCATTAGTTAACTCAAGGGCAGTATATACTTTAGAACCTTGGATCTGTGCTAATCCCTGACCAATATAAGGGGAGACCACTGTGACATGTGGACCCTCTTATTAATTTCCCTTATGTCTGCACAGGTACTCCCTCATCCAGATGGTTTTAATATTCCTAATATTGGGTTATTAAAGGTGTTGTTGAGCGGTCAGATAATCCCATGGGATTCCAGGTTTTTGATAATATCCTGGAGTAATTGCAGGGATGTTATAGGCAAACTAATTGCCTAACAAATACTGGTACCATATTTGGGAGTTTAGGTATTGTTGTATAATCAAGGGACCACATTCATAGAAATTGACAGAAGAAATATCTGAAAATCTGAAAATATCTGTCTTAACTTCTAATTGTACTCTTCTATCTCACAGGCATCAGCCACATTGATCTGTTCTTCAACCATCTGATGAAAGCCTGGAGATATTTCTCAGTTGGGCCTTTTCTCAAGTATTTTCTAATTGGGTGGGTAAGCCCTTACTTAGTGTGTCGACCAGAGTGATTGATTCCTTAGTGTTGAGGTACTTAATAGTGAATTAATGTTATCTCATCTTCCCACATATCACATGTAACATCCAAAAATGTTCTCCATTGTCGAGTAGAGAGTTCTGGTCTGCTACCGTCACTATTGTTATAGCAATCTTTAGGTATGGGACCAATGATGGGGTTGGTTAAATCCATGGAAAAGTGAACTGCCATTCCAAGGAGTAAGATTATGTTTTGGAGATCATTATTGTCAACTAATATATGGATGGTATCCTCTTTGAAATCGAGTAATGGGGTTGGATGAAGAGACAGGTCAAGCTGCTGAAGAATATCATTTAAATTCATAAAAGCTTCTTCATTGAAAAAGCCTGTTGTTTTCTTATCTTTATTGGCAAGGTGTATTGTTGAGTAGTTCCCGTAATAATGACTTTCTCTTTTATTTGAACATCGGCAGCATAAGGCAGCAAATATTCTCACCGAAATGACTTTTGATGCGCAATCAAATCCATCACAATTCCCCTGATTCTGGACCAGACTTAGTTATTATTAAAATCCAAATGAATTGAAAATTGTTGCAGTATGTCATTACCAATATGCCAATCAGGTCATTATGATGTAGCAATTATAATGTATCTTTTTGTTTCTGATTTTGAGCTCCAACCTAAACCTGCTAGTAACCATGTGCCGTAAATCCATCACACCCAATCCAGATTCACATTTAGCTATCAGATTAATTGAGGGGATTTTCTGATTCTTCTGGAATAAATCTTTTGCTGATGAAATGTCTTTCTAAAGTTAAAAAAACTTTGGAGAGAACTTTTCGTTGCCTTCATTGAGTTAAATATAGAAACATATGAGATTTCCTTTCTATTGCAGAGTACTTAAAAACAGAATTCATCAGCAGAGTCATCTTCCAGTTGACCGGGATCCTCACTGGAGGTCTGCAGCAGATTACATTTCAGTGTATGTCTCTGTAAAGTGGAAAAAGGTGTATTCTAAAATGCTCTGTGTGTCCCTTCACTATCATTGTGTTCTTTCACAGAGATGAAAGTGGTGTCTGGGACTTCAGTTTTCTGGAAAAAAAATCTCTAATCAGTCTGGATGTTTTTCAATCAAATTACAGGTCCATTCAAACTAACTTAATTGCCAATTCTTTTTAAGCTGATTGGGCAGTGTGTTTGTGTCTAGAGGACTGGATTAATTGAAACTATCAAAGGTAGAAGCCAGGAAAGTAAATAGCTTCCCAGTAAAACAAGTGTGCTTTGAGGAGCCTTGACTATCAGTGAATGGGGTAGTCTATGAAACCTGCTTTTGATTTCTAACCCTATCTAATGGAATTTTCTTTCCATCAAAATATGTATAACTCACCTATCTTTTCCCTCTAACAAAGTCTGGACGGAAAACGTTCAAGAAGGATCTACTGGTCTGAAATCCAGGGCAGCCCATCACTGACACCTATATCAACGCTTCTTTCAGGCAAACTCTCACTGACATCCTCTTTGTCATCCCTTCGCCAGACCTTGGATTCCCCTTATGGTCTCCATGCTCTCCCCTTTCTCTTCCTTTACCATTAATGGTGGCACCCACTGGGAGGTACTCTTGGCATCTTTCCTGTCCTCCAGAGTTGTTAGGGATAATTTTCAGTTCCTGTGCTAATTCTCTTTAATCTGAGAGATCCCCAGCACTTTTGCTGAACTCTGGACTTTTTTATTTTAATCTCCTGAGTGAGTGGAACTCTTTACCATGCATTCCTTCTTTTTCTCTGACTGAGTTTTTGTTTATACTGCTGTTGTGGGGTATGCTCATCTCAAAATGTTAATACAGGCCTCTGTTTTTTGATTTTATGACACACAGCACCCTCTGTGCACTGTCGCTGAGGAGTCCCTTGGACTTCTCTTTATGTTTTAATACATTCTCTTATGCAAACTACACTTTCCAAGAGTAATAAGATACCATGTATCTTACTTATCTTTTCCTTTGTGGGTCCAGCACACACAACCTTGTGTGGCGTGCTGAGGAATTACATTGTAGCTCCTTTTCCCACTACTCATGTAACTTTTTGTTACACTAACTAACAAAAGTAAATGGCTGTTGGCAATGGCTCATTTTACTACCTTTTACTACAGGTTACTAATAGACTGATTTCTCAACTGTAGTACAGCACCCATGGGTGACCATGTTCTCAAAATGCCCCCTGTTTCTTTTTTACTCCATTTTTCATTTGTCACTTCCTTCTGGGCTTTCCTTCTATCATTTCATGTAGGATTGGGTGCTTTGTGAGTTTGGTCTTTGGCAAGCTTCACCCCTGAATCCCACCCAGGCTCCAGTGTGTCTGGCAAGTCAGTAAGTGAGGGAGGGTCCTGAAACTTCACTGTCTTTTGTCTGTAGTTGTGCCTGGCTGCAACCAGTTCCAACTGGGTGGCTGGTTATCCTGCAGGGCAGCACATCTCCTTTTGAGTGACTGCTCCATGGGAGCGAATTAATGGGTTCCAGCATATAAGGCAATGATTTTTGGACTACAGGCAGAGTTGACCACTTGAACAATGAATGTGAAGCAGACGACAAGCAGAAACACCAGCAGCACCTTCAACAATGTGGAAGATCCAGTGAAGCCCTGCAGCTGTGCGGACCCTGTTTTCATCTCAAACGGGAAGCTCCACCAAGGAGGACTTCCTCCCTTGGGCTAGTGGGACCAACTAATCTCAATACCTTCTTCAATGTTGGCCATCCCCGACATCCTGCAACTTTCCTGAGCTGCAGAACACCAATAGCCGGGGTACCTGGACCATTTACAAGTGCATCACCTTGCAAACATCAAATCTCGCGGAAACTTTGCAGGTATCCATGTGGACCTCAAAAGGCAGGAATTCTTTACCACAATTCTCACAAGAGATCAGGACCGAGTAATCGAAGCGAATCCAACTGGCGATATTCATTTCTTCTTGGCACTAAGAAAAAGGTGCCAAAACCACAAAGAGCTGCTAGAGGGTACTGTATCCTTTGCAGCCGACCGCTTCTCTTGAGTGTTGGTGCAGATGCCCACCGAAGGACCCCCTTTTGTCATCACGACCAAGGAGCAGGGATCACGGTCTTCATCATTGCATCCAGAAGGCGAGCAACTACATTTTCAACTTCACTCTTCAGGTACTGTGGGGTTTGGGTTACTCTTATCTTAGGCCATGTTTGGTGCTACTTTGCATTGGCAGTGCTGTTTTCCTCAATTGGGTGTTGACCTCCACTCCTCTGTGCAGGTTTTTCAACTTGTGTACTAACAGGAAAGCACTTCTTGAACTCCTGTGTTTTATACAAGAACAACTGACTAGTTACTTAACTTTTCTCTGAAGATTTTCATCGGAACTGGTGCTTTCCATTTGGCTGTGGCTTTGCTGGTTTCCCAAAGATCCATCTTCTTGATCCTACTTGCTTTGGCAATGCTGGTTCCTCCATACACTTTAATTGTGAACACTTTTTTAGTTAGGGAACAGACAGCCTAAATCCCCCTTGGAGAGTATACATTGTTACTTACCAGTTGCTTGCTGTGTTCTGTCTAACCTTTACTTCCCTCTAAAAATGAATTTTGCAAAGGTGATACATATAAATGTTTTTACTGACCTTAACTGAAGTCACTCTGTGTGCTGGATATGAAAGTATATGAAAAGTTACTCACCTGCATTATTGTTCCTTTCATAATCTTATTCCTTTTCTCAATTAATGTTATTGTGAGTGGGTACATTTTAGACTTGCGTGTGTGCAATGTGTATACATAAATAAAAACATTTAAATATAATTTTAAGTGAGTTTATATGTTTGATGTTTATTTATTTAGTATACCGCTCCAGACCCAGAGGTAAAAGGGTGCTTCAGTACAAGGTTGCAAAGTACATTACATAGGTTTACAATTATACATTATACGTGTATAAGTGAGTGTATTTTTGTTATCTCTGTATGCACTGATTTCTTCGTACTGCTCTACAGCTCACATAACTCCCTCTTAAAATAAGCCTGGGTGCTCATCCACACTACCGACTTGTGTTGTACACGCCTATACTCTGAGTTGGGTCCCTAATACCAACAGATAAGTCTTATGAAGTCTAATACCAGTTGGACTTTAGAAAAAACATACCTAACAAGGGTTATCATTATTGTCTACCTAAATGGCACTGGCCCTCATTACGACCCTGGCGGAAAGGGTTTTACGCCGGCGTAAACCATGGCGTACCTTTCCGCCCGACTACGAGTTCCCGTAGCACCATGGTGATTTTTACGCCTGCTTTTTGCAGGCGGAAAAATCCATGGCGCTACGGGACTTGTCGTTAATTACGCCACCGTAATTTACGGTGGCGTAATTAACGCCTTCCCCACTCCCATTATACCCTATGGGGCAAAAATGGGAATGGGGAAGGGTAAATGGGGATTGGGGACTTACCGCCCCGCCAAGGTCGGAATGGGGCGGTAAGTCCGCCAACCCCCATGGCGGAGTTGGCAGCTTTGCGCCATGGACCATGGTGCAAATTGCACCATGGTTCTCCGCCAGGGTCGTAATGAGGCCCACTGTCATGTGCCAGGGCTCTCAGTCAAATGTCCTCCTTCTTGATAGGTGAATTCTGTCTGTCTTCAACTTCCTCCCCTCTCCTTCCACCCCTCCTTCTGCCACCTCTATGGCCCCTCTGCCCCCTCCGACGGATGTACCACACTCCTGTAACCCCTCCTCGGAAGACTATCAAAAGTGTCAACCTGCTCCACTTAGCAACCTCACCTCTCGTTCTGCCGTCAAACACTCCTCTGACATCGGCCACCTCCTTGAAAACCTTGACCTTGCCGTCCTCACTCTCACTGAGACGAGGTTCACTGCCAGCTCTGTCACAAGTTTTGATACTCTCCTCCCTGAGGGGTACAAGATCCACTCTATGCCCAGGCCTAACCGGCCCGGGGGCAAAGTTGCCCTGATCTTCCCTGATAGGGTCCGTGCTACTATTTTAATTTTTATTCTATTGGGCATTTATAAGGTGCTTATACAAATAAACAGTGTTTTAAAGTGCCACATGGCAAACGGGAAGGGAACAAATAATCAAAATGACAATAAAAATCATGAAAACAACAGCGTTCCTACAAGGACTTGTGAGATTTGGAGCGTGAACATGCAGAGAAAAAAGATGGGGTTGGGGGTGTAGGGTTAGTGCAGGTGGGCCCACCAGGGGGGAAGTGCTGAAGGTGACTGTTACAGAGGCAACAGGTAAGTGCAAGGGTGGAGGCGACCCAGTGAAGAGAGATGTTAACCACCCCCAGATAAGTGCAGGCCTGAGAGACAACCAACAGGCAGGTGTGGGCCCAAGGCCAGTGCAGAGGGTGTGTTGGCGAACGGATGCTGGTGGCGATTGGGCAGGTGACCAGGCCCCTACAGAAATCTTGGGCCACCAATCTGAACAACTATGGGGATTGTTAGCATGGGAGGGAGAGAGGAAGGAGGAGGAGAAGAGAAAAGCCTTGAGTTGTTGGTGTAACTTGAGGAGATCCGGTTCAAGACAGAGAGAGAGCAGGAGACTGTTCCATAGGAGGGAGCCAGCCAGAGGGAGAGTTCTGCCCGCAGCTCTGTGTGTGGAGAAACGTTTGACAAGCACAGAGTTGGAGCTACAGGATGGAAGGGATCTTGAAGGAAAGTATTTAGTGAAAGAGAGCTGTAGATAGCACTGTCCCAGGCCCCAGACGACCTTATGGATGATGCAGAGGGTCTTGAATTTGATCCTCACAGTAACCGGCAGCCAGTGGAGAGATTTTAGAGCTGGAGAGATATTGAGGGCAGAGAGGAAAGAGGCAAGTTAAGGAAGGGGCTGTTGCACTAGTCCAGTCTGCAGCAGACCAAAGCTCTAGAGACATTGAGCTTTTGAGGGAAGGTGAATAAAGGGAGAATGCCTCTGAGCAGGTGAAGTTGAAAGTGGGCCTTCTTGGATCGTTGGGTTTGCAACATGTCTGTATAGAAGATGGGCAGTCTGAGATAATAGATGAGGAAGAAGAAGAGAAGTATGGGAGTTTGAAGAAGTGATGTGTGTCATCTGCATAACAATGAAAGTTAGGAGAGAAAGTGGAGACAAGATAATATAAGATAAACAAGAGGAGCAAGGTAGATGTTGAAGATCCAAGGCGAGAGGATTGAGGAACACCACAGGTTGAGAGAGAGCTGGAGGATGAGAAAGAGCCCAGGATCACCTCGGATAGGCAGTCAGCCAGAAGGAAGTCAATTAATCCAATGCCCGCTCTGTGATACCAAGGGTAACTTGGGGATACTTTATGAGGATAGAGTGGTTGACTGTGTCAACGGTGGAAGAGAGGTCAAGGAGGATGAGAACAGCGGGAGAGTTAGAGTCAAGATTTGAGAGCAATTCTGCCTGGGTGCTTAAGAGAGCATATAATGTGTCTCTGGATGCTCTGCATCCAGATTGATGGTCATGTAAAAAACAAATGAGTTCAGTATGTTGGATCAGTTGGGGGAAGACCAACTTCTCCAGGAGTTTCCCAAGGAAGGATGTAGTAGTTATAGGGCGGTAGTTCGTCAGACACAAGGGGTCGGCATACCCACAGAGGCCTACTCCTCTCTTGAATGACTATCTGCAGGCTTAGTGTGTCTCCTGGCCTCTCTCTGAATCTGGCCACCATCTACAGGACCCCTGGCCAGGTCTACCACTTCCTCTCTAAATTGGCTGACAATGACTCTTCTCTCCTTGCCTCCTCATCCAAGCTTCTCTTCCTCTGAGACTTCAATATTCACCTTGATTCTCCTGATGCAGCCTCTGGGCTCTTCCTCAACCTTTATGACTCTCTTTCCCTCACCATTCTTCCCTCCTGGATGCTCTCATCTCTTCAGACATCCCCATCTCTAACCCACTCATTACTCCTCTCTCCTGGTCTGATCATGCTCTCCTGTACTCTCACATGGACCTCCTGAGTCCCCTGGCTAAGCCACCACCCGCACTACTTGTCTCCTTCTCTGTCATTCTATCTATGAAGCGAGTGTCAGTTGCCACCTTTGCTGCCACCTTCACTCTCCCTCCTACTCCTGCCACTGACTCTAACTCCGATACAGCTCTTACTAACCTTCAACTATTCATCTCCAACACTCTGGACATCCTTGCCCATATCATGAGGATCTGCATGAAAGTCGCCTCCAAGTGCAACTCCTAGTTTGACTCCGACCTGGCCGATCTGAAACACAAGTGTAGAGAGGCTGAGCAGAAGTGGCAGGCCATAGGAATGGGAAGATTAGAGAAATGCATGGACATTTGACAATTCATTTTACACTCACAAAATGTATCCCTGGCATTCACCCATGCAATGAATTATACAGATTCACTGGATATAGAAGGTTATATTCTGTTCTGTTAATAGTGATTTGCTTCTTTTATGGAGGTTATATGGGTCTTTTTCTCTGAATCTCCCCATTCATAACCCATTCGTTGCTTAAGGTTTTTAGGACCTTAGTCTCTAAACCTCAATCATAACCCCTACACACTGAGAAATAATGCAAGTATGTGGTGGAAATTAGTTATCTCCAAAAGTATTATCCAAGTATTATCCATTTCCATCCTGGAGTGAGCGGGTGCTGCAGCTTCTCCAACACGGCTAAGACCCTCCTGGGCCCCCATCCTGACCCGTAGTGTGCCTGCGGTGGCCCCCTGGGCCCGGCTCGCTGCTCGCCGGTAACTTTTTCCCTTTGTTTTCTCCCGCCCGCCTCCCCTCCTTGTCTGCCCGCCCACACCCTCCCTGATTGGCTGCCCCCTCTTCCTGGTGCCCGGTGTGCCGGAATCCTGCGCACCGCGCTCTCCATTTCAATCCTGGAGTGAGCGGGTGCTGCAGCTTCTCCAACACGGCTAAGACCCTCCTGGGCCCCCATCCTGACCCGTAGTGTGCCTCCGGTGGCCCCCTGGGCCCGGCTCGCTGCTCGCCTGTAACTTTTTCCCTTTGTTTTCTCCCGCCCGCCTCCCCTCCTTGTCTGCCCGCCCACACCCTCCCTGATTGGCTGCCCCCTCTTCCTGGTGCCTGGTGTGCCGGAATCCTGCACACCGCGCTCTCCATTTCCATCCTGGAGTGAGCGGGTGCTGCAGCTTCTCCAACACGGCTAAGACCCTCCTGGGCCCCCATCCTGACCCATAGTGTGCCTCCGGTGGCCCCCTGGGCCCGGCTCGCTGCTCGCCGGTAACTTTTTCCCTTTGTTTTCTCCCGCCCGCCTCCCCTCCTTGTCTGCCCGCCCACACCCTCCCTGATTGGCTGCCCCCTCTTCCTGGTGCCTGGTGTGCCGGAATCCTGCGCACCGCGCTCTCCATTTCCATCCTGGAGTGAGCGGGTGCTGCAGCTTCTCCAACACGGCTAAGACCCTCCTGGGCCCCCATCCTGACCCGTAGTGTGCCTCCGGTGGCCCCCTGGGCCCGGCTCGCTGCTCGCCGGTAACTTTTTCCCTTTGTTTTCTCCCGCCCGCCTCCCCTCCTTGTCTGCCCGCCCACACCCTCCCTGATTGGCTTCCCTATCTTCCTGGTGCCTGGTGTGCCGGAATCCTGCGCACCGCGCTCTCCATTTCCATCCTGGAGTGAGCGGGTGCTGCAGCTTCTCCAACACGGCTAAGACCCTCCTGGGCCCCCATCCTGACCCGTAGTGTGCCTCCGGTGGCCCCCTGGGCCCGGCTCGCTGCTCGCCGGTAACTTTTTCCCTTTGTTTTCTCCCGCCCGCCTCCCCTCCTTGTCTGCCCGCCCACACCCTCCCTGATTGGCTGCCCCCTCTTCCTGGTGCCTGGTGTGCCGGAATCCTGCGCACCGCGCTCTCCATTTCCATCCTGGAGTGAGCGGGTGCTGCAGCTTCTCCAACACGGCTAAGACCCTCCTGGGCCCCCATCCTGACCCGTAGTGTGCCTCCGGTGGCCCCCTGGGCCCGGCTCGCTGCTTGCCGGTAACTTTTTCCCTTTGTTTTCTCCCGCCCGCCTCCCCTCCTTGTCTGCCCGCCCACACCCTCCCTGATTGGCTGCCCCTCTTCCTGGTGCCTGGTGTGCCGGAATCCTGCGCACCACGCTCTCCATTTCCATCCTGGAGTGAGCGGGTGCTGCAGCTTCTCCAACACGGCTAAGACCCTCCTGGGACCCCATCCTGACCCGTAGTGTGCCTCCGGTGGCCCCCTGGGCCCGGCTCGCTGCTCGCCGGTAACTTTTTCCCTTTGTTTTCGCCCGCCCGCCTCCCCTCCTTGTCTGCCCGCCCACACCCTCCCTGATTGGCTGCCCCCTCTTCCTGGTGCCTGGTGTGCCGGAATCCTGCGCACCGCGCTCTCCATTTCCATCCTGGAGTGAGCGGGTGCTGCAGCTTCTCCAACACGGCTAAGACCCTCCTGGGCCCCCATCCTGACCCGTAGTGTGCCTCCGGTGGCCCCCTGGGCCCGGCTCGCTGCTCGCCGGTAACTTTTTCCCTTTGTTTTCTCCCGCCCGCCTCCCCTCCTTGTCTGCCCGCCCACACCCTCCCTGATTAGCTGCCCCCTCTTCCTGGTGCCTGGTATGCCAGAATCCTGCGCACTGCGCTCTCCATTTCCATCCTGGAGTGAGCGGGTGCTGCAGCTTCTCCAACACGGCTAAGACCCTCCTGGGCCCCCATCCTGACCGTAGTGTGCCTCCGGTGGCCCCCTAGGCCCGGCTCGCTGCTCGCCGGTAACTTTTTCCCTTTGTTTTCTCCCGCCCGCCTCCCCTCCTTGTCTGCCCGCCCACACCCTCCCTGATTGGCTGCCCCCTCTTCCTGGTGCCTGGTGTGCCGGAATCCTGCGCACCGCGCTCTCCATTTCCATCCTGGAGTGAGCGGGTGCTGCAGCTTCTCCAACACGGCTAAGACCCTCCTGGGCCCCCATCCTGACCAGTAGTGTGCCTCCGGTGGCCCCCTGGGCCCGGCTCGCTGCTCGCCGGTAACTTTTTCCCTTTGTTTTCTCCCGCCCGCCTCCCCTCCTTGTCTGCCCGCCCACACCCTCCCTGATTGGCTGCCCCCTCTTCCTGGTGCCTGGTGTGCCGGAATCCTGCGCACCGCGTTCTCCATTTCCATCCTGGAGTGAGCGGGTGCTGCAGCTTCTCCAACACGGCTAAGACCCTCCTGGGCCCCCATCCTGACCCGTAGTGTGCCTCCGGTGGCCCCCTGGGCCCGGCTCGCTGCTCGCCGGTAACTTTTTCCCTTTGTTTTCTCCCGCCCGCCTCCCCTCCTTGTCTGCCCGCCCACACCCTCCCTGATTGGCTGCCCCCTCTTCCTGGTGCCTGGTGTGCCGGAATCCTGCGCACCGCGCTCTCCATTTCCATCCTGGAGTGAGCGGGTGCTGCAGCTTCTCCAACACGGCTAAGACCCTCCTGGGCCCCCATCCTGACCCGTAGTGTGCCTCCGGTGGCCCCCTGGGCCCGGCTCGCTGCTCGCCGGTAACTTTTTCCCTTTGTTTTCTCCCGCCCGCCTCCCCTACTTGTCTGCCCGCCCACACCCTCCCTGATTGGCTGCCCCCTCTTCCTGGTGCCTGGTGTGCCGGAATCCTGCGCACCGCGCTCTCCATTTCCATCCTGGAGTCAGCGGGTGCTGCAGCTTCTCCAACACGGCTAAGACCCTCCTGGGCCCCCATCCTGACCCGTAGTGTGCCTCCGGTGGCCCCCTGGGCCCAGCTCGCTGCTCGCCGGTAACTTATTCCCTTTGTTTTCTCCCGCCCGCCTCCCCTCCTTGTCTGCCCGCCCACACCCTCCCTGATTGGCTGCCCCCTCTTCCTGGTGCCTGGTGTGCCGGAATCCTGCGCACCGCGCTCTCCATTTCCATCCTGGAGTGAGCGGGTGCTGCAGCTTCTCCAACACGGCTAAGACCCTCCTGGGCCCCCATCCTGACCCGTAGTGTGCCTCCGGTGGCCCCCTGGGCCCGGCTCGCTGCTCGCCGGTAACTTTTTCCCTTTGTTTTCTCCCGCCCGCCTCCCCTCCTTGTCTGCCCGCCCACACCCTCCCTGATTGGCTGCCCCCTCTTCCTGGTGCCTGGTGTGCCGGAATCCTGCGCACCCGGCGCTCTAGTCCCCTTCCTCCTTCCCCCTCCTTCCCAAGCCCAATCCCACCTCCCAACCCTCCCATCGCCCCCTGATTGGTCAACGGGCCAATATCCTGAACCCTGCCAGGGCAGCCCTCTGCCCGGCAGCCCCTGCGGCTAAGGGCACCAAGGCCAAGGGCGGCTCCCACAATGGCGGCTCCAGAGAGTGTCTGCAGGTGTCAGCAGGGGAAGCCAATGAAGCCACCAGACACCGACAAAACTGTAAGTGCTGGCATAGGTGGGGAGTAGAGCAATTACTCTACTCCAAAAAGCTCCTGCCACTCTAACTTACCTTTCAATGGCCTGCAGTATAATGTTAACCAGTACCATACCCCGAGAGAACCACAAAGATTAGTCTGCCCCAAATCTAGACAGAAATGTGATTGTTAGCATATGCCACACTTAGACGGAATTGAGTTTAGTCTGCGCCAAATCTAGACAGAAATGTGATTGTTAGCATATGCCACACTTAGACGGAATTGAGTTTAGTCTGCGCCAAATCTAGACAGAATTGTGATTGTTAGCATATATGATTCTTAGCATACACCGCACATAGAATTCCGAACCTAGCCTGTGTCGCAACTAGATAGAAATGTGACTGTTAGCTTGTGCCACACTAGCACTTAAATCTGAACTGTAGCTCGCGTCGCATCGAAATGGAACTGTGACTGTTAGCATATGCCACACTTAGACGGAATTGAGTTTAGTCTGCGCCAAATCTAGACAGAAATGTGATTGTTAGCATATGCCACACTTAGATGGAATTTCTCAAGTTGAGTCTGCGCCAAATCTAGACAGAATGTGATTGTTAGCATATATGATTCTTAGCATACACCGCACATAGAATTCCGAACCTAGCCTGTGTCGCAACTAGATAGAAATGTGACTGTTAGCTTGTGCCACACTAGCACTTAAATCTGAACTGTAGCTCGCGTCGCATCGAAATGGAACTGTGACTGTTAGCATGCCCCTCACTCGGGACTCTGAACTCTAGCTTGCGTTGCATCTAGACAGAAAGGTGACTGTTAACAGCCTCTCTGTGAAAAGCTGCATTTCAAGTGTACCTCTCTGTGAAAGTTGATTTGGAGTGCACTTAGAAGTGAATTCAGAAGTGTACCCAATAGCCTCTCTGTGGAAAGTTGATTTTAGAAATGTGCCCAATAACCTCCCTGTGAAAGTTGAATTCAGAAGTACAATTAGAAAGTTACATTTAGAAGTACACCCAATAGCTTCTCTGTGAAAGTTGAATCTAAATGTATGCCCAATAGCCTCTCTGTGGAAAGTTGAATTCAGAAGTGCAGTTAGACGGTGAATTTTTGAAGAGTATGAAAGTTGAATTTAGAGGTACATTTAGAAGTTGCACTCAGAAATGTGCCCAATAGCCTCCCTGTGAAAGTTGAATTCAGAAGTACAATTAGAAGATGCATTTAGAAGTATACCCAATAGCCTCCCGATGAAACAGAATTAAATGTATGCACAATAGCCTCCCTGTGGAAAGTTGAATTTAGAAGTGTGGCCAATGGCCTTCCTGTGAAATTTGAATTCTGATGTCCACCCAATAGCCTCCCTGTGAAACTGAATTAAATGTATGCCCAATAGCATCTCTGTGGAAAGTTGAATTCAGAAGTACAATTGGAAAGCTGCATTTAGAAGTGTGCCCAATAGCTTCTCTGTGGAAAGTTGCACTTAGAAGTGCGCCCAAAATGTGAAAGCCGAGATTAAAAGTGTGCCCCATAGCCTCTCTGTGAAAAGCTGAACTCAGAAATGTGCCCATTAGCCTCTCGGTGAAAGTTGAATTCAGAAATGTACTCTCTGTGAATTTTAGAAGCATGCCCAATAGCCTCTCTATGAATTAGAAGTCTCCGAAAGGGCATGTAACCCATCATATCTCACAAACATGCTTACTCTCTCCTTACATCACCACTCAACTAGAACACAGAGATACTATGACACCATTCGGTATAACTGTTCTCATATCAACATTCGCCGCTTACTCCACATCATTCTAAGTAATCACTGCTGGTTACACACCCCCCAGCGAGGCGTTCTCCTCAGGCCTAACGCAGCCACATCCGATCTGGATAAATCCGGCCAGAACGAACACATACTCCTGACCTCTCAACCACCACACCCACCGCTAGAAAACAGCTATCACACCGATGCCGCACGAGCTGCACACATACCCGGTGCTCACACGCACCTTTTGACTATCTCTACTCTCTCTACTGATATGAACTTCGGTTCCCAAGGGCGTTCAACCTACCAGCACCTTCAGACCATACCAATGGTATATAAGGCGCTATATAAATGCAAAATAACAATAACAACAATAACAAATATTTTCATTTAGTGATCAGATGTCTTGGTGTGCCTCAGAAAGAACAATACATAAAGTGCCACACATTACCCCTTTCAAAACATCATAAAATGTTAACACGAATCAGAAGAAAATGTATCAATAACTCTGTTTTGCCCATGTATCGCTGCATTCCTATGTCTTCTTGGAAGCATGTCACCAAAAATAGTTTGCACCCTCTGACCCCTGACTGGAGCCCAAAGGCTAGCTGTCCAGATATTTTCAAAGTACTGCCGTTTCTGAACAGTGCCAGTCACAGCTTTTGGCAATTAGATATGTGCATCACTAGCCAGCAAGATCTACAGCACTAGGACCATCAGACTCAGTTCAATGACACCTTCTAGAGTATGTTGAGGGCATTTACTGAGAAGCGTGGGTGGCAATGAGAGAATTAGATTTCCTACCTTGCCTTTGCCTATCGACCAAGTACCACAGTAGTTGACTGGGGTCAGTCTCTTTAGGAACCATTGTAGGTGGCTGGCTGATGACTTCCTACCCATTCGGGGTAGTTGGGATGGCAAGCACAAAAGCAAGATCCAGGTATTTGTTCTGTATGCAATGAACATGCAGAAACGTCTCCAGGAATTGATGTCTGTTGCCTGATCAGTCTGAAGAAGTGTCACACAAAACAGAAATAGTGGGATGACCAGTAGGGCTGTGAGGGTGCACAGTGATTTTTATGGTTCAGGCTGGAAAGTCAGCATCCCACAGGAGTGGGTAAAAGGTTGTAATACCGACTCCCTGCTGGATTGTGAGGTCAAGACAGCAACCTATTTCATATATCACATGAATTTGATGAACACCTACCTGATAGACCTTGTTTGTCTGAAGCCAGGAAGAGGCGATCAATAAGATACTGTAGAGATATTATTTAATATGTTGATCTTTTCACTAAGCAGCATTCCCCAATTGAATGTTCACTGTTCTATAACCCTCCCCCCCACAATTCTGGGACAAGAAGCAAGCTGTGTGTATCATTGAAACAGAAATGTATTCAAATAGAAGATGATCAAAGTGGTCCCCTCAGTGGGGGTGAAGTCACCACAACCAGAAACATGACTGTTGAGAACCTGTATACACAATTAGAGTTGACTTGCCTGTGAACATTTTGCTATGAGATGGCCCACATATGCAGTCACAACCTATATCAATGAAATCTTTTCTTTAATCTGTTCTTAGCAGATATGGGACCTTTCCTAGAACCGTCTGCAATGGCAAGCCCAACCATAAATGGGAGAAAGATATGCTGGCTGGCTTACGCAGACGACATAGTATTTCTTCATAGAACACCGATTGGTCTTGAACATTTACTCGGAAAACTGAATGAGTATGTCGGGTTAAATAAGTTAACAATCAACCCTGCTAAGTCAAACATCCTGATCTTTAAACATCCCCTGTCAAAAACAAAGTACATAAACTGGAATCTGGGAGGAGAAAGCATAAGAATTGTAGAAACTATAAAATATTTGGGATATAACATCCATACTCATCCAGCACTATATAAGGCAGAATCCGAGGTAATGGCTAAAATAACACAAGCTACATCACAAATGATTAAACTGAATCACACATTTTGTAAATTCTCTATCCTTCCGCTAGTGAAGTTCTACCTAGCAAAAGTGGTCCCAGTGTTACTCTATGGTCTGGAAGCTAAACCAGGACTTTGGTCTGCTAATTGGGAAAGCTTTGAGAGTCGATTATGGAAAAGAGTCTTGGGCCTTCAAAGCTGCACGCCCTTAAAAAGCTTAAGATTTGAGCTAGGTCTCAATTCATTGAAGTGCATGACAGAATGGAAACTCATCTCCCTGTTTCGAGAAATAATTACGAGTAAAGACTTTACACTTCATGGAGATCTAAGATATCAAAGGTTGCAAAATAAATAATCTCTTCTGACCTCATTAGGGGAAAAGGCAACGAAAGCACTGATGAGAATAGATCTGGATGAAGAAACTCTGATCCTAAACCCTTGCAAAGTAAAAAGAAAATTAGAACTCTTGGATTGGATCGAAACAATAGAGAAAGTAAGAGCTGACCCAACCCAAAGTGCTCTTTTGAAGAGAGAAAAGGAACTCGGGTGTCCATCTCGCTACTTAATGAAATTCCCCAACAGGAAGTTGTGCTCAAATTTCCTCAGAATGAGACTAAACCTCGTCCACTGTGGGGCGGTCTTGGAAAAACGCAACCAAGGGGATACGGCAAAAAAATTTTGTTCAATTTGTATAAACCCTGCCAAACAAACATTAAGGCATCTACTAATGGACTGTGAAGGTTCATGGATATATCGTTCAAGATTCTTTAGAAATTTTGTGCGCAGATAGGAAGATATAGTATCAGACTTCCTATGGGACAGAATCATATCAGGTACCAATGCTGCATTGACATCTGCAGCTATCCAGGTGCTAATCAAATGTGAAATAGTCATTTAACATACAAAGTTAAAGGATAAATGCATCTAACCAGCGTGCACATAGGAAACAGAAAATTTGGCAGGGCTGATAAAAAAGAGGGAAAAACTGTTGTAGTTCTCTTTTCCTTGTTTTACATTTTTGTATAAATTGTAATATATGTTTTATTTGTTCTTTTTTTTTGTATAGGTTCATTGAGCCAAAAAAAAAAATCAAAAAAAAAAAATCAATGAAATCTATTTCTAAAATGTCCAGTTCTAAATAATAGAATGCCACCTCTTAACAGCATTCGCAATTCTATAACAACCTTGCAGCTTATCAGTCAATAATCTTAAGATTGTGTTAAAACTAGTTCCCCTATAAGCTATAAACAAGTTTACATCATGTCATTGTCTCCAGTATCAAAAAATCTGAAAAGGGCAGGGAAACTCTAGCCTCTGGACCAGAGTATTACAATTGCATAGAACAACAGAAAAAGATTGTCCAGAGAAACAAATCAATTTGAACAAATGTGTATCAAAATTTATTGAAAGTGATACCAACAATTTAAACAATGGTGAGTCAATCACAAATAATTAAACACTGATCACTTTAATACAGCAAAACAGCAGCAACCGTATGCCTAAAGTCGGCTAAAACATTGTCACACATACTTGCCATTCATAGTGCACTCATTCAAACCCAACTCAACATACCGTGACATACATCCAAAAGCTTAAAACACAAAAGAATCATGCTAAAAACCTGTGGGGAGAAGGAATTCATGACGGGTCCCCATCAAACAGACATAATTTTTATATTAATAATCAATAGAATTAATTAATAAATTATTGCCTAGAAGAAATAGGCAGGAAAATTAAGAAACTGCTGACCAGACGCCAGATGAACACTTGGAGATGACATCCAACTAAAGTGCAATATACGATCTACCAGTATCTAAATGGGTCAAAACTGAGCTAAAGGTGTAAACGTCACCAAGTCTCTAGAAAATGCACCCAGGCTGCCACAAGATGGTCCGGGATGGGCTGGTGTGTTGTATACAGTGTCAGTAAATGTGAGAAGAATGACAAGAAAAAATGAATAACATACGTGCATAGGGCGGTCCTAGAATCAGGGAAAGCTCACAAAAACAGCAGCCAATTAACAGCAACTAGTAAACAAAGGAATAAAGAATGGGGTGATTCATTGCCCACTCGTGATGGCATAGGCCAGTAGGGACTCGCGGTAAGAAACTCATTAACGGATATTAAAGTCCCATGACTCTAGCGTGTTAAGGCCTTTGTGGAGTGTTTTTAAATTAAAAATCCACATTTGCTCCTTATAGGACAATTTGTTGGCCAATTGTACTGTGTTATTGGCAAAAACTTTTTCTAAGCAGAACCAGGTTAAAGAGTCCAGATTGTGTCCCATTTATACACAGTGAATCACTAGTGGAGCCGATAAGTTGGGAGTTCTGATTTTTGATCGGTGCTCATTAATACGTAGGTTAAATTCCCTAGAAGTTTTTCCTACATACAAAAGCTGTCACGGACACTGAATGGCGTAAATAACATTCTTGCTTCTGCAGGTGGTAAAAGTACGTAGTGCCCAACACCTGCCGTTGTAGGTAAAGTCTATCATTTTTTTTGAAAGTTTACAGGCTGCGCACGATGTGCACGGATAGTGGCCTTTAACTTGGTTGAGGTTGACATCCCTAACCTGGTTAGTACGAACCGGGAGTCTTGTAGCCCGAGTGAGCTTCTGTCCTAAAGTTTTGCTTTTTTTAAAAGCAAGAAAGAGGTTTCTCTAAATTGAGATTCGTGGAATTAAGGATCCTCCAGTTTTTCAGAACAATAGCTTTAATAGTCTCACTGTGTTGACAAAAAGTGGACACGCAAACTAACTGTTCTTTCCCGACAGTTTTATTTTTTGGTCTAAGGATGGTCTAAGGAGGGCGTCCCTGTTGCTATAGCGCGCTCTTTTTCTTGAGTCTTTTATGAGTTTGCACGGGTAACCCCGTTCTAACAGTCTAGCCTGTAAGACATCCGCATGAGTATTGAATTGTGTGAGATTGGAACAATTACGGCGCAGCCGTAGAAACATCCCATAAGGGAGATTGCGTAAAAGACTTTTGGGATGTTGACTTTTGAACTGTAACATCATATTCCTTTCTGTGGGTTTTCTGTAGAGCTCAGTCTGCAGGAACCCATCCTCATTATAAATGGATAGATCGAGGAAAGCAATGCGAGAGGTGAAGTATTCTAAAGTGAATTTGATGTTAATATCAACTTGATTGAGCCATCGAACGAAAAGTTCCAATGTGGCAATGTCACCCTCCCACAGTACTAAGATGTCATCAATATACCAACGGTATAACTTAATGTTGGTAATATAAGGATTGCCGTTATTCAGGACAAAATTCTCTTTAAACAAGGCCATTAAAATTATAGCCAAATTTGGGGCAAACACACAGCCCATGGCCGTCCCTTTAGTTTGCAGAAAGAACTCATCTTTGAACTTAAAGAAACTGTTGGAGAGGACTAAATCCACACATGTAGTCAAAAAGTTAGTAGGGACCTCGTGTACAGGAGGCCGGCGATCCAACATAATTTGCAAACACTGAATAGCCTTTTCTTGGGGGATGTTTGTGTAGAGAGCCTCTATATCTAAGGCCACCAAGATCTGTTTAGAGGGGTCAAATGGGAGGCCTTCAACCAAGTTGATAACATCCCTAGAATCTAACAAGAATGTCGGGGTTCCCATCGCCAAAGGTTTAATGAACATGTCTATATATTTGGACAACGGTTCTAAAATAGAGCCGCACCCCGAAACTATATGGCGTCCAGGCGGGTTAGATGTATCTTTATGGATCTTGGGGATGATATAAAAAAGGGGAGTTCTTTCCTCTGAGAAATTGACAAACTCAAATTCTTTTTTCGACAAAATGCTCTCCTCAAATGCTTTTTCAGAAAGGCAAAGGATCTTCTTTTTGATCGAAGCAGTTGGGTCACCAATGATTTTACGGTAATGGCCGGGAATACTAAGAAGTCGAATAACTTCCTGATCGTACAGCCCAGAATCCCAAACCACTATGCTGCCACCTTTATCGGCACTCTTGATCACAATGGAAGGGTCTTGCGAAAGGGAATCAATAGACTGAAATTCAGCTAATTGAAGATTAGGCCTCATGGTGTTCCTAGGAAGCTAAAGACATTTAGCTAGTTCTTTAAGAACAATTTTTTCAAAAACAAGAACTTCAGCTGGAAGTTCCGCTATATTGGGGGTAAAAGAGCCTAATCTTGCAGAGGAATTGTTGAACCTTATTGGTAAGATGCATAGCACTCGGGGTTTGTCACGGGACAAAAGAAAGACCTTGTTTCAGAATCGCCAGTTCGGGTTCTGTAATGGAGCGAGATGACAAATTGAAAATGGGTAGTACCTCATTTACCACCGGTACGAGCGGTTGTGTGTCTGGAAGTCGCGGTGTCCCTGCCCTTGGGGGGGGACATTTGAGGCCTGCAGGTACTGTGGCCTGTGTGGGCCTCTTCTCCAATATCAACATCAAGAATTGACCAGGGAAAGGGTGTATAGAAAAGTCACCAGATATTATCCCAGATGAGAATGTATCCATTTGGAACACGTGTTCACTTCCCTGTGTTTTTCTACTTTGATAACTGGAATTACTTGCACACTATGTTTTTGCTGACATCACACCTTTGATTGCTGACATCTTTCCATTGACTTGCTTACTAGTCAGACACTGTAGAGAATACACACACATGCACACTTCATAGGTTGATCATTATTTCTATATACGTGAAAAGAAAAAGAAGGTGGGGGTACTTGCTCTCACACGTTTGAGTACAAAATCATAATATTCCATATTTCTGTAGGTGTAGACCTGAAAGTCATCAGAACTAAAGGCAATTGCAAGTCCCTAGAATCCAGAATCCGCCACAAACATCTTTAAAAGCTCCTGCAATAGTTGTACTATATCGCTCCGACCCCCGCTGGAAGCCGGGTGGTTAGTTATATGTAACTTTTTCTCTCTGCCTACAATTTTCCACATCTTAGTCATTAGCTCACTGGTGGAGTGACTATCCCAGTGCAACTCAAAGGTTTGAGGAAGGTGAAAAAGTGAAAACATGTAGTTTATCAATAATACAGCTGCCGTCTCCATCTTGAAATTTGTGGTTTGGAGGCATTTGATCCATTTTGGGAAGTAACACCTAAGAGTCAACATATACATGTTGCTACATACATAATTGATCACTGTACCAATACAGTTGATCTGAAGATCAAACTATGGTAATGTCATTCCTTGCTTTTGTAGAGAAGGCTAATGAGTGAGATAATTCAGTGAAAACTGAGAACACACAAGGCACCCTTTTAAATAAATATTTAGGTCTTGTTCCATATGTGGTTAGTTGACAACAACACACAAGGGGCCTCATCACGACTTTGGCGGTAACCCATAAATCCGGCGGTCGCGCTATTACCGCCGGATTTAAGGGTCCGCCAAATCAGGACTTCGGTGGATTTTGCCCAGCTCTTGGCTGGGGGGAAATCCGCCGAAAATTCACGCTATTACCGCCAGCGGGATATCCGCCGGCAGTAAGAGCGCGAATTTTCCCCATTGAGCCCAATGGAGAATGGGGCATTCCCGAATGGGCTCAATGGGGAATGGGAAATTACATTACCGCCGAACTCGTGATCCGGCGCTATTAGCGCCGGGGAGTTCGGCGGTAGGGCTAATACCGCCAGCAGTAATACCGCCGGCGTTACCGCCAAAGTCGTGATCAGGCAAGATCTCCACCATTGTCATTTAAATCCTTGACGGACAGCTGTTTCTGCATCAGGGGTGTGTTTTATCAATATTCTTTTAAATTAGGTAGGTACCATTGACTGATCCTAACCAGATTGGGGTTTACTAACCAAACGTCTATCTTGAATTTTAAAGATTGACTAAAACTTCATTAAGACTTGAAGATCTTCCGTGCTCTGACAGCCGTGGTCAGTAAAGGGAACATCTTCTGGATTTTCAAAATATTTAGATTATTTTCCAATAATCGGGTATTCTTTTTGGGCAGTAATTACATCTTGATATTGAGCATCAATATTCCAATTAAGAGTAGAAAGGTCACTTTCAACATGAGATTATGATCAAATTACTGTTGTTATTTGTATTTCTCCAAGGAGAGCTTTGGATTGCCCCAGGTTTGGGTACTTGATTGGCTAAATAGTTTCATCACTTACCAGAGTCTTCAACTTTGGGAACCCCTTTATTGCCTTCTAAAATAGGGTCACAGTGTTAGAAATCACTAAATCATCTAGGGTGTGGATTAATTTCCCATGTTTCAGGGGCTTCTAAACTAGATATGCTTCCTTATTATTGGTTGTTTTAAACTCTTATTCTAGATAGTTGTCTTTAACACAATCATGTAGACCAGCTAATCCTTGTGCCATTTTTTATTTTTTCTTATCTGTTGATCAGGATACACCTGCATTGAAATATTCCCAGCAGTAATCATTTAGTTAGAGACATTTACAGTACATATTCTGTCATTAGGAAAATATTGTAGAGGTTGGTGGGAGGTCTCTTCTATTATATGCTCCCCATGGATCAACAATCTGTAGCTTTTCAATACCTGTAACATTTGCAGGAGTGATTTCTTGCATTCAATGTTTTTATCTCATTGGTTGATTAAGGTTTGCTTGTGGATGAGATCACATTATTTACCTAGTCATGCTTCAGACATAAGACCACAGTAAAACATGTTTCAGAAGATCCTATTTACAGGAAAATTTCTTTATTTTAAATGGGATAATCCAAGCATGGAGCTTCGGAAATAATGTTTCAGTTGTTTCACAGCCTCTGTTTAAGAGTACCCCACTCCCACTTTACCCCTGCCTTCAATAGCTGCCAGAACGCCAGGGGACCACTCAGGTGGTGATAGTGTGCGGTACAAATGTCCTTTAACATTAACATTAACATTAACAATAGATGGACAAAGGGCTGAAAAATCTCTGCATATTCCCCTATGGATTTATGACTGTAATTAGTCAATCCTTAAAGAGTGCGTAATCCATGTAGATTTATGTGATTTTTCATTGTGTCTGCATTACTAAATTGGGTCAACATGTGACAAGTCTCCACCAGGTATTCTTCCATGGTTTTACTTTTGAATAACAAGTAACGATCAGGCACATCTTTACGTAGAAATGTAATGAACGCTTTTCCACTGTTAAAATTGCTACATAGAGTTCAGCTCCATGCGTATTGTAATATACTAAACATAAATGCAAGTTTATATTTGTGATCATGGTGTACAAAGACAGAACAATATCCATTAGTTAACTCAAGGGCAGTATATACTTTAGAACCTTGGATCTGTGCTAATCCCTGACCAATATAAGGGGAGACCACTGTGACATGTGGACCCTCTTATTAATTTCCCTTATGTCTGCACAGGTACTCCCTCATCCAGATGGTTTTAATATTCCTAATATTGGGTTATTAAAGGTGTTGTTGAGCGGTCAGATAATCCCATGGGATTCCAGGTTTTTGATAATATCCTGGAGTAATTGCAGGGATGTTATAGGCAAACTAATTGCCTAACAAATACTGGTACCATATTTGGGAGTTTAGGTATTGTTGTATAATCAAGGGACCACATTCATAGAAATTGACAGAAGAAATATCTGAAAATCTGAAAATATCTGTCTTAACTTCTAATTGTACTCTTCTATCTCACAGGCATCAGCCACATTGATCTGTTCTTCAACCATCTGATGAAAGCCTGGAGATATTTCTCAGTTGGGCCTTTTCTCAAGTATTTTCTAATTGGGTGGGTAAGCCCTTACTTAGTGTGTCGACCAGAGTGATTGATTCCTTAGTGTTGACGTACTTAATAGTGAATTAATGTTATCTCATCTTCCCACATATCACATGTAACATCCAAAAATGTTCTCCATTGTCGAGTAGAGAGTTCTGGTCTGCTACCGTCACTATTGTTATAGCAATCTTTAGGTATGGGACCAATGATGGGGTTGGTTAAATCCATGGAAAAGTGAACTGCCATTCCAAGGAGTAAGATTATGTTTTGGAGATCATTATTGTCAACTAATATATGGATGGTATCCTCTTTGAAATCGAGTAATGGGGTTGGATGAAGAGACAGGTCAAGCTGCTGAAGAATATCATTTAAATTCATAAAAGCTTCTTCATTGAAAAAGCCTGTTGTTTTCTTATCTTTATTGGCAAGGTGTATTGTTGAGTAGTTCCCGTAATAATGACTTTCTCTTTTATTTGAACATCGGCAGCATAAGGCAGCAAATATTCTCACCGAAATGACTTTTGATGCGCAATCAAATCCATCACAATTCCCCTGATTCTGGACCAGACTTAGTTATTATTAAAATCCAAATGAATTGAAAATTGTTGCAGTATGTCATTACCAATATGCCAATCAGGTCATTATGATGTAGCAATTATAATGTATCTTTTTGTTTCTGATTTTGAGCTCCAACCTAAACCTGCTAGTAACCATGTGCCGTAAATCCATCACACCCAATCCAGATTCACATTTAGCTATCAGATTAATTGAGGGGATTTTCTGATTCTTCTGGAATAAATCTTTTGCTGATGAAATGTCTTTCTAAAGTTAAAAAAACTTTGGAGAGAACTTTTCGTTGCCTTCATTGAGTTAAATATAGAAACATATGAGATTTCCTTTCTATTGCAGAGTACTTAAAAACAGAATTCATCAGCAGAGTCATCTTCCAGTTGACCGGGATCCTCACTGGAGGTCTGCAGCAGATTACATTTCAGTGTATGTCTCTGTAAAGTGGAAAAAGGTGTATTCTAAAATGCTCTGTGTGTCCCTTCACTATCATTGTGTTCTTTCACAGAGATGAAAGTGGTGTCTGGGACTTCAGTTTTCTGGAAAAAAAATCTCTAATCAGTCTGGATGTTTTTCAATCAAATTACAGGTCCATTCAAACTAACTTAATTGCCAATTCTTTTTAAGCTGATTGGGCAGTGTGTTTGTGTCTAGAGGACTGGATTAATTGAAACTATCAAAGGTAGAAGCCAGGAAAGTAAATAGCTTCCCAGTAAAACAAGTGTGCTTTGAGGAGCCTTGACTATCAGTGAATGGGGTAGTCTATGAAACCTGCTTTTGATTTCTAACCCTATCTAATGGAATTTTCTTTCCATCAAAATATGTATAACTCCAAGGAGGGGCTTGCAGTAATAAAATGATTCTCCTCTCTTCATTGGCTGGTTTCCAGCCTCTATCCATGAGACCAGGTAGCCAACCCTTCCTGCTCAGCGTGGTCTTGCTTCAAGACAAGCGCATTCCCCCTGAGCTATCCATCTCAATTTGAAAGATGAAGGTTCCTTGAGACTCTTTATCTATGATATCCAATAAGTCACACTGTCCTTGAATGTGGATATGTGTGAAAAACCTTACATCTTTCATCTCCAATTTACAGAGAAATTGTGAGTTAGTTTATCATTCTAATTTCATTTTCTTGATGTTTAGGATTTCATAGGTTTGACTTTGTGCAACAACCCCATTCGGCCTTGTGCTCAGGAACAAGTTCATGTGGGTTTGTCAATGGCTCTTTATGGAAAAATACATTCACTGGCAGATCATTATTGGTATAGTGATTTACCCCCTTCAATGGGTCCCAGATGACCACTGTTGCATGGAATGTGATATATAAAAAAAACTGGAGTTTAAGGAAAATCCTTTTAGTCTAGTCTCTCTATTGCAATGATCAGATATGGTTATTCGTGAGTATTGCATCTAAGTTTTGGCTGAACTCTTTCATTTTGTTCAGGTCCTTTGTTTTATTTATCTGAACTTATATTCCGTGATCTTTTGGAGAAAATATTATCTGGGAAAGAAAGAATGACTGGTTTCTATCTCCAAAATGTCCTCCTCTTCTTCAAATGTAATTGACACAATTTTCTACTCACTAACTTTCATTTTTGTACCTTTCTCTGATTTTATTTGAAGGAATAATGAGGGTTCACCATTGGCCTTTACTAATTTTTCATCAAATACAGGGGTATTTTCGCAGGAGTTCAAATAAGCTTCATCTAATGATTGGCTCATCTTTTCTGTTATACCTCCCCTTTCCTCTTCTCCTTGTCTATTTTGAATTGGAATTATTCCCTCTTTTCAATTTCCACCCTGACCTGCTAGGTTTCTGTGAGCATTTGAATTAGGATTCCCCTATTGGGATCTCATGATTTGACTAATGCTCTCTGTCAAATATTTTACCTGTCCCTCAAGTTGTGAACATTTGTCTCCCCTTTTTCAACTGCGCAGTGGTCTTTGGGCATATGTGTGTTTTTCCCTAAAAGGGTTACTACCTATGAGAATAGCTTTGGTAACTCTGATAACTGTTGTCATATGTTGTTATATGTATTGCTTGGTCTCCACTCTGGTACCGGGATTTAATATCCTGGAGGAACCTAGGAGGAGAAAAAGGATGGTAATTTTCTTGGTAATTGTTTCTAGGCATCAATGACAGTCTTCTCTCCCTGGGAAAATTCTGATTTGCGTTTCCCTGGGATCCTACCCCTTGGTTCTTACTACTTTTTTGTAAAGGAGGAATATATTTGTAGCCGACGGTAGGCATAGAACCTAAATACTGTGTACTATTATATTTTGTATTGCTTAAAGCATGGAGCTAGCTAGCTCGAGAGCAGGAAGCGCTGTACAAGGTTTGGGTAGCCAGCGTTAGGGTTGGCATCTTTTAACAACAGCACAGTATTGTGAATTACGTGCTGTGCATCCGTTGGGATTAGTACATGGTCAGATGCTCTTGTAAAGGACATGTTTTGAGAGATTTGCAAAATTGGAGAATTGTGGAGGTAGTCCAAGTCGATACTGGGATCGAGTTCCAGAGGGTGGGTGCATGACAGAGGAAGGATTGTTTGCTGGTCACTCTCTTTGCTGATTAATTGTCATTTTAGCCAGTTGGTCCCTTTGCTGTGCAAGGATTGTGTGCCACCAGATAAGTGGAGCTTAGCTTCCAGGAATACTGGTGTGCTACTTGTGACTGCTTTGTTGATGATATATGGAGTATTGAATAGTATCTTGGCCTGGAGAGGAAGCCAATGTAGTTTGCGTAGGACGGGGTTGATTCGGTCACATTACTGCTCAACTATAATCAGAAGTGCTGCAGCGTGGTGGACTGCTTTTAGGGGAGCCAAGTGAGTGGCTGGGATTTGCCCCATCAATCAGAAGGGTCTGCAATATGGAGCTCTTGCGGCAGTGTGAAGGGTTTGATTTTGCAATGGTGGAGATTTGGAGCCAGACTTTTGGGGATTCTTGACTATGTGTTTCTTGAAGGACAGGCTGCTGTCAATGGTGAAGCTTATGGATTTTGCTGAATCCAAAAGATTAAATTCTGGCCCAGCAAACGGTTGGGATCTTGTTGGAAAAGTTGTTGTTTAGCATGGGGACCGATAAGGATGAATAAGGTCTTGGCTGGGTTAAGTTTGAGGTAGGCATCTGAAATCACAGAAACGACTGATATCCTGTGGGTTTTCATTCTCATGTGCAACTGATATCATCCATGTATTGCTGGATGGCTATATTGGGGTCTTTGAGCAGTGTACACAGAGGCTTACTAATGTAGGTTTCTAGATTTGTGAGATCAGTATTTTGCATCCCAGGTAGAGAACTATTGTCTGACTTTGAACAGAAAGTCTTCTGTGTGTGGGGGTCCTAAACAGCAGAGGAATAAGGAATGTCCCTATGTTCAATTGATGAGTACTCTTCACTTCAGCTACTTTAATGGCAGATGGAGCAGGCATTCTTTTGAAGTCCTTTTCTTTTTTTAGGGGAATTGTTGGGTTCTATACTTCATAGGTCTTCATAGCTTGCATGATGATCCACTTGAGAGTTTCTAAATCATCAGAATCATGCATTAACTGAGTCACTACTTATTTTGGAAGGGCATGGAAGAATGTTATTTTGAAATATTGACTTTCGGTAGCCACACATTGATAAATGTGGGCAAATGCACACTTGAGTTCTTGAGCAAACTCCCTAGGAGATTGATCCTAAACACAGATTAAATTGTATGATGGCCTGTGGGATTTTTTGGGGTTTCTGTGATTTGAAAAATATTTCAAAATAAGAGGACCATTTGTAATGATTTTGATCTACCACCACGCAAAGAAACTAGAAAACACTGGCGAGAACATCCATTTTATGAATTCAATTTTGGATTGGCCATTCTTTAATTCAAAAGGTGCCATCATCTGTCTGTACTATTCTAAATGTTCCCAAACAGAATATTTTGCATTTTTATGGTAAGGGGTCATAAAGCTTGTTATGGCCTAATCTGTTTGATTGGTTCTTCCACGAACTGTGATTGTGGTTTTCTTATTCTATGTCTCCTTACTTGGGTCAAACCTCCCTCTTTAGAGTCTCAGCTACTACTTGAATCCCCTTCCATGCTTGCAGATTTGACGCTGGTCATATTTACTGTGAGGCATTTTCCTTTTTGTGTGGTCCTGCCGACTCTCTCTCTTCTTCCTTTCTCATAGTTTTTCTGGGTTATGGGCCTAAAATATTTTCTAAAGGGGCCTGGATAGTAAAATAGATCTTCATATTGTCACTCAGAATCAGTATTTCCCCATATACCTAGGGATTCAGGTGTATCCCCATAATCCTTGGGATAGCTAGGGGTCATTAAAATGCTCTGTTTGGTTATCTCTCAATGTCAGTCAAGTGGGCTAAATTGACTCTAATTTGGATCATGACCTGTAATTCTTCTTCCCTTAATTCATATTCTTATCTTGATTCACTAATGTTCTGTTTGGCAGGGATCTCATGTCCTCCCCTTTCTGCTCCTGGCATACTAAGTTTACCACTCCCCCCTCCTGAATGTCTCTATATTCCTTTGTATTTAAAGGTAAATGACATCTTCTAGGGTAAATGGATGAATTTGGAAAGAGGAAATGGCGTGGTTGATGCTGCCTAGATCCTGGCTATGGTTAGGTGTGACTCTTCTATACTACTTTCACTTGCAGCATATTTCTAACTTATCCAAATTTGGAGGAAGAGGTCACCTTTCTGTCAAGGCTATATAAGAAGAGACACAAGGATAGCATGAAGGTCTCTCTAATACTGCCTGCCCAAAGCTAATACTAGTTTTCGCTGGTGTGCTGCTTATGACAGGAAAAGAAAAAAAAGGAACAACAAATATGTTCATTTTGCAACTGTGCAAGGTAATAGCAATGGACCTCTTCTCCTCATCCGTCATTCTCACTCATTCACATCTAAAATATGGGAGACAGGGCAATTACAACGTAGTTCAGTTGTTCTATTTATGGTGTAAATAACATTTGAATAACCTGTAGACAAATGAATACATCCCATTTCTCATAAGGTATACATCTAAAAAACACATAAGCTGTTTACTGAGACATCCATGTCTAATAATTGTGCAGACACAAAAGCAAATCCTCCCTAGTGTGAAACCCTGTTGGTCAGAATCGGGCCACAATAAGAGTAGTGCAAAAACTGTATAAACTGGGTACCAACCTTACCCTCCTCAGAGTTTGTTTCTGTCTACCAGTTTCAGTGGTTTTATAATTAGACCCACTTTCTTCAGGACAGTCTTCAAGCACTATCTGGGCCACTCAATCCCATGGTATGGCTTGTCCCGCTCGTTCTGACTGTCTGAAGTTTGTAAAAAGGAGCATATAAAAAGCAATGCTGTCAAAATCATATAAAGCCCCTTGAGAAGTGCTTGATGCTGGTAACTGAACACACTGACCTGAAACTGTGCCTATGTGCTTGTGTGTTCAGGTCCCCGGAGGATTGTGTGCTTCTATGACCGCCGACTGTGTAGCCGTAGGTGTAGTTCCCAGCTTGTTGGATGGGAACGGACTCTAGGGGGAACAGCAGGACAAGAATCAAAACGCCTGGTTCTCTTTCATTTTGTTAAAAATTAAGTCAATTTCCTTCGTGGACGGGCCCTATCTATCCATATGGGTAGCAGGCATCTACTACATCGTTCTTACCTTAGTGCTCCTCGTATCCCTTTCAACAAAAATGAAGGAGACGACAGCAGCGTATGTGTTGAAATAACGTGCAGGTTAATCTATTCGTTTAACTAACGCGAATCGACCATGACCGCAGCTCGTCATGATGTTGTGTGAACTAACGTGAGCATGTGTAGTGTGTCATCCTGCTCAGATGGTCACGCATGTCAGGCAATCCTGACTCTGTTGGGTATTACACTATAATGACAACACAAATTCCTTCCGTTGTTGTGGTGATTAAATTTGCATTGTCTGCCCATTGAACATTATGACTGGGTCCGCCTCTCATCTATATACTCAGGCTCTAGGTTATACCCTAGAAAAACAGCAAAACAATTGTCTCTTTGACTGAGTCGAAAAAGAGACGCAAGCCTATAGCTCTCAAGGTAAACTGCACCTACTTGACAGTTACTTGATGGTTACTTAATGATGGTAGACAGACAGGTACTAGTCCAATGCATGTGCCCATGGCAAAAAAAGGAGCACCAGAAAGTAAATTGCTGTAAACATAGCAGACCCAGTCAGTTGGTACGGTGATTACCTTCAGAATGACCTCTTCCTCCACATTTGGATAAGTGTGAAATGTGTTGCAAGTGAAAGTAGTTTAGAAGAGTTGGTCCTTTCTGGTGTGAACAAACATCTTGTCAGGATCAAGCTTGTATACTTGGTTGGTAGGCACCCCCTTGTGTTTTTTATGGCTAGCTGTGCCCGGCTTCTAGAAATATCTGGTCACTAGAGAGTTAGTCTGAGGAATTGGGGATAATCTCCCTTTTTTCCATGTAACACATTTGTCTGCATATTTTAGATTGTGATTATAAGCTCACCTGAATAGCTTTGATTTCCTGTTTTAATCTAGAATAATGGTCAATTTCAATTTTATCTGTTATTTACTGTGTACTGGCTATTCCCTAGATTCATTCAGATTAGCATGACTGTACCACAATCTCACCTTTTGGAGGCCAAACTTTCTTTTATGTTTTGTAGCTACTTCTGCAATTAATCTTAGTCTTTCTGATAAACATGTATTTCTTCTGCTGCCTCTTAGTTTATGGCCTGCAGGCTAGCACATTTTTTCATAAGGTGCTCAATCCGTGACATGGTGTCATCAAGATCTTTCACTAATGTTTCTGATGTCTTCCTCAATGTCAAATGTTCTTCTGTTCTTTACTTTAATCACTCTGCACATGTTCCTCTTTCAATTGTAAGGTGAGTTGATACATTTCCTGAATGTCAGTGTCTTTTTTCCTGTGCTAACTGATTCTTTTATATCTTAATGATTTTACATCATAATGTATATCTTTAAATTCAGCCTGCAAATCAACCTGCTTCACAACATGTTTTGCAGCTATCTCTTTGCCCTCTTTCAATTGCATTTTTATATTCATCATGCCATCTAAGAATATTTGGTATAAGTGGATTGATCAGTTAGTTTGGCCTTTAACTTGTCATGTGTCTGTAGTAACTGGCTATGAATGTCTATATTATTTAAAAGTTATCTCTTCAGGTATTGTTTGTCTTCTCTACACACTTTTAGTTTGTCTTGCATTTCCTTTAATAAGCTGCATTGTTTCTGATGTAGCACTTGCTGTTCACCCAGAGACTCATTCAACTGTTAAATGTATTGTCCACACTGATCAATAAATAGCTTGTTGCATGCATGCTCATTCTGTTAAAGGCTTTTGAGAATTTTACTGTAAATTGTTGCACATAATGTACATTCTCAGTCAATCTAGCCTATACCAGCACACAATGGAAGAGAAGAAGTGCATACAGATTCACAATCATTTGTTTCTCCTCCCTAGCTCTATAGGTAAGATATATATATTCCCAGTAATACATCATCTGGTGGGCCTTCTGGTGCCTCAATATATATTCTCACATTTTGTTCACAATTTGTTTCATTTGGCCTTTCCATGACATGGATATATTGTGTATCTAATCACAAGTATGAATTGTTATAACACACAGCCACGATAGTGGCTGTGTAGTTATGTTTACGTTCTGTTTCCATAGGAAGAGCACTTTTTGGGCGGCTTATAACTTCGCTCCCCCTGGACGATTCCTCACCAAACTTTGCAAAGAAAGTATATGGGCCACTCTGAATGTATTTGGTGATGTTTGGTCTAGGGGGAGAAAAGTTATAGGGGGGGTCCCAAAACATCTTTGTTTCCCATAGACTGAATGGGGGAAAAACTTTGCGCACACCTACAGCCGAAACCGCTGGACGGATTTTCACCAAATTTGCAGCAGGAGCAGCGGCTTGGTCCCAAAAGAGTGCTTTTGTAAATTTGGTAAGAATCCGTCCAGTAGTTTTCTTTAAAACGATCAAAAAGTAGGTCTGCAAAAATTAGTGATATCTATGTCCGCTCCACGGTCACACCTCCCTGTTTGCTCCGCGGTCAAGAAATTGATTGTCTAATCCGTAGCGTCATGTCCGCGGACATGTGGCACTTTCACTGATTGGTTGTGGAGCAGCGTGAAGTACGTCAGATTTATTCGCGACCTCTGCCATCTTCTGTTCATGTTTTGGTGTACACGGACATCACCGGTAAAACATACAAAACAAGACACCAATGCACTTGTTATACTTATGAAATACTGTTTCCGAAGGCGAGCTTTAATTAGGTTGGGATGCAATGTGGCAGCGGAAACTCAAAAAGTGGTGTTGTCTTGCCACCAAATTCATATGGTAAAGTGGAAGTTGGTGCCCAATGTACAGCGACCAATGCCTGCCTCTGTGTTGTAATGTTTTCAGATTAATATTGAAGTCGGACTGGCGTCCTATGTTTTCAATTCTGAGGCGGCCACCTGGAGTGTTTGATGGAAACAGTGGTTTTGGAGGCGTATGGGAGTAGCGGTTCTCATGATTGGATGCTCATATGTTGTTGCAAAGTGAGAATGTATTTGCCTTCTGAGTGAAGGTCAGTTGATTTGCTTTTTTGGTTGCGAGCTGAGTAGGCCCACGCATACAAGTCAATCCATAAGGGGCTATTGTTTTTTGACCTTGAGCAAAAGGGAAACTTCAAAAGCTATGCAAGGAATGAAAGCTTGGAAAAAAATACCATTTGATAATGTTTTAAAAACATTTGTAAGGAACAATCAGTTCACGAAGATTCTTTGATGCGAACACTTTGCTGTGTCACTTTGCCAAAAACAATGGAGGCTGTCAAGATGATGTAAATTTAATTTTGACGACTCTACACCAACCCGCATTTTAATTTTATATTTCCAAACAGTAATTGTGACAATGTAACTGAATTATTATCTTTTTGCGCAGTTGTAATTTTCCTCCAATAACAGAGAGTGCAAATTGTTCACGTTTGCAGGCTATGACTGCAGTCACCCTTGTTCACCGTTATTTATTTTTCTTTCAAATGTTATGCTTGCCCAACATAGCTTTGTGTATCAATTTGCACGTTCTTTTGGTCTTGTATAACATCAAGATATGTCATTTTTTCTTGCTTGTCCATTCATGCTGCCTTCATAACTGAATTACCATCTCACTGTGTATTTGCCCTTTTGTTAACCCTTACGCCGACTGCTGTTTCTCAGCATTTGTAGGGTGTCACTATATGTACCCATGTTCAACGCTAATATTTCTTTACAATGTCTTGTTTGTCCACTTCCATTTGTGTACTACTTTCCACAATCTTTGTATCTGTTTTGGAATTTTTTCCTAAAGGTTGGATATTGACACAGATTTTCTCTTACGTTTTCCGCCTAGCTACATCTTGCCATACTGTGTGTGCCATGGTTTCCAGATGCCGAGTGACGGCTTCTTTCAATGCCAGATGCAACTGCTCGTGACCGGCTGTCTGTCCATTATAATATTATGGGATGACCGGCCAGGCCCCCTCTGTCCCTATGCTGAACTAGCGATTAGGAGTGACATAACACGATTTATGGTGGTGTAAGTCAACGGTCATGGCGTCGTCTTGGAAATACCTGTGCAAACAAAGCGGGTGCTTTAACAGCAAGGCATACTTTGTGTATGCAAAAATAACTGCGTGTGTCTCCATTAGAACCATTGCAACAATTTATTTGGAAATGGGATTAGTCTGTTGGTCTCTGACAGTTGTTTGTTAAACAAAATTACTTTACAAATTCTAAAATGTTAACGTTTTCTTTTAAAATCCTGCGTATCATTTTGAAAAAAATAAGGTACCACGTTGTACGTCGCTGTATGTTTATTTGCAGGTTCTGCGTCACGGCACGTACTGTTGCTTTTTGGAGGCTTTCATGGAAAGCGAAGAGGGGCCATGTATGGAACAACCACCTTTCCTATCGATGGTGGCCATTGTGAAAAAGGATTTTTTTTGTAATCCGGCCCGCTGTGCACATGTTAATGCTTTGCACATCTATACTACTACTGACAAATCTTATTGCGTCTATGTCCTTTTCTGAGAAATATAAAGTAGATGGAGTGTATGCAATTATTTTTTTAAAATATATTTACACTGTGAAAGGTGGGTCTTAACGCAACATTTACTTTGTTAACGGATGGCTTTCTTTTTTGGTAGGACAGCTAATAAGACCATTTGTGAATGGAAATGAGGAAAGACGCATTAAACAGTGATATGGGGGGTGGGTGGCCAGTGCAAAAATATTGTGCGTTTGTTATTTCTAAGGTTGGGTCAGTGTTTGTCATGTTCCTTCATTACAGTAGTGCTGCTGTTTCTTGGGGAGGAGGGATGGCCTTAGCTGATGTCATTTTCAGATAACTAAAACTTTTGCTAAAAGTATGTAATCTGTACTACATTGTTAATGGCTGACTACCAATACGCTGTGCAAGGCAAATGTTGCGGGTGGACGTTCCTACATCAATATAAATCTGTTTCCACATTGTCCACGAGGCAAACATCTTACTGTTAAGTGTTTTCGGATTCTGGAACAAGTTACCGTGCTGTACACCAGCATATTGTCAAGTGGTATTCTCTGCAAGGTGTTTAAATAAGTCAGAAGTTGCTTTACATTATGGTTATGTGGCACTACTATAAATCGATCATCTTTAGCAAAAAAACTTTGCAAAAGGGACTGTATGGTTAAGTTGCTCTACTGAAAACCTGTAAAATTGAGTAAAATAAACGTTGTTAAAGGGACGTTATCGTTAAGTTTGCCTACTAAAAACCCATAAAATTCACAAAAAAAAACTTTGTTAGAGGGGCGTTATGGTTAAGTTGCACTACTAAAAACCTGTGAAATTCACTAAAAAAACATTATAAACGTGACATTATGGTTCAAAGTTAAATCGAAAACCCCCTGAAATTCAACAGTTATGGTAGGCTAAGAAACCATAACTTCCCACACCACTGTGCACTGCTAACACTACCACCCAGGACATGAAAGATGGCATCACAAATGTCATTGATGACATCACATGTGCATTTACTTTTCAGACGAGGGGTTGTGAATGTAATTTTAGCAAAAAAATATCAGGGATTATCGGGACATGTGTAATAAAGTACATACTTCATCAACGCAATGTAGTGTTTTAGAGAAAATTCCATTGCAGTGTTCTTTCAATGTTTGCAGCATCCACTTTGATGTTTTCCTTTTCAAAAGATGCCATGCCCACACCATACAAAAAAGCACATACACTTTTATTTACAAAGTGCGTACATTGTTCTAGTTGTACACAAAACACATTTGGGCATCTCCACACTTCCCTTGGATGTATCGCTGAACAATTAACCTTTGCACATGGAAATAGTTCCATTAAGCCTCAAAACATATTGTTTAATGCAACCTGCAAATATAATGGAGCCACATACCCCAAACTATTTCCTGCGCAATGAAGAACAATAATATGTGGGTATTGAAAGTGAGCCATAGTCATACACAACGATAGAAGACTCACCCATTTTAGCCCAGACACTGTATACTAGCAAAACTCCATACCCTCCAAACCAATAGTACCAGATATGCTAGACAAATCAGTGTACCTTTTCAAATTATTCACCCAACAATCTGCCACCATCCGCACAGTGAGCTTTTATTGAGCACTAGCCACATCAATCTTCCCTACATACAACAATCAAAACACCTACTACCCTCTCTTCCTGTAAACTACAACCAAAACACCTCATTGGCTAATCCCCAAAGTCCCCTTTCCGTGCCAGGCAACCTCGAAAGACCTGGATGTGGCATGTGCCATCCAGGAACTAACGCAATGTCTGCGGATGTCACAGCCAATCAAAAGGAAGGGGGGGGGGGGATTAAACACAATTTAATTTACTTTCTTTAGTAGTGGCTCTGAAAAGACATTTTTTTGGAGAGTTTGTTATCAAACACCTTTTATTTTCCTTTTTTTTTGATTTTATGTACAATGGTAATGTACACTCTACATCTTCCTTGACAATTTCCTTACAAGAACTTCTTCAAAGCATTCCTAAGATTGTAAAGGAAAATTGCATTTCCGACATCTGTGAAGTGAACTCCATCTGGACAAAAAAAAATCACACCATGAGAATTGATATTATTATTCTCAAAAGATGACATTCCTGCATCATATACAAAAGAAGGTATGTGTTTATTGACAATCTGCCTTGATTGTTCAATTTGAGGAGTAACAATGTTTATTGGAAAAAATAATCTCAGCAGCAGAAAACCATTGCATTAGGCTGTTAAAGAAATCCTTCAGTGCACCATGCAAAGACACTGGAGTCACAACCCCAAACTGTCCCCTCCACGATGGACAAATCACAATGTCTGGACATTTAAAGTGAGTCATACTCTCACAGAATGAAAGTAAGCTTGCCCAGTTTAAGCCACAGACTGCATGCCAGGAAACAGCTACTTATGCCAAACCAATATTTCAAAGGATGCCATGATTATCAGCATACACCTTCAATGACTGAATTGACGAATCCCCCAGAATCCACAGAGTCCGCATTCCCAAACCCATAGCCATAGCCATTGTCACTGCTCTCACAACTCCTGCAAATAAAACTCCTACTACCCTCTCTTCCTGTAAAACACACCCATGTAGGGAAGTGTAGGTCAATAGGACCCCCCTCCCACTACATGTCCCACCTTGGTTGAGACCCATGACTTGTCGGCGGCCCCCCGGCCTCCCCGGCCCAGGCGGCAGGGCGGCTGCCGGCCGACACATGGGGCTGCACCATCACGTTATGTGGCAGAGAATAGAAGCCATCTTGTATTAAGCCATGTCCATCTTGCTAGAAACGTGCATATTCAACACAAGGCAGAAACACTGAATGCTGCAGAGTGACCCCCACTTGACCGAACTCACAGAGGCCCACACTTTCCCCACCTCCCACTGCATGGCAGATCCGCTGAAGACTCGTTCTCACGAGTCACCAGACTCGAGCGAACAACAAAATAAAACACTGTAGCTGTTGACCTTCCGCGGTACATCATTGCCCCAGCTATGAACGACAATACTAGGACGTAACTGAGATCAGCCCACACCTTGCCAGCCCTGACCCCTGCACCAAGCCCCCCCAGCCATAGACGGCGTGGCGCCTTGCGCCCATACCCACCCTGAAAGCCCTTGGAATGTGCAGAAACCATTTATGTAATATGTGCCTTGTTGACTAACGTTCGCTGCTAACATAAAGGGGAATTGGTAAAGAGAAAGTTATGCAACCGATATTACATTTAATGAAGAGATATACAAACACTGGACAGCTGATAACTGTGAACAATAACTTGTGTTGCTCTCTTAATACACTCTTTACACACACCTGCTTGACACTACCGCATGTTCGTATGTCAACTGTAAATGTAAAATGCTATGTAAAAAAAGTATGATCATCCGCTAGTATCCTATGTAAATACAAATACATATGAGTGCTTTTAGGAACCCCATTTGTTGTTAGTCGCCCCTCACCCATACGACAGTAAAACCGCCTTGTGCAAGATGCCACGCACCGAGCTGCAAGGTCATTTATCCCCTCCCCCTTTCCAGGCTCTCTCGAGATAGACGGTGTTCAAACAGCAAAGCCTTGCCTTCCCTCCCGACCCTGCTGGACCCGTTCAAGCATCCACCACCCTCCCCCATTTCAGAGGCCACCTCAGCCTAACTCCGTGACTTACGGGCTACCTCGTCCTAAATCCCGCTGCCTTTCAGGCACCGGTCACATGCCCCCCACAGGTCAGTAGTACCTCCGTCGACCCTGAGTTAATGACCCTAGAAAGGGGGGCACACACACGTGTACAAACAGATCATAATACCATCCCTCACTGCTATTGCCAAGGATGGTTAGTCAAGCACCCCCGCCCATGCCCCTGACTACGCCCATGGGACCTGATTGCTTGAACCTAAGGCGCCTCCTAAACCAATGTATTAAGACACTCCAGATCGTGTATCAATATTCCTGGCTATGTATTGATCTAAGGTCAACGCTCACAAGAGTTACAACTCAACAGGACACATGAAGTGTGATGAAAGGGTGGGAATGTGTGGCCAAAAGGGCAAATGTTAGTTTAGCTATCAATCATTGTTACAAGAGATGTCCGGCCCAGCGCTTCATCCTGATGAGCCCAGCTGACCTCCCGCCCAACGTGGCGCAGCACCAACGTCCACCAATCCTGGAGAAGAAACTGTATACAATGTATAACACCTAGCCATCACCACCCAATCCCTGAGACTCTGTGGCCCCTATAGCTTACCTCATGCATGACGTGTATTTGTAATATAACTAACTGTCTTTGCTATTGTTAGACAGAGCGCTCTCGGAGTTTGCAGAGTCCTTTGCATGCCCTATATTGAACTATATAAAGCTCTTTTGATCTTACCTGCACTTGGTCCTGGCCTCATTCCCCTTCTGGGGTGTGTCCATTATTGCCTCTCACTAAGGGGGTGCGTTTTTGGGGACGCATACATTCAGTGGTGACCCCATAGACGTGATTTATTTCTTAACTTTAAACTGTCCCCTTGGAACGAGACGACTCCGGCTGCAGTGGAGAAGCACGGCGCGCCCGCTCAACATAGCCGCCCACCTACGGCAATTGGTACGCAGAGACATGCGCATGCAGTTAGGGCGAGAGGGTACGGGTCCCATTTAAAAAAAACCTTAGTACCGCTTGCCGGAGGGGCTATTGAGGGGCTATTGAGTGCGAGGCCACGCTGCTTGGACGGACCAAATCCGGAGAGTATCAGATCAAGACGGGCACATGAGTATTAAGTGCGAGTGATATTAAAAGGGAACATTTTTAGTTTCTTGGAAGGACAAGGGGAGTGGGAAATATAAGGGGAACTTTCTTACTTATAATACTTCTCTTCCTTTGCATATGGCCATTAGGAAACAAAAGTGAAAAGGGAAAAGAGGACGGGAACCTAACTCTGTAAGGGAGTAGAAGGCGGCGCCGCGTAGTGCTATCTCGATTAGTGCTGGGAATAAGTAAAAGTGTGAAAAGGTAATCTAAGGGTGTCTAAGTAAGGAGACACAGAAAATACGTTAGAAATAGCTTTTCTTCTTACTCTTCTCTAAATCTCTCTCAATTCGGGGCAGAAACAAGGTCTTAAAAAAAAAATAATATTATATATATATATATATATATATATATATATATATATATATATATATATATATATATATATATATATATATATACAGACGGAAGAAGTTGTGTGAGGGATAGAGGGGGTTGCCATAGAAGGCGAAAGGGCAAGACAGGGAGGGTAAATGCTATATGTGTATGCTGAGGTGTGATGAATGTCTGCGGTGTGTTGTGCACATTGTATGGCTGTGATCTTCTGTAATTACGTGACACTGTATAATTGCATTGTTTTTAAGCACTTTTCTAGGTGGGTATGGTCATTGCAAGTGTGGCCTGGTAAGATTTGATAAACAAACATATGTTCATTGAACAAAGTGAGTTGTTTTTATGTAACGTGGAAGAGGTTGAAGCCATATGTACGCAGTAACACACACATAGTGACAGAACAGATTAGTACAAACTAACAGAGTAACACCAACTTCGGCATGGGAGCGGAGACACCCCTAGCGCATATCTGTAAGAGTTTACCAGGTCATGCAGAAAGAATAACTAAATACCACGACCAATGGGTAACAGAACTTAAGGGGGAGGGTCTCCCCAGGTCTGGCCACAAGAAGGGTCATTTGATAAAAGCGTCCTGGACATGGTAGCCACTTGCATATTCCTAAAATACAAGGGGAAACAATTTCATAATAGGAGACAGATACTAGATCTATGGCGATTATTTGAGGAAATACCCCCACCAAAGAAAATAGACACCACACTTCATCAGCCCGCCCTCACGGCTACCCCATCAGCGCAAGCAAAGGGTAGCAATGAGGATGAGGGAAAAGAGGGAGTCATAGAGGTGACTCGATTGTACCCACTTCAAAACAAACCCCCACCCGCTGAAGGTTACAGTGACCCCACATACGTGCCCACTAGCACCCCCACCCCCACAGCAAGACCAACTGGGCCACCACCATACCAGTGCCCCCGATCAAATGGGCAAGTAAGTACCCCCTTGGTAAACATATGCAAATTGACAGAAGATTTAGACGCCAGACTCTCAATAGCAACGGAAGAGTTGTCAAGGATACAAAGCCTACGCGAACAAGGTGAGCCAAACACAACAAGGAGAGAACGACTGTCCCGGTCACACCCCTTAGATAAGTCAAATAAGGAAGGATGGACGAAAGGGGAGATACTATTCAGAATACAAGAGGAGCCCACACAGATAGTAGAACTAGGAGCGAACAACATAAGAGGAAGTGTAGGGGGGAAGGAATGGAAAGTGATGGTAGAGAGGAGATGTGGTGTGACATAGATGAAGATGAGCAGGACGCTAGGAGATTGGGAATAGCGGCCGGTGGAAGTTCAGTGGAATTAGAAGAAACACCACCAGGAAGGACACTAGAACTAGAATGGACAGAGAGGTTAAGAAACAGGACGGGAAAGGTAGCTATGGTGGGAAAGAAAGGAACAAAGGTGAGTATTGTTAGAGGATGTAAGGGGCGACTACAACTCCCACTAATACATCGGGGGCGGGGGACCGAATTACATACCTTGGGCACAGATGGACAAAGCAAACTTATTGAAATTGCTGCCCCCGTTATCAGGTGGAGGTAGCAAATGGATATATGCCTTTGAGAAACACACTGCAGGGGTGCCACTGGCCATTGGAGATGTAAAGAGTTTACTCATGTCAGCAGTGGGGGACCAATCAGACAGGGTGTGGACAAAAGCAGGTTTCCCGGGAATAACGTTGGATAGTGACAGACATGATGGTGCTGCCTTCAATACAGTGCGCGCTCACGTTTGGGACGCATCGAGAGAAACATTCCCAGACACACCAGATTTACAGTCAGTAATGCAATGCACTATGAATGATGGGGAAGAAGTTACAGATTACATTTTCCGGGTACAGGAGATGTGGAGAGCTGAAATGGATACGACATAAGACCAATGAACATTGTTGTTCTACTTCATAATAAAGAGAGGGCTCCCAAAAGAAGTGCAAAAAGCGCTTGACAAAATAGCAGGAATCAAAGCGAAGGGATGGCCAGAGATACAGAGTATAATAGTGCACCATTGCAAAAGAATTAAGCAACGAGAAAAGGAGGTGGCACAAAAGAGGCTGGCAGACGAAGCCAAGTTAGTACAAACGAAACTAGTGAAGGTCGCAGCAGCTGTAGCAGCACTCCCGCACGACAGAGAGCCAGAAGAGGAGGTGGGGGGGATTAGTAGTGATACAGGGCAGGATGGCTGCAAACTGGGCAGACAACGGTCAAAGGCAGTAGAATAGACAGGAGGAGTACGGAGGACTGCAGTGGCAAGCGTGGCACCCCAACAACAGAAGAGGTGGGTACAGGGGGCGAAGAGGGGGTGGACAGGGATATGGAGGTAATAGCGGAAATGGGGGACCAGGACCCAGAGGGGGGCAAGGAAATTGCTGGAATTGTGGGAGGTGGGGACATTTCTCGTGCAAATGCAGGAGTAGGCCTAACCCAAGCTACCAAGATGATCAGTATTACGGGCACCCCCATCCGGGGAGCCCATACGGGTTACCCTGAATGGAGGACGAGAACAGCAAGATGAAAGAGGGCAAGAACAGTACAGGGAAAGAGCCCACCACACTCAACAACATCCACAAAGCAGTGAACACATACCATACACACAAACAACCCATTCACCAGGACACCTAACGGCGCGCCCGCCCCATATGGAGGAGTAGCGGTAGTTTCAGGTAACGTTTTCAGCCAAGGGGGAACAGCTAGGCATCCAGTATAGGACAGCCCACAGAGAGCACTTGCGTGTCCAATCCTATCGACCACCTTCAATGCAAGCGAGGAACCATTGATAGGAGCAGAGATAGGACACAGACAATTCATCTTTATGGTAGATTTGGGAGCCAAAAAATCGTGTTTACGCGAGGGCCGGTTTCCGCTATCTAATCGTAAATTGGAGACGCAGGGGTTCTCTGGGGCAGTGGTCGAAGTTCCTTACACAGAAGATTTGGACTTAACAGTGGGGGGAAAAACAGTGAGGGCACCCCTATTGTATTATGAATAATCACCCGTGAACCTCCTGGGAAGGGATCTCCTCAGTAAATTGAACATGACCATCTTGTTCACAAAAAGGGGAGGGATTGTGTGCTCAACCCCAGGGATGTGTGCTATGCGCACCATGCTAGTGATATATTCAAGAGCAACGTGCCCAGAGGTGCGTGGCATACCCGTGGATCCAGATATGTTTATTCATGGGCTGAAAACATTAGTCAGGGTGGTCCCTGAGTTGAAAAAGCTAGAATGGAGAATACCAGCAGAATTTGTCTTTCGCCCAATCACCAGCCCCGAGATAGTGCCTGGAACAGTGATGTCAGTGGACATACATGCAGTACAAATAACAGCCAAAAGAATAGTTGTAATTGCAATGGACATGCACGGCTGTGAGTGGCGCACGGTACTGTGCATAAACACTGACATTGCACTCCAAGATCTGTCAGATGAGGAGCTTTTCACAGATTCAGAGAGTGACGGAGAAATAATAATGGAAATAGCTATCCCTTGTGAGATAATGATACAGCAAAGACAGGTGCCAATACAGCTGATGGTAGTGGTAGGCGCCCCACCCTCATTCTTTAATGACGACATGCAGTCAGTATCCTGGCAACTGTGGATGACAGGCCCCATGACGTAGGGCTACTACACTGGGTCACACCAGTAAAAATCAATCTCAAGCCTGGAGCAATCCTGCCCCCGGTCAAACAATACCCCCTGTCCCGAGAAGTAGAAGAAGGTATGGAAGAAACAATAAATGCTCTACTTGCACAGGGGATAATAGTACCCTCAAATTTCCTGTGCAATACATGTATTTACTCAATCAAAAAAGCGAAAGGAGGGGCCTGGAGGATGATCCAGGACTTACGCCCACTAAATGACGTCATCCAGAAAGAGTTCCCTTTGGTCCCAAATCCGGCATCAATCCTATGCAGCATACCAAAAGAGGCATCCCACTTCACTGTAGTGGATTGAAAAAACACATTTTTCTCAATACCACTCGCAGAAGAGTGCAGATACTTGGCAGCATTTACCCTAGGGGGGAGGAGGTACGAACACTGCAGATTGCCCCAGGGTTATTGCGAAAGCCCCAGCATATTCAATAGAATATTGCATGAAGATCTTGGGAACATGACTGCAGACAGCACAATAATACAGTATGTGGACGATTTATTAACCTGCAGCAGAAACGAGGAAGAGTGTAGAAAAGACTCTATAGCCCTTTTGACATTGCTATCGCAAAAGAGGTATAAAGTAGATAAAGAAAAATTACAATACTGTCAACGTGAAGTGCTGTACTTAGGGCAATTGATATCAAAAGATGGCAAAAGAATAATACCAGACAGAGTTGCGGCTATCTCGGCAGTAGGACGACCAAAGACAGTGAAGGACATGCCAAAATTCCTGGGGATGTGCAACTATTGTCGAGCATGGATATTAGACTATGCTGCATACACACACCCGTTGCTCCAGGCACTCAAGGAAGCACAAAAGGAAAAAACAGAAATACAGTGGGATTCAGAGATATGTGATGCATTCACATCACTCAAAGAACTGATTTCAAGCGCCCCAGTACTCGCGACACCAGATTATGAACGCGAGTTCTACCTATTCTCACACTGTAAGGGGGCACTCATGACCGCGGTCCTAACACAGAAAAAGCCACTAGGTCACAAGCCTTTGGCATTCTACAGTTGGACACTGGACGCTATAATGCAAGGTCATTTCGCATGCAAACAGGCTCACGCAGCCGCCGCATTTGCAATTGAGAAGAGCGCTACCATAGTAATGGGATGCTCACTGACACTCTATCTAGAACATTCATTGTTCGCCATACTCGAGCGATCAAAAAGCACATTAACCACACAGAGAACCACTGCATATGAGGTCATACTATCAAGCGCTAACATACATGTGGTAAGATGCAAGGTGGTTAACCCCGCAAGATTCATCTCAGAGCCATGCACTGTAGAGGACATCCAGGCACATGACTGCGCAACATACCAGGGCGAGGACAATTGCACAACTGTGGTAAGTGAGAGCGCACTGACGGAAGGAGAGGTATTTTTCATAGATGGGTCAGCTTCCATAAATTCAGAAACTGGAGAAAAACACGTAGGAGTGGCAGTACTGCGAATGGAAGAAGGTGAGTACGAGGTCCTAGTACAGCAGCGACTACCAGCTCATTTCTCAGCACAAGCAGCAGAACTGGTAGCGTTAATTGAAGCTTTACGAGCAGCAAAAGGATGCGCAGTGATGATTTACACAGATTCAGCATACATGGCCACAACAGTACACGGAGGCCTTGCCAGGTGGGGAAGAAGGGGGTTCAACAGGGCAGGTGGCTTACCCGTACAACATGCGGATTTGTTGAAGGAACTCATAGAGGCATTAAAAGAACCCACAATGGTAGCAATAGTGAAATGCCAGGCCCATACAAATAACACTCACTTCGTATCTTTGGGAAACGCAGCAGCAGACGCAGCTGCCAAGGAGGCGTCATATTTGAGAAAAGAAAACACAGGTGAGTATTTAATGCAAAGAGAAGCAGAGGAGAGTATCCCGGACGGGTACAATACCATGCCAGTGTCTCAAATACTGGATCTACAGGAAGAGGCGCATGAGGACAAAAAAGAGTTGTGGACAAAATGAGGATGCAGCCAGTCGGCAACTGATTTATTATGGCGGCAAAACAACACAGGTAAAGTAGTGATGCCAACAAAACTATTAGAAGTAGCATTCCAGCAGCTACACTTTCCAGCACACAACGCAAGGCAGCACATCACAGCAGAGATATAAGAAAATTGGTTTATCCCAGGATTACAGGAACAACTCTCCAACCTAACAATGGAATGTACAACGTGTCAAATATAGAACACTGGCATGACTTTGAGAACACTAAGAGGAACGATACCCAAGCCAATAGGACCTTTTAGAGTGCTGCATATCGACTATGCAGATATGGGTGAGAGATGCAAGGGAGCGAGGTACATGATAGTGGTAGTTTGCCCATTTTCACGCTGGGTAGAGGCAGGTCCCTGTGCCCGCCCAGATGCGAAGTGCGTTGCAAAATTTCTCGTGCGGGAAGTATTCCCCCACTGGGGAATTTGCGATGTAATTCGCACTGACAGCGGCACACATTTTGTGAACAATCTCTTTAAAGAAGTGACATCAATGCTAGGGATAAAGCATAAACTGTACTCATTTTATCACCCGCAAAGTAACGGGATGGTAGAAAAGATCAACGGATTACTAAAAGGAAGGCTGTCAAAACTGTGTTTCACCCTCAAGAAGAATTGGGTACACTGTCTCCCCTTGGCCCTTTTTGAGCTGAGGAATCAGCCAAGCAAGGACCACCATTTGTCACCCCACAAGATCGTGAGAGGGAGACGAATGCACACAGCGCACTCACCCCTCCGTAGACATTCAGATGCACACAGAAGTGCAACTGTACTGGGAGAAGAATTTAATGACTACCTGACTAAACTTACTAAGGCTGCACGAATGATAGCGAGACAACTTGCACCACCATTCATAAGTGATGGGGAAAATGAAATGCACACTCCAGAGTAAGAAAGCCCAGCAGGTCAGCTGGTACCAGGGGAGATGATATACGTCAGGAGCTTTGTGCGTAGGTGGAATGCTCCAAGATTTCATGGCCCATACGAGGTGGTGTTTTGCACACCCACAGCAGTGAAAGTGAAGGGCCTGAGATATTGGATACACTTAACAGACGTCAGGAAATCATATGAAAGCGTGGTGTCAGCAGAAGGTGCAAAAGGCCCCAACGGGGTAAATGTGAATGAATAAAAAGAAAAACGAAAACAAGAAAATGCGAAATGTGTTAAAATGACAACTGTATTATGATAATGTTTATGACAACGTGTAAATAAGTATAAAATGATTTCTCTTTCTCTCTCTCCCCTTCCTCACCCTGCACTCTCTATCTATACCTCTCTATCTCCCTATCTCTCTATCTCTCTATCTCTCTACCTCTCTGCCTCTCTACCTCTCTATCTCTCCATCTCTCTATCTCTCTCTCACTCTAAAGTAACACTGAAAAGCAGAACATGTGAAAATAAATGCACTGTATGCTTAATGCGTCCTGTTCTATGTTTCAACATGTAGGAGTAACCATGGCAACGAACAGGCAGCCTGCAACGTTTAGCAATAGGGACACTAGGAATAGAAATGTTTTTAATTTGCGAACATATTCATACGAATGTGGGTTGACTGTCTGTGCTATTATATTTTTTACACTCACATTTGGCTTGGCAACATATTACCTGATAGCATTTATCTACATTGAGATAAATGAGGGGGGAGGTAATGGAAGCAATATGGAAAATGTAAGCAAACCATTTAAGGAAGGTAACTATTTAATATGGGATGGCTTTCAGCTGGTATGGGGGTATGGCCCGCATCCAGACGAGGCAAAACATCAGAATGATAGTAACAACAAGCCGACCATCCATTTGAAGCCCCAAAGCCACACCACAAATTTTAGCGTACATGAACTAAATGATCGGCACCCATCTGTTATATCATGGTTATATGGTACCAATGCTACCCCACCCCCAATGACAATCAGTCCTTCCCGAGACAAAGACCACACCACAGAGAGAATGAAGGAAAATATTGAAATGGCTAACAAATTCACTACTCTGTATGAAGAATGGGAAAAGGAGGGGCATGGGAAGAGGGAGTCCCTGTTGCACGCAGCCAGGCATGCTAGAACATTCCTTAACAACAGGAAGAAGAGAGAAATAGGTAGAAAGAGATATGACGAATACTATGGCCTGGGGCTTGACACGATAGAGGATCCCAGACACCCACACCAGTCGAATAAATGGTATGCAGACATGAGCTCCACAGCCAAACAAACAACTAATGAAAGTTGCTACGTGTGCTCCCTGATCCCCCATGCCTCAGACACACCTAAAGTTTTAATGCCGCAAGAATTGCCTCTTGCAGACGCCCAGTGTTTCCTCCATCTCACTCTGTGCAGAATTAAGAACACCTTACAGGCACACACACTATCTTTTGAAATGCTGCAGAACGAAAAAAACGTGGTACTCAAGACGAAAGGGAGTGGTATGCTTAAAGGAACCATTTTTAGTAATAAAAGGAACACTATTTTCAGAAAACAAATGGAAAGATGATGTGGTAACGTGCAAAGCTGAAGCACTGCGAGGGCTGCCAGCCGAAAAACTACAATGGATTACAAAGATGTGTGCCGCGGTGTGGTCAGCACATGTGGCAAAATTGACCTGGGTGAGCGCTATAGAAAAAGCATTGAAACTACAGAAACAAATCTCAAGTGAACTTTGTTTCCTAGGAGAAGGGAAAATCGACATGGGAAGAAACACGAACTGCAGCAAGAGCCTAATGATCCCGGACATGAAGAAAGGAACAGCAGCCCTGATGGACACTTAGTGGGTCTGTGGCAAGCAGGCGTACATGCACCTCCCACCATCATGGAGGGGCACGTGTTCCTTAGCGACACTGCACTCACCTTTAGTGGTAATACCAGAGAGCCAACTGGGCCAGGGGTGCCGGAAAACGACTCAAGTTACAACCAATGCCTCACCTACTGAAGAGCCACCACTGTACACCTTATTGGAAGGAACCGCCGAAGAAATCCTGTCCAGAAAGGAGAGGTCATCAAACTATATCTCAAAGGCCTCCTCAGAACTTTTGGCACAGATCCCAGACAGGTACAGGTTATTCAGCTCAGCAGAAAGCTTATTTGCCTCCCTCATTTCAAGCATTCAGGCCCGAGCAAATGCAAAATGGCTGCAGATCACACGGTGGGAGCTGATTCAATTGGCCAACGACACTGAAGAAGGATTCAACGTGATCAAAGTGGAACTAAGGGCGCTGAGACTGATGACAATGCAAAACAGGTACGTCCTAGACCTGTTGACAGCGATGGATGGAGGAGTTTGCGGAAAAATCGGAAGTGCCTGTTGCACTTTTGTACCTTCCGAAGATGCTGATAACGGGACACTATCACACGTCATCAGCGCAGTCCACAACCTTGGAGAACGAATGAAGAAAGAAGGTGGCACTGATCCAAGCACGTGGTTCGACAACCTCTTCTCCTGGGTACCTTCCTGGATGGGGCTCGCAGTGAAATTACTAATGCCCCTCATCGTGTTTTTATTGTTGATTTTTTGTGTGTGCCAGTTGTGTCTTCAATGCTGTGCAAATGCAGTCCCTAATGGAGCAATGATGAAGGTGACGATGGGCAATGCTGGAGGAAGGGCACAGGAACAAAAGGAAGCACATGTACAAACTGTAGAGGATTCAGAACCCAAATATAGACTGGTGCCCATATATTACGATGGGGACATAGTGGACAGGCTGTATCATACCACGATAAAGGAACCCCGGGAACTAGAGTGGTACACAGAGGTATGGGTGGACCTGGAGGGAGATATGGGATGTACATATATGACTTGCACCCCAGACGAGTATGCCAGAAGGGGGGAAAGCCTCCAGGGGGTGTGCAGAGCATGGATGCCAATAAAAGGAACACCAGCCTGGGACGAAGCAGTGTTGGCTGAGAAAGAGCACGAGTGACTGGGGGAGCTAAGGTATTCGTTACTTAAGTAATGAAAGGGGGGAAATGTAGGGAAGGGTAGGTCAATAGGACCCCCCTCCCACTACATGTCCCACCTTGGTTGAGACCCATGACTTGTCGGTGGCCCCCCGGCCTCCCGGGCCCAGGCAGTAGGGCGGCTGCCGGCCGACACATGGGGCTGCACCATCACGTTATGTGGCAGAGAATAGAAGCCATCTTGTATTAAGCCATCTCCATCTTGCTAGGAACGTGCATATTCAACCCAAGGCAGAAACACTGAATGCTGCAGAGTGACCCCCACTTGACCGCACTCACAGAGGCCCACCCTTTCCCCACCTCCCACTGCATAGCAGATCTGCTGAAGACTTGTTCTCATTAGTCACCAGACGCGAGCGAACAACAAAATAAAACACTGTAGTGGTTGACCTTCCGCAGTACATCATTGCCCCAGCTATGAACGAGAATAATAGGATGCAACTGAGATCAGCCCACACCCTGCCGGCCCTGACCCCTGCACCAAGCCCCCCAGCCATAGACGGCGTGGCGCCTTGCACCCATACCCACCCCGAAAGCCCTTGCAATGTGCAGAAACCATTTATGTAATATGTGCCTTGTTGACTAACGTTCGCTGCTAACATAAAGGAGAATGGGTAAAGAGAAAGTTGTGCAACCGATATTACATGTAATGAAGAGATATACAAACACTGGACAGCTGATAACTGTGAACAATAACTTGTGTTGCTCTCTTAATACACTCTTTACACACACCTGCTTGACACTACCTCATTGTCATGATGCCTACCCCCGGAGCACCAGGCCAGGCCCAGCACCCCTGGGAGCAGGCATCATGCCCCCGGGTAAAAGCCCAGCTGCCCCTTATAGGGGCTCTTTGGACTCTGTCCTGGTGCCTTTGGCGCCAGGCTCATGTTGGACATCAGTCCTGGCGCCATAGGCGCCAGGCTCATAAAGGAAGGTGTTTGTGCACTTACCTGATGCAGACCATGCTGCAAGATTCAGGCCTCCCTGAGACCTGAAAGGGACTATTTTTTCATTGGGACTATTTTGCTACTCGGGCGTGGCCAGGGAAGGATACTTACCTGGAACTACTTTGGGGGCTATTTAAGCCACGCCCAGACAGTAGCTCACGCTTCGCGTTGTTCTGCATCCAAGCAGCTGAACGCTCACCGTGTCTGCTCCTGCATCTGGTCTCCAGCCACGCCCGCCTCGATCCTGGAATACCTGTAAGGAAAGAAGAGAAGAGAAAGGTGAAAACCAAGAATTTTATCAAACTTCTTACCTGCATCCGGAACCTTCACTCCAGCATTCCTGAGAAAAGACTTTCATTTAAAAGCACTGCGTTGCTCGCTGCAGCGCCACGCATCACTCACCTGTCCTCGGGAGTTCTTCTGGCTCCACCGCGACTGTCTGCACCGGTCGCCACATCTCTGCGCCTAGGGGAGAAAAAGAAGAGACAAAAGGTGAGCAGAAGGAACATATGAGGAAAGCCTAATTTTCAGCCATAACACTTACCGGTCTTCTGTTGGTGGATCATTCCTCATTTCGGGTCGGCGTCGCTTCGTTGGCAGGTACCGCACCCCGGCCCCTATGGGGAAAGGACAAAAGACATTACTGGAGGACTATAAAGACATTATAAGGGATCGCCCCCATCGTTAACTCACCTGAGTTTACCATCAGCAATTCAATTTCTCAACGCATCTCCTTCATTCTGCACCTGAAATAAATGACAGATCACAGGTTAGAAAGGCAACTGAAAAGGAGGCTCAACACTTGAACTTTGTAATCTTCATACTTACAGCGTTGCGCTCGGAAAAGTCAAGTGGATTTTGCCAGCGCCATTCTGAAAACCAGTGAAGTAACTGGACAAACACGCGCCCCTGCACCAGAAGCAGGATGGAGACTTCATCCTTTCAAACCATAAGGTGAGCTTCAACCGGGGATTTCGGAGGAAGTTAGAGAAGAACGAAGGGGGGAAGGGGGGAGCAAGCACACTATTCTGCAGACTGTTAATCCCTTTTCTCATCTGCAGAAGGATATTCCTACGGGCCAGACAAGCAAGATTTGAGGGTCCTGTTCAGTCGGTGTTCCGAGTTCTGCGCATCACGCTCGAAGAGGCCACAGCAACCCGGACTAGACCAGCGCCTCTGTGGGAGTCAGGTGAGCATTACAGAACGCGAAGCCTTCCTAAAATTCCCACCCAGGTGCTATGGAAACTTCTGAGACTGATCAGTTGGCCCAACTACTGGGGGAATTATGGGCCGAAGTACACGCTGCTCGTCAAGAGACTAATGCTCTCAGGAGGGAAGTGATTGTATCAAAGGAAAGAACTGATGACCTGGCTAGACAGATTTTGTAAGGTCAAGCTGGACACACTCCTCTACCCGGTTCTGGGGGGAACCCCGCCCCTGTGGTTCCCAGTAACCCTGTGCAGATTAATCTACCTGGAAACATGCCGCTGGCCCCACCCGAACGCTTTGCTGGGGACCCCAAACGATTTGCTGTATTCATGAATCAGTGTCGTTTGCACTTCCTATGCAGACCTGGGGCCTTCCCTAATGACCAGACCAAGGTAGCCTTTGTATTGTCATATCTCAGCGGCTGTGCTGCTGATTGGTCAGTTCCACTGGTTACTTAAGATGACCCGATTCTCTGTGATTTTCAAGGATTTCAAGCAAGCATGGAAAGGTTATTTGCTGGACACTCTCAGGGGCAGGCTCTGGATGATGAACTCCTATCCCTGCGACAGGGCAATCAGGACCTCCTATCCTACATTTCAACCTTTAATAGACTAATTGTGGAAACTGGGTGGCCAGAGGATAAAAGAATCACGTTATTTTATCGAGGTCTACGCGGAGAACTTAAAGATGTCCTGGCCCAAGTTGTAAATCCGCCCCAAGAATGCACAGAATATATAGACTTAGTGGTCCAATTGGATCACAGACTTCAAAACAGAAAAGCAGATCGGTCCAAGTTTGAGACCCGGGTGTTGTTCAAGACCCACGCTAACCCCAAGGGTGCTGATGTCTCTGAGCCTATGCAAATCGGAGGGGTTAAAGGACCTTTAACTCAAAAAGAACGTGAAAGAAGACGGCAGATGCAATTATGTCTTTATTGTGGGTCCTCTGGACACTTTCTACGAGATTGCCCGGCAAAACCGCCCAAGAAGGTGGTAGGAGCTGCTGATAAAAACCATGAAGACTCTGTTTCGGGAAACGACCATGCCCGACAAGCGTAGGGTTCCGCTTGCCGAGCTTGAAAACTAACTCTCAGACCTCGCATTTCATTGTGCCAATGGTCCTCGTAGATCTGGAACAGCCTAAGCGGTTGCATGCAATAAAGGCATACATCGATAGTGGGGCTATAGGAAATTATGTGGATCATGAATTGGTCTCTAGGATTAACCTCCCTCTGCGTCCTAAAACCAGCAAAGATGTCATCACCACAGTCGATGGAACCGAAATTGCCTCTGGACCGGTAACACATTCCACTGCTGAGGTGACACTTATAGGTCCAGACGGCCATCGGGAGGCAGTTGTGTTTGATGTAATCAAGGCTCCACTGTTTCAGGTTATTCTCAGAATCCATTGGTTAGAGACACATAATCCTCGAATTGATTGGCAAGCGAAGAGAATAACCTTCCCGGATTGTGCACAAACCTGCTACCCAGAAAATCTGAAGATTAGTCTAGCGTCTTTAACCTCTGTCTCCATGCAACTACCTCCGGAATACCAAGACTTTCAGGACGTCTTCCAAAAGGAACAGGCCAACATGTTACCTCCCCACAGATCGTACGATTGCCAGATCGATCTGGTGCCCGGTGCACAACCCCCTTGTAGCAGGATTTATGCCCTTACTGAACCTGAGAATCTGCATTTGAGACAATATTTAGATCAATACCTAGCCAATGGTTTCATTCGCCCGTCAAAGTCTCCGGCATCCTCGGCTTTGTTCTTCGTGCCCAAAAAAGAAGGCGACCTTAGAACTTGTATCGACTACCGCGCATTGAACCAGATAACTGTTAAAAACCGTTACCGTCTACCTCTGATCCCTGAACTCCTTGACCAGGTGAAGGACGCTTGCGTATACACCAAGTTAGATCTCCGGGGGGCTTATCATCTGGTGCGAGTAAAAGAAGGCGGCGAATGGAAAACGGCCTTCCGTACAAAATGTGGATTATTCGAATACCAGGTGATGCCTTTCGGGTTGTGCAACGCGCCTGCTGCCTTCCAATTCTTCATGAACAATGTCCTTTGGGAACTCATCGATGTTTGTGTTGTCGTATATATCGATGACATTCTTGTGTACTCCTCTTCGGAATCTGATCACAGAAAGCATGTCAGGGCCGTCCTTGAGAAATTGCGCCAGCACAAACTGTTTGCAAAGCTGGAAAAGTGCGTTTTCCATACCACCGAGGTTGAGTTTCTTGGATTCATCCTGACACCTAAAGGGGTCCGAATGGACTCACGAAAAGTGGATGCCATCCTCAAATGGCCATCACCTAGTTCGGTGAAAGGTGTCCAAAGCATGCTTGGTTTTGCCAATTTTTATCGCAGATTTATCCCGGAATTTTCACGTGTGGTACAACCCATCACTGCACTCTTGCGGAAAAATAAACGCTTTGAATGGACCGAGGAAGCCGAACAGGCCTTTCAGGAATTGAAAGCTAAATTCACGTCCGCACCTATTTTAAAGCACCCGCGTCCCGATCTCCCATATATAGTCGAAACCGACACGTCCAGCTTAGCCATGGGAGCTGTCCTGTCTCAGAGAGACCCTGAAACCAACCAACTGCACCCCGTAGCATTTTGGTCCAGAAAGTTCTCGCCGCCTGAGGTAAATTATGCAATCACCGACAAGGAATTATTAGCCATTAAGTCCGCCTTTAAGGCTTGGCGGCATTATCTTCTTGGCGCCAGGCATACCATCACCGTGATCACTGATCACCGAAACGTACAATATTTAAAAACTGCGAAGGCTCAATCGTCACGTCAGCTCCGATGGGCTTTATTCTTTGCTGAGTTCGATTTTGTAATCGCTTACCGCCCCGGCTGTAAGAAAGGCAAAGCGGACGTGCTATCTCGAATAGGAATGGGAGAAATAGACACAAACTCAGAACCTGTGCCGATAATTCCCAAACAAAGAATTTTGGGGATAACCTCTTTACAAACCCTTGAAGACATTCAAGCACGGGTAAAACAACTCCTGGAATCTACAGCCTTGCAGGATTGGATCCAAAGGGGGTCTTACTTTTCGGTCAACGTTGGCCTACCTTACTTCCAAGGACACTTATTTCTGCCAGAAAAGGAATTAAAAGAACTGGTTATTTCCCGTCATCATGATACCCTGATGGAAGGACATCCTGGCATTGCCAAAATTGAGGAAATAATTAAAAGACAATTCTGGTGGCCTTCCTGGCGAAAGGATATTAAATCTTTTGTGATGTCCTGTGGAGTTTGCGCCCAAAACAAAGGCCAAAAGACAAAACCCGCCGGTCTTCTTCAGCCTTTAGACATTCCACCAGCACCTTGGCACACCTTGTCACTAGATTTTATCACAGACCTGCCCCCTTGTAATGGATACAATACTATTCTGGTTGTGGTGGATTTATTTTCCAAGATGGCCCATTTTATTCCGTTGAAAGGATTACCTTCAGCTTCTGTCCTAGCCAAGGAATTCCTCGAAAATATTATCCGTTTGCATGGATTCCCGTCCATACTAGTCTCCGACTGGGGAAGCCAGTTTATTTCTCATTTTTTGAGAAAGTGTTGTCAACTGGCACAAATCGACATAAGACTCTCAACCAGCCACCACCCACTGACCGATGGTCAGACGGAGAGAACAAACCAGACCCTTGAACAATACCTACGATGTATGTTGCACCAATCGGAGGGTAATTGGAAGGATATTTTATGGGTGGCCGAATATGCATACAATAACTCGGTACACTCTGGAACTGGACAAAGCCCCTTTTATACCCTATATGGACATCACCCTCGTACTTCAGACCTGGACTCACCTCTGAGCCTTGAAATGCCCGCAGTGGACCATTTGCATTCCACGATAACTCAAGCCTTCAAGGATGCAACTGCACATTTGCAACAAGCGAAACGGAAATACAAAAAGAATGCGGATCTGCATCGGAGGGAGGCGCCTCCATACCAAATAGGGGATCAAGTATGGTTGGCTACCAAACACTTATTGCTCAAGGGACCTCGAACTTTTAATCCAAGGTATTTGGGCCCTTACTCGATCAACGCTATAATTAACCCAGTGGCAGTCAAGCTCGATCTACCAGCTAACATGCGGATTCACCCCGTTTTTCATGTGTCACTTTTGAAACCAGTGCAACCAGGAACCAGATTAATAAAGCCACCAGAACCAATCCAGATAGATGGGGAGCCTGAATTCGAGGTGAAGAACATTTTGGATTCTAAGATCTCAAAATCAAAACTTTTCTATCTAATTGATTGGAAAGGGTACGGGCCTCAGGAAAGGTCTTGGGAACCCAGCGACCACGTACATGCACCTCGGCTGGTAAAAAGGTTCCATCGGAATTTCCCAAACAAACCGAAACCTCCAGAGGGAACGACCTTGGGAGGGGCCTTGGGGGGGAGTGCTGTCATGATGCCTACCCCCGGAGCACCAGGCCAGGCCCAGCACCCCCGGGAGCAGGCATCATGCCACCGGGTAAAAGCCCAGCGGCCCCTTATAGGGGCTCTTTGGACTCTTTGGCGCCAGGCTCATGTTGGACATCAGTCCTGGCGCCATAGGCGCCAGGCTCATAAAGGAAGGTGTTTTGTGCACTTACCTGATGCAGACCATGCTGCAAGATTCAGGCCTCCCTGAGACCTGAAAGGGACTATTTTTCCATTGGGACTATTTTGCCACTCGGGCGTGGCCAGGGAAGGATACTTACCTGGAACTACTTTGGGGGCTATTTAAGCCACGCCCAGACAGTAGCTCACACTTCGCGTTGTTCTGCATCCAAGCAGCTGAACGCTCACCGTGTCTGCTCCTGCATCTGGTCTCCAGCCACGCCCGCCTGGATCCTGGAAAACCTGTAAGGAAAGAAGAGAAGAGAAAGGTGAAAACCAAGAATTTTATCAAACTTCTTACCTGCATCCGGAACCTTCACGCCAGCGTTCCTGAGAAAAGACTTTCATTTAAAAGCACTGCGTTGCTCGTTGCTCGCTGCAGCGCTGCGCTTCACTCACCTGTCCTCGGGAGTTCTTCTGGCTCCACCGCGACTGTCTGCACCGGTCGCCACATCTCTGCGCCTAGGGGAGAAAAAGAAGAGACAAAAGGTGAGCAGAAGGAACATATGAGGAAAGCCTAATTTTCAGCCATAACACTTACCGGTCTTCTGTTGGTGGATCATTCCTCATTTCGGGTCGGCGCCGCTTCGTTGGCAGGTACCGCACCCCGGCCCCTATGGGGAAAGGACAAAAGACATTACTGGAGGAATATAAAGACATTAAGAGGGATCGCCCCCATCGCTAACTCACCTGAGTTTACCATCGGCAATTCAATCCCTCAACGCATCGCCTTCATTCTGCACCTGAAATAAAGGACAGATCACAGGTTAGAAAGGCAACTGAAAAGGAGGCTCAACACTTGAACTTTGTAATCTTCATACTTACGGCGTTCCGCTCGGAAAAGTCAAGTGGATTTTGCCAGCGCCATTCTGAAAACCAGTGAAGTAACTGGACAAACACGTGCCCCTGCACCAGAAGCAGGATGGAGAGTTCATCCTTTCAAACCATAAGGTGAGCTTCAACCGGGGTTTTCGGAGGAAGTTAGAGAAGAACGAAGGGGGGGAGGGGGGAGCAAGCACACTATTCTGCAGACTGTTAATCCCCTTTCTCATCTGCAGAAGGATATTCCTACGGGTCAGACAAGCAAGATTTGAGGGTCCTGTTGAGTCGGTGTTCCGAGTTCTGCGCATCACGCTCGAAGAGGCCACAGCAACCCAGACTAGACCAGCGCCTCCGTGGGAGTCAGGTGAGAGTTACACTCATGTTCGTATGTCAACTGTAAATGTGAAATGCTATGTAAAAAAAGTATGATCATCCACTAGTATCCTATGTAAATACAAATACATATGAGTGCTTTTAGGAACCCCATGTGTTGTTAGTCGCCCCTCACCCATACAACAGTAAAACCGCCTTGTGCAAGATGCCACGCACCGAGCTGCAAGGCCATTTCCCCCCTCCCCCTGCCCAGGCTCTCTCTCTCGAGATAAACGGTGTTCAAACAGCAAAGCCTTGCCTTCCCTCCTGACCCTGCTGGACCCGTTTCAAGCATCTGCCACCCTCCCCCGTGTCAGAGGCCGCGACAGCCTAACTCTGTGACTTACGAGCTACCTCGTCCTAAATCCCGCCGCCTTTCAGGCACCGGTCACATGCCCCCCACAGGTCAGTAGTACCTCCGTCGACCCCGAGTTAATGACCCTAGAAAGGGGGGCACACACACGTGTACCAACAGATCATAATACCATCCCTCACTGCTATTGCCAAGGATGGTTCGTCAAGCACCCCCGCCCATGCCCCTGACTACGCCCATGGGACCTGATTGCTCGAACCTAAGGCGCCTCCTAAACCAATGTATTAAGACACTCCAGATCGTGTATCAATGTTCCTGGCTATGTATTGATCTAAGGTCAACGCTCACAAGAGTTACAACTCAACAGGACACATGAAGTGTGATGAATGGGTGGAATGTGTGGCCAAAAGGGCAAATGTTAGTTTAGCTATCAATCATTGTTACAAGACATGTCTGGCCCAGCGCTACATCCCGATGAGCCCAGCTGACCTCCCGCCCCACGTGGCGCAGCACCAACGTCCACCAATCCTAGAGAAGAAACTGTATACAATGTATACCACCTAGCCATCATCACCCAATCCCTGAGACTCTGTGGCCCCTATAGCTTACCTCATGCATGACGTGTATTTGTAATATAACTAACTGTCTTTGCTATTGTCAAACAGAGCACTCTCGGAGTTTGCAGAGTCCTTTGCATGCCCTATATTGAACTATATAAAGCTCTTTTGTTCTTACCCGCACTTGGTCCTGGCCTCATTCCCCTTCTGTGGTGTGTCCATTATTGCCTCTCACTAAGGGGGAGGCGTTTCTGGGGACGCTTACATTCACCCAGCAAACCTGATTGGCTCATCCCCACAATCCCTTTTCCATGCAAGGCATCCCCAAATGACCCAGATGTGGCACGTGTCACCCGCGGACCACCACCGTGTCCATGGGCACCCGTAGCACAGGGGCAGCGCTTTTACCCTTTCCATTTTCATGTTCTCAACACTGCCGCATTGACTGCTTTGAAATAGTCACACATCCATCCTCCAATCATATCCAAAACCTCAACACCTAACCTGTCACCTCACTTCAACACTTCAGATGTACACTTGAACTCTCATAGTACATATGTCGTGTTAATGAAAGACCTTTGCATCAAAAACTACTGTTCAACTGCCCAAGATTTCTGTTTCCAAAACATAGTACAGGTACGCTTATGTTTTTTTAAAAAGTTTTCTTGAACTGTTTTGCAAATATATATATAGAGAGGGTTCCTGCTAGTTACCCTGTAATAAGCTTCCCAATTACCATATTCTCTTTTTTATCCAGTGTAGCAAATGCCATGCACTGCAGCATTCATCACCTGCTCACATGAAGCAGCAAAGAATTGGAATACTCTGCATTTCAAAATATTTCTTTTACAAGCTTTTTGATGAAAGTTAAAAAATGGATATGTGTATGTACAGCAGCACTCTGTTACCTTTTCTTAAAATAAGGTAAAAGGACATAAAGTAGACCTGTAGACCATTTTTAAGTGGCACTTAGTGTCTTCCAGTTTAATATGTTGGCAGCACATGCATACATCCCAATATTACCCATTGCAATGTATAGGTGCTTCTTAAGTATGTTTTTTTTCCGTTGCATTCTGTCACTTCCAATTCCACTTCTCCCAATCTTAAAACTGAAACTACAAGTCCCAGAAAGCAAAGAAAAAAAACACAACCGAATTTTAAGATTTGACACTGTGATATGTATATTTGTATAAAATGTTGTGCTTTTACAAATATTTTTGGAAGCATTTATAAGATAGTTAAACAATGCATATCTGCATTTAGAGAAACACTGTGTCACTTTTTCATAAAAGAAAGTAAAAGCAGGAAATAATAGGTTTGCACACCATTTGTAATGCCAGTTTAATGTATTAACAGTATGTGTATACTTCCCAACATAACCCATTCCAATTTTCAGCTGCTAATGCAGACCTACTTTCTTCTGAACTTTCTGTGACTTGTACTCCAACTTTCACAATGGTAAAAGTGGAACTACAAGTCTTATAGTGAAAACAAAAAATCTAGGACTACATAAACACCTACAGATTAGAATGCATAATGTTGGCAAGTATGCATATACTCCTAACACATTAAACTTCTACACAACAACTGCCATTTAAAAGTGGACTATGAATATTTTCCATCAACTTTTCTTCTCTTTTACAAAATATTACAGAGCTTCTGCAAATGCACATAAGCATTTCCTTACTTTCATGACAATACTCCTGAAAGCAACCATGTTTAACCATCCACGAATTTCATTAACTTCTTCCCCACCACTCCTTCTTGCATTGCAAATATGAACCTTGCTTCCTAAAAGTACTTCGCCATTACCACTTATCCCCACTAACTTTCATTTACAATTACAGGAAAGAAGCACATCACGTCAATCAACAACCAGAAAACGAATGCCCTTTGAATCCGCCAAACTAAGTACATTAATGTACCAGGTATATGTATGTAATTATAGCAGCACAGATCCTCTATATATATAGTACCCCAGACTACTCTTTTCAAACCAACATTTCTTTCACTCTAGCCCATTATATTCTACCATTCACACTCTTACTATTCACATCTACACACCACCATTGCAAAACCCACTTTGTTCCTCAAAACAGCACAATCAATGTACAGATTCCATCAAACTAGCACTTCCTCACTAACCCAACACCAGCACACCTCTGTACACTCATATTCTCACAACCTTCCCACCCACACCTAATATACCACCTCACAATCAAACAGCACTGTATTCATCTCTACAATCACACCCACAGAGCTATGCATCACAAGTGCATATATTTTTTATTGCACAACTTTCCAATGCAACCTTTCTCTTTTCTCAACAGACACAACACAATGCCTACTAAACAGCAACTCCATAGAACTGAAAGAAAAAGTAGAGCAGTTAAGACTAAAAGTTCACCTAATAGTCATCAAACCCTAAAGCAATTTATAGAAAACATTGAAAGAAAAGAGCTAGTAACCACACTAAATAAAACAAAACTAGCCACACTTAAATAAAGCAATACCCCTCTGCAAAAACAAAAAGTAAACAATTATGTACAAAGAAAAGCGGACCTACTAATGAACCCAATCCTCTATCAACCAGTGTTAACATAGTTACAGTAAAGCAATCCCAAAAATTATGTTACAAAAAAAGTTCCACCGTAGAGTACATCACAATCTTATAAAAACACCTGAAAAGTCACGATCTTTGCTTAAATACTAGCGCAGAAGAGTTATCGTGCAAACTGTAATTGACAGCGCTTTTCTACTCAAGAGAATATTGTTTTTATTGATTTTAAACAGAATGAATCTGCTAACCAAATTAATCAATAAATTGTAACATGTACTTCTAAACATGCACCGTGTCAATATAGAGACCTTTTCAAACTTTAGTGATGGTGAATGGATTCACACAAGCAGCACAGAACCATACTTCAATGAAGAAGCTTATAAACAAGAACAGCAAAAAACAATTGCCATAGACAATAGTGGTTGAGGGTATGAAATGGTGGAACAAACCATTATGGCAAAAGAAACGCTTATAGAAAAAAGTCCTCAACAAACTTTGAGCCAAGTGCACAGTTCAACAAAACAAACTGTCCAGTGTACAAATGGACATGCAGCTCAATGTGTAATGTACGCAAACAATTCCTCAATCACTATGTGAAACTAAAAGACAAAAGTAAAATAAAAAAACTACAAACCCTAGACACCTGTCCAGTGTGCAGCCACACTGGTCTGCGAGGACATTCATTAGCCTGCATTTTAGGAACTGCTTGCAAAAGCACTTACCACCACATCAAAATGTTAGCAACACACCATTCTACCATACAGAATCTTCTGCATTGTCTATACTATGCAAAAAATCCTGCTCTGGAACTGCAAAATGTAAATAACATTCTCCTGCATGGGACAACCGAAGAACTCTTTCAGGAAATAGAGCAGATCCTATGTAAATGCTTTGGAACTGAAGGTGACTTAGAAAATTCTGTACCTTTAGAAAACATTACTGGAAACCTCATAATACAACAACGTACTAATAAAGACATTAAAAAAAGAAATAGCTATGTTTCAAAACACGTCTGCTGAAATACCAGACCAAATATGTGCCTGTAAATACAAAATAACTAACCCTTAAAGAGTGTGCACGTTCTGCAAAACAAAGCTTGACAGTAACCAAATGCAATATCATGCTATCACTAATAACTTCCCACTTCCAAAAGCTCTCCAACAACTTAACTTGTACGAGAGCATTATAATACAAACAGGGCACCCATGTCAAGCTGTAATACGCCTTCAACCAAAATCAGCCAAATTATCTCAATGCGGGCTACTAAAGGGCATCAGTGGCAAAGTAGTATATTTACCATTGGGTCTAAAAGAAAAAGTTAAAACACAAGGACTGAAACGGCTAATAGATCAATCTTTGATTGTAATAGTTAATGGTGTGCCGACAAACAAATGTGTCAACAATTAGTCAACTTATACAAAGTTAGACAAACCCTACAATATCTAAAAGAAAACAATGAATACTACAAAGATATAAACATAGAGGAAAATGTAAGAGAAACCACCCATATTATCCAAGAGTCAACAGAAACTGGCCAATTTGAACATATAGATCCTGTTACAGCAGTCAACATTTTAGACCAGTACACCATTCCCCCACTGAACTCCAAAGACACAATTGACGATGCATTAGAAACATATCAAATGCATCAAGCCAAAGCATCCCCAAAGAGAATATTGGAAAAATATGTAGAAGAATGTTCTTTTCCTCCACTCTTTCCTACAGGAAAAGGAGCAAGATATGATGAAGGTCCACACAAATAAGTGCATCAGAACATCGCTCTTTACGAATGTATTCTGAAGACCTCAGATTGAGACAAAATGTCAAATACATTTTCCACCTTCTCTTCGAAAGTGAACTAGTAACTCTATGTTATGGAGTTGCACACACATTAAAAACAAGCTCTAGCTTTTAAAACATATCTGCTACACAACTGCTTCAAAAAACACAAGACAAAGATGAACTTTTGCAGTCAAGTATCACAAATCTATTGGCCAACATGCGTGGTACAAAAGAATACTGGTTCTGATGTCATCACTGATGTATGTTGTATGCTAAGGAACGTAGGCCCACCCACATTGTTTGTTACTTTAAGTTGTACAGAGTACACATGGGATGACTTGCACAACTTCTTACACACTGCAAACCAAAATAAAGATGGAATAGACATTGAAACACCAGAAGAACTCTGTTCTCTTGACCCTGTAAATGTATCAAGGTACTTTCACCATCACTTCATTGCCATGCTGCATTTTATCTGCAATAAAACTATCCCTCCGATCGGAGAAGAGCGACACTTCTTTTGGAGAAAAGAATATCAATCCAGATGAGCACCACACATCCACATGCTTTTGTGGATAAAAGATTCTCCAAAATATGTCTATGATTGTGACACCAATATTTTACAGTTTATTGAAAAAATACATTACCTGTGACATCCCTTCAGAAACCACAGATAGTGACCTACATGCACAAGTGTTACGCTTCCAAAAACATTAATGTGGCAAATACTGCCAACATATATATAAAACAAAGGGAAATACTATACCAAATGTCGCTTTTACTTCCATAGACCAGTTTGCAAAAAAGGACAAGTAAATAGCTTGATGTTTTCTGTCAGACACAGTGTAAAAGGCAAATAGCCTAAAAATGCATACAACATTAAAAGGGACAAAGCATCCAAGTTCATCAATGATTACAATGCAATTATTGCCCTCTTGTGGAATGCAAACATAGACAAACAATGTATGCTGAAAAGTCCACTGCAGTTGCAAGATAGGTCTCAGCCTATCTCACCAAAGCTGAGAAAACAGAGCTAAAGGACCTCTGCGATGACATATCATCTGAAAAAACACTATCACAGAAACTGTAGAAGCTTTGAAATAAAAATGCTCTCCCATAGACAATGCAGGACCTACGAAGCTGGAGACTGTTTATCAGGTACAGACTTATATGGCAAATCTAAGCACATTGTATGGCTGAACCTTGGATCAGCTTCATTGCGAAAAAGCATACTAAAATCCTACCAAGAGATAAAAAACATAGCCACAAATGATCCCAACAGCCAGAGCATTTGAATAAAGAATTTACTTGACACAAACAGAAGTACTGCTTTGGAAAACATGTGTCTGTAGAACATTGCCCAAAACTACACAAAAGCAATATCACACCAAAGGAGACAACTAGTGAAGGAAGCCTAGTGAAACTCACCAAACCCAGTCTAATTCATCAAGTAACGGTATCATTTAAATCTCTGCACATAGAGAACTGTATTACATGGCCCTATTCCAGCTTTTTAAACCTTGGAGAAAAGAAAAATAATTATTTGATGACTATGACTCATTTTAAGCTGCATTCCAAGTGAATGAAAGCAGTATAACAAATGACAATTTCAAACAATACAAACAAATGTTGGACCATGAATGCCAACAAGAGGAAGAAATAGAAGCTCAATTAGTCAAAGACACTCCTGAGGGCAGTCCACCTTACCTTACAGGAAGTCAAGACCCACTTGGAGAACCACCCATTCTAAATGAAGCAGATATATCCATGAATGAGGTAGAAAATACCATGTATCAATATAAACAATATGAGGAAGACTTGTCAGTTCGGGAATCTCAGCTAAATGATGAACAGCTCACCATTAATCCTGATAGTTGAAGTAAGCATGGTGTCCAACCTCATATTGGCTTTAATTCCTCAGAATGCAAGAAGTCCTAAAAACCAAATACAAAGAAATGTTTGGAGGAAAATATGTTATTATTTTCGGAGACCTCCTACAGTTAACGCCAGTGAATGGGCAACCTATTTTCAAAACATTAGGACACAAGGAAAGCCACAATACTCTCGGCAGCATCAGAAATGTAAATCTCTGGCAACAGTCTCACTACAGAGAACTAGCTCAAAACATGTGCCAGTCTGCAGACCTCATATTTGCTAACATTTTAAAAAGCATTAAAACTGGGCTACTTACTAAAGATGCAAAATCCATCTTAAATACTAGACTATCCATGAGCTATATGGGTGAAACACGTCTGTTCCTGATGTCAAGGAACAATGAACTCAACAAAATCTAAAATGTATGTCCTTAATGCCAACCCTTGCAAGCTGTAGCCAATTTAACGAGACAATGTTGAAAAAAGAAATGCAGCCCATATTGCATATCAGCTCCACAGGCAAACTAGAAGTGCACAGCATGACATTTCCTATGTGTCAACAAGCAACAGCATGACTAAATAGCTTAGAGATATGTATCTTCAACACAGCCAGTACGGCAAAAATATTGACTTTGTGTCTGAACTAGAGTAATTCTAAAATGTAACCTTGACGTTGAACAAGAATTAGTCAATGGAGCAATTGGTACAGTTGTTGGCTTCCAAATATATCCACATGACAAAAACATAGAGTTTGTCAATATCCAATGTGACTAACTTGCAGAAGTTAAGATAATTGTCTGGACAATAGGACATTTCCTTCTAGTTAAGATAATTGTCCGGACAATAGGACATTTCCTTCTTTTCAAAGACATGTATGTACGCAGAGAGCAATTTTCTAAGTCTCTTGCATATGCTGTCACTTCACAAATCAAAGGTCTAACCCTAGATCAAGCATTGATTGACATTGGCAGAGCAGACTTTATAGAAGGTATGAGTTATGATGCACTTTCACACCTCAGTACGCTCAATGGTCTATTCCTAGTTAACTTTGATGCAAACAAAGTCAATGCTGACATTCCTTGCATCCTGGACTAGTACAGGCTACGGGCACTATACACTCCCCATCTAGATATGTACAATGTACCTCAAAAAAAGAAATATGTTTTTGGACAAATATTAGGAAACAGAAGCTATTGCAGATTTCACTGAACAGTAGCACTAAAAAAACAACAACCAACTTGTGATCAAACAATACAGCCACAACATTTCTAGTACAAAATCAACTGCACATCCATTATAAAAGAAACACACAAACCGCTCTCCTCCAAAAACATCTGCAGGCCCTTCAAATGAACCACAAACAGAACTCTCTGGTAAATTCAAATTCAGAAATTCAACTGGATTAAATTGTTATGCTAATGTGACAATGATTCCTCTCTTCCAATTGCCACCAATGTTCACAACATTTACTTATACGGTTCATTCCAGATGTGTTTGCAAATGCTTTTCCTTCACAGAAATGCCACAAATAAACCTGACAACATTTACAGTGTCTCAGGTATATGGAAAGAATTAGACTGCTGTGCAGGAATGGTAAAATGTACCTTACACACACAGGAAGATCCAAAAGAATTCCTTTGTACTTACTATAATTACTGGAAACCAAAAACATCCCTATAAATGAAATCTTCCAGATTTCATACACGTGGAAACATAAATGCACTCTCTGCAACCACGTTTCACAAGACCACATCGCTAATGAACTATTTGTATATTTATGTATACATGGTAAGATAGGCAGGGAACTCTGGGGCAAAAACTCTGAGGCTATTGAAAATTGGATAGAACAACTATCCCTAGCCCTCTTTTTATGGGCAACCATGCCACTAAGATAAGGTGGTGGGGTGAGGGTAGAAATCCCTTTGACATGAACATTAGGGACCGTAAGCATCAACTGAGGTGGGAAATTCGTCTCTGTAGAACAGAAGCCCACCCCTCTGCACCCACATATGGGATCATCGCCTGCATAAAGTATCTAAAATGTAGTATCACACTTGTCTCTATCACTACCATAAATCTCAGTAGAAAGGCAAAACTTTATTTGTATCCTGTGTAGCAGAGATACACAGAAAATCAGGCAAATTCTCTCCCATGCAGGGGGGAATCTGACCCAGAAAATCTTGAACACAATTCCGGCTGAACAGTGGGTCGAACATTTTAAGTCTAAGTACTATAAGCCCATCGCACGTGCACCCTGGGTGATGGAACATCGCAAAGCCTGGACTTCCCTATGAGCTACAAAATTGTAAAACAGGCCATCATGGACACTAAGACATTAAATGCCCCTGGCCTGAATGGCCTAGCCAACTCAGTTCAGAAAAAAGACACAAATAACTGGGTTCAGGTCCTCCTGACCCTCTACTCCCAGGAATGTAGGTCTTGCACAATCCCCTCATCATGGCAAAGGTCAGTGTTTTTCCCAGTCCACTAAAAGGGGGGCCAGAGGAATGTGACCAGCTAACGCCTTTTGTCCATGCTGGATGTGACAAGCAAGAACTTTACAACACTAGTGCTTAGAGAGCTGGAGACTTGGGTGGCAGCTAATAGGGTGCTGAACTTTGCTCAGACTGGATTCAGACCAGGCTCCAGCACAACACATAACATCAGAGTCTTGGACTCATTGATCAACTCCACTCTCAGTAATAAAGAGGCTACCCTACAAATAGTCTTCGTAGACTTTAGCAGTGCAGTTGACCAGTTGGTGCGAGAGACACTTTGGTCTAAGCTCAGTGACCTAAATTGCCCTGACTGGATAATGTATATCTTGAGGGCACTGCAGAGTGAAAACAGTGCAAGTGTTAGACTCAATAACAAGGGAGATGTGACAGAATCCATCAGCATTAATATGGGGGTCAAACAGGGATGTGTGGTGGCTCCCATGTTATACAACCTCTATATCGCTGATCTTCTCCCACGTATGGCTGCAAAATCCAACTGCCCTCCCAAACTTGGGAATTCACCTATCTCAGGCATGCTCTATGCAGACGACCTGACACTGTTCGATTGAACTATGTCTGGTGTGAAGAGCATGCTAGAGGAGATCTCGCAGTATTCATCGCAGTTGGGATTAACCATTAATTTAAGGAGGACCAAGCTAGTACAAATCTCCAGAAAGAGGCATTGGTGCTCCAAAATTTAAACTAGTATGGGTGAGATTGAATTCACTGAATCTTACCCCTATCTGGGATTGGAATTTGATGTCTCACCTAACTATGGTCTCATAGTTGCACAAAAAAGAAGCAAGCCAAGATGCTCACGCTCCAGGCACGGAAATTTGCAAAGGGAACTGCAGGGTATAGTATGGCCGGCATTGTAAAATTGTATCAACAGTGCTTCGTACCTGCCATACTGTACGGCCTGGAAGCATTAGCCATGCAGGATCTGAGCTGGCTCAACATCCTCGAGGGTCATTACTGGCGAAAAGTATTAGGATCCAGGCCCTCTTGCCCCATGCAATATCTCAGGCTAGAACTGGGCCTAACCTCGCTGAGAGGAATGGCACTGCGTGCTCTGGGTACCTTTTACTTGAAACCATATGCCTCGCCAGTGTGTAAACTCCTTGCTCTGGCAGGTAGCACCTATGACCTAGAAAAGGTCCCGCGTGGCTCCTTAATGAATCCCTTTTTTTGGAGATATATTGGATATATGGCACGCAGAGAACTAGACCATACACCCACCTGAAAAAGTAATTTGAACACAAGCTAAATCACTGGGATTGGTGTGAAAACTACATCCACTTAGAAAAGCTGAAAGGGTATAAGTCAGTATCCCACGTAGTCCACAGATACAGGAGGATACAATCTTACCTGCTCTTGTGCCCAGACCCAGACGTAAGGGACTTTGTCCTGAGGCTACGCATTAACCAATTGCAGGTCCTTGCTGTCACAGGCCCCTGCCTGGATAAAGCCCTCAAGGACATGAATTGCCGTATTGCAGGAGAGCAGATTGCCTGGAGACCACCAGACATGTGCTAACTGCATGTTCTAAATTGGGACCTTTGTACATGTGCATGCTGGGAAAGCTGGTGCATAGCCTTGGCGCTATCACCGGAGACTCTTTTTGGGACTATTGTCTGAATACAGATACCATCTCATCCCAGCTTGCACTGTGCAGAGTTTGGACACACATGAGGGGTCTCCTGTTGAATTAATCCCTCAAGAGACCGGACATGGCACTCCTACTTGTGTTGTCTAAGCTCCCTCAAAGTGGGGCAAAACATTACAGGTCGGGGGACATAGACCCCGTACCTTGCTCTGTCAGAGAACCAGTTAGCCTAACTACAAGCTTATAGAACGGTCTTGGATAGCCTGGACCCTGTGGATCATTGGTGGGGGGGGGTCGATCCATCAACATTAGCATTCATTTTATACTCACTGTATATTTAGTTCCAGTCAGATCAATTACCTGATCCAATTCTTAATTCTTAACTTTTAATCTGTGTTTTATTTTACCTTATCTTATTATTGTATGTTTCTATGCTTAATATCTTTTGTAATGTTTAATGTTTGTTATCTGGTTATGTTTGTGTAAAGTTCAAATTTGGACTAAATCACAATGAATTATTATTATACTATTATTATTATTATTATTATTATTATTATTATTATTATTATTATTATTATTATTATTATTATTATTATTTGTATCCATACCAAATTCTGAATCCATTCCATTTCACCAGCTTCTGCAGAATGCAAATCATGGCATATTACGCCCTTTTTGCAATTCAGACAATCGTTCTACCATACAAATTAACTTACATAGCCAATATGTCATATTAATGCTTCTAAGGTGCAATGCATATGGTACCAAAAATAACTGTAAGCTTACTGGCTTCACAAATGGCCAAGTATCTCTTGGCAAGAAAACCTTCACAACAGTAGGCATAATATACCATAAAGGTGTCACAACCACTGCCGGGCACTACACTGCATATGTAAAAAAAAAAGAAGTTGTTGGTTTAAATGTAACGATACCTCTGTTACTCCAAAAATAGGTTACCAGAAAATGTAACAAATGCCTACTTAATGTTCTATCAACCCAAATGTAGTCACTAAACTATAGCACAATTAACAGTAAGAATATGCCAGCAGGTATCTAACTACATCCGTAATACTCCCTGAAAATAATCACAAGTCATCCACTTCTGCGCTCCAAAAGTAAATTTTATATGTTGCACAAATTGTTCAATACATTATTACATGTGGATTTTTTGAACGTACATGACAAGAAAAAATATTAGAAAAGAATACATCATAGTTTCCACTTTTGACAAAAGGAGCTTCTGATTGTGATTGCAAATTCCTCTTTGCTGTTCAATTTTTAATGGCTCCTCTTTTCTATAGGTAAGTGGTTTGGTAAGATTGTATCGATCTCCTCGATTGTTATGGGGGTTATAAGGTTCACCCTCTACCTTCTAAGTAAGGTTTACCCTCTACACGTGTTTCTCCCTGCTTGTGTTGGCAAGGATCTTCAGGAGGGATTTGTAACATACAATTGCGCTAATTGAAGCTAAAGGAGAAAGGAAACAGAAAGAAAAAGCCAACAGATAATTGTTTGTAATGCTGATTGTCATCAGGTTCGCCCTGTTATTATTAGATAGTTGGGTGTCAACTTACATGTCTTGGGATTCCCTTGATTAAGCTGTCCTCTAGTGTTGGATAAAGTTTCCTATAGCCGTCCCGTTTTTTTGGACAAGTTGGCTGCATGTGCCCAAACTTTTGTTAACAGTCTACGAGAGAGGAAAAAAGTTTGTATAAACAGTATAAGCGTGTCTAATTGACTATTTGGGATGGAAGTTTCCTCTTCTTTACCTCAATAGGTTCTAAGGTTTTGGATGTACAAGGTTCCCAATACTAGGCTCACCTGAATATATTACTTGGTCTGGAATCTTCTTCACGGTTGCTTTCGAGGGTGTGCATCGGATCCGATTGTTGGTCCGCGGCGTCGGCGACATGATCACGTCACCACGCAACGTACGTCGCGTAGCCTTTCCGATCGCCATTTTGGATCGGGAGAGATGCTGTATTCGTGTCGGTGGAAAGTATGTCCCTGCCGGTCTACATTATCGATCGAGCATAGGGATCTATTAGTTCCTTATGGAGAATCAGGGTGTACTTTCTATAATTTCAGAGCATGTCTGCTCCATACACAATGTCAAAATTCTGAAAAATATTGTGAGCAATTTTACATACATTCTGGTGAGTATTAACACAGATATACATGATCCCTGTACACTATAAATTGAGATAGCATCTTGCATTTTTTACATTTTTTACACAAAATGCCCCATTTCCGTATCAGAGTTTAAAGCTTGGTTACAACAGTCCATTATGCATATCCATTTGGCTTCATGTTGCCGAAATTTCTTTTCTTTGTTGCCGCCTCTCTGTCCCATCTTAACTTGTTCAATACCAAAGTATCTTATCTCATCAATGTTTTCCTGGGGATGTTCCATTGTGAAGTGTTTTCCCAGTGGGCATCTGCTGTCTTTGTTTCTGATTGTGCGTAAATGTTCACCAATCCTTATTTTTAGAGGTCTTGTTGTGCTACCTATGTATTGTTTGTTGCATATACAGATGATAGCATATATTATGTTGCTTGTGTTGCAGTTCATGAAATCCATTATGTTGTACATTTTTCCATTAGGTAAATACTACAATAGCATTTTTCAAAGTCAATCTAGTTAGAATACGCCAAGAGATATTTAACTACTTTAAAAACACCCTTCATTGCAAAGCACTTCAAATATGCCATCTCAATTCTTATATGACAAAACATCTTTTAACCTCTAATATAGTTAGAATACGCCAAAAGTTATTTAACTATTTCAAGCATTCCCTTAATCACAACATACTTCAAACAAACATACTCTCACCCTTACACTCACATAACTGTAATCATTTTTTTTTTAAATCCAGTACAGATTTTCTTTCTCAATGACCCAATGATTATGCAATGTCAAAACATCAGCAGTGTGCCATACACTAATGTTGTACCAAACATGGTACTTAAAATGTACTGTTTATGAGGGTCTTAAAAAAAATGTATAATTAAAACTGTATACCACTACAGCTTTTGAACTATCATGCTTAACTAATTGTACTGTTTTATTTTCCACAGAAAAGACACCAGTGATTGCAGCTTCATAATGCTAAAAGACTAACAACTACATATTCTGTGAGCACTATCCTCAATTGTACTACTAAGTACCATATACAGTTCAATGACATCATTCATCCATATTACAAACACTTTGTACTGGGTTTAAACTGGGTTGGGCGGAGAGCGAAGTTTAGCTAACTGGCCCTTGCTAAATCAAAAGTATGATTTGTAAGTTTGGTTATAACAAACGTAGCAATTTGATGCAAACCTAAGTCAACTAAGAAGTTATGCAACAGGCATGGATCCTGTGCATTAAGCCAGACTCAGGCAAAAAGCAAAAAACTAGAGAATTATCCAACAGATTGAAAATGATGTATACAATTGCTTTGTGAGACAAAAACCTAGAAGGTTGTACAGCAGGCTGAAATGATGTCCTAAGCCTTCCACTGGTAAGCGTGAAGAAGCCACGTCCTCAGGTCACAGGTATATGCGCACCTGTGCCTAGGGCGTGGCAAGGTTGGCGTTTCGGTGGTGTGCAGAGAGATAAATGCCACGTTCTTCAGGAAATTCAATCCTATATTCAGCCCCTACAAAAAACAGTCAAATGTCAACCCATCATGTGTTATTTTTAAAAAACTTTTTTAGATTCAGTATGAGGTGTTTAGCACAAAGGGTTATTTAGGAATACCAAAGAATGGTGAACAACACCAGGTAGTCACCCCTTTGGGTTGGCAGGATGACCCCAGACAGCTTGCTCCCATTATCTATAGCCAGAGATGAAAGTCATACCACCTAGTTGTGAAAAGTCCATAAGTGCCCTAAAAGGACTATAAAAAGTGCCAAAGCCAAGAACAGAAATAAATATAAATGAATCGTGTGTGCACACATGTATGTAGATATAAGTCAGTATAAGTCAGAATAAAAGCACCATTAGCCATAGTAAAATATACTGGGTCCATACCTAAAGTACCACTATAGCTGCCTCCTAGACAGGCACTCTGGAAAAAGAACGCCGCAATCGGTTCACTCAAATTTGCGGGGCCACCTCAGGGGAATGGAAACACATCTATTACAAGAAGGATGTCATTAGGAAATTGAACACAGGTCCTATTAATCAGTACTAGCTATCAGAGGATAAGTGAAAACTGAAGTAAACAGACAAACCTGCTGCCGGCAGTGATGTCATATACGAGGGGGCGCCGTGAGAATACAACGCTATTTGGGCACAGAGACTAGTATCTTAAATGCCGTTGTAGCTGTCTGCATGTGCGGTCTTGACAAATAGCTGGGGAGACAAGAGGAGTACCCTGTTATGATCGGCGGGTGCTGCGCAACGTGAACACCAAGATGGCAGTGAACACGTCGATGCTTACCTTCAGCTCGCCTCGGGTAGGAGAAAACAAATCCATATTGTTCAAAGTGTGCATTCATACTGGAGCCTCAAAGCCAAGTAAAGCATTTGGACTTCCGGGGGCGTGGCTAGTTCCTCATTAAAGAAACATAGAGAGAGGACTGGGGTTATTACTCTCTCAAGAGGTTCAATGCACATACAGGCTACCTCCAGAGTGCAACGAGACGCCAGTAGAATGCCCTGGAGACAGTCAGGGAAAAGTAGGATCAAGCAAATCACAGAGAGTGAATCCTTTTGTACAATCAATCTAAAAAAGAGAAAAAGACAAAGAAATATGAACGAGCAACACTACGTGGATAATCCTGACGGTGTCGCATGAAGCAGCCAAAAATATAAAAAATAAATAAAAACATCCCTTTGCTGTAATGCATTGCAGCCACAAATTAGAATGTATGGGGCACAGAAAAATCATTGGGAAAAGGTAGGTATACGAAAAAATGACAATCAAACCAAAAATTAAACATTAATGGTTAATACCAAGTTGGAGATGCTTCATTGAGACCATGTTCAATTGTGTCCAACTCAAAAATCCAGCATGCCTCTTTATTAGCCAAAGCTTGGAGTGGGTTGGAAGCATTCTTAACCACATTGATCCCCCACCAACATAGGTCTTCAGTTGGATGGCCATATTCCGTGAAATGGCTCACAAGGGGTGCATTAATGGCTTTGCAGCAGATCCGGGAGTGGTGCTCCGTAATACGTGTGTGGACCGGTCATGTGGTTTTGCCAATGTACTTGAGCCCGCAAAGGCACTCAATACAGTACTAAATACCAGATCTAAACAGATCAAGATCTGAGTGTCAGCGTATGAGGAGTAACATCTGACGCCGAAGGAGCGGATGAGACACACAAGAGGCCAGATGTAAATATTGAAGAGAACAGGGACAGGGCAGATCCTTGCGGGGCACCGCAAAGAAGTGAGAAGATAGAAGAAAGAAACAGGGGAAGTGAGAGAGTCTGAGTTCAGTTGGCCAGGAAGGAAGTAAACCAGGCGTGAACCTGACCCCAAATTCTGACTTGAGCCAGGCGGTTGAGCAGGATTGGGTGATCAACGGTGTCAAATGCTGCTGACAGGTCATAGAATCAGCGTACCTACCCCTCCTGCATTAACCAGCCTGGCCACATCATCAAGAACCGAGGCCAGGACTCTCTCGGTCCATAACCTGTCCTAAAACCAGATTGGCAGGATCGAAAAGCCCAGTAAACTGCATAAAGGATGAAAGCATAGGGGAGACAAGAGACTCAAGAAGTTTCATAAGAAACTGAAGGAGTGAAATAGGACGGTAATTTGAGGACAACAAAGGATCAAGTGAAGGTTTCTTGAGTAGAGGGATCACTGTGGCATCCTTGAGTTCATTTAGCAGTAATCTCAAGAATAAATTCAGAAGAAATGTCCTTCATGATAGCCAGAGGAATGGTGTCAGAAGGAGACCCAGACTTAATTCAGCAGATAGCGAATGGACATCTGACTGAGTGAAGGTGGAAAATATAGAACATCCCTCAGAAACTGACTGGTTCATAGGAACAGAGGTTCCAGACATAACATTGAAGTCTACAATGGGATTAGGGGGCCACATTAGTAATTTGTGTAAGAGTATTAGCAATACTGGCACGTATTGTGTCAATTTTTATACTTCTATGGTGCATGCTCCAACCATTGCCTATATGTATGTATTCTTAGGTTCCTCTATTAAAAATAGAACTAGTATATAACGATGTGTTTACATGAATACATTCTTTAATAGATTAAGTAGTTAATGATAGGCCTCCCAATTACCCCTAACATCTTGTTTCCAACATTATAAACTCAACTCCTTAGTAGGGACTGATTATTACAATTAATTTAATGTGTGATGTCATAAGTGATGTCATCAATGACATTTGTGATGGCATCGTTCATGTCCTGGGTTTAGGTTTTAGCAGTGCAGGGTGGCGGCGTGAGTTATGGTTGCTTAGCTTACTATAACTGGTGAATGTCTGGGGGTTTTAGGATTTCCTTGTAACCATAACGTCCCTTTAACTAAGTTTTTTCAGTGAATTTCATGGGTTTTTACCAGTGCACCCTTAATTTCCTACAACTTACTAATATCATACTTACCCCAATAGAGCAATGTATTTTTCCAATTTACAAAGTTACTCCGTAAAACTGTGCCATTGCCCACTTTCTAGCATCATTTTTTTCCACATTCGCAAACATCTGTTTTCATCGCAGACTTTTCCGAAAGTGTCACGTGACCACACACTCGCGCACAGCATAATGACGTGTTTACATATGTGTCCTGCAATTTGCTGACTGAACAGTGCTTCACGAACATTTCTGAACTGCATTTTCTGCTGATTTAGGAACTTTGAAGCTCAAGATTTACCCTTGCACAGCTCCCACAACCATTCTTACTCATTATCCATTAACAATCTAGCACAGAGCACATACTTAGAAGAATATTAGCAAAACTCCTATTTATCTTAAAAATGCCATAAACTATTGCCATCCCCCTCCCCAACAGCCAACACCACCACAACCACCACCAGCTGGAGGACCTACATAACAAGAAAAGCACAGTATTTCAAAAGACAATGAAGTGGACCAAGAAGATGAGGTAGAGAAGGTGCCTATATCTAGCACCCAGAGAGAATCATGGGTGGGGCTGTCAAGAATCAGGGCACGACTCACCTGATCAATCAGTTCGTCTCTCAAGACACAATTTGTCCGTATACAGACGCAACCAAGAATCGTCATGACTGCGTATCTGGCTGAATCTGCCTCTTTTTGGGACCCTCACCTTCTTGCTCTCTGGCTGCTGCTCGTCGATCAGGGATTGGCTGTGTACAGATCTGCAAACAAGTCTCTCATCACTTTCACAGGGGCACCCCGAACACCTTTCGATCCCGGTTCGACGGCCTCATCCTCGAATCGTTTTCGCCTTCTTCAAATTAAACGTAAACGATGGAGCAAATGGGGGAGGGTCCCTATTTGGGCGCCATTTTTGCTAGACCCTGAAGACCCTCGCGTATGGAAGCAGGGCACAATCACCATACACCCAGTGATACGACTGACACGAGGATCGATTTCCAAGTACTAGGGTTTATTGCAAAGCAAATATTCTCAGTCGGCCGACTGGGTCTATCGTCTCGCAACGTGTGATCACCCCGACCTCGTGAGATGCAAGAGCACGAACATTCTACAACAGTATCATATATATAAAAAGACAATCATACAATCTCTTTGTGACACATCAAAACTGCCCATAATGTATCTTCTTGAGCTAGGGTTCGATAATTGACAATTATGACAAATATGACACATCTTCACATGTTTATTTCTTAAACTGTATTACTTGGTTAACAACAGTTGCAATTTGTAGTAAGCAGACATAATTTTTTGTTATGAAGAACACAAAGCACTTGTTTAGCGAAGAAGCTGTGTTCGTACGAGAGACACATTCAGAAGCATGCTATCTTCTGGTTTCTATTCGTGAACGAGGGGTCAGCCTGATCTAAAGAGGGCCGTGAAAGGGGGGCCAGTAAGAAAGTATAATTCAGGCTTCAACAGCCTGTTTCTACATTTTCAGCGAGACCGGCTGGCACCTGGCTTTGTGATTACATGCCTCTCTGCTCACCTTCAAGGACTCGTGAGGGAGGAAAACAATGTTTTTCTGTACTGTTTGGCATTTTTGTCTGGGCCGATCTCTCAACATGTAACTTTTGGCCTTGCTCTGTGCATGAGCAGAATGGAATAAAATACATTTTTGCAAAGCGTTTGAACAGAAAGGCAAAGAGAGCAAATAGCAGATCTTACACAAAATGGACGCTATATGGTTATGCTGACGATTCTTTATTGGCGATGTAGGGCATATGATGCGATTGGTTTTCAGCCAACATAATTTACCATCTATGCTTTGTTAGGGTAATTTCTGGACTCACAATGGTGGGCGTTTCCAAAAATGTGACGTAGCTCATGTTTTTATTGACCAGTCAGCGGGCACGTCTGACGTCCGCAGACCTCATGACAGCCCCTGGACCAATCAAAGGCCCATCAGCGGAGCGAACAGGGAAGTGAGTCCGCAGACTGAACCCAGATATCACTAATTTGTTTTACCTACTTTTTGCTTGTTTAAAATTAAATACTAGACAGATTTACACCAAATTTACAAAAGTACACTTTTGGGACAAAGCCACCACTCCTGCCGTAAATTTGGTGAAAATCCATCCAGCTGGCTGTTGGCGTGAGCACATATTTTCCCTATTGTGTGTATGGGAAAAAACACCATTTTGGGAACCCCCCTTATAAATGTAACCCCTCCCCTTAACAAATCCTCACCAAACTGTGCAGGGTCAATCTGACGGGGCCATATACATTTATTGCATTTTTCATGAAGATTCGTCTGGGGGGCAAAGTTATAAGCCGCCCAAAAATTGTTCTTTCTATTGATTGAGCAATTTAACCATAAGTACAGGGCTTACCACAGGCCCTGTAAAATATATATATATACAACCATAACTCGCGCCACCACTGTGCACTGCTAACACTAACACCCAGGACATCAAAGATGACATCACAAATGTCATTGATGGATACCTATCCAGTGCGTAAATACACAGGGCTACAAGGACATTCATTAGCCTGCATTTCAGGACCAATTTGCAAAAGTACCTTACATAATATCAAAATTATATCAACACATCATCCAACTATAAGAAATCTAGTCTATAAACTGTACTATGCTAAAAGTCCTGTATTAGCACTAGCCAATTTAAATAACAATCTTCTACATGGTACAGCCAAAGAACTACTTGAAGAAATTGACCATATCCAGAAAAAATATTTTGGAAGTGAAAGCCACTTACAAATCGCAATACGTTTACAACAAACTAGCAACAATTGTACACATGGCAACCTTCTACTACACATATACAAAAAATAAATACTAAAATTTAAAAGTACATCCGCTGAAATACCAAACCATGTGCGTGTGTGTTGCCGCAGAACTTTTTATAAAACTAATACAAAAACTATAGATATAACATACAAAATAGACGACAATGATGATACTAATTTGTTTGAATTAGTTTTCTACCTTATAGCAGAAAACAAATATGAAATAACTGACCCTTTAATACTTTGCAGTTACTGCACTACAAAACTTGACAACAACCAAACTCCTTCACGTGCTATCACACATAATTTGGAATTATTTTCACTACCAAAACCCCTGCAACAACTCAATTTATATGAGAGCATCATAATTCAAACAGTACACCCATTTCAAGCAATAATACGTCTTCAACCAAAAACAGCAAAATTACCTCCCTCTGAATTGGTGAAAGGTATTCGTGGCAAAGTAGTTTATTTCCCATTAAATCTGACAGAAAATGTACACACTCTAGGAGTGCAACGTCCAATAGAACAATCTTTAATTATCTTAGTAAATGGTGTTCCAACAAAAGACAAAAAAATTTGGCAACAACTCCTCGATTTACATAAACTTAGACAAGCCTTGCAATATCTAAAAGACAATAATGAGTACTACAAAGAAATAAATATTGAAGAAAACATAAGGGGAACAACTGAATTAATTCAAGAGTCACGAGAAACTGGTCAATTTGAACTTATGGATCCAGCTGCAGTATCCAATATTTTAGACCATTATATAATTCATCCATTGCACTCTAAAGACAGCATAGATGATGCACTAGAAACATACCAAATGCGACAAACCAAAGGATCACCAATGAGCATATGGGAAAAAAAGTATAGAAGCACGTACTTTTCCTCTACTATTTTCTACTGGCAAAGGAGGAAGATACGATGACAGACCTACTCAAATAACAGCATCAGAATACCGTTCATTACGAATGTATTCTGAACATCCCAGATTTAGAAAAAATGTAGAATACATATTCCACCTACTCTTTGAAAGTGAACTAGCAACTCTATGTTATGGAGTTGCAAACATATTGAAATCGGGAACACAGTATCAAAATATGTAAGCTACACAATTAATACATAAAGTGCAAGAAAAAGATGAGGTTTTACAATCAAGTATTACAAATCTATTTGCAAACATGCGTGGTACAAAAGAATACTGGTTCCGACGTCACAAAGATGTACCTTGTATGATCAGAATCCTTGGACCACCTACTTGGTTTGTTACATTAAGTTGTGCAGAATGTGCATGGGAGGATTTACATGATTTCCTACGCATATCAAACAAAAACAAAACAAACATAGATATACTAACACCTGGAGAACTTTGCTCTCTAGATCCTGTTAATGTTTCAAGATATTTCCATCATCGTTTCATTGCTATGCTACACTTTTTTTGTAATAAAACTGTTCCTACGCTCGGAGAAGTGGAACACTTCTTTTGGAGAAAAGAATATCAAGCCAGAGGAGCACCACATATCCACATGCTTTTATGGATTAAAGATGCTCCTAAATTTGGTCAAGACAGTGATGTCACTGTTTTGCAGTTCATACAAAAATATGTCACTTGTGAAATCCCTTCACAAATGACAAATAGTGACCTTCATGCACAAATTGTACAATTTCAAAGACACAAATTTGGCCAATATTGTTGCGAATACAAAAAGAAAGGGAAATACTACACCAAATACCGGTTTGGTTTCCCTAGACCAGTTACAGAAACAGGTGAAGTAAACAACTTCATGTATTCAGTTAGACATAGTGTTAAAGGTAAATCACCTAAGAACAGGTATTACAGAAGAATCAAAATAAATCAATAATTACAATGCAATCATTGCCCACTTATGGAATGCAAACATAGATGTGCAGTACATTGCAGACAATTCCACTGCAGATGCACGATATGTTACAGCATACTTAACAAAAGCAGAAAAAACAGAGCTTCAAGACCTCTGGAATGACCTATCATCAGACAAAACACTATCTCAGAAATTGTACAGTTTAGGCATAAAAATGCTCTCTCATAGAGAATGTGGCGCCTACGAAGCTGCAGATCATTTAACCGGTACTGCTTCGTATGGAAAATCTGAAAATATAGTATGGCTAAGTCTTAGTCCTGCTAAATCTAGAAAATTAGTTCTCAAATCATATGACGACATGATCCAAACAGCCAAGACATTTTGAAAAACAATTTACTAGACACATACTACCCGAACAGGAGTACCACTTTGGAAAACATGTGCCTATACCACATAGCCCAAAACTTTGCATACAAAAATAATATAAAACCTGATTAAAGCAAAGGTAGATATACAGTGACAGATTGTGAAGGCAGCTTAGTAAAACTTACCAAACCAAGCTTAATTAATCATATCAAATTGTATTAAAAACTCCTCAACAGAAAGAACTATATTACATTTCCCTCCTACAACTTTTTAAACCATGGAGAAAAGAAAAAGAGTTACTAGATAACTATGACTGCTACGAAGATGCTTTCAAAGCAAATGAAAGCACTATCACCTATGTGAACTTTATGCAGTAAAACAATGTTGCAAAATGAACAGCAACATGAAGAAGAACTCCAGGTCCAACTAGATAAGGACACTCCCGACAGTAGTCAACCTTCTATAACAGGAAGCCAAGAACCACTGGGACAGCCACTAATAGCAATTGAGGCAGAATTAGCTATGCCAGAGGTAGAAAACACCATGTGTCACTAGGAAGAAGATACAGAAGACTTAACTGCACTACAATCAAAAGTAAACAAAGAGCAGCGCACCATTTTTGAAGAAGTAACAAAAGAAATTGCACATGGTGTACAGCATGAAAATAAAGAATGTACCTGCCAAAATTACAAACCTATACTACTATACGTCAGTGGTGAAGCTGGTTCAGGCAAAACATTCTTAATCAAAACCATCAGTAAGTTCCTTCAACAATTGACAAGCAACAAACTGTCAGCTGTTGTAACTGCCCCCACAGGTTTAGCTGCCTACAACATAGATGGTGTCACTTTACACCGATTACTACTCCTTCCAGTAGAACACCAAAACAAATTAGATTATTGCAAACTTTCTACAGAAGCTGCAATGGAACTGCGCAGAGTGTTAAAACAAATGAAAATGCTACTAATATATGAAGTGAGCATGGTCTCCAACGTAATGTTGGCTTTGATTCATCTCAGATTGCAAGAAGTACTTAAAACAAACTACGAAGAACTCTTTGGAGGAAAACACATTATTGTTTTCGGAGATCTTCTTCAATTGACACCAGTGAAATGTGAACCTATTTTTAAAACCTAAGGAGACAAACTCTGCTGTAAAATTATTGGCAGCATAGGAAATGACAACCTTTGGCAACATTGCCAATACAAAGAATTAACAGAAAACATGCCCCAATCTACACACCTCACCTACGCCAACATTTTAAAAAGTATTAGAGTTGGTGTACTATCTCAAGAAGCACAAACACTATTAAAAACACAGCACATCCATGCACTTTATGGCGGTAACTCATGTGCTACTGATGTTATGGAACAATTAGCGCAAAAAAATGTCAATTGTATGGCCTTAATGCCGACTCTTACAAGCTGTTCCAAATTCAATGAAACAATGTTAAAAAAATAAATGCAAACTATAATTGAAATTTGCTCCACAGACAAACTGGAGGTTCATGGTATTACACTACCAATGTGTCAACAAGCCACAACAAGACTAAATACCTTAGAAAATTCAATCTCCAACACAGCTGGCTTGGAAAAAATATAAAAATTATCCTTAAACTGTAGAGTAATGATTAAACGTAACCTGGATGTGGAGCAAGGACTAGTTAATGGGGCACTGGGTACAGTTGTTGGCTTTCAAACATACCCACGTGACAACAACATTCAGTTTGTCAATATACTCTTTGACAAACTTTCAGAAGTAAAAAGGATAGGGCGCTCAACAGCTTGATTCCTTCTCTTCAAAGACATGTATGTACGTAGAGAACAATTTTCTCTAACTCTTGCATATGCAGTCACCATTCATAAATCCCACGGTTTTACCCGAGACAAAGCATTGATAGATCTTGGTAACACAGTCTTTAAAGAAGGCATGAGCTACGTAGCACTATCACGCTTACGTACACTTGAAGGTCTATTTCTAATCAACTTTGATGCAAGTAAAGTCAACGCTGATATTCCTTGCATTCTAGAATACAGTAGACAACGTTCACTATACACCCCAATCTAAAAGCATATCCTGTTCCACCAAAAATAAAACGTTGTAAAAGAAAACTAATTCAAACCGAAATGCAACAGAATCTGACTGCAAATCCTCCAAAGAGAGTAAAAGAAGCTAGTAGTTCATCATGCACCATAATTAAAGAAGAACCTATTAGTCAAAGTAACTTAGGTACTTCTTCAGAGAGACAACATACTCCAAAAAAAAGACTTGGACACAGAACTACCTGGTCCATTCAAATCTTCAAATGTAACTGGTGTAAATTGTTACGCAAATGTAGCAATGAATATTCTATTTCAATTGCCACCAATTGTTGACAACATTTACTTACACAGTATAGGCCAATTGTGTTTGCAAATGTTAGTCCTTCATAGAAACGTAAAAAACAATCCTGACAACACGTATAGTGTTCACGGAATAAGACAAAAATTGGACTACTGTACAAGAATGGTAAAATTCACTATAATCTCACAAGAAGATCCACAGGAATTTCTAAAGTACTTACTATAAGTATTGGAAAACAAAAACATACCTATAAATGAAATCTTCCAGATTTCATACATGTGGAAACATACCTGCACTCTCTGCAACAATGTTACACAAGAAGAAATCCCTAATGAGCGCTTCATGTATGTATCCATACCAAATTGTGAACCCATTCCATTTCAGCAACTTGTACAACATGCAAACCATGGCTGATTATGTACTAACTGCAATTCAGATAATCGCTCTACCTTACTAATACAAACACATAGTAAATAGTTAATACTAATGCTTCTACGTTATAATGCAGATAGTACCAAAAACAACTGCAAGCTGACTGGATTCATACATGGTCAAGTATCACTTGGTAGAAAAACCTTCACAACAATAGGTATAATCTACCACACAGGAGGGACAACCAATGCAGGTCACTACACTGCATATATAAAAAAGAAATGTGGATGATTCGAATGTAATGATAGTACCATTACTCGAAAGCAGTGATTACCAGCAAATCTTACAAACGCTTATTTAATCTTTTTAAAGCCAAAATTTAATAACTAATCTGTACTTAAACATTAACAAAACTTAAATTAGAAAACTATAAACTGTTAGAATATGCCAAGAGGTATCCTAATATCCCAAGAATCTATAACAACCAAACAGATACATGAATACCACTAAAGTATAACACGAAAAAAAGTGGTGAGAATACTCCAACAGGTATCAAACTGCCCCAACATTTTGCAACAACTAAACAGATAAATCAATACCACTAAATAAAATAAAAAAATAATTACAGTTAGAATACACCAACAGGTATCTAACTGCTTCAGAAATCTGCAACAAAAATGTGGATGGTTACTCTAAAGCAGAGATTACCAGCAAATCTTACAAACACTTTTTAATCTTCTTAAAACCAAAATGTAATAACTAATCTGTACTTCAACATTAAAAAGAAGTTCAATGAAAAAACTATAAACTGTTAGAATACGCCAATAGGTATCTAACTAGCCCAAGATTATATAACAACTAAAAATAGACAGTTACAATACGCCATCAGGTATGTATCTGCTTCAGAAATCTGCAACAATCCAACAGATTGAACATTAACCAAAAATAAGAAGTAAACACTGAAAGGAAACAAACAAATAGACTGTAGCAAAACAAAAAAGGGTTTTTAATCCGAAAAGGATTTTTTTTCACACAGACCCAATGATTTAAAAAGAAAACACAGAAACTGTGCAAAATGCAGAGTACACTGGTTTGTAAACCAAATATGAGGGTAAAAAAAAGCTGAAATATCTATTATGAAATGTAATAAGTCTTTATAGAATACATACACTAACATGCTCTTTTCTTTTATCACAGAACTTGAAAAAGAATACTTCCTCCAGGTACCAAACTCATGTACAAAATGTATCGAATGTCGACAAATCATGTAGTAAGTATGATTGAAACCATTTGAAAGATAATCACATCTATAGGTGTTATCTATGGCTGTGATGTGGTGCAGTGGTTGTGGTCAGAACCTGGAGTATTGAGTATACAGCTTACAGCCTTCACCCATGCACCCTGCCACAACCACCACAACATATTACACCCATCGTATCTTATAACTTCAGTACTTATAACTTCAGTCTTGGGTACACTCTGGCCACAACTCCAAAACATATCACACCCATACATCACACCCATGTTTGATTCTATGGGTGTGATCGATGGGTTAGATATGCTGCGGTGGTTGCCGCCAGGGCCTAGAGTCTTGGGTGCATGGCCTCCAACCATGTACCCAAGACTCTAGGCTCTGGCAGCAACCACTGCAGCATATCAGACCCATAGATCACACCCATAGAATCAAACATTTTTAGCTATGATCACACCCATAGAATCAAACATTTTTAACTAGGCCTCATGGCATTTTTAATGTCTGCGGACACCTTGGATGTCCTTAGAACAGTTTCTACTTGCCTGCGAACAATACGGACAGGTATAGTGTCCTCAGGACACCTCCATTTTCATTTATTTGCGGACATCTTGAACACCGCGTGTGTTTGCAGAACAGTTTCAACTTGACTGTGAACAGTATGGACATCCCGAACACCACGTGTGTTCTTAGAACTATTTCAACTTGCCTGTGAACAGTACAGATTGGTATAGTGTCCTTAGGACACCTCCATTTTGATTAATTGCGGACATCCCGAACACCAGGTGTGTTCTTAGAAAAGTTTCAACTTGCCTGCGAACAGTTCAGACAGGTATGCCATGAGGCCTAGTTAAAAATGTTTGATTCTATGAGTGTGATCATAAATCAAAATGTTTGATTCGATGGGTGTGATCTATGGGTGTGATATGCTGCTTTGGTTGCTGCCATGGCCTAGAGTCTTGGGTGCATGCACCCAAGACTCTAGGACCTAGTGGCAACCACTGCAGCATATCACACCCATAGATCACACCCATAGAATCAAACATGGGTGTGATATGTTTTGGAGTTGTGGCCAGAATGTACCGAAGACTGAAGTTATAAGTACTGAAGTTATAAGCTACTATGGGTGTGATATGTTGTGGTGGTTGTGGCAGGGTGCATGGGTGAAGGTTGTAGGCTCTAGGCTGTATACTCAATACTCTAGGTCCTGACCACAACCATTGCACCATATCACAGCCATAGATCATACCTATAGATTTGATTATCTTTCAAATGGTTTCAATTATACTTACTGCATGATTTATTGACATTTGATACATTGTTTTTTTGACCCTCATATTTGGTTTACAAACCAGTGTACTGTGCATTTTGCTCATTTTCTGTGTTTGTTTTTGAAATCATTGGGTCTGTGGGGAAAAAAAAATACTTGTCGGATTAAAAAACCCTTTTTTGTTTTGCTACAGTCTATTTGTTTGTTTCCTTTCAGTGTTTACTTCTTGTTTTTGGTTATTGTTCAATCTGTTGGATTGTTGCAGATTTCTGAAGCAGTTACATACCTGATGGCGTATTGTAACTGACTGTTTTTAGTTGTTATACAATCTTGGGCTAGTTAGATACCTATTGGCGTATTCTAACAGTTTATAGTTTTTTCATTGAACCTTTTTTAATGTTGAAGTACAGATTAGTTATTACATTTTGGTTTTAAGAAGATTAAAAAGTGTTAGTAAGATTTGCTGGTAATCTCTGCTTTAGAGTAACCATCCACATTTTTGTTGCAGATTTCTGCAGCAGTTAAATACCTGATGGTGTATTCTAACTTTAATTAATATTTTTTTTTTATTTAGTGGTATTGATTTATCTGTTTCGTTGTTATAGAATCTTGGGGTATTAGGATACCTGTTGGTATATTGTAATAGTTTATAGTTTTCTAATTGAAGTTTTGTTAATGATTAAGTACAGATTAGTTATTAAATTTCGGTTTTAAGAACATCAAATAAGCGTTTGTAAGATTTGCTGGTAATCTCTGCTTTAGAGTAATGGTACTATCATTACATTCAAACCATCCACATTTCTTTTTTATATATGCAGTGTAGTGACCTGCATTGGTTGTGGCTCCTGCGTGGTAGATTATACCTATTGTTGTGAAGGTTTTTCTACCAGGTGATACTTGACCATGTGTGAATCCAGTCAGCTTGCAGTTGTTTTTGGTACTATCTGCATTATAACGTAGAAGCATTAGTATTAAGTATTTACTATGTGTTTGTATTAGTAAGGTGGAGCGATTATCTGAATTGCAGTCAGTACATAATCGGCCATGGTTTGCATGTTGTACAAGTTGCTGAAATGGAATGGATTCACAATTTGGTATGGATACATACATGAAGCGCTCGTTAGGGATTTCTTCTTGTGTAACATTGTTGCAGAGAGTGCAGGTATGTTTCCACATATATGAAATCAGGAAGATTTCATTTATAGGTATGTTTTTGTTTTCCAATACTAGTAGTAAGTACATTAGAAATTCTTGTTGATCTTCTTGTGAGATTATAGTGAATTTTACCATTCCAGCACAGTAGTCCAATTTTTGTCTTATTCCGTGAACACTATACGTGTTGTCAGGATTGTTTGTTGCGTTTCTATGAAGGACTAACATTTGCAAACACAGTTGGTCTGTACTGTGTAAGTAAATGTTGTCAACAATTGGTGGCAATTGAAATAGAATATTAATTGCTACATTTGCGTAACAACTTACACCAGTTACATTTGAAAATTTGAATGGTCCAGGTACTTCTGTGTACAAGTCATTTTTTCAGAGTGTATGTTGCCTTTCTGAAGAAGTACCTAAGTTACTTTGACTAATAGGTTCTTCTTTACTTATTGTGAATGATGAAGTATTAGCTTCTTTAACTCTCTTTGTAGGATTTGCAGTCAGATTCTGTTGCATCTCAGTTTCAATTAGTTTTATTTTATGTTTTATTTTTTGTGGAACAGGATATGCTTTTAGATTGGGGGTGTATAGTGAACGTAGTCTGTTGTATTCTAGAATGCAAGGAATATCAGCATTGACTTTACTTGCATCAAAGTTGATTAGAAATAGACCTTCAAGTATACGTAAGCGTGATAGTGCTACGTAGCTCATGCCTTCTTTAAAGACTGTTTTACCAATATCTATTAATGCTTTGTCTAGGTAAGACCTTGGGATTTATGAATGGTGACTGCATATGTTAGAGGTAGAGAAAATTGTTCTCTACGTACATACATGTCTTTGAAGAGAAGGAATCGAGCTGTTGACCACCCTATCCTTTTTAGTTCTGAAAGTTCGTCAAAGAGTATATTGACAAACTGAATGTTGTTGTCACGTGAGTGTGTTTGAAAGCTAACAACTGTACCCAGTGCTCCATTAACTAGTCCTTGTTCCACGTCCAGGTTACGTTTAAGCATTACTATACAGTTTAAGGATAATTTTTATATTTTTTCCAAGCCAGCTGTGTTTGAGATTGAATTTTCTAAGGTATTTAGTCTTGTTGTGGCTTGTTGACACAAAGGTAGGCGTAATACCATGTACGTCCCGTTTGTCTGTGGAGCAAATTTCAATTATTGGTTGCATTTCTTTTTTTAACATTGTTTAATTGAATTTGGAACAGCTTGCAAGAGCTGGCATTAAGGCCATACAATTGACATTTTTTTTGTGCTAATTGTTCCATAACATCAGTAGCACATGAGTTATCACGATAAAGTGCATGGATGGGCCGGGTTTTTAATATTGTTTGTGCTTCTTGAGATAGTACACCAACTCTAATAATTTTTAAAATGTTGGCATAGGTGAGGTCTGTAGATTGCCACATGTTCTCTGTTAATTCTCTATATTGGAAATGTTGCCAAAGGTTGACATTTCCTATGCTGCCAATAGTTTTACAGCAGAGTTTGTGTCCTAAGGTTTTAAAAATAGGTTCACCTTTCACTGGTGTCAATTGAAGAAGATCTCCAAAAACAATAATGCGTTCTCCTCAAAAGAGTTCTTCGTAGTTTGTTTTAAGTACTTCTTGCAAATTGAGATGAATCAAAGCCAACATTAGGTTGGAGACCATGCTCACTTCATCTATTCGTAGCATTTTCATTTGTTTCAAAACTCTGCGAAGTTCAATTGCAGCTTCTGTAGAAAGTTTGTAATAATCTAATTTGTTTTGGTGTTCTACTGAAAGTGACACTGCCTATGTTGTGGGCAGCTAAACCTGTGGGGGCAGTTACAACAGCTGACAGTTTGTTGTTTGTCAATTGTTGAAGGAACTTGCTGATGATTTTGATTAAGAATGTTTTACCTGAACCAGCTTCACCACTGACGTATAGTAGTATAGGTTTATAATTTTGGCAGGTTTATAAATTTGGCAAATTCTTTATTTTCATATTGTACACCATGTGCAATTTGTTTTGTTACTCCTTTGAAAATGGTGCGCTGCTCTTTGTTTAGTTTTGATTGTAGTACAGTTAAGGCTTCTGTATCTTCTTCAAAGTGAAACATGGTGTTTTCTACTTCTGTCATGGCTATTTCTGTCTCATTTGCTATTAGTGGCTGTCCCAGTGGTTCTTGGCTTCCTGTTATAGAAGGTTGACTACTGTCGGGAGTATCCTTATCTAGTTTGGCCTGGAGTTCATGTTGCTGTTCATTTTGCAACATTGTTTTGTACTGCATAAAGTTCAGATCGGTGATAGTGCTTTCATTTGCTTTGAAAGCATCTTCGTAGCAGTCATAGTTATCTAGTAACTCTTCTTCTTTTCTCCATGGTTTAAAACATTGTAGGAGGGACATGTAATATAGTTCTTTCTGTTGAGGAGTTTTTAATGGCAATTTGATATGATTAATTAAACTTGGTTTAGTAAGTTTTACTAAGCTGCCTTCACAATCTGTCACTGTATATCTACCTTTTCTTTCATCGGGTTTTATATTATTTTTGTATGCAAAGTTTTGGGCTATGTAGTATAGACACATGTTTTCCAAAGTGGTACTCCTGTTCAGATAGTATGTGTCCAGTAAATTGTTTTTCAAAATGTCTTGGCTGTTTAGATCATTTTTGGCTATTGTTTCTATGTTGTGATATGATTTGAGAACTCTTTTTCTAGATTACCACGACCAATACTTAGCCATAGTATATTTTCAGATGTTCCATACAAAGCAGTACCGGTTAAACGATCTGCAGCTTCGTAGGCGCCACATTCTGAGAGAGCATTTTTATTCCTAAACTGTTCAATTTCTGAGATAGTATTTTGTCTGATGATAGATCATTCCAGAGGTCTTGAAGCTCTGTTTTTTCTGCTTTTGTTAATTATGCTGTAACATATCGTGCAACTGCAGTGGAATTGTCTGCAATGTAAAGCACATCTATGTTTGCATTCCATAAGTGGGAAATTATTGCATTGTAATCATTGATAAATTTTGATTCTTCTTTTCTTTTTACGTAATATGTGTTCTTAGGTGATTTACTTTTAACATTATGTCTAACTGAAGACATTAAGTTGTTTACTTCACCTGTTTCTGTAACTGGTCTAGGGAAACCAAACCAGCATTTGGTGTAGTATTTCCCTTTCTTTTTGTATTTGCAACGACAATATTGGCCACATTTGTGTCTTTGAAATTGTACAATTTGTGCATGAAGGTCACTATTTGTTGTTTGTGAAGGAATTTCACAAGTGACATATTTTTGGATGAACTGCAAAACAGTGGCATCACTGTCTTGACCAAATTTAGGAGCATCTTTAATCCATAAAAGCATGTAGATATGTGGTGCTTCTCTGGCTTGATATTCTTTTCTCCAAAAGAAGAGTTGCACTTCTCCAAGTGGAGGAACAGTTTTATTACAAACAAAGTGTAGCATAGCAATGAAACGATGATGGAAATATCTTGAAACATTAACAGGATCTAGAGAGCAAAGTTCTCCAGGTGTTAGTATATCTATGTTTGTTTTGTTTTTGTGTGATATGCGTAGGAAATCATGTAAATCTTCCCATGCATATTCTGCACAACTTAATGTAACAAACCAAGTGGGTGGTCCAAGGTTTCTGATCATACAACGTACATCTCTGTGATGTTGGAACCAATATTCTTTCGTACCACGCATGTTTGCAAACAGATTTGTAATACTTGATTGTAAAACCTCATCTTTTTCTTGCATGTTTTGTATTAATTGTGCAGCCGGCATATTTTGAAACTGTGTTCCTGATTTCAATATGTGTGCAACTCCGTAAGAAAGAGTTGCTAGTTCACTTTCAAAGAGTAGGTGGAATATGTATTCCACATTTTGTCTGAATCTGGGATCTTCAGAATACATTTGTAATGAGCGGTATTCTGATGCTGTTATTTGAGTGGGTATGTCATCGTATCTTCCTCCTTTGCCAGTAGGAAATAGTAGAGGAAAAGCATGTGCTTCTATACTTTTTTCCCATATGCTGATTGGTGATCCTTTGGTTTGTTGCATTTGGTACATTTCTAGTGCATCATCTATGCTGTCTTTAGAGTGCAATGGATGAATTGTATAATGGTCTAAAATATTGGATACTGCATCGGTATCCAGAAGTTCAAATTTAACAGTTTCTCGTGACTCTTGAATTATTTCAGTTGTTCCACTTAAGTTTTCTTCAATATTTATTTCTTTGTAGTACTCATTATTGTCTTTTAAATATTGCAAGGCTTGTCTATCTTTATGTAAGTCGACAAGTTGTTGCCAAATTGTTTTGTCTTTTGTTGGTACACCATTTACTAAGATAATTAAAGATTGTTCAATTGGATATTGCACTCCTAGAGTGTGTGCATTTTCTGTCAGATTTAATGGTAAACAAACTACTTTGCCAGAAATGCTTTTGCAAATTGGTCCTGAAATGCAGGCTAATGAATGTCCTTTTATCCCTGTGTATTTACGTACTGGACAGGTATCCATATTTTGCAGCAGTTTCATTTTGATATTGTCTTTGCCTTTCACATACTGATTGAGAAATTAGCGTAAAGATCTGAAAGAGTTTAGGGGAATGTTACACATTGGCGTGCATCACCATTTGTATACTGGATGTTTTTGTCCAGTCGAATGGCGAGGTAATTCTGAGTATTCAGGGGATATTTTTATAAGCAGTATCTCTTGTTCCATTATGGTATTATTACTGTTTTCATAACCTCATCCACTGCTATGTATAGCAATCATATTTGTTTGCTTTTGTTTGTTTGCTACTTCTTTAAAATATGGTTCTGATTCTGTGGTGTGACTCCATTCACCTCCACAGATATTTAAGAAGTTATTTTTGTTGACATTCCATTTACTGTAATGTCTTTTTTGTAATTTACTAATTAGTTTTGTTATTGGTTTCATTCTTTTTAACACTAAAATAAACAATTTTCTTTTGAGTAGGATTGCACTGTCTATCAAGGTTTCTAATATTAATTTTCTACGGTAGGTTTTAAGGATTGTGTATGATTTCTCTCCTGTTTTTATAAGATTTTGAAGTACTCTGTGGCGAAACATTTTTGCTAAAATATTTTTTGGGGTATTTTTACTTGCCATTATATCAAGATATATAGGAGTAGTTTTAGCAGTAGTGGTAACTGAATTCTTGAAAATCATTTTCTGATCCTTTTACATTTTGATAGATTAGGCAACGTTTCTGTACTGGAAGCATGTTTAGTTTTGCTAAATTATTGTTTTAGCTGTTTTGTTGGAACTTTTTGTACAAATTCTGCTAGAGATGGATGCTTATTTTGGATACTTCTTTTTTCATTTGCTCTATTTATACGTTGTTTTCTATGGACTTGCTTTTTGGTAGGCCTTCTTTGGGGTCTGTTGAAACAAATAAAGAAGGTATGGGTTGGGTTGTTCTGCAATGCTTGTGTGCTGTGTGCGTGGGTGTCTGCATATGATGGTAGAGATGTATGAGATGGTGTGTGGAGGCTATTCTTCTATTTGTGTGTTACTATACTGGGGTTCAGATGACAGTAGAAAGTAAGCAAGTGGTGAGGAGAAGCAGAAATACTAAATCTAACAGTACAGGATTAAAACAGTACTTTGTTCTGCAATAATAACATTCTAGGGGCTGAGTTATGTCATTTGTGCGCCGAAGAAACAGGGATTTGTGCAGAATTCTGTCTGCAAACTCCTGTTTAACAAATGGGTATTTGTGGACAGAATGGTGCTCTTATCTTTTTTTGTGCACAGATACCATGAATCAACCACACAGTGTGTTTGAGTAACAGTAAGTATATTATGGCAGTATTGAGTATTGTTCTTACTTTTTTTGTGTGGAAAGTTTAGGTTTCTTCTGAGTTGTTGTTTGTACTTCGGATTCTGCTGCTTTTCAGGAGTGTGTTCTTCACTGTAATTGTAAAGCAAATAAGTTAGTAATTTTGTGTGTATATAGTATGTAGTTTCCTTTGACTATGTGCAGCCTTCATATTTTATTACATTATGTTAGTTGAACATGCTATGCAAAAAAATAGAATAGAAAGTGTATGAAATATGCTCGATTTTTTAAGACTGTGTTATTGGATGTTAGGAGATAGAATAAATAATGATATACTTATTTTTCAATTGTTTTAAGGTAAATGACAGATAGTTTATAGAAAAGCATGGAATATATGCATTTGTGAAGGTGTGGGTAATAAATCAGAAGGATATGATGTACAGGTAGTGGTGTTATTGCAGTTGGGAGTTTTTCAATGTTAGTGTTTATGTTTGTGAGTGTTTGAAGGTGCTTGACCTTATACTGACTGTGTGTAATTTTTTCAGTAGCTGTGTATGTAAAAAGAATTTTAGATAGCAGATAGGTTTGGAAGTGACAGTTGATTATAGTAGATGGGAAACATGACAGTAAGTTTATTTTGTAGGTTATACAGATTAAGTGACAGTTACTCTGTTTATATGCATTCATAAGATGTGTATTCGTACTGGGCAGAAAAAATGCATAGCTGTTGTTTGTATTCATGCATGTGGATATGCATACATCTAGAAATCTTGGAGACTTGTGCAGTAGTTGTTGTAGTAGGTGCTTTCCAATGATATGAAACTTGTATTCAGAGTAATCTACAGTACATTTGAAGTTCTGAACTCTGATGATGCAATTAGATGTAGAGGTCTTGAATGTGATTGGTGGATGGCTGTGTGACTGTTTACCTGTATCCAATGAGGAAATGGCACAGAGAGTGAAGTGGAAATTGTAGAAGGACTGTCTAGGTTATGATATGTCTGCGGACATAACGGAAGTCCGCGGACACCATGAATTACATACCGGGATTTTGGGGTGGAGAGGCATGCAAATGAGAACGAGCAGAGGAATTGATTGGTCAGTAAAGTTTGGTGGGTGTGCTTTGTAAGAAGACAGTTTGTCAGACTTTTTCCTGAGAGAAGAACAGTTAGCCATGGCTGTGTGTTTCAGAAAACAGATTGTCTGGATTTTGTGAGACTCATGGATACATTGGTTGGAGGTACATACACAACGCTGTGGAGTAGCTGCAGATGTTGGATTCCCTCATATGGAAGTGCACTGGCATGGAGTACGCGGAATGAAGTGGCTAGACTTGCTACCTCTTTGTGCCAGTTTGCAGACAGAGCATCATCCAGACATAATTATAATTCATTGTGGAGGGAACAGTTTGGGACATATGTCAGGAATTTATTTGCAATTTGCGATGAAAGAAGGACTTGGGAAGGTGAAGGATACGTTTCCAAATTCCCAAGTGATTTTTCTCGTATTGCGCAAAGAAAAATGTGGCTGCGTTCTTCTTCATTTGGTCCACAAATGGAGAAAGCAAGGCATAATGTCAATAAGGCTGTTTGTGCCTTTCTAAGAGATGTTGGCATGTCCTCTTTTCACAATGAAAACATTTTGTTTCGTAGCACAAACATTTTTGGTAGAGATGGAGTCCATTTTACGTATGCTGGTAATCAGATTTTTCTGAGAAATGCACAAAATGCATTGCGTCCTTTTGTGAAATTACAGCCAGCTGATTTTTGAAAGTTTTTTAAATGCAAAAAATACCACAAAAGGCTCTTTTCAGATCCACCATTTCCTCCCAAATAAAAGTGCAATAATTTTGATAGGGCAATACTCCAATTGTTTGTGATGTTCGCGAACTGTCCGCGGACGTCTAAAAAAAACAGTAGCCTGCTCAGTTTATTTCCCACTTCTATTTTTTGACTGTGAAAGGCGTCTCTGAAAAGAGCCTTTTTAAATTTTTTGTTGCTTTGCATTTTTTTAATAGTTTTTTTACACACGGCACACTAGGAAAGGAGGGGAAAGGAGGGCAAGGGGGGACACCAACCATAGGGGTAAGAAAGGGTGGGTGGAGAGAGGAACATGTAGGGTGGGCCTTAGTTAGGTAGGGAGCAAGTCTTCTCATACTCTGAGACCAGAGTCTCAAAAGCACTTCGAAGTCTCTCTCCCCTGCAGAGTACAGTGTCGCAGTACATACTCAAAACTGTGACCCTCGAAAGGTAATGGTCATCAGCATTGTGAATGGCCTGTGAGGCAGGTGGAGGGATGTGCTCTCCCACAGGAGTGTCTCTTGTGGTAAGAGGAGCGAAAAACAGAGGATGAAGTAGAGGAACTCAACCTACTACGCTCGTGGTAAGTGACAACCTTACAAATGGCCCTACCGTGGAATGACTTTAGGTGACGCTTCATAGTAGTCGTACCAAAGCTGTACGAACCAGGCCTCCCGCGACTCAGTACCATTTTGCACTGGTTGCAGGTGACTTGGTTCGCTCGTGCCTTGGGCACGTTACCATGAATGGTAAATAACCGCCACACCCAAGACTCACGGCGAGTGCTGGTAGTAGGGACTTCCACTACCTCATCCTCTTCATCCTCTTCTGCATCTTCACGCCTGTTCCCCTCTTCAGGCCCTTGGGGAGGTGGTGGTGGTGGAAGGGATGGGAGTGGTGCTGAGGCAAATGTAGCACCAGGTGGCAGTAGAGGAGCCATGGATGCCATCAGGATTCAGAAGAAAATCTTCAAAAATTGGCAGCAAAATGCACAGTGTTCTGTAAGGTAGCCAGAAACACAATGAAGATGAGCTCTGGGGTGTGGCCTTTTATAGGGTTGCTGGTGCGCGGTTCGCGGTTCGCGGTTCGCGGACAGCCACTATGTCCACGGACAGAACGAACACCCCAAAAGGGCTCAAAAAAGTTCTAAAAAATATGTGGAAAGTCAGGGTTATTGTCTGGGACATGTGCTATGTTGCATTTTTAGTATAAAATACTGTGGATTGTCTGAAAAAGGTACTTTTAAAATGTTCGGGGATCCGGACAGTGTCCGCAATTCAGGACACATGCTCAGCGTGGGTGCGGTCACATGATGGTGCCGTGAACATGTCCGTGAATGGAAGAGGTGTTCGCAGGACATCAGCTACATGGAAACGGTTGTGCGCATGCACGCGGGTGTTCTACAGACAATGTTCGGGTCCTGAAATTAATTAAAAGTGCGACACAAGCGACGCGAACAGTAACGGACAGGCTCAATGTTCGCAGAACTTACGGTTGTGGTGTGCATGTGCATAGATGTTCTTTAGGCTGTACGGACAGGAATAGTGTTCTTAGAACATCTACATTTTGGTTAATTGGACATCCAGGACACCGAGTGTGTTCTCAGAACAGTTTCAACTTGCCCGCAAACAGTACGGACAGGTGTAGTGTCCTTAGTACACCTCCTTTTTGATTAATTGCGGATATCCCAGACATCTCGTGTGTTCTTAGAACAGTTTCTATTTGCCAGCGAGCAGTACAGACAGGTATAGTGTACTTAGGACACCTCCATTTTGATTAATTACGGATATCGCAAACACCAGTTGTGTTCTTAGAACAGTTTCAACTTGCTTGCGAACATCACAGACGTGTGTGATTCAAGGAAGACGCTGCGCGTGTTTCCCGCTGTCCGTGCGCCCAATCCAGCCATGGCGCACGCAGGCATACAGGCGTGCCCTATGCGCACAGCAAAAGTGCACATAGCGCGGCGCACACAACCAAAGTGGGCGGAACAGTGGGCATAACATGCGGAATGGGGAATAATGCGTGAAAACGAAGGCGTAACTGGGGAAGTACTGCAGGGAACTACACGGAACGCCCACACGCACGCGAACAACCCGTATTCATGGATCTGAATACGGGAAACCCGCGCACGGCAAAAGACACACACAGGCGACAACGCCACACGAAGACAGTATAAAAGTGCGTGCAAACAACAAACACGTATATACAGCTACGATGAATGCTCCATTTGTCGCAGCACTGATCGTGGGACACCGCAGGAGGAGGAGAATAGCCAGGGCATGCATTTTCGCACCACGGACAAGCCTTTTTGGGATGCCTGACGACCAGGTCTATGGCAGGTATAGGTTTCCACCCCACATCATCCTAGACCTGGTCAGGGAGTGGGAAGATGACCTTACATCTCCCACCCTTTGCTCCCAAGCATTGAGCCCCTTGGAGAAGCTGCTCAATGTCCTGCATTTTTTGGCCACTGGGTCATTTCAGCGGACTACTGCCATAGTGGGGGGGGGTCTGACAGGCCACGCAGTCACGCTGCCTACACCAGGTACTGGCAATCATGACAGCGCGCCCCTCAGACTGCAGGCACATATACATGCCCAGAACACCCGCAGAAAGGCAGGCCGTTGTCCTGGATTTTTTCAGGGTGGCACACTTCCCCAAAGTGCTCGGTGCCATAGATTGCACCCATGTGGCCCTACGTCCACCTAGGGCCACTGAGCACATCTACCGAAACCGCAAGCACTGGCATTCCATCAATGTACAGGTGGTATGCGATGCAAAGGGAATCATCACCTCTGTCTATGCAAACTACCCTGGCTCCACCCATGACAGTTTCATATACAGAATGTCCGCCCTGAGCCAGGCCCTGGAAGCTGGGCAGCATGGCGACACATGGCTCCTAGGTGAGTACAAATGCCCTTGCACATGCATGCATGTCACACACACACACACAAATAAACAAACCACAATAATCACAACCATTTACACCTCCCCAGGGGACAGTGCCTACCCTCTGAGCAACCACATGATGACACCAATCCAGAACCCCACCACACCACCCCAGGTAAGATACAACACCGCCCATATTGCAACCAGGGCCATAGTGGAGTGCACATTCGGAGTGCTCAAGTCACGTTTCCGCTCCCCTGACCGCTCTGACGGGCAGCTAATCTATGCACCACCAGTAGTGTGCAGGATCATTGTGGCAGCATGTGTCCTGCACAATGTTGCAACACGGCATGGCGTCCCGGTGGACATGGTGGTGCCCCCACATCCCCAACCACAGGCACAGGCGCTGCCCATGGAAGGGGACAGGGCACGTGAGGAGGTAGCCCGGACCCAGCTTGTGGCCACATTTTTCACCTAAACTCCCACCCCTGCAGAGTGCACACAGGCCTGGCACATACCAGGTGACAATCGATGATGACAAAGAGACAGTCAACTGTCACAATCCTACCACCCTGAGATAGTTGCCATGGAAGTGCCACATTGTCTGCATCCCTAGCTACTTAAACACAATCTATCCTGTGTGACCAAAAGGCACACATATGACATGACATGATATGGCCAATACACAAGTCTTTCAAGGTGCGATGAGGCAGGGAGTGGGGAACAAGGGAAGACAGACAACGGTACTACTAGGCCAGGTGTCATTTAGATTGTGCAAGTGCAGGGGTAGGGGGAAGGGAAAAGTGCAAGGGGAAGGGGAGGGGGGGAGTGCAGTACAGGGTAAGTAGACCCAAAAACAAATACATAGGCCAGCTGGTGGCAACTGCAAAGGTAAGTGCAGACAAGTGCTGGGAAGGGGGGGGCTGTAGGGATAGAGAGACAGTACCGCAGTGCAGGGGTTGCCAGGGAGGCAGTGCAAGTGGAGAGTGGCTTGGCCAGGGACCGAGGTCGGTGAGAGTGGCCCAGTTGCAGATCCAGTGCAGTTCCAGTGAAGAATTTTGCAAGGGAGAGGCAGAGAGAAAGCAGAAGCAAAGAGGAAGGTCTTGAGGTGCTTCCCGAACCGGAGATGGTTCTCCTCAAGTTCCAGTGAGGCAGGAAGGCTGTTCCAGAGGGAGGGCCCTGCCGCGGAGAGAGATCTACCCTCAGCTAGTTGCTTTGAGAAGCGGATGACCCTGACATGCAAGGTGTGAATCACACACACCTGCAAAACAGGCCATGGCCATCACTGTTATGTCACTCAAACCATCCCAAACCACAACATGACATGGCAAGCAATACCCATACACCAACACAGTAACAATAAGGTATACATTGCCATGTCCAAAATGTACAGTGGCATCAGACAATGATGCCTGATCTGGAATCAGATGAAATGACTGACCAACAACCTCCCACCCAAAATAAGTGATTTCCAAATGCATTACAAGAGTTGTAGACGTAACATAACAATGAATGCCTGTCTACATGCACATTGTGCATTGCAAAATCAACACTGCAGCTTCTGTGTGCTGTGTCCTACTCATGCAACACACTGCTCAGCGCACAGCACAGTGAACAGCCATTGTGTGTGATGCACACCCTGAGCATCACATCTAAGCAACAGACCACATCAAAAAGCAAATTAGGCATGTACAGGATCCATAATTGGTCACAGAACATGTGCTGCAGGGACACAGTGGGCACCAGAAGGCAAACAGTGTACACGTGGATATGCAAGGGTGGTAGTACATGTAGTGCATCAGAGTGCAAGTGTGTGGGTCAGCAAGGACATGCACTCAACATATGCATGTGCAATCAAGTGACCATCAGTGTTCTCTACACATCACATGTGAACATTCACCATGTGTATACCCCAGCATGTCAAACCACAACTATCCCCTCACACCTGAAAGGTAAACACAACACATGAACAGGCATTGATCAGCAGAACACAACATGTACATAGGATACCACCATTACAATGTCAGGGTTCCCATCACACTGCAGGGCAAGGCAACTATCAACAACAACCCCCCCTCACAAATGACCATGACCCACTGAACAACTGCACCTGGGTCATGGAGCCTTCAACCCTCAATTCCACCTGGCCACAGGATCACCTTTACCCTTCGTCACCATCTCCCACCTTGTGTGTAAAAAGGTGCCTGCACCCTCAGAATCCACACTCATTTCCAAAATCACAAAATCCAAGGCATAAAAACGAACCAGAACACCCTCCAGTAGATGACTTGACGTAGCAGTACCTCACAAAGGCCAAGTACTACCACAATGATGCAACAACCAAGGTAGCACAGTAAAACAATGTCACAACAGGATGTGAACCATGTGTGGTACATAACATAGAATGATGCACCATGAACGGATGTGTACCGTCACAGGTCCCGTGTACAGGTGCGGGAGTGTCACGAAACAACCACCCCCACCATGTCCCGGGTGCCTGCAAGGTCAAACTTACACAGGCCCCTGAGACCATGGTGGGGAAGGAGATTCAGGGATATGCAGTTCGGACAGGTGTTGGCACACTGGATAACTGGAATGAGTGGCAGGAGAGGGGAGGAGGAATGACACATGAAAGTAGGGAATGCACGAAAATGTACTAGCTGCATGAACACATACACAATCCAAACAAACTTGGACATCATTGTCATGGCCTTCTGTAGTCCAGGCTTAGGAGTGGCACGAACCAACCACCCCCTCAAGGGTTTTGGCGCCTGCAAGTTCGGGGCTTACACAGGCATCCGCAACCCCAGCGGGGAAAGAGGGTTAGGGACCATTGCTTGGATAGATACGGGAAGCAGGAACACCGGGTAGAGGGTACAGGGTTCAAAATTGCATAGGATTCCGGGTGATTAGGGGGAAGAAAACATACAAAATTGAATTACACATACATCCATGCATTAGTGCACCCCCCAGCAAGCCTATGCAGAGCAGTTCGAAAGAAAAACATCAAGACACTTAGCTCTGGTTTTGAGTACTGGCCTCCTGCCTGCGCACTCTCAGGTCCGGTTACAGGAGCACTGCAATCCTGCAAAGAGAGCCACAGTCAACAACCTGTATGTGCCAATTACACAAAAACACACCACCAAACATGCCCCATAGCAACAAACTACTCTACAAACAGACAATCTGGTGTAGATGCTTCGTACCCATATATAACATTACCCCTGTGATGGGTCATACACAGCCAATGCAGTAAGTCAGCCGCCGGTGTGTGCGTGGCAAATGGAACACCAATGTGTCACAATTCACACAACATGCAATGTTCCCTGGGTAAGCAGACATACCCATATAGCAAGCCATGACTTCAGAGCAAGTTGTGTACCACCATGACCGAAACAAAGTTGGCAGTGCATTTATCATAATGTACATGGAAATGAAATGCACTGCACCCGAGTATGTCCCTTGCTGTATGCCCCTGTGAGCTGGCCCTTTCCATGTCTTGGAAGGCTACATGGTTGATACAAGTGCCTCGATGGACCTTGGTGTACCAGAGGGTATGTGCCCTGCCCCTGCAGGTGTCCCAGACAACCTTACAATCAACAGCCACCAGTCCACCAACACATCTGAGCTGCACTGTGTGCTTCAACACCAATATTCGTCCAAGCTCACCCTCAGTGCTGTGACTAAGCCTGCATGTGCAACTCACCTGGTGCAAGCTTTGCTGTGTTGTGGCCCCCCTGTGCTGCTCACCTTGCCTGGAGTTCCTTGGAACACGTCAGCAGTTCTAGGATGTAGGTCTGCAATCCCTGTGCCTCTGCTTGTGCACACATGTGCATGTGGGCACCAACAAACGTGTCCAGAATTCCGTCGTCCAATGGGCCATGTCTGCTGGCAAAGGTGCTCTGGAGGCTCATCCCCCTGCAGAAAGGGCATGAAACACATGATTAATGCTTCAAAGTCGTCTGTGTGTGTCTCTTCAGGCATCTCATTACTTGACCATGTCAGAGAGTCACATCATAAATCACACCATCAGTCCGTTTTTCACATCCAAAGTGTGGAACACTATCTACAGCATGAATTGCAACAAGCACGTGTACAGAAAAGATAACAAACATACTACACAATGCATAGCAATGAATGTACACATTAATCATGAAACACCCCATCTAGCAAAAGCTGAACAGTGGACAATAATACCAAAATCATCCCCACTAGGGGTGTAAACACAAGTCACACAGCACCAGACATGCCACAGATATGACAGTCCAAAGCCCTTGTGTAAAAGGTTGTGACACGGAACCATCCTTGCGAGCCCATGGATAAGGGAGGCAGGAGTGGCATATGTGAGTCAAGGACCCCAAGCAGCAAACACATACACAAGACAAGCCTGAAGGGCCCAGCTGGAACAGACAGTGGATGCCTTCAAAAGCCACAAAGCACTGCACCGTCACATGAAAGCACAATAGACAAGCAATTTTAAACTATAGTAACTAATTACACTAACTATGGAAAACCTACATTACCTAATTAAACTAACTATCAAACAGAAACTTAACTAACTAAACTAAAAGAAAAATCAAAAATGGCCACATATGACCCGGGGGGGAGGGGAGGCACCCAGGAGGGGGGAGGTACAGGGTGCTGCTCAACATCCACATGCGATGATGCTGAGCCAAAAGAAAAACCTCCATGGGCTCAACGCCTGCACAGCCCGACCTATGTGGGAGATAGATGGTCGTCTGAGTCTGGCTCATCCTGTAAAGGAGGACGTGGCACAGTAGCCTGGCCACTCCTAGCCGCAGCTTGCCCCTCGTCGGCAGCAAGTCTGCCGGACGGGTGAGCCTGGTTCTGTTTGGCGATGTGACGTACGTCTGCATGCAGAACCTCACGTGATACACGTGCTTCCTCTTGCAACGTAGCACGTGTAACACGGAGTTCCTCCTGCAAGGCCTGGCTGGACAACCGCTGCACCTCCCGGCAAGCCTGTAGCTCAGCCGAGATGGTACGCTCAAGCTGTGCAAACCTCTCCTCTGCCTGCTGCCTCTGGGACATCATAAGGACACCCAGAGTGGATCTGAGGGAAGCATACTCCTCCCTCAGGGCATCCATGTGCGCCTCTGCGTGAGCAGCAATTGCTTGACGCAGAGACGACATTTCAGCCTGGCGTGCCCTGTCTGAGGCCGCCATGCCCAGCCTGAGCGAGCGGGCCGTGGACCGTGCCGCCTGCTGCTGGAGAAGCACCTGCCTAGCAGGGGGGAGCACAGATCGGGCCACACGCTCCATGCTCTCAGCGATGTTCTCCATTGCTGCCCCCTGCCGTTCTGAATTGGCAGTCATGTCTTGCTCCCACTCAGTATACTGCGGTTGCGCGCGGCGACCGCGTTGCCGGGTTTGACCCCTGTGGGACCCAAGGACCGGGGGTCCTCACTGTGTTGGCACCGCCCGCGGCTGCACGACTACATGCCCCGTCGACGTGATGTCCCAGGCACATCAGTGACTGGTGTGGAGGGTGAACCTGCATCCCGATCCACCACGGGCGGAGGAACCAAGACTGTCTGATCCCTCAGTGCAGGTGTCGCAGACAGAGGAGTGTCCACATAAGAATCACTCACCCCTGACACATGGACTTGATGCTCATCCAACTCAACATGGACGTCTGAGTCGTCATCAAGGCTGGACTCATAGGCAGCCAGAGACAAGATGGACTGTAGCACTTGGGGGTTTTCGTGGCCTACCACCCCACGACCCCCACTAGTGCCGGGTTGATGTAGTGGTAACAACCCTGTGTCTGGCATGACAACACCATCCTCCGCCTCCATTGCGTCATCACCTGAAAAATAGAGAGAAAAAAGGTCACTACACATGTCAGAAGTACACAACACACACACACAAGCAAACGCATCAGGCAGACATGTGACACACAACATATAACCTGGCATGCATGCTGGGTCAACTTTGAATTGCTTCTGTGATCAGACCTGTTGAAAGGTGGCAGTTTCCATGGAAGTGGTTCTATGCAGTGCAGAAAATGTGTACGCCACTCACTACCTACATGTACAAGGACTCCATGGTGTGTGCCAGGGAATGTGAAGGCAGTGCAATGTCAAATTCAGACATCACGTGCATTGTGCATTCAATGTGTACCATATCTAGAAGCCAAGCACCCCTCCACCCCAGTACCAAAGCAGGGATGCCTAGCATGGTATCAAAAGGCTGACCATACACCTGTGTATTGACAGGCAGTGTTGACTGGCATCAACAGCTTAATGTGATTCAAGTGACAACACTGCAAATGATGCTGGGACAGTAAGCATGACACATGATGTAAACTCTGGATTCCGCCCATGTGTGAAGAAGACACAACAACAGTTGGGCAGAGTCATTGGCCATTGAACAGGCTGAGGCCGGTGAGCCACACAGATTGTCAGAGCCTAAACATGTGTGCAACGCAGGACTGAGCCACAGTTGACATGGGAAGGCTGATGAGATGGCAGGCAATGTATGTAACCAAGGACTTGTATTACAGTGATCATCCAGTCAAGGACACATAGGGGCATGCGTGCAATGCACATGGAGCATGAATGGGCACTCATGTCCCTGCGGGACATCTGACCTATGCACAGTACAAGTGAGATACCCTGCATCAAGTACTAAGGCTGTACCACACGGCATATGTTTGGGAGATTCCACGCTGGAAGTTAGCATCTACACAGGACGCATGAACAAGAAAGTACACATTGCCAAGATTGAAGAACACCAGTGCAAAGGTGGAACTGGGGTGCAGAGTGATGGAGGAGGGGCAAGGGAGCATGCCTACATGAAGTCCCCGCATGCAGGCAGAGGAGACATGCATGACGGAAGCATTGCATTACTTACACATCAGAACCATGTACACGTCACATGTAGTGGCAATCATGCACAACACATCCCACAAGTGAAAAACACACGTCCTCAACAAGCACGCATCAACACTCACTGGACTGGGCATCAAAGTCCAGCATCTCTCCCACTCCTTCGACCAATTCAGGTGGTATGAACTCCGCAACGAGTGCCTCATGCGGAGTGAGCTCTTCCTCCGCTGGTGCAGGCCCACCGCCAGTCACCAGAGTCAAGTTGTAATTAGAGGCACGCTTAGCCTTAGTGCTGCGTTTGATGTCATTCCAACGCTTTTTGCACTCTTGCGCCGTGCGCACCTCATGGCCGAATGAACTGACATGTTCCGCAACATGCTTCCAGTGGGTGTCACGTTGGGCAGCCGTAGTCTGACTATTGGCACCCACTAGCATGTCACGGCTGTGGCCCCGCACGTAGTCCACGAGGAAGTCCAGTTCCTGCTTGCAGAAAGGCTTCTTCCTCGACGTGCAGGAGGTCGTGGCTGTGTGTGGGGTCCCAGCCTGTGCTGCCGGTGCAACCTTCCTCCTCTTGGACTGTGGCGCAGACCCTGGCTGGCTAATGCCGCCCTGACCAGTATGGCCAGTGGGTTCGGTGGATTGAGCCGAGGGAGTGGCAGGTGGTGGGATGACCAAAGGCCTGACTTGTGTCAGTGGCAGCTGGGTGCCCACTAATGGACCCTGCGCAGCAACATCAGCTGTGGCAGGGGCATTGACCGCAACGGTCCTGGTTGGCAGACTCACAACCGGGGTGCTGTTGGGTGCATCAGCCCCTGAACTTGCCAACACCCGGCTGTTCGGGGCAGCAGATCACATGACTGCACCCAGGGACACGTGTCTTGGTCTGAGCAGCCCGGCCGGCCCCTATGGTTTCCCTCCTGGCCTGTTGGAGATCTACCAAGGGCTCCTCAAGTGCCAACGCAGCCTGCGCTGGCAGACCCTGAGCCTGGGTGGCAGTGTCCACAGCTGCACCTGCAGCTACCACTACCCTTGGGCCCGTGGCAGTCGATGGAACGGACTGCCGGGTCACACGGGCGCCAGTGCCAGATGCAGAAGCTGCATCCCCCAGAACCACAGGGGGTGGTGGCATGACTCCATCGACACATGGCACAACATTGTGCTCAAGTGGCGCACCCCTGCCTCTTCCTCCTCTGTGGCCGCCCTGGACACCCTGGAGTCCCCCTACTCCCTTATCACCACGGCCACATCCCCGACCACGCCCGCCACGAGGAGGACGCCCAGCTGAGGCGCCCCTCACCTTTGGTGGCCTCCCAACCATGGCACAGATGTAGTATTGCCGGCACAGATGGAGTGGTGCCAATGGGAGGTGTACACCACAATTGACCTGGGCAATTGGGGTGAAGGGGGTGGGAAGCAAGATGTTAACAGCCCCCCTGCACCTGCAAGGCTGTAGGTGACCCCGGTGATGTAGTGACGGGTCACGCAATGCTCAGGCACCCCAAAACTGCAGTAAAACCGTGCACGCAAGCCTGCAGCCTACGTGTGTGGATTCAACCTCCCGCAGTACGCGGTGGCACCCAGTAACACGCAGGCTACTATGACATCGAAAATGGGTGCGATACACAGGGGCACCCGCAGTTTGAAAAAGAGCGTGTGCGACTCACCGTCTGACTAGCGCGATGCAGAAAAACACGCGTAGCCAATACCCCCGCCAAAAGAAGAGATACGTCCTTGATAGCTGTGAAGTTGTGATGGCGCGCGAAACAACAGGAAGCAGCAATACACGTCGGTCTCCACGAAGGGCACGTACAGCAAACTGCTGGGCCCGCTCACCTTTAACCCGTGCTGAGGGAAACGCCCGCGCGTGTCATGTCACTTACGCGCATGGGCCCTTTCCTCAGATTACACGCGGACGTGCAGTTTTTCACGCGCACTGAAATGCCCATGCACGCCTGTGCGCGTCACGTCACAATGAAATTGCGTATGCGTGCAGACGCGCTTACGCGCTAAGGGCCTTTCCTCGAATTACACGCTGACGTGCAGAATTTTCACGTGCCAAATCACTCGTATCAAGCTGGCCATGCGTAAGCACACGGAAGACCACGCTCCTGCCCAGAAGGCCGAATTAAGGCCCCCCAGAGCCCCGAGCACGCTCCCACCTGCCATCTGCTGCTGCCTGACTGCCTGCTGCCCACGTGCCCTGCCATTTGCTGCCTGCACATCAGCCAGGGGTGCTGTTGCTGTGACCACCCCTGCTGGAACCGAAGACTCCCGACTGGGATTCCATCGCTCCACAGCCCAGCCCCAGGACCCAGTTGCCACCCACTCCTGCCTCTGGGGTTTTCATGTCGGGCATTGCAACATCTGGCACCACTGACAACCCCCGGCCAGAGAGGCAGAGGGGCACCAGGTTCAGTGCCACCGAAGTTGGTGTCCTGGTGGAGCAAGTCCTGGGGCAGTATAATGCCCTCTTCGGAAGTTCCCGCACCGACAAGGAAGGAAGGACTCGGATCTGGACTGACATCGTGACTGCCATCAACGCGGAGGGGGTGGCAGTCTGCGACTTACAACATGTCAAGAAGCGCTGGGAGGACTTCAGGTCCAGGACCCTGAACAAGGCCCAGCGCCTCTTGAAGGCAGCAGATGCTAAGGGGCGCCGGGACCACTTGTCGTAAAATCAGATGAAGGTCCTGGAACACATATCCCCAGCGCTCCACGTCCAGGTCCTTGAGAGGCAGACCCGTCTGGAGTTGAGCGGTAAGTGTACATGCATCATGATTGTGAGCTGTGCGTGTGGTGATTTTTCAGTAGTGTGCAGGTTGCACATCTGTTTGTATGGGGTCGAGTATGGGTGGGGGTGTACAGGGTTGTGAGGCTAACACATGCGAGGGCTGTAATGTGTGAGACATGGATGGTGCTTGTGTGTGTAGGCTTGCATGCCAAATGCAGTTGTGTGGGCACAAATGTTTGGATGAATGTGTATGTAAGTAGACATGTTCGTGATGTCACGCATGTATGTTGTTTTCAGCTGCATGTATCAGCACTGTGTACATGTGCATTTGTGTGTATTTGACAAGGGTGCAACAGTGATGCAACATGGATGCATGTGACAGCGGGATGTGGAAGCCTGATTGGCAGATGTGACATGGATGCCCATCTGAACACTGCGACACTTGGCAGAGGTGTACACATGCATGCAAGTGTGGTGGTGTGTGCACATGTGTAGTGCACTTCCTGTGTGGCATGTGATGTCTGGCTCAGCTTTGCCTGCTCATGCTGTTGTATGTGTATGGATGGTGCTCGCAGTTGCGATATGGCTGTGGTATGGCTCATGTGTGCGAGTTGAAATGACATGTGTGTTGGGGATTGTGATGGCATGTCTGAGGTTTGCCAATGCTACTCATGTACAACTGTCATGTGTGTATGTGTCCATTGTACAGTGCCCTGATGCCTGTGTTTTATTTCTCCCTGTCTGCAGCGTCAACTGATGAAGAGGGCGGAGAAGGTGCTGTGGAGCACAGCAGCGGGGATCCAACCGCCAGCCGGAGACGCAAGGCCCGGCTCCCCTCCCATGTTGTGATCTCGTCGGGGAGTGAGGAGTCCGGTGCCGCGTCCCAGGCCGCAGCTGCCGGGGGGAGGTCCAAGAGGCAGAGGCTGGAGTTGGACACCTCGGCAGCAGAAGGGGCAGCTGGGACCCCACAGGGCCCAACGGGGGAAGATGGCATGGAGTCATCCAGGTTGGTGGGGGGTTTGGTGGAGGAGGAGGCCGTGCAAGCAACAGAGACGGGGTCTGGAGGTGGGGATCCCACTGGTGCTAGTGGTGCAGTGCAGGACCAAGGACAGGAGGCAGCACAGGCCGCCGCGGAGGTGCCTGTGTGCAATCCTGTCCCTGATCCTGTCCCTGCATCATCTTGCACCAGCAGGGATGCCTACGTCCAGACCCGTTTTCAGGCAGGGGATGAGCTCACGACAACTGGCCTTCCTCTGCCTGCGGACGCGGCTATCCGGGTTGAGCCTGTCCTGACTGGTGTGGCGTTGCATCAACGGGCCATGCGAGGTGACCTGCAGTCTTTTCATGAGGAGACTGCACGGCATCTCGAATGGCTCGTTGACCGCGTCGGCCTACTGGGACAGGTCACCCAGGCCGGATTCCTCCGTTTGATGGGGCTTGCTGCGACCCCCTCCTCAACTGAACCCCCTATGCGCCAGTCGTCCTCCGTGCCATCTTCCCACCCATCAGTCACCTGGGTGCCCTGTGGAGCTGCCTCTGATGGTGCGGCCAGGCTGGTGGAGGAGGCATCCCTGCCACAATCGGGAGTCGGACGTCCAGCAGGGGTGGCCACATCAACGACTGCACCCCAGCCAGCGGAGGATGTGCAGGCAGCAGGAGGCAGTGCACGGACAGAGGCACAGCAGCAGCAGCAACATGGTGGGAGCCATGAAGGCTCGGGGCCTTCAACATCGGAGGGGCAGGCATCGGCCGGAGGGCAGGAGGACCCAGGACAGAAAGTGTCTTCCGTGTGGCAGCGGTTGGGCCACGCCATAGATGCGGAGCGGCAGCGGGCGGAAGAGGCACGGCTCACGATGGTCAGGGCGGAGAACTCCATGCGGAGGGCCCTGAGGCGGGCCGAGTGCCTTGAGGCAATCCGCAGGGGGTTGGAGGTGGACACGTCGACGGCCCTGCAGACCCTCGGGGCCATGGAGGAGAACCGCCTCCGGGACATTGAGCAGGAGTTTGATGATGCCCTGGCCCGGGACATCCAAAAGTGAGCCGTCAGACTAGCCCACTGCCCTTGTACATAGTTATGTAGTTAGTGTTAGGTTTCCTTTGTTTTTGAATTTTTTTTGGACCTTTTGGACAATGGGCCACATTTTTGTATATAGTTTTTTTTTATTAGTTAGTGTTGTTAGATAGGTTTAATTTCTTTTGTTGGGATAATGGACCCTGGCTTGTTCATCTGTACATAGTTCACTGTTGGATTTTCTTTTTCTTTTACAATTTACCCATGGAGCAATGGCTTTCAATTATAATTTTCCATTGGATTTTCTTTTGTGGACTGTGACTTTGGACACCATTCCTTTGGATTATGATTTTTGGTTTTGCTTTTTTTCACGGACATGCTTCTTTTCATTTTTTTACATTCCCATTTCTGTTTGTTTATTTTTGATTCAATGTATGTTTCCTTTAATACATATTTTTTGATCAAACTTCAATGTGTAGTATCATCTCATTGGTTTCATGCATATCATGATATGGGTTTTGAGATTCACTGACACCCATTGGGTGTATGTGAGGGACATGTGTTTGTTTCCAAACTTGCAATTGGTGTTCTATCATGTTATTGCCATTTCTAAGTGGGTGGATGCAATACTCGGGTGGGTGTTTTGCATTTGGAGTCTGACCATAGGGACCAGGGATCTAGATTGTGATGACATGTTGGCTGGGGAACATGAGTTGGGGCCTGCTGGCAGGTGCCCCACAGTGCTGGGGGGTGGGGGTGCAAGGGAACATGAGTTGGACATGAGTGGGGGCCTGCTGGCAGGTGCCCTACAGTGCTGGGGGGTGGGGTACAGGGGAACATGAGTTGGACATGAGTGGGGGCCTGCTGGCAGGTGCCCCACAGTGCTGGGGGGTGGGGGTGATGGGAGACATGAGTGGGGGCCTGGTGGAGGCAGCCCCTGGTGGCTTTGGGGTGGGGGTGGTGGGAGACATGAGTGGGGGCCTGGTGGAGGCTGCCTCTGCACTGCTGGGGGGTGGGGGTGGTAGGAGACATGGGTGGGTGCCTGGTGGAGGCTGCCCCTGCACTGCTGGGGGGTGGGGGTGGTGGTAGACATGGGTGGGGGCCTGGTGGAGGCTGCCCCTGGTGGCTGGGGGGTGGGGGTGATAGGGGACATGAGTGGGGGCCTGGTGGAGGCTGCCCATGGTGGCTGGGGGTGGGGGTGGTGGGAGACATGGGTGGGGGCCTGGTGGAGGCTGCCCCTGGTGACTGGGGGGTGGGGGTGTTGGGAGACATGGGTGGGGCCTGGTGGAGGGTGCACCACAGTGCTGGGGGGTGGGGGTGCAGGGGAACATGAGTTGGACATGAGTTGGGGCCTGCTGGCAGGTGCCCCACAGTGCTGGGGGGTGGGGGTGATGGGAGACATGAGTGGGGGCCTGGTGGAGGCTGCCCCTGCACTGCTGGGGGGTGGGGGTGATGGGGGACATGAGTGGGGGCCTGGTGGAGGCTGCCCCTGGTGGCTGGGGGGTGGGGGTGGTGGGAGACATGGGTGGGGGCCTGGTGGAGGCTGCCCCTGCACTGCTGGGGGGTGGGGATGGTGGTAGACATGGGTGGGGGCCTGGTGGAGGCTGCCCCTGCACTGCTGGGGGGTGGGGGTGATGGGGGACATGAGTGGGGGCCTGGTGGAGGCTGCCCCTGGTGGCTGGGGGCTGGGGGTGGTGGGAGACATGGGTGGGGGCCTGGTGGAGGCTGCCCCTGCACTGCTGGGGGGTGGGGATGGTGGTAGACATGGGTGGGGGCCTGGTGGAGGCTGCCCCTGCACTGCTGGGGGGTGGGGGTGGTGGGAGACATGGGTGGGGGCCTGGTGGAGGCTGCCCCTGGTGGCTGGGGGGTGGGGGTGATAGGGGAGATGAGTGGGGGCCTGGTGGAGGCTGCCCCTGCACTGCTGGAGGGTGGGGGTGGTGGGAGATATGGGTGGGGGCCTGGTGGAGGCTGCCCCTGGTGGCTGGGGGGTGGGGGTGATATGGGACATGAGTGGGGGCCTGGTGGAGGCTACCTCTGCACTGCTGGGGGGTGGGGGTGGTGGGAGACATGGGTGGGGGCCTGGTGGAGGCTGCCCCTGCACTGCTGGGGGGTGGGGGTGGTGGGAGACATGGGTGGGGGCCTGGTGGAGGCTGCCCCTGGTGGCTGGGGGGTGGGGGTGGTGGGAGACATGAGTGGGTGCCTGGTGGAGGCTGCCCCTGCACTGCTGGGGGCTGGGGGGGTGGGAGACGTGGGTGCCTGGTGGAGGCTGCCCCTGCACTGCTGGGGGGTGGGGGTGGTGGTAGACATGGGTGGGGGCCTGGTGGAGGCTGCCCCTGGTGGCTGGGTGGTGGGGGTGATAGGGGACATGAGTGGGGGCCTGGTGGAGGCAGCCCCTGGTGACTGGGGGTGGGGGTGGTGGGAGACATGGATGGGGGCCTGGTGGAGGCTGCACCTGCAATGCTGGGGGGTGGGGGTGGTGGGAGACATGGGTAGGGGCCTGGTGGAGGATGCCCCTGGTGGCTGGGGGGTGGGGGTGATAGGGGACATGAGTGGGGGCCTGGTGGAGGCTGCCCCTGCACTGCTGGGGGGTGGGGGTGGTGGGAGACATGGGTGGGGGCCTGGTGGAGGCTGCCCCTGGTGGCTGGGGGGTGGGGGTGATAGGGGACATGAGTGGGGGCCTGGTGGAGGCTGCCCTGGTGGCTGGGGGGTGGGGGTGATAGGGGACATGAGTGGGGGCCTGGTGGAGGCTGCCCCTGCACTGCTGGGGGGTGGGGATGGTGGGAGACATGGGTGGGGGCCTGGTGGAGGCTGCCCCTGCACTGCTGGGGGGTGGGGGTGGTGGGAGACGTGGGTGGGGGCCTGGTGGAGGCTGCCCCTGGTGGCTGGGGGGTGGGGGTGGTGGGGGACATGAGTGGGGGCCTGGTGGAGGCTGCCCCTGCACTGCTGGGGGGTGGGGGTGGTGGTAGACATGGGTGGGGGCCTGGTGGAGGCTGCCCCTGGTGGCTGGGGGTGGGGGTGATAGGGGACATGAGTGGGGGCCTGGTGAAGGGTGCCCCTGGTGGCTGGGGGTGGGGGTGGTGGGAGACATGGGTGGGGGCCTGGTGGAGGCTGCCCCTGGTGGCTGGGGGGTGGGGGTGATAGGGGACATGAGTGGGGGCCTGGTGGAGGCTGCCCCTGCACTGCTGGGGGGTGGGGGTGGTGGGAGACATGGGTGGGGGCCTGGTGGAGGCTGCCCCTGCACTGCTGGGGGGTGGTGGGAGACATGGATGGGGGCCTGGTGGAGGCTGCCCCTGGTGGCTGGGGGGTGGTGGTGATAGGGGACATGAGTGGGGGCCTGGTGGAGGCTGCCCTGGTGGCTGGGGGTGGGGGGAGACATGGGTGGGGGCCTGGTGAAGGCTGCCCCTGATGGCTGGGGTGTGGGGGTGGTGGGAGACATGGGTGGGGGCCTGGTGGAGGGTGCACCACAGTGCCGGGGGGTGGGGGTGCAGGGGAACATGAGTTGGACATGAGTTGGGGCCTGCTGGCAGGTGCCCCACAGTGCTGGGGGGTGGGGGTGATGGGAGACATGAGTGGGGGCCTGGTGGAGGCTGCCCCTGCACTGCCGGGGGTGAGGGTGATAGGGGACATGAGTGGGGGCCTGGTGGAGGCTGCCCCTGGTGGCTGGGGGGTGGAGGTGGTGGGAGACATGGGTGGGGGCCTGGTGGAGGCTGCCCCTGCACAGCCGGGGGCTGAGGGTGGTGGGAGACATGGGTGGGGGCCTGGTGGAGGCTGCCCCTGGTGGCTGGGGGTGGGGGTGATAGGGGACATGAGTGGGGGCCTGGTGGAGGCTGCCCCTGCACTGCTGGGGGGTGGGGGTGGTGGGAGACATGGGTGGGGGCCTGGTGGAGGCTGCCCCTGGTGGCTGGGGGGTGGGGGTGGTGGGAGACATGGGTGGGGGCCTGGTGGAGGCTGCCCCTGGTGGCTGGGGGTGCAGGGGGACATGCGTTGGTGGGCAGTAGTGCAAGGTGACATGTGGGTTGGCTGGGGGGCATGGCCATGGTGGATGGGGTGCCTGCAGGACATGTGCAGGGTAGGCCCCTGTGGTATGGGCCACCTGCAGGGGCCGTGGAGGGTGTAGAGGGAACACCTGGGAGGACCCACACGTGCAATTCACGTGTGGTGCTCCCCGCGCACCCCTGTAATACACGTACCCTGATGGAATCGCGTGTGATACTTTCCGCGCACCCCTGAAATACACGTACCCTGCTGTTTTTGCGTGTGACACTTCCCGTGCACCCCTGGAATACACGTACCCTGATGGAATCGCATGTGATACTTCCCGCGCACCCCTGGAATACACGTACCCTGCTGATGTAGCGTGTGAAACTTCCCGCGCACCCCGAAATACACGTAGCCAGGACATTCGCGTGTGGAACTTCCCGCGCACCCCTGATATACACATACCCTGCTGATATTGCGAGTGAAACTTCCCGTGCACCCCAAGATACACATAGCCAGGACATTCGCGTGTGGAACTTCCAGCGCACCCCTGGAATACACGTACCCTGCTGATATCGCGTGTGAAACTTCCCGTGCACCCCTGGAATACACGTACCCTGCTGTTTTTGCATGTGACACTTCCCGCGCACCCCTGGAATACACGTACCCTGATGGAATCGCGTGTGATACTTCCCGCGCACCCCTGGAATACACGTACCCTGCTGATGTCGCGTGCAAAACTTCCCACGCACCCCGAAATACACATAGCCAGGACATTCGCGTGTGGAACCGCGCACCCCTGATATACACGTACCCTGCTGATATCGCGTGTGAAACTTCCTGCGCACCCCAAGATACACATAGCCAGGACATTCGTGTGTGGAACTTCCAGCGCACCCCTGGAATACACGTACCCTGCTGATATCGCGTGTGAAACTTCCTGTGCACCCCGAAATACACGTAGCCAGGACATTCGCGGGTGGAACTTCCCACGCACCCCTGATATACACGTACCCTGCTGAATTCACGTGTGAAACTTCCCGCGCACCCCTGATGTACACGTACCCTGATGGAATCGCGTGTGGAACTTCCAGCGCACCCCTGAAATACACGTACCCAGCTGAAATGACGTGAGGTACTTCCCGCGCACCCCAGTGATACACGTAGCCCGCTTGCCGTGCTGGTACAGGGTTAGTGCAGCCCTTTGCGCTGGATTGGGGATTTTGATGGCTTTTCCCTGTGCGAGAGGCGTTCTTGGGGGCGTAACTGGCGCTGCTGCAGGGTCGCTGCGCCACTGTGCGCCACGGCTGGTTTCGGTAGCTGGAATCCATGAATACGTTGTGCGCGGAATTGGATTTTAGCGCTCGCGGCTGGCGCAGGGATTCACATGCGCACACTGTGCGCCAGCCGCGTGCGCCACTTGTGCGCTAAATTCTATGAATTACCCCCCAAATGTTTTCTTAGAACAGATTGGACTTGCTTGCGAACATTATGGACAGGCATAATGTTCTTAGAACATGTCCATTTTGTTTAATTGCGGACATCCCGGACATCTCTTTTGTTTTTAGAACAGTTTCAACTTGCAAGTGAACAGTACGGACATGTATAGTGTCCTTAGCACACCTCCATTTTGATTAATTACGGACATCACGGACACCTCTTCTGTTCTTAGAACAGTTTCAATTTGCCTGCGGACAATGCAGACAGGCATAGTGTCCTTAGGATACCTCCATTTTGATTAATTACAGACATCCCAAACACCAGGTTTGTTCTTAGAACAGTTACAACTTGCCTGCGAACAGTACGGACAGGTATAGTGTCCTTAGGACGCCCCCATTTTCGTTTGCTTACGAACATTCCGGACACCCGCATTGTCCGCGAACACCTCAACTGCTAATGGTATCTAGTTTTTTCTTTCAAGTGATCCTCCACAAAGTTTTTCAAATTGTTGAAATTTGCCATGAGTATGTCCATTTTTTCTTCCATGCGCTGGAGAGTCTTATCCAACATTTCTTTTTGTGTACTATTTTCAATGTTTGTATGGTCTGTACAAAAATAAAATGTGTATGTTAAATGTATATACAATAATATTTATTAATTGGTTTATATAGAAAAGTGTCTACCATTAGGTTCACTATCTTCAGACATTTCCTCATGTGCCAAATTCTCCTCTAGCCACTCCAGAGTACTAGACATTTCTGTGAGAAAAAAATATATATCACTTTTTTTGTATCTATTACAGACATTTTCGAAATATATGAGTAAAATGAAGTACACTTACTAGCTTCTGGTAAGGTGTGTTCTTACTGGTTTGTAGCTCTGCTGTTGTTCCTAGTTGTGCAGTTTCTGTGAGGTGATCATGTTAGAAGCCTATCTTTCTTCTTTTGGAATATTCCATTTTACAACATATTGTATTTTAAAGAATAGTTGATGTGTTACATATATGGGTTACACTTCTTATTTATTTATTGCTACATATAATGTGTATGTGTGCTGGTTTGTGAACTTGTGCAGTGTTCATATGTTATGATATAACAATTTAAGATACCCCCCAGACTTTTTGAGTAGTGCTGCTGTTGACCGCGCCTGTCTGCGGACATAGGAAAAGTTTGCGGAATTCAAATTCAGCAGCGGGGGTTCAGTATGTTCTATGTTACATGTACATAAAGTCAGGAATATTATGGTTAAACTGTGCTACTAAAAACCTATGAAATTCCGTAAAAAAACTTTGTTAAAGGGACGTTATGGTTAAGTTGCACTACTAAAAACCTATGAAATTCAGTAAAAAAACTTTGTTAAAGGGACGTTATGGTTAAGTTGCGCTACTAAAAACCTATGAAATTCAATGAAAAAACTTTGTTAAAGGGATGGGTTGGTTCCAAGTAAAACCGAAAACCCCCTGAAATTCGTTAGTTATGGTAAGCTAAGCAACCATAACTTGCGCCACCACGGTGCACTGTTAAGACTAACAACCAGGACATCAAAGTTGACATCACAAATGTCATTGATGACATCACTAATGACATCACATGTGCATTTACCTTTCATGAAAAGTCTGTAAATGGGATTCTTATTGTAATGTTAAAAGTAGTGTCAAGGATCATTGGAATAAATATCATGAGGTACATAGTGCATTAAGAAATTAATTAATCCAAATAGCATTGTATTATGAATTTCTTTCCAATATATTAAGGTACGCATGTAGTAACATAGGCATAGTTTGAAGGAGACATGCTGGAGATGCAATATTAATTATCTTGCCATTTTAAATACTAAAATTATAAATGCTTTCTTATTAGAGTTTTACATACTGTCAAACATTATGAGGCCAATTCATGGAATTAATGTGCACTGAAAATTCCTGTGCAAGCGTGCGAAAGCGTGCGAATCGCAGCACAGGTGTGAAAATCACAGTGGAACCCGCGCACAGCGATTCATGGAAGTCCGTGCGCGTGTAAATCCATGGATGTGCGCTAAAATCCTGCGTGGTGCACGCTGGCGCACACGTCTTCAAACAGCGTGCGCCACACGCACAGTGAAAGTGCACATAGCGAAGCGCACACAACAAAAGTAGGTGTAACACGGGGCGTAACACGTGGAATTGGGAACAACGCGTTTAAATGTGGGCGTCACGAGGGAAGTACAGGAGACAAATGCGCAGAACGCCCACACGCGCGCCTACTACACATATTCATGGAATCGAACGGGGCTAACGCGTGCGCCAAAAAAACGACGCGCTAATCCGGAAACACGTACGCCAGCAGGAAGCAGGCGTATGTGGACCCGCGCAGCATAAAAGTGCACGCAAACAACAAATAAGCTCAGACGCCAAGATGAATATACCGTTCCTCGCAGCAGTGGTCGTGGGATACCGCAGGAGTAGGAGGAGGATAGTCAGGGCCAGAATTTTTACACCCAGAACCAGCCTTTTTGGTATGCCTGATGACCAGGTGTATGGGAGGTAGAGGTTTCCACCTCACATAATACTCGACCTGATGAGTGAGTGGGAGGATGACCTCACATCACCCACCCTGTGCTCCCAAGCACTGAGCCCCTTGGAAAAGGTGCTCAATGTACTGCACTTCTTGGCCACTGGTTCATTTTAGCGGACAAGTGCCATAGTGGGCGGGGGTGTCACAGGCCACGCAGTCACGCTGCCTGCACCAGGTGTTGGCCATCATGACTGCACGCCCATCAGTCCGCAGCCACATATACCTGCCCAGAACAGTTGCAGAAAGGCAGGCTGTCGTCCAGGATTTTTACGAGGTGGCACACTTCCCCAAAGTGCTAGGTGCCATTGACTGCACCCATGTGGCTCTACGTCCTCCAAGGGCAACTGAGCACATCTACAGAAACTGCAAGCACAGGCATTCTATCAACGTACAGGTAGTATGTGATGCCAAGGGAATCATCACCTCAGTATATGCCAACTATCCAGGGTCCAACCATGACAGTTTCATTTACAGAATGTCAACCCTAAACCGGGACCTAGAAGCTGGGCGGCATGGTGATACATGGCTGCTTGGTGAGTATTGATGCCCCTGCACATGCATGCATGTCAGATACTGAGTAATGTCACAACCCCACTAATGATACCCATCATCACCTCACCAGGGGACAGTGCCTACCCACTGAGCACCCACATGATGACGGCAATTCTGAACCCCACCACACCACCCGAGGTAAGATACAACACAGCCCATATTGCAACCCGGGGCATAGGGGAGCGCACATTCGGAGTGCTCAAGTCACGCTTTCGCTCCCTTGACCGCTCTGGTGGGCAGCTGCTATACGCTCCCCCAGTAGTGTGCAGGATCATAGTGGCAGCATGTGTCTTGCACAACGTTGCAAAACACCGGGGCCTGCCGGTGGACATGGTGGTGCTCCCACATCCCCAACCACAAGCACGCCCGCTGCGCATGGGAGGGGAAAGAGCACGTGGTGAGGCAGCCCATACGCAGCTGGTGGCTAATTACTTCACCTAAAATCACACCCGTGTGGAGTGCACACAGCCCTGGCACATACCAGCTGACAATCAATGATGATGACATAAGGGACAGTCAACTGTCACAACCATACCAGCCTGAGATTGGTCACCTGGAATTGTTACATTGTGTGCATCCCTACCTGCCGAAAGACAACCAATGCTGTGTCACAGAAAAACACACATTTATGCTGCATAAATGACTACCCCCTTGCAAAATACAACATGAAAATAGCACCATGTCACCCAACCCCTCCCCAGCTCCGCCACCCAACACACCATGGCATGTCATGCAATGTGAAAGCAAACAAAGCAAAGCACAAGACCTGACACAAGTGTCACAAAGTGCACTGTCCCAAAAGGAAACTGCCCACAGACAATATGCTCCCAGTAATCAATAACAAACAGCACACATGAACAAATACTTACCACCAACACAATACAGCAACACACCATGAAACATTGCAAAAACATGACAGTACTAAGTCAAAGTAGTGGTAGTCTTACAACCTGAATAAACCAGCACATCGACTCCTTCCAACTGTAGAGTGTTGCTGCCACGCAAATGTGTCAGTGTACTCCATACAACATGAACTCCATCTGCAAAGGAGAAAGCCTTGTGAAGACATGAGGAAGGAACCTTCACGTTAGGAGGAAGACATGGATGCACAAACACATATCAATACACCATGCAGTGTACAATACAACAACAATACCCACTAGGGATGTACCCACAGTATTGACTAAAGACTGCCCACACAGCTCATGGGAGCCCAATGTCACTGTGTAAGTCACTGTCACTTGGTCACACCCTTTGCAAGCCCATGGAAATGGGAAGCAGGAGGGGTGTGTGTGTCACGAACCCAAGCATCTAACCCAAACTCAGGACAAGACTGCATGTGCCCAGCCGGAATACAGTGGATGCCCACGGGAGCCACACAAGGCAACACACTGTAAAAAAAAATGGCCATGTGGGGGCCAAGGGGTGGGAGGCCCCCCAGGAGGTTCGAGGACAGGGAGCACACCAACACCCAACTGCGTGGCTGTTGTGAGAAAAAAACATACCTCCATGGGCTCATGGCCTGCATGGCTATGCCATTGTGGGAGAACTGCTGTCGCTCTCTTCACCCTCTGCTGCTTCAGGAGGTGGTGGCACTATGGGAGGCAGCCCACGCAAAGCCCTGGTATGGTCTTCCATGGCAGCAAGCATGGGGGTCTGGAAGGTCTGATTCTGGAGGATTAAAGTGCGGAGATCCCATGCAGCACCTCACGGGTTGCCTGCATTTCTGCACGCATGGCCTCGTGTGATGCCCATATCTCCTCACATGTTGCCTGCAGCTCAGCTGAGAGCGAACGTGTGAGCTGCTCCAGCTGCAGTTCTGCCCTTACATTTTGGGAAGCCTCAAGTTCAAGCAGACTCTGCCTGAGATTATGGAGTTCTACACTCAGGGCTTCCCTGTGGCCCTGTGACTCTATTGATATGGATTCGCGCAGAGTCTCCAGTGTCATCATCGGTCCCTGTTGGACGCCAACATGTCTTACCTGTGTGATTGGCAAATGGAGTATGTTGCCTGCTGTTGTTGCTCCATATGCCTTCCAGGGGGGATAATGGAGGTGGCCACCATCTCCATTGCCTGAGCCATCATTTCTACTGATGCTGCCTGTTGGGTTGCCATACGGTACGTGGAGTTTTCCCATACAGTATTTCCTGGTGGCGCACGCCCACCACGTCGGCGGGTAGCACACCTGTTTGGGGCAAGGCGATATGCACCTTGCTGTGCTGGCACTGCCTGAGGCTGCAGGACTGCATTCCCCGTCTGATCTGCTGGCCCAGGAACAGGATCAGATGGTGTGGAGTGTGACCCTGCATCCGTAACAGCCAAAGGCGGACCTACCAACACTGACATCCCCATAGAGGGTTCTACTCCTGGTGCAGGTACCAACACTGACATCCCCGTAGAGGGTTCTACCCCTGGTGCAGGTGGGTTGGACAGAACAGAATCCCTGCCAGAAGCACTGACATGCGACAGCACATAAGTCTCATCATCCGACTCAGCACCTGAATAGAGGTCTGGGGAGCTGCACCCAGAGACACCCCTTGACAGTATGGTCTGCAGTACCGAAGTGTTTTCACCCACCACCACACCACATCCCCCACTGGTGCCTGGTCGTGGCTGAGAATCCTCCTGGGTCTGCACCATCTCCTGAACCTCACCAGCATCAAGTGCGTCGTCACCTGCAAAAACATGAAATACAAGAAATGGAAACAGGCATGAGCACCATAGCACACACATAGGCCTGACAAGACAGAGACCCAGTACATGGTTTACACATGTCCCACATGACTATATATAACCCTGGCATACATGCACTGTCAATGAGTTTGAAGGGGAGTCAAAAAGGCAGACAATGAGGACACCAAGATGGAAAAGCAACACATTTGCAGCATGTTGTGTAGCACTGGCATCACACATCAGCCTGTGAGTGGCATGTCCAATTCACATACATAACACATGCTAGCACACAGATGTCATGTAGCATAGCCATGGTAAATCAGACAACTACAGCGATATGTCAGTGAATGAGAACTGTCACACATCCATGTCACATGAACATGATGAGAAGAATAATGCAGAATAGTGTTGCAAAATATGCATGTGCCACACACTGCAACACATCCAGTGTACAATAAGACAGTGATTGTAGGCAGATGTACACATCAATGGTTGGCCACTTCAACATGACAGGAAACAACTATCATGTTCCACATGCAAAAAGTCCCTAAAAATAAATTTCAGCAGGCCAATACTCCCTTGCCCTGAATGGTCTAATCATTCACATAACCAGGTAACTTAAGTGGCACAATGTGGGGTGTAAACAATGACAGAAGCATGTCACATATGTGGTATTAGGGATGAAAAAAGCATTTGAAAAATGGGATAATCTAACAATCAGCCTGAATGAACACAGAAAAAATCTGAACAATGTTGTTGCAAGATGATAGTTCAAGTGCAACAGCAGTAATGTCTGTGACCCCTGGGGGAAGATGACGGGTCACGCAACGCACAGGCACACTGAAAACAAAAAATAACATGCACGCAACCCCTCGTAGACCACGTGCTTCGAAAAATGAACCCGCACTAAGCTGTGGCACCCAGGAACACAACATTAAGTTTACGCGTGCTACACACAGCCTACAATGACCTCTGAAGGGGTATGCGACACACGGAGCAAGCACAGTTGGTAAATGCATGCACCGTCTGCCTGGAAAAAGAACGTGAAAAAAAAATGTGTGTGCGTGTTGGCAACACCCCCGCCAAAATAAGAATTGGACACTGTCTGAGGAGACAGGACAAAAGAAGAAGTGAATGCTGTTTGAGGAAACAGGCCCAACAAAAAAATTGAACGCTGTCAGAGGTAACAGGGAGTACGAACTTGAAACGCTGTGAAGTAATCGCGTGTGAACCGAGAAGTACAGAATTCATCCACTCGCTCTCCGCGAAAAGCACGTACAAGGAAATGGGGTCCTACATGTACCTTTTAAAGCGGCCCACACGTACAACATCACTTACGCATGCACCCACTAAGTCCCTTTCCTCCAATTACACGAGCTGACACTCGGACGTGCAGTTTTTGGACGTGTTGATGGAAAAGCCCGCGTGCGTCATGTCACAGATAAATAGGCCCTTTCCTCGGATTACACACATTCACACGCGGACGTGCAGTTGTTTCACGCGCCATGACCCACTATGGCCACGTCACGAGGGAAACGCCTGCGCGCGTCATGTCACAGACGCGCTTACGCACTAAGAGCCTTTGGTCCAATGAAATGGTGTACGTGTGCTGACACGCTTACGCGCTAAGGGCCTTTCCTTGAATTACATGCAGACGTGCAGGATTGTCACGTGCCAAATCACTCCGTATCAAGCTGGCCACGCAACAACACACGGAAGACCACGCTCCTGCCCAGAAGGCCGAATTACTGCCCCTCAGAACCCCGAGCACACTCCCACCTGCCATCTGCTGCTGCCTGCCTGCTTGCTGCCCATGTGCCTTGCTATTTTCTACCTGCACATCATCCATCTGCAGGGGTGCAGTTGTTGTGACCACCCCTTCTGGAACCGAAGACTCCCGACTGGGACACCATTGCTCCACAGCCCAGCCCCAGGACCCAGTTGCCCACCCACACCTGCCTCTGGGGTTGCCTTGTCAGGCACACCACCATCTGGCACCACTGGCAACCCCCAGCCATAGAGGCAGAGGGCCACCAGCTTCAGTGCCAGGGAAGTTGGTGTCTTTGTGGAGCAAGTCCTGGGGCAGGATGATGCCCTCTTTGGAAGTTCTTGCACTGACTATGAAGGACGGACCAAGACCTGGATGGATATCGTGACTGCCATCAATGAGGAGGGGGTGGCAGTCCACGACTTCAAACATGTCAAGAAGCGCTGGGAGGACTTCAGGTCCAGGACCCTCGACAAGGCCTGGCGCCTCTTGAAGGCAGTGGATGCCAAGGGGCGCTGGGGCCACCTGTCCGACCACCAAATGAGGGTCCTGGAACGCATATGGCCAGTGCTCCACGTCCAGGTCCTTGAGAGGCAGACCCATCTGGAGTCGAGCGGTAAGTGTACATGCATACTGATTGGACGCTGTGCGTGTCGTGGTGTGCCAGTAGTGTGCAGGTTGCACATGTGTTTTTGTAGGGCCATGTATGGATGTGTATGTACAGGGGTGTGAGGCTGACACATGCAAGTCCTGTGTATGTGTGGGTAAGCATGCAGGCCAAATGCACATGTGGGAGCACACATGTTTGAATTACTGTGTATGTACGTTGGCATAGTTGTGGTGCCACACAATGATGTTTGTTCCAGCTGCATGTATCTGCACTGTGTACATGTGCATGTGTGTGTATTTGACAAGTGTGCAACTGTGATGCAACATGGATGCATGTGGCACTGACATGTAGAAGGCTGAATGCCAGATGTGACATGGATGGCGATCTCATCACTCTGACAGTTGGTGGACATGCACACATGCATTTAAGTGTGTTGGTGTGTGTGCATGTGTTGTGTACTCCCTGTGTTTCATCTGATGTCAGGCTCACCTTCGGATGCTGATGCTGTTGTATGTGTATGAATGGTGCTGCCTGGTGCAATATTGCTGTGGAATTGCTCATGTGTGTGAGTAGAAATGACATGTGTGTCAGGGAGTGTGATGTCATGTCTGAAGTTTGACACTGCCACTCATGTACAACTGTCATGTGTGTATCAGTCCATTGTACAGTGCCCTGATGCCTGTGTTCTATCTCTCCCTGTCTGCAGCATCAACTGATGAAGAGGGCGGAGAGGGTGCTGTGGAGCAAAGCGGCAGGGATCGCACCACCAGCCAGAGACGCAAGGCCCGGCTCCCCTCCCAGATTGTCATCTCTTCGGGGAATGAGGAGTCTGGTGCCGCAGAAGGGGCAGCTGAGACCCCACAGGGTCTGACGGAGGAAGATGGCATGGAGTCATCCAGATTGGTGGGGGGTTTGGAGGAGGAGGAGGCCGTGGAAGGGACACACACGGGGTCATGAGGTGGGGATTCCACTGGTGCCTGAGGTGCAGTGCAGGGGCAGGGACAGGAGGCAGCACAGGCTGCCACGGAGGTGCCTGTGTGTAATCCTATCCCTGATCCTGTGACTGCATCATCCGGCACCAGCAGGGATGCCTACGTCCAGACCCGTTTTCAGGGAGGGGATGGGTGCACAACAACTGGCCTTCCTCTCCCTGCGAACGTGGCTATCCGGGACCGTGTTGAGCCTTTCCTGGCTGGGATAGCGTTGCGTCAACGGGGCATGCGAGTTGACCTGCAGTGTTTTCGTGAAGACACTGCACGTCATCTGGGATGCCTCTTTGACCTCATTGACCTACTGGGACGGGTCACCAGTGCTGGATTCATCCATGTGCTGGACCTTCTTCCGACCCCCTCCTCACCTGAACCCCCTACGTGCCAGTCGTCCTCCATGCCATCTTCCCACACATGTATCACCTGGGTACCCTGTGGAGCTTCCTCTGACCCAACGGCCAGGCTGGTGTAGGACACATCCCTGCCACAGTCGGGAGTTGGACGTCCAGCAGGGGGGGCCACCACGACAACTGCAGCCAGAGGAGGATGTGCAGGCAGCAAGAGCCAGGGCGCAGGCACAGCAGCAGCAGCACATGGTGGGAGCAATGATAGCTTGGGGCCTTCAACATCGGAGGGCAGGCATCGGCCAGAGGGCAGAAGGACCCAGGATTGGAAGTGTCTTCTGTGTGGCAGCGGTTGGGCCATGCCTTAGATGCGGAGCGGCAGTGGGCAGAAGAGGCATGGCTCACAATGGTCAGGGTGGAGAACTCCATGCGGAGGGCACTGAGGCGGGCCAAGTGCCTCGAGGCAATTCACAGGGAGTTGGAGGCCAACATGTTATTGTCCCTGCGAACCCTCGGGGCCATGGAAGAGGACCGCCTCCAGGACATTGAGCGGGAGTTCGATGATGCCCGGGACATCCAAAAGTGAGCCGTCGGACTATCCCGCTGCCATTGTAAATAGTTAGTTAGTAAGTTAGTGTTAGGTTTCATTTTGGTTTTCATTTTTTTTTGGGGCGCTTGGACAATGCCCCACTTTTTTGTATATAGTTCTTCATTAGTTAATGTATTTTTGTAGGTTTCATTTGGACAGTTGGGTTCATGGACCCAGGATTTCAATTAAATAGTTGGAGTGTGCATTTGTCCGCATTTTCTTTTTTGATTTTTCCATGGAGCAATGGATTTAACTTTTTCATTTCTGTTTGGATTTGCTTTGTTGGAAGGAGACTTTGGAGACATTTTTGATTTCATATATTTTGGATTATGATTTCCTTTTTTTATCATTATGTGACATTCTGCATTGTTTTCCTTATGTCCATTGTTTGGTATTTGATTTTCTTTCACCACATTTTTTGTTCAATACATTTGTTCCCGTACATCCATGTGTGGTATTCTCTCATTAGTTTCATGCATGTCATGATGTAGGTTTTCACATTCACTGGCACCCATTGTGTGTGTGTGACAGCCATGTGTTGATGTACATACATGCCATTTGGGTTGTTTCATGTAATGGGCATTTCAATGTGGGGTGTATGTTATGCTTGGTGGGTTATTTGGGCAGGGGTGGCGTTCCGTGGGATTTTGGTGGCCATGAGGGCCATGATTGTGGGTCATGTTGACATGTTGGGGGGGAATGAGTGGGGGCCTGCTGGCAGGTGCCCCTCACTGCTGGGAGGTGGGGGTGATGGGGTACATGAGTGGGGGCCTGCAGGCAGGTGCCCCTCACTGCTGGGGGATGGGGGTGCTGGGAGACATGAGTGGGGGCCTGATGGCAGGTGCCCCTCACTGATGGGTGTGGGGGTGCTGGGGGACATGAGTGGGGGCCTGCTGGCAGGTGCCCCTCACTGCTGGGGGGTTTGGGGTGCTAGGGGACATGAGTGGGGGCCTGCTGGCAGGTGCCCCTCACTGATGGGAGTGGGGGTGCTGGGGGACATGTTTGGGACATGAGTGGGGGCCTGCTGGCAGGTGCCCCTCACTGCTGGGGGCTGGAGGTGCAGGGGGACATGAGTGGGGGCCTGCTGGCAGGTGCCCCTCACTGATGAGGGGTGGGGGTGCTGGGGGGACATGAATGGGGGCCTGCTGGCAGTTGCCCCTCACTGCTGGGGGTGGGGGTACTGGGGGACATGAGTGGGGGCCTGCTGGCAGGTGCCCCTCACTGATGGGGCCTGGGGGTGCTGGGGGACATGAGTGGGGGCCTGCTGGCAGGTGTCCCTCACTGCTGGGGGGTGGGGGTGCTGGGGGACATGAGTGGGGGCCTGCTGGCAGGTGCCCCTCACTGATGGGGGTTGGGGGTCCTGGGGGACATGTGTGGGACATGAGTGGGGGCCTGCTGGCAGGTGCCCCTCACTGATGGGGTGGAGGTGCAGGGGGACATGAGTTGGTGATCACTAGTGCAACATGACAAGTGGCCTGGCTGGGGGGCATGGCCATGGTGGACGGGCTGCCTGCAGGACATGTCCAGGGGTGCAGGCTAGTCCCCTGTGGTATGGGCTGCCTGCAGGGGCTGTGGAGGGGGTAGAGGGGACACCTGGGAGGACCCACACTGCCAATTCACGTGTAGGACTCCCCGCGCACCACACTGGATACACGTAACCTGCTCTGACAGCAACATCGCGTGTGAAACCTCCCACGCACCCCAGTAATACTTGTACCTCGCTCACACAGGGCCAATCACGTGTGAAAGTTCCCACGCACCCCAATAACACACATAACCCGCTCGCACAGGGCCAATCGCGTGTGAAAGTTCCTGCGCACCCCAGTAATACACGTACCCCGCTCGCACAGGGCCAATCGCATATGAAAGTTCCCGCGCACCCCAGTAATACACGTACCCCGCTCGCACAGGGCCAATCGCATGTGAAAGTTCCTGCACACCCCACTAATTTATTTATTTATTTATTTGCATTTATAAAGCGCACAGAACTGCCCTGGGGCATCGTGGCGCTGTTACAGCAGACTTAGTCATGAACACAAGCATAGGAATGTGTTTACAGATGTAAACCGAGTTACCGAGTACATTTCACATTGGTAATAAACATTGAGCTTAGAGGTTATGCTATGCTGTGGTTACAATGCAAGCATGAGAGTGCATGTGGAAGACTTTAGCGGAATAGGAGGGTTTTGAGGTTTTTACGGAAGGTATGGTATGATTTTTCGTTCCTTAGTGAGGTAGGTAAGGAGTTCCAGTTTTTAGGTGCGAGGTGTTGGAAGCTGGTTCCTCCCGCCCTGGATCTTTGAAACGTGGGGACATCAATCATGTTGGTGCGGTGAGCTCTGGTGGGTCTGATGGAGGCTGTCGGTGTGATTCTTTCTGCGAGATAGGGTGGGGCATCCAGGGATAGGCATCTATGTGTGATGGTCATGGCTTTGAAAAGTATGCGTTCCTTCACGGGTAGCCAGTGGGCATCTTTCCTTGCTTGCGAGATGTGTTCTCTTTTTGGAATGGACAGTGCTGCCCGGAGCGCATTGTTTTGCGTGATTTGGAGTTTTTTTAGGTTGTGGGCGGAGGTGCCTAGGAACAGGGCATTACAGTAGTCTAGTTTTGTACCTATAGTGGCTCTGGCGATGGACAGGCAGTTTTTGGCGGAGAGAAAAGGCTTGACAGCATTTATCATCTTGGTGGTAAGTGCCGAGGAAGAGGCTATGGCGTTGACCTGGCGAGACATAGATAGTGAGGCATCTAGGTGAACGCCTAAGGTTTTAACAGTCTTGGAGACTGAGATGGTGGAGTTGTCGATGTTGAAGGATTTGTATTGGGGGGGGAGTTTGTTGAGAATTTCATTGGTCCCTACTATGAGGATTTCGGTTTTGTCCCCGTTTAGGCAGAGGCCGTTGGCCGCCATCCAGGTTTGGATGGCTGTGTAGATTTTGGTTAATGCTGTCGCATCTTCTTCGTAGGTCCCAGTTAGAGGGAGTAGTACCTGCGTATCGTCTGCGTAGTTGGTATACGCTATGTTACGACAGTCGAGGTCATTGAAGAGAGGAAGGGTGAATATATTGTAGAGAGTGGGGGCGGTGCAGGAGCCTTGTGGGACGCCGCAGTGGATGGTGGTAGGGGTTGCCGAGGCAGTGTCTGAGAAGACTTTCATGAGTCTGCCATTTAGGAATGAGGCCACCCATGCAATGGCTTCCGGGGAGAAGTGTGCTTCATTTTTTAGGTGCATGCCTAGGATATCGTGGTTGACAAGGTCAAAGGCGGCAGATAGATCCAGTAGGAGAAGGAGTGCCGGTTTGCCTTTATCCATAGTGTCAGCAAGCTGTATTTTCAGATCAAGTAGGGCTGACTCAGTTCCGTGACCTGGTCGGAAGCCTGACTGTCTTTTTCCTAGGATATGGTTGGTTTCGAGATAATCCTGGATTTGTGTGTAGGCCATTTTATCCAGTATCTTGAGCAGGAAAGGCACAGTGGTGATGGGCCTGTAGTTGGTAGCTACTTCAGGGTCGAGGGTGGTTTTTTTTAGAAGCGGGCGCACCCAGGCTTCTTTTAGACTGTCAGGGACAGTGTTGGTTTTGAAAGAGGCATTAATGAATGATTTAAGGAAAGGGGCGAGTGTTTCAGTGCAGTCTTTGATCAGGCTGGCGGGGCAGGGGTCTCCTTTACAATTGGATGGTTTGATCTTGTTCATTATCTCAATAACTTCGTGTTCTGTGACTTCCCTGAATTTGAACGGGGTAGTGGGGGCTTTGGTGGATGTGGTTCCCGAACTAGGGGTGGGCATGTGGCTCGTGGTGGTGGGAGATTTGAGGTGCAGTGATAGGTTTTTGTGGTGCTCCTTAATTTTTGTTTGTAGGAGTTCAATTTTATTTAACAAGGCAGATTGTATGGAGTTGCACCAGATTTGGTCTTTAACAATGTCTTGTGATTTGGTGGCCGGTGTGGTGAGTTCGTTGAAAATGGCGAAGAGTTCTTTGGATTCGGAGCTTGCATTAGCAATTCTATCATTATAAGAGACTGATTTAGCTGTGATTATGGCTTTTTTGTATTGGGCAGTGATTTTTTTGTAGGAGGATAGGGTGGCTGGGGAAGGCGATTTCTGCCAGGAGTTTAGAGCTTTTCTTTTCTGTGAGCGGAGTTCTTTGAGTTCAGTGGAGAACCAGGTATTTGAGTGTTTGATAGTTTTGGCTTTTTTGGTCTGCAAGGGGGCAATGGCGTCAATGGCGGTGCTTATGGTGCTCTTGTAGATATCTGCTAATTCTGACGGGTCAGATGACTTGAGGTCTGTGGAGAGGATGTGAAGGTGGGGTGTAATTTTATCTTTAGTGAGATTTTTTACACATCTTGCCAGTGCTGGGGGGATGGGGTTAGGTTTGTTTGTGTTAGATACAGCGGGAATAAAGAAGTGAATGAGGTGGTGATCTGACCAAGGAGTCGGGGTGATGGAGCTAATGTCGACGTGACAGTTGTGGTCAGCTATCCAGTCCAGGATACGGCCTTTGTTGTGTGTGGGTGAGGTTATTTTTTGGTCGAAGCCTAGTTCTTTTAAGGCTAGTGCAAGAGATTTAGCAGGCTTGTCCTTTTTATCGTTATACCCCAGGTTAAGGTCACCTAGAAGGATGCTTTTGGAGGTGAGTTTTAGGTTTTCTGTTAGGCGGTGTACAAGGTTCTCATGGAACTCTGTTAGGGGGCCGGGCGGGCGGTAGACTAGGTTGAAGGTGATGGTGGAGTTAGGGGAGAGGGCAATTTTTATAGCTAGAGAGTCTATGTTGTCACCTAGATTGGAGGTGATTTGTCTGGCCTCGAGGTGATCTTTCAGGATGAATGCTACCCCACCACCTACTGAGGAGAGGCGGTCTTGCCGGATAATGGCGTACCCCTGTGGGATAGTAAGGTTGAGGGCTGGCCCTGCAGCGCTGTGCAGCCATGTCTCGGTGATGGCTAAGATGTCGAGGTCCAAGCTAATTAGGAGTTCGTGAATTTCAATGGCATGGGCAGGGATGGATCTGGCGTTTATGAGGGCACACTGTAGGTTGTGTGTGTGTTGGGCCGAGGTAGGGGTGGTGTTGAGTGGTGTCGCCGGGATGGGGTGCGGCATGGTGGGTTTAGGTAAGGGTGTTTTGACTGTAAGGGATGGCGTGTTAGGCGTGTTAAGAGTGGTGGGAGGTGCTTGGTGGGTGAGTCTAGGGTATCTAGAACGGAGACCTAGGAGTTGGTTCCTGGTGTGGATGGGTCTGGTGTAGGAAGTTATGCTGGGTGGAGGATGACGTGCTGTGGGGATGCTTTCAGTGAAGAATGATGGTAGGAAGTAGGTGGGAGGAATGTTGGAGAGGAATGCCAGTGGGGCAGCTGGTGAGCTGGTGGATTGTTGAGGCATGGCGAGGGTATCGTTCAACATGGCACAACTAGAAACAGAATGCAATGTGGGCAGCAAAATCAGGGCACAGTATGCGACCATAAGGCACAACACAATAGTGTGGTCTAGATACGACCATAAGGCACAACACAATAGTGTGGTCTAGATATGACCATAAGGCACAACACAGTAGTGTGGTCACTATGCGACCATAAGGCACAACACAGTAGTGTGGTCTAGATACGACCATAAGGCACAACACAATAGTGTGGTCTAGATATGACCATAAGGCACAACACAGTAGTGTGGTCACTATGCGACCATAAGGCACAACACAGTAGTGTGGTCTAGATACGACCATAAGGCACAACACAATAGTGTGGTCTAGATACGACCATAAGGCACAACACAGTAGTGTGGTCTAGATACGACCATAAGGCACAACACAGTAGTGTGGTCACTATGCGACCATAAGGCACAACACAGTAGTGTGGTCTAGATACGACCATAAGGCACAACACAATAGTGTGGTCTAGATACGACCATAAGGCACAACACAGTAGTGTGGTCACTATGCGACCATAAGGCACAACACAGTAGTGTGGTCACTATGCGACCATAAGGCACAACACAGTAGTGTGGTCTAGATACGACCATAAGGCACAACACAGTAGTGTGGTCTAGATACGACCATAAGGCACAACACAGTAGTGTGGTCACTATGCGACCATAAGGCACAACACAGTAGTGTGGTCTAGATACGACCATAAGGCACAACACAGTAGTGTGGTCTAGATACGACCATAAGGCACAACACAATAGTGTGGTCTAGATACGACCATAAGGCACAACACAGTAGTGTGGTCTAGATACGACCATAAGGCACAACACAGTAGTGTGGTCACTATGCGACCATAAGGCACAACACAGTAGTGTGGTCTAGATACGACCATAAGGCACAACACAATAGTGTGGTCTAGATACGACCATAAGGCACAACACAGTAGTGTGGTCACTATGCGACCATAAGGCACAACACAGTAGTGTGGTCTAGATACGACCATAAGGCACAACACAGTAGTGTGGTCTAGATACGACCATAAGGCACAACACAGTAGTGTGGTCACTATGCGACCATAAGGCACAACACAGTAGTGTGGTCTAGATATGACCATAGGGCACAACACAGAGACTACACAGTATTACAGTGGTCGCTGGGCGACCGTGGTAACGGTGCTATTGTCAGATGGCAGCATATTGCAGAGCAAGGCAAGAGCATGGTTGGTTGGCTATGGATTGTGCATTAAGTATTTTGTTGCAGTTCAGAAGCACAACGGTGCATGTGGGACCTTGGGCGTAGCAATGTTAGGAGGTGCTAGGTCAGGGCTCTAGCTCGAGGGTCGGGAGTGGATAGTGGAGGAGGGGGGCAGTATGCTTACCCTGTAGGTGGACTAACACATGTACCCCCCTTGCACAGGGCCAATCGTGTGTGAAAGTTCCCATGCACCCCAGTAATACACGTACCCCGCTCGCATAGGGCCAATCGCATGTGATAGTTCCCGCTCACCCCAGTAACACACGTACCCCGCTCGCACAGGGCCAATCGCGTGTGAAAGTTCCCGCGCACCCCAGTAACACACGTACCCTGCTCGCACAGGGCCAATCACCTGTGATATTTCCCGCACACCCCAGTAACACACGTACCCCGCTCGCACAGGGCCAATCACGTGTGAAAGTTCCCACACACCCCAGTAACACACGTACCCCGCTCGCACAGAGCCAATCGCGTGTGATAGTTCTCGCACACCCCAGTAACACACGTACCCCGCTCGCACAGGGACAATCACGTGTGAAAGTTCCCGCACACCCCAGTAACACACGTACCACGCTCGCGTACGGCCAATCGCGTGTGATAGTTTCCGCGCACCCCAGTAACACACGTACCCTGCTCACACAGGGCCAATCGCATGCAAAAGTTCCTGCGCACCCCAATAACACACATACCCCGCTCGTACAGGGCCAATCACGTGTGAAAGTTCCCGCACACCCCATTAATACACGTACCCCACTCACACAGGGCCAATCGCGTGTGAAAGTTCCGGCGCACCCCAGTAACACATGTATCCCGCTCGCACAGGGCCAATCGCGTGTGATAGTTCCTGCGCACCCCAGTAACACACGTACCCTGCTCGCAGAGGGCCATTCGCGTGTGAAAGTTCCCGCGTACCCCAGTAACACCTGTACTCCGCTCGCACAGGGCCAATCATGTGGGAAACTCCCCGTGCCGGGGTGTACATGTATTCGGAGGGGTGCGCGGGGAGTTTTACTGGCGTTTTCGTGGTTGGGGGCCTTCGAGCCATTTATGGGATTTTGCACTGTGCATGGCACACGGGGAGGGGTTGGGGGCGTAACTGGTGCTGCTGCAGGGTCACTGCGCCACTCTGCACCTCGGCTGGTTTTGGATGCTAAATTCCATGAATACACTGTGCGCGGAAATGGATTTTAGCGCACACGGCTGGTGCAGAAAGTCGCACGTGCAAACTGTGCGCCAGCCGTGTGCGCCACTTGTGCTCTGAATTATATGAATTACCCTGTATATAAGTACCTAATAAAACCCACTTACTACATTATTGCATTACTGCACACAAAACACAAACAGACAACTACACACACATACAAATATGAGCATATACAGGGAAAGTGAAGTAACCTAACTGATTATCTTCATGCACAGAAATGATTGCTCTGCTTCAAAGCTACTACTTCCCTATGTATAACTATCACATATTGTGACTAGGCCCTAAGTAAAGTAGTGTATGTGCAATGTGTACAAATATGAGCATATCCAGGGAAAGTACAGTAATAAAAAAACAACAGAACCATTAGACAGTGTTGATAACCTTACTAATCATCTTCATACATAGAAAGCATTGCTTTCTTCCAAATCTGTGTTTCCCCTTTGTATATGTTTCATATGCTGTGAGTGGACCCTAAGTGAATTACTGTAAGAACATATTTGAAGAATAAGTCTACAAATATAGTACTTTTTGAATTTTTAGTTCCTGACTGTTACTGGCCTAGATATATCAGTAAAGGAAAAAAGAGTGAGCCACACATGTGATGTCATCAATGACATTTGAGATGTCATCTTTGATGTCCTGGGTGTTAGTCTTAGCAGTGCACCGTGGTGGCGCGAGTTATGGTTGCTTAGCTTCCCATAACTGCCGAATTTCAGGGGGTTTTTGGTTTTACTTGGAAACATAATGTCCCTTTAACAAAGTTTTTTCACTGAATTTCATTGGTTTTTAGTAGCGCAACTTAACCATAACGTCCCTTTAACAACTTTTTTTACTGAAAAAAAAAAAAAAAAAAAATATATATATATATATATATATATATATATATATATATATATATATATATATATATATATATATATATATATATATATTCAATGGAAAAACGTATGGTTAAGTTGCGCTACTAAAAACCTATGAAATTCAGTGAAAAAACTTTGTTAAAGGGACGTTATGGTTAAGTTGCTCTACTAAAAACCTATGAAATTCAGTGAAAAAACTTTGTTAAAGGGACGTTATGGTTCCAAGTAAAACCGAAAAACCCTTGAAATTCGCCAGTTATGGTAAGCTAAGCAACCATAACTCGCACCACCACCGTGCACTGCTAAGACTAACACCCAGTCCATCAAAGATGACATCACAAATATCATGTAGGAAGGAAAATCTTTTACCAAGATGGCCACCATGGAAAGGGAAGGCGGAGTGTATAAAGAGAACAAAACAGGGCATCAGCGGGGGGTGTGGTGAACAAGAGGTCAACAAGGGGCACCATAGGAGGGGGGAACAAGAGGAAGACACGGGGCTTGAGAGGAGGTGGAACAGGAGGAAGACACGGGGCATGAGCGGGGGTGGGGGGACAGGAGGGAGACACTGGGCATGAGCGGGGGGTTGGGCGGTACACGAGGGAGACATGGGGCATGAGCGGGGGGTGGGGGGAACTGTCATGATGCCTACCCCTGGGCATCCAGACCAAGTCCATCAACCCCGGAAGCAGGCATCATGTTACCTGGAGCAAACCCAGCAACCCCTGTTAGGGGCTATCTGGGTACAGTCCTGGCACCTATGGCGCCAGGCTCATATGGGACATCAGTCCTGGCGCCATAGAAGCAAGGCTCATATGTTAAAACTTACCTGATGCAGACCATGCTGCAAGGGATCCAAGCATCCAAGCCCATGCGAGGCTTGAAGGGACCATTTTATCTTAGGGACTATTTTATTACTCGGGTGTGGCAGTGGAGGAATACTTACCTGGGACTACTTTGAAGGCTATTTAAACAACGCCCGAAGAGCAGCACATGCTTTGCGTTATTCTGCATCCAGCAGCGTAACGCTCACCGTGTCTGCAGTCAGCATAAAGCATCCAGCATCCTGCCACACCCGCCTCGAGTCCAGAGCGCCTAAAAGAAAAGAAAGAAGAAGAAAGGTTAGAACAAGAACTTTACTGGATTTCTTACCTGATTTCGGATTCAGCACATCTTCGAACCAGAAACAGACTTCATTTTAAACGTGTCGCATCGCCAGCAGCAGCGCCACGCCATACTCACCGTTCCTCGCAGCATCTCTACGATCCGGTGCTGTCTCCATCACCTGGTTGCCGCATTCCAGTGCCTAAGGGGGACAAGAAAAAAACAAGGTGAGCCAAGGGAACAAACAAGGACAATCTCTTGCCACCATATGCTTAGCTGATTTTACCGTAGGAGGTATTATCCACCAGCACGCCAAATCTTCCTACGCTGCACCTGCAAGAAAAGAGAAAGCAGCGAGTTAAACCTTGGCATCATTTACCGGACAGTGTTACAAAATACAGACTCTTACCTGAACGCTTTCAGCTGCCACAAGACGATCATCTTTTGGGTCTAAGCTGCAAAAGAAACAAGGAATTGGACAAGAGTAATTAATCAGACATTTTGAACTCATTAGAACTATATACTTACGGCATTTCGCCCGGAGGTTTGGAGCCAAGATTTGTCCAGAACTCTTCCAATATCCTCAAGCCAGTGAAATAACTGGCCATCAACGCGCCCCTGCATTCTTCGCAGGATGGAGAGCTCATCATACAAAACTATAAGGTGAGCTTTGTGAAAGGGAATGTCAGAAGTGATAAGTGGGGACGCAGTGAGGTGTTAATACTTAAATCCACGGGTGGCTAATTCCCTGTCCCCGTCTTTAGGAGACTATTTCTATGGGTCAAGCAGATGAAGCTAGGTGGGCCAGTCCAGTCAGTCATCTCTGCACTACGCATCACGTTGGTGGAGACTGTGGCTGTCCAGTTCCGCTCGACACCCCTGTGGGAGCCAGGTGAGCGTAACAGGAACAAGAGGGAGACACAGGGCATGAGCAGGAGTGGGGGGAACAGGGCAGACACAGGGCATGAGCGGGGGTGGGGTGCGAAAGAAGGGAGACACGGAGCATGAGCGGGGGTGAGGTGGGAAAGAAGGGAGACACGGGGCATGAGCAGGGGGTGGGGGGTGGAAAGAAGGGAAACACGGGGCATGAGCGAGGGGTGGGGGGAAAGAAGGGAGACACAGGGTATGAGCGGGTGGTGGGGGGAACAAGGGAGACATGGGGAATGAGCGGGTGTGGGGGTGAACAGGGGAGACATGGTCCATGAACAGGGGGTGGGGGAAAAGGAGGGAGACAGACACGGAGCATGAGTGGGGGGTGGGGGTGAACAGGGGAGACACGGGGCATGAGCAGGGGGTGGGGGGAACACGAGGGAGACACGGGGCATGAGCGGGGGGGTGGTGGGTAACACGACAGAGACACGGGGCAAGAGCGGGGGTGGGGGGAACAGGGCAGACACGGGGCATGAGCGGGGGGGAACAGGGCAGACACGGGGCATGAGCAGGGGGTGGGGGACACGGGGCCTGAGCAGGGGGTGTGGGGACACGGGCATGAGCGGGGGTGGGGTGTACACGAGGGAGACACGGGGCATGAGCGTGGGTGGGGGGAACAGGAGGGAGACACGGGGTCATGAACAGGGGGTGGGGGGTAACATGAGGGAGACACAGGACATGAGCGGGGGTGGGGGGAACAGGGCAGACACGGGGCATGAGTGGGGGGTGGGGGGTAACACGAGGGAGACACGGGGCAAGAGCGGGGTGGGGAACACAAGGGAGACATGGGGCATGAGCAGGGGGTGGGGGAACAGGGCAGACACGGGGCATGAGCGGGGGGGTGGGGGGTAACACGACGGAGACATGGGGCAAGAGCTGGGGGTGGGGGGAACAGGGCAGACACGGGGCATGAGCGGGGGGTTGGGGGGAACAGGGCAGACACGGGGCATGAGCAGGGGGTGGGGGGGACACGGGGCCTGAGCAGGGGGTGGGGGGGACACGGGCATGAGCGGGGGTGGGGGTGTACACAAAGGAGAGAGACACGGGGCATGAGCGGGGGGTGGGGGGTACACGAGGGAGACACAGGGCATGAGCGTGGGTGGGGGGAACAGGAGGGAGACACGGGGTCAAGAACAGGGGTGGGGGTAACATGAGGGAGACACAGGACATGAGCGGGGGGTGGGGGGAACAGGGCAGACATGGGGCATGAGTGGGGGGTGGGGGGTAACACGAGGGAGACACGGGGCAAGAGCGGGGGGTGGGGGAACACAAGGGAGACACGGGGCATGAGCGGGGGAACAGGGCAGACACGGGGCATGAGCGGGGGGTGGGGGGAAAGAAGGGAGACACGGGGCATGAGCGGGGGGTGGAGGGGACAGGGGAGACACGGGGCATGAGCTGGGGGTTGGGGGGACAGGAGGGAGACACGGGACATGAGTAGGGGTGGGGGGTACAGGAGGGAGACATTGGGCATGAGCAGGGGGTGGGGGGAAAGAAGGAAGACATGGGGCATGAGCGGGGGTGGGGGGGAAAGAAGGGAGACACGAGGCATGAGCGGGGGGTGGGGGGAAAGAAGGGAGACATGGGGCATGAGCGGGGGTGGGGGGAAGAAGGGAGACACGGGTCATGAGTGGGGGGTGGGGGGAAAGAAGGGAGACGCGTGGGGTGGAGGGGGAAAGAAGGGAGACACGGGGCATGAGCGGGGGGTGGGGGGAAAGAAGGGAGACATGGGGCATGAGCAGGGGGTGGGGGAGAAAGAAAGGAGACACGGGGCATGAGTGGGGGTGGGGTGAAAGAAGGGAGACACGGGGCATGAGCGGGGGTGGGGGGAAAGAAGGGAGACATGGGACATGAGCGGGGGGTGGGGGGAAAGAAAAAAGACATGGGGCATGACCGGGGGGTGGGGGAAAGAAGGGAGACACGGAGCATGAGCGGGGGAAAGAAGGGAGACACAGGGCATGAGCGGGGAGTGGGGGGAAAGAAGGGAGCCACGGGGCATGAGCGGGGGGTGGGGGGAAAGAAGGGAGACATGGGGCATGAGCAGGGGGTGGGGGGTGTAAAGAAGGGAGACACAGGGCATGAGCGGGGGGTGGGGGTGAACAGGGGAAACACGGGCCATGAGCAGGGGATGGGGGTAAGGGAGGGAGACAGACACGGGGCATCAGCAATGAGCAGGGGGTGGGGGTGAACAGGGGAGACACAGGGCATGAGCGGGGGGTGGGGGGACACGAGGGAGACACGCAGCATGAGCGGGGGTGGGGGGACCACGGGGCATGAGCGGGGGCTAGGGGTGAATAGGGGAAACACGGGCCATGAGCGGGGGGTGGAGGAAAAGGGAGGGAGACAGACACGGAGCATGAGCAGGGAGTGGGGGTGAACAGGGGATACAGGGGTCATGAGCGGGGGGTGGGGGACACGAGGGAGACACGGGGCAGGAGCGGGGAGTGGGGGGTAAGACGACGGAGACACGGGCATGAGCGGGGGGGTGGAGGGAACAGGGCAGACACGGGGCATGAGCGGTGGGTGGGGGGGAAAGAAGGGAGACACGGGCTATGACAGGGGGTGGGGGGTACAGGAGAAAAAGGGGTCATCAGCAGGGGGTGGGGGGAAAGGGAGGGAGACAGACACGGAGCATGAGCAGGGGGTGGGGGTGAACTGGGGAGACATGGGGCATGAGCGGGGGTGGGGGGACATGAGGGAGACACAGGGCATGAGCAGGGAGTGGGGGTAACATGACGGAGACACAGGCATGAGTGGGGGTGGGGGAACAGGGCAGACACGGGGCATGAGCAGGGGGTACAGGGGTACACGAGGGAGAGAGACACGGGGCATGAGCAGGGGGCGGGGGTGAACAGGGGAGACACAGGGCATGAGCGGAAGGTGGGGGGACACGAGGGAGACACAGGGCATGAGCGGGGTTGGGGGGACGCAGGGGGTGGGGGGTGAACAGGGGAAACACGGGCCATGAGCGGGGGGTGGGGGGAAAGGCAGGGAGACAGACACGGAGCAGGGGGTGGGGGGACATGAGGGAGACACGGGGCATGAGCGGGGAGTGGGGGGTAAGACAACGGAGACACGGGCATGAGCGGGAGGTGGGGGGAACAGGGCAGACACGGGGCATGAGCGGTGGGTGGGGGGGAAAGAAGAGAGACACAAGGTATGAGCAGGGGGTGGGGGGTACAGGGGAAACACGGGCCATGAGCAGGGGGTGGGGGGAAAGGGAGGGAGACATACACGGAGCATGAGCAGGGGGTGGGGTTGAACAGGGGAGACATGGGGCATGAGCGGGGGGTAGGGGGACATGAGGGAGACAAGGGGCATGAGCGGGGAGTGGGGGTAACATGATGGAGACACAGGCATGAGCGGGGGTGGGGGGAACAGGGCAGACACGGGGCATGAGCGGGGGGTAGGGGGGTACACAAGGGAGAGAGACACGGGGCATGAGCGGGGGTGGGGGGTACATGAGGGAGACACGGGGCATGAGCGAGGGGTGGGGGGTACAGGAGGGAGACACGGGGCATGAACGGGGTGGGGGGAACAGGAGGGTGACACGGGTCATGAGCGGGGGGTGGGGGGAACAGGGCAGACACGGCCATGAGCGGGGAGTGGGGGGTACAGGAGGGAGACATGGGGCATGAGTGGGGGGCAGGGGGAACAGGCAGACACGGGGCATGAGTGGGGGGTGGGGGTAACATGAGGGAGACACGGGGCATGAGCGGGGGCTGGGGGGAACATGAGGGAGACACGGGGCATGAGCGAGTGTGGGGGGAACAGGGCAGACACGGGGCATGAGCGGGGGGGTGGGGGAGAAAGAACGGAGACACGGGGCATGAGTGGGGGCTGGGGGGAACAGGGGAGACATGAGCAGGGGGTGGAGGGTACAGGAGGGAGACACGGGGCATGAGCGGGTGGTGGGGGGTACAGGAAAGAGACACAGGGCATGAGCAGGGGGTGGGGGGAACAGGAAAGAGACACAGGGCATGAGCGGGGGTGGGTGGACAGGAGGGAGACACGGGGCATGAGCGGGGGGTGGGGGAGAAAGAAGGAAGACACAGGGCATGAGCGGGGGGAAAGAAGGGAGACACAGGGCATGAGCGGGGGGTGGGGGGAAGAAGGGAGACACGGGGCATGAGCGGGGGGTGGGGAGAGGAAGGGAGACACGGGGCATGAGCAGGGGGTGGGGGAGAAAGAAGGAAGACACAGGGCATGAGGGGGGGAAACAAGGGAGACACAGGGCATGAGCGGGGGGTGGGGGGAAGAAGGGAGACACGGGGCATGAGCGGGGGGTGGGGGGAAAGAAGGGAGACACGGGGCATGAGCGGGGGGTGGGGGGTATAAAGAAGGGAGAAATGGGGCATGGGGTGGGGGTGAACAGGGGAGACATGAGCAGGGGGTGGGGGGTACAGGAGGGAGACACGGGGCATGAGCGGGTGGTGGGGGGTACAGGAGGGAGACACAGGGCATGAGCGGGGACTGGGGGGAACAGGAAAGAGACACACAGCATCAGCAGGGGTGGGGGACAGGAGGGAGACATGGGGCATGATCGGGGGTGGGGGGTACACGAGGGAGACACGGGGTTCGAGCGGAGGGTGGTGGGTAACACGACGGAGATACGGGGCAAGAGCGGGGGTGAGGGGAACAGGTCAGACACTGGGCATGAGCGGGGGGTGGGGGGAACAGGGCAGACACAGGGCATGAGCAGGGGGTGGGGGTGTACATGAGAGAGACACAGGGCATGAGAGGGGGTGGTGGGTAACATGACAGAGACACAGGGCAAGAGCGGGGGAGTGGGGAACAGGGCAGACACGGGTCATGAGCGGGGGTAGGGGGGACATGGGGCATGAGCGGGGAGTGGGGGGTACACGAGGGAGAGAGAGACAGGGCATGAGCGGGGGTTGGGGGGTACACGAGGGAGACACGAGGCATGAGCGGGGGTGGGGGGAACAGGAGGGAGACACAGGGCATGAACGGGGGGTGGGGGGTAACACGAGGGAGACATGGGGCATGAGCGGGGGTGGGGGGAACAAGGCAGACACGGGGCATGAGCAGGGGGTGGGGGGTAACACAAGGGAGACACGGGGCAAGAGCGGAGGGTGGGGGGAACACAAGGGAGACACGGGGCATGATTGGGGTGTGGGGGGTACAGGAGGGAGACACAGGGCATAAGTGGGGGTGGGGGGGAACAGGGCAGACACGGGGCATGAGCGGGGGTTGGGGGTAACATGACGGAGACACAGGCATGAGTGGGGGGTGGGGGGAACAGGGCAGACACGGGGCATGAGCAGGGGGTACAGGGGTACACGAGGGAGAGAGACACGGGGCATGAGCAGGGGGCGGGGGTGAACAGGGGAGACACGGGGCATGAGCGGAAGGTGGGGGGACACGAGGGAGACACAGGGCATGAGCGGGGGTGGGGGGACACGGGGCATGAGCAGGGGGTGGGGGTGAACAGGGGAAACACGGGCCATGAGCGGGGGGTGGGGGAAAGGGAGGGAGACAGACACAGAGCAGGGGGTGGGGGGACATGAGGGAGACACGGGGCATGAGCGGGGAGTGGGGGGTAAGACAACGGAGACACGGGCATGAGCGGGAGGTGGGGGAACAGGGCAGACACGGGGCATGAGCGGTGGGTGGGGGGAAAGAATGTAGACACAAGGTATGAGCAGGGGGTGGGGGGTACAGGGGAAACACGGGCCATGAGCAGGGGGTGGGGGGAAAGGGAGGGAGACATACACGGAGCATGAGCAGGGGGTGGGGTTGAACAGGGGAGACATGGGGCATGAGCGGGGGGTAGGGGGACATGAGGGAGACACGGGGCATGAGCGGGGAGTGGGGGTAACATGATGGAGACACAGGCATGAGCGGGGGGTGGGGGGAACAGGGCAGACACGGGGCATGAGCGGGGGGTAGGGTGGTACACGAGGGAGAGAGACACGGGGCATGAGCGGGGGTGGGGGTACATGAGGGAGACACGGGGCATGAGCAAGGGGTGGGGGGTACAGGAGGGAGACACGGGGCATGAACGGGGGTGGGGGAACAGGAGGGTGACACGGGTCATGAGCGGGGGGTGGGGGGAACAGGGCAGACACGGGCCATGAGCAGGGAGTGGGGGGTACAGGAGGGAGACACGGGGCATGAGTGGGGGGCAGGGGGAACAGGCAGACACGGGGCATGAGTGGGGGGTTGGGGTAACATGAGGGAGACACGGGGCATGAGCGGGGGCTGGGGGGAACATGGGGGAGACACGGGGCATGAGCGAGTGTGGGGGGAACAGGGCAGACACGGGGCATGAGCGGGGGGCGTGGGGGAGAAAGAACGGAGACACGGGGCATGAGTGGGGGCTGGGGGGAACAGGGGAGACATGAGCAGGGGGTGGAGGGTACAGGAGGGAGACATGGGGCATGAGCGGGTGGTGGCGGGTACAGGAGGGAGACACAGGGCATGAGCGGGGGGTGGGGGGAACAGGAAAGAGACACAGGGCATGAGCGGGGGTGGGGGGACAGGAGGGAGACACGGGGCATGAGCGGGGATTGGGGGGAAAGAAGGGAGACATGGGGCATGAGCGGGGGTGGGGGGGAGGAAGGGAGACACGGGGCATGAGCAGGGGGTGGGGAGAAAGAAGGAAGACACAGGGCATGAGCGGGGGGAAAGAAGGGAGACACAGGGCATGAGCGGGGGTTGGGGGGAAGAAGGGAGACACGGGGCATGAGCGGGGGGTGGGGGGAAAGAAGGGAGACACGGGGCATGAGCGGGGTGTGGGGGGTATAAAGAAGGGAGACATGGGGCATGAGCATGGGGTGGGGGTGAACAGGGGAGACATGAGCAGGGGGTGGGGGGTACAGGAGGGAGACACGGGGCATGAGCGGGTGGTGGGGGGTACAGGAGGGAGACACAGGGCATGAGCGGGGGCTGGGGGGAACAGGAAAGAGACACACAGCATCAGCAGGGGTGGGGGGACAGGAGGGAGACATGGGGCATGAGCGGGGGGTGGGGGGTACACGAGGGAGACACGGGGCACGAGCAGAGGGTGGTGGGTAACACGACGGAGATACAGGGCAAGAGAGGGGGGTGAGGGGAACAGGTCAGACACTGGGCATGAGCGGGGGGTGTGGGGAACAGGGCAGACACAGGGCATGAGCAGGGGGTGGGGGTGTACATGAGAGAGACACGGGGCATGAGAGGGGGTGGTGGGTAACATGACAGAGACACAGGGCAAGAGCGGGGGAGTGGGGAACAGGGCAGACACGGGTCATGAGCGGGGGTAGGGGGGACATGGGGCATGAGCGGGGAGTGGGGGTACACGAGGGAGAGAGAGACAGGGCATGAGCGGGGGTTGGGGGGTACACGAGGGAGACACGAGGCATGAGCGGGGATGGGGGGAACAGAAGGGAGACACAGGGCATGAACAGGGGGTGGGGGGTAACACGAGGGAGACATGGGGCATGAGCGGGGGTGGGGGGAACAAGGCAGACACGGGGCATGAGCAGGGGGTGGGGGGTAACACAAGGGAGACACGGGGCAAGAGCGGTGGGTGGGGGGAACACAAGGGAGACACGGGGCATGATTGGGGGTGGGGGGTACAGGAGGGAGACACGGGGCATAAGTGGGGGTGGAGGGAACTGGGCAGACACGGGGCATGAGCGGGGGTTGGGGGGGAAAGGAGGGAGATACAGGGCATGAGCGGGGGCGGGGGTGGTGGAAAAGGAGGGAGACAGACACAGAGCATGAGAGGGGGGTGGGGTTGAACACAACAGAAACACGAGGCAAGAGCAGGGGGTGGAGAGAACAGGGCAGACACGGGGCATGAGCGGGGGTTGGGGGAACAGGGCAGCCACGGGGCATGAGTACGGGGCGGGGGGACACGGGGCATGAGCAGGGGGTGGGGAGGTACACGAAGGAGAGAGACACGGGCATGAGCGGGGGGTGGCGGGGGTACACGAGGCAGACACGGGGCATGAGCGGGGGTTGGGGGAACAGGGCAGCCACGGGGCATGAGTAGGGGGTGGGGGGACACGGGGCATGAGCAGGGGGTGGGGAGGTACACGAGGGAGAGAGACACGGGCATGAGCGGGGGGTGGCGGGGGTACACGAGGGAGACACGGGGCATGAGAGGGGGTTGGGGGAACAGGAGGGAGACAAAGGGCATGAGCAGGGGGTGGGGGGAACAGGGCATACACGGGGCATGAGCGAGGGGTGAGGGGTAACACAAGGGACACAGGGGGCAAGAGGGGGGGTGGGGAGAGCACGAGGGAGATACGGGGCATGAGCAGGGGATGGGGGTACAGGAGGGAGACATGGGGCATGAGCGGGGGTGGGGGAACAGGGCAGACATGGGGCATGAGCGGGGGGTGGGGGGGAAAGAAGGGAGACACGGGGCATGAGCAGGGGGTGGGGGGGACAGGAGAGACACGTGGCATGAGCGGGGGTGGGGGGACAGGAGGGAGACACGGGGCATGAGCAGGGGGTGGGGGGTACAGGAGGGAGAGACGGGACATGAGCGGGGTTGGGGGTACAAGAGGGAGACACGGGGCATGAGCGGGGGGTCGGGGGAAGAAGGGAGACATGGGGCATGAGCGGGGGGTGGGGGAAAGAAGGGAGACACGGGGCATGAGCAGGTGGTGGGGGGAAAGAAGGGAGACATAGGGCATGAGCAGGGGGTGGGGGGAAGAAGGTAGACACGGGGCATGAGCGGGGGTGGGGGGGTTCAGAAGGGAGACACGTGGCATGAGCGGGGGGTGGGGGAAAGAAGGGAGACACGGGGCATGACCGGGGGGTGGGGGAAAGAAGGGAAACACGAGGCATGAGTGGGAGGTGGGGGTGAAGAAGGGAGACACGGGGCATGAGCGGTGGGTAGGGGGGAAGAAGGGAGACACGGGGCATGAGCGGGGGTGGGGGGAAAGAAGGGAGACACGGGGCACGAGCGGGGGGTGGGAGGAAAGAAGGGAGACACGGGGCATGAGCGGGGGGTGGGGGGGTGGAAAGAAGGGAGACACGGGGCATGAGCGGGGGGTGGGGGGAAAGAAGGGAGACACGGGGCATGAACGGAGGTGGGGGTGAACAGGGGAAACACGGGCCAGGAGCGGGGGGTGGGGGGAAAAGGAGGGAGACAGACACGGAGCATGAGCAGGTGGTGAGGGTGAACAGGGGAGACACAGGCATGAGCGGGGGTGGGGGGGAACATGAGTGAGACACGTGGCATGAGCGGGGATTTGGGGTAACGCGACAGAGACATGGGCATGAGCGGGGGGTGGGGGGAACAGGGCTTGAGCGGGGGTGGGGGGTACATGAGGGATAGAGACACGGGGCATGAGCGGGGGATGGGGTGGTACACGAGGGAGACACGGGGCATGAGCGGGTGGTGGGGGGAACAGGAGGGAGACACGGGGCATGAACGGAGGTTGGGGAACAGGAGGGAGACACGGGGCATGAGTGGGGGGTGGGGGGAACAGGGCAGACATGGGGCATGAGCGGGGGTTGGGGGTACAGGAGGGAGACACGGGGCATGAGCTGGGGGTGGGTGGAACAGGGCAGACACGGGGCATCAGCGGGGTGGGGGGTAATACGAGGTGGACACGGGGCATGAGCGGGGGTGGGGGGAACACAAGGGAGACATGAGGCATGAGCGGGGGGATGGGGATACAGAAGGGAGACACAGGGCATGAGCAGGGAGTGGGGGAGAAAGAAGGGAGACACAGGGCATGAGCGGGGGGAAAGAAGGGAGACACAGGGCATGAGCGGGGGGTGGGGGGGAAAGAAGGGAGACACGGGGCATGAGCAGGGGGTGGGGGGAAGAAGGGAGACACGGGGCATGAGCGGGGGGTGGGGGGTTTAAAGAAGGGAGACATGGGGCATGAGCACGGGGTGGGGGTGAACAGGGGAGACATGAGCAGGGGCTGGGGGGTACAGGAGGGAAACAACGGGCATGAGCGGGTGGTGGGGGGTACAGGAGGGAGACACAGGGCATGAGCAGGGGCTGGGGGGAACAGGAAAGAGACACAGGGCATGAGCAGGGGTGGGGGGAAAGGAGGGAGACATGGGGCATGGGCAGGGGGTAGGGTGGTACATGAGGGAGACATGGGGCATGAGCGGGGGATGGGGGGTCCACGAGGGAGACACGGGGCATGAGCGGAGGGTGGTGGGTAACACGACGGAGATACGGGGCAAGAGCAGGGGGTGGGGGGAACAGGGCAGAAACTGGGCAAGAGCGGGGGGTGGGGAACAGGGCAGACACGGGTCATGAGCGGGGGTAGGGGGGACATGGGGCATGAGCAGGGAGTGGGGGGTACACGAGGGAGAGAGAGACAGGGCATGAGCGGGGGTGGGGGGTACACAAGGGAGACACGAGGCATGAGCGGGGGTGGGGGGTAACACGAGGGAGACATGGGGCATGAGCGGGGGTGGGGGGAACAGGGCAGACACGGGACATGAACAGGGGGTTGGGGGTAACACAAGGGAGACATGGGGCAAGAGCGGAGGGTGGGGGGACACAAGGGAGACACGAGGCATGAGCGGGGGGTGGGGGGTACAGGAGGGAGACACGGGGCATAAGTGGGGGTGGGGGGGAACAGGGCAGACACAGGCCATGAGCGGGGGTTGGGGGGGAAAGAAGGGAGACACGTGGCATGAGCAGGGGTGGGGGAAAAGGAGGGAGACAGACACAGAGCATGAGAGGGGGTGGGGGTGAACAGGGGAGACACGGGGCATGAGCGGGGGTTGGGGGGAACACAAGGGAGACACAGGGCATGAGCGGGGTGTGGTGGGTAACACCACAGAAACACGGGGCAAGAGCGGGGGGTGGAGGGAACAGGGCAGACATGGGGCATGAGCGGGGGTTGGGGGAACAGGTCAGACACGGGGCATGAGCAGGGGGTGGGGGGACACGGGGCATGAGCAGGGGGTGGGGAGGTACACGAGGGAGAGAGACACGGGCATGAGCCGGGGGTAGGGGGGTACACGAGGAAGACACGGGGCATGAGAGGGGGTTGGGGGAACAGGAGGGAGACACGGGGCATGAGCGGGGGTGGGAGGAACAGGGCATACATGGGGCATGAGCGAGGGGTGGAGGGTAACACAAGGGACACACGGGGCAAGAGCGGGGGATGGGGGGAGCATGAGGGAGATACGGGGCATGAGCAGGGGATGGGGGTACAGGAGGGAGACATGGGGCATGAGTGGGGGTGGGGGAACAGGGCAGACATGGGGCATGAGCGGGGGTGGGGGGAAAGAAGGGAGACAAGGGGCATGAGCGGGGGGTGGGGGGACAGGGGAGACACGGGGCATGAGCGGGGGTGGGGGGACAGGAGGGAGACATGGGGCACGAGCGGGGGTGGGGGAACAGGGCAGACATGGGGCATGAGCGGGGGGTGGTGGGGAAAGAAGGGAGACACGGGGCATGAGTGGGGGGTGGGTGGGACAGGGGAGACACGGGGCATGAGCGGGGGGTGGGAGGAAAGAAGGAAGACCCGGGGCATGAGCGCGGGGTGGGGGGGTGGAAAGAAGGGAGACACGGGGCATGAGCGGGGGTGGGGGAAAGAAGGGAGACACGGGGCATGAACGGGGGTGGGGGTGAACAGGGGAAACACGGGCCAAGAGCGGGGGGTGGGCGGAAAAGGAAGGAGACAGACACGGAGCATGAGCAGGGGGTGAGGGTGAACAGGGGAGACAAAGGCATGAGCGGGGGTGGGGGGGAACATGAGTGAGACACGTGGCATGAGCGGGGGTTTGGGGTAACGCGACAGAGACATGGGCATGAGCGGGGGGTGGGGGGAACAGGGCAGACACGGGGCATGAGTGGGGGGTCGGGGTGGTACACGAGGGAGACACGGGGCATGAGCGGGGAGTGGGGGGAACAGGAGGGAGACACGGAGCATGAACGGAGGTTGGGGGAACAGGAGGGAGACACAGGGCATGAGCGGGGGGTGGGGGGAACAGGGCAGACACAGGGCATCAGCGGGGGATGGGGGGTAATACGAGGGAGACACGGGGCATGAGCGGGGGTGGGGGGAACACAAGGGAGACATGAGGCATGAGCGGGGGGATGGGGGTACAGGAGGGAGACACGGGGCATGAGCGGGGGGTGGGTGAAACAGGGCAGACACGGGGCATCAGCAGGGGGTGGGGGGTAATACGAGGCAGACACGGGGCATGAGCGGGGGTGGGGAAAACACAAGGGAGACATGAGGCATGAGCGGGCGGATGGGGATACAGAAGGGATACACGGGGCATGAGCAGGGAGTGGGGGAGAAAGAAGGGAGACACAGGGCATGAGCGGGTGGAAAGAAGGGAGACACAGGGCATGAGCGGGGGGTGGGGTGAAAGAAGGGAGACACGAGGCATGAGCAAGGGGTGGGGGGAAAGAAGGGAGACACGGGGCATGACCGGGGGGTGGGGGGTTTAAAGAAGGGAGACATGGGGCATGAGCACAGGGTGGGGGTGAACAGGGGAGACATGAGCAGGGGGTGGGGGGTACAGGAGGGAGACACGGGGCATGAGCGGGTGGTGGGGGGTACAGGAGGGAGACACAGGGCATGAGCGGGGGCTGGGGGGAACAGGAAAGATACACATGGCATGAGCGGGGGTGGGGGGTAACAAGAGGGAGACATGTGGCATGAGCGGGGGTGGGGGGAACAGGGCAGACACGGGGCATGAGCAGGGGGTGGGGGGTAACACAAGGGAGACACGGGGCAAGAGCGGAGGGTGGGGGGAACACAATGGAGACACGGGGCATGAGCGGTGGGTGGGGGGTACAGGAGGGAGACACGGGGCATGAGCGGGGGGTGGGTGAAACAGGGCAGACACGGGGCATCAGCAGGGGGTGGGGGGTAATACGAGGCAGACACGGGGCATGAGTGGGGGTGGGGAAAACACAAGGGAGACATGAGGCATGAGCGGGCGGATGGGGATACAGAAGGGATACACGGGGCATGAGCAGGGAGTGGGGGAGAAAGAAGGGAGACACAGGGCATGAGCGGGTGGAAAGAAGGGAGACACAGGGCATGAGCGGGGGGTGGGGTGAAAGAAGGGAGACACGAGGCATGAGCAAGGGGTGGGGGGAAAGAAGGGAGACACGGGGCATGAGCGGGGGGTGGGGGGTTTAAAGAAGGGAGACATGGGGCATGAGCACAGGGTGGGGGTGAACAGGGGAGACATGAGCAGGGGGTGGGGGGTACAGGAGGGAGACACGGGGCATGAGCGGGTGGTGGGGGGTACAGGAGGGAGACACAGGGCATGAGCGGGAGCTGGGGGGAACAGGAAAGATACACATGGCATGAGCGGGGGTGGGGGGTAACAAGAGGGAGACATGTGGCATGAGCGGGGGTGGGGGAAACAGGGCAGACACGGGGCATGAGCAGGGGGTGGGGGGTAACACAAGGGAGACACGGGGCAAGAGCGGAGGGTGGGGGGAACACAATGGAGACACGGGGCATGAGCGGTGGGTGGGGGGTACAGGAGGGAGACACGGGGCATAAGTGGGGGTGGGGAGGAACAGGGCAGACACGGGGCATGAGCAGGGGTTGGGGGGGAAAGAAGGGAGACATGGGGCATGAGCGAGGGTGGGGGAAAAGGAGGGAGACAGACACAGAGCATGAGAGGGGGGTGGGGGTGAACAGGGGAGACACGGGGCATGAGCGGGGGTTGGGCGGAACACAAGGGAGACACAGGGCATGAGCGGGGTGTGGTGGGTAACACAACGGAAACACAGGGCAAGAGCGGGGGGTGGAGGGAACAGGGCAGACATGGGGCATGAGCGGGGGTTGGGGGAACAGGCAGACACGGGGCATGAGCAGGGGGTGGGGGGACATGGGGCATGAGCAGGGGGTGGGGAGGTACACGAGGGAGAGAGACACGGGCATGAGCGATGGTTGGGGGGGTACATGAGGGAGACACGGGGCATGAGAGGGGGTTGGGGGAACAGGAGGGAGACACGGGGCATGAGCAGGGGGTGGGGGGAACAGGGCATACACGGGGCATGAGCGAGGGGTGGGGGGAGCACGAGGGAGAAACGGGGCATGAGCAGGGGATGGGGGTACAGGAGGGAGACACAGGGCATGAGCGGGGGTGGGGGAACAGGGCAGACACGGGGCATGAGCGGGGGTGGGGGCGAAAGAAGGGAGACACAGGGCATGAGCGGGGGGTGGGGGGGACAGGGGAGACACGGGGCATGAGCGGGGGTGGGGGGACAGGAGGGAGACATGGGGCATGAGCGGGGGGTGGGGGGGAAAGAAGGGAGACACGGGCCATGAGCAGGGGGTGGGGGGGACAGGGGAGACACGGGGCATGAGCGGGGGTGGGAGGAAAGAAGGGAGACACGGGGCATGAGCGGGGGGTGAGAGGGTGGAAAGAAGGGAGACACGGGGCATGAGCGGGGGCTGGGGGGAAAGAAGGATGACGGGGCATGAACGGGGGTGGGGTTGAACAGGGGAAACACGGGCCAGGAGCGGGGGTGGGGGGAAAAGGAGGGAGACAGACACGGAGAATGAGCAGGGGGTGAGGGTGAACAGGGGAGACACAGGCATGAGCGGGGGTGGGGGGGAACATGAGTGAGACACGTGGCATGAGCGGGGGTTTGGGGTAACGCGACGGAGACATGGGCATGAGCGGGGGGATGGAGGGAACAGGGCAGAAACGGGGCATGAGTGAGGGTTCGGGGGGACACGGGGCATGAGCGGGGGTGGGGGGGACACAGGGCTTGAGCGGGGGTGGGGGGTACATGAGGGATAGAGACACGGGGCATGAGCGGGGGATGGGGTGGTACACGAGGGAGACACGGGGCATGAGCGGGGGATGGGGGGGAACAGGAGGGAGACACGGGGCATGAACGGAGGTTGGGGGAACAGGAGGGAGACACAGGGCATGAGTGGGGGGTACAGGAGGGAGACACGGGGCATGAGCAGGGGGTGGGGGGAACAGGGCAGACACGGGGCATCAGCAGGGGGTGGGGGGTAATACGAGGGAGACACGGGGCATGAGCGGGGGTGGGGGGAACACAAGGGAGACATGAGGCATGAGCGGGGGGATGGGGGTACAGGAGGGAGACACGGGGCATGAGCGGGGGGTGGGTGGAACAGGGCAGACATGGGGCATGAGCGGGGGGAAGAAGGGAGACGCAGGGCATGAGTGGGGAGTGGGGGAGCAGGGGAGACACGGGGCATGAGTGGGGGTGGAGGGGGGAAAGAAGGTAGACACGGGGCATGAGCGGAGGGTGGGGGAAGAAGGGAGACATGGGGCATGAGCGGGGGGTGGGGGGGAAAGAAGGGAGACACTGGGCATGAGCAGGGGGTGAGGAGGGAGAAGGGAGACACGGGGCATGAGTGGGGGGTGGGGGGAAAGAAGGGAGACACGGGGCATGAGCGGGGGTGGGGGGGAAGAAGGGAGACTGACACGGAGCATGAGCGGGGGGGTGGGGGTGAACAGGGGAGACATCGGGCATGAGGTTGGGGTGAACAGAGGAGACACGGGCCATGAGCGGGCGGTGGGGGTGAACAGGGGAGACACGGGCCATGAGTGGGGGGTGGGGGGAAAGAAGGGAGACACGGGGCATGAGCGGGGGTGGGGGGGAAGAAGGGAGACTGACACGGAGCATGAGCGGGGGGTGGGGGTGAACAGGGGAGACATCGGGCATGAGGTTGGGGTGAACAGAGGAGACACGGGCCATGAGCGGGCGGTGGGGGTGAACAGGGGAGACACGGGCCATGAGTGGGGTTGGGGGGAAAAGGAGGGGAACAGACACAGAGCATGAGTGGGGGGTGGAGGTGAACATGGGAGACACGGGCCATGAGCGGGGGGAACATGAGGAAGACACGGGGCATAAGTGGGGTTGGGGGAACAGGAGGAAGACACGGGGCCTGAGCTAACTGTGCAGGCAGTAGATCCCGCTCCTGGGCCCTCCGCAGGCCACCGTGTGCCGATGGTGTGAGCGGGGGGTGGAGGAACAAAAGAGAGACACGGGGCATGAGGGGGGACAGGAGGAAGACACAGGGCATGAGCGGGGGGTGGGGGAACGAGAGGAAGACATGGGCAGGAGCGGGGATTGGGGGGAACGGGTGGAAGACACAGGCATGAGCGGGGTGGGGCAACGGGAGGAAGACACAGGGCCTGAGCTTACTATGTAGGTGGCAGATCCCGCTCCTGAAACGATCAACAAAGATGGCGGGCATCTCTGAAAATAAGACGCACTGCACGCTTTACTGCAAATTAACAAGGGGGGTCCTGGGAGTCCCTCTGCCAGACATTAGTCCTGGTTGCAAGAGACTTACCCACAGTCTTTAGCTCACTATCTTTCACAAAGAAGAAATATCCTAAACATATCAGTCTTTGTCCTGCCCTGGGGCAGTTCTGCAGCCAATGAGAGGGCACGTCAGATGTCCGCGGACATCACGCAAGCCGCTTGCCCAATCCCTGTCCTGTCCGCGGAGCGAACAGGGAAGTGTGTCCGCGAAGCGGACACAGATATCACTAATTTTTTCTGACCTACTTTTTGGTCATTTTTGAAAAAAATACTGGACGGATTTTCACCAAATTTGCAAAAGCATGCTTTCGGGATCAAGCCGCTGCTCCTGGTCCAGATTTGGTGGAAATCCATCCAGCGGTGTGAGCTGTAGGCGTGAGCAAAGTTTTTTTTCCCATTCAGTCTATGGGAAAAAAAAAAATGTGGGACACCCTAAAACTTTGCCCCCCCGGACCAAACCTCAGCAAACTTTGCAAAACAATTCAGAGTGGGCCATATGCTTTTTTTTGCAAAGTTTGGTGTGGATTCGTCCAGGGGGAGCGAAGTTATATGCCGCCCAAAAAGTGCTCTTCCTATGGAAACAGCAACTGAACCATAACTACATGGCCACTAGTGGCTGTGTAGTTATGCTTAAGTTGCTAATCCCATAGGAAGAGCACTTTTTGGGTGGCTTATAACTTCACTCTCCCTGGACGAATCCTTACCAACATTTTTTTGTAAAGTTTGGTGAGGTTTGGTACAGGGGGGGCAAAGTTATAGGGGGGTCCCAGAATTTATTTTTTTCCCATAGACTGAATGGGGAAAAAACATTGCTCACGTCTGCAGCCCCAAACCGCTGGATGGATTTTCACCAAATTTGCGTCAGGAGTGGGGGCTTGGTCCCAAAAGCGTGCTTTTTAAATTTGGTGAAAATCAGTCCAGTAGATTTTTTTTAAAAAGACCAAAAATTAGGTCACAAAAAATTTGTGATATCTCTGTTCGCTCTGCGGACTCATTTCCCTGTTCACTCCGCGGACAGGACACTGATTGGCCAATCGGCTTGCATCAGGTCCGCAGACATGCGACGTGTTCGTTGATTGACTGGAATGAAGCGTAAGGTGTGTCGTATTGTCTCGATGCGCCCGCCATCTTGGATCCGTGGACAGCGCAGCGACGAACTGGGGAGAAATACAACTTTGGCAAGTGTGTTGGTGTGTAAGAGTGCTTAGGGAGGGTGGGGGAGTTAGAGATGGGTCATATGCTTTATTTGTTTAGGTGGTAGGCACCCCTGATGTGTTCGTCATGTCCGCGGTCAATGCGGACATAAAAAATGTAATGCAGTAGCCCATATAGCCAGTTAAAGTTTTTGATTCTATGGGTGTGATCTATGGGTGTGATAACCTGCGGTGGTTGTGGCCAGGGCCTAGAGTCTTGGGTGCATGGCCGTAGGCACCCAAGACTCTAGGCCGTGGCCACAACCACCGCAGCATATCACACCCATAGAATCCAATATCTATCAAATATTTGCAAATCCACAGTTTGTGTACTGTTTGATTTGTATAGTTTGTATGTGAAGTTTTGGCTATGTCATGCCATTAAGATTGCAGAGTTTGGTGACAAGCACTGCAGTATAACATATCCATGGAAGTAAACATTTTGTATTGTGGTGTATAGTTAGGTGTTTGCTTCAATGGTTGTGTTATGGAGCAGTATTTCTGAGTTGTATTTATTATAATATACTTACTGTTTGATTTTTTGTGATTGGATATATTTTTTTCATGATGTGGGTAACTGGAGCAGATGTATTCTTTTTCAATTCCTGTGATAAAAGAAAAGATCGTGTTAGTGTAGGTAGTTTATAAAGACTTATTACATTGAATAGACATTTATGCTTTATTTCGACCCTCATATTTAGTAGTTTACAAACCAGTGTACTGTGCAATTTGCTCAGTTTCTGTGTTTGTTGCTTAAATCATTTGGTCAGTGGGAAAAAAACATGTTGGATTAAAAAAAACCTTTTTTTATTATGGTACAGTACATTTCTTTCTTTGTTTTCAGTGTTTACTTGTTGTTTCTGGCTAATGTTCTATCTGTTGGCTTGTTGCCGATTGTTAGATACCTGTTGTCGAATTGTCACTGGTTATAGTGTTTTATTTATATTCTCAAATTGCTAATCTATCTGTTGGGTTTTTACAGATTCTTGGGGCAGTTGGATACATGTTGACGTATTCTAACTGTTTATTTCTTTTTATAATTTAGTGGTATTGATTTATCTGTTTGGTTGTTGCAGAATTTTGAGGCACTTAGATACCTGTTGGCGTATTGTAGCTGTTTATAGTTTTCTAATTGAAGTTTTATTAATGTTTATGCACAGATTCGTTATTAGTGGTATTGATTTATTTGTTTGGTTGTTGCAAAATCTTGTGGCAGTTAGATACCTGTTGGCATATTCTAATTGTTTATTTCTTGTTATATTTTAGTGGTATTGATTTATCTGTTTGGTTGTTGCAAAATCTTGGGGCAGTTAGATACCTGTTGGCGTGTTGTAACAGTTTATTTCTTCTTATAATTTAGTGGTATTGATTTATCTGTTTGGTTGTTGCAGAATCTTGGGGCAGTTAGAACCTGTTGGTGTATTCTAACTGTTTATAGTTTTCGAATTGAAGTTTTATTAAAGTTTATGCACAGATTAGTTCTAAAATTTTGGTTTTAAGAATATTAAATAAGCGTTTATAAGATTTGCTGGTAATCTTTGCTTTAGAGTAATGGTATTATCATTACATTCGAACCATCCACAATTCTTTTTTTATGTATGCAGTGTAGTGACCTGCATTGGTTGTAGCTCCTGCATGGTAGGTTATACCTATTGTTTTGGAGGTTTTCTTACCAAGTGATACTTGACCATGTGTGAATCCAGTCAGCTTGCAGTTGGTTTTGGTACCATCTGCATTGTAACGTAAAAGCATTAGTATTACATATTTACTATGTGTTTGTATTTGTAAGGTGGAGTGATTATCTGAATTGTAGGTAGTACATAATCTGCCATGGTTTGCATTTTGTACAAGTTGCTGAAATGGAACAGATTCACAGTTAGGTATGGATACATACACAAAACATTCATTAGGGATTTGTTCCTGTGCTATATTGTGCATGTATGTGCTACAGAGAGCATGTATGTTTCCACATGTATGAAATCTGGAAATAGGTATGTTTTTGTTTTCCAGTACTTGTAGTAAGTACATTAGAAATTCTTGTGGATCTTCTTGTGAGTTTATAGTGAATTTCACCATTCCAGCACAGTAGTCTATTTCTTGTCTTATTCCATGAACACTATGGGCGTATTTCCTGGAATCTGTGCACCGAAAAATGGGGATTTGTGCGCCATTCTGCCCGCATTTCTATGAAGGACTAACATTTGCAAACACAATTGGTCTGTATTGTGTAAGCAAATGTTGTCAACAATTGGTGGCAATTGAAATAGAATATCTATTGCTACATTTTCGTAGCAATTTACACCAGTTATATTTGAAAATTTGAATGGACCATATAGTTCTGTGTCCAAGTCATTTCTTCGGAGTGTGTGTTGCTTCTTTGAAGAAGTACCTGAGTTACTTTGAGTAGTACATTCTTTTTTGGTTGTAGTAATTGATGAAGTATTAGCTTCTTTTGTTCTCTTTGAAGGATTTGCAGTGAGATCATGGTGCATTTCTGTTTGAAGTAGTTTTCTTTTACAACGTTTTGCTTTTTGTGGAACAGGATAGGTTTTTAGATGGGGGTGTATAGTGAACGTAGTCTATTGTATTCTAAAATGCAAGGAATATCAGCGTTTACTTTACTTGCATCAAAGTTGATTAGAAATAGACTGTCAAGTGTACGTAAGCATGATAGTGCTACTTAGCTCATACCTTCTTTAAAGACTGTGTTCCCAATATCTATCAATACTTTATATAGGTTAAGACCTTGTGATATGTGAATGGTGACTGCATATGCTAGAGTTAGAGAAAATTGTTCTCTGCATAAATACATGTCTTTGAAAAGAAGGAATCGAGCTGTTGAGCGTCCTATCCTTTTTACTTCTGATAGTTTGTCAAAGAGAATATTGACAAACTGAATGTTGTTGTCATGTTTGAAAGCCAAAAACTGTACTAAGTGCTCCATTAACTAGTCCTTGCTCCATGTCAAGGTTACGTTTAAGCATTACTCTACAGTTTAAAGATCATTTTTGTATTTTCTCCAAACCAGCTGTGTTGGAGATAGAGTTTTCTAAGGTATTTAGTCGTGTTGTGGCTTGTTGACACATGGGTAGTGTCATACCATGTATGTTCAGTTTGTCTGTGGAGCAAATTTCAATTATTGGTTGCATTTCTTTTTTCAACATTGTTTCATTGAATTTGGAACAGCTTGCAAGAGTTGGCATCAAGGACATACAATTTACATTTTTGTGTGCTAATTGTTCCATGACATCAGTAGCACAAGAGTTATGGCCATAAAGTGCATGGATGTGCCGGTTTTTTAATATTGCTTGTGCTTCTTGAGATAGTACACCAACTCTAATACTTTTTAAAATGTTGGCGTAGGTGAGGTCTGCAGACTGGCACATGTTTTCTGTTAATTCTCTGTATTGGAAATGTTACCAAAGGTTAACTTTTCCAATGCTGCCAACAGTTTTACGGCAGAGTTTGTGTCCTAAGTTTTTAAAAATAGCTTCACCTTTCACTGGTGTCAATTGAAGAAGATCTCCGAAAACAATAATCAGTAGTAATCAGTGTAAAGTGACACCACCTATGTTGTAGGCAGCTAAACCTGTGGGGGCAGTTACAACAGCTGATAGTTTGTTGTTTGCCAATTGTTGAAGGAATTTGCTGATGATTTTGATTAAGAATGTTTTGCCTGAACCAGCTTCGCCACTGATGTATAGTAGTATAGGTTTGTAATTTTGGCAGGTACATTCTTTCTTTTCATGTTGTACACCATGTGCAATTTCTTTTGTTACTTCTTGAAAAATGGTACGCTGCTCTTTGTTCAGTTTTGATTGTAGTGCAGTTAAGTCTTCTGTATCTTCTTCATAGTGACACATGGTGTTTTCTACTTCTGTCATAGCTAATTCTGCCCCAGTGGCTGACCCAGTGGTTCTTGGCTTCCTGTTATAGAAGGTTGACTACTGTCGGGAGTGTCCTTATCTAGTTGGGCCTGGAGTTCTTCTTTGTGTTGCTGCTCATTGTGCAACATTGGGGGTCATTACGACTTGGGCAGTAAGGGATACCGGGCACTGGTAAGGAGATCGGTGCTGGTAATCCCTTACCAACCTATTCCAATGTCCCTTGGCGGGGACCGAAAGGAATGTGTGGTCTGACCACACGTGCCTTACGGGTCCAGCTAAGGGACCAGGGCACTAATAACGGGTTTGCAAGTTGCAAGCCCGTTATTAGCGCCCTCCCCATTCCCATTGAGCCCTATGGGACTCAAATGGGAATGGGGAATGGTTTGTTCAATGGGGACTTACCGGTCCCGCCAGGGTCGGACTGCACTGGTAAGTCCCCATTGAACAAGACCAGTGCCGGTCCTCGTATTGGAGGCATCCATGGCGCAAATAGTGCCATGGCTACCTCCAATCTCGGAATGAGGCCCATTGTTTTGTACTGTATAAAGTTTACATTGCTTATAGTGCTCTCATTTGCTTTGAAAGTATCTTCATAAGAGTCATAGATATCTAGTATCTCTTCTTCTTTTCTCCATGGTTTAAAAAGTTGTAGCAGGGACATATAATATAGTTCTTTATGTTGAGGTTTTTTTAATGACAATTTGATTTGATTAATTAAGCTTTGTTTGGTAAGTTTCAGTAAGCTGCCTTCATAATTTGTCACTCTGTATCTACCTTTATTTTCATCGGATTTTATATTATTTTGGTATGTGAAGTTTTGGGCTATGTGGTATAGACACATGGTTTCCAAAGTCGTACCCATGTTTGAGTAGTATGTGTCTAGTAAATTGTTTATCAAAATGTCTTGGTTGTTGGGATCATGTTCGGCTATTGTTTCTATGTCATCATATGATTTGAGAACTCTTTTCCTAGATTTAGCAGGACCAAGACTTAGCCATACTATATTTTCAGATTTTCCATACAAAGCAGTACCGGTTAAACGATCTGCAGCTTCATAGCAGCCACATTCTCTATGTGAGAGCATTTTTATGCCTAGCTGTACAATTTCTGAGACAGTGTTTTGTCCGATGATAGGTCACTCCAGAGGTCTTGAAGCTCTGTTTTTTCTGCTTTGGTTAATTAGGCTGTAACATATTGTGCAACTGCAGTGGAATTGTCTGCAATGTACTGCACATCTATTTTTGTCACACTCAGCCCTTTTTCTCACCTGTTTTTCTCTGGGTTGAGATTTCTTGGGAGATCTTTCCTTCTTCCTGGTTGTTCTAGACTTGTACAGGTAAGGGCGTGTATCCTGTGGGTCTGGGTCCAGTGTGAGGTTCATTGTCTGCCTCAGGAAGCAGAATAGCATTCAGGATCGAGGAAGAAAGCACTGCAGCGGAATCCAGTAATGAATAGGAATGTAACTCAGAGTTCGGAGCAAGCGGGGAATCCACTAGCACAGGATCACAGGCGCGGTCCAGGATGGAAGGAGAAGAGAGCCAAGAATTGTGAGAGCAGTTCAAATGGGGCAGCCTGGAAGGGAAGGATAGAAGAAACTGGAGAGGGCACTGACGAAATGGGAGCAGTAATGATAGCAATCGCTAGCAACACGAAACAGTAGCGTTGAGACGCGCAGAGCAGCGGGGGCGTGCCTATTTTCTAGAAGGCAGCGCGTCCGGCATAAACGCTAGAGAGCGGCGTTCCTGTGCAGGTGGCCATGTTGGAAGGATTACTGACCCAATGTTGCCGTGCATTATGGACCATGTAGTCCATAGGGGGCGAAAGTGGTGATTCATGACAATGGGGGTCATTCCGAGGTTGGAGGTAAGGGATTACCGGCGCCTGTAAGGGCACCGATGGCGGTAATCCCTTACCTCCGTATTCCGAGTTCCCTTTGCAGGTCCCTCTTTACCTCCTGCTTTTAGCAGGAGTAAATTACGGGTCCCGCAAAGTGACCTTGGAGTAAATTACGGCACTGTAATTTACGGTGCCGTAATTACCTCCTTCCCCATTCCCATTGAGCCCTATGGGGGCAGAAATGGGGATGGGGAAGGGCTATGGTGAATGGGGAATTACCGGTCCATCCAACCTTGGAATGGACCGGTAATTACTCCATTCACCATGCCGGTATTCCATGGAGTAAATAGCTCCATGGTTTCTATATATTTTGCTTCTTCTGTTCTTTTATGTATTATGTGTTCTTAGGTGATTTACCTTTAAAACTATGTCTAACTGAAGACATGAAGTTGTTCACTTCACCTGTTTCTGTAACTGGTCCAGGCAAACCAAAGTGGCATTTGGTGTAGTATTTCCCTGTGTTTTTGTATTTGCAATGACAATATTTCCCACATTTGTGTCTTTGAAATTGTACAATTTGTGCATGAAGATCACTATTTGTTGCTTCTGATGGAATTTCACAAGTGACATATTTTTCGATAAACTGTAAAACAGTGGCATCACTGTCTTGACCAAATTTAGGAGCATCTTTAATCCATAAAAGCATTAGGATATGTGGTGCTCCTCTTGCTTTGTATTCTTTTCTCCAAAAGAAGTGTTGAACTTCTCCGAGGGGAGGAACAGTTTTATTACAAATAAAGTGTAGCATAGCAATGAAGCGATGATGGAAATATCTTGAAACATTAACAGGATCTAGAGAGCAAAGTTCTCCAGGTGTTAGTATATCTATGTTTGTTTTGTTTTTGTTTGATATGCGTAAGAAATCATGTAAATATTCCCATGCATATTCTGCACAACGTAATGTAACAAACCAAGTGGGTGGGCCAAGGTTTCTTATCATACAACGTACATCTCTGTGACGTCGGAACCTGTACTCTTTAGTACCACGCATGTTTGCTAACAGATTTGTAATGCTTGATTGTAAAACCTCATATTTTTCTGGTACTTTTTGTAGCAATTGCGTAGCTGACATATTTTGAAAGTGGGTACCTGATTTCAATGTGTGTGCCACTCCGTAACATAGAGTTGCTAGTTCACTTTCAAGGAGTAGGTGGAATATGTATTCCACATTTTGTCTAAATCTGGGATCTTCAGAATACATTAGTAATGAACAGTATTCTGATGCTGTTATCTGAAGGGGTCTATCATCGTACCTTCCTCCTTTCCCAGTAGGAAAGAGTAGAGGAAAGGCATTTGCTTCTATACTTTTTTTCCATATGCTGATTGGGGATCCTTTGGTTTGTCGCATTTGTTACGTTTCTAGTGCATCATCTATGGTGTCATTAGAGTGTAATGGATGAATTGTATAATGGTCTAAAATATTGGATACCGTAGCAGGATCTAGAAGTTCAAATTGACCAGGTTCTGGTGACTCTTGAATTATTTCAGTGGTTTCCCTCAATTTTTCTTCAATATTCATTTCATTGTAGTATTCATTATTGTCTTTTAGATATTGCAAGGCTTGACTAACTTTATGTAAGTCTACGAGTTGTTGCCAATTGTTTTTGTCTTTTGTAGGTACACCATTTACTAAGACAATTAAAGATTGCTCTATTGGACGTTGCACTCCCAGAGTGTGCACATTTTCTTTCAGATCTAATGGTAAATAAACTACTTTGCCACAAATGCCTTTCACTAATTCAAAGGGAGGTAATTTTGCTGTTTTTGGTTGAAGGCGTATTATTGCTTGAAATGGGTGTACTGTTTGAATTATGATGCTCTAATATAAATTCAGTTGTTGCAGGGGTTTTGGCAGTGGGAATAATTCCAAGTTATTTGTGATAGCATGTGAAGGAGTTGTTTATTGTCAAGTTTTGTAGTGCAGTAACTGCAAAGTATTAAGGGGTCAGTTATTTCGTATTTGTTTTCTGATATAAGGTAGAGATCTAATTCAAACCATTTGGAATCTTCATCGTCTTCTATTTTGTATATTACGTCTACAGTTTTTGTGTTTCTTTCATAAAACGTTCCGCGGCAAAACACACACACACACATGGTTTGGTACTTCAGCGGATGCACGTTTTTATTTTAGTATTTCTTTATTGTATGTGTGTAGTAGAAGGTTGCCATCTGTACAAGTGTTGCTAGTCTGTTGTAAAGCTATTGCATTTTGTAAATTGCTTTCACTTCCAAAATATTTTCTCTGGATATGCTCTATTTCTTTGAGTAGGTCTTTAGCTGTACCATGTAGAAGATTGTTATTTAAATTGGCTAGTGCTAAAGCAGGACTTTTAGCATAGTAGAGTTTATAGACTAGATTTCTTATAGTTTAATGATTTGTTGATATCATTTTTATATGATGGAAGGTGCTTTTTCGAATAGGCCCTGAAATGCAGGCTAATGAATGTCCTTGTAGTCTTGTGTATTCGCGCACTGGACAGGTATCCATATTTTTTAGTAGTTTCATTTTGATTTTGTCTTTGCCCTTCACATACTGATTGAGGAACTGGTGTAAAGATTTGAATGATTTTTTGGCAATGCTACACATTGACGTGCATGGCCATTTGTATATTGGACGTTCTGGTTCAGTCGAATGGAGAGGTGATACTGAGTGTTCTGGGGATATTTTTGTAAGCAGTATTTCTAGTTGCATTATGGTATTATTAAGTATTTCATACCCTCATCCACTGCTATGTATGGCAATTGTGTTTGTTTGCTTTTGTTTGTATGCTTCTTCATTGAAATATGGTTTTGTGCTCGTGGTGTGACTCCATTCATCTTCACAATTATTTAAGAAGTTATTTTTGTTGACATTCCGTTTATTGAGAAGTTTTTTTGTAATTTAGTAGTTAGTTTGCTAGTGGTTTCATTCTGTTTAAATAACTTCCTTTTGAGAAGGATTGCACTGTCTATCAAAGCTTGTAAGATTAATTTTCTACAGTAGGTTTTAAGGGTTGTGCATGATTTGTCTCCTGTTTTTATAAGATTCTGAAGGACTCTGTGGCGGAACATTTTTGCTAAAATACTTTTTTTGGTATGGCTGCTTGTCACTACATCAAGAGTTATAGGATCAGTGTTAGCAGTAGTGGTAGCTGAATTCTTGTTAATCACTTTCTGTTTCATTTTACATTTTGATAGAGGAGACAAGGTTTCTGTACTGGAAGCTTGTTTTGTTTAGCTTAATGACTGTATTAGCTGTTTTGTTTGCACTTTTTGTGCAAATTCTGCTAGAGATGGATGCTTATTTTGGACACTTTTATTTTCATTTGCTCTACCTCTGCTTTGCTTTCTACGCACTTGCTTTTTGGTAGGCATTGTTTGGGGTCTGTTAAAAAAAATGAAGGTGTGGGTTGGGCTGTTCTGCAATGTATGTGTGCTGTGTGCATGAATGTCTGAGTATGATGGTAAGGATGTGTATGGTGGTGTGTGGTTGGGAAGGCTAATCTTGTATCTGTGTGTTACTATACTGGGGTTCAGATGACAGTGGAAAGTAAGCTAGTGGTGAGGAGAAGCACTAATACTAAATCTAATGGTATAGAATTAATGTTAATTTAGACGTTGATTTTTATGTTTTTGTAGCAGTATTCTTGTTTGATATCTGAACATAGTGTGTGCATGCAGTTTCCTTTGACTAGTGAAGCCTTTATATTTTACTTACAATATGTTAGTTCAACATGCTTTGTAAATGAGTTGAGTACTAAGTCTATGAAACTCACTTAGTTGTTATTGAATGTTAGGAGAAAGAAGAAATAATGATATACTTATTTTGCAATTTTTATAAGGTAAATGCAGAAACTGTACAGAAAAGCATGGAATGTATGCATTTGTGAAAGTGTGGGTAATAAAGCAGAATGATGTGATTTACAGGCAGTGGTGTTATTTCAGCTGGGAGCTTTTCAATGATAGTGTCTATCTGTGTGAGTGTATGAAGATGCATGACCTTATACTGGCTTTGTGTAATTTTATAATACACTACTAAGTGTTTTTCTACATTTATACTGTTATTTCTCCCATCTTCTAATATTATAATTGTTTAGATTGCTGTGTGTGGAAAAGAAAAATTAGATAGCAGACAGGTTTGGAAGTGACAGTTGATTATAGCGGATGGGAAAAATGACAGTAACTTCTTTTTATAGGTTATACAGGTTAAGTGGCAGTTACTCTGTTTATATGCATTCATAAGAGTTGTACATGTACTGTGCAGAAAATATGCATACCTGTAGTTTGTATTCATGCATGTGGATATGCATGCAGCTGTAAGTAGAAATCTTGGAGACTTGCACAGTAGTTATTGTAGTAGGTGCTTTCCAATGAAATGAGACTTGTCCTCGGAGTGATCAACAGTACATTTGAAGTGCTGAACTCTGATGATGGAGTTAGATGTAGAGGTCTTGGATGTGATTGGTGGATGGTTGTGTGACTGCTTAGCTGTATCCAACGAGGGAATGGCACAGAGAATGAAGTGGAAAGGGTAGAAGGGCTGTCTAAGAGTTATGCGGTCCGCAGACACCGTGACTGTCAGCGGACAGGGCGTGCCACATCCGGGGTTTTCCAGCAAATCCAGCATGGAAAGGGGACTGTAGGGATCAGCCAATAAGATGTTGAGGTTGTGGTTTTGTGTTGAAAGAGACTGTGTTTAGTGAAGATGGCAGAGGTGGGGAAAGTCAGGGTGTTGGTGCTTGGAGATATGTTTGTGCATGGTTTACAGCAGTATGATCAATGCAGGCATGTGGCAAACAATTTTGATGTTAAAGGAGTGGAGGCAGTGTGGAGCACTGTGCCTGATTGCAATGTGCAGGGAATTGTACACGTTTGTATATATATGGGTAGGATGAACAGTCCCCATGTGGTAGTTTGGCACTTTGGTGCTTTCCATTTGGGCTATGTCAGTGCCCCTACTTTGTTGGCACCTTTGGAACACTTGGTTCAAGCAGTAATGAACATCCTTCCAAATGCAAAAGTAATTTCTTCTGGATTAGTACCTAGCGCAATATGGGGCAATAGTTCTGTTTTTTGTCCTCATCAAAACATTGCTAGGTGTGCAATCAACCAAGGCATGTGTGCTTTCATGCTTAGAGCTGGTATGTTCTTCTGTAATAATGAGAATATTGATTCCAGTAATGCTGTTTATTTTAAAGAAGATGACTTTTACTTATCTTTTATGGGAAATGCCATTCTGTTTTGGAATGTAAGGGTTGCTTTGGAGAAGGTTATGTGAAGATTTTATGATTAAAGTAAGAAAAAAAACAAAAAAAATACAAAATAACAGGTGTCTGTCAAGCATCTGCAAATAAAACTAAAAAAAACGGCTCTTTTTAAGAGCCAACCTCAAAGGGGTAATGGGGCACACTATTTAAATTTACATTCACTACGCTCAGATTTTCGATATGTCTGCGGACAGCACGTATTACATACAGGGATTTTGGGGTGGAGATTTTGGGGTGGAGAGGCATGCAAATCAGAATGAGCAGAGCAAGGGATTGGTCAGTAAAGTTTACTGGGTGGGTTGTGTAAGGAGAGAGTTTGTCAAAAAGTCTTTTTCCTGAGAGAAGAACAGATAGCTATGGCTGGGTGTTTCAGAAAACAGATTATCTGGATTTTGGGAGACTCATGGATTCATTGGTTGGACGTGCATGCAGAACGCTGTGGAGTAGCTGCAGATCTTGGATTCCCACATGTGGAAGTGCACTGGCATGGAGTGAGTGGAATGAAGTGGCTGGACTTGGTACCTCCCGGTGCTACTTTGGAGACACAGCATCATCCATACATAATTATAATTCATTGTGGAGGGAACAGTTTAGGACATGTGTCTGGAATTTCTTTACAATTTGCAATGAAAGAAGGACTTGGGACGGTCATGGACATGTTTCCAAATTCCCAAGTAATTTTATCTCGTATGACGCAGAGACATTCTTCTTCATTTGGTCCACAAACGGAGAAAGCGAGGCAAAATGTCAATAAGGCTGTGCTTTTCTAAGAGATGTTGGAATTTCTTCTTTTCAGAATGAAAATATGTTTCGTAGCACATTTGGTTTGTTTGTTTGTTTGTTTTACTCATTTATAATGTGCACCAGACCCGAGGGTAAGAGAGCGCAGCAGTACAGGATATGCAAAGCTTACAAAGGTTACAAAGGTTACAGGTTACAATTTACAAGGTGTTAATAATATAAACAGGCCGTAGTAGTAATACAGTAAATTATATACAGGGTATTATTTAGTAATTGATGGTATTGTAGCATCGGAATCGTAGTATGGGCAATAAGAAATAGAATACTTTACAGTATACAGGCTGTATCTGTAATAAAGGCAAGTGGGTGGCAGGGGGTACTGGCTAGCTGATCGATTGCTTCAAATGGTTAATGTAGTTGGATCTAAATATAAGGTAGGATTTCTCAGCACGAATAGTGTGAGGCAGTGAATTCTATACTTGGGCCGCCCGGACGGGGAAGCTGGCGCCTCCGGCCTTGGACAATTTGAATCTAGGAATGATAAGTGTATTGGCATTGGAGATTCTTGAGGGTCTGGTGGATCTTCTTTCTACAAATCTATCAGAGAGATAGGGAGGAGCCGCTTTGTTCAGCGCTTTGTGTGTAAGGGAGGCAACTTTCAGTAAGATTTTGTCTTGGGTCAACAGCCGGTTGTTATTCCGTCTTATCTTAGAAATGTGTGATCGTTTAGCAATACCAAGAGCTGCCCTCAAGGCAATATTTTGTAGAATGTGTATTCTATGTGGGATGTATTTGTTGGTCCAAATATATAGGGAACTACAATAGTCAAGTCTAGATATGATGAGAGCTCTAGCTAGAATCATACAGTTATCGTCCGAGATAATGTGTTTACCAGCTCTGATAAGCTTACATGTGTAAGCTGTGGTTGAGGCCAGAGAGTTCACCTGTTTGTTGAAGGAGAGGGTGGCATCTAGATAGAAGCCTAGAATCTTCACTTCCTTGGCTACCTTAATAGTATTTCCATCGATCTCGAAGGCAAGGTAGTCCTGGCCTCGTTTTTTGAGATTGGAATGTGTGCCCAGAATGATTCATTCTGTTTTGTCCTCATTCAGGCATAGACCGTGAGTTGCCTTCCATGCCTGGATGATGAGATACACCCTATTTACTAAGGCCAAATCCTCATTGTAATCCCCAGAAAGTGGGAGGAGGATCTGGGTATCATCTGCATAGTTAGTGTAGGTGATACCAAGAAGGTCCAGATCATCAAAGAGGGACTTAGTAAATATGTTGTATAGTGTCGGAGACACAGATGAGCCTTGGGGAACGCCGCACAAGATGGGGATCAGGTCTGCTGCATCTGAAGGGGAGAACGCCCTCATGGTCTTTTCACTAAGGAAAGATTCAATCCATATTATGGCTTCTGTGGAGAAGTGTGCAGCAGTGTTTAGGTGGTTGCAAAGGTCTTTGTGATCTACAAGGTTGAATACGGCCGAGAGATCCAAAAGTAAGAGGAGTGCTGTTTGACCTTTGTCTCTTAGCTCATCAATTTGGGCCTTCAAATCGATGAGAGCGGTCTCGGTCCCATGTTGTGGGTGGAAGCCAGACTGCCTTGTTCCTAGGAGCTTATGGTGTTCTAGAAATGTTTGGTTTTGAGTATATGCTATCTTGTCCACGATTTTTAACAGGAAGGGGACTTTCGTAATGGCGGGTGGTAGTTAGCAGGGATAAGGGGGTCAAGGAATTGTTTTTTTTAGTAGCGGCAGTACCCATGATTGTTTCAGGTTGGATGGCACAATGCCAGAGGTGAATTAGGCATTTACAAGCTTAGATAGGAAGGGAGAGAGTTCTTTATCTGCATCTTTTATAAGTTGTGCAGGGCAATTGGAAGGCTTAAGAGAGAGGATGACTTTCTCCACCTCCATGATAGATATTTTAGTGGTTCTGAATTGGATAGTTGTGTTTTGTTCCAACGGGGGTGGGTTGGTGTTAGGTATTTGCGGTTGATTAAGAGTTGCTTTCTTAGCCGCAATTTTCTTCTGAAGCAGTGTAACTTTGCAAGTCAGTGCTTGTTGTATCTCTGTGCACCAAACTTTGTCTTTTGTGCATATATCTGGGATGGGAGTAGGCGACTCTAGTTCCTTTAAGATTGAAAATAGCTCCCTCATACTTGAGTTGGCCGTGGATATACGCTTATTATATGAGTAGCGTTTGGCAAGGATAATTTCCTTCTTGTATTGTGAGGACATTTCTAAGAGTTTGTTTTTATGGTCTTCTGAAGGGGTAATTCTCCCAGAGGATTTGCAACTTCTGTTAAGTTGACAGAGATCTTTCCATTCAGGGGTGAACCATTTATTAAGGGGAACTTTGGATTTGCTTGGTCTAAGTTTTAGAGGGGCTATGTTGTCAAGTGTGGTTCGTATGATTTTGTTGTACTCTTCAACGAGTATCTCTGGGTCTAGATGTTTATCTAGTTGGTTTAGGGTGGGTAGAATAGCAGGGATCATTTTGTCTTTAGTGATACTCTTTTTGTTCCTATTGGGGCATTAGGGGGCCATATTGGCTGCAGGAGGGAGTAGCCTAGTGGTGGATAAATCATAGGTTACCAAATAGTGGTCCGTCCATAATTGTGGGGAGATGGAGGTAATGGAGGCAGAGCAGTTGTAGTCTGCTAACCAATCATGGGTTCTTCCTCTGTTACGGGTGGGTTCCATGATTTTTTGGGTTAGTCCCAATTCAGTGAGGGTATTAACCACATTTGAGGCATGTTTTTCTAATGGGTAATTATAACATACATTTTTCGCAGAGATGGAGTCCATCTTACTTATGCTGGCAATCAGATTTTTCTGAGAAATGTACAAAATGCATTGCAACCTTTTTTGGAATTACAGCCATCTATTTTTCAGTAGGTGTTGACCATTTCAAGTTTTTCAAACACAAAAAACACCACCAAAAGGCTCTTTTCAGAGCCACCACTTCCTCCCATAGAAAAGTGCAATGGTTTTGCTAGGGCAGCACTCCCAAAAATAAATGTCTGCAGACGTCTAAATAATGCACAGGGCCCTGCTACATTTATTTTCCACTTCTATTTATAAACTGTGAAAGGCGGCTCTGAAAAGAGCCTTTTTCTTTTGGGATTTTTATTGTTTTATATTTTTTTGGGTGTTTTACACATGACACACTAGGCGAGGAGGGGAAAGTAGGGTAAGGAAGGGACACCAACCACAGGGATATGAAAGGGCAGGTGGAGAGAGGAAGATGTAGGGTGGGTCTTATTTAGGTAGGTAGCAGACCTTCTGGTGCTCTTAACCACAGCCTCGAAAGCACTTCGAAGATTCTCCCCCCTACAGAGTACTGCGTCACAGTACATTCACAATATTGTGACCCTCAAAAGTTAAGGGTCAACAGCATCGTGAATGACCTGTGAGGCAGCTGGAGGGATGCGCTGTCCCACATGAGTGTCTCTTGTGGTGACAGCAGCGGAAACGGAGGATGTGGTAGAGGAACTCAACCTACTACGTTGATCACAAGGTACACCCACACGAATGGCCCTACCGTGGAACGACCTTAGGTGTTGCTTCATGGATGTCGTGCCAAAGCTGTACGAACCAGGCCTCCCACGACTCAACACCATTTTGCACTGGTTGCAGGTGACCTTGTTCGCACATGCTTTTGGTATGTCACCATGAATGGCAAATAACCGCTACACCCAAGACTCACGGTGAGTGCTGGTAGTAGGGACTTCCACTACCTCATCCTCATCATCCTCTTCATCCTCCTCCTCTACATCCTCACGCCTGTTCCCCTCTGCAGGCCCTTGGAGAGGTGGTGGTGGTGGAGGGGTTGGGGGTGGTGCTGAGGCAGATTTAGCAACAGCAGCCATGGGTGCCATCAGGGCTGATGAGAAAATCTAAGTAAGAGCAGCAAAGGCAGCAAAAGTCAAACTGCAATAGCCAAAAGCACAATGAAGATCAGCTCTGGGGTGTGGCCATTTATACGGGTGCTGGTGTGCGCATCCCAAAAAGGCTCAAAAGTTCCAAAAAGTAAGTAGAAAGCCAGGGTCATTGTCTGCGACATGTGCAATGGTGAATTTTTACTGTGAAATACATTGGATTGTCTGAAAAAGTACTTTAAAAATGTATGGGGATCAGGACAGTGTCCGCAAATCAGGACACATGCTCAGCGTGGGTGCGGTCACATGATGACGTCGCAAACATGTCCGCGAAGGGAACGGGTGTCCACAGGACACCAAATGCACAGGAATGGTCATGCGTGTGCGCGCGGGTCTTCTACGGACAGTGTTCTGGTCCTCAAACTAATTAAAAGTGTGACACAAGTGAGACAGACAGTTACGGACAGGCGCGATGTTCGTAGGACTTATTGGTGTGGTGCGCATGGGCATAGATGTTCTACAAACTGTACGGACAGGTATAGTGTCCTTAGAACACCCCATTTGTGTTCATTGCGAACATTCTGGACAGCGGGTGTGTTCTAAGAACAGTTCCATGTTGCTTGCGGACAGTACGGACAGGTGTAGTGTCCGTAGCACACCTCCATTTTGGTTAATTACGGACATTCCGGACACCTGGTGTGTTCTAAGAACAGTTCTATCTTGCTTGCAGACAGTACGGACAGGTATAGTGTCCATAGGACACCTCCATTTTGGTTAATTATGGATATCTCGGATACTGCACATGTTCTAAGAATTGTTCCGTTTTGCTTGCGGACAGTACGGACAGGTATAGTGTCCGTAGGACACCTCATTTTGGTTAATTCCAGACATTCCGGACATCGAATGTGTTCTAAGAACAGTTCCATCTTTCTTGCGGATAGTTCGGACAGGTATAGTGTCCTTAGGACACCCCCATTTAGCTAATTACAGACATTCCGGACAGACGCGCTGTCCACGGACACCTTGACTGCCTTTTTAAAAAAACAATAAGACACAAAGAACTGAATTAAAAGATACATCATATTTTTTTTTTTATATAAAGCTATAAAATTTATGAAAGAGACGGGGAAGCAGAAGCTGACACAAATACAGGGAAATTGGAGGTTTGGAGAGGATGGATGGGAGGGGATGAAGGAATGGAAGTCTCATCAAAACCTTTTTCTTGATGTTGAGGGTTTGGGGATAGTTGACTGCGACATGGAGAGGGGGAACAGGTACATGTGGGACAATGATATTAACAGGCCGATTCATGGAATAATTAGCGCGGCGCAAGTGGCCAAAAACGTGCGATTCGCAGTGGAATAGCGAAAATCGCAGTGCAAGTGCGAAAATCGCACGAAAAGCAGCGCACATCGATTCATGGAAGGCCGTGCACGAGAAAACCATTGTATGTGCGCTAAAAAAGTGCTCGACGCACGTTGGCGCATAGGCCATCTAACGGCGTGCGCCAGGTCACAGCGAAAATCGCAGAGGCCACAGCGAAAATCGCACATAGCGCGGCGCACACAACAAAAGTAGGCGGAACACGGGGCGTAACACTCGGAATGGGGAACAACTTGCCAAAATGTGGGCGTCACGGGGGAAGTACAGGGTGCAAGTGCGCGGAACGCACACACGCTCGCCTACAACATGTATTCATGGAATCGAATAGGGCAAAAAAGCGCACGGTCAAACCAGCGCACAGGCACAAACACGACCACCATAAGAAAGCAGGCAGTAGCGTCTCTGCGCCTGTAATAAATGTGCGCCAAAAAGTGCGCCAACAAATAGCACCTATATACAGCTATGATGAATGTCCTATACTGTGGCCCTCCAGGACAAATGACGTGCAAAGGGGTACCCACAAACACGGACACCCGCTGACTGAAAAATAACGTGTGCGTGTATTCCGGGGTGCGTGGGAAGTTTCACACGCGATTTGGCAGGGTACGTGGATTTCAGGGGTGCGCAGGAAGTTCCACACGCGATTTGGCCGGGTACGTGCGTGGGAATTTCCACGCGCGACTTGGCTGGGTACGTGGATCTCAGGGGTGCGCGGGAAGTCTCACACGCGATTTGGCAAGGTACGTGGATTTCAGGGGTGCGCGGGAAGTTCCACACACGATTTGGCCGGGTACGTGCGCGGGAATTTCCACACGCGATTTGGCTGGGTACGTGGATGTCAGGGGTGCGCGGGAAGTCTCACACGCGATTTGGCAGGGTACGTGGATTTCAGGGGTGTGCGGGAAGTTCCACATGCGATTTGGCCGGGTACGTGCGCAGGAATTTCCACACGCGACTTGGCTGGGTACGTGGATCTCAGGGGTGCGCGGGAAGTCTCACACGCGATTTGGCAGGGTACGTGGATTTCAGGGGTGCGCGGGAAGTCCCACACGCGATTTGGCCGGGTACGTGCGCGGGAATTTCCACACGCGATTTGGCTGGGTACGTGGATCTCAGGGGTGCGCGGGAAGTCTCACACGCGATTTGGCAGGGTACGTGGATTTCAGGGGTGCGCGGGAAGTTACACACGCGATTTGGCCGGGTACGTGCGCGGGAATTTCCACATGCGACTTGGCTGGGTACGTGGATCTCAGGGGTGTGCAGGAAGTCTCACACGTGATTTGGCAGGGTACGTGGATTTCAGGGGTGCGTGGGAAGTTCCACACGCGATTTGGCCTGGTACGTGGATATCAGGGGTGCGCAGGAAGTCTCACACGCGATTTGGCAGGGTACGTGGATTTCAGGGGTGCGCGGGAAGTTCCACACGCGATTTGGCTGGGTACGTGCGCGGGAATTTCCACACGCGATTTGGCTGGGTACATGGATCTCAGGGGTGCGCGGGAAGTCTCACACGCAATTTGGCAGGGTACGTGGATTTCAGGGCTGCGCGGGAAGTTCCACACGTGATTTGGCTGGGTACGTGCGCGGGAATTTCCACACGCGACTTGGCTGGGTACGTGGATCTCAGGGGTGCGCGGGAAGTTTCACACGCGATTTGGCATGGTACGTGGATTTCAGGGGTGCGCGGGAAGTCCCACACGCGATCTGGCTGGGTACGTGCGCGGGAATTTCCACATGTGATTTGGCTGGGTATGTGTATTTCAGGGGTACGATGGAAATTCTACACGCGATTTGGCTGTGTGCTCCCAGGTATTCCCTGTACACCATCCACGGCGCCTGCAGGCAGCCGACACCACAGGGGACTACCCTGCACACCTGCTCATGTCACCCAGCACCCCCACCCCCCAGCACTGTGGGGCACCCTCCACCAGGCCCCCACTCATGTCCCCTATCACCCCCACCCCCCAGCATCCAGGGGCACCCTCCACCAGGCCCCCACTCATGGCCCCCTGCACCCCCACCCCCCAGCATCCAGGGGCACCCTCCACCAGGCCCCCACTCATGGCCCCCTGCACTCCCACCCCCCAGCATCCAGGGGCACCCTCCACCAGGCCCCCACTCATGTCTCCCCTCACCCCCACCCCCCAGCATTGCAGGGCACCCTCCACCAGGCCCCCACTCATGTCTCCCATCGCCCCCACCCCCCAGCAGTGCAGGGCACCCTCCACCAGGCCCCCACTCATGTCCAACTCATGTCCCCCTGCACCCCCCCAGCATCGCATCCAGGGGCACCCTCCACCAGGCCCCCACTCATGTCTCCCACCACCCCCACCCCCTAGCAGTGCAGGGGCAGCACCACCAGGCCCCCACTAATGTCTCCCACCACCCCCACCCCCCAGCATTGCAGGGCACCCTCCATCAGGCCCCAACTCATGTCTCCCACCACCCCCACTCCCCAGCATCCAGGGGCACCCTCCACCAGGCCCCCACTCATGTCCAACTCATGTCTCCCACCACCCCCACCCCCAGCAGTGCAGGGGCACCCTCCACCAGGCCCCCACTCATGTCCAACTCATGTCTCCCACCACCCCCACCCCCCAGCAGTGCAGGGGCACCCTCCACCAGGCCCCCACTCATGTCCAACTCATGTCTCCCACCACCCCCACCCCCCAGCAGTGCAGGGGCACCCTCAACCAGGCCCCCACTCATGTCCCCCTGCACCCCCACCCCCCAGCATCCAGGGGCACCCTCCACCAGGCCCCCACTCATGTCTCCCATCACCCCCACCCCCAGCAGTGCAGGGCACCCTCCACCAGGCCCCCACTCATGTCTCCCATCACCCCCACCCCCCAGCATTGCAGGGCACCCTCCACCAGGCCCCCACTCATGTCTCCCATCACCCCCACCCCTCAGCATTGCAGGGCACCCTCCACCAGGTCCCCACTCATGTCCCCCTGCACCCCCACCCCCCAGCATCCAGGGGCACCCTCCACCAGGCCCCCACTCATGTCTCCCATCACCCCCACCCCCCAGCAGTGCAGGGCACCCTCCACCAGGCCCCCACTCATGTCCAACTCATGTCCCCCTGCACCCCCACCCCCCAGCATCCAGGGGCACCCTCCACCAGGCCCCCACTCATGTCTCCCACCACCCCCACCCCCTAGCAGTGCAGGGGCAGCACCACCAGGCCCCCACTCATGTCTCCCACCACCCCCACCCCCCAGCATTGCAGGGCACCCTCCACCAGGCCCCCACTCATGTCTCCCACCACCCCCACCCCCCAGCATCCAGGGGCACCCTCCACCAGGCCCCCACTCATGTCCAACTCATGTCTCCCACCACCCCCACCCCCCAGCAGTGCAGGGGCACCCTCCACCAGGCCCCCACTCATGGCCCCCTGCACCCCCACCCCCCAGCATCCAGGGGCACCCTCCACCAGGCCCCCACTCATGGCCCCCTGCATCCCTACGCCCAGCATCCAGGGGCACCCTCCACCAGGCCCCCACTCATGTCTCCCACCACCCCCACCCCCCAGCATCCAGGGGTACCCTCCACCAGGCCCCCACTCATGTCTCCCACCACCCCCACCCCCTAGCAGTGCAGGGGTAGCCTCCACCAGGCCCCCACTCATGTCTCCCACCACCCCCACCCTCCAGCCACCAGGGGCAGCCTCCACCAGGCCCCAACTCATGTCTCCCACCACCCCCACCCCCCAGCTACCAGGGGCACCCTCCACCAGGCCCCCACTCATGTCCCCCTGCACCCAGGTCCTCACAATCCCCAATCATGTGCGTTATGGTCAGCCTCCACAGCCAAAAGGCCCTACCAAGTAACCCATTCACCCACATGGAAATGGAAATTACATGTTACACCCCCAATGTTCATAAAGCAAATGAACCCATGTCCGTCACACACAATGGTAGCAATTGAATGGGAAAACACCCAACATGACATGCATGAAACCAATGAGATGATACCACACAGTGAAGTATGAAAACAAAATTGTATTAAAAAAAATTGAATGCAAATGAAATGAAACAAACTACAATGGCAATGAAAAAAAGATAAGCTGCATGTCCGTCAAAAAAAATTAAAACTACAAATCCAAATTCAAAAAAATGTTGTCCAAAGTCACATTAAAAATAAAATCAATCCGAGAGAGAAAAAGAAATGCAAAGTCCATTGCTCCATGGTGAATAAATAAAAAAAAAAAAATCAAACAATCCAATGAAGAACTATGTAGAAAACATCCAAGGGTCCATGAGCCCAACTGAACAAAGGAAACCTACAAAAAACCCTAACTAAAATGCAACTATATACAAAAAGTGGAGCAGTGTCCGTCGACTCCAATTCATAAGAAGAAACAAAGGAAACCTAAAACTAAAGAACTATATACAAAGGCGGCGGGCAAGAAGTCCAGCGGCTCACTCCGTGGTGTTCCTGGCCAGGGCATCATCAAACTCCTCTTCGATGTCCCGGAGGCGGTCCTGTTCCATGGCCCCGAGGGTCCGCAGGGACGACGCCATCTGCTCCTCCAACCCCTTGCGGATTGCCTCGAGGCACTCGGCCCGCCTCAGGGCCCTCCGCATGGAGTTCTCCGCCCTGACCATCGTGAGCCGCGGCTCTTCCGCCCGCCGCCGCTCCGCACCTATCTGCTGGCCCAACCGCAGCCACACAGAAGACACTTCCCGTCCTGGGTCCTCCTGCCCTCCGGCCGATGCCTGCCCCTCCGATGTTGATGGCCCCGAGCCATGATGCCTCCCACGTTGACTCTGCTGCTGCCTCCGACGCAACTGCCTCTGTCAGCATGACGGCATCCAGGCTGATGGAATCCACCGACGCCGTCGTGCACGTGCCCTGCCTGATGATGCCGGCACATCCTCCATCTGCTGGGGTACAGTTGCTGTGGTGTCCACCCCTGCTGGATCTCCGACTCCCGACTGTGGCAGGGATGGGATCCCCACCGAGCTGGCTGCATTGGTCAGGGCAGGTCCACAGGGGGCCCTGGTGGCATCTGGGCCGGAAGACGGCAAGGAGAACGACCGCGTATAGCCTCCACAGAGGAGGAGAGGGCCGCCAGATTGGCCGACACATGCAGGAAACCCCCGAACATGGAAGATCCCAATTGGGCCACATCGGCACGGTGCTCTTCGTGATGACGTGCGTGCTCCTCCCGCGAAGCACACATCGCAACCCTAATCAGGACCTTCTCCATACGGCCACGGGTCCCCTCGTCCACAGGTGGAGGGGAGTCAGGTGACATGGACATCCCCACTACCTGCGGACGGGCCTGGGACGGGGCATCCCTGCTGGTGCATGGTGGTGCACTCACAAGGTCAGGGACAGCGACATGCACAGGCCCCTCACGGTGACCTGTGCTGCCTCCTGCCCCTGCCCCTGGACTGCACCACTTGCACCAGCAGGGATGCCCCCACCAGGCCCCATGTGTGCCTCAGTGGCGGCCTCCTCCTCCTCTGTGGAAACCACCAACCTGGATGGCTCCTCACCGTCTTCCGCCGTAGCAGGCCCCTGTGGGGGCTCACCCACCCCTTCCGCTGCAGCCGTGGGGGCATCCCCGCCGCCTTGCTCCACAGCGCCGTCTCCGCCCTCTTCTTCACTAGCCGCTGCGTAGAGGGAGACATAGAACACAAGCATCAGGGTACTGTACAATGGTCCCCTAGACAGGAAGCAATAGCAGATGAGTACCACTGTCAAAGTACACTTCCATCATGTCCCTCCACAACACATGGGTCAGTCCAGGCAAAACACACACAGTAACAGGCATGGTGCATGCCATGGACATTTCCATACATGTCCAATGGACTCTTGAAACATACAATGATATGGAACTCACATGCATCATGGGTCATGCCTATCACATGCACACACTTCACCTCAGTCACATCCATCTGGCCTCATACACCCCAAACAAAGCGGATACAAGGATAACTAGGCTGCATCAGTGAATCTGTGCATTGTCACACACATGTGTCATGCATCCATGGCATTCACAAGTCACAGACACGCAGGTCAGGCACACAGACATGGCTACCATATATGTACCTGGCATCAGCACCCATACCTCACCCCCACCCATGTCCAGGAACAGAGACTGGCATGCTCTCATGTGTAAAATCTGCATAGGGCTCCCCATGTCACATTTAAACACATGCAACAACCATGTGGTTCACACATCACTGGTCGCACATGCATTACCATGATGTCCCTGCACACATACATGCGTACATGGCCTATGTCACACATACAGGCAAGTATCAGACAACCAGCACACCGCAACATGCCCTGTCTCACACAGCAATGCTTGGCCACTTACCGCTCAACTCCAGACGGGTCTCCCTCTCAAGGATCTGGGCGTGGAGCGCTGGGTGTACGCGTTCCAGGACCCTCATCTGGATGGAACTCATGCGGCCCGGCCCCCCTCCACGAGGCGCCGGGCCGTCACGAGACGGAGCACACGTGGAAAGACTGCACGTCAGAGTGTCATCGCGTGTAATTGGACAGAAGTGCACGAAGACACGCGATTGGCCTATGTATGTGTATTTCAGGGGTGCGCGGGCACTCACACACGCGAGTACATCAGCGCACGTGTATTCCGGGGTGCGCAGGAATTTCCACACGCTATTGGCCTGGGTACTGGATTTCAGGGGTGCGCGGGGAGTTTCACACGCCCGCCTACAACACGCGCAAAGAAACACGTACGCCAGTAGGAAGCAGGCATAGGTCGACCCACGACGCATACATTTGCGTGCAAAAAACTAACAAGCTCAGACGCCAGGATGAATATACCGTTCCTAGCAGCAGTGGCCGTGGGCTACCAAAGGAGGAGGAGGAGGATAGTCAGGGCCAGAATGTTCACACCCAGAACCAGCCTTTTCGGGATGCCTGATGACCAGGTTTATGGGAGGTACAGGTTTCCACCACACATAATACTGGACTTGGTGAGTGAGTGGGAGGATGACCTCACATCACCAACCCTGTGCTCCCAAGCACTCAGCCCCCTGGAGAAGGTCCTCAATGTACTGCACTTCTTAGCCACTGGATCATTTCAGCGGACAAGTGCCATAGTGGGTGGGGTGTCACAGGCCACGCAGTCACGCTGCCTACACCAGGTCTTGAACATCATCACTGCACGCCCATCAGTCCGCAGGCACATATACCTGCCCAGAACACCTGCAGAAAGGCATGCTGCCACCCTGGATTTTTATGGTGTGGCACGATTCCCCAAAGTGCTAGGTGCCATCGACTGCACCCATGTGGCTCTACGTCCCCCCAGGGCATCTGAGCACATCTATAGGAACCGCAAGCACTGGCATTCCATCAACGTGCAGGTAGTATGTAATGCCAAGGGAATCATCACCTCAGTATATGCCAACTATCCCGGGTCCACCCACGACAGCTTCATTTACCGAATGTCCACCCTAAGCCGGGACCTAGAAGCTGGGCGGCATGTCGATACATGGCTGCTTGGTGAGTATGAATGCCACTGCACATGCATGCATGTCAGATACTGAGCAAGGTCACAACCCCACCAATGATACCCATCACCACCTCCACAGGGGACAGTGCCTACCCTCTCAGCCCCCACATGATGACGCCAATTCGGAACCGCACCACGCCACCCGAGGTAAGATATAACACAGCCCACATTGCAACCTGGGGCATAGTGGAGCGCACATTCGGAGTGCTTAAGTCACGCTTTCGCTCCCTTGACTGTTCTGGCGGGCAGCTGTTATACGCTCCCCCAGTAGTGTGCAGGATCATAGTGGCAGCATGTGTCCTGCACAACGTTGCAACACGCCGGGGCCTGGCCGTGGACATGGTGGTGCCCCCACATCCCCAACCACATGCACGCCCGCTGCGCATGGGAGGGGAAAGGGCACGGGGGGAGGCAGCCCGTACACAGCTAGTGGATAATTACTTCACATAGAAATCACAATCCTGTGGAGTGCACACTGCCCTGGCACATACCATCTGACAATCAATGATGACTCAACCTGACACTGATCCTGAATGTCTGGAGAATCAACCGTCAAAACCATAACAGCCTGAGCTTGTTCACCTGGAAGGGTTACAATGTGTGCATCCCTACCTACACAGACACTCCAATGCAGTTTAGTGAAAAAACACATTCATGCAGCTAAAATGAATACCCACTTGCAAAATGCAACATGAGGACAGTGCCATGTCACCCAACCCATCCCCAGCACTGCCACATGACACACCATGCCATGTCATGCTATGTGCAGGTAAACAAAGTAATCCCCACAACATGACACAAGTGTCACAAAGTACAGTGTCCCTAATTGAAACTCGCGACACCTGAAATGCTCACAGTAATGCAGGACCAACAACACACTTGAGCAGGTATTTAGCAATAACACTTATCAGCTACTGACCCTCAAAACTACCACTAACATGACATTACGAATGTAAGGAATTAGTAGTCTCACCACCTGGAAATGCCTGCACTCCCACCACTTCCAACTGTACAGTGTTGCCGCCATGTAGAGTTGTAGGTGCACTGCTGCCAACATGGACCCCATCTCCAAAGTAGAGTGCCTTGTGTAGACATGAGGAAAGGACCTGCAAATTAGGAGGTAGACATGGATGATGAGTTACACATCAATGCAACATGCAGTGTACAACACAACAGCAATATGCACTAGGAATGTATACACAGTATTGACTAGACTACCCACACATGTAGTGGGAGTCCAATGTCACCATGTACGTCAATGTCACTTGGGCACACCCTTTGCAAGCCCATGGAAACGGGAATCAGGAGGGGTGTGTGTGACAAAAACCCAAGCATCTGAACCAAATACATGACAAGCCTGCATGTGCCCAGCCACAATGCAGTGTATGCCCACGGGAGACACATAAGGCAACACACTGTCCCAAAAAAAAAAAAATACAAAAAAAAAATGGCCATTGATGGGCCCGGGGGGGTTGGGGAGGCCACCCAGGAGGTCCGAGGACAGGGTGCACACCAAAACCCACCTGTGTGGATCTTGCAAAAAAAAAACACCTCCATGGGCTCATGGCCCACACGGCTACCCTATTGTGAGAGTATCACTGCTGTCGCTATTATCACCCTGTGCAGCTGCATCCGGAGGTGGTGGCACTATGGGAGGCAGCCCACGCAAGTCCCTAGACTGTTCGTCCATGGCTGCAAGCATGCGGGTGTGGTAGGTCTCGTTCTGGAGGATGAGTGTGCGGAGGTCCCCATGCAACAACTCACCGGATGCCCGGACCTCCGCCCTAGTTGCCTGCATCTCAGCTGAGAGCGTACGGGTGAGACGCTCCAGCTGCTGTTCTGTCCTTCGGTTTGTTGAAGCCTCAAGCTCAACAAGAGTCGTCCTGAGGTGAAGGAGTTCCAGCCTCAGGGCTTCTCTGTGGCCCTGGGACTCTATGGAGATGGCTTCCTGCAGAGTCGCCAGTGCCGCCCGCCTGTCCCTGTTGGATGCCAACATGTCTCCCTGTGTGACTGGCAGATGGAGTCGGTTGCCTGCTGTAGTCGCTCCATCAGCCTTTCGGGGGGGACAATGGAAGTGGCCACCCTATCCATGGCCTGAGCCATCATTTCTGATGATGCTGCCTGTTGGGTTGCCATACCGTAAATGGATTGCTCCCATGCAGTATTGCCAGGTGGCGTACGGCCACCACGTCGGCGGGCACCACACCTGTCTGGGGCAAGGCAAACTGCGCCTTGCTGTGCCGGCACTGCCTGAGGCTGCAGGACTGCATTCCCACTCTGATCTGCTGGCCCAGGAACAGGATCAGATGTCGCGGAGTGTGACCCTGCATCCCTAACCACCAAAGGCGTAGCTGCCAACACTGACATCCCCATTGAGGGTTCTGACCCTGGTGCAGGTGGGTCAGACAGAACAGAATCCCTCCCAGGAACACTCACCTGCGACGGCACGTAGGTCTCATCATCCGAATCAACACCTGAGTACAGCCCGGGGGAGGTGCAGCCAGAGACACCCCTTGAGAGCACGACCTGCAGCAGTTGTGGGTTCTCACCCACCACCACACCACGTCCCTCACTGGTGGTCGGTCGGCCCTCAGACCCTCCTGGGTCTGCACCATCTCCACAACCCCAGCAGTATCAGGTGCGTCTTCCCCTGCAAAGACATAAAAGCAAACAAATGGAAACAGGCATTAGCACCATGGCACACAATGAGGGCTGAGAAGCAACAGAACCAGTACTTGATTGACACATGTCCCACATGACTAAAACCCTCCCATGCATGCACCCTCACTGCGTATGAAGGGTAGGCAAATGGCACACACTGATGACACCAAGATGGAAGATGAACACATTTTCTGCATGCTGCCTGGCAGTGGCATCACACATTGGCCTGTGATTGCCAGGTGAAATACACATGCCATCACACAGATGGCATGTACCATTGCTATTGAGTGAAGATGGAGAGGAGGGCAGCACTTATTCATTCAGTCCAGTTCCCTCATCTAATAGCTTTTCTAATTCAAAAAGGTCTGATTTTTCACCTGGAGCTGCCAGTCCAAAATGGTCCGATTGCACAGGGACATGTCTAAACAAATGATATCCAGGTAACAAAGTCACTCCACTTTACCATAGCCATGTCAGACATGTGACTAGAGGACTGAGAAATGCCTAGTAAAAGTGGTGGAATGCAAACAATCTGCCTGAATGAACAGAGAAAAATAAGCAACAATGTTGTGGCAAGGTGACACTTCAAGGACAACTGGCGTGCTGTTGGGCTAGATGTCTACTGTTGGCAGAAGGGATACTGCTATGGCCAAATGCTGCTGCGCAGAATGTATTGCATGAAGCACATGGGTGACCCAAACGACTCAGGCGCACACACCCTCACCTGGCACACAAACAGAAGCCCTCACACACACACCATGCACATGGATGACACACACATGCATGTGCACTCACCGGACAATGCCTCATAATCAGGCAGATCTCCCATGCCTTGGATCTGTTCCTCCGTGACGTAGGTCCCAGCGACTGACTCATGTGGAGTGAGTTCCATGTCTTCTACTGGAGACCCACCTCCAGTCACTAGAGTTGCGGCATGACTTGAGGCCAGCTTATTCTTTGCCCTGCGCTTTAGGTCATTCCAGCGCTTATAGCAATCATTGGCTGTGCGCCTCACGATTCCAAGGGCACTTACGATGTCCGAAACGGTCTGCCAGTGTGCCCTGCGTTGTGCAGGTGTGGTCTTGGATCCTGCAACAATGACCATTTCGTTATCATGTGCGGACACATACTCGACAAGTGCATTCAGTTCGGCATCCGTGAAGCTGGGCTTCCTCGACGGGCCGGACTGTGTAGCCTTGTCTGGGGCATCTGCCTGTGCCGGACGAGCACTCTTCCTCTTCCGCTTGGAAGGTGGTGGTGATCCTGAGTGTCCTACGCCGCTCTGGACACTAGGGGCAGGAGCCCTGGTGGACTCTGTATCAGGAGTGTGGGATTGCAGACTCAGCATGGGAGTTGGTGCAGGCATTGGCTCAAGTGTAATGGTGTCAGGGGGAATGTCAGCAGGATGGACTAGGACCGACACTGTCCTGGCTGGATGTGTGAGAGCTGGGGTGGATGGAGCCGCAGCTGCCCCTGCAGCCTCTCCACCCTGCCTACTTGGGGCAGCAGATGACCTTGCTGCCCCTGATCCACGTGGCCTGATGACATCAACGTGCACCAGCGCACGTGTCATAGGCCTGCTGACCTGGAAGTCAGCCATGGAGTCAGCCAGGTCTGGTGTCACAATGGGCTGGTCCAACAAGGGCTGAGCATGGATGATGTCAGCCACATCAGCCTCAACCAGGGGGGGCGGGGGGGGATTATGGGTGCCCTTGACTGGTCCTCCACACATGGGGGGACAGGGTCACCCTGCAAGTAACGACCACGTCCCCTACCAGATCCACCATGGCACCACTTGTGGCTCATCCACCTTTGCCACCCTTACGGATTTCTCGCTTCCCAACCATGGCACTGATGTTAATGTGCGTATGGGAGTGGCTGTAAACTATTGACCTGGGCAATTGGGGGTCAAAGGGGTTGGGTATCAGATGGTAATTGTACCCTAGTGCTCTAGCAAGTCTGAATGTGACCCCTGGGGAAAGATGACGGGTCACGCAACGCACAGGAAGCCCAAAAAAGGGAGATGACGTGCACGCAACCCCTCCTAGACCACGTGTGCGGAAAAAAAACCTGCACTACGCTGTGGCACACAGTAACACAAGAAAGAACGTATGCGTGTCACACGCAGCCTAGAATGACCTCTGAAGGGGTAGGCTACACACGGGGCAAGCACAGATGTTACATACGTGCGTGACTCACCGTCTGCCAGGAAAAAGAGCGTGAAAAAGAAGCGCGTGTGCGCGTTGGCAACACCTTCGCCAAAAGAAGAATTGTACGCTGTCTGAGGAGACAGGACAACAGTAGAAGGGAACGCTGTTTGAGGGAACAGGCCCAGGAAAACCAGAAAAAGAGAAAAAAGAGAAAAAGCTGTCAGAGGTAACAGGGAGTACGAACTTGAAACACCGTGAAGTAAATCGCGTGTGAAACGACAAGATTTCACCCACTCGCTCTCCACGAAAAGCACGTACAAGGAAATGGTGTTCTACACGTACCTTTTATGCAGGCCCACACGTCCAGCGTCACTTCCGCGTGTATGCGCTAGGGCCATTTCCACCAATTACACGCTTTGTCACTTCCGCGTGTAGGGCCATTTCCACCAATTACACACTTTGTCACTTCCACGTGTATGCGCTAAGGCCATTTCCACCAATTACACGCTTTGACACTCGGACGTGTCTTTCATTTTTTTAACACGCAACATTTCAAACGTGTGCCATATTCAACGTGCAAGTGACTTCATAGACCGCATACGCTGGTGGCCTTTGGGCCAATGAATGTACAGACGTGTGCTGACGCGCTTACGCGCTAAGGGCCTTTCCTCGAATTACACGCAGACGTGCTGGATTTTCACGTGCAAAATCACTCCGTATCAAGCTGGCCACGCGAAAACCCACGGAAGACCACGCTCCTGCCCAGAAGGTCGAATTACTGCCCCCCAGAGCCCTGAGCACGCTCCCACCTGCCATCTGCTGCTGCCTGACTGCCTGCTGCCCACGTGCCCTGCCATTTTCTGCCTGCACATCAGCCAGGGGTGCTGTTGCTGTGACCACCCCTGCTCGAACCGAAGACTCCCGACTGCTTTTCCATCGCCCCACAGCCGAGCCCCAAGACCCAGTTGCCCACCCACTCCTGCCTCTGGGGTTGCCATGTCGGGCACTGCAACATCTGGCACCAGTGGCAACCCCCGGCCAAGGAGGCAGAGGGGCACCAGCTTCACTGCCACTGAAGTTGGTGTCCTGGTGGGGCATGTCCTGGGGCAGTATGATGCCCTCTTCGGAAGGTTGCGTGCCGACAAGGAAGGACGGACTCAGATCTGGATGGACATCGTGACTGCCATCAACGCGGAGGAGGTGGCAGTCCGCGACTACGAACGTGTCAGGAAGCGCTGGGAGGTCTTCAGGTCCAGGACCCTCAACAAGGCCCGGCGCCCCCTGTCGGAAGATCAGATGAGGGTCCTGGAACGCATATCCCCAGCGCTCCACATCCAGGTCCTTGAGAGGCAGACCCGTCTGGAGTCGAGCGGTAAGTGTACATGCATACTGATTGTAAGCTGTGCGTGTGGTGGTGTGCCAGGAGTGTGCAGGTTGAACATGTATTTTTATGTGGGCAAGTAGGGGGGGTGTACAGGGCCGTGAGGGTGACACATGCGAGGGGTCTCATGTGTGACACATGGATGGTGCTTGTGTGTGTGGGCTTGCATGGCACAGGATGTGGAGGAATGATTGTCAGGTGTGACATGGATGTCGATCGGAACACTGCGACAGTTGGCGGAGGTGTACACATGCATGCAAGTTTGGTGGTGTGTGTGCATGTGTCGTGTACTCCCTATGTTGCATGTGATGTGTGGATGACCTTTGGCTGCTCATGCTGTTGTATGTGAATGGATGGTGCTGGCTGTTGCAATATGGCTGTGGTATGGCTCATGTGTGCAAGTTGAAATGACATGTGTGTTGGGGATTGTGATGCCATGTCTGAGGTTTTCCGATGCCACTCATGTATAACTGTCATGTGTGTATGAGTCCATTTTACAGTGCCCTGATGCCTGTGTTTTCTTTCTCCCTGTCTGCAGCGTCAACTGATGAAGAGGGCGGAGAAGGTGCTGTGGAGCACAGCGGCAGGGGTCGCACCACCAGCCGGAGACACAAGGCCCGGATCCCCTCCCAGGTTCTGATCTCGTCGGGGAGTGAGGAGTCCGGTGCCGTGTCCCAGGCCGCAGCTGCCGAGGGGAGGTCCAAGAGGCGGAGGTTGGAGTTGGACTCCTCGGCAGCAGAAGGGGCAGCTGGCACCCCACAGGGCCCAACGGAGGAAGATGGCACGGAGTCATCCAGGTTGGTGGGGGGTCAGGTTGGTGGGGGGTTTGGTGGAGGAGGATGCCGTGCAAGCGACAGAGGCGGAGTCTGGAGGTGGGGATTCCAATGGTGCTAGTGGTGCAGTGCAGGATCAGGGACAGGAGGCAGCACAGGCCGCCGCGGAGGTGCCTGTGTTCAATCCTGTCCCTGCTCCTGTCACTGCATCATCTTGCACCAGCGGGGATGCCTACCTCCAGACCCGTTCTCAGGGAGGGGATTGGCTTACAACACCTGGCCTTCCTCTCCCTGCGGATGTGGCTATCCTGCACCAGGTTGAGCCTGTCCAGGGTGGGGTGGCATTGCGTCAACGGGCCATGCGAGCTGACCTGCAGTCTTTTCATGATGAGTCTGCACGTCTTCTCGCATGGCTCGTTGGCCGCATTGACCCACTGGGACAGCTCACCAGGGCTGGATTCCTCTGTTTCCTGGACCTTGTTCCGACCCCCTTCTCCACAGAACCCCCTATGCCCCAGTCGTCCTCCATGCCATCTTCCCACCCATGTGTCACCTGGGTGCCCTGTGGAGCTGCCTCCGACCGTGCGGCCAGGCTAGTGGACAACAGATCCCTTCCACAGTCGGGAGTCGGACGTCCAGCAGGGGTGGCCACATCAACGACTGCACACCAGCTGGAGGAGGATGTGCAGGCACCATCGGACAGGGTACATGGACAGCAGCAGGAGGCTGTAGGTGGGAGCCACGATAGCTCGGGGCCTTCAACATCAGAGGGGCAGGCATCGGACGGAGGGCAGGAGGACCCTGGACGGGCAGTGTCTTCCGTGTGGCAGCGGTTGGGCCACGCCATAGATGCGGAGCAGCGGCGGGCGGAAGAGGCGCGGCTCACGATGGTCAGGGCGGAGAACTCCATGCGGAGGGCCCTGAGGCGGGCCGAGTGCCTCGAGGCAATCCGCAGGGAGTTGGAGGTGAACATGTCGGCGTCCCTGCGGACCCTCGGGCCATGGAACAGGACCGCCTCCGGGACATAGACGAGGAGTTCGATGATGCCCTGGCCCGGAACACCACTGAGTGAGCCGTTGGACTGGCCCGCCGCCATTGTATATAGTTATTTATTGATAGGTTTCCTTTATTGTTTATTTTTATTTGGAGTCGACGGACACTGCTCCACCTTTTGTATATACTTCCATTTTAGATAGGTTTTTTTGTAGGTTTCATTTCTTCTGTTGGGATGATGGACCCTGAATACTTTGTACATAGTTGGACTTTGCATTTGGATATTTTTTTTACTATGAATATTTTTTTCCATGGAGCAATGGTTTTCTATTTCTTTTTTCCCTTCATTTCCTTTTTATGGACTTGAACTTTGGAAGACATTTTTTTGGATTATCATTTATTGATTTTATTTTGAAAAGGGACAGCCAGCTTAATTTTCTTTATTTTATACCTGTGTATATTGTTTGATTTTGATTGCCATTACTGTTGTTTTTAATACATTATTTTGAATTTTTCATTCTTCAATGTGTGGTTTCATCTCATTGTTTTCATGCATGTCATGATATGGGTTTTCAGGTTCACTTGCAACCATTGTGTGTGTGTGAGACACATGTGTTCATTTACATTGTTTCCATTGGAGTAGTATCATGGGCGCATGTAATACTTGGTTGTGTCTTTGGCTGTGGTGGATGGCCATGAGGGCCATGCTTGAGGATTGTCAGGGCCTGTGGGCAGGGGGACATGTGTGGGGGCCTGGTGGAGGCTGCCCCTGGTGGCTGGGGTGTGGGGGTGGTGGGAGACATGAGTGGGAGCCTGGTGGAGGCTGCCCCTGCACTGCTGGGGTGTGGGGGTGGTGGGAGACATGAGTGGGGGCCTGGTGGAGGCTGCCCCTGGTGGCTGGGGGGTGGGGGTGCAGGGGGACATGAGTGGGGGCCTGGTGGAGGGTGCCCCTGCACTGCTGGGGGGTGTGGGTGGTGGTAGACATGAGTTGGACATGAGTGGGGGCCTGGTGGAGGGTGCCCTGCAATGCTGGGGGGTGGGGGGGATGGGAGACATGAGTGGGGGCCTGGTGGAGGCTGCCCCTTCACTGCTGGGGGGTGGGGGTGGTGGGAGACATGAGTGGGGGCCTGGTGGAGGGTGCCCCACAGTGCTGGGGGGTGGGAGACATGAGTGGGGGCCTGGTGGAGGCTGCCCCTGCACTGCTAGGGGGTGGGGGTGATAGGGGACATGAGTGGGGGCCTGGTGGTGCTGCCCCTGCACTGCTAGGGGGTGGGGGTGGTAGGAGACATGAGTGGGGGCCTGGTGGAGGCTGCCCCACAGTCCTGGGGGGTGGGGTGGGTGGGAGACATGAGTGGGGGCCTGGTGGAGGCTGCCCCTGCACTGCTAGGGGGTGGGGGTGATAGGGGACATGAGTGGGGGCCTGGTGGTGCTGACCCTGCACTGCTGGGGGGTCGGGGTGGTGGGAGACATGAGTGGGGGCCTGGTGTAGGCTGCCCCACAGTCCTAGGGGGTGGGGTGGGTGGGAGACATGAGTGGGGGCCTGGTGGAGGCTGCCCTGCACTGCTGGGGTGTGGGGGTGATAGGGGACATGAGTGGGGGCCTGGTGGTGCTGCCCCTGCACTGCTAGGGGGTGGGGGTGATAGGGGACATGAGTGGGGGCCTGGTGGAGGCTGCCCCTGCACTGCTAGGGGGTGGGGGTGGTGGGAGACATGAGTTGGACATGAGTGGGGGCGTGGTGGAGGGTGCCCTGCAATGCTGGGGGGTGGGGGTGATGGGAGACATGAGTGGGGGCCTGGTGGAGGCTTCCCCTGCACTGCTGGGGGGTGGGGGTGGTGGGAGACATGAGTGGGGGCCTGGTGGAGGGTGCCCCACAATGCTGGGGGGGGTGGGGGGTGGGAGACATGAGTGGGGGCCTGGTGGAGGCTGCCCCTGCACTGCTAGGGGGTGGGGGTGGTGGGAGACATGAGTGGGGGCCTGGTGGAGGCTGCCCCTGCACTGCTAGGGGGTGGGGGTGGTGGGAGACATGAGTGGGGGCCTGGTGGAGGCTGCCCCACAGTCCTGGGGGTGGGGTGGGTGGGAGACATGAGTGGGGGCCTGGTGGAGGCTGCCCCTGGTGGCTGGGGGGTGGGGGTGGTGGGAGACATGAGTGGGGGCCTGGTGGAGGCTGCCCCTGCACTGCTAGGGGGTGGGGGTGGTGGGAGACATGAGTGGGGGCCTGGTGGAGGCTGCCCCTGCACTGATAGCGGGTGGGGGTGGTGGGAGACATGAGTGGGGGCCTGGTGGAGGCTGCCCCACAGTCCTGGGGGGTGGGGTGGGTGGGAGACATGAGCAGGGGCCTGGTGGAGGCTGCCCCTGGTGGCTGGGGGGTGGGGGTGGTGGGAGACATGAGTGGGGGCATGGTGGAGGCTGGCCCTGGTGGCTGGGGGGTGGGGGTGGTGGGAGACATGAGTGGGGGCCTGGTGGAGGCTGCCCCTGCACTGCTAGGGGGTGGGGGTGATAGGGGACATGAGTGGGGGCCTGGTGGAGGCTGCCCCTGCACTGCTGGGGGGTGGGGGTGATAGGGGACATGAGTGGGGGCCTGGTGGTGCTGCCCCTGCACTGCTAGGGGGTGGGGGTGGTGGGAGACATGAGTGGGGGCCTGGTGGAGGCTGCCCCTGCACTGCTGGGGGGTGGGGGTGGTGGGAGACATGAGTGGGGGCCTGGTGGAGGGTGACCCTGGTGACTGGGGGGGTGGGGGGTGGGAGACATGAGCAGGTGTGCAGGGTAGTCCCCTGTTTTGTGGGCTGCCTGCAGGGGCCGTGGAGGGTGTACAGGGAACACCTTTGAGGACCCACCCTGCCTAATCGCGTGTGTAACTTCCCGCGCACCCCTGTAATACACGTACCCAGCCAAATCGCGTGTGTAACTTCCCGCGCACCCCTGTAATACACGTACCCAGCCAAATCGCGTGTGATAATTCCCGTGTACCCCTGTAATACACGTACCCTGGCTAATCGCGTGTAAAACTTCACGCGTACCCCTGTAATACACGTACCCTCGCTAATCGCGTGTAAAACTTCCCGCGTACCCCTGTAATACACTTACCCAGGCTAATTGCATGTAAAACTTCCCGCGTACCCCTGATATGAACGTTACCCGCTTTGCTTTTCTTGTTTGGCAGCCCTGTAAACTGGTCCAGGGTTAGCGCAGCCCTTTGCGATGATTTAGCGATTTTGATGGCTTTTCCTTGCGCGAGGGGGTTCTTGGGGGCGTTACTGGCGCTGCTGCAGGGTCGCTGCGATACTCTGTGCAACGGCTGGTTTGGGAGCCTAAAATCCATGAATACGCTGTGCGCGGAAATCGGTTTTGGCGCACGCGCCTGGCGCAGACAATCGCACGCGGACACTCTGCGCCAGCCGCTTGCGACACTTTTCTGCGAAATTCTATGAATTACCCTGATAATGTTTTCTTTTATGTGGTCCTCCACAAAATGTTTTAAAAGATTGACATTTTCCATAAGCATGTCCATTTTCTGTTCCAGGCGCTGCAGATTATTTTCTAATGTCTCTTTTGGTGTATTATTTTCAATGTGTGTATGGCCTGTTAAAAAAAAACATATATGTTAAGCGCACATTAAGTAATGATTATTAATTTGCTTATATAGAGAAGTGTCTACCATTAGTATCACTGTCTTCAGACATTTCCTCACATGGGAAATTTTCCTCAAGCCATTCCAAAGTACTGAACATTTCTGTGTAAAAAAAAATATATTACTTTTAGTGTACCTAATACAGAAAGTTTAGAAATATGTAAGAAAAATTAAGTTTACTTAATCGTTTCTCGTAAGTTGTGTTCTTACTGCTGTGTAGGTCTGCCATTGCTCCTAGCTGTGCAGTTTCTGTGAGGTAATTATGTTGGAAGCATATCTTTTTTGTTTTGGTATTTTCCATTTTAGTACATATGATATTTAAATAGATGGTTGATGTGTTACATATATATGTTCCACTTCTTATTTATTATTACATGTAATGTGTTTATTTGATGCTTTTTGAACTTTGTCAGTGTTTATATAGCATGGTAGAACAATCTAAGATACCCCCTAAGTTTTTGGGTAGAGTTGCTGTTGTCGCGTCCATCCGTGGACATACGCACAGTTCGCGGACCTCAAAATCACTAGCAGGGGGGTCAGCATGTTCTATGTTACATGTATATAAAGTAAGGGAATGCTAGTAAACATCTATCAAATTCACACTATGTTTATGTGTATTGAGTAAAAAAATAAAACTTTGATAAAGAGAGGTTATGGTTAAGTTGTTCTACTAAAAACCTATGAAATTCAGTAAAGAAAGTTTGTTAAAGGGACTTTATGGTTAAGTTGTGCTACTAAAAACCTATGCAATTCAGTAACAAAACTTTGTTAAAGGGAAGTTATGGTTCCAAGTAAAACCGAAAACCCCCTGAAATTCGCCAGTTATGGTAAGCTAAGCAACCATAACTCGCGCCACCACCGTGCATTGCTAAGACTAACACCCAGGACATCAAACATGACATCACAAATGTCATTGATGACATCACTGATGACATCACATGTGCATTTACTTTTCATGAAAACTCTGTACAAGGGATTTGTATTATAATGTTGACAGAAAAAGTGTCAAGGATCATTGGAATAGATATCTTGAGCTATGTAGTGCACTAGGCAATGCATTGATAGAAATAGCATTCTATTATGAAGTCTTTACAGTATACTAAGCTACTCATGTATAAATACAATCATTATGTGCAGCATACATGATGGAGGTGCAATATTCATAATCTTAATATGTTGAATAGTGAAATGATAAATGCTTTCTTATTAGAGTTTTCTGTACTATGCAGCATATAATAAGAAGCTAATAAAACCACTTACTACATAATTTCATTATTACATACAAAACACAAAGACACAACAGCACATAGAATTATGAGTATATATAGAGAAAGTGAAGTACGCAAAAAAGCAGCAGTAGAAGCAGAAAGTGTTCACAACCTAACTGATTATCTTTATGCACAGAAAGTCTTGCTCTGCTTCAAACCTACTACTTCCCTATGTACAAATATCACATTATGTGACTGCACCCTAAAGAAAGTAATGCAAATACAAATATGAGCACATCCAGAGAAAGTACAGTAATAAAAAAACAGCAGAGTGTTGATAACCTTACTGATTGTCTTCATACACAGAAAGCATTGCTATCTTTTAAGTGTGTATTCTTCCTATGTATATGACTCATATGCTGTGAGTGGACCCTAAGTGAATTATTGTAAGAACATATTTCAAGTACAAGTCTACAAATATAGTACTTTTTTGATTTCTTTGTTCCTAACTATTACTGTCTAAGATATATCATTAAAGGAAAAAACAGCGAGTCAGACATGTGATGTCATCAGTGATGTCATCAATGACATTTGTAATGTCATCTTTGATGTCCTGGGTGTTAGTCTTCGCAATGCATGGTGGTGGCGCAAGTAATGGTTGCTTAGCTTAACATATCTGGCGAATTTCAGGGTTTTTTCGGTTTTACTTGGAACCAAAACGTCCCTTTAACAAAGTTTGTTTACTGAATTTCATAGGTTTTTAGTAGCACAACTTAACCATAATGTCCCTTTAACAAAGATTTTTTACTGGTGTATATATATATATATATTTTTTCAGTTTAGAATAGCATACCAGATGCCATTCCGGCATGCAGCACTCCTCACTCCTGGATTCAGATTAATTTATAGCGGACGAAAACTGCACAGGTTGAGCAATTATAACAACCTTTATTTAATGATCTGCAGTTTTAAAAATGCTCATATTCTATCTCCCAATACATCAAAATTTGAGTATTAAAACTGACTGAGATTATATCTATATCTCTTGTTCCTGAGTTAGACGTCACATATGTTAAAGTGCATAGTGCATTCCTATGCGAACTTCAATGCATAAAGCCTAAAAAGTGCATAGTGCAAAGTGCATCATTGCATAAATATGTAAACACTTTAGATTAAGTTATTCCACTTCCTTGAAATCTGCCCATCTCTATAGCAAATACTGTGAATAGGCTGCTTGGATACCATACTACTAATGCCACTCAAATCAATCTAATACAACATTCATGTAGACACTCGTACAAAAATGAATTAACATTGGAATATTAATATAAGATGATGTCATTAGTCACTTAGTAATACATTGTATGAAAACAGTGATTAAAAAGTGATTAAAAGAAGAAAGGGACCCATAAGGACAATCAACCAGGGAGAATTTTGATACAAAGTCATTAGAGTTGATGATATTCACTTTCTCAATTGGTTATGTATAACAGGGGTTTACACCCCCAAAAATCTGTATAGTTCTTCATCGACATTATGGCCAACAGGATTCTTACTCTCGAAATCAAGAATAAATCTTGTTTCTGCCGGAATAGTCACCTCCCCTGGGGCAATAGCAACTTTGTAAATGCCAAAAAATTTAAAATTTGTATGGTCTGCATTATGGAATTCAGAAAAGTGTTTAGCCATGGGATATGTGCAGTCCTTATTAATAATGGCTCTGACATGTTGTAAGATACTTACCTTCAGGTTACATTTTCTACTTCCAACATCCCACTTGATTCATCAATCACAAACCTCTAATCCAATAGACACTCCACCTGAATTATTTTCTCACTATTTCTCAAACTACAATTTCAAAAATTTGAATTTGTAATTACAATCTGTACACTATAATGAGACCGCTCTGAGGGGTCAGAAATGTGAAGCAGAAAACCTTGACGGTTTTTCATAAAATGCCATATTATTAAATTAAATGGGTTTGATAAAGGCGATAAAGGCCTCACTATCTCTACCCTTAAGGTGGATTTCCCAGCCTATCTAAATAAACTAAAGAAATAGTCTAATAAAAGGAATCTGCCCCTCACACTATACATTCAACAAACATACAAAGGAAATATATGTTGCAATCGAAAATATAACAGAACCATAGTTATGTGAAAGAAACTTAATAACAGTTTCTCCTTGTAACCTGGGTACTGTTCCGTTCCCCAGAATCAAAGCAGGAATTTCTGTCAACAGTTACAAATAATAAAGTTCAGTTTTACAACAGGGTTTTGATGATGAGATTCTTCTTTACTCCAAACATTCTTTAACTTGGACTTTGCAACAGTTCAAAAGAAATAACACATCTTTGTTTCTCCACTTGTAACAAAGTGTGCAACAAAACAACTTCTTAAGAACCAAATCCATGTTCACAGTTCCTTAACATCAACAGAAATGGTTTGTCAGAATGATTCCACAATGACTCACAAAATCATGTAGTGGTCTTGCCACTTATTCCTCTCCACATGCTTTAACCAAAACACAGTACGTCAATGTCTTCTTCCTTGTCCACTCACCTGCCAGGTCTACTACTACAAAGTTCCTTGCCCTGGTATATTCGCCTGCCAGGACTAAAAGCGTCTAACTCTACTGCAGGTACTTCTGTGATAAAGTTCACTTACAAAAACTTTGTAAACTCTTTTGACTTTCAACCACTTCAGTAATGAACACTTCTTCTAGAAAGACATTAAACACATGGTGCTGTTTATGCCACGTGAAAGGCAGATTATACTCCTCTCTTCCTGGATGCTCTCCATCAGGAGGGATGCTCTTCTGCCACAACAAAGCCTTTTCGTTTTCAAAAAATATCAGTATTAACAATTTCAATATGGGCTTCTTCTTCTGGGAAAAACATACAACACATTGATGCTGTTTGTTCCACTCTTGTGATTGCCACATGCAATGCAGATTATGCTCCCCTCCTTCTGAATGTTGGCTATCAGGAGAGAAGCTGTTCTGTCACTCTTATTTTCCCCCTCTTACAACAACCTGATAATGGCTTCTTATCACACTTGCTCCTCTTTGCCTTAGACAATGCTTGTTTGGGTTTTTATCAACTATTGCCTCTTCCTTTCGGTGACAATAGAGGTTACAATTGGTCTGCTTCATAATTGCCCACTTTTGGATTTGGCAATATTGGTTGTTGTTAATGTCTTTTAATATTTCCGTCTCTTGGCTTTGACAGTGGTAGTCTTTGTTACCTTTGTAATTGCAATTGTAACTTTGTTTGGACCCAAGGTTATTATTCTGCCACTTTAGATTGGTACGCAATTTTATTCCTAGTCCGCTGCTTTAATTTCTGTTGATTAGTTCTGTATTCAATGTTCTTAACAAAGGCTAGCGGGCGATCACACAGTGCGTTCAGGGGTCACATAACATTTGTGAACTCACCGGGTGCTGCATACGCATCCGCTTTCTTCACTGCCTGGATGTCCTTTGCTTCCCACGCTTCCCGCTACAAGGTAAGATACTTCTTTCTGGTTCCCTCAGCCTGTGCTGATCAGGAGACAAGCATTCCTCGCTCCACAAGCTCTGCAGTGCTCCTCTACCACCAGAGCACATGTTGTTTGGGGCAAAGCTTTAAAAATTAACGTTTTCCCCCACTCAACCTCTGCATACAAGATCCTGGGGGGAAAACTCTCTGCAACAATGCTTCCTACCATGCAACCTCTATATTCAAGACCATAAAGGGTAGATACCCTCAAAAAGCTAGCATCTGCTTCAAACACAGTGGTGGCTCCAGTGTATTGGCTTCCCTGCAACTACAGCTACCACTGCAACGTGGAGTTTCAACCATTACTCCACCTTCTGCTTCTTCTAATGGCCTGCACCTGAGGAGGCCCTTTATACTTATCAGTCCTTCTCAGGTGTGGATCATTGGAATCTCTGGACTGCAACTTGCCGTCCGGTGCTCCAAATCCCTCTTCTTCCACCCAGTACTTTGGGCTTTGTGGGACTTGAAGTTCCCAATATTCAAATTACCCTTTTCTTGCTGTACATTGTTTTTACATGTACTAACTTCAATTGCATTCTTGATTACGTTCTTAGGAGGACATTTAAAAAGAAAACGTCCCTTTAACAAAGTTTGTTTACTGAATTTCATAGTTATATATGTTAGCAACTTTATATAAATGTTTGATTAGACAGTTTTCGCAACCACCGGGATGAATAGTTTTGGAACAAGAAATATCACTTGGACAATAAGCCATTACATATTTGGGCATCACTGGCATTTCTTCCTTTGAGGAAGATAAATATTTTGTCTCATCCAACAGAGTCCTCCTATTCCCTTGGGGTCCATCTCCTCCCAGGTTATCCTCCCGGCAAATACCACCTGCAGGGTTAGGATCAAGTAGCAGCTGCCTTCCCCTGGGCAAATGAGAGGAGACTTTAGATACAGTCTTTGTGAGGACTCAGCAGGGTTCATCACACTACACAACAGGGACCATCTAAATCCAAACACTAACGCAACTTCACACACACCTTTGACCTTGTGCACATATTGTGTTACTCAATGCATGGCTGCATCAACATCAGTGTTGTCATTTACCTAGCATCCTCAAACTGAGCACACATCTGTAGAGATATGTGTTAATATGTTGATCTTTTCACTGGGAAGTAATCTCTGTTTTAAGGTTCCATGTTCTATAACATCACTCAATAATTCTGGGACAAGAAACATGCTGTGTGTATCATCCAGACTCAAACATATTCAAATAAAAGACAATCATTATTTATGCAGTGGAAATCAATACAATAACATAAATGACTGTTGAGAACATATATACACAATTAGAGTTGGCCTGCCGTGGACACTCTCATTATTATGTGACACACAAATGCCGTCACACCCTATGTCCATTAAATATATTTCTAACATGTATCATCCTAAACAATACCATGGTTCCTCTAAGCAGCATTCTCATTTCTGTAACATCTGTGAGAAATCTGACGGTTCTCCCACCCACTCCCTCTGGATCTTCGATTCAGGTGTCCAGGGAAGGGTCATAGCTTTTGGATCCCGACCCTTGGGGTGGACATGCGAGGGAGGATCACCTGAGTGGAAGGTTATGTGGGATTGGGAGGAGGATACCCAAGGGCGAGACACAGTATTCCCCCAGTCCCAAAAATACTCCAACCTACTCTCCCTCAGCCTTTATGGGGTATCTCCAATCTCAGCCCATCTCCCCTTCCCCATTTCCAACAAATACTCAGACGAGGAAGAGACAACTCAGATCAGTAAAGATTACCCATAGAAATAACATGGGGAAAGTAAGGGCAACCTACCCTAGAAATAACAACTTGAGTTGTCCCACTAATAGACTCAGGCACGGTGAGGCATTTAATAGTAACCATTTACACCTGACTACAGTGGACTGTTTTTTTTCCACTATAAAAGGTGGGATTTTACACAAATGCATTAGTGAGCTGGGAGCTGCAGGAAGGAGGATCCGTAGGAGAGTGGCGTGCTGCAAGGCTGGCCCGGTGTGTTAGGAGGGCTACAGCATGTCTGGGGAGCCGTATCCCCTGAGAGATAGAGCGAGGCAGCTGGGACCATGCTGACAGAGTCTGTGCAATTGCCCGTTCCCTTGGGCCGTGTGTCAGGCACAAGGGTGTCTGATGGGCAGGTGGATAAACCCTGACCTCGACCCAAAGCATCCGGGAGAGACCTTTCACCAGCACTACGCTATCCGGTGAGTTTCGCATGACAGAGAGAGAAACTCTGGAGTGTATGGGTGGCTACAGAGGGAAAGGGAGTAAAAAGCAAGATTGGTAAAACGTCACAAAGCAAGAAGCAAGAGGGACCGTTTTAAGAAGCAGAAAGTGGAAAAGAGAGAAAGCAAGCAAATGAAAAAGAAATAGTGCGCACAAGCAGCGCAGAAATAAAAGACAGAAAGCAAATGGCTTTGAAATGAAGGGCAAGTGGCCCTATTGTAAAGTTAAAGCAAACATAAGCCAAGAAAGAGGAAAGTGCAAGGGGAGACGTTAAAGTCAAGAGAGGGCAAGCAGCACAGTGAAGGAATGTGACTGTTTAAAGGTGCAAGAACACACAGCAAAGGAAAATAAGTGCACATGTGCATGATCAAAGACAGAAGTGAGTGAAACAGAAGAGTACAAGAAGCACAATAAAGCTGGAAGGAGCAAGAGGCACGGGAGAAGTATAGAGTGGAAAAGAACAGTGCAAGTATACACGATGAACACCTGAAGATAAAAGGTACGAAGGAAAGTGCTAGTGAGAAATTAAGAGAGGGGCAAACGATCAGGGTGGTCTCACTAAGGAAAAGCAAAGAGCCTAGCATTTTCAAAAGCCACTGATTCTACCCTATTAAAAGCTGTACATAAGAAAAAGGCATATCCTGACCAGAAGTATTTGTGTTTGGAACTAGAGGGGCCTAAATGTGGGGATGGGCACCCTGAGAAACCAAAAAGGAACTGTGATATATTTTGTTTTATGTTGAAAGTTGGTTTATGTTGAAAGTTGGAAGAGGCCTGTGCTTGGGGAAGAGAACCGTGAGAGGACTACTTAAGAAATCAATGTATATACTGATAAAACTGACTTTGTGTTTGAAAGCTGGAAGGGGCCTGAGCTTGGGGCAGGGCACCCTAAGAGGCTCGGCCAAGTTGGAGACTTATTGGTTTGCTTGATAGTGTTGAAAGGACTGAAACGAAGGGAACCCTGAGAAGCTTAAACAGTGAAGTGTGATATATTTCTTTTGTGGTGTTTAAAACTTGAATACGTTGAAGCTTGGGGAAGGGAACCCCAGGAAACTCAAACACACTGAAAGTATTTGAATTCACTGCAAGGATCCTGTGGCAAAGGTCTTGCAAGCAGCCCTGTTTGATTGAACTCGTTTTGCTAAGCTTAAAACCCCTCTTGACAAAAAAAGTCACTGGAAACCAACCCTAGTTTTCCTATTTTTCTGTTGAACCACTACTTTTCATTTTGACAAAATACCCCATAACAAATGTGTTGTATAGAGTAAGGACACACATAGATTTAGAAACAGCCAGACTTTTTATTTGGACTTTCAGACATCGACTGCCGATAGAAGCATAATTTCAGGGAAACATCCCTTTAGAGTTAGGACTAGTTAGGTATTACACCAAACCGGAAGGTATAAATAAAGGTTTTGAAATCTTACTTTATGAGTCTGTGTCTCACACAACCTTGCTGCTTATTGGTCAGTATATTTAAATTATCTTCAGTTAACATTTACATAAAATGAGCTTCTCTATAATCAATTAATGAAATTAGAACATTTTATTTTCTCCAGTATCAAAAATAAGTATTGGTACCAGGGAAACGTTGTATAGAAAAGTGACATTTATCTAAACATATTTGCATAAGTTTGCACCCCGTGTGAACATGAGGTTGTAGAATTCAAGTACATTCATCCAATTTGAATGCAGGCTATAATGACTTTCATCTAATTCCGCAGTTTTGGATTATAAATACATTATTATAAATTGAGAACACACAGGATATCACCCTCCTCCCACCGCCGACTTCACTTCTCAAATGTCAAGGGTAAGAAGAGGATATCATTTATATTAGTATGATTTTCTTTGGGAATGGAACAAGGATGTGCAAACTCCCATTCTTTTTCCATTCACTTTTCAAACATGTATAGTTTTCACAGATTGCAAATTAGCAAGCAATTCTCTGTTTAGCCTATGAAGTGTGGCCACTGGTTCACAGTTCAAAGTGTTAACATTTACTTGTGAATAGCACAATATTGAGTCTATTTTAGCTATCATTTAACAAATGCTGAAATATCTGCGATGGAAATGGATCCCAGTTTTACACAGCACAGAACAAGCATTTTTGTTCTTATTTAAATAAAATATCCCTCAGCTTTAATGCAGTGAAAGCAGGATATAATGTACAATAGCAAACTAAAATATCCTGTTCTCATTCTTTTCATAATACTTTATCAGTCCCTGTGCTCTGTGTGCAGACAAATTTTATTTGTTTCTACAAGAAGGCCAATCTCACTTAATAATAATGAGAAGGTACAGTGCATTTCTCTACTATAATATAAAGTTGAATATGTGCAAGAACACACAGCAAAGGAAAATAAGTGCACATGTGCATGACCAAAGACAGAAGGACAGACGCAACTACCTGGAAGCAATCCAACGATGCAAAAACCCCACCATACCACCCACTCCGGTACAGATCACGTTACCTGGAACAGTGCCCCTGGCACCACCAGAAAGGAGCCTTCCCAGTGATGTATGTTGTGGGTACCTCCTGTGGGTGGGACCTGGGTGAATAGAGTGTGTGACGAATATGCATTCTGTGTTGTGGATGTCTAGTATCTGGTGGTTGACACAATGACTGAGACAGCCCTGCCCGAAACCGGTATGATTGCAGCTTTGGAGTGTTGAATGGCTCGGTACCAATACACATAACTTGTTGTGAGTGTCTGGAGAGAAGTGAATGGCCTGAATACCTCATGTGCCTGATTGGCTGCCTGCCTGCATGAATGCCCTTAGTCGTGATTGGATGCTTGAGTGTGACCCAGCGGAATGAATGAGAGATCAACAGTATATCTGGGGACCACTCACTGCTAGGAATCATGTTTAGAAGCTGAAGTCCACTATGACGAGTAACTGGAGTGACTGAAGCTTGACCTTGAAGCCCCGCTGGACGAGAAGAAGTGCTGTTGCTCTCCTTCCCAATCTGAAAGCTGCTGTGCCTCCAAGGACTGACCCAGAGAGGACCTGGTAAGACGCCCTCTTCCCGAGCTACGAGGGACCATCGTGCACAGCTGATCTTTGCCAAAGCTCCCTGGTAGACAGACCTTCGACAGGCTGCCGACCCGAGACAGGGACTGCCTCGGAATCTCAAAGAGAAGCACTCGGACTGTTGTCCGCCACTGTCGACGACCGCCCTCGCCGACCGGAGCCGCCATGCTCCAGTTTGACTAAGAACTTCATTTGATCATCGGACGCTCTCGTCTGCATCGTCGCCCGCTTTACCCTGCTGGGGAAGGCCCGACCGTCTACGCGCCGAGGAGCATCCGCTGGTGCGTTTCCTGTCACCTAAGGACCACAGAGATGCCGACGACTCGACGCCCTTGCTGGGCCACAGTTCTTCATCATCTCTTTGCTGTCCCGAACTATCGTCACCGAGGTGCCCCGCACGCCTCTTCCTTGCAGGACGCCAACGCTCTGTCGTCGACGAGCACTGCTAGGAACGAAGCTGCCACTTCCCTGCCGTAGTTCCACCTGTTCAACATCGGACGTTCGATGACCCGTGACTCCTGCTTTAAAGGGAGGGCACTCAAGAAGGGCCGTCGATTCCCTGACACCGAACGCTGAGTAACTCGATGCCTCTCGACGATGCGTGGCTCCTGCTTTAATGGGAGTCACTCAAGAAGGATCGATCGACGCATCTTCGGAGAACTCTACTCCACCAGGTACATTGGGGGGGTAAAACCTTAGTAGGAGGAAATAAGACTATTGAACATTACATGGACTGTGCTTGTGCTATATATCTTTATTTACAGGTTGCCCAGGTGGAGGGGATCTCCACACAGAACTGTGCCTATTGGTAGGGGTCAGCATTCTGCCTATTGTTTCAACCATCTTACGTTCCTGCCTATCTCTATTGTTGGTTTCCTCATTATTGATCTGTGTGACATTTTAACCGTACAGTTGATGCACTTTAATGAGATTTGATAACATTGGTGGTACCACTTTAGAATTGTATATATTTATCATTATTGACTACCGAGTACAAAGTGTGTTATTGTGATCGTGTACATACCTCTGAATATTAATTATATAAAGACTGTGTTTTCAGTAATACAGTGTGTGGACATTCCTTTGTTTGGGTTCGGGGACTACACTGTACTTAAGAACCAGCCTGCATCACCTCCTGAGAAGCTAGGCCTTGATTGCTCGACTACGTTACCAATAATAGAGAATCTTGGCTGGGGTCCTCTGTGCCTCTCCTCTACATATAGAGAGCGGAAGTACAGACACCCCCTACCAGTCTTTACAATGGTGGCAGCAGTGGGATGCTTATGGTTTTAAGAATCAGTGTATAACCGTGACACTTACAAAATATCTGCACTTTATTAGATTAAGGTTTGGGTGTGTACAAAATAACTGCATTACAAGCAATGGAGTCTATTGCGAATGGTAAATTCACTCGGATGAGCTTTGAGGCTCTCCAGAGTGCTTGTGAAGCCAGGGAGTTAGACTTTGTGGATAAGTCTAGGGCTGAGCTGATAGCTGCCCTGGCGGACTACCAGACCGATGGTGAAACTCTTGATGAGGGGGGAATGCAACCAATGAGGACTCTGCCCCTGGAGTTTCTACTGAATCTGTTTCTGGGAATGCCGCCATTACTGCTGCCTCTGTTCCGAACCCCAGCAATTCCTTGGAGCTTGAGTTATTAAGGATGAAATTGGCCTTTGAATATCGCAAGTTAGAAATAGATGCTGAGCTTAAGAAGGAGGAGCTGGCTCAACAAGTTGAACTCAAGAATACGGATCTTGAACTCAAAGACAAGGACACTGAATGTCAGAGAATCCAGCTAGAGAAAGCTTGAGTGGAGACTTCAGCGAAACCCAGTGAGAGTGTCAGGACCCCAGCAGCTAAATTTATGAAAGATTTGGTTGGTATGTTTGTGGAGGGTTCTGATATCCTCCAATGGATTGAAGCGTTTGAAATGGCTTGTGCAATTCATGATGTTGACAAAAGAGATTGGGCTAAGTGTTTGCTAAGCAGAGTGCCTCAAAATGGATATGACTGTGTTCTGAAGCTGAGTGTGGAAGAAAGGGGTCAGTATGAGTGTATGAAATCTGCTTTGATTGCCAAGTTTGGCAAGACACCCACCCAATACCTTAAAAGGTTCAGGGATTTTAAGAAAAGAGAGAATGTGTCTTGGGTTGACTGGGTGAGTGCTGCGCACATGAATATGATGGGGTGGATTGATGGTTACAAGGTGAAAACCTTTGTTAAATTGTCCCACCTGTTGTTTTTTGAGCATTTTTCTGAAGCCTGTTCACCGGAGCTGCGTCAGTATGTTGCTGACCAGAACATTTTGGATCCCTTTAAGCTGGCTAGGTTGGCTGACAAGTGGGTCTCCCACCGGGTGTCCCCTAAGGACTCCAGTGGGAAGGACAAGGACAAAGAAAAGGGGGGGCTAGGTTGGCTGACAACTGGGTCTCCCACCGGGTGTCCCCTAAGGACTCCAGTGGGAAGGACAAGGACAAAGAAAAGGGGGCCTCTCAGAAAGCTGAGGAGTCCCAAAAGCAGTCACAGTCGAATAAACCTAAACCCTCCTCTCCTAACACCCAAATATTTAGTGGGGATAAGTCATCTGTGGGTGGGAATAAGAGTAGTGGTCCACCTGCTGCAAGGCAGGCTCCCGGTGGTTCCAGTACCGTACCCCGCACTCCCGGCACTTGTTGGGACTGTGGGGCTCTGGATCACAAAAGGGGTGACTCCAAGTGTAAAGGTAAGGCACTCGGAGTACAGGCTGTCAGCCTGACCTACCCTTACCCCATGTCTGAGGTGGAGGCCACTGTCCTCCCCTCCTCTACAGGGATCACATTTGGTGCTCCCGTAAAGATTTCCTTAGTGTCCCTTGGGGCCTGGGACCAATATGCGGAAGTACTGGTGACTATCCTACAGAACACCCGTAGATTTTTGAGAAGTGTCCTCCTGAATGGCCAGCCTTCTACTGGTTTGAGAGACACTGGGGCAAGCATGACAGTGGTGGACAGGACCCTGCTCAAGCCAGAGGACTAAGTAGGTGCTCCTCTGAGAACCACCAGGTTAGCTGGTGGGCCTCCCAAATTATCGCCTGTAGCCCGAGTCACCCTCGTAATTGGAGACAAGACAGCAAAGCTTCCTGTCCTGGTTCAGGACAATGCCCCTGCTAACATTCTGTTAGGTAACGATCTAGTAGAGTTGGGATTGATCGCGGATGGTCTTCCCATGACTGCTGCTGCGGTCACTAGATCACAGGTGACACCGGGTCTGGCTGTGAGTCAGGTACCCGAGCCGAAGGCGCGGCCTAAGGCAAGACGAAGGAAGAGCAAGAAGGCCACCTGTGTGGTGGGAGCTCCTTCTCTTCCTGCTGTTCCTACAGCACCCATTGGGATCCATGCTCCGGGCGGGCTGGGTCCAGTGGTAAACCCCGTCTCAACTCCTGTGGGAGAGGTTCTCAACCCGGAGGATCATCCCAATATTCAATGCTTATTAGCTGAAGGGGGACCGTCCCGGGCAGACTTCTGTAAAGGACAGAGAGAGTGTCCCTCTCTCGAGGGTCTGAGGAAACAGGCCCTGTCCCAGGCACAAGGAGAAGTGCCTAGGACATTCCGGATTTATTGGGAGGGTGAGCTCCTTGTTAGTGAGTCCACTAACCCTGAACCTGGTGCCCTCAAGAGGTTGGTGGTACCCCAGGTTTACAGGCCCTTCCTACTGCAGTTGGCGCATGAGGTGCCCTTGGCTGGTCATCTTCGTACCACGAAGACTAAGCAGAGGCTCTCTGCCCATTTCTACTGGCCTCGGATGGGAGTAGAAGTGGAGTCCCACTGCAGGACCTGGCCAACTTGTCAGTTTTCTGGCAAGACTGGAGGCAGTGGCATTGCCCCACTGCAGCCATTGCCAGTGGTTGGCACACCATTTGAGAGGGTGGGAATCGACATTGTTGGTCCCCTTGACCCTCCCACGTCAGGTGGACATCGGTTCATCCTGGTTTTGGTAGATCATGCCACCAGGTACCCTGAGGCTATACCCCTTCGGACTGTTACTGCCAAGGTGGTTGCCAGGGCTCTCCTGGGCATTTTCACCCGTGTTGGATTCCCCAAGGAGGTTGTCTCTGACAGAGGATCCAACTTCATGTCTAGTTACATGAAAACTATGTGGAAAGAGTGCGGGGTAACCTACATGTTCTCCACCTCTTACCATCCCCAGACCAATGGTCTGGTTCAGAGATTTAATAAAACTGTCAAGTACATGCTAGGTGCTTTGGAAGAGCCCCTAAGGAGGAAATAGGATCTCCTCCTGCCATGCCTGCTGTTTGCTTACAGAGAGGTACCTCAAGAGGGTGTCAGTTTCAGCCCCTTTGAGTTACTCTTTGGACATCCCGTGAGGGTGCCCCTTGCCTTGATCAGAGAAGGTTTGGAAGCCACCCCTCCCGGTCCCGCCAAGCAAGTGGGGTACTATGTGTTAGGCCTCAGGCGGAGGATGACACAGATGATGGGTCAAGCAACAGCGAATCTCAAGGCCAGCCAGGAATTGAACAAATACTGGCATGACCTTAAAGCATCGCAAGTGGATTGGACTCCGGGCCAGGAGGTCCTCATGATGGCGCCTACGAAGCCTCGGGCATTGGCAGATAAATGGACTGGACCCTTCCGGATAATCTCCAAGATGGGCGAGGTCAACTATCTGGTTGACATGGGAATCCCAGGGGTAGCCCCTCTGGTATTCCATGTCAATAGGCTCAAGCCTTTCCACAGGCGAGCCGAAGTCTCATGTCTCTTGCTGGCTTCAGAGCGAGAAGAGGATGAGAGTGAGCGCCTTCCTGATTTGCTGCATAGCAACCCTCAGGATGGCTCAGTGGAGGGAGTGCAGCTCTCTCCATATTTGACAACCGAGAAGCAGAGGGCCGGCAGGACTTCGCTCTAGGAGTATGCCTCTCTGTTTTCGCTGACGCCAGGCCTTACACCGTGGTGTAAGCACGAGATTGACACTGGTGACAGCGTGTCTGTCAAAAGCAGGAGCTACCGAATGTCAGATACGGTTAAGAACCACATCCAGGATGAGGTGGCCAAGATGTTGGATCTGGGTGTTATTGAACCCTCAACCAGTCCCAGGTCCAGTCCCGTGGTCCTTGTTCCCAAGGCAAGTTCCCAGGCAGGTACCAAGGATTGGAGGTTCTGTGTGGACTACCGAGGAGTCAATGCCATCACCATAACTGACGCGCACCCCTTGCCCAGGTCTGATGAGCTCGTGGACACCATAGGTGCTGCCAAATTTGTGAGCACCTTTGACCTCACCTCAGGCTATTGGCAAATAGCTCTGATGGACCATGCCAAGGAAAAGATGGCGTTCTCAACACCAGAGGGACTCTACCAGTTTAGGGTCATGCCTTTTGGGTTGAAGAATGCCCCTGCCACCTTCCAGAGATTGGTCAATCATGCTCTCAGTGGGCTGGAAGCCTTTTGTGTGGCTTATTTAGATGACATTGCCATCTACAGTTCCACTTGGGAAGAGCACTTGACACATCTGGGTATTGTGTTGCAGGCCTTAAAAAGGGCTAACCTCACTATCAAGGCCACCAAGTGCCAGATAGCTCAGGGGAAAGTCACATATCTTGGTCATGAGGTAGGATGGGGTCAAATCCAACCTCTCCCCAGTAAGGCACATGATGTACAGGACTGGGAGACTCCCACTACTCAAACCCAGGTGAGAGCCTTATTGGGCCTCACCGGGTATTATCACAATTTCATGGCGGACTATGGAACCATAGCTGCACCACTGACAGCTCTGACTTCACCCAAGCAGCCTAGGAAGGTTAATTGGACTGAAGACTGTCAGAGGGCCTTTGATGGCTTGAAAGAAAGTCTGTGTAGGGCACCCGTGTTGTGTGCGCCTGACTACAGCTGACCCTTTATCGTCCAGACAGATGCCTGCGACACCGGAATTGGAGCTGTCTTGTCCCAGTTAGATGACAAAGGGAGAGAACATCCTATCATATTCATCAGTAGACAACTGAAGGGTAGAGAACTTAGGTGGGCAACTGTTGAAAAGGAGTGTTTTAGTATAGTTTGGAGCCTTAGGCGTTTTAGGCCCTACCTTACGGGGTCTACCTTCAAGGTCCAAACAGATCATAAGCCCCTGAAGTGGCTTATGCAGATGAAGGGTGAGAACCCGAAACTGCTCAGGTGGTCCATTAGCCTGCAAGGGCTAGACTTCACCATAGAGCACAGACCAGGGAAGAATCACGATAATGCAGATGGCCTTTCCAGAAGGTATGTTAACCGTCTGGATGAGGGTGTCTATCCCGTGGGAGATTAGGCACCCGCCACCACAGTTTGGGGGGGGCGACTGTGATGCTGGAAATGCATCGGAGGGACAGGGCCTCCGTATCCTTGTCCTTTACTGCTTTTTATCGTGTGTTCTGTCGTGTTTTCCGCGCAGGAGTTCATGTGGGACTCCTGGCGGTGCAGCTCTCTCTCTTTTGGTTTGGTGAACGGACCTGTGGGATACCCTTATGGCACCCATGGGTGGGGGTAAAACGCTGTGCCCCTAGTGTATGTTTTTGGGCACCTGTGGGTGGCCCACAGAGGAGGGTATGGGCTGGTGGCAGCTCCATGCTGAAATTGACAGGTGCGTGGAGTATCCTGCATTTTGGGATACCCCGGCCCTGCCATTGGGATCAGTTGATTCCTGATGGAAAACAAGATGGCCCCTGTGGCCTCTAGCTTTCTATTACCCATTACCTTGTTTTCCCAAAGTCCTGGGAAGCCCTGACTCTGTCCCTTCCCCCTGACTGGATGTTGGGTGGAAATGCCATATATGGTGTTGTTGTGAAGGCCCGGCCAGACTAGCTGGAGCCTTCCCGGTGATGTATGTTGTGGGTACCTCCTGTGGGTGGGACCTGGGTGAATAGAGTGTGTGACGAATATGCATTCTGTATTGTGGATGTCTAGTATCTGGTGGTTGACACAATGACTGAGACAGCCCTGCCCGAAACCGGTATGAATGCAGCTTGGAGTGTTGAATGGCTCGGTACTTGTCCCAATACACATAACTTGTTGTGAGTGTCTGGAGAGAAGTGAATGGCCTGAATACCTCGTGTGCCTGATTGGCTGCCTGCCTGCATGAATGCCCTTAGTCGTGATTGGATGCTTGAGTGTGACCCAGCGGAATGAATGGGAGATCAACAGTATATCTGGGGACCTCTCACTGCTAGAAATCGTGTTCAGAAGCTGGAGTCCACTACGACGAGTAACTGGAGTAACTGAAGCTTGACCTTGAAGCCCTGCTGGACGAGAAGAAGTGCTGTTGCTCTCTTTCCCAATCTGAAAGCTGCTGTGCCTCCAAGGACTGACCCAGAGAGGACCTGGTAAGGCGCCCTCTTCCCGAGCTATGAGGGACCATCGTGCACAGCTGATCTTTGCCAAAGCTCCCTGGTAGACAGACCTTCGACAGGCTGCCGACCCGAGATGGGGACTGCCGCGGAATCTCAAAGAGAAGCACTCAGACTGTTGTCCGCCACTGTCGACGACCGCCATCGCCGACCGGAGCCGCCGTGCTCCCGTTTGCCTAAGAACTTCATTTGATCGTCGGATGCTCTCATCTGCATCGTCGCCTGCTTTATCCCGCTGGAGAAGACCCGACCGTTGGTGCGCCGAGGAGCATCCGCCTGTGGGTTTCCTGCCACCTAAGGACCACAGAGATGCCGACGACTCAATGACCTTGCTGGGCCACAGTTCTTCATCATCTCTTTGCGGTCCCGAACTATCGTCACCGAGGTGCCCCGCATGCCTATTCCTTGCAGGACGCCAACGCTCTGTCGTCGACGAGCATCGCTAGGAACGAAGCTGCCACTTCCCTGCCGTAGTTCCACCTGTTCACCGTCGGACGTACGATGACCCGTGACTCCTGCTTTAAAGGGAGTGCACTCAAGAAGGGCCGTCGATTCCCTGACACCGAATGCCGAGTTCCTCGACACCTCTCGACAATCCGTGGCTCCTGCTTTAAAGGGAGTCACTCAAGAAGGATCGGTCGACGCATCTTCGGAGAACTCTACTCCACCAGGTACATTGGGGGGTAAAACCTTAGTAGGAGGAAATAAGACTATTGAACATTACATGGACTGGGCTTGTGCTATATATCTTTATTTACAGGTTGCCCAGGTGGGGGGGATCTCCACACAGAACTGTGCCTATTGGTAGGGGTCAGCATTCTGCCTATTGTTTCAACCATCTTACGTTTCTGCCTATCTCTATTGCTGCTTTCCTCGTTATTGACCTGTGTTACATTTTAACCGTACAGTTGATGCACTTTAATGAAATTTGATAACACTGGTGGTACCACTTTAGAATTGTATATATTTATCATTATTGACTTCCGAGTACAAAGTGCGTTATTGTGATTGTGTACATACCTTTGAATATTAATTATATAAAGACTGTGTTTTCAGTAATACAGTGTGTGGATATTCCTTTGTGGGGGTTCGGGGACTACACTGTACTTAAGAACCAGCCTGCATCACCTCCTGAGAAGCTAGGCCTTGATTGCTCAACTACGTTATCAATAATAGAGAATCTTGGCTGGGGTCCTCTGTGCATCTCCTCTACCATATAGAGAGCGGAAGTACAGACACCCCCTACCAGTCTTTACACATACCACAATAAGTTCCAACTTTTGGTAGTTCGAACTTTTTGTGTTATGTATATTAGGTCTTTTGGTGGGGTAGGTAAATTGGATCCGGTCAGTTTCGCCTAATCCCTGCAGTTGCTGGTGCTTTCAATGCTCCCCCAGAGGAATTCTTTCAGATGTATCTAAAGGGCCTTTCATGCTAAGGATATTATTTTCTTCTTAGTGTTACCCACAATAAAGTTTTTTTTTTTAATGGAAATGAAGCCATGCAGGCTTAGACCTAAGCTGTTTGCAGCTTCCCAATTAAAGCAGACAACTCTATCACTTTCATATTTTACCTAAGCTTGCTGTAGTTTGATAATTAGAATTCAACTGTCTGGTGTGTGGTAAGGGTTTAGTTGACACATGTAGAGACTTTCCATTACTGGGAATCCCCTTTTTTCATATTGTAAGCTTTGCCAGTACTAGTATAGGTTATCCACCACAACATGTGTCTGGTGGATCGAGGTGGTGATCCCCCAGGTCCATATTTCTGCCAGAAAGGGAGAACAATTGAATCCAGATGTCTGCTCACTGGTGACATAGGGTGCTCCCGATCTGCTTGTTTTATCCTCAACGGATGGTGTTGAGGGACAGGGGTTCAATGGTTTACAAATCCAGTTTGCGTCCTTTGGGGCTGCAGGCATGAGACACACCTTTAATTTTCTGTCTTTTGATATATTCTAATGGTGGTCACTTCCAGCCCATCGTTCAAATGGTCTGGTTTGGAGGATTGAAGTGAATGCATGCCTCGTTGCTATATGTTCATTTAAGAATATACTAGGATGCAGAAGGAGATGAGTAAGTGCTGCCTTTTACTTTCCTATCGGTAATTCAATGTAATTAAATCTCCCTTTCTTACCCTCGATGTATACGCCATTTTAATGTGAGGCAGTGACAACTTTGATACCAAATGTAGGTTGATTTTCCAGCTTAGAGTTTTGGTGAGGCAACAGAGGGCCTGTCTCATGAGGAGAACTCACCCTATACAACAACAACCAAAGAAACAAATGATGAGGATGGTAAAATCAGCATAACGGAGGATACCAGTAAGTAATCAAGGAATTATTGTTCATGTCCATTAGCCTCTACGAAGGTTGGCACCTAAGGATGAAACTCAAACAAACATTATTGCGTATTCATGACGTACCATTTCTTTATTCAACCTATCAAATAACATGAACCATATTACAAAAACATCTTATCTCTAATTAATCTCAATACAAGACAAGCCGGTAGACAAGATGTGCCCAGAAAATCACTTCACTTATGAACAATACATAAACAATTAAAATGTATTTACATCTCCTCCGCATGCCTCAACAATTCAATCTAAATGCATACACCTATTCATCCTACGTCAACATGCATGTTTCACCCCTGCTAAAACATTTCAGGGTCTTCCTCAAGATGTTAATCCCTCATGTCCTATTATCCCCAGCCATTTTAGTTATGGCTTTGGGGGTTGTTATTTGTCAAGGTCTCCCAGAGACTATTAACAGACTCTTCTTATGTGATAGTTCAACGGTTTCCTCAGTTACAATGCATAATCCCTAAAAAAGACAAACAATGTTTCCTTTTAATTTGTACTTACGGATGGAGTGTTAGGGCCAAATTCACAGAAGCATTTTATAATGGCAAAACCCCATTGGAAAACGCTCTGTGAATTAGGCCCTTAGTTTCAATCGGGCTACGTCATATACCGCCACCAACATATATGGTAAAAAACCACTCACTTTTAACTTGGCCGCATTTCATGTTAACAATTTCAGCTATTTGCTCTTCCATCTTGTACAACTGTTGAAACATGAATTTCAAATTAACTATTTCAACCTTTCTAAAATTATCATTTTATCATTAGGTAGAATTTAGTAATATATCTAAATCCATTAAGACTTGACACTCGCTGATCCCATGAGTGCTGCCAACACATCTCTTGCATGCGTCACATCTCTTGCATGCGAGGCCCACTCGTCAGTTATTCTCCACTCGTCAGTTATTCATGGAGTGATGGAAACACAACTCCCCGGACAGGACCTGTTCAAAAGAGCCGTCCAGGTCAGGATGAAAGACCTAGAGTAATGAAAACCACCTAAAATGGCATGTTGCCATCAAGCCATTCTCCATAAAGGATGAATAGAATAATACAATGTGAACTTGATGTCTATATGTTTGTCTTGCATTCTCAACTAAGATGAATTAAGCTTTATTTGTCCTTAATTTCAGTGGAACAAGTGCTTAACCAAATACATAAAAGGACTATTAAATTCTGTGGTTCTAGCCACATAAATAATAAGGTTAACTGCTATTGGGATACAAAATCACAAGAGGGCGTTTCTCTTTATGTTAGGATGATACAACCAGGTAAAACTTTGGCACCAGATGATTTAAAATCAGATATTATTACTTGTAACCCTGATTGGTGGTAATAAAACCTTTATAAATGCAATAACCCATTTTCTTATCTCCACTTTCTGGATAAATGGCATTTTAGTGCCAGTGTTTAAAAGAGGTGACAGCTTAAAGACATATTTTTATTGTACTATCTCATTGTTGGACATTTTATGTAAGACCTTAATGAAATGTATATTTCCCCTTATCATAATACCATCCTAATTCTTGCAGTCTTTTACAGACCTCCTGGGGTTTGTGCTGTCTTCCTGAAAGAAAAGGGAGACTACCTTATCGAGCTGAAGTCTATATCATACATGATACTCAACATGGTATGTTATGTTATGTTGATTTATACTGCACACCACTGCCATTTGCATGGTCTCCAGGTCTTACGTGGCTCTGTAGGAAAAGTGGGTAGGGTTGGTTAGTGATGGAGAGAGGGATAGGATAGAATGTGTGCACATCTGTTGATGCGTGCAGGACCAGGAGGAACTGGCATCTGTGTGTGTGCGAGCTTTCTGGGTGTGCTTTGTTATGTGCACTGGGCTTGTTGTGTCCGTAAGGGTGGTGACCATTGTGTCAGTTGTTTGTTATTTGCAGGTATTGGGTTTGTAGTATGATTAGAGAGGGGTGTGCATTTTGCATGTTTTTTGGTGGGTTGTATCACTAGCCTTCTGTTTGTGTAGTGTGTGAGAGGTGTGAAGATGTGGATAAGAGAAGGGGGTGGTTAGTTGGTTTCAGGTGATCTGAGTGTTCATTCTATATTTTCCCATGTTTGCGTTGGTGCTGGTGTACGGTTTTCAAAATAGTGCGTCTGAACGAAATCTAAACAAATCAGTACAATTCTAGTGTGGCTAAATTCAAAAGCAGCGGGCACCAAATCAGTGCAGTTCTAGTGTGGCTAAGTTCAAATGCAGTGTTAACTAAATCAGTACACATTCTTGTGTCGCTACTTTCAAAATGAGCAGATGGCAACTAAGTACAGTTCTAGTGTGACTAAATTAAAAAGGAGTGGAGAACAATTTGGTACAGTTATATTGTGGCTAAATTCAAAGTGCAGGTTAACAAGTTAGTACAATACTAGTGTGGTTAGCTTCAAAAATAGTTGACACCAAATCAGTACAATTTAGTGTGGTTAAATTCAAAGCAGTGGGAAACCAATTTAGCAAAGGTTCTAGTGTGGCTAGATTCAAAAGCACCACTGACTCAATCTCTACCATTCTACTGTGGAGATCAGGTTGGCACAGTTTTATTGTGGCTAAATTCAAAGCATTGGTAACCATGTTAGTACAATACTAGCATGGTTAGCTTCAAAAACAGTGGATGCCAAATCAGTACAGTTTTAGTGTGGCTAAATTCTAAACCAGTGTTGACTAAATCGGTATAATTGTGGTGTGTCTAAATTAAAAAACAGCAGGATACAGTTCTAGTATTGTTCAATTCAAAGCAGTGGACGGCAAATCATTACAATTCTAGAGTGGCTAAATTTAATATTAGGTGGTTACAATTCTAGGGAGGCTAAATTCAAAAGTAGTGGGAACCAAATGAGTCCAATTTTTAATGTGATGTCCTTTACCTTATTTTCTGTAGTCCTCTGGATAGGGGGGCGGGCTGCAGGGTACCAGGCAAACAGACCAAAAGTAATAATCCGTATATAAGGCCTTTTGCCAGCTGTCCAGGCAAGGGTTATTCTGAAAAATGCTTACTTAGCACCAAACTCATTGTGCCACCAACTAACATCCAAACAGAGCTATTTTAGGACAGCTCAAACATACCTGATGCTTTAACAAGACACCAATCTCTTCCTTTTTGCAAGTCAGAGTGGCATGTGTAAAAATAGGACATTTCTGTTATGCAGTTTTGGCATGACTATGGGGTTCCCATGAGACTTGATCCTAAGACCACTATTCTTTAATTCTTTAACTGCTACATGTAACCTCTTGCTGACATGCTAAACACATTCAATACTCCATTCCAAATCTACGCAGATAGTACCCAAATTGCATTCAATAAAACTATGCTTGTTTCCCTCATCATCGCAAAATGACTAGACTATATTCAGAAATACACAACTGAAAATCAGCTGTACCTTAATGCAGCAAACAGATTAACCTTGATCCTAGGCACAAGACTCCCTGATTCACCCCCTTTCATGGGCCTTCTACCATGGGTAATGCTGCACCTGCAGTCGCTGAAACCAAAAAAAGTTGAAATATTAACCAGTGGGATTCTATCCTTTAGCAGTCAAATTTGTGAGCTGACCAAAGCTTGCCACTTCTACCTGTGCAAGCTCAAGCAAATCGTCCAATTCTAAACAAGTACTACAAAGTAGAAGCCACTAAAGGGTTGGTATTATCTAGAATTAATATTATACAATCCTATGTTACAGGGTCTCCCAAAACATCTCCTCCACATCTTGAAATGAACCCAGAAGAATGTGTCCAGTCTTATCCTCAACTTAAAAATAAATGGCCACATCAAACCTGCTTTAATGGCTCTACACAAGCTCCTCTTTGTAAAACAAATTAATTTCAAGACTATCTCATTCACACGGGTTCCATAGTAATGAAGCAGAGTACCTGGCAGTTCCTTTCAAAACACACTTACCTTTGAGAACTCTAAAATCATCTGTTGCCAAAAAGCTGTCCCCAGGAGGAAGCACCTGGTTAAATGCTCCAGTAGCGCTGAAGTTATGGGCTTTTAGAGCTCCTTCCCACCTTCCTTACAGCATGAAAACCGCCAGGCTTTCAGGAAGAAAACTCAAGAGATTCCTCTGAAAAAAAGCTTTCCCTGCAGTTTGACAATCCTCCTGAAATTGCGTGTTCCATGCAGGTACTGCTCTCTTGTTTGCACTTGGCCACGCCTCACGTTCCCCCCTCCCAGCGCACTTACATTGATGTGAATGTGCCAGCCAAGAACTGTGAATGATCCGTTTTCTGTTTCACCTCCTTGTCTTGTCCCCTTTTCCCCTTCTCATTGGAGTGCCACAAATTGCTTGTTTTGCAGCTGGAGCTATACCAAGGACCAATGCATAAATGCATAAATAAATAAAATGGCTTGAAAGGAGGGTGTAGGCTTGGGCTGAACAATTAAAAATGATCCCACCTGACAAAGCCGGCTTTCGGCTGGGTTTCCTAAAATCAATCATTGCATTGCCTTGTCCAATTTCATAGAAAAATAAATATCTATTAGGGGAACAAACGTATATGTTGCATTTTTGGACTCGAGTCATGCCTTTGATGCTATAGATAAGAATAGCCTCTGGTGTAAAGTAAACACAATGGGAATGCAAGATTGGCTTTTGAGGTTCCGAGTGACGCATTGAACAATATCCATATGCTGTTACAGATGTGAGTTGTGAGTTTTGTCACTATACGTATAAGCAGCTCACGATTCAGTTGTATTTAGTAATGGTAATAAACAATCCGATGAAGTGCTCGTAATGCTGAGCAGGGTGGCCGAAATAAGTACCCCTTTACTGAGATACCTCTCACTGGGGCCTGCATCGCCTGACCAAAGGGAATCCGTGAACTGAAGGAAGGGGCTTTTCGCCCAGCCCGCTTCTGAGCCCCTGAGTTGAAGCAAAGTTTGCTCATGGAGGGGGCTCATAGTCAAGGTGTCAATGGGGTGAATGAAACATGTTGCAGTGGCACAACACGGTTTATCGTCTGCTAATGAAACCAACGTTGCTCGCTGTCCTTATAACCAGCACTGAAAATATATTCGAATGAGTCCTTTGATGTGGGAGTGTGTGTGCACATTGTAAATTGAACCTGCGTCACAGCACCGCTGTAACAGCGCATATTAGATGTTATGGTGCTGCTTTGCTAATTCGTAGCAGAACATCGTTGCTTTTGACGCAGTACAAGGGCGAGAGAAGGTCAGAAAAATGTACTTGTATTGAATGAAAATCTATTGCATGCCGTCGGTTAGAAATCAAGTACAAATTGGAACAGTGGCTGGGTAATTCTTTATTTATTTTGCACATCTCAAGAGTGTTTACAAGGGACATAATTTATTTTTAACTGCAAGAGGCACACGTCTGTTCAATTTTCCTCGATTAAAAAATATCTCTATGCATTCATTAGCACAAGTTTGAAGTGTTCTTTCTTGTGGAGGTTGGCGCATCTTACTGCAGCGCTCTACAACAAGGAATACAAAATAGCCCACTGGTGCACTAAGCAATATGTCTTCATCGATTATACCCCGAGGCCTAGACTGACAAACTGAAGGTCAGATAAATTAATGTGGTCAATTCACACAAGGTATTGTTATTCGAATTCACTTCCATTTGTTCAGTGTTGAAAACGTTGGAACAAAATAAGGCATGTTATTTAAAAGCCAAGCACTGTGATCAGGTGTGCCAAATGCCATCATGGTTACCAAAAATTGAAAAGAAAATGCGTGCTGTGTCTTTGTGAATGGCTCCTTGACTCACCCTTGAAAGCAGAATGGAAGAGAGGACAGTACCCCCTTTTTCCCCTCAGAGGCTCTGTCTATGTCTTGTCATGTGCATTTATTTATTTACTTTAATATGTATAATGCGCCACACGACCAAAGGCCTCAGGGCACACATGAGACAGTACAAGAGACAAACAACAGAGATGGCATCAAAGACAATCAAGGGCATGGAGAAACAAGCGCTTAGCCAAGAGGGCAGTTAAAGAGGAATGTCTTAAGCCTTTTTTTAAACTCAATTCTGGTTTTGATTTTTCTTACATCAAGTGGGAGAGAGTTCCAAATTCGTGGAGTTTGGGGATCAAAGCCGGTGCCTCCAAATCTGACCAGCCTGCACCTAGGCTGGCATAGTCTTGCTTGATCTTGAGACCTGAGAGTGCGAGGTGGCTGATGGACCTTCAGGCGCCCAACAACATAAGTCGGGGCCTCATGAATTCGGCATTTGTGGGCCAGAGTCAGCTCCACTCGTTGCATTGGTGATATGATCTTGTCTGGAGAGACCAAGGGTTGCTCGTATTTCCCTTAATGTTTTATGTTATGGTATGGTATGCGTGACTGTGATTAATTTCTTTCTTTTTCTGCTCTGCTGGAGTACAAGGGTAAGTAGTAGAAAAACAACAATCTAATCAGCCCTCACCTGTCTACAAACCAATCACAAACTGATCATAAAGGTGACACAGACACAGTTAAGAAATATACCTTCTACCCATCTGGTGTGCTCCAATACCTTTTCGTATTCTATTTTGAGTTCATTGAGTTTCTGGAGGCCTAACTATCTTTCCTGTAAATTTGTTTTTAGGTTGCTTACTTCCTAGTGCATCTTTCTCCTGATTTAGAGTGCCCCTCTGTCCAGGTCATCCCTTTGTTGCTTGTTAACATTTTATTTCTGGTGCTCTTGATCAAATTATGTTTGGAGGTGGAGTGCTCTAATAATTAATGTATTACTTTCCTCTTCCACTTTCTCAATCTGCTTTTCTAACACGGTTATTTGTTCTGAGCAAACTTTATTATATTTTAGTTGTTGATTTAGTTTCTGTTGACTCTCTTCCAGAGAGTCAGCCTTTTCGTGACACTCCACTTTTAATACATCTAATTGGGCCACTTGGTCTGAATTATTCTGTCATTGTAGGGCCAAGTCCTCTTTTATCTGTTTAATATAGATTTTAAGTTCTATCTCTGAATCTTGGCTCTTTTTCTATTTTTCTTCCACTAATTTTAATTCGGTCTGGATTTGAGTTAATAGTTCAGATTGATTTTGTGCAAGAGTTCTATTTTCTTCGTGCTTTTCCCGCATCACTCCCATATGGAGATACATGTACGCCGTGATTCTGACAATTTTAATCTGCTCCTCTTTAATTTTCAGAGTAATGTACAACTCGCTCAAAGCTTGATGTAATAGGCCACCGTCCTGATCGTGTCCATGTCCAAGGTGGTGACTTGTTGCATCATTTTGTCTAGCCTGAATTTCTCATCTTGCTCTGCTGAGTCTCCCCAGACAAATAATTTGTGCAGAAGGTGCTTCCTGGACATATTCATCTCTACTGTGGCCATTTTGGAAAGTGTTATTTCTTTATTAATTTATTTCAATAAGGGTAACCTGTATTCTGTTCCTTTCTCTCTATTTTGGGGTTGATTTAGCTTTAATTTTATACACAGGCCTGACATTTAGGGTCTTTGTTTTGGGGCGGCGCTTTGGGGAGGCGCTTTCTACAGAGTAACACAGAGTTCCAACCACACAAAGTATCACTACCTTGAAGGTTAGCCTGCTGTGCTAAGCTGTCACCGGTGAATACACAATCCCAATTCCCGGCACGAGCCCCTAATTTGTAAAGGATTCCAGTCGGGTGTCACAAACCGGACCGGGACCCTTGCACTTAGCCTAGGATGTATCGCTCAATTAGAATGTTTTTTCTTTAATTCTACGAATTCGGATTGAGCTGACACCCAACCCGTCTTACACCCGTTTTTACAAATACCCCGGGTCACAATGGACGATGAACCAGGCCAGTGGCTGGTAATACAATATTTATTTATTTTAGATTCATAGAAAATCACACACTTTTCATACTGGCAGCAATCACCAATGAGTTGATAATTACAATGTAAACTGATAAAATACACTAGATTGACCTGCTGCTAGAACATATCCAAAGCACAGATTATCGAATTCTGAGTGGATAGGAAAGAGCAGCAAGGAGTCAGGGATACTAAACAAAAAACAGAATCCAACCTTCCCTCACAAAATAAGAGGCAAAAACCCTTGCAATTGCATAAAATGACACTCAGAATTGGTAAATAATTAATTTAAACGTGTGGTTGAATAAATTAGGTAAATATGATGTATCACAGTATCAGGGATGTAATATAACTAGCAACTGAAAGGCAACGTATCAACAAAGGGCATACAGTTCAAAGAGCAACTTGAAAGTAAGAACACAGTGCAGCCAAAATCACACGTTGAAAAGTTGCATTTTCCTCTATTTGCAGTTTTAAATGAAGTTTTAAATGTCAAAACAGTTTTTAAAAGAAACGGGTGAAATATACACAATTGGAATGTGGTTTTTAGGCTGGGGGATAGATGCACATTACAGGGATAATATAGAAGTAAAAGAGTGACTCTGGCTGAAGAACTGGATGTGATTTTCAATGTGGAAGGAGATTTGCTTTTGGGAAAATAAAAGCAGTTAAAAGAGAAAATTGTTTTGGAAAGAAAGGACAAGTTTGACTTAAACTAGATTTTCAAGACTAGGTTGTTAAAGAAAGACACAGAATGTTCCAAGATTAATTTGCAAAGTTAACCCCCCCCCCCCCGTGCTGAGCTCTATGTGGGAATTAATTGAATTATTCAAAATATGACTAAGGACATATGCAAGACAGAAATGAATGGAAGAATGGTGCTAACACTTGGAGATCAAGGACAAGATGCAGAGAGAATTCTGACAGTTTAAAACAAGTTACCAGTGTATGGATGGGATTACTTAGAGAGTGGAACAAAGACAAAGTATCAAGATGGGGTAGGGTATGTGTTGCTATGGGATGGGGAAATACTCACAATCCGCACTTGAGTTTGGGATTTGGGACAGTCAACCGGTTTCTGGACTCAAAGGCTCTGCTCACCGCATGGCAGGCTCTCCTAACAGCAAACAGCTGGGCCTGTCTGGTCACTGGATAGCAAGGGTACAGCTTGCATGCAGGTAGTGGGGCAACAAGCCGGTTGGTCACAGGATACTCCCAAAAAGGTACCACATCTTTTCCCTCTAGCTATTGGGATTTTTAGTGAGGTTTCTGGATCAATGGTCCTGCCTGGATAGGGTCAGCTATGCTCCGGCCTGGAAGTAGAATCTGGAATCTTGCAAAGTGAATGTGGAATATCTGGATACGCAGGCACTGGAAAATTCAGAAGTGAGTGTTCTGTCTCTGTGAGCTTCCCCCCTTTATATAAGGTGGGTGACATCACAGGATTTATTGTTGGGCAGAGGTAAGCTAGACCTACCCCTAAGAACTGGATAGGTCAGCCTATGTTGTTCGCCTCCTCCAGGAGGAGACTCAGTTCATGGGGTTGTGTTTTATGAGGTACAAAGCCATCCCACAGCCATTATTGCACAAAATCAATTATGACATAAATCGCTCCTTTTTACAGTTATGGCACTTTTGTAAATTACAGAGGCAAATGAGGTATTTTATACAAAACATGGTATTCCAACTCCCAGGTCTGTACAACATTGTTTTGCCCTTCTAATAATTTGTTGTGATTTTTAGTGGGAACCGCTTCACCCAAAATTCCACAATTTCAGATATGTGTACCTATTAACATAGAGCATATTTCCATTCATTTTTAACATTCCACCATATGTACTTTTCCCATGATTCACATTTTCCTGGCGTTTGCGTCCCATAACTGCTATGGACAGCCATGATATCTTGTTTTAAAGCCACCAAAATTACATTTAAACTGTAAACTTTTTACATTACTGCGTTGTCCGGATGTAAAAATAACAGTCTTAAAGTATATTCATTAAAATAGTCTTTTGAGCGAGATGGGCTGGCCTTTGTCCTCCAAATATGGTCATTTCCTCCCAGGCTACCACCAAATGTCAGTTTAGCCCAGGGTTGTCATGGAGTTTGTCTTTGGAGCTCCTTAGTTTGAGTGGATGGGAGGTGTCATTTCCAAAAGTAACACATAGGTGTCCCAGAATCTCTTGTGTAAAGCTGGAGCCCAGCCACAGAGTCTGATGGGCATGTTATATTCTCCCCCTTGGTCCATTCAGGGCTACTAGATGCTGGCCCCCTTCGGGGGATGCAATGCCCTTTGAAGCCAGGGCAGGAAAAACATGTTCTGTGGCTTCCAGTAAAGCCAATGCCTTTATTTATCTATTTAGTTTTTGTGAGCCCAAAAGGCAAGGCTGTTGGAATAATATTAGATTTTAACCAAACCCCCCTTACATTTCTAGGCAAGGATAGGGCCTTATTCAACATTACACTTTTAAAACAGATATTTTTCTTGTTTGCAAAAGCATATTTTGACACATGGAGAGTTCTGCTGGGATGTCCCTTTCAAATTCGGTTTTCTCTTCCATCTGGATTCCCAACATTGTTTGCAGCCCTAGTCAGTTTCTCTTACATAGCAATCTGTTCAAGGCACAGGTCCACTGAAATTTGACATATGCACAGAGAACTAGGGTTTATTTTGAAGAGTTTATTTTGACATTTTGTAGCACAAAAGTCATGTTTTTTTTCCGTACGAGTGAGAGGAAAGTTTCTGGTGATTTACCAGATCTTGCCTGACACAGCCTGTCATTCAATGAGAAAAGCTTTCTTTTACTAAAGCTCAACTTGAATATGGATGGGCATAGCTGGGTCTCACTGATAAAAGCCGTGTAATGTTGAACAGATGAAAAAGAGCATCAGGTCGCCATCATTTTAAATGCCAAACATTTTCTTTTTCAATGGGAAACTTCAAGCTAGCAGCAAAGCAGCGCTGATTTTCAATTCTCTTCTTTGGTGCACATAAGAAAACACACTGGCAGCCTTTCTCAGTGTGCTCCCTGTTCCATCTTGCCCAATGGATGCTTGGCAAGACAGTGCAGCCATAATTCTGTAGCTGCAAAGCACAGTTTTGATGAAAGGCAATGGTGCTCAAAAGAGCCAGCGCAGCCATTCTGCTGGTAACTGCGGAAGCGCAGCTCGGTGATGGAGGGGAATTCTGCTGAGTGGGTAAATGTACCCCACACTGGCAACTGGGTGCACAGTTTGGTTTGCACCTTTCAATGCAGCATCTAGTGTTTGTGGCTGGATGATACACCAGGGTTGGTTTATCTGGCGATGAAGATCGACAGTGAAGATGCTGGCAGGATGAAGAGGTGGCAGATGCAACAACGCGCTCAGCTAGTGCAGTGGCAAACATGTTCAAAATGTAAATGTGCAGTTTGGGTTTCGAAGAGCTTGGTGAGTGCCAAAGGCAGTTCTGGCAGATTCTGGTTGTTTGTTGCAGTCAAAAAGGCTTAAATCAAGGATCATGGTGTTTTGGCGGCAGGAACTGCAGAAATCCTGTCTCTCATGACCATCAGGTGCTTTGAGTCCTTGTTATCAGTCACAGTAGCCCTTGTTCTCCTGCTCCAAAAGCAAAGGAGAATGGTGCTCACTTTCAGGGGTTGTTCACCACGATGAGGTCCTGGGTAGTAATGTGACTTGCAGAGATACAGGTCTTTTTCCAGAAGATGGTCCACACCCAGTGTGTCCTGCAAATGGGTAGGAAATAGAGCATGCCTCTGCCTTGGACACTCAGACCTCATCTCACTGGTGGAGTGCTTTGGAAAGTCAGCACTCCACCAGTGGTCCAACAAAATTCTTCCTTAGTTGTTTAGTCAAAAGTGAATCTGAGACGGAGTAGCAGACCTTTTAAAGACACGGGTCTACAGGTGATTGGACACAAGCCCATCTGCTGTAAGAGTTCAATCCCTGTCATTGGAAGAAGTGGACTTTTCCTTCTCACATCACACACAAAGTGCTTTGTGCTACAGGAAGTGGAGGGGACAGGAAGTAAAGATAGAGACAGAGAGAAACAAGAAGGTGCAACCTTCCTCCAGCTGTAAAGAGCTCCCTCTGTGTACAGTAACATATCCCTTCCCCTATCAATAGAATCAAAATCACATTTGTTTTTCAGTGTCCTTGTGTGAGGCTACTCCTGTTGGGCATTTGTGTGTCCTTTGATTACAGTTCCTAGGACAGCTTTCTGTGGAGTGGCTGTCTCTCTGGGGAAGGTGTTACATGCCCTTGCAAAGAATCAAAGAACGGGAAGCCCAAAGGCTACAGTCTTGCTGGAAGCGTACACAGCTGAGCTGGGCTCACAGGGATGAAACATGTGTAATATGAAATTGTTGTGGCTTGAATAAATATGATAGATGCTGACCACCAGACCTCAAACTCAGGTAGAGCTTATATGTACAGTTTAGAGTGCCATCAGGAGAGAGCATAGTTATGTCGTTTTGAGAACAGGGGTGCATGTCTTCAATACAGCCCCTCTGCTGTAGATGCTTGAGTGTCATTGCATCTGTTAAACGGGCACCTCTGAACCTGCTCTGTGGCACTGGTGAGCAGGTGCTGCAGGTCAGGCTACTGATCCAGCAGGGCATAGGTGTACACCTAGCTATTGGCATCTGATCAGCAAATTACCCTTTCTGAGATGGAATTATCTCATCATTTTATTAATCTAATACAAATTAAAATAACAGGTCTTCTACACCCTTGCCAGATGGCAATCCTTCACAGTGACATTTCTGCAGTGTCTAACAACCATTGTCCTGGCCTCCAGGTACTTTAGGTTGTTAAGGTAAACAGTATGTATGTAAGCCTGCGGGCAGCATTACTTCTTTGGTCCAGAGTTATGTCTCTGTGCAACAATGTATTAGAAGCAGTTTAAATATTTTACATATTTATTTCATATAATATTTATGATAACGATAATAATGCATATTTGTAAGCATATTTTGATGAAATTGTCACTGAATACACATTTTGAATAACATCTCTAGTTGTAGGAGTCATTTCAATGCATTCAAAAATTTAAAGTAATTAAGCTTTATGTATTATGTTATCTCCTTTGTTAATAATGACCTATTCCAAATTGCTTTCCTCTATGTCTGTGTTTTCTAATTAAAGTAATTGTACTCATTATTCCTTTTTCTTCCAGTGAGCTCCCTGCGTAGTAGAATTGCCAGGTAATCTGCTAGTTCTCCAAATCAGTACATGATTTAGGGAGGAGAAGTGTGCGGTCTCCGAACAGTTTTCCTTATACCCTGGAATCCAACAACTGGTTGAAGGATAGGGATGTCCCCTTAATAAGCACTGATGAATATGAAGCAGCATCATTAGTAAGATCAGATACCTTGGGCAGGCAATATAACTGGTCCAACATACTAATACGTCCCACAATGGGGCAAAACTATGAAAAAACGTTTAATATAGAATGTCACGATCAATGGTCTGCTAGGCATTCAGGAATATGGCAGCAACTGTCCAGTAAACCAACACATGTTGCATGTTCAGTGTATGTGGCAAAAGTCCCCCAGGGCATGACGGGGAGAGGGGACCTTGCTGTTAAAGGTGGGAGGAGGCTGCTGAGGTGGAACATCATAGACCCAAAGTTAACAATAGAGTTGATGTTGAGGATCAATTGTGTGTAAGATGTTTAACAATCAACTCCATCAATCACAAGCTTTGTGGAAACAGAGGAAAAAATAGCAGTTGTATATCTATCTGTAATCACGTGTCAGAGTTAGTAGAAGGTTAATTGAGACACAGGTGTGTGAAGTACATTCAGGCTGGTTGCAGGGCGCTTTTGTTTACATCTAAAGAGTAAATGGTTAACTGTTTCCAAATGGCGCGTGCATCAGATGAAGGCATTATGTAACACACCCAGCAACTTACTGACCTGTTCAATGTCGGTGGAGTGACCCAACCCAGGAAGCATCCAGGCTGGGAGAGGAGATGAGTGAGATCTGAGTCCAGAAGAGAGAGTTTGATTGAAGAGAGAAGAGAGGTAGTAAAGGTGATTGAAAGAAGGCCCCTGCAATAAATCCTTTCATAGAGTCAAATAGAGTGGCAAACATAGCCAAGATAGATCCTCTGGGGGGATGCTGGCCTCAGGATATGCAGGGGACTAAGACTGCATTAATGACCAGGGGCCCCATTACGAGTTGGGCAGTGATGATGGCGGTAATTCTTCTGGACGGAATTACCGATACCGCCATGGAGTATGGCAGAATTACCACCACATTATGATGTGATCGAAGTGCATGCACACCATCAGCGGTAACTGTAATACCATCTGGCAGAAAAAGAACAACCTCAAGGCCAGGGTCCACAGCCTCATCGTCAAGCACAGGCGTGAGACTTCTGTCAAAAGAGGTGGCATTGTCAAACCCCTCTTCCTGACCCCATGGGAGGAAAAGGCTGCATCCTTCATATCGAAGCGACAGAGAGCATCAGTAGTGCCAAAGTGGGAACAAGCATCCACAGAGATGCTGGTGAGTCTTTAAGTTCCCTCTTTCATGAGAATGCATTGTGCAAAAGTATGTGTTCCCGTATAGATGGGCCCAGTGGCCAGGGGAATTGGCAACTACATGGCAATCTTTGCAAAGGCACTGTGACTACATGCATGTGCAAGAGAAGGTGGGATAACTTTGAAATACCCATGCACCATAGGGAAAATGTGGAAGTGAAGCCATGGGACCATGAGAAGCACCATGTGTGTTGTGAAAGTCAAAGTTTCAAAGTGACCCACCTGCGCCACCACATCAACAAGCCGTATCGGCATGCCAACTGGCAATGAGCCCATGCATGTGCCAAGTATACCCTCAGCAGACAATACTCCCACCTTGCATGAGCTGTACTCATTGGCCTGCAAACAAACCTGCACATTAGACAAAATGTGTGTAGGATGACCATTCATCGTGTTGCATGCGTCAAGACAGACAGCAGGTCATTATCCACCCAACAGATTCATAGTTGACTTATGCTGATGAGGTGGGGCCCTCCACTTCCCTGAAGAGCTTCACTGGTGGCAGTACACCAACCTCCACCACTGCACAGACCAGCCAGGAGGAAGAGTAGAAGTGAGGTACTATGGCACAGCAGCAGCATATCAGCCATGCCAAGAGCAGGGCCGTCACGAGGGACGTGCAGGGGGGGCAAACTGCCCCGGGCCTCACGCTTGCTGGGGGCCTTGCGGCCCCCTCTCCTAAGTGGAAGGCAGCACAGTCTCCCGTGTCCTTTATTCACAGGGGGATTGTGCTGCCCTGCAATGATTTTGCTGTTTCTTGTGAAGCCGTTTGGCTCTGCAACAAACAGCAAAATAATGGGAGACAGCTGGGCTCAGATGTGGGCTCTGTTGCCTCCCGTCATTCAGCTGACAATGTGGACATGCTGAATGACAAGAGAGGACTCCGTTCCTGTCAGTCAATGTGTTCACGTTGGTCAGCGTGACCACACTGACTGACAGGAGAGGAGTTCTCTCTTGTCAGTCAGTGTGTTCACGTTGTCAGCGTGATCATCCTGACTGATGGGAGAGGAGTTCTCTCTTGTCAGTCAGTGTGTTCACGTTGCTCGGCATGACCACGCTGACTGACAGGAGAGGACTCCTCTCCTGTCAGTCAGTGTGTTCGTGTTATCAGCGTGATCACGTTGACTGATAGGAGAGGATTCGTCTCCTGTCAACCAGTGTGTTCATGTTGTCAGCGTGATCATGCTGACTGATGGGAGAGGAGTTCTCTCTTGTCAGGCAGCATGTCTACGTGTCGGCTGTGTGGATGCTTTTTAAGGGTGTATGGAGGTAAGGTAAGTGTTTTATTATTTAAATTAAAAGTGTATATGTGTATTTAAATTAAATTAGTATTTATATGTGTATGTATGAATGCATGTGTGCATGTTGGTGTTTGTGTAAATGCTGTGTTTGGTTTTATGTATACATGCATTCATGGAGTTGTGTAACTGGTGGATGAATGCAGGGGTGAAAGTGTTTTTTGTGAGTGTGTGTTCAGCACCACCCCTAAATGTAGCCGGCCTGGGGGCCACTTCATTAAGGGGTGGGTTCATGGCATCAGAGGTGCACATAGGCTAAAATGTCAGGGGGGAAAGGGGACTAACACTTCAAATGTTGGGAGAGGTGCTAACTAACTTCAGAGGCTGTGAGGAAGGGGCAAACTTCCTTGTGTGGGGGCACCTAACATCTTTCCACATTTCAAATGAGACTATTCTTGTGATGCTTCAATGTTACAAGCAGCTACCTCTTGCCTTCATTTCTGAAACGTCACACTTAAGGACTGCTGTGAGATTGAGATATCTCATGTCACCACTTCCCTTCTAATCACTCCCCTAGCATGCAAGTGCTAACCCCACATCACAATTTCAATTACCTAAAAATATATGGATATGAATGCAGGTGCTAACAGTGAAATCCTTTTCATGGCCATGCTAATCCCTATGGCAATTCTTACCCAGTGCCTGCCATCCCCTCCCAAAACACCTCCTCACTGGAACTCTTTGAGCTAGCTTTAAACATGCCTCGCCATCAAATGTTGCCCTCAAGGTGCTTGCAAGTGTTTCCTCAAAGGAGTCTTCTGAGAATTCATGGCTTCATTGGAGTTGTAAACACGTAACTGGTGTAATAAAAATGTCTTAATCAGGTCTGCCTTTGGCCACTCAATTTAAAAACACCCTGCGTGTCTTTCACTGAAGTTCTTTTAAAAATAAGCATTGGCAAAGCCAAGAGTTTTGGCTTGTGTATAAGTATTAGGCATTTACCAGGCACTACTATTAGCTGCACTGGCACTATCAATGGCCAGCTAATACCAATACAGAAGTGACTTTCCCATGCCTACACAAATGCCCAAACTGTTAGCATTGCCAGTGCTCTTTTTGCTTTACCCTTGATGCACAAGACTTTGCATCAAGGTTAAAGCAAACATACTACTTGGCTAAATTGGCCCACATTGAATGAAGGCCAATCTAGCCAGTAGTAACACTTATAGTACACAGTCAGCCTGGATATACTTTCTGTGGCATGGCATTTTTACTGACTGGGAGTCCGTACATGGTAATAATGGCATATATTGATGCAGCCTGCATCGACATAATTAGAACAACCAGCATGAATATATTTTTATACTAGCATATCCGGCATGGAAAGGCGGCATGAAATGTATTGGAAAATGTTCCTATGCACAATTTGTGATTTGCAACTATTGTGAATTTCCATCTACTTCCATACAAAACCAATTGCAAACTGTATGGATTTCTACCCAATTCTGCAAAGAAAGTGCTGTAAAATGCATACTTTTAACCCAATGTTTCAAACATTTGAGAACCCCCCTCAAGCAACCCCCCTCAAGCAACCCTTGTTTGGTTTGGGCTCCCTCACTGTGCTGTGTTGATCCTGCCTAATTGGCACAAACATGTAAGCCTCTTAAATTCAGAAATGTACCAGCCTCCACTGTACATCATTTGTCACTGTGTATGATGTGTGTTTTAATGCGCACACGGGGGCAGGGTGCTCCTTAATGATATGATATGGCATTTATAACGTGCCTGTACACAAATGTTTCTAGGCGCGACAAGGCAAGGAGGGAGAAACAAAAGAGTAGGACAAAACACAGATCTTACTAGGCCTTGTGTAATTCAGATCGTGCAAGAACAGGGAAGGGGGAGGCGAGAAGTGCCGAGGGTGGGGTAGGATGCAGAAGTGCAGTAACAAAGGAGAAACAAGAGTGCAGCCAACGGGTGGCAAGTGTGGGTACTCATAAGTTCAGCCAACGGGTGGAGAATAAGAGCAAGAGCAGGGACTGTAGGGTTACAGATACAGACCACAAGTACAGGGGAGCCAAGAGGCAGTGTGGGATTGCAACAGGACAGGCAGGGACCTGGGCTCGAATTCAGAGCTTGACCAGGTGACCAGTGTATGGATCAGGCAGGTGATCAGCAAGGGACAGGAAGAGAGAAGGCAGAAGCAAAGAGACAGGTCTTGAAGTGCTTCCGGAACCGGAGATGGTTCTCCTCAAGTTTCAGCAAGGCAGGGAGGCTGTTTCCAGAGGCAGTCCCCAGCCAAAGAAAGAGATCTGCCCTCAACTCTTTGCTTGGAAAAGTGACTGACCCTCAGAGAATTGGAGGTGGCACAGTGGAGAGCTCATGCCATCTTATATATATTTATTCATATGATAAAAAAAGTTAGTCTGGCATGAACCTTTCTTCAGTAGAGAAATCGAACTTTGCTGTAGTTGATTTGGAGTTGTAGTAATAAACCATATTTGGGATCCTGTACACAAACTCAAGGGTAGATTTTGTGAGTCCCCTGCTTGCGGATGTGCCGCCGCTGGCCGAGTGCAAAAAATTGTAAGGTGGCCTTAGTTGTTTTGCCCCAGGCCTCACCACATCTTCTGACAGCTCTGGGCAAGAGGACAGATAGACACAGTCTCCAAATGTGTGCCCAGTGTCCCCTGCACCTGCACTCCACATGCAGCTTCAGGTGCAGCACCCTCAGCAGCTGTAACCACCACACCACAGCTGGCCCCTCTGGTGATCCCTAAGGTCAGTGTCACACATTGCACAAAACCTGCACCCACCCATCAGCCCCCTTTCCCCCCTTCATCACCTGAGGCAGACAGCCTTTCCCATCACCAGGGTGATACAAAGACAGGGAATGATGGCGGTGGTACACTTGATGCAAAAGACACAGGCTTCAGATCCCCTCCTTCTGCCCTGGCCCTCTCTATAGTCCACAGGCTGTGCAACAGAATTCACTGAATGGAATCTGGGGAAGGATAGAAGCCATGGAGCGGCACCATGTTACCATCAAAAACCTGGCAAAGAGGAAGGTGCAGCATCGGCAGGTCAAATGGGACAGTGTGCAGGTCTCCTCATGGATAATAGCAAGGCCACTGGACTGCCAGTGTCAGCAGTTGCCCATGGCGACTGCTGCAATAACAACTGTGGGCTAGAGGATGAGGGAGCACACAGAGGACATGTTGGCTTTTAGATCCATACACGCTAGCATGCTCCTCATCTGCAACACATCCAGTGCCAGGATTCTGAACCTTCCACCTCTGTCACCCCCACAGAGGGGTCATTGCCTGCGAGACCCACTGCTCCAGTTCTTCCACAATGTTGCCCGTACACTGCCCAAGCAGGCTTGCATGGGCAATAGGCCATATTAATGTCTTGTATATACATGACAAAATTTCACTGGGCACAAGGGAGGTACTTGGAAAGGGCTGTTGGGGATTCGGGAGGTGGATGAGAAGGTCTGTTGGGCATGGGTTCTCACTACAGTTTTTAATACAAAAAAATAGTTCACTAGAAGAAATGCAAGGACAATAATGTTTTTTGTGGAGCTGATATATGCAAAATGTGTAAATACATACGTGTGATGCATGTGAAAAGTAATGTGTGAACAATGTTTCAATTAGTTCTTGCTGCATCAGACATCAGTCCCTAGCTTCAACATTCTCAATGTGCAGCAGCACTCCATCTGCAGATAGTGTATCATTGTCTGCTGTGGGGAGTCATGTCCAGATCAGGAGGCAGGGGGGTAGTTAGCATAAGGTCAACCTTCTGTGGCCTGTATATCAGGGTCCCTCTGGTACAATCCAGGCACCGGAAATGTGCCTTCAGCAGGCTAAAGATATACTCAATGCAGAGTCTTGTCCTGACGTGTGCCTCGTTGTAGGCCACCTCCTGTGGCTTACATGGATTCTGCACAGGCGTCATTTGCCATGGGAGCTGAGGGTAACCAGAGTCACCTGCACGAGCACAGGATCCAGATGTCTGTCACAGTACACTGAGGATGCGTAGCATGTTACATGTTTTGTTGATGAACACTATCTTGATGAAATTTTGGTGCATTTTTACTACATGGTTTTTATTCCCAGGTATTCAATGAAGTGTGATATACTATTGGGTGCAAAATCACTTGGAGGTGCACTGTGTACACAGCTCACAAACAAGTTATGCCAGACATGGACAGTGATAGGATTTGCTGTCAAGCAGTGCCCTGCTGGGTGATTTGTTGTTGTTGTGAACGTTTGTGGTTTGTGAATTCCTGCCACAATGGATTGACATACATGGTTTGTAGTGTACACACCATCAGTGTCTGGCAGTGTTGCATTGTCATTGTACAGTGTTAAACTGTTGCATTGGCTGTGTAGGCATATGCATTTTGGTTCCTGTGTGTGTATTATGAGTTACTTGTTGGGGCAATTTGCATTGCTGTCATACTACGGCAACGTCCTGCTGGGCTAAGTCCTGTGGGTTTATGGGCATAATGTCTGTCGTTAGAGGGCAGGTCCTGCATGCACAGGGCCTTGATATGGAATGCATTAATCAGTAGTAGTAATGTTCCACCCCCCATTGCATTCAACTGGTCCTGCGAGATTGCACTTTGTAATGGCGCATGTGCTTACCCAGCATCCAAATCCGTTGCCATATGTGGCTCTCAATGAATGCAGGCAGGGTGCTGTTATGTAGGACCATGACATTGTGGGTGGATACAGGAAAGTGGGTGCTATTGCCAGGTAAGCTTTGCATGTAACCTGCACATTCATGCATCAGAATTGCTTCCTGTTGCAGTACGCCTCTTTAGAAGTCTGGAGGCAACCAATGCCACACGGGGGCAGTCAAGTGTGCCAACTATGTTTGGCATGTGGGCTGTTGCGCAGAAACATGCGTTTGTGGTATTTATCTTTGTTGTGGACAAGGATATGAGCCCAGATGCATGGCACAGGAATGCCTCCACCAACTGCCCGAGCAGAAGTAAAACTTAGGGCAGGGGCTTGCCATGCAGCATGCCCACAGTGCATTTTAAGGTGCCACTTGCAAGAAAATATGGCACCAACACAAGCTTTAGCAGCAGAGGTAGGGCTGTCCTGATATTGATCCTGCTCTGGATGTTGTCATGGGTCCTGGCCAATACCTCTGCAATGGTCTCCATGTTTCTGCTGGTACAGGGTAATGAGCTGGGCATCATTCTATGAGGGCCTGACCTTGGGAATGGGTGCTCACCTTGCATGGCATCTCCTCCTCCTCTCTGTGCCATGTGTCCTGTGCCGCTGTGCCTGCCTCTTCAGCTCAATGTGCAGCAGAAGGTGCTGCATGTCCCAGTTAGCGACAGCTAGTGGCAGCATCATTTTGGAAAGTGTGTGTGGGTCAGGTGCAGGCCTTATGTACTCTTTCTGAGTGGATTGGGTGCCCCAGTGACTTGATTTCCATCACCAGCATGCATTTATCTCCACCCTAACTGCACTGTGTTTTTCCTGGAATTACTACCCATTTTCTGCAGTATCCTAGTGGTATTTCAACTGGTAATGCAACAGAAACGCAATTTTGCTACTTGGTGGTAAATTCACTGATGGATATAATGCTGGCAGAATTATCATTCGATGCTGGTGGTAATTCTGCTGGCACTAATTCGGTTTGCGCTAATTTCGCTTGTAGAATTGGACCCATTTCCCCCTGATACGGTAGTGTGGTAAAGGTGTTGATAATTTGGTTACCAACACTTTTGCTGCTGTGCTCCGGGACCCCCCAACCGGCCCATACAGTCAGGGTTTGTGCAGAAGCAATTTCAGACAAGATAGCAGCACCCGTGATATGGATGGGTGTGCAGATTAAATACTCCAACACCAAATCAATAATGACAACTCAACGGTTTGGCAAAGGGAGTCTGTTTAATGACAAGTACAAAAAATGGGGAGTAATGAATATCAGCCATGGCGCGATCTTCCTTCTCGCTTCAACTCCAACGAACTTTATAAAAATCATAACATTTATACTGAAAACTCGTCATCATTGCCGTATAACACATAAAAGTTGGCATACAATTCTATTGGTTCAGGAAAGGTAACTTTACTATAGGTACTATATCTGTATATGGTAACGGAGTAAGGGGATTGGGTAAACACTGTCAGGTGGGGCATCTAAGCCCTACCTTCAAACTAGCTACTGTAGACGTCACTAAGAGTAAGACATCTCATTGGTTCTACTGACTATAGGACCCTAGATTACTTGGTCACTTGTGATTGGGTTGGCACCAACCCCACCCGTACTTTTCCAATTCGCTTAGCAGCATGCAGAATAATGAGGCCAGGTGCAGGGAGTAAGTCTGTACCCCAACTTTCCTTCAATTTATGTTACAGCTATTTATCACCTTAGTGGTCCTGTGTCAGTTACTGCCTTGTAGTTTGGCCTTGAGTCTGACTCTTGGTCTGAGAAAGTTAAGGTGGATGGGTACGATAAGGCTCCTGCATAGGTGTAAAAGGCTTATTTCTGCTCGCTCGGCTGGTCACGTGGTTCAGACACCCTGAATTTGCCTCTTCTTCATACAATTTGTGTATTTGACTTTCGTTTCACCCATCATCTGCCTTTGGCTTCTTATCTTGACCCTTCAGAGCAGTATATTATGTTCTTTGCTTCAATTAATTGTAGCCACTGTTTGTCCATCTTGACAGATACGACCTTGGTTCTCCAGGCACAAATTGCCTCTGCTGAGTTTCGTTTCTGCCGCTGTAGTCTTGATTTCGCCAAATATGAAACTCTTCTCATGTGGCCTTTTAGTAACCTTTTGGTTGATTCTGCTTCTTGTGCAAAGTGGAAATATTCTTATATAACGTACTTCTTTGAGGTAGATTATGAATAGTGGCGCTTGCAGCACTATCTTTCTACTAGGCATAGCAAGTCGCACGATTTTCTTTGCATTCTTGCGGTTCCAAGCATATGTACATATGTAAACCTGGTTGAATATTTTCACCATGCTCATGGCTTAAGCTTCTTATGTTTGACATTGCCCTTTCACTTTAGGTTCACAATATCCTTTATTCATGGCATTTTGTCTCTTTACGTCATTCTCTGGTCATCGTTTCTTATATATGTGAGTCAGTCCAGGTTCTTGTACGTCGCCATTCGTCTTCCATTAAGACCTTTTTTGTTTCATCAGGGACTGCATTTAGACAATCTTCATTTCGTTTTATTGGTTAATATGGCTTCCTCAATGGATACCTTACTGTCCATGGTTTCCTTAGTACTTCAATAGGTGCTGTTCTTCTGATAGGTACTGGACAGAGCCCCACTTCGGCTCTCTGCTGGTTTATTTGCTCATCATACGTCGCATATCTCGGTGTGAACGTTCCTGGTACTTCAAAATGGACGGTTGGAGTGCAGGCTATACTTGGGACCTCCTCTACACTGCATACCCCCCACTCATAATGAGTCCTCATGTGTTGAAGTAGAATGAACCCTCCCCCTCTAACTGTCCAATCTATCTCTCCTAGAGACAACTGTATATGGCAATACCTAACTCATTAGCTTCCTAGGCCTGTTCTCTCTAGTTCCTCCACATTGAGCAGAATACAGCACTTCTCAAATATGTGTCTCAAAGCCAGTACGTTTTGATGCCTTATAGATCCACATGCATCTACGCCTGCCCCAGGCATTAGCCGTAGTGAGAACTCACACGCAGGTTTGGGAATATAGCTGTTTTGTTTCTCCTGAAAGATAGAGTACATTTCAGCATGAGATCAGAAGCACCTATACTCTGGACAATTACCCTCATTGTGTATATAACTTGATAATACATTGGTTTTCCCATGAGGTCCAAACAAATATATAATACAATGATACATAGATCTTTCCTAACGATTGTATGTTAACCCAATATGTCTTTTATGGATGTATTACTAGAGATACGTTATCAGAAGCACACAGGCTGCATATACATTCTGGAGTGTTCTTTATTTCAGTGTGGTACATGTTCATTACATATGTGTATAAATATGTAAATGTATATACATTTGAATATATAACACACATATCTTACATTATTGAATGCCACTGTTCCACTCAACAGGACAGTTGAAGGCACTGTACCTATGCATACCTTTCTAGGTGCTTATGAAATCAATTCCCAAAACCAAGTGGAAAGCCAGAGAGCTAATGGGCTTCTGAAAGAACTTGAGAAGGCACAGCCTGGAGCCCATCTCCTATGCAAGGAAGCAGGTAGTGCCATCTTCCATTTTAAAAAAGGAGGGTTACATATGCTTTTTAAAAATAATCTATTTATTATATTTCATAAGAAGACAACATTCAAACAAAAGGTAGAATTAACATAGCATTGTAAAGCTGTGTCATTACAGCACAATGTTTCACAGATCATCTCTAGAGCACTAATACGCATGCCAAGAGAGCTTTATCCATCTCAGACAGGCCCCACCCAATCTATCACCTACAATCCTGTTTCTAACAATTCCCTTCACCACTTGCTCCGTCTTCACTTGCCACTTGCCCCTTGTTTCCGACTCATTATCATGGCAACAAGCTATATCTCGCATCCAACTTCCCCTTAATGGTGCCCCCCCCACATCACTGCAACACATCTTTTTGACAACACTACTAATAGTCCAATCAAGCACCTCAGATGCCCGGGTACCTCCCTTGTGTAACCCAATAGTGCCACTCTGGTAGAGACCTCTAATGTTTCACCCATGATCTCAGATATAGCGAGGTGGCCAGTGCCTGACCACATTGTTCACAGCTTTCTGCTTTATCCGGGTAGAATTATAAAGCTCTACAGGCATGTAGTAGGTTTGATGTAGGCGTTTAAAGTGAAAGAATTTAAAGAGACTGTTGAGGGAGACCTTTTTGGTTTGCACACAAAAATACATTCATACATTAACCCGGAATAGGTTGAAGCAGTGACTTTTGCCACCAATGATGAGCTTCATCCGACCACCCCACTGTTTTCTTTATAATGTCGGAGAATATGCATGAGGTCAGTTTTCCCTCCCAATCTGTGATTGAGGCGTTGTTTGCGGTTGAACTGGGAATGAACAAAAAAGTCCCTTGGTCGTGTTGCAGGCTCTAAAGTAAAGGAAGATATCCAGCGCTGCGACATTACTTAGCTCCTTGAATTTATCAATTGACATGAACTGGCTATCAGGAAATATATCCTGGAATCTGGCGAGCCCCAACTTGCCCATACTTTGTACATAAGCCTTTTCAGTTGACAGGAACCACTGGTACATGAGTGAGAAGAAGCAGGGGTGAGTGGAGAAGCAGCCCCCCCCATTCTAGGTACTATCTTCACCCAGGCCGTACACGTGCATTCCACCATATTTCCTGCCTCAAAAGGTCGGGCCGAGGTTGTGAGAACAGCTGCCCTTAAGAGCGACAGACAGCTAGTGACCACTCTATCTGGACATGAGTTTAGTCTGGGTGCAGGGAGTACCAGTGGTATAAGAACTGAGACTGGGACGCCAAAGAGAATGTTTCAAAGTCTGGAAGGTCCTGTCCCCCCCTGTCCAGTGGAGTGATAAGTTTCCCCGAGCCCACTCTTGCTCGTTTTCCCGCCCAGAGAAAACTAGTAATTGTAATTTTCCATTTCTTGAAAAAGGCCCCTGTCCACACCAGTGGAAGATTAAGAAAGGCATACAAAAAACAAGGTAACGGAATCATCTTGACCAGAGGTATTCTGCCATATAAGAGCGCACCCAGAGACGCACTTCGTAATAAAATACTTGCTTGGCTTTGTGCAAGAACAGGGCCTCGGGTAGTGCGTTCCTCCGACTTGAAATTCTTGTGTAGGATAGAACTGGTCAATTGGTGTGTCCAAGGGAATAGAGATTGCCTTTTGGTGGGGTATGGAGCCTGCAACCTGCCTTTGTACCTGAGACTGTGTAAATATTTGTCCATAGGCTCCATGAATCTTTTTTAAAGGCCCTTTCTATATATGATTTGTTTTTGTGTTTTTTATCTCTGTATTGTTTGTATGTTGTGTTTTTGTAAGCGCTTTGAGGCCTATGGACATAAGGCGCTCTATAAGTATTCTTAAATAAATAATAATAATAAATAAAGAGAGTGGTAGCCTCCTCCACTGTTCAACCATTTCCCTCCATAATACGTCAGGGCTCTTGGCCCGAGGTATTGCGTACTGTCACTATGCCACAAGAAACCCAGACCATCAAACAATTTCACCACACCTTCCATGAGCGGGAATAGGACTGACATCCCGGCATTCATTTTAAGGCCATAGTAGCGGGCGAAGTCCAGATCTTCTGCCATGATGGGTGCTAGATTGATGTCAGGAGAGTGGACACCCCTACCTCATACCCCTGCCCAGTGTAATGGGGTCAGAGAGATGCCCGTTGACGAGAAGCTTTGCTGTGGGCTCAGTGTGTAACAGGTAGACTAGGAAAGTGAAAACTGTACCCGCTCTCATCTTCTTGAGCACAGTAAACAGGAAGGGCCACTCAATAGAGTCAAAGGCCTTTTCCGCACCAAACAGGGCCAGCATCAGGGGAATGTCTGGGTCTATTGCGGATATCAAACCAAAGACTATGCAGAGGCCATACATGGTTGATCTACCAGGAATAAAGCAAGTTTGGTCCACTCTGGCATATTTGTACATCATAGGTTCTAATCATGGAGCTAGGAATGTGGCTAAGATGTTGTCCATATTAATTAGTGAGAATGGTTGGTAGGTCGAGCAGTCTGAGGCGTCCTTCCCCAGCTTAAGTACTAGAGTCACAACTGCTCCCTCCTCCACTGCCTGATAGACTTGAAGGAGATAAGTAGTTAACTCTGCTGAGAATGCCTTATAAAAGTCAGCTGTCAGCCCGTCTGATTCGAGTAATATGTGGGTGTCTTTTGTAACTGAATCTTTAAAGAACTTGTGAGGATGGTTGGAAGGCCACAAGGTGACCATGTTTAAAGGCATGAACAATTTGGTCATGCTAGAACACAATTATGCTTACTGTTCCACTGAACTGAAACAACATTTGGCAGATTCAAAGGATTTAGATGTAAAGAAAATGACCATTGCTGACTTGGGGTTTCACATAGTTCAATAAGGGCAATATTACTTCTGTTAAGCATGAGGCAGGGTAAAAGCAGAGAGTGGGTGGGCATACTAATATAAATGTCTTCCCATAAGGCCCACAACATTTTTAATAAGGGTAGTAAGTGCTGGGATGAATGTACAGAGCACCGCCCCTATCACAAATTGAGACTGGAGGGTTATTTAATGACCCACAAGGAATATTCCCCCTAATAGAACATTCCAAAATCTGTACAACGAATTCCTGTAGGTCAAGCATTGTAAACCCATGTGTAGTCGGATCAGGGTAAATGTCAGATAAAACACCATCAGTCTTTTTTATCAGTAAAAAAGATCATCAAACTTCTTTTATCAGTAAAAAAGAGAGAATTTAATCCATCATTCCATTTGAATAGATCACAATAATATTTATAAAGAACATTCATAATACTATATACCTAGTGAATATAACAATGGTGTTAAAACAAAGGTGTTAAAACAAAGGGTGGTTCCTATTTTAACCACCATTTGGGTTTCTTATTAGAACCGTTTGGCATCTCATACACCTTCATATGGCTTAATTCACTCAGTCAATTCCCAAGCGTCCCGACATGTTTTCGCTCCCTCACATACTCAGTCAAAACAGTAGAGTTGGAGTTTCATCAGGCGAGCACCACCTCAAATATTCACATTGTTGATACAAATCTATAGTAGATACATAGTAAAAGCATCAACATTCTCTCTAAACTTATTTTTTGTCATATAAATTGGCATTTCGAGTTTCCAAATAACTCTTCCGTGGCCTTTCTTGTCTGTCTTCACCGACTGTCACAGGGTCTACAATACAGAAAAAAACCGAATTTATTGTCCGTTTTTCAAGCCATGATTCACTCAGGCTATTTTGCTGCATTTCACTACGCAGAAACAGAGTATAAATCTCTAAACTTCAACTGCAACATTAATCAGTAAAACTGTGCTCACTCACCTAACAAACAACAGCATCTTGAATATGTTGTACAGCTAATTCTGGGTATTATTGCTGTAATTTCTGTCATTTCAATTCGGACACGGTTCGACTTAGTCCGTGTACCATTCCCAGTTAGCAAGCAGCCTCTCTGTAAGGGCCTCTCGTCGTAGGCACGGCTGCTCGTTGTTAAAGGTGCCGATCTAGGGAATGATCAAAGGGGGGAGTGCCGTTAGTATACGGTGTACAGCGATGGTGGAAATAATTACAAACCGCTGTGTACACGTGTGATCCTGCTACCCGGCTCACTTACTTCTGTAGATGTCTTTTTTCGTTCCTACTGTACGCCGGTTGGTTGGAGTTGATTACTTTCACTCAGTCTCCCAGAAGTTAAAAGCAAACGCCCCCTAATGGGTCTGTTTCTCTAACTATTATGGCTGCTACATTCTTAACGAAAATATAAGATTAGAATGTTATCCAATGGAGCACCAATGTATCCATGGAGTTGCTGCACTCCCCTACACAGTAAGACGTTCAAAAGAAACCCCTCTGAACACCCACCCACAGCCCCCTCAACCTAATATAACTATGTCGGTGGTCAGTGAGCCCCAGCTTACACTAAAAAAATGTTGCCATACGCCTCACGGCAATGCTGCCATGCAAAACTCAAATATCACAAATTGAGACTGGAGGGTTGTTTAATGACCCACAAGGAATAATCCCCCTAATAGAACATTCCAAAATCTGTACAATGAATTCCTATAGGTCAAGCATTGTAAACCCATGTGTAGTCGGATCAGGGTAAATGTCAGATAAAAAAAATCAGTCTTTTTTTATCAGTAAAAAAGATCATCAAACTTCTTTTATCAGTAAAAAAGAGAGAATTTAATCCATCATTCCATTTGAATAGATCACAATAATATTTATAAAGAACATTCGTAATACTATATACCTAGTGAATATAACAATGGTGTTAAAACAAAGGTGTTAAAACAAAGGGTAAGCTCAACATGACCATCTCATTTACAGAAAGGGGTGTGGTATGTTCCACACACAGTATGTGTGCTGTGAGGGTTATGTTGGCCGTGCATGCATTAGATGTTGAGTCTGTGGTGAAAGGAATATCAGTGGCCTCCGATTGCTCACTGGAGAGCCACAAGTGGAAAATAAGTACTGGCGAGTACCCTTAGAGTTTCTGTTCAGGTACGCCAGGCCTCAAGAGATAGCTGCAGGTACCATTATTGAGCTGAATATAGAAGGAGATCTAGTGGCAGAAGACCAGATTGTTCTGATAGCAGTTGATTCAAACAAAGGAGAATGGTGCACAGTTCTGTGCATTGATCCCATGATACTAATGAAAAATGTCTCAGACAAGGAGTTGTTTGAGAACTGAGAAATTTTGGGAGAGATAATACTGGATGTATGTGTCCTCTGTGAAATAATGATACAGTACAGACATGTAGTTTGTCCCATGTTACTAATGGGGGCAGCTCCTCCATTCATTTCCGCATATTTTTTTTTTTTTTAAACATATTTTTATTAGTTTATAAGTGATACAAAAGGTAAACAATCCCTCAACTCCCCGTCCCGCCTCCCCCACCCACCCTCTTCCGGAAGTATAGTCATTGTTCCATTGTACTCGTGGCCGATTAAGAGGTGAATAAGTCCGTTATTTTTATGGAGTGCGGGCACCACTGTGCCATGTAGTCTGACTGGAGATATTCTAGCACTCCTCCCCATTATTTTATGAAGGAGCTATGTGTTCCGTGGAGATTGTGTGTGATTTTTTCCATGGTCATTTGGGACCAGACCTTATGTAACCATGTGAACAGCATCGGTGGGTCTCTTTTTTTCCATCCCTGTGCGATTGTTGCCCAGGCCGCTATTAGTAGGCTCATGAAGCTTTTTCGCTGCGCCTTGGTGAGTGTGTTGTCATAGTGCTCTGTGAATCCACAGAGCCAGGTTTTCTCCGTGTAACGATCCACGTCTGGGAAGATCTTCTTCAGTTCGGCTATTACTTCTGTCCAGAAGAGTTTGACCTTAGGGCAGTCCCACCAGATGTGTCTCCACGTGCCTGCATCTGTACAGCCTCTCCAGCAGCGATTAGGTGTATGTGGGTACATGCTATTTAGCCTCTCCGGGGTGTAGTGCCATTGCATGATGATCTTAATCCACATTTCTTTGGTTTGAACTGCTCTGGTCAGTTTGTGGATATCGGCCCATAGCGACTGCCACTGCATGTGTGGTGATGACTACCCCCAGCGTCTTTTCCCATCTTTTCATGTATGCCCACTTGATGTCTTCTCCCTGAGTATTCATGAACCTATAGAGATTGGAGACTAGTTTTCTGTCTCCTGAGTTGGTGAGGAGAAACTTTTCAAAGGCGGTAAGCTCTCTTGTCGCACCTCGGGTGATCTCAGGCGTGGTCAGCCAGTGTCTGAGCTGTTCATATTTGTACCTGTCCGCGTTTGTGAGGTTCCAGAGTGATTTGCAGTCGGCAAAAGATCTCATCTCCCCGTCTACGAACATCTCCCCTATTTTCCTGCATCCAGCTTCCTCCCAGTTCCCATAAGCCCCTTGCTCAGTCTCCGGAGGGAATTGCCGGTTTCTACAGATTGGGGTGAACGGGGCAGTAGCCGTGGTGATGTTCTCTCTCCGTGTCTGCTCGTCCCAGGCGTTCAGCGTGGTCCTCATGATCTCACTAATGCGCAGATTTGGATGCCTGTGCTGCTTTGGTGTCCATAATAGGTCTTCCTGTGGCGTTCTAGCGACTGCCCTGTCCTGTGTCACCCATATCGTTCGTTGATTATCCCCTAGCCATTCTTTCAGGATCCTGAGTTGTGCCGCTTGGTAGTAGTTCTTAAAGTGTGGGAGTGCCAAGCCCCCTTCCCTAATGTTGGATGTGAGGATAGTTCTGGATACTCTGGAGGGTTTCCTGTTCCATATGAAGGATGAGACCGACTTGGCTAAGGCTCTGAAAAAGGAGTCAGGGACCCCAACCGGCAGGGATTGGAAGTAATACAGCGCTTTAGGGAGGATGTTCATTTTTATCGATTGAATTCTCCCCCACCAAGAAATATTTAGGGGATTCCACCTCTCTAAATCTTTTTGAATCCTGGCAAGGAGTGGGGGATAGTTCTTTTTATACAATGTCTCTACCTTGTGAGTGAGTGTTATGCCCAAATATTTTATGCCCTCCTCCGCGACCTTTATGTCTAAATGGTCTGCCTCCCTTCCCAGTGTTTCACTGCTCCCGGCTAATATAAGCATTTCTGATTTTTTTTTATTTATTCTTAAGCCAGATATGTTCCCAAATAGCTCTAGTAGGTGGAACGCCGCTGGGGCTGAGTGGGTTGGATCCTCCAGTGCCAATAGCATGTCATCCGCATAGGCTATAACCTTATGTTGTCTCCCTGCCATCTCGATCCCCCTGATTTGGTCTGTTTCCCTAATTTTAATAAGTAGGGGTTCTAGGAATAGCGCATACAAGAGTGGTGAAAGCGGGCAGCCCTGTTTTGTTCCCCTGGAGATTTCCACCCTCTCCGTTATCTCTCATTTACCGCTATCCTAGCAGAGGGGGAGGAGTAATTGGCTTTGATCATGTTAATATATTGGTTCCCAAATCCCATGCGCGCCAAGGTTTTAAAGAGCATTGACCATTCTACACAGTCGAACGCCTTTTCGGCATCTAAAGAAAGTAGTACTGCAGGGGTGCGGGAGAATTTAATTTTCTCTATAAGGTGGGCTAGCCTTCTGGTGTTGTCATGTGTCTGTCTTCCCGGAATGAATCCCGATTGATCTGGGTTAATTAAGGAGGGGAGCAGTGGGGAGAGCCTGGCCGCCAGGATTTTGGTGTAGATTTTTGAGTCTAGGTTAATTAGGGCAATAGGTCTGTATGAGCCCGGGAGGGAGGGATCCTTCCCTTGTTTATGGAAAACCAAAATTTTTGCCTCGTTCATAGATGGGGTAACATTCCCACTATCTCATTTCCGCATATTTGGCACAAGATCCCGATAAGTTGTGGATGAGTAATCCACATGGTGTGGAACACTTGAAAAGTATCACACCGATACGCATCACCTTGAAACCGCTGTGTTGTCTTGAGTAAAACATCCTCTATCGAAGGCAGCAGATGAGGGGATTTATGACACTATATGGCCCTTTTTCATCAAGGTATTATAGAACCCTTAAATTCACCCTGTAACATGGATATTTATCCAGTGAAGAAATCAAACGGTGCTAGTTGGAGGATGATTCAAGATTTACACCCTCTTAATGACATTGTACAGGCATAGTTCCCAGTGGTTTCGAACCCTGCTACAATATTGTGCAATATACCTGTTGAGGCCACCTACTTTACCATAGTGGACTTGAAAAATGCTGTTTTCTCAGTTCCCTTGCATCCTGATTCGCAGTATCTCACTGCGTTTGTGTTTTCCACGAGCTGATTCCAACCCCCTATCGCTGCACCTCTGTCTGTACATATGCATGACCTAAATGTACTAGGACCAGTTAGTTCGTCTGTCCTGTCCCTGCCCTCTGTTTTAAATCCCTCCCATCCCGAGCCTGGTCTCAACTCTATGCACTTGCAAAAGGAGAAAGATTGTCAGTCCTAGTATGCTTGTTTTTATGTTTAGGTCATTCAGAATCTTCAAGACCTAAGAATGATTACTATTTTGCCTTGTTACCTTCCTGCCTTGAAGCACTACTTTGAAGCACTTCACCTGTGTATAAGTGCTATACAAACAATAAATAAATAAAATAACTAACATGCTAGACTTCCTCAAGAGTACTGTGAGTGCCTGAGTATTTTTTTATAGGGTGCTACATTAGGATTTGGGTAATATTGCTGTTCCTAGTACCATCATGGATGATTTGTTGGTCTGTAGTAGCACAGCCTACCAATGCAGAGAAGACTCTATAACACTGTTGCAGTTGTTGGCTGGCAAAGGGTACAAGGTGGATAAAACAAAATTACAATATTGCCAACAAAAGATGTTGTATTTAGGACAGCTGATTTCCGTGAATGGGAAAAGAGTGACTCCAAAACGTGCAGTTGCGGTACGCGCCACAATTCAGCCAGCGACAGTAAAGTACATGCAGACATTTCTTGGATTATGAAATTACTGGAGAGCAAGTATCTTTGATTACATGTCATACACTAAACCATTGCTCCATGCCCTCAAATAAGCTCAGCGAACAAAATATACTAGTATTTGAACAGATGATATGATTAGTACGTTTCAGGAGCTTAAATATTTTATTTCCACCACCCCAGTATTGGCAACTCCTGAATACACACATTAGTTTTATATCTTTTGACATTCAGATGGTCAGTGGATGACTGCTGCATTGACGTAACACAGTACAATGGGGCATAGCCCTTTGGTCTATTACAGTGGCATGTTAGATTCTGTCATGCAAGGGCTGCTCCATTTGCTATTGAAAAGTCTGTGACTATTGTCATGGGGTGTTCATTGAAACTATATGTGGAGCATGCCATTTGTGCAACATTAGAAAGGTCCAAAACTACCCTGCACACACAGAGGGCTTCTAATTTGAACTAATACTATCTAGCCTGTCCATTCAGATTGTTTGTTGTAAGACACTGAACCCAATTACATGTTTGACTGAACCTATAATCGATGATGACGAGGTGCATGACTGGGTCACATATGAAGGCCCAGAGGATGGAACTCATAAGGCACGTGACTATGCTCTATATGAAGTGTACTTTGTTGATGGCACATCAACTATTGACCAGGAAATAGGTCAGAGACATTACAGGGTGGTAGTTGTACGCATGGTTGATGGAGAATTTGAGGTTGTTTCGCAGCGGAGGCTGCAGGATATTATTCCGCACAAGCAGCATAAATTATTGCTTTAATTGAAGTGCCTGAGGCAGCACAGGGATGCAGAGTAGTGATATATGTGGACTCTGCATGCATCACAACATTTGTTCATTTAGGGCTGTCATGATGGATGAGAAGAGGGTTTCGTAGAGCAGATAGAACCCCTGTGCAGCATGTAGTATTTTTGGACAGACTGATTGCCGCACTTGTGCAGCCTACACTTGTCACAATAGTAAAGTGCTCTGCCCACACAAGTGGTGGGGACTTTGTCTCCCTCAGGAACAAAGCAGTACACACTGCAGCAAAATAGGCTGCTTACTTTTCAGTACCGGATATACCTGAGCATCCAGTGTTTGTAAACATGCACTTACAGTTACAGTTCCCATATACAGCCCTCCCTGTTACAGAAATCATTGAGATAAAAGGCCATGCCCCATAGAGGGAAAAGTTGGTATGGCAAAAGAGAGTGGATGTGCAGTCCCCAACTGACTTGGCATGGAGACAGATGAGTACAGGGAAGGTTGTGATGCCTCAAGCATTGGCTTTGTTGGCATTTGCGCAGCTCCATTATCCAGCCCATGTATCTAAACAACATATTGCGGCAGATATTCAGGAAGATTGGTTTGTGCCTAATATTAAGGAATTGATATCCCTGTTCACCTCTAACTCTGTTGCCAGACTTGTAGTACAGGACAAACTTTGAAGACATTAAAACGTTCCCTGCCACGCCCAAATGGTCCATTTCGTGATTTACATATAGATTTCGCTTATTTATGAGAGAGGTGTAATTCCTTTTGTTAAGTGGTTGTCTGTCCCTTATCTCGTTGGATTGAGGCTGTTCCGTGTGCACATCCTGATGTCAAATTGGTTGCCTAGTTCTTGGTGAGAGAAGTATTTACCCATTGGGGATTGGGTGATACCCTTAGGAGTGACAATGGGACCCACTTAATTACAGAGTTGTTTAATGAAAGTCAGCTCTTTTAGGAATAAAGCACAAGCTGTGCTCTATTTATTACCCAGGCCAACAAGGTCATGGAAAGAATGATTGGTCTGCTCAAAACAAAATTGTCCCAAGTTGTGTGCAACACTGAAGAGGAACTGGGTGCATTGTCTCCCCTTGGCCTTGCTCAGTTTAAGGACCCAGTTTAAGGACCCAGCCCTTGTAAGGACCATCACCTCTCCTCTCATGAGATTGTGGTGGGGAGACACATGCACATGCTACTAACTCCTATGCAGAGTGTGTCAGATGCTCATAGGGCTGTGTCAATCCTGGGGGATGAATTTCATTCGTACTTAACACACTTGATAAAGTGTATTAAATAACTTTCTCAGCAGATGGCTCAAGGGTGATCAGAGGACGTCAACAACAGCCCTGCATCGGATTCTGCGAGTTGACCGCCATGACAATTGTTCCCTAATGATAAAGTGTACATAACAAATGTTTTGCATAGGTGGAATGAACCTCATTATAATGGTCCCGACACTGGAGTATATGCTACTCCTCTTGATGTCAAAGTAAAAGAACCGCACTATTGGGGGCATTTGTATGATGTGCATAAAGCACAATATACCAACTATAAGCATTTCGACATACTGTTTCTAAACTACTATTAGTTTTTAATGATTTGTGGTTCTGAAATTCTTCAGCAGTAATACGTGTATTATTGGGTGGTTTTGTTTGATTGAGTTTTTTGTGCTTTTTATGTACCATATTTATTCAGATGACTAAAGTATGGAACAATGTTAAAATATATTTAGTGCTGTTCTAAGGGTAGCCATATGAAGGGGGTGTGGGAATTTGATAGCAGTACCTGAAATGAATGTACATATGTTCAATTTGTTGATACATTTCTTGAAGCCATGGCACCAAATGATGAATATTTCACCACAGCGCTAAACTTTAAGTGAATGAAGGTACCGTATATGTTAGTGTGTTATTTGAAAATACAAGGGAGAAGGGGTTTGGCAGTGGAAAAGGAGTATGACCAGTACAAAGGGATTGTCTTTGATACAATGTCCAATGTGCACCACCCAGAGTTTAATAATGTATGGTATAGTTACATGAACTCAGTGGGGAAACCGAGGTATAACGGGTGTTGTTGTGTCTGCTCCCTCAACCCTCCATGTGTTTGGAACACCAAAAATGTTACTACCCCAGGAGATGTCGCCCCTGGTGGCTCAGTGTTTAGTGAATTTAGCGCTATGTCGGGTTCAAAGTCTGTTCCTGGGATACAGAGTACAAGTTGTACTAATGAACAAGGACAAAGAGAAGTGTGCAAAGGGTAACAGAGCCCCGCAATGCAAGCCCCAGCCTATGCTGAACCTGGATGGAGTGTTGTTCATATCAAAGAACACATATCCAAACTAACATGGCTTGAAGAATGTGAAACACTGGTAAAAGTGCAATCAGGGGATGAATACCAGTTTTGCTTTCAAAGTCATGGAACTGTTCCAGTAGGCATGAACTCTAAGTGCAATAAGTCATTGTTCATTCCAGATCTCCCAAAAGGAACAGCGGCATTGATGGAAATCTACTGGGTATGAGGCCAGTAATCATAGCTGCATCTTCCATCCTTCTGGTGAGGCACCTGTGCATTGGCAACCACCCTGCACTCAGCTATCTTGGTGGTGCCAGAAGTACATTTGACAATAGGATCCAAATGAAAGGTGTTGCAATTTGTTCCACGGTCCATCTAACCCCCCCACCCCAAGTGAAAAAGAACAAGCGATCGTCGAAGCTGAGAAAGGAGAGGTTGAACTACTTGTTTGAAGACTCATCCAATATTCTCAAAGCAATTCCAGATAAATATCAATTGTACACGAAAACAGAAGTGTTCTTCGGGTCCCTCGTGACTCCAGGAAGTCAGGTAGCTGTGAATGCTAAGTGGCTGCAGCTTGTTTGTTATGAAGTGATAGAGTTGGCGAAAGATGCCGAACAAGGTCTTAATGCTATCAAAAGTGAGCTAAGAGTGGTCCGCTTGATGACCCTCTAAAACAGATATGTTTTGGAACTCCTGACTGCGATGTGAGGGGAGTGTGAAAGAAGATTCGGTCATGATGTTGCACGTACCCACCCCTAAATGATGCAGAGAACGGGTCCCTGACTCATATTATAGGGGCCTTGCATAAGCTGGAAACTGGAAAGTAAACCGAAGCAGGAGTACAATCTGAACATTGGTTTGATATGTTGTTCTTATGGGTGCCATTCTGGCTTGGGACATTGTTGAAGATACTTGTTCCGATCATGGTGTTCCTGTTGGTGGTGTTTTGCACATGCCAGATGATGCTCCAATGTTGTGTCATGAGTATCCCGAGTAGCGCAAAAATGATGGTAACCACTTGGGCAAGAATAGCTCTCAGGGGCACAAAAGAGGGACAGGCTCAAACTGAGGATTTGAATAAACCAGGTATGGTTAGAATTGAACAACCTCTCCACCGCCCAGGGACATTAACATCACACCCACAAGTTCCTGAGATCTACACTAAGCATTGGGTAGATTTAGCAGGTGAGGGGATTGCAAATATTTTACATGCACTCCAGAAGAATATGCACAAGATGGGGGCAATATGCATCACATATGTAGTTAATTGGGGAATTACTAAAGGGGGGAAAGTTGGGAATGATGATTCAGATTGCGAAAAATATATTCCAGTAATGGAAATGAGCATGAGACTGTGTAGGGGAGGTGGGGATGTCATGGGTGGGAAATCACATAGAGAGAAGTTATTATGTGGGATGTAGGATACATATATACACGACAGTCATAACCTGAATTAACACTGCATTTACGAGTAGGCCTGAATCCTTGCAGGCAATGTTTTCATTGAAACACAGAACAATGAGGTGTTGTCCCTTGCCAAAACATTGCATCTCAATTCCCAGGCGTGGCATAGGAAAATGTGTATGCCCCCAAATCAGTTAGGCCTTTGAACTAATTTGGTAGGAATGTGTGAAGCCAGAGAAGTGAAGGGCTGTGGCCTAGCGCTGAAGTTGAACTCCTGGGAGCAAAGGCAGAATTCTTAGTGTGCCAAAACATAATGCAAAATGTACAGCACTAGTGCCCACTAGAACGATGGTCTCTCTATTTGAACTACCATGTGTGCACAGACATGGGCTCAACATCCTATGTGAACTGAATTGATTAGTGGGACACTGGGCTCATTCTTTGGGAGGTAAACCGATAAGGGGAAGCAGTGAATTACATGATCTATTTTCTGTGCCAAGGAGAGCTAAGATGATGCCCATACAGTAGGGAGGGGATGATGGGGACACCAACATGTCTGGCATGAGACAAGGGTGCTTTGTTTGCAAGGACCAGACTGACCTCGAAGTTACCCACTGAGATCACATTGATAACCATGTGCATTTCACAGGGCTAGGATCGGAAGTAGGGTGGTGCTAGCTGATGTAAACCAATTGCTTTTTAGCATCCATTAATGGACGAAGACGTTACCCAAGCATGGTGAAGAGAAGCAAAAAGACATCTGAACCAATTGGTGGATGGGCTATATGTAATCATTAGCATGTATTTATGGGGTAGGCAATAAAGGTTCACCTAGCCTTTTTCCCTAGCAGGTTATATTTTCTCGCTCTGATTGATGGGATGATTGATGCCCTACATAAGTCACATGATTTTGTTAAGGGTAGTGGGACTGAAGATTCCAAGCATAAGCCTCCCTACATACAAAAGTCCAGTGGATCTTGTACATTTTGTAGAGCAAGTGACCGTGTGAAAGGGGACCCCAGATGCAAGGGTAAGATCTTGGCTGTCCATTTGGTGAATCTGGCCCTTTCTTATGATGAGGAAGAGAGTATCACAGAAGTATTCTTTTCTTCAGACTGCTTACCCTCTGGTGACGGATCCAAAGTAGATTTATTTTCTCTGGGAACCTGGAATTCTAGGATTGCTGGAACATTTGTTCCTATACCTGTTAACACCCAGAATTATGGTCAGGATTGTTTACTGGTAGATGGTGTACATTACCTCTACTATTAGTAACTCTGTGCCCAGTCCGACTGATAGCTCCTCTCTCAACATCCCAGAAATGTCTGTCAGTCTAGCTGTCAAAAGTGAAGTGGTCAGGTTACTTGTCTGTGTGAGGAGGAAGGTTCCATGAAATGTGCTGTCAGGGATTAAATCCCAAGACTTAGGTCTTGACGTGAACACTGCAGACGTTTGCAGAACTACAACTCAAAAGCAGGCTGCATTATCCAAGCGTAAAGACAAACCTAAGCCAAAAGGGAATCCTAAGGCTAAAAGACTAAATCATTCAGGAAAAGTGAAAGAACATATTTCCCCTGCCATACCTACAAGTGAGGTTGAGGTAGTTTGCGAAATCTTTGAACCTGATGAGGAAGAAGGGTTGTCAGAAAATATCTTTCCCCGTGAGCATCCTAAACTGCCAAGCTTGCTTGCAGAAGATGACTCCATGGAGGATAATGTGAGTAAGTGTTCACAAAATAACCATCAATAGAATGCCTTGAAAGCCAGACCTCTTCTCAGTTGGCAGGTGAATCCTCTGAAAAGCAACTTATCCATTTGGAAGGTGGGTTATTAGTTAGTAAGCCCACATAGCCCACTAAGTAAGACTATATTAGGTTGGCGATCCCTCCAGATGTGAGGCCCTTAATCCTGCAGTTGTTGAATGAAGGCCCCCAAGTAATTTACCTTGATATCAAGAGAACCAAGGAGAGGTTACCTTTGCACTTCTACTGGCCTATGATGGGGTCATAAGTAGAAAAACATTATAGGAGTTCCATAACTTGTCAATCATCTGATAAAATTGGAACATTGATTCAGGTACCACTGGTACCACTAGGATCCACCTTTCCAGGTGGTAAGACGAAATATCCTTACATCCTCAGGCAACAGGCTTATCCTAGTGGTAGTTGATCACTCTGCAAGGTTTCCTAAAGCCATCCCAAATGAGATAATTACTGCCAAGATAGTTCCAAGAGCCTTGCTGAGCACTTTTACTAAGGGTGGATTCCCTAAAGAAGTTGTGTCTGACGAGGCAGCAACTTTATGTCCAGGTACATCCAGGCGATGTGGAAGAAATGAAGGGTGTAATACAAATGTTCATCTGCATACCATCCTCAAACCAATGGTCTCGTAGAGAGGTTTAATGGAACGTTTCTTTCAGTAGTGATTTGGTTTCAAAAGAAAATATGTAAACCTTTTCACTATACAATAAAACGTGACAAATGTACAAGACAAATACATATGTTAAATCTTAACATTTATTTGATATTTCAAATTCAAGAATTTCATCAGCCATAAGACTGAATTCAAATTTATTAACATATCAAATACATTTAATAGAAATCTAAACATATCTAAAAAAAACGTGATACTCCCAACATTAGATCTATCCACATTAGTTCATTGGATATTAAATGAAGATCATCCAAGAGTCTAAAGTGCTTGTGTTTCAAGCATAGAATTGCATTGCAATCAAGAGCCAGGTGTGTTCAAATTTCCACACAATCATTTTGTTTGCATAATCTGCAGCATCTTTCCTCTTTAGGTATGTTGTGGCTAGGGCCAAGAGTTTCTAATGTTGGGAGCTGATTGAACTTGAATCTAAGATACATGTCTCAAGCTCTGGTGCACAGAAATAACCAATTATATATAAACAGCAGTGTTTTCTTTCTCGGAACATTGCAATATTCTCTGTAATATTTATAAGAACTAATCTGATCCACTGTCTCACACCAATCAAGTCAAAAAGTATTTTCTTTGTGTGTAAGGGGTTATGAATTAGTTCAGTCATATCCAAGCCAATTCTGCCCTGCAATAACAACATAGACTTTCTATAAATGTTTAAACAAATTGAGGAGTTAGTAAGTAATGCATCATGAAGGTTTTCATAGAATGACTTTGCTGGTGGATTTAAAGTTTTCTGAAATAACCACAATTTGGACCATAATACACTTGTTGCTAAAGATGTCTGACCAAATTCATGTCTTATAATACATCCTGGAATTGAGAGTGGTGGGTTCAGTCCTTTCTGCCAAATTATAGCCTATAATGAATTAAGGAAAGGACCCACATCAGAGAGCATGGACTCAAGAGCATATGTTAATGATGGTCCAAATTTTGCTAAATGAAACTTGTGAAAGGGGAATAGGGAGAACTTACAAAGGGATAACATATTGAGTAATAAGCAAAAAAGACATTAAAAGCAGTAGTTCCCTAAGGGCCAATTGGGGATCTTTATATACAATAGTATAGCCCAAGTATCGAATAGATTGGGCAAGCTCCAGGTAAGCATTACCAACCAACCATGCCATGGTTTTTGGTTTCCTTTTTTTGGAAAATATGATAATCTTTGTCTTTGCTCCATTTACCTTAAGGTTCTCGTGGCTGCAAAAGTTTGAAAGGCTGTTAACTTTCTTTGTAGTCCCACCGGGGTCCAGTCAAAGAGAATGACATTGTTGGCAAATAGCAATTGATTTAATTGCATGGAACCCAAATTTATCAGAAATATATTCAAAGAATCCCATAGAGAGTTTAATTCAGAAATGTAAATGTTAAAGAGCAGGGATGATAAAATGCACCCTTCTCTGAGCCCAACAAAAGTTCTAGTAACTCTAGAGAGACTCCCATCCTTGGCTAGTCAAATCTTCATGCGTGTATCAGAATGGGTGAGGGAGATTAGGTTAACCATGGGAGTTCAAACTCTCCAGGCTAAAAATCTAAGGCATAATCTCTCTCTCTTGACTCTGTCAAAGGCACATGACAAATCCATTGAAACTGCATAAACAATTTCAACCATTTTGGTCTGAGTGCACACGTGGTCCAAAATCATGTAATTTAAGGATGTTTCGGCCTGTTTGCAAAATCCAGTTTGAAAAACACTCAGGATATTAAGTTTGTCCACCTACATTTGAAACTCCTGCAAAATCACAGATGCAAAAATTTTACTTGTTGCATCCAATAATCGGTCGATATTTAACCGGATTAGAGTGATCCTCTTTTTTAAAAATACGGATGATGTAGGATAAATACTAAGAGGGTGGCAAAACAGCAGAATGTAGGATTTCGTCAAACAGGTTGGGAAGATCTTAGTTCAGAGAACTGGGTCCATATTTAGGGTGATTTACTTAGGTTATTGGGGCTGGGAGCCCTAGACAGTTTACATTTCAAGATAAGGTTACATATATTACCAACTTTTAACGGGTTCAAAACTACAGTATCAGAGAGGTCGCTTGAAAAATGATGCTTGTTGCTATCATTCAAACTGGCATAGGTATTGATGAAGTAGTCCACCCATTCTTGTTCCCCAATGGGATACATATCTTCCGAAATGTTTGAGTTGTTTATTGACGTGGTCAATTTCCAAAAGTAAAATGTGTTTGTGTCAATAAGACATTTCTGAAATGGAACTCTCAAAGCCATGATTGCAGCTTTTGAGGAGCTCCAGAGGAGAAAGTGGGATCTCCTTATGCCCTGCTTACTTTTTTCCTACAGAGAGGCACCGCAAGAATGGGTTGGCTTTGAGGTCCTTTGAACTCTTGTTTGGTCATCCTATCAGGGGACCCCTTGCTATAGTCAAAAAAGGATGGAAATGATCTACTTCCCCTGTCACTACCAATGTAGTGGACTATGTGTTGGGATTGTGGAAGAGGATGGCTTACTTATGGCACAGGCCAATGACAAGTTGAATGCTGAACAAGCACTGGTGAAACATTGGTATGACCAGAAATCTTCACTTGTAAATATCTCCCTAGGCTAAGAAATCCTGATAATGAATCAATAATGCCTTGAGCTTTACAGGACAAATGGGCTGGTAATTACTGCATTGTTGAAAGACTAGTTGAGTTTAACTATTTAGTGGACCTTGGAAGACCTGTTCAGGCTCCCAAAGTTGTCCATGTAAATAGGTGGAAGACTGAGGAGAAATCTAAACATCTCCCAGACATGTTCCAAGGTAGCCCTTCTTATGGGTTCCTTTGAGGGTGTCAAGTTGTCCCCGTAACTGATTCTACAACAGCAGGGTGAGGTGAAAACTTTGCTTAGGCAGTTTTATCCCTTGTCATCCCTAACTCCAGGCTTAACACCTTGTTGTAAGCATTTCATTGACACTGGAGATGTACATACCAAAGGTAGGAGTTATGGTATATCAGATCAATTACGGTCTCACATCAAGTCTGAGGTCAATAAGATGTCGAGTCTTGGGGGATAGAGCCTTCTAGTAGTCCTTGGTTCAGCCCAGTGGTTTTGGTACCAAAATCAGAAACCTCACATTTAAGATTCTGTGTGGACTACGGAGCTCTAAATGCTGTCACTAAGACAGATGCTCATCTCTTACCACAAACTGATGAGTTGTTGGATAAGCTAGGTGATGCCAAGTACCTTAGCACCTCTCATCTCACTGCAGGGTATTGACAATTATCCCTGACAGAAAATGCCAAGGGGATGACAGAATTCTCTAGGCTGGAGGGACTTTACCAGTTCAGGGTAATGCCTTTGGTCTCAAGAATGTACCTATCACTTTCCAGAGGCTTGTCAACCATGTCCTGAATGGGTTAGATGTATTTTGCATGACATATCTGAATCATATAGCAGTCTTCAGCCCAACACAGGAAAACATGAGCAATACCTCTAGATTGCTTTGCAGGCCCTTCAGCAGGCCCACTTTACCACAAATGCTACCATGTGCCAAATTGGTCCTGGCTCACTGATCTATCTTGGGCATGAGATTGGTGGTGTCAAGAATCAGCCTCAACCCAGTAAAGTAAAAACTGTACAAGACTGGACAACTCCCAGGAGAGAGATTTTCTAGGCCACACTGAATCCTACAAGAATTGTATGGCAGACTGTGGTACAATTACTGCCCCTCTGACTGAACTCACTACTCTAAATAAAGAAACCTAATAAAGTTTATTTGTCTGAGTGTGAGAAGTCCTTCCAAGGACTGAAGGATTCTTTTCACCATGATCCTGTTCTCAGGGTACCTGATTATCAGTAACATTTTATTGTACCAACACATGCCTCCAACAATAGGATAGGTGCCATCCTTTCACAGTTAGATGACAAACGCAGTGAACATCCTATCTGTTTAATTAGTACCCAGCGAGAGTCAAGCAGAATGCAACAAGCATTCTGATTGGCTCTCGCCGGGTCCTTACCCGGCCGAGAATCCTTTGATCCTCGGCCGAGATTCCAGCCGCCTTGTCCTCGCGGGGGGCGTGGCAGCCCCTCAGCCAATGGGGAGGCTGGATGCGGGGCCATCCCCACTCTGATCCTCGCATGGCTGAGAGGCTGCCTTTGCCCCCCCACCGGGGACTCGGCTAAGCTTTTTTTTTCCTTCCCTCCCTCCCTCCTCCCTGCCCTCCTCACCCTGTCTCAGACTCCACATGGCTGGAGGCTTCCATCACCCCCGCCGGGGACGCAGGTACGTATTTTTTTTTTTTCCCTCCCTCCCTTGCGCCCTCCCAATCCCACTTAACTTCTGCTTCTTTTTTTCGGGAGCGGACGCGCTGGGAACACTTCTGTTCCCAGCGTGTCCATTCCCGATGGCCGCCATAGAAATGGAAAACGGACTCCGTTTTCGCTTTCCCGGCAGTCATTTTCTTGGTCTTCATTTTTTTTTTTCTGTCCCGAAATGCTGTGGTGTTTCGGTACAGAAAAAGTTGCTTTTAGTGCCCCGGTCACGCATATATTGCGGGCCGGGGTACTAATAGCAATATGACCCTCGCGGCGGGGGCATTACTGACTCAGGTAATGCCCCAGGGCTTTCGTTAAGGCCCTTGCTTCACTCGGGCCTATAACTATGGGCACCGGCGTATTACCTGAGTCGGTAATGCCCCCGCCGCTCGGGTCATATTGCTTAATTAGTCAACAGTTCATGTACAGTGAGCTCAGGTGGGTGAATGTGGCGAAGGAGTGTTTATCTATTATATGGGTCCTTAGGAAGCTGGAACCATATCTCTTTGGGATTCACTTCACTGTACAGACTGGCCATAATCCCTTAAAGTGGCTAATAAACATGAACAGAGAGAATTCTAAGTCTTCAGGTGGTCCATAAGCCTTCAAGGCTTTGACTTCATCATTAAGCTTAAGCCAGGTTAACAACATAGCAATGCTGATGGGCTGTCCAGGATGTATAACCAATTGCAACAGGAAACACATACAGGTGTAGATTAGACCCCCCTGTTCCTAGTCTGGGCGGAGTAGGTCCCATGGAACTCTATTATATTTGCTCTGTTTATATCCTGTCCTTACTTTTTGAAGGGAAATTAAGCCTTCCGCTTCACTTCTCTTGCCTTTAGCTCATTGTTATGGGGAAACTGATCAGTCCTTCAGACTACGAGTACTGGGAAAGTATGTTTTCTTTTCAACTCTTGTACTATTTTTACATTGCACATAGCACCTTAACGTGAAATGCACCAATGGGTATATATTTGTACCCCCTAACCTTTTACGCGTGGGACTTTTGGTTACTTGTTTATGTGCCTAATGACAAGCTTGTGGCTGCAGTTACATTTGTAGCATTTTTTGCATTATTTGTGGTGCACACATTTGTTTACACAGTGCATGGCTACTAAACATGACTAGTGTCCAACAATGGCTCTGCCACAAGATTTCCACTTGTTCTTTGGCCATATTGTAGTTTGGCCTTCTTCCTGCCTTCTCAGGTCAAGGAAGTTCATATAAGGTCATGCTCTTGCCAGGCAAAGCTGCTGCTTTCGCAGACTAGTGACGTCTTTGCTTGTGTGCCTAGTCCCAGTCCACTTCCTTGCTACCTGAAAGTCTAGGTATGAGCCAAATATGAAACCAGGCTGTTTGAATGGTGCAGCTCCTAACGATTGGTAGGGTTTGGCTTACTCCCAGTGTGTATTTTATATAAGAAGAGGAGCTCTGCAGCAACTTCTTCAGTTCATCGTTGGAGCCAAGAATCGCTCGAAGAAGAGAAGCCTGCTGAAGATCGGACGATCTATGCTCATTGAACCTGGGTTGAGTATCCTGCCCTGAGATAGCCTTAGGTCTTGAAGAAAGGAAACACATCTGCTGGTAAAACTGTTGTAGAGCTTTTACACTATCACCAACACAAGCTATTGAAACATGCCTACAGGGATTTTATTCTGGTGAACATTGTGGCTCCTGTGTCTTTTGTGCACAAAGCCCAATTCATTTTAGGGTTTGACTTCTTAAGTAAGGTTATTGTCTTGGCATCATTTATTTTGAATACATTATTTAGAAACATTCTTCTAACTCAGTTGATTGTCATGGAAACAGTCTCATATTATCCCCGTTTACAGGAAGGGAGACAGAAAGGAAGCTGATAACTATCAGCCCATAACCCCCTTGGATGTCCCAGGTAAGACTTTTGCGACTCTGGTATTAAATGGTTTAGAAAAATGGTCTTTGCAAACAGACATGCATGACATAAATCAATCAGCTTTAGGCACTTACTTGAATGGACTTATATTGCACATTCTTCAAAAGCAAGGTCATGTGTAACATCATTCCATATACTTTTTCTTTGTAGGTTTATATATGGCCTTTTATAGAGCCAATGGTGCCATATTATGGGGGAAATGAATGAATTGGGGTTGTCCAATGTCACTTGTTAATTTTCTTAGGCACCTTCACACAGGTTTGCTTGGATGCAGAGGGATCTTTAACAAACCATGATTTGCATCATGACTGACTCCTGGCACGGGCCCTCTTCAATGTATATATTACATACCTAGGGAAAAGGGAAAGTCCTTGCTCAAACTAAAGCCTTTCTGCCTCATTTAGGCCTGCATCGTATTCACCATATACTTATGCAGATGATATAGTTTTGCTGGATCAAGCATCTACTAAACTCAATCACTATTTTTTAAGGGTTTGGATTTGAAGATCAATTCCTCCGAGAACAAAATTTTGATGATGAATCCCACTAAATCCCAAAAGATGAGGTTTTAATAGTTTATCGATAATAATCGTCTTGAGATTGTGGACAACTGGAATTACCTAGGCTCGGTACTCAAATGAAAGGCCAGGGCTACCATGGCTTATAGAGATCTTCATCCGGATATTGTCGCTTACTCAACTAAATGGAAGAAAGTCTACCAGAAATATGCACGTTATTCTATTTTACCCATGATCACATTCTATAGAGCATAGCTATTAGATGGCGCAGAATGTAAAAATAGTTCAATGGACTGGACTGTGATTGAAGGCAACTTTTGTCAGCATTGTCTAAATCTAAATAAAAGAGTTCTTAATTCAATAATACTTTATGAAATAGGCCTCAATTCTTTACAGTCCTTAGGTGAGTGAAAAAGTATTTTATTATATGGGAAAATATTAAAATCTTCGCCTCATTCACTTTTTGTCATATTGAATAATGAGTTGCTGAATCGATCATGTGAATCTATAAATAATGGGTTGCCCAAAATAAAAGATGTTTAGATTTTTTGAATTTTGATTCCAATTATTTAGTTTTTCATTAAAAGTGTGTTCAAAAGAAATTGCAGGTAGTTGACCAGCTTTGTACAAGAGACTTTGTACTGTTTTACCGAGGGGGTGAATATTTCAATCACATCTCAAAATACCTAGGCCCTCATTACGACCCTGGCGTTGGACCATGGTGCTAATAGCACCATGGTCCATGCCGGTAACTTACCGACTCTGCCATGTCGGAATGGGGAATTACCGCCCCATTCCGAGGTTGGCGGGGCGGTAATTCCCCATGCTGCCATGGCCCTTCCCCATTCCCATTTTTGCCCCATAGGGCTCAATGGGAATGGGGAAGGCGCTAAGTGCGGTGCCGCAAATTGCGGCACCGTACTTAGCACCAAGGTCCCTTTGAGGGTTGGTTTTTAACGCCTTGAAAAATGCAGGCATTCAAATCGCCAACCCGCAAACGGACCTCGTAATCAGGCGTTAAGAGGTTAACGGCGCCACCACCTTTTACAGCGCCATTAACCCCTTAACGCCAGGGTTGTAATGAGGGCCCTAGTCACATTTCTTCACAGATTTTGGAGATCTAAATTTATGAGAATAAGATTTAATCTTTTTCCAAATGCCAAAGTACTAGGTGCAAGTCAATATATCCCCAGTGAGAATCTGCTGTGCAGGTTCTGTTGTCAGCCAAATACAATGGAGAGCTTAGAGCATCTTTTTATTGACTGGCAAATACTCGAGTCACAGCAAGAGTATGGGCCTCATTACGAGGTATGCCGGTAGCCATGCCGCTATTGGCGGCATGGCTGCCGGCAAAACCGCATCCGTGTCCGTGTCCTCGGAATGAGGACTTACCGGACCATTCCGAGTTCGGATGGCCCAGTAATTCCTCACTCGAGGACACCGACAGGGTTCATCTCCATTCCCATTTCAGCCCCCGTAGGGCTGAATGGGAATAGGAGAGGGAGTAAACAACGAGCCATTACGAGATGGCCCGTTGTTTGCTCCCTCTTCCCCTCGCGGGACCTGGTATGCACGTCTGGTTTTCCCAGGCATGCTTAACGTGTCCCACGAGGGGACCTCGTAATGTGGTGGAACGGGTTGAACGGCGCCGCAGCCTTTTACGGCGCCGTTTAACCCGTTCCGCCAGGGTCGTAATGAGGCCCTATTTCTTTGCATGCGTTGTACAGAACAAATCCACCGTGTCTACTCCAGATATATGGGAACATATTTTGATGGGAAATTATATTTCCTTGAATGTTGCTGCTCTGCATTTTGTATTGAACATTTTAGGATGAGTCAGGTGAATTTCGCAGCGAATATTAGCTATTTGGTAATTTGTAACTTATCATGTTGTTCTTTTCTACTGCTTTGTCAGTTTTGGAACATTTTTTTTTCTTTTATAAATATGTTTGTTTTGTGAAAGATTTTCTTTGGGAATCCATAATACAATGAATGCAAAGAAGCATGGACATTGTGTTATCCAGTGTTTGTTTTAAGTGCAAATAGACATTGTTTCATCTATGTGGCTGATCTACATGCTCTGATATTCCTGGCTATTGAATATCAACAGCTCCAACCCCACACTTTCAGTACATTGCTGATCACCCGAATAGAGAAGAAGCCATTGTCATCCACATGCCCAGAAGATTTCTGCATAAATATGTAGTACTCTTCATTGGTAAAACCTCCTTCGGCTATTCACATTCTTTCTACCTCATTAATCTGATTTGCAGTAGTAGGCAATTCCACTAGACTAAGTGAAACTTATTTTTGTGAATTATTCACACAGTGCTGTGCACACAACAATCCCTCCTGATTCTCAAGAAACAATGCCTTCTTGTTTATTATTTTGGAGTAATGGCAAACGTCATCATTGCAGTTAGAAAAGAAATCTTCAACATGGAGTTGTCTACTAATGCCTGTGGTGAATGGTGGCAAATGGCTCTGGAAGTGGAGATGTTCATGGCATCTGTGTCCATTGCATACCTGCAGGCTCTTGCTGCTGTGAAATTTTCTGCAGTCACATGTTCTGCTTTAAACGGTTCATGAACCATCATTTTTTCTGATTCTTTCAGGAAAACTCTGTATACCCATTATTTAAGGGTCAGGGCATAGTGTATGGAACATGTGCATGACCCCCCTGCATGTGGTGTGGTGAGGCTTGCCAGGGGATCTTCCACATACCACACCCAGCCCCAGCACCACAGTGTGGGTGGCGGTATCATGCTTCCTTCCCTGCCACACACCTCAAGGTTCAGGCTGGCAACTTTGCCACAGACATATAATGAAAGCTTATTTCCTCTAGCATCACTGTAAATAGCTGCTCCAGCTGCCTCCCCTATTGTTAGGGTATTTTGTTAATCTGGACCTAACTCTGGATCGTTTTATAATCATATGGGGAGAACAAGGTTAGGAAGCAGAGAAAGGGGGTACTGGGCATCTAACAACAAGGCATGGAGGGCAATTGTCAGCAAAGGATCTACAAGTAACCAGGGTAGGAAAGAGTTGGGTTTCAGATCACACAGTCTCACTTATTGGTGGGGAGTAAACAGTGTATGGACATAGGTGCTAGGAGGGAGCCATTCCTTGAAGGGGAGGGTCTGGAGCTCCTTCCTGAAATGTAGAATTGAGGGGGTGAGTCAGATATTGACAGGGAGGAGGTTCCAAAGTCTTAGGGCATAGTCAGAGAAGGCCTGTCTTATTCTTTCCTTCCTGCAGCGGTCAAGTTCTAGTATGCACTTACTTAAGGTGGATCATAGCCTTCTGGAGATGCTGAGTTCTTCAGTGAAGTTGTTTGGGGACTTCAGCGTGACAGCCTTGTAGATGATGCAGCATGATTCTGGGATGATATGGGCTTGCAGTGGGAGCCAGTACAGTTTGATGAGGGTCGGCGTGATGCAGTTATGTTTGTGGAGCATTTTGATGAGGCTTACTGCAGAATGCAGGACACATCTCAGGGGAGTCAGGGGAGTCACTGGAAGGCCTGCCAAAAGGGTATTGCCACCTTCCAGGTGGAAGAGGACCAAGGATTGGACAGCAGACTGAAGTTGTTTTCTGGAATGAAGGAATTGATTTTCCCAGAAGAGAAAGTTGGTACCAATCCATTTGTATCTTCCTTTCAATATGCTGTTTGAAGGAGAGGTGCCTGTGGATGTCAAACTGAAGGAGCAGCTGGGGTGTGAAGTCCTTGAGGTGCATAGAAGAGAGCAAGTTTGGGATGTCTCTGTGTTCGGCGTTGTTGGTCAGCAGTAGGAATTCAGTCATGGAGGGGTTGATCTTCAGGTAAACACTGGACACCCATGACTGGATCAATGAGAGGCAGGTCTTGAGCCGGTGGGTGTCTTCGATGGGGGATGTCTTGAGGTAGACGTGTGTGTCATCTGTGTATTGGTGGATGTGGATATTGTGGGGAGCAAGGAAGGTACCAAGCGGTTCCACATAATGATTTAAGATCACATGGGAGAGGCTGGATCCTTGCAGGGTTACAGAGGAGATTAGTAGAGTTGGTGGTGCAGAGGAATCCATTTGTACAAGCTTGTGTTGATTAGCAAGGTACAGTTTGAACCAGCTGAGGGTGATCTCACTGATCCCCATACGGCAATGGAAATTGTTGGCCAGTGTCTGGTGGTCTACTGGGTCAAATGATGCTGAGAGGTCAAGGAGAAACAGATGTAAGGATGGCCATCATCAATGATTTTAAGGGCAACGACGATCACCTTGATGATAGCTGTTCTGTGATGTATCTGAGTCTGAAGCCAGATTGGTAAGACTGAAGAGGGTTGGTGATGTGTTGGAGGAGTTGAGTGGCCACTGCTTTCTCTAGGAATTTACCTAGGAAGAGAAGATGGGTGATGGGGCAGTTGTTGCTGAGGTTGTCAGGGTTCAGTCTTGGTTTCTTGAAATGCACGAGGGGAAGGTGTCTTAACTTATGGAGCTGTTGCTAATTGTCAGGTAAGTGAGGAGTGCTTCAGTTGGAAGCGTCTTCAGTACAGTGGCCGGGAGGATGTTGGTCACATACAATGTGGCCTTGAGGGATGCTAGAAAGGCAGCAAGGTTTTTCAAAGTGAGTGAGTGAGGTGGGATGTGTAGTGTGCTGTCAGTTGTAGCGTTGGTGTCTATGTTGATGTCTATGTGTTGACAGATCATGCTGATCTTATTGCTGAAGAAAGAGTTGATGGTGGTGGATTTCTCAATGGAGTGTTTTACGGTTGAGGCAGACAGAGGGTAAATGCAGTGCTTAACAGTTTTGACTAGGGCTCTGTTATCATTGTTGGCCTTGACTATGGTGTTTTGGTAGTATTTGACCGTGGCAATGGTGATCAGTTATCTGTGTGTAGCATGGAGTTTCTTGGCCAGGATGATGTAAGGTATGATGCGCTGCAGAATTTTTGCTCAGTCTTCTCTTGTTTTCTGATGATGTGTTTGTTGAAATAGAAAATCACTGAGAATTATTGAGAATCATGACACCTGACACATACGGAAAGAGATCAATATTCCTTGGCAGGTCTGATCTACGTCACTTTCAAAGTGGCCTGCTAACTAGGGCATGGGTGGTTTAGAGAAGACAACGACAAGTGCCCTTCCAGGGCTCAAGATAATCTTTCAAGATGAGAGTAAAATACCCCTTACTTAACTGCATGTGGAGAACAGAGAAGCTGCCTGCTGAAAGAGCCTGACTTATGCTAAGCGCTGGTACCCAGGAAGCCCACTTTAACTTTTGTGGCAAGCATCCCATAGGGACCATTGGTATCCCTCTCTAGGGAAGAGCGCAAGCGGGACTTGCCTTTGCAAGGGAACCTGTCCTGGGACCAAACTGCTTTCTAAAGTCTAAGGGCATTATGCCCGGCATTTGCTGTTAGTAGGCACTGCAGCAATACATCTTTAAAGTATGTAAGCCTGTTTTGAGATTACAAACAGCATTCATACCCCTGAATAAAACTCCTGACACGTTTTTTTTAAAAAACATTTTTAAGTTTGATTTGGATAATACAATCATATTTTCAAATATACAAATGAAACACATTTACAGACTAAAAGAGCTGCATTAGGTCAAGATAATGGATGGATTGGTCCTTAAGGTGATCATCCATGGCACTATTAAGCTCACACAGGGTTTGTGGAGACCATCATAGATGATTACCACCATTATTTAACATGAGATTTTTTTGGGGATGTTTCATGAGAATCATAGTAGCAAAACTTTGAATGGACCACTGAGCAACTAATTGATTGTGATCACTGTTGGAGTTCTAATTTATACAAAAATCATCAATGCATGAGAATAATTGGGCATTGACATAAAAAAAATCGATTCAGGACGAACAAGAACCTCTTTTCCAAGTTTTTTTCGGCAGAGTATCTGATGGAAATGCTCCATTGAGCATGATTATATTATAGTTAGAGTCAAATGCTAGCCATTTAATTAGTCTGGGTTTGTTTGAAATTTGGTAAATTGTGCAATCCAAATTTAGGTCGCCTGCAATGATAATATTGGAAAGAGATGAGTCTAAGGCGACTAAGTTCAATAATTCAGTTAAATTTAAATCTTAGAAGAAGCGTCCATCAGATTAAAGCATAGCCAGTTTCATGAATACTTAGTTTGACCATTTGTAGGTACTTGTTCGGACTGCTCCATTCTTGCGCAACCATTCCCTGAGCCATCTTAATAGCTATGAGTAGCCTAGACATAGGTCTGCAGGAGTTCCCACAAGGGGTAGGATTAAGGAAAACATCATAATCGTCCCAAACCGGGGCCGATGTCATCCAGGTTTCCTGTAACAAAGAATGTTATGATGTAAGAGAAGATTTTTGTTATTATTAATGAGGTGGGAAAAGCCTCTGGTGTTCCAGCTGATGAGGGAAATGGTCTGGGTATTTGTTTCGGGTGTTAGCTAATTTGATTGCGTAGCTGAGCGACAAGAGCATTCAGTTAACTTAGAGACCTGTTTATTCTGATAATTATTCAGAGCTGAGCAAGTAGTGATTTGAGGTTGCTCTTTTTGGCTAAGTGTGGTCACCTTCAGAGTGTCAATGGAGAGGACGAAACCCAGAGATAAGAGTTCACTTCTGGCCAATGTTCCCTCAAGCGAGGAATGTGCATTTGTGGCACAAGCTCTATTTCAGGGGACATTTGGGTGCTCCCTCCTCAACAACCTTGTCAGAATGTCACTGAAACCCACTGCATTGTAAGAAACTTACTGATTCCCGTCAAATCTGATTTCTTATTGATTATATGTTGTTTTGTGATCGAAAGAGCATTGTGCCTCCCCGAATATAAAATAAAATAAATAAAATAAGACTGCAACAGCCGAGGATCCTGGCTGATCTCCTCCCACGAGGCACGGAAAAGATGCAAGCACCCTTTACGAGCACATCAGGGAGTTGGAGTGAGTCAGTATTTGACCTTGCTCCAGCTTTGTTAGTCATCATGAAAGAGAAACAACCTAGCTTGTAATGATAAAGAGACAGAGACAGAGAGAAAAGAGTGCGTGCATGTGTTTGTACGCGTGTGTGTATGTGAGTATGTGAAAGCATAGCTAATAGATATGGGAGGACATGCATTAAAAAGTGCCAGTTAGAAAACACATGGTTTGAAGTTATGTGTTCATATAAACACCTAAAGGGAAGGATATGACATTATTCCTGAAAGCCGCCTGTGTCAATCTGAAGGACGGGAACAACTTCCAGTTAATTAGGCAAGCAGCGCCTGTGATGAGGGAATATGTGGCGCTCCATCCTGCTAAGTGTCAGCCTGGCTGCCTTGTCTTACATACCCGAGATTACACATGGTGTCACTGTCAGCAAGCTTGTACTGTCTTACATGCCCAGGATCACACATGGTGTGTGTGTCTGATAGCTGGCTCTGAGTTGGCTGGCTTGGCAATAGAAATGGAGTGGAACCAATTGCATGTTACTTCAAAGTTTTCTAGCCGCCTAGGTCACTATCACACGAAGTAGGGTATAGGTATGTTTCGCAAAATTCAGGGTTTGTTTGCTGAACTACCTCCATCCATAAATTGTGGCACACTGGCATGAGTGACTTTAGATCCAAGCTAGCAAAATAAAATGTGTCACCCTGTGTTCAGTATCCATGGATGGATAAGTACTCTTCCCAAACACAAGAAAGCAACAACAACAGCACACAGGTCACTGAAGGACATGGACAACTTAGACATAGTGCCAGGCTGCCAGCCAGACAAGTGACAAGTCTGTTACAAACTCAAACCCAGAAAGCGGACCTGCTGCAAGAATTACAATATTGGATCCTGAAAGGCCTGGACAAGTGTGTACTCCACAAAGGCCACACAGCAGGGTGGCACCTGCCAAGTGCCAACATAAATGCACAAAATAGGTGGAAAATAGAACATATATGGACGGAAAGCTACATTAAGAAGGAAAGGTTACATCAATGGGACCTGGGCCGCTACTGGGCAAAAAGAATCCAAGCAAAAAACAAGACTATGGAAAACACACAGAATAAGCGACATCACAAACAGTACTACTGACTGAGTTAGTAGCAAATAATTACTAAAGAACTTCCCAAAGCCATCAGCCATTTGAGTCAGGAGGACTTAGTATGTGGTGGTATGATTTCATGACAATTCAGTCCTTGCCTTGCCTTCTTTGCTGAGATGGCCCACCCACACCATCAGTCTTCACACATAAATGTACAGCACAAAACACATAACCCACTCTGTAATGCTCACACAGAAGCACGCAATTGCAAACAAAAATAGCTTCATTGATTTTGCCACTGCTTGTTGTCATATATATGGACACATCATGACTGACTGAAACACAGTTCTATTCAACATTAACAGTTAGCATTAGCATATTAAATGCATGTATATAACTTAGTTTCATTAAAGCGTGTTTCAAAGTGGTTTCTCTTTCTCGTGCTATTTTCTAAATAAGTTATTAGCATTAAGGTCTCTCAAATTTTCCGGTGCTAGCATGGCAACTGGGACCTTTGGAGCTGGTGTGAGTGTGTCTGACTGGTGAGATACCAGGGCTCAGGGGGCTGAAGCGGCGACAATCTGGTGGGGTGGCTCCTGCAGCAGACTCAGAGCAGTCGAGCTATTGAAGAATGAGCCTAAAAGAAGAAGGTTGTGGTAAGGCCCAGGGACAGGGCTCCTCCAAGCAACGCAACAAACTCCTGGCTTGTATATTTATATAGCGCCTCGATGGGAGAGCTTGGTGCGTCAATGTGGCTGCTACTGAGATTTGCGTGGAGTCTCTTGTGTTTGAATCTCACAGAGCAGATCGTCCCTTTGTTCAGTTCTATTGTTCGAACAGTTGGACCACATTGAGTTAAGCAAGAGGGGCGTAGATAAAAATCTGAACATGTATTACTCAGTTCTTTCTCTGGGCCTTGAGATTTTCTTTCCCTATGTGCATTGCTTGACAAAAAGACAATTCTGCACATCTCTGACAAAATACAAGTGTGGGTTGTCCTTACATCAAGCAACGTGGTTTGATAAAAGTTAGTCCTAGACTAGTCTTTCAAAATCTCTTCCCTAGTATGCAACCTTTCTTAAAAAAGACAGTTCTCATATTTTGGGACTCTCTATCGCAGCATACAAAGTTATTTGACTAAAGACAGCTCTTAGATATTGGAACTCTATCCCAGCTTGCAGTACTATTTGACAAAGCAGTTTTCTGACTTAGGGAGTCTCTCTTCGTGTCCAGGATTGTTTCACAGAAGACATTTCTTACTTTTTCCCCAGCATAAACTTTTTTGGTGACATCCTGAAAATGAACACTTTCTGATGCCGTTCAGCACTTCTCTGGGATTTTAAAAGCATTTTCCCTGAAGGTAGACGTCCGACCCCCAAACTTCCCTCCCCCTCGGACTGGTTCCAGATGACAATGGAAAATTGGCAGGCAAATAACTAATACGAGAAGATTGTGGAAGAAGTGGACAATCATCTGAATAACCTTTAACTGCGAGGCGTGACGGCTACCCCCAGTTCCCAGGGGCATACCTGAGGCCTACAGGGCCCTATGCCGGTACTTAAGAAATGGTGAAAGGGGCAGGTACTTGACCCTGTCAGGAAGGAATAGGGACCAGGACATGAGGATGACTTCACAGTGCGGGTAGGGAGCATAGCATGGATAAAGAGGCAGAGAAGGTGTGATTGCGTCCACTGGAAAGTGAACGAGAAGTGAGCCGAATGGCGAGAACAGAGGGGGCTAGGTGGGCACAGTGCCTGTGAGTGTCGCAGAATCTCTGAGGAGGTCGCAAAGTGGATGGTGCAGGACAGAGCAATGAGGGCACGATGGGGGAGGTCGTGCAAGCTCATTTTCAAGCCCATTAAAAAATGACCTGAACATTATTTATTCGCAGAGATAAGCGCTCTGTCAGTAAAGTGCATTCCGTGCCATTTTCACTGTACTTTAGCACACACTTTGAGGATGGTGTGTAAATTCTGCTCTGCCTCTTAACTGAGCTATGAGCTGAAAATAGGACTGCACCTCTGTGCACATCGATTTGGCCTTACAGATTATTTGCAATGCCATCTGCCGGGCATGTACATGGTGGCTCACATTACTGCTTGTTTTGTGCAAGGGGTCCAAAAAGGCATGGAAACCTAGGACTGCCCGCATACCTGTGCCCGCTTTTGCAGGGAGATCAGCACGAACACTAAAGTGTTGGCAGCCTCGCTCCTTTCCATGCTATTTGTGCAGAAAAAGTGCCTCCACTTCAGTACCTGCCCTGGAAACTGCAGGAAGGAGTCAGGCTTCGTTTCACGGAGCGAAGAGTGTTTGACCAAATGTTCCATTTAAACAGCAATTTGTAAACCTGATGTTAAGCTCACATGCCTCGCTATCTCCCTCTGTGCACTAGCACTGTCAGCAACATCTGCAGACTTCATGCATCGCCCCATACTCGCAGTCAACAATACCTGCAGTCTCTCCATGCCAGGGCACTTTCCTCATTGTCCATGGCATCGCCCTGAGAGTCAGCAAAACTTATTTTGCCTTTTTCATCCGATCCTCCTTGCCGCCAGTACTTTTTCTGTTTTCACACTATTCAGACATTTTCACACCACACGTTACTAATTGACTAACATCCCTCCTCAGTGTAGCATTAATATAGTTTTCCACTATAACAGAAGATTCGGGAGACATTTGTCACCAACCTCAGGACTTGGAAGGAGCCAGAGACAGCCTCTATTCCAAGGAGATGGTCCGTATTCTCTTGCTGGTGTTGGTTTCGAATTTGTAGTGAGGGCGGGGGGGGGGGGCCTACAATGCATGCAGTGTTACATGGCCCCGTATCGAAGGCCAGAGCAGGAAACATAACGCAGCACTATTACTCACCCCCTCACTTGTGCAGACTCGGAGCATAATGTAAAGGCCATGCCCGTGCCGCCCACCACTGTGCCACTGCTCACTGGCCAGTTTGATATGGGTCTGAAAAAAAGGGTGAAACACGAGCTGCACAAACAATCAGTTTCACAGGGTTCACTGAGAGCTCCAACGAAGGTGCCCAGGCTCAGGCACGTGAACAGTCGGAGCGGGAGACGCCCCGGGAACAACCATGTTTGATTGGCTGAAGCAGCACAGCACGTGCAGCAAAGTGCTGCTACAGCCGATCAATGCTCCCCCTCTAATTGTTTTTGGCCTGTATGAGCCAATAATATCAGCAGCATTGATTGAGTGACTGGCATACTGGTTCCATGCTGTGTCCGTGAGACAGCCTGATGATACAGTGAGCATTTATAGTTAACAACGAAAATCGATAAGTGTGCACTGCGCGGTAAAGAAAATAATATGCACAGCATTAAAATCAAAGGTGCTCGGCCGCACAGCCGGGCACCTTACAGGGAACCTTGCTTCTGGCCATCCAAATGAAGTTTTGTATGACTCTAGAGTTAATCCATAGCCTGATAGAGTTAACATTCAATTTAGTTGGGAATTCCACTAACGCATTGGGCGGAGGGTCTTGGTTTACAGGTTATTAGTAAGGAAAAGTTTACTATTGGGCTTTCTAGCCAAAGGATTTGACTGTGCAATGAGTGTTTTATGCAAACTAGAAGGGTCATTCAAGACTTGAGGTTTGGGATGGATTGCTGACTGAAGCAGTTGCACACTTTCTGGGGTGATTTGAGCCAGCAACACATGAGGACCAATTATAGGAGCCACAGGAGTTTTATCAGGATGCGGCCAAGATGTGAGAACTTTATGGCCTGCATGAGGCACTGCGGCTAATGAATTGCTGGTCAATTCATTGTTGATTAAAGAAAGTTTTTGCGGAACATTGCTCATGTAGGCGTCCAACACTTTCCTGATTTCTTGTCGGTAGAAGTCATCAGATCTAGTTGCAGAATCAATTACTGCTTTGGCGTTGGGCTTGCCATCTGTAATAATATCAGGGTGGGTTAGGACGCCAACATTAGATCTAGATTTTTCTGACACCGCCTTAACCAACTGATTGAGTGGTGCATACAGTGTTAGAGAGTCATCGATTTGACACACGTTTTTTGTCAATTTGGTCTGTTTTAATTGGAGGTATTTTTTGGTTACTGAACGAGCAGCATCGATGGGGCTTTTTTTCGACATATTCAGGTTTTTAATAAATTGCTTTGATTTTGCGGTGTTGATTTTTTTATCCTTTGGCAGATTTTTGGTTAGTTTGGGTTTGGAAGTGGAAATCGTCAGTTTTTACCGATCTTTATGAAACCGCACTGTGGGGCCCTTTCCAGTCGACCTTGTTCAACAATTGGATCACCAGACCCGCTCAGGACCTCACAGGACTCAGTATTCAAACCGGTAGCAAAGACACACAAATCAACATTTTCACCCACGGCACGTATAGTTTTGTTAAATTGCAGTAAGCTTTGGATTATTGTTTCCATGGCAGAAGTCTGAATGACAACCGCATGGAAGGCTAACAATACTTCCTCTGACATCCGCTTCATGCCAATGGGAGCAGAGATTGCTTCAATGCTAGGACAACTGCTACCAAGATGTGGCGGCTTGGTTACAAAATCGCGCTGCCAAGTTAGTATTTTTCTAATTGAACTGATTGAGAATTTAGTTTAATATCCAGAGTATCATATAGCTTAATTATTGTTGCTAGGTACAAATGAAGAGCATTGAGGGCAATTTGAATTAGCCCTCATTCTCATTATGCAGAACTGGATTAGCAGTAGGAATGTTTTTTTGAGTGGAAATAGGAAGCTCAGACATTGGAATTTGCTACAGGTCAGTCTCAATGGATGCTATTGTGTTTAGAGGCTACGGGTCTACATGGCGTAGGTACACAAAGGGATTTGTTGGATATTGAGGAACAACTACTTGTAAACATAATGTGAGATTTGGATGGATTATCAGATAACAGCTGAGGATAAAAACATGAATTTGAATGATCAAGGTCAATAAAAGCGACATCCGATACCTGCACGGAAAGAACAGCGTCATTATGAATTAAATCAGCAGTAGGTGGTGCATTCTCCAAGATGCTGGCATCAGTAATCGCATTTCGCTCACCAGGACAGCTGGCGAGTGATACAGGGATTGCATTTGGGACATCTCCATCTGCTGGGTCATGATGTTGAACATTGTCTGTTTGCAAGAAGTTCATAGGTTGTGAGGACGCTGAACGAGGTTGAATTTTCATTTCTTGCTGAATCGCCTCATGTGAGGGAACACAGGCAGCTGGAATAGGGAGGGCAGTGTCCATGGTTTCCAAGTTCAAGGATGAAGACTCTTTATGAAATTTGTGAATGTCCGGTAACAACGGTTTCTTGAGGGTTAAATTGGAGCCTTTTTTAACACAGGAGGCTTTTGGAGTAGAAGTGGAGCTCAAAGCTTTCCCTTTGGAGTTTTTCACAGATGCCAGGGAGACGGCGGGATGTAAGCCCTTAGTCATGCCATTTTTTAGAGTGGGGGACATGCCGAATGTGAAAACGCTATTTGGAACGAAGAGGAAGCACACCGAGGTCCCGCACACCGCTTGCCGCATGCCGGGGCTAAGAGGCAAAGAGGGACTTCTCGTGGCTCCACTCGGTGCGCGCACGCTGGTGCACGCGGACGGTCGCCTTTATAGCGACATCAAAAAAAGGGGCGTGGTTAAGCCCAGTAATTGTCATTTTAGCACAGAGCTTAAATACAAAAGGAAGTCCACTGCAGCTTCAACGAGGGCTCCGGGCAAAGAGGGATTTCTCGGGGCTTCACTCGGTGCGCGCTCCTGACACTTCCATGTGCCTTTGGAGCCCAAGCTTCCAGCGACTTCATTACACCCAGAACAAGTGTTCCACTTCTGTTGTGTGCAGAGGTGGCAAGACATCTGCATGATACTATTAAGCTTTACTATTTAACTAAAGTAGTTGCCTTCTGGTGCACCCCCCAAGCCATTGTAGTGTCCTTGACCCCTTGGCCAGTGTTTGGGTCTCAGAAACTGGTTAAGTCACTTGTTTCCACGTTAACCAAAAACATTTTAAAGGAACCAATTTCAATGTGTGTTGTTACTGTTTATTTAATTCTTGTTGTTTGCATGGTCCCACTTTCTCTGAATACCCACAATATACATTCTAAATGACTATCTGTAAAATCTGTTTAGTCAATCTTTACCTCTATTGAAGTAAAGCGTATATTTTCATAGAATCTTGCTTGGACATATTTCTTATGTGGTTCCAACCATACTATTGCCGTTTGGATGCTTACATTGCTCCCTCATGTGTGAATATTATAGCCTAACCTTCACCCACCTAACCAGGTGGGTGAAGGAAGTATGCAGTTCACTTTGTAACCATGTTACCTGTATGCCAGAGTTACCACTGAGCCGAGATGTGGAACAAGTTAGAGCATAACACATAGTAGCCTTTGCTCTCCATTGTACTTCTTCTGTCCATTATATGCTTTTTTTGCACATGGACTTTATAAAATGGGACGAATACAACATTTCAGTGTCAAACTCTATCAATAGCAACAAAGAATGAATAGAAAGGGCTGTAATGTGAATGAAAACAGCTAATACTGTAGACTCATGAGCTTCTTAACCCCTCCAATACCAACATGATATGATAGGTTATTTATACAACGCTTAATACCCAGAGATTTCTAAGCGCAGACCCGGGGATCAAACCCGTGTTGCTCCATGTCGTCCTGCTTCCAAGACAAGCACGTTGCCGCTGATCTATCCTCCCGAGACAAATAAATAGAAAATGAATGGTTACTGGGAAGGGCTGTAATGAATGGAACAAAATAGTATGGTTTCCTAGACAGTATCAAACCGTTTTGAGGGTGATAGTGAGCAAATGAGGCATTTGTAATCAAAAGGGCTGTAGTGGGAAGCAGAGTGCTCCATCCACTTACAATTTCAAACCCTTTCAGCAGTAACAACAATAGGGAAAATAATACTGTAGTTTACAATTAAAAAGCCCAGTAACTGCCCTAGTCAATGAATAGGACCCTTTCTTTAGATAATTGGACTTTTAGTCTTGGAGTGTGGTCACAATCCCCTTTGCCTTCTAATGCCTGTGCAGTTATGTGAGAGACTTCTGATGTCCCAATGTTGGGTTATCATTGAATGATTGGTGTATGTATGGAAAAGTCTGCTTCTTGGGATAGAACCTTCTGCTCTCCATCAGGGAGCAATGTCTGATCTCATCAGTTCCTGGTAAATACTGTGTTCGGAACTGAACCAGCATCAAAGGTGTTCTTGGCAAACTGTCTTTCAGTATTAAGCACTGTCATAGCAGCATCCATTTGGTCATGTAAAAAATCTACGTTTTTATGTCTGAATTACCCCGTGTTATATATTTATGTATATATATATATTGTACAGGGCCTGCAGTAGCGGCCCTGTAGTTATGCTTAAGTTGCTCAACCCATAGAAAGAACACTCTTTGGGTGGCTTATAACTTTGCCCTCCCAGATCAAATCCTCACAGAACTTTGTAAAATAGGCATTTGGACCCTTCAGATTGATCCTACAAAGGTTGATGAGGTTTTGTCAAGTTAGATGGTTAGATGGGGGTACCAAAATGATGGGAAGACAAAATGGAAAAAAAATGTTCTCACGTCTACAGCTCAAACCGTTGGATGGATGTTCACCAAATTTGTCGCAGGAGTGGCGGCTTTGTCCCGAAAAGCGTACTTTTGTAAATTTGGTATAAATCCATCCAATTGTTTTTTTTTTTAAATGACCAAAATGACCAGAAATGAGGTCAAACAAATGTGTGATATCTGGGTTCAGTTGGCGGACTCACTCCCTGCTCGCTGATTGGTCAATACAAAACATGAGGTACATCAAATTTCTGGAAACACCTGCCATGTTGGATCCATGGACAGCCGCAGCTGACCACGGACAGTGCAGTGGGGAAAAGGCTGGAAGACACATTTTGGTTCATTCGGTGGTGAGAAGAGGTGCTGGGAAGGCTGGGGGAGTGGAAAAATATGATATAGGTCTGTTTTTGTAGGTTGAAAAAGAACGGGCAGGTGCAGTAGCTGGTGCAGTAGCTGTCTGTGAACACCGCAGTAGTTCAGAGGCAGCGCAGTGAGCAGACAGCTTGGAAAAGATATTTGGGGTTATTTGATGGCTGGAAGAGGGCATAGAAATGGTAGAGAAGTGGAAATGAAGGTAATGGAGAGCTGTTCTCATAGGTAAAAAAGGGTTTGTAAATGCCGCCGGGAGCGCGCTCACTTCCGGTGTCCACAGACATCATTTTGATTGCAGAGGGGTGGGGTGAGTTTTAGTACTTGACCGTGTATGATACATACTTGTTCTACAGTAATTGTGTTGTGGGCAGTGGTCAGATTCTGGGGGGCATGGCCACTGGGCACAATTACCACAGTAGTAATATGTGTATTGTAATTATAGGTAATGTAGTAGAAGGGTGGCCGTAATGTAGTGGGAGTACAAAGTGTTTGTAATATGGAGGAATTATGTATTTGAATTGTAAATGGTAGTTATGATTGTTTTACAATTGAGGATAGTGCTCACAGAATATGTAGTAGATCAAGATTGCTGTGGCTACTTTGTGTTGTAGCATCATGAAGCTGTAATGTCTGGTTTCTTTTCTGTGGAAAAACAGTACAATTGGTTAAGCATGATAGTCAAAAGCTGTGGTGGTATACAATGTTCAATATACATTTTCTTTCTTAGACCCTCATAACCAGTACATTTTAAGTTTAAGTACTATGTTTGGTCCAGCATCAGTGTATGACACACTGCTTTTGATTTGACATTACATTATCATTGGGGGAAAAAAATAAACCTGATTAATAGTATGTTTGCTTGAAGTATGTTGTAATTAAGGAAATGCCTGACATAGTTACATACCTGTTGGCGTATTATAGCTAAATTAGAGGTTAGAAGATGTTTTGTGATATAAGAATTGAGATGGTGTATTTGAAGTGCTTTGCAATTAAGGGTGTTTAGTAAGATACCTGTTGCCTTATTCTAACTAGATTGACTTTCAAAAGTGTTCTTGCAGTATTATGGATGTAGTTAGATAACTGCTGATGTATTCTAACTGTTAACTATTAATTGTGTTATAGTTTAGTGACTAAATTTGGGTTGCAGGAATATCATAATGAACATCTTCCTCTCTCCACCTACTCCTTTGTCCCTGTGGTTGGTGCCCCTTCCCTACCCTCTCTTCCCTTCCCTTTCTTGTGTGTCATGTTAAAAAAACACCCAAAAATTATGAAACAACAGAAACCAAAAAATAATCAGCTCTTTTCAGAGCCACCTTTCACAGTTTAAAAATAGAAGTATCAAAGAAATGGTGCAGGCCCCTGCACAGTCTGCGAAGTCTGCGGACAGTGACGCAGTCCACAGACTTTAAAAAAATGTAGGTGGTGTCACCATCAAAAACATTGCACTGATTTCCTGGGATAAAGTGGTGGCTCTGAAAACAGCCTTTTTTGGTGTTTTTTGTTTTTGGAAGATGTTTTTCATTGTTTTCAGATAAAGTAGACACCACCTACTAAGAAGTGCATGTTATATGTGCAAAAAGGACTGCAAAGCATGTTGGATATTTCGCAAAAAATGCTGATTGCCAGCATCAGTAATTTGGACTTCATCTCTGCGAAAAATGTTGGTGCTACGAAATGTAATGTTTCATTGTGGAAGGAGGACATGCCAACATCTTGCAAAAATGTGCAAACAGACTTGTTGACATTGTGCCTCGCTTTCTCCATTTGCAGACCAAATGAAGAAGAGTGCAGCCAAATCTGTCTCTGCGCAATGCGGGAAAAAATGACTCGGGAGTTTGGAAACATGTCCATGACATTCCCAAGTGCCTTCTTCATTGCAAACTGCAGTGAGATTCCGGTAACTTGGCCTAAACTGTTCCCTCCACAATGAACAATAATAATGGCTGGATGATGGTGCGTCACCAAAGTGGCACAAAGGGGAACCAAATCCAGCCACTTCATTTCACGCACTCCATACCAGTGCGTATACACATGATGGAATCTAAGATGTGCAGCCACTCCACAGTGCTCTGCATACACCTGCAACCAATGTATACAAGAGTCCCCCAAAATTCCGACACTCTGCCACCTAAAAGACACAGCTATAGCCATCTGTACTCCTCTCAGCAAACAGACCCTCTGCCAAACTCTCTCCTTGCACACCACACCCAGCAAACCTTATTGGTCAATCCCCTGGCCTCCACAGTCCCATTTCCATGCCTGCCATCCTCAAAGGTCCCAGATGTGACACGTGCGATCTGCGAACTGCCACAATGTGCATGGATAAATTGGCCAATTCAAGGGGGTGGGGAGAGAAATGTAACCCATAGTAGGAGATTTCCTCTGTAGTGGTGGCTCTGAAAATAGCCTTTTTTTTACTTTATGTTTTATTTTATTTTTTTGGTGCTAGTAAACAAACAGCTTTTGTTTTCTATGTTTTGGGGGGAGTTTCTCTTTTTTTCCTTCCTACTGCCTTACATCAACCTCTGCAAAACATCCCTTAAATTAAAAAAGAGCCTTTCCAAGGATGGTCAATGACACGCCATCTGGGGTGAAGTAGTGCAGTCTAAGGGAATCAATGTTCTCATTAGGGAAAACCAATTTATGGGAATGTTGCATTCATACACCCATGCCTCTATTAATGAGGCACCTTCCAGCATTTTGCTGTGGACAAAGGACATTGGGGTGGTTCCATTATGCTCTAGGTGGCATTTCAGAGAAAACAAAAACTACCTTTGCAGTAGGAAACAGCAGCATCAATTCTTCCACCACCATCTTCAGTACAGAAAACAAACCTGTAGAATTGATGTAGCCCAAATTCTCTCCTCCACAGTGCACCAACAGAACATCAGGACTACCAAAAGCAGCCATGTCTCTGTAACGTGCAAGCAGTCCCTTCAAATTGCGGCCAGGCACACTGTACCACAAAACCTGCAGACCTGGAAACCCAAGATAACCAGAAACATCTCCTACCTCTGCATACCTCTCCAGATCATACACAAAGAAATCTCCCACTATCCATACACTAATTCTCTGCCTATCTCCAACACCAGCCATCTTCACTACACAGCAAACACAGCAATGAAAAACCGTATTCCCCTCCCTTCCTATAAAGCACAACCTGAACTCCTGATTGGCTAATCTCCACAGTCCCATTTCCATGCCAGGCATACTGAGATGCCCTGGATGTGGAACGCCCTGTCCGCAGACTACCACAGTGTCCACGGACCCCGTCGCACAGGGGCAGCCCTTCTTCCCTTTCCACCTCACTCTCTGCAGCACTCCCTCATTGTTTACTGTTAAGCTGTCACACACCCATCCCCCAATCACAGCCAAGAACTCTACATCTAACACTGTCATCACAGTTCAACACTTCAGATGAACTCTTGAACACTCAGAGTAGAGATCTCTTGTAATCCCAAAGCACCTCCATCAAAAAGTACTGCAAAACTCTCCAAGATTTCTTCTTCCAGATTCATCCACCTCTGCAGCCATCAACACAACAACAACAGGTATGCATATATGTTGTAGAGTACATTTGCAAATCTGTTAAAAATGCATATGAACAGGCTTCCTGCCACATATCCTGCATAACCTACTGAATAATTGTACTCTCATTTGTCCCATCTCCTGACATCAAGTGAAAGTTACTTACAATGCTGTGTGCTTTCAACATTTTCTTTCAATGCCCACTCACACAACAGCTGCAAACCACATTTTTCAATGTTAACAGCACTCTCTCTGATGTTTTTGTAAAAAAAAAAAAAAGAAGACCACATTCGGAACATTTGCACAGCAAGTTCAAGTTCCAAATCCCATGTAAAATACCCAGAATGCACACAGAAAAGGGAAACTGCATGTATGTCAACAAAGCACGGCAAGTACATACATTGCAAAATTACCAAAATGCACCATTGTAAGGGAAGCAAAGAAATGCATGTGTACATGTGTACATTGGCACAAGTGTTATCTGTAAATTTGGATATATAAATGAAAGAACAGGAAACAATTTCTACACTCATGTAGCAAGCCTCTCTGTGTGGGAAAGTTAATAAAATTCCACACACGGTAACATTCTTCTTTTTAGTCTGTCCTTCTTTCTGGGCCTTTTTCTCATACTACTAGGATTTACACTAATAAATTTCCAAATCAAATAGTGCAACAGCAACTCACACTCTTGCAAAAGTGCAGCTCCATAGGGCACACTTGTCACTACACCACTGGCCCCAATAGCAACAATGCTGATGCCCCCAAGTCCCCACTCCTATGAAGTGCTGTATAATTGCATACACATACTAACTCTTCCTGCCAACAAATCCTCCTACAATGTAAAAATAATGTGTTATCGTAGTGCAATTACTATGCCATTAACACACATACCCACTAACTTCCTTCATTCACAATTGCAGTGAAGAACATCCTCCTGAAAGCCAGTGATGTCTCTACTGGAAGATAAAACTCAGGAGAAACCTACCCTTCACATCCAACAAAGTAAGTGCAGTACTGTAGTCGTGTTCTGCCTGTTACTCAGACAGTGCAGTGTTGTATTGTAGCCTACAAAATGTTATCCAACCCAACACCAATATCTTCACTCGTACTCTACTCATTGCACCTCAGCAGGTCCACTCTTTGTATTGTCATCTGAACACCAGTATGGTACACCCACTATTTTTGTGAAAACATTGTAATGTCCGTACTTATTCAGGCACACTACACTGTCATACACACTGAAGCAAACCGTTCACACATCAACACACACACACATACCAGTACAACCTTCCCAACCCAAAGTAACAGCCCAGTCCACAATCATGCACCTATCTATGCATGCCTACCCTCATATTCAGACACTCATGCACAGTGCACACAAATACATTACACAACTTGCAAACCAACACGTTCCTTTTTTCTCCAACAGACACATGAGAATGCCTACCAAAAAGCAATTCTGTAGAAAACAACACAGAAATAAAGCAGATAAAACTAAAAGCATGCACAATAGCCAACCACCTCTATTAGAGTTTGTACAAAAAGTTCAAACAAAACAGCTAATACAGTCACTGACCAAAACTGAACCAGCTAGCAGGAAAGAAACTGTGACCCCTCTTCCAAAATGTAAAACTAAAAAGAAATGTATGAAGAAGAATGCAATTACCATTAATGCTCACACTGCATCTACCAATGTTAACGCAGCCAAAGGCCTCACCTATGCAAACATTTTGAAAAGCATTTGCACTGGTGTCCTTTCTAAGGATGCACAATCTATCTTATATAGTAGACTAATCCATGAGCTATACGGGCATAACACATCTGCTACTGATGTCATGGAACAATTAGCACTCATAAATGTGAAATGTATGTCTTTAATGCCAACCCTAGCAAGCTGTGCACAATTCAATGAAACAACGTTAAAATAAGAAATGCAACCAATAGTGCAAATTAACTCCACAGACAAAATGCAAGTGCATAGTATGACACTGCCTATGTGTCAACAAGCCACAGCACGACTAAAAAGCTTAGAAAACTCTGAAGAGTAATGCTAAAATGTAACCTTGATGTGGAGCATTGTTTAGTTAATGGAGCAATTGGTACAGTTGTTGGCTTCCAGACATATCCACGATACAACAACATTCAGTTTGTCAACATCCACTTTGACAAACTTTCAGAAATTAAAAGGATAGCACGCTCATCAGCTCGATTCCTTCTTTTTAAACACATGTATGTCTGGAGAGAACAGTTTTCTCTGTCTCCTGCATATGCAGTCACTATTCATAAATCGCAAGGTCTAATCCTAGATCAGGCATTGATTGACATTGGCAGCACAGTCTTTAAACAAGGTATGTGTTGCATAGCACTGTCACGGATACGTACATTTGAAGGACTATTTCTAGTCAATTTTGATGCAAACAAATTCAAAGCAGACTATCCTTGCATTGTCGAGTACAACAGACTATGCGCACTCTACACACCCCATCTCGGTATGTACTCTGTTCCTCAAAAAGGAAAAGTTGTTAAAAGAAAATGAATGCTAACAGAACAGCTGCTACTCCATCAAATAGCACAACCACAAAACGATGAAGTGAAACCACAAATGCACATCCAACAGCATAACCAAAGAGAAGTATGTCTTCAAAAAGAACAAGTGGATCTCCAGCAAATGAATCAAACACAGAACTGTCAGGTCCATTCAAATGTTCCAACACAAAGGGTGTTAATTGATATGCAAATTTAGCCATCAATATTCTGTTGCAATTGCCACCAATTGTGGAAAACAGTTACTTGAACGGCGCAGACCAGTTGTGTTTGCAAATGCTACTCCTTCATAGAAATGCAACAAATAATCCTGACAACACTTACAGTGGGCCTCATTACAAGTACTCCAGTCCGGACTTAACGCTGCCGGTATAACCATACCGGCACCGTTTCCGCTATCGCCGAATTATGACCTACGGACCCAGAAATAGCACCACCATAAACCGCCACTGCGGAGTGAAAGCACCCGTAAACTTTGCCTGCACGGAAACCCCTCCATTACCAGCAATACTAAACACCGCAAGCATCACAAGTAGCATGGACATGCAAACACACCACAAAAATGGCACTAAAATCGTGACCACGGTGGCGGTATTGCCGCCACCGCGCACATGATGTTAAACAGTGCCTGGTGACCTGAATCAGGCCACAGGTGCACCAAATGAGCCCAGCAGGCCACTGGGAGCCTACAAAAGGGCCAGACCCAGGCCAAACCCAGGCAGCCGCTCCAGTAGCATTGTGACTGGAGCTACTCAACCAACAGGCAGCACTGCACATGATGGCATGTGCAGAGGAGGAGGAGGAGGAGGGGGAGGCATAGGAGGCGCAGGCGGCAACTAGCTAACCCTGTACCCATGGCAAACCCTATTGTCCAGCCGGCACCACCCGGCAGGCAGCCTGCAATACCACACATCAGGACCTCACCCTGGAACCTTACCCCAGGACAGATCCACACATTATACCGGCTGGACCGTCCAACAATCCTGTACATCACCACCATGATAGAGGATGACATCAGCAGCCATATTGACATCCCCACCGCTATCCCCCCTCCTAAAGGTGGTGTCAGTACTGCATTTTCTTGGCACCAGAACCGATCAACACACGGTTGGTGAGCAGCACGGACTATCACAACCCTGTTTCTCTAAAATCTTGGTTCAGGTACTGGATGCCCTGTTGCGCCATGTGTCTGAACAGATCGCCCTACCCCGTACCCTTCCCGAGGTCATTGCCACCAAGTTGTCCTTCCATGCCATTGCAGGCATGCCAAATGGCATAGGTGCAGTCGACTGCACCCACATCGAGCTGACAGTAGCACGTGCTATCGAGATGGTGTTCCGCAATAGGAAACTGTACCACTCACTGAATGTACAGATGGTATGTGATGCCGCACAAGTGATAACACATTGCTGCGCACGTTTCCCAGGCTCAACACATGACTCAATGGTACTGCGGAATTCGACATTGCCACGGTACATGGAACGCAATGCTGGACAAAGCACATGGCTATTGGGTGAGTACAGCTGCCAATGCCCTGGCCCTGTGGAAGGGGGGTGTGTGTCTAGGGCAGAGAAATGACCAATGTGAGTGGGCTGCTGCAACTGCACATGCATCAGCCCCCCGCCCATTCACTGAATAGACAGCATAACCCAAACATCACAAAGCAACACATGACAGGTTGCCACAGTGTGCCTGTACACAACCTGCCACATGACACACACAGGCAATACTACCACTGGCCCATACACCTGGAGCCACTGCATACATCCACCCACAATATGCAGCACTGCACTCCCAATGCACATAATGCCTGCACATGAGACATCCTGCATGGACAACATCATCACAGTCGGCTGCCATACTTACCAACAATGTCACCCGCAGGGCTACAAATGCAAACCAATGCGTTGGTCAATGTCCAGATGCCAACGTCCACTACAATGACCAAGGAATGCTAATCACCCACCGGTCCAACCACTGCATGCCACATTTGCATGAATTAACAATGACACCAGATTGCACTGCATCTGATGAAGACATGATACAACAAACACTGACATGTCCCGCACATCTACATCGCATGTAGGTGATGCTGGATATGCACTCACACCATGGCTGATGACGCCTGTAAGGAGGCCAAGGAACAGGCATGAAGAGGCGTACAACAGGGCACATGTCCGCACATGTGGCATGATTGAGAGGACAGTTGGACTACTGAAGGCCCGGTTCCGCTGTTTGAGCAGATCTGGCAGATCAATGCTGTACAGCCCAGTGAAGACGGGTAGAATTACACTAGTTTGTGCCATGCTGCACAATCAGTGCCTGCGCAGGAACATTCCGATGCTCCCAGACACAGAGGATGAAGATGGGGATGGAGATGGGGATGGAGACGGGGATGGGGATAGAGATGGGGATGGGATGGCTCCACCTCCTCCTGGGGGTGCACTAGATGGACAACAAGCACGGGATGCACTGATTCGCATTTACTTTTCAGAGACTGCACATTAACAGCATTGCATGGATATGACGATGCCAGTAAATAAATTGATGTACTGCTAATGAAATGTTGGATGTCTACTCATGAATGTTTTTTTTCAATGATGATATATTTGTAACATTACAACAGGGAAGGAGGTGCAATGGTTAGGGAAGCTGAGCACCCGTGCCCACCCACCACCCAAATGTACCCACCCCCAACCAGGCCCCAATACACTAACCCCCTAATGGACCTCCCCCACCACCCAAATGTACCCACCCCCAACCAGGCCCCAATACACTAACCCCCTAATGGACCTCCCCCACCACCCAAACGTACCCACCCCCTTACACCCTTCTAGTCCCCATGTGTCCTGCAGTGCCAAACACACATGCCATCATTTGCGTGTACGCTTCAGCGCTTGTGTTCCTTGCCCGAGGGCCCGGTTAGGTGACGTGAGCGCCTTTGTGGACTGGCAGAGGTGGAGCTGGATGGGGTGATACTAGTAGATGGCACTGTTGCTGGCATTGGTGGCAAATGTGCAAGATATGCCTGGTGGGCAAGTAACATGGACTCGGCAATACTGGAAGTGTTGTTATTGCCCTCCTGCACATGGTGTGCCAGGGTCACTATTGGGGTGGCAAAGCATCCAATTGACCTTGAGAGCCGACGCACACATGTGCTATAGCTCTCCCTCTGCAGCCTGGATTCCTCAAGCTGCCTTTCCACCAGCTGGGTGAGGGTGCCTGCTGCTCCTCCATCCGCTGCATGCGGGCATTGAGCTCAGCCATTGAGGGGGTAGGTGACCTCATTGGACTGCGGAGTGATGTTGGGCTGAACTCCAGGTCATGGATCGATGCCAGGTCATCCAGGTTGGGCACCTCCCCCTGTAGCCCTAAATCTGACTGCAGTGCTGGGGCACTGTTGTTGATACCTGCTGCCTCCTCTGCAGTGCAGATACTTTCTGGGGTGCGTTGTGTAGGCATGATGGGTGCCCGTGGCACCTGTGTTGCAGCAGGCAGTGTGGGGATGGTGGTGCTGGTGGTCGGCACATGTGTACCAGATGCTACTGGGGGCAGAGTTGCAGAACTGCTGGCAGCATCCTCCTGGGCAGGGGCGCTGGCTTGCACACCTGCTGGAGCCGATTGCCTGGGCTGTTGTGCGGTGTCACTGTCACTTGATATGGCTGTGGGGACACAGAGCGCATGCAATTAGTTGTGTGGTGGTGCCTAATGGGTGCATCACATGCATTAGACAGGTTGATCAGTTAACAGTTGCCTTTACACGCATATGCTTGTCGACGGTCATGTATTGTAGTGATGTGGATCATCATCTGGATCAGAATTGTGTCCTTTGGGGCACTCATGCACTGGGTGTGGGGGGTTGTTAATGGGTCCTTTGGGGCACTCCTGGCCTCAACATGTACTTCTATGGCATTCATATTTATGCACTTAACAGCATCTGCAGGTGGGCTCGCTCCTGCCTCAGCATTCCCGATCCCATGGATGGCCTCAAGGTGGAGGACACTGCTGCAGCGCTCCTCCCATGTTTGCAGCCTCATTGGGGAAGGGGACCCTCTACCTGTCCCACTGCTGCGTGTTGAGATCAGGTTCCGCACCCTCAGTCTGGGGTCGTCCCACCTCTTGTGGCAGTCCTTGACGCTCCTCGTAGTCACGCCGACAGCAGTGCACTTGCGTGCAGCTTCTGCCCACACTTCCTTCCTGCGCTGCTGTGTAGCATGCTGTTGGTCTGCACTAAACAGCATCTCAGCATGCTGCACTCTATGGTTGACCAATACAGTTAGCTCCGCCTCACTAAAGCACTGTTTGCGTTGCCTCTGGGCAAGAATCCTGGCAGACATGCTGGTGGTCCTTTTTGCCTTCTCCTGTGTAGATTTAGCTTGTGCTGACTCTAGATGGCAGTGGATTGTGCTTTATATGATGGCCGCCTCTCTGTTTCCAGTTTTCGCGGGCATGGTATTTGCGCTTCCTTTTCCGTGACGATGGCGGCGATCACGGTTTTTACACTACTTGTGGTGCTGCTATGCCCATTTCCGTGGGTGTTTACGTGGCGACGGTGACACTGTTTCCGCGTCCGTCTGGTGCGCGCGACTGACAGCACGTAATCAGCCGATCTTTCCGCAACCTTGCGGATGCGGAAACTTTATAACCGTCGCTGCGGAATCACCGCATTCCGGACCGGGAAACCTGTAATGAGGTCCAGTGTCTCAGGAATCATGGCTTATTATGCTCTGTTCGCAATTCAGACAATTGTTCCACCTTACACATAAACTCCCATAGCCAATACGTCATAGTTATGCTTTTAAGATACAACTCAGATGTTACTAAAAACAACTGCAAGCTTACTAGCTTCACACACGGGCAAGTATTGGTTGGCAAGAAAACCTTCACAACAGTTGGCATAATCTACCACACAGGTGCCAGAAACGGTGCAGGTCACTATACTGCATACAGTAAAAAGAAATGTGGGTGGTTTGAATGCAATGATACTTCCATTACTCTGAAGCAGAGATTACCAGTACATCTAGGAAATGCCTACTTAATATTCCTGAAACCAAAATGTAATCACTGACCTAAAGAAATAGCATAGCCTACTGCCTCATAGCCACCAACAGGTATGTAACTGCAAAGCAAAAATACCCTTCTACCCTGTGAAACTGTAACAATTTAGCATACACCAACTGGCCCATGGGTACATCAATTGTGCCGCTGTACAGTTTTCGCCCCAATGACCCAATGACTATACACACAGAAACAACATCTGTGGAAAACACACACTAATATTGTTTCACCCATACTACTTAAAAGTACTGAGTGTAATGCTTACCTCTTGTGCCCTGCAGGAGTACCTGGTCCGAACCATTCCCCTGCGTGACTCCTGATATGTTGCTCACCCTAACCACTCTCTTCCCACTTCTCTGCGGAAAAGGCTAATTGCCCAGCCTACATGTAAGTTGGGAGTAGATTGGAGGTCTTGAATGCCTTGAATTTCATGATTGTGCCGCAGGGCACTCAGGAGGTATCTATAGGTGAGCAGATAAAGAGAAGAGGGTAAGCCACTGTGTTTTCTTCCCCCCACCACCCCATACCTCCCAGGGTGTACTGACTGGCAGACAATGCTGGAGAGGTGCTCTCCTTTCTATTCAAGTGATGTGCAGAACGTCAAATGGTCATCAATCTCCCAGTTGCTTCGCTGGAAGAGAGGCCCAGTCCTGCTGCAGCGCTCATGAGGCCAAAAGGTATGTGTTCTTCTTTGCGCGTTATAAGAATAGTCCACGTGCGTAGTTTACATGTCTTAAATGTCCTTCCTTGCTTCAGATGCAATGCGTGATATAAAAAGTGTCTTTTACAGTTTGTCTTGCAGTTTGTTTGAATGTTCGTTCCTTTACTGTATACTACTAATGTGTTTCTTTTTTCCTTTGCAGTTTGTCATCTTTGATTCTCGTAATGTTTCCCCCCAGTGCAGGAATAGCTGGAGTGAAGCAGAATGGAACAAAACTGCAGTCAGAGGTAAGCAGGGATGCAGGGGTCATGCTGGGGAAGCTCCAGATGCTGGCAGTTGCTTACCGAGTGTTATTCCTGTTTCCTAGGTGATGTTTGTTTGTTTGTTTGTTTGTTTGTTTTATTTCTAATGCGCTCCAGACCCGTAGGTAGAAGGGCGCAGCCGGTAGGATAATGTGAAACTTACATTGTTACAGATTATACAGGATACAGTAAAAGTTATACATATTATACAAGATACAGTAATGGATATTATAGATAATATACAAGTTGTGCAATTTATACAAATTATACAAATGATACAAGTTACAGTAATAGTATACAAATGTATACAAATGTGCAGGACCATCATCGTGCAGGTCGATGAGTTACATAGAGGATGGTACGCATAACATATCGTGGGAAGGAGGAGAGGGACAAGTGTCAAGTCTGGGAATATTATAAGCCTAAATCTAGTGGTCGTTGGAGATAAGATATTGGATAGCATTCCTTCTGAATAGTGAGTACGGCTGGTCTGCTCTTAGATTGTTGGGTAATAGGTTCCAGGTTTTGGCCGCCTTCACAGGGAAACTATTCCCACCGACCGTGGTAAGTTTAAATCTAGGTACTACCAGACAGTTAGTATTGGTAACTCTGGTAGGTCTAATAGAGGTTTTGTTTTGCAATTTGTTCGTGAGGTAGCTTGGGGCGGCGTTGTTAAGAGCTTTATGTGTCAGGGAGATAATTTTTAATTGAATTTTGTGGTTTGTAGATAACCATTTGTGTTGGCGTCTAATGGTGGAGATGTGTGTTCTTTTGTTTATGCCAAGCGCTGCTCGCAAAGCATTATTTTGGAGCGTTTGAAGTTTCTGTATGGTAGATTTGTTGGCACCACTGTAAAGGGCATTACAGTAATCGATCCTGGAGAGGATAAGTGCTCTAGCCAAGATCATGCAACTGTCATTAGAGAGGAAGGGCTTGCCTGCTCTTATCAGTTTGCAGGTGTATGCGGTGGTAGAGGCCAAGGATTTAGTTGTTTGTCGAAAGATAGTGTGGAATCCAAGTAGAAACCGAGGGTTTTTACTTCCTTAGAGACCCTGATAGGATTTCCATCAATATTGAAGGAGGAGAATTCCTGACCTAATTTTTTGGTGTTCATATGTGTTCCCAGGATTATCAGCTTCGTCTTGTCGTCATTCAAGCACAAGCCATGTGTGGCCATCCATGCTTGAATAACGATATATACCCTATTCACCAATTCCGAGTCCTTCCTATGATCCCCAGAAAGCGGGAGGAGAATCTGTGTATCATCTGCATAGTTAGTGTAGGTGATACCCAGAAGGTCTAGATCATCGAACAAGGGCTTGGTGAAGATATTGTATAGGGTAGGCGAGACACAGGAGCCCTGGGGAACGCCACATAATATAGGGGTAGGGTCAGCTGCGGCCGATGGGGAAAAAACTCTCATTGTTCTTTCGCTGAGGAAGGATTCGAGCCATTTGATGGCCTCAGGAGAGAAATGGGCAGCAGAATCCAGGTGTTTGCAGAGTACCTTGTGATCGACCAAGTCGAATGCTGCAGAGAGATCAAGTAGGAGCAGGAGTGCTGTTCCTCCTCCATCCCTCAGCTCGTCGACCTGCGTCTTTAAATCAATTAAGGCGGTTTCTGTTCCATGAAGTGGACGGAAACCAGATTGTCTTGCTCCTAGGAGCTTATACAGGTCAAGGTGTTTTTGTATCTGAATATAGGCAGCTTTGTCCAATATTTTGAGGAGGAATGGCACAGTGGTAATAGGGCGGTAGTTGGTTGGGATAAGTGGGTCTAAGGTCTGTTTTTTGAGAAGTGGGAGCACCCAGGAATGTTTTAAATTGGCTGGGATAGTGCCTGATGTGAAGGAGGCATTGATTAATTTAGAGATAAATGGTGAGAGGTCTCTGGCAGCGTCTTTTATTAACTGTGCTGGGCAGATATCACCCTTGCAGTTAGAAGGTTTGAGTGAGAGAATGATTTTTTCTACTTCTAGTGGGGATGTTTTGGAGAATTGAAATTTGTTGTTTGCCTCTGGTGGGATACTATATGTAGAGGTGTTAGGGTAGTGCTGAAGGTTGAGCATATCTTTTTTTTGTTGTATTTTGGTTTGGAGTGTATTGATTTTATTTGCTAGCGCATTTTGAATATCTGTGCACCAGGTCTTATCCTTGGTAACTAAGTCTGGTATGGCTATTGGTGACTCTAATTCCTTCAGTATGGCGAAGAGTTCTCTCATGCTAGAATTAGAGTTGGTGATACGTTCATCATAGGAGTTCTTTTTGGCAAGGTTCACTTCTTTTTTGAAGTGAGAGGAGATGGAGGATAGTTTTGCTTTATTTTCGATAGAGGGACATAGTCTCCAGGAGTTTTCACTTTTTCTTTTTAGGAGTCGTAAATCTCTCAATTGGGGAGTGAACCATTTGTTAAGGTGCGCTTTGGGTTTGCTTTTTCTAAGTTTGAGCGGGGCGATTTTGTCCAGTGTGTTGAACATAATTTTGTTATATTCTTCAACTAGAGTACTAGGGTCTAGATTGTCCGATAGAGCGTTTAACGTGGGTAGGATGGCAGGGATGACTTTTTCCGCTGTAATACTCTTTTTGTTTCTGGTTAGACAAGGCGGGGCTAGCAATGGGACCGTCGGAGAGGGTCTGGCTGTAGATAGGTTAAAGGTTACAAGGGAGTGATCTGTCCATGATTGGGGAGAGATGGAAGTGATGGAGGCTGTGCAGTTGTAATCTGCTATCCAGTCTAGTATTCTCCCTTTGGAGTGAGTGGGTCTGTTGACTTTCTGAGAAAGGCCTGATGCATTGATGGTATTGGCTATGTCTGAGGCTTGTTTGTCCGTGGGGTCATTAAAGCCAAGGTTAAAATCTCCTAATAATAGAAGCTGGGAGGTAGGTTTAAGGTTGTTGGTGATCAGGCTATGCAAGTCCTCGTCGAAGGTACCGAGAGGACCTGGGGGTCTGTAAATTAGGTGGATGGTGAGGGTTTGTATGTTATTTATCTGGAATTTGACTGAGATATTTTCACAGGATTGTAGGGTTTGAGGAGGGGATGTTCTGAGAGGGAGGCTCAATTTGGAAATGATGGCAATTCCGCCACCTCGTGTGCCATCCCTATCTTGTCTTGTTATGGTGTAGCCTTCTGGAATGGCTAGCATTAGAGATGGTCCAGCTGCGTTATGTAGCCAGGTCTCGGTTACTGCCAGGAAGTCCAGATTGTGTTCTTTAATGAGGTCGGCTATGTCGAGGGCATGGGCGACAAGGGATCTCGCATTCAGGAGTGCTCCTTTGAGTACTAGCGTCTCTTTGGGCATGTTTGCTTGGCTAGGGGTAGTTGAGTTGGTATCTGAAGTTTTGGACTTTTGTGTTTTGATTGTAGTGATATTTGTTGTTACCGTCTGGTGTGGTTTATGTGGGTAATTTGTTTTTAGGTTGGTTGATGGTAAGGTTCTTCTAGGTGGTTCATAAAGTTGTGTGAGTCTTGCGCGAAGTGTAAGATTTCTGTGTAGTAAGGTGCGTGGGAGGGAGGTGAGGGTTTCACCTCTGGTGCTAATATTATTTGGTGGAGAGTTGGTAGGGTTATTAGTCACTATGTTGGGCAGCGTATGTAAGGCTGGGTCTGATATCAAGACAGGAGATGCCGTAAGGTGGTCTTGGGTCATGGTGATAAAACTTAGAGTAACAGCTATAGTGCTGTAGTGCAATAATGGATGCAGCATTTTTAGTGGGTCCAAATATATGCACGTGGGTGGTTAGGACTATAGGCAGGGTGGGGCGTTCACTAGCACGGCACAAATGGATGTTCAATGGCAAGGTGCATATGGGCGTTCAGTGGCGGGGCACATAAAGGCTAGGTGGGGCGTTCACTAACAAGGCACAAATGGGCAATTTAGTAGCAAGGCACAGCTGGACTAGGTGAGGCATTCGCTAACGAGGCATAAGTAGGTTAGCATTCACTAATGAAGCATGCCTAGGGCGCAACAAGGTCCAACTTAAGGCTCAGCATAGGTTAGATGTGGTCGAATGGCGACCATAAGGCACAACACAAAGCTCAACCTAGGTAAGATGTGGTCGAATGGCGACCATAGGGCACAACACAAAGCTCAGTTTAGGTTAAATGTGGTCGAATGGCGACCATAAGGCACAACACAAAGCTCAACCTAGGTAAGATGTGGTCGAATGGCGACCATAGGGCACAACACAAAGCTCAGTTTGGGTTAAATGTGGTCGAATGGCGACCATAGGGCACAACACAAAGCTCAGTTTGGGTTAAATGTGGTCGAATGGCGACCATAAGGCACAACACAAAGCTCAACCTAGGTAAGATGTGGTCGAATGGCGACCATAGGGCACAACACAAAGCTCAATCTAGGTAAGGTGTGGTCGAATGGCGACCATAGGGCACAACACAAAGCTCAGTTTAGGTTAAATGTGGTCGAATGGCGACCATAGGGCACAACACAAAGCTCAATCTAGGTAAGATGTGGTCGAATGGCGACCATAGGGCACAACACAAAGCTCAATCTAGGTAAGATGTGGTCGAATGGCGACCATAGGGCACAACACAAAGCTCAGTTTAGGTTAAATGTGGTCGAATGGCGACCATAGGGCACAACACTAAGCTCAATCTAGGTAAGATGTGGTCGAATGGCGATCATAGGGCACAACACAAAGCTCAATCTAGGTAAGATGTGGTCGAATGGCGACCATAGGGCACAACACAAAGCTCAGTTTAGGTTAAATGTGGTCGAATGGCGACCATAGGGCACAACACAGAGCTCAGCAAAGTCAAAGGGAGATTGGACATGACCATGGGCCACAATATATACTACTATGGAGGAGCAGATCATTAGAGAAATCACAATAGCAGAAATGCGGTACGTCAGCCGATGGGAAGGTAAGGTTGTTAAATCAGTCTTGGGCGGGGATGTAGGGACAATCAGGCAGCTGCAAGGATACTATTGAGCGTTTGCCTATAAATTTACCTTCGTGCTGTGAGCCTTATATGCAGGTGTTTGCAGATACATGCTCCGAGATTGGATGGTAAAAACAACAGCGATGGCATGGAGAGAACGGGCGGTTTGAGTTCCTGATGCAGTTCTGGGTCTATCTATAGGTGTTTTCTAGAGGCGCTCAATACCGCTCCAGGCCGCGAACAGGCGCAAACAGGGCCTTTGTACGACCTTCGTACAAGGCCGGCGCATCCGCCTGCCGGCGGATGCAGGATGTAGATTATGGGCCGGATCGAGGCTCAGCCTCGCTGTGGTGCCGCGTCGCGCCCGGCATGGGCAGGTCAGGCATGCAGGAGGGACACGGTCAGGCAGGCCGTGTAGTGCAATGGGCTGCACTTACTTCGCGTGCTGCCTAATGATCCTGCTTGTGGCTGCAGGAGAGGAGGGGGGCTCCTGCCCTCTTCCCTCGTCGGAGGTCGCTGAAGAAGGGGGTCCTGGGCGCAAACAGGGCCTTTGTACGGCCTTCGTACAAGGCCGGCGCATCCGCCTGCCGGCGGATGCAGGATGTAGATTATGGGCCGGATCGAGGCTCAGCCTCGCTGTGGTGCCGCGTCGCGCCCGGCATGGGCAGGTCAGGCATGCAGGAGGGACACGGTCAGGCAGGCCGTGTAGTGCAATGGGCTGCACTTACTTCGCGTGCTGCCTAATGATCCTGCTTGTGGCTGCAGGAGAGGAGGGGGGCTCCTGCCCTCTTCCCTCGTCGGAGGTCGCTGAAGAAGGGGGTCCTGGGCGCAAACAGGGCCTTTGTACGGCCTTCGTACAAGGCCGGCGCATCCGCCTGCCGGCGGATGCAGGATGTAGATTATGGGCCGGATCGAGGCTCAGCCTCGCTGTGGTGCCGCGTCGCGCCCGGCATGGGCAGGTCAGGCATGCAGGAGGGACACGGTCAGGCAGGCCGTGTAGTGCAATGGGCTGCACTTACTTCGCGTGCTGCCTAATGATCCTGCTTGTGGCTGCAGGAGAGGAGGGGGGCTCCTGCCCTCTTCCCTCGTCGGAGGTCGCTGAAGAAGGGGGTCCTGGGCGCAAACAGGGCCTTTGTACGGCCTTCGTACAAGGCCGGCGCATCCGCCTGCCGGCGGATGCAGGATGTAGATTATGGGCCGGATCGAGGCTCAGCCTCGCTGTGGTGCCGCGTCGCGCCGGCATGGGCAGGTCAGGCATGCAGGAGGGACACGGTCAGGCAGGCCGTGTAGTGCAATGGGCTGCACTTACTTCGCGTGCTGCCTAATGATCCTGCTTGTGGCTGCAGGAGAGGAGGGGGGCTCCTGCCCTCTTCCCTCGTCGGAGGTCGCTGAAGAAGGGGGTCCTGGGCGCAAACAGGGCCTTTGTTGTGAGATGTGAGCCACTGACTAGAACATAGCCCTTCGATGAGGATTCCAAGACTCCCACACTGAGTATGCTGACTGGAGCGGCTTCAGAATCCTGATCAGGTGAGCAATGGTACTACAGTGAAGCCTTGGTACCAGTAGAGTCTGCCGTAAAAAGCAGGCGTTGCACTGCTTGCAATCTTCAGCCAGGGAAAAGGCTAAGCACTGGCGTGGTCCAGGGCGGGGTTTATATAGCCCTGGGCTGCACCCAGCACCACTAGACCACCAAGGATACTTAAGATAAGGATTGCCAGGAGCCATCTTGGTTCCCATATGGCATCCTGCTCCGGGGCCATTTTGGAGGTGGCAGCTATGAATATAAACAGACTGCAACTTGCACTTGCGCCAGCCAGCAACTCTTAGTGTCCAGGCTCTGCCTACACTACATGTTTGTGTTTTGGGGGCTCCTGCTAGGGATCATGACATTGAGTATGAGGGTCTACAAACTGTCCTCACTAACCTATAACACTATCAATTGTTACAATAAACCAACTGCTCTCTAACTGTGCCCATACCACTGCAATGAATATGGCAACTGCCATCTAACTGCACCCATAATACTACACTGTCACTTGGCAATAGTAGAAAACTTAAATCTGCCAACAGGAATGAAGCTGCTTCAAAACATACCCTACACAACTGTGAATCTGTGAACAGTGTGAACAGTTAGAATATGCCAACTGGTATCTAACTGCAATTGTAATACTGCAATACTACTTCCCATTACTACAAAAGTTAAAATCCATCTGCAATCAAACACAGGAACTGAGCATGTTGCACAGTACACTTGTCTGAAGCATCATTCTTCTAATGTACTAATTATGAGGCTCCACAAAGTACATGAGTGTCTGGAATTTTGTACAATACATTATGAATTACCTACCCTAACATGTTTTCTTTTTTCTCACAGACAATGAAACAAAGATTTCACCTGCCTTTCCACATGCAGCAAAGAAATAGTGTGCCAGCACAATATGTAAATGTGCTATTTTGCACTTCAATGGTATTCTGTCACTGTGTTCCAAAAAATATGCAGTGCCTCAACAATATGTACAGTGAGTATACGCGTATTGGTGTCATGCTTCTTTGTAATAGGCAAACTGCATTTCTATACGCATGTGTGTGCAATACTTATGCCAGTGTGCACATTCTTGGGTGCTTGGCCGTTTTATGCTGTGGTGGTTGTGGCCAGCCCCTAGACTCTTTGGTGCATCGCCTACGGCCTATGGCCTCGGACCATGCACCCAAGAGTCTAGGGGCTGGACACAACTGCCACAGCGTAATACGCCCATGCACCCAACAACCTGGCCAGTGGCCACAACCCACACACATAATCCAGGCCCCTGAGGCCCTGTACACTTCTGTAAAGCTACTACTAATCTTATTGCACCCAGTGGGGAGACTCTCATGGACCCAAAGGTCTAGGAGCAGGCCACACCATCACAGCATAATACAATCATGCACCTAGGATTCTAGCCAGTGCCCACAACCCACACACTTAGGCCAGGCACCCAAGGCCTTGTGCACTTCTACACACATACTATTACAGTTCCTGCAACTAGTGAGCAGACTCTCATGCACCCAAAAGCCTAGGAACAGGCCACAACCATTGCAGTATAATACAGCCATGAACCCAACAATCTGGCCATTTGCCACCGCCACAACCCACACACATAAACCAGCCACCAGAGGCCGTGTCCGCTTCAGTACACATACTATTGCAGTACTTTTAACCAGTGCACAGACTCTTGGGTGCATGCGGCCATGCACCCAAGAGTCTAGGAGCAGGCCACTCCATCACAGCATAATACAGGAATGCACCTAGGATTCTAGCCAGTGCCCACAACCCACACACATAGGCCAGCACCCAAGGCCTTGTGCACTTCTATACACATACTATTACAGTTCTTGCAACTAGTGAGCAGACTCTCATGCACCAAAAAGCATAGGAACAGGCCACAACCATTGCAGTATAATACAGCCATGCACCCAACAATCTGGCCAGTTGCCACCGCCACAACTCACACACATAAACCAGCCGCCAGAGGCTGTGTCCGCTTCAGTACACATACTATTGCAGTACTTTTAACCAGTGCACAGACTCTTGGGTGCATGCGGCCATGCACCCAAGAGTCTAAGGGAAGGCCACAACCACCAAAGCATAATAAACCATGCACCCAAGAATTTGGCCAGTGACCGCAACCCACAAACATAATCCCGCCGCCTGAGGCCCTGTCCACTTCTGTACACATACTTTTACACTACTTGCAACCCTTAAGCAGACTCTTGGGTGCATGGCTAGTGGCTAACCACAGCCAGTGCAGAATGATAGAGCCATGCACACAAGAATCTGGGCAATGGCCACAACCCACACACATAAACCAGGAGCCTGAGGCCATGTCCACCTCTGTACACATACTATTACAGTTCTTGCACCCAGTGGACAGACTCTCATGCACCCAAGAGTCTAGGGGCAGGCCACACCCATTGCAGCATAATGCAGCCATGCACCCAAGAATCCGGCCAGTGCCCAAAACCCACACACATAAGCCAGCCGCCAGAGGCCCTGTCCACTTCTATACACATACTATTGCAATACTTGCAAACGGTGGGCAGATTGTTAGGTGCATAGCCTGTGGCCATGCACCCAAGAGTCTAGTGGCTGGACATAACCACCACAGTCCCTGTCCACTTCTGTACACATACTATTGTAGTACTTGCAACCAGTGGGCAGACTCTTGGGTGCATTTACTCCAGCCATGCACCCTAGAGTCTTGGGGCAGGCCACAACCACCACAGCAAAATACAGCCATGCACCCAAGAATCTGGCCAGTGAGCACAACCCACACACATAATCCAGCTGCCCAAGGCCCTGCCACTTCTGTACACATACTATTACAGTAATTGCAGCCTGTGGCCAGACTCTTGGGTGCATGGCCTCTGGCTGGCCATGCACCCAAGAGTCTAGGGGCTGGCCACAACCACCACATCATAATGCAGCCATGCACCCAAGAATCCATCCAGTGACCACAACCCACACACATAAGGTAGTCGCCAGAGGCCCTGTCCACTTCTGTACACACTATTCCAGTATTTGCAACCAGGGGGCAGACTCTTGGGTGCATGGCCTCAGGTCTAGGGGCAGACCACAACCATCACAGCATAATACAGCCATGTACCCAAGAAACTGGCCAGTGCTCACACCCCACACATATAGGCCAGCCACCAGAGGCCTTGTCCACTTCTGTGCACATACTACTGCAGTACTTACAACCAGTGGACAGACTTTTGGGTGTATGGGCCATGCACACAAGAGTATAGTGTCTGGCCACAACCACTACAGCATAATTTAGCCATGCACCTAAGAATCTATCAAGTGGCTAAAACCGACACACATCAGGCATACGCCAGAAGCCCTGTCCACTTCTGTACAAATACTATTGCAGTACTTGCAACCAGTGGACAGACTCTTTGGTGCAAGAGTCTAGGGTCAGGACACAACCACCACAGCATAATGCAGCCATGCACCCAAGAATCTGGCCAGTGGCCACAACTCAAACACATAAGGCAGCTGCCAGAGGCCCTGTCCACTTCTGTCTACATACTATAGCAGTACGTCCAACCACTGGGCAGACTCTTGGGTGCATGGGCCTATGGCTGGCCATAACCACCACAGCATAATACAACCTACGCAAATATCCCCATATCATCTACATCCACTCTCCTACCCTAATGAAGCCGGCCTGCAGTCACCAGATGAGACAGCTGCCTGAGGACCTCTCTGCAGTCTACTGCGGTGTCCATGAACTGCCTCGAACCCAACACAGTCTTCTTCCACCTGCAAAAATACATCATATCAACCATCGTTCACTCCCCACCCTTCCCAGCCTCTCTTCCCAACACCAAATACCACAAAAGACAGATTTCCACCAAATTTACAAAAGTTTACTTTCAGGACAAAGCCACTGCTCCTGCTGCAAATTTGGTGAAACTCCGTCCAGCGGTTTGGACTGTAGGTGTGAGCAACATTTTTGGGGACCCCCCTACAACTTTTCCCTTTTCACGAAACCTCACCAAAATTGCCAAAAAAATTCAGAGCCATATACTTTTTTGCCAAGTTTGCTCAAAATGAATCCAGGAGGAGCAAACTTATAAGCCGTCCAAAAAGTGTACTTCTTATAAGTTGAGTAACTGAGAAACTTAACCATAACTACATGGCTGCTACCGCAGGCTCTGTATATATATATATATATATATATATATATATATATATATATATATATATATATATATATATATGTGCTGCCGTGCTCCTTGGGTGAGTTTGCCCCCTTTTGTGGCTCTCCTTATTTAGTTTAAGGTGCATCCGCACCAATAAGCCCAATCTCGCAGCCCCAGGACCCGAATTCCACCGCCCGCAACCCTCGCTGCCTCCCGCTTCCTTTGACTCTAATCTGCTAACACCTGAAGTGCCCGTTGGGCCCCATCCCCATAGCTTCCATCCCCCTTCCTCCATTCCCCCACACGCAGCCCTCGCCAGTGCTCCCCGCTTCCTGGTTCCCAGCCCGCCTCTCACCCTGCTCTCCACTCTGATTGGTCCTGGCAAGAGGACTCCCATTCATAACCAGTCCTCCCGGGGCAGCCCTCTGCCCGGCAGCCCTTCGGCTAAGGACCCAAGGCGAAGGATGGCTCCTTTAGTGACGGCTCCAGGCAGTATCTGCAGGTATCCGCAGGAGAAGCAAGAAGCGGACAATAAGTACGTGTGGCAAGGGCGGGGACAGAAGCAATTACTTCCTGCCATACTACCCTACCACTCACCCTAGAATCCCATATCTGTAAAATAATTGCATTGGGAAACTCAGTCACAATCCCTCAGTCACTTTGACACAATCAATCACTCAATCCTCCTAAACCACCTCCACTCCCTAGGAATTCGTGGAAACGCTCTTAAATGGATAGCTTCATTCCTCAAAGATCGGTACCAAAGAACGATACTCTCCACCTATACCTCCCAAGCCTGACCAGTCGACACGGGAGTCCCACAAGGAGCATGCCTATCTGCCCTCCTGTTCAATCTCTACTTGATCACCCTCCCACCAATAATTCGTTCGCACAACATCCTGTGCTACAACTACGCAGACGACACTCAACTAATTCTAAAACTCCTAAACTCAAAACCCAACTCCCGACCAGACCTGTCCTCCTGCCTCCTTGACATAGAACTCTGGATGACACAAAGCCACCTCTTGTTAAACCCCCCCAAAACAGAAATCATGGTATGTGGCAACTCCAAACTTCTTCCATACCCACTACCCTGGCCATCAGCCATGGGCAATTCACCGACCCCCTCCAAATCAGTGAAAAATCTTGGATGCACCCTTGATTCAGACCTAACACTCTCGCGCCAAGTCAACAACGTCTCAAAGTCCTGCCACTACCACCTTAAAACCCTTAGGCACATTTTTCCATATCTCTCTTTTCCCAACAGACTCTCCGCGGTCCAATCAATCGTTATATCAAGACTGGACTATGCAAACCCCCTATACTTCGGAGTCCACGCGTACCAACTGAATAAACTCCAAAGGGCACAAAACGCTGCAGCCAAATTGCTACTTGTGCTCGGCCCAAGAGACCACATCTCCCCAGCCCTTAAGATGCTGCACTGGCTTGCAGTAGCCCGAAGGGTGACTTTCAAAACCTTGTGCATCTCCCCTCGAGCATTCCACAAAACCGGACCTCAATATCTTCAAGAGAAGCTAAAACCCTACCACCCCCCCACGCACCCTAAGATCAAGCTCTGCCAGCCTCCTAGTCATACTCAAGACAAACTCAAGCAGGTTAGGCGGATCATCATTCTCAGCCTTGGCCCCCATGCTTTGGAACTCACTCCCACCCCACATACGCCTAAATGAGGATTTAACGTCTTTCTGCAAACTACTGAAAACCTGGCTCTTCCCCTAAAACCAACCCGTACCAAACTAACCAAACAGACCAACAGCAACTCACTGACTCCAATCCATCAAACCGCTTGATGCAAGAAACTGAAAACTAATAACCACTAATATAAACTAGAAGGACAAACAGAATTAAATGAATAAACTAGATCATAGCAGTGAAATGGCTAAGAAGAGTAAATCATACAGAAACAGTAAAGAGATTTAAACTCCTGAAATGGACAGAATGCATGCAGAGTGAACTAAGTGAATGGTGTGGATGAATTAGTTAGAATGGATGAAACAGATGGAACAAATGAATGCGCTGAGTGGAAGAATGCATGAATGGAAGAACAGATACCTATCTAGTTCAAAGGAGTGTGGAAATCGAATGAATATGTAGATCAGATGAGTATATGAAATGGACGAACATGGTGAGTGGATGGGTGTGTAGAGCGTCTGGATGTGTAGAACTGACGAGCGTGTAGCGCGGATGAGTGCGCGAATACAGAAAAGAGAGTAGAACGCAAGAGTACGTTAAACAGATGAATGTCCAGAATGGATGAGCGTAAACCGGATAAATGTGTAGAACAGATGAGTATATGGAGCGGATGAGTAGGTAGAGCACATGAGTGTGGATAACTGACGAATATGGAAGGGCGGAGAGTGTGTAGATCGCTGGAGCAGATGAATGTTCAGAGCGAAGGAGTGTATAGAACGGATGACTGTATAGGTGAGTGTATAGAGCGGATAGAGCAGATGTGTGGATAGAGCGGATGAATGGATAGAGCGGATGAGTAGATAGAGCGGATGAGTGGATAGAGCGGATTAGTGGATAGATCGGATGAGTGGATAGAGCGGATGAGTGCATAGAATGGATGAGTGTATAGAGTGGATAGAATGGATGAATGGATAGAGCGAATGAATGGATGAGTGGATAGAGCGGATAGAGCGGATGAGTGGATAGAGCAGATGAGTGTATAGGGCGGATGAGTGTATAGAACGGATGAGTGTATAGAGAGGATAGAATGAATGAATAGATAGAATGGATGAGTGAGTGGGTGGATGAGTGGATAGAGCGGATGAGTGGATAGAGCGAATGAGTAGATAGAGCGGATGAGTGGATAGAGCGGATGAGTGGATAGAGTGGATGAGTGGATAGAGCGGATGAGTGGATAGAACGGTTGAGATAGGTAGATAGAGCGGATGAGTGGATAGAGCAGATGAGTGGATAGAGCGGATGAGTAGATAGAGCAGATGAGTAGATAGAGCAGGTGAGTGGATAGAGCGGATGAGTGGATAGAACGAATGAGTGGAAAGAGCGGATGAGTGGATAGAGCGGATGAGTGGATGAGTGGATGAGTGGATAGAGCGGATGAGTGGATTGAGCAGATGAGTGGATAAAATGGATGAGTGGATGAGTGGATAGAGCGGTTGACCGGACAAAGTGTACAGAGAGGATGAGTAGATTATTTATTTATTTATTTATTTATTTATTTATTTATTATTTATTCGGATTTATTTAAAGCACACGTCAGCCCGGGGGCATCGTGGCGCTGTTACATGAATACATACATAGTCTGGTTACAATGGAAGGAAGATGGTTACAAAGCAATTTTCATTACAGGAAGCATTTCGTGTCGAACACTTTTCGTATCAGATGTGTGCGAGCTGAAGTGGGTGAAGGGAAGGTGGAGTTAGTTGAATAGCGTGGTTTTGAGGGATTTGCGAAAGAGATAAAGAGATGGTTCTGCTCTGAGCGAGTTGGGGAGGGCATTCCAGAGCTTAGGTGCTATGTGCGGGAAGCCAATGCCCCCGGCTTTGGCTCTTTTTACAGTGGGTACTTGGAGTTGGTTGGCGTGATGACTTCTTCTGGGGCGGATGGAGGAGTTCTTGGTTATAGTTTCAGATAGGTAGGGGGGTGCTGTGTGGTTGATGCATTTGTGTGTGAGGGTGAGGATTTTAAAGTTGATCCTTTCCTTGACTGGGAGCCAGTGGACGCGTCTTCTGCCTGTGAGATATGGTCAGTTTTGGAAATGTGTAGTGCAGCACGGAGGGCATTGTTCTGCACTATTTGGAGCCTGTTTAGGTTTTTTGATGAGGTGCCTGCCAGGAGGGCGTTACAGTAGTCCAATCTGGCTCCTATAGTAGCTCTGGCTATGGAGAGGCAGTTGGGCGTGGTGAGGTACGGTTTTATGGCGTAGATGAGTTTGGTAGTCAGAGCAGAAGCTGAGGCAATGGCGCTGGTTTGTCTTGTCATTGAGAGTGTCGCGTCAATGTAGACTCCTAAGGTCTTGACGGCAGAGGAGACAGGTATGCTAATACTGTCGATGATCATGTGCGAATAATCGGGGCTGAGTTTGGTTAGAGTTTCGTTAGGGGCTAGGATGATGATTTCGGTTTTGTCTCCGTTTAGGCAGAGACCATTGATAGCCATCCATGTTTGGATAGTCGAGTAGATTTTGAGGAGGGCTTCTGAGTCAAGGTCGTAGTCTCCAGAGAGGGGGAGGAGGACCTGCGTGTCATCAGCGTAGTTGGTGTACGCTATGTTGAGGGAGTCCAGTAAGTTAAAGAGGGGTTTGGTGAATAGGTTGTAGAGGGTCGGTGCGGTGCAGGACCCTTGTGGGACTCCACAATTGATAGTGGTGGGGGGGCGCTATCCTGGTCAGAGTACACTTTCATGGTCCTGCCTTCAAGGAAGGATGTGATCCACGTGGTAGCCTTGTGAGAGAAGTGTGCAGCATTGGAGAGGTGCGATGTGAGAATGCTGTGGTCGACCAGATCGAATGCTGCGGAAAGGTCGAGTAGGAGGAGGAGGGCAGGTTTGCCTGTGTCCATTATTTTAGTAATTTGTTTTTTTAAATCTAGAAGAGCAGATTCAGTCCCATGGCCTTTGCGGAAACCTGACTGTCTTTTGCCTTGGATGGTGTTGGTTTCCAGGTAGTGTTGCATTTGATTGTGTGCGGCTTTGTCTAGGATTTTAAGGAGAAAGGGGACGGTGGTGATGGGGCGATAGTTGTTAGGGGAGGAAGGATCGAGAGAGGGTTTTTTTAGGAGCGGGCGGACCCAGGCTTCTTTTAGGCATTGTGGTACACTTCCAGATGCGAAAGAGGCATTGATAAAAGCTGTGATGATGGGGGTGAGGTATTCTGCGCACTCTTTGATTACGGAGGGTGGGCAGATATCCCCTTTGCATGTGGAGGGTTTGATTTTTTTAAGGAGGTCCTTGACTTCCGTCTCTGAGACTTCTCTGAAGGCAAAAAGGGGTGTTTGTGAAGGAGATTGGTAGGTGAGAGGTATGGGCGGGCAGGTGGGGGTGTTGAGAGCTTTGCGTTGGGAGGCTATTTTGTCTTGGAGTAATTTAACTTTGTTGAGGAGAGCAGCCTGGATGCCTGTACACCATGCTTCATCCTTGATGATTTCGTCTGGGCTGGAGGCTGGTGTGGTGAGTTCTTTGAATATGGAGAAAATTTCTCTTGATTTGGAACTGGCATTAGTGATTCTCTGGTTGTAGGATTCGGATTTAGCAAGGAATATGGCTTTTTTTGTAGGTCAGAGAGATCTCTTTAAAGTCATTAAGCGAGGATTGGTTAGGCGCTGCTTGCCACCTGGATAGGGCTTTGCGTTTCTTAGTGCGTAGGACGGATAGTTCTTCAGTGAACCAGGAATTGCAGTGTATTGATTTTTTCCCTTTTTTTTCTTCTAGCGGGGCAATGAAATCGATGGCTTGAGTGAGTGTGCTGGAGTAGATGTTGGCTAGAGATGTAGGGTCAAGGGGGAATGGATGTTTGAGTTGCGGGGTATCAAGGAGAGGGGCGATGTTGGCAGCAGTGAGTTTTTTGGAGCTTCTTACTTTAGCGGGTGGGGCATGAGTTAAGGTTTTATGAGTGGGCGTGGTAGGAATGGTGAATTGAATGAGGTGATGGTCCGTCCATGGAAGGGCTGAGATGGAGGTAATTGCAAATGAGCAGTTGTGATCAGCAGGCCAGTCAATGGATCTGCCTTTGCTGTGAGTGGGTGCAGTCATTTTGTGTTCGAACCCCATGTTAGATAATTCTTTGGCTAACTTTGCGGCTGCTTTGTCCTTCGGGTCAGCTAAGCCAAGATTAATGTCCCCTAGAAGGATGCTTTTGGTGGTGCTTTTGAGGTTGTTGCCTATGTTTTGGAGGAGTTGCTTTTGGTAGTCAAGGGGAGATCCTGGTGGTCTGTAGGTGATAAAGAAGTTTATGGTGCAATTAGGTGAAAGGGCTAGTTTGGCAGTGAGGAGATTGGCGTTATTGTCCCATTGTTGATTACACATTCTTATGGAGAGGGTGTCCTTAAAGATGAGGGTGACGCCGCCACCAATTTTTAAGTTTTTACGGTCCTGTCTAAGGATGGTATAGTTTTCAGGGAGAGCGAGGTGAATGGAAGGACTGGAGGCTTCATGGAGCCAGGTTTCGGAAATGGCAAGTATGTCGAGATTGTGGGTGGTGATAAGGTCATTGATTTCAATGGCATGGGCATGGACAGAGCGCGCGTTGATGAGAGCGCATCTTAAGTTTGGATGTAGAGTGTGTGTGTTGGTGGTGCTGGGGGTGGGCGGTGTGAATTTGGGTGTGTGAGGCTTGGGCGTGGCACATGCAGCGTGATGAGAGCTAAGGTAGTGAGCGTGGTCAGGGACGGAAGTCTGGGCGGCTGAAGTATGGGTGCGAGAGCTGAGTCTGTAGTTCCTAAGGAGTGTGGAGTGTGGAGTACTGCGGAGAGTAAGGAGGTGTTTGGTGCGAGTTCTTAGTCTACAGAGCCTGAGGTGGAGTGGGTGGTGTCCGACCGGATCGGTAAGGAAGTTGAGTGTGGGATGGAGTGCATATGACGGTGTGTTGTGTATGAGATCAGATGGTGGGGTAGGGCAAAGGTGGGCATGTTGGTCTGGGTGCGCATGCAGCATGTTGCAGGTGGCCAGAAAGGAGAGGGATGTGAGAAAGATGGAAAAAGTGGAAGGGAGGTATGTAGGCGCTTTGGGGTGTGGGCTAGGGGGCTGCATTGGTAAACAAGAGATGTACAGGTAGGTGGGCAAAAACGCTGTTGGTCAGATCACAAAGTAAATCAGGGCAGTTTGGGGCAGTCAATATCACAAAAGAGCAATTTGACCAAGGGGCACAACACAACTGAAATGTGGTCTGTGGGCGACCATAGGGCACAATACAATTCTAAACTGGTCTGTAGGCGACCATGGGGCACAACACAACTGAAATGTGGTCTGTGGGCGACCATAGGGCACAATACAATTCTAAACTGGTCTGTAGGCGACCATGGGGCACAACACAACTGAAATGTGGTCTGTGGGCGACCATAGGGCACAATACAATTCTAAACTGGTCTGTAGGCGACCATGGGGCACGACACAACTGAAATGTGGTCTGTGGGCGACCATAGGGCACAATACAATTCTAAACTGGTCTGTAGGCGACCATGGGGCACGACACAACTGAAATGTGGTCTGTGGGCGACCATAGGGCACAATACAATTCTAAACTGGTCTGTAGGCGACCATGGGGCACAACACAACTGAAATGTGGTCTGTGGGTGACCATAGGGCACAATACAATTCTAAACTGGTCTGTAGGCGACCATGGGGCACAATTCACTTGTGGGTTACCGTGAGGCACAACACCAGGCATAGCATGAACCATATAACGATCAAAAAGCACAACATAGGACAATGGGTGTCTGATCCAGGGCATGGGGCATAGCACGTGACAGGGGTAACAGGGGAGCACTACTGTAGCTGGTTATAGCATAGCAGTTTAACAGTAACAGTACTCACGTGGATTAATGTCCAGTATATATACGATCATCCGCGTTCAGTGCATTAAAAAAGTTTTTCCTTAATGCGGAGTTTGCCTGTGAACTTTGCGTGGGGAATCAGGGGTCTATCAGTAACAGTAGCTCCCCGGAGCGAACAGGGGCAAACATGGCAGACGGCCTTATGTTGGCCTTGGGTGGCCGCCGGCTTCCGCCTGCCGGCGGATGTGTGGGCTTAAAAGCAGCCTACACACCGTTGCTAGGCAACGTGTAATGCCAAGCCTCGCTTTCGGGCCGCATCGCGCCCGACATTTTGTTTTTTTTTAAAAATGTCAGCGCGCGTGTTTCTAGGGGCGCAGGAGGCGGTAGGGGCTTCTGTGCTGAGGTGCCCAGGGGGAGCAGATGGCCAGAGGCAGGGGGGTGCCCAGGGGGGGCAGATGGCAGAAATCTTCTGCGGATCCTGTGAGGGGAACACGCCGCCTCCGTCGAGTCGGGAGGTCTCCGCTGAGATCCTGGACGTCCTGCGGTCCTGGACGGTGGTGGGGGGCTCCTGCCCTCTCCACGTCGATGGGGGTCTGAGGGGGGCAAACAGGGCAGACGGCCTTATGTTGGCCTTGGGTGGCCGCCGGCTTCCGCCTGCCGGCGGATGTGTGGGCTTAAAAGCAGCCTACACACCGTTGCTAGGCAACGTGTAATGCCAAGCCTCGCTTTCGGGCCGCATCGCGCCCGACATTTTGTTTTTTTTTAAAAATGTCGGCGCGCGTGTTTCTAGGGGCGCAGGAGGCGGTAGGGGCTTCTGTGCTGAGGTGCCCAGGGGGAGCAGATGGCCAGATGCAGGGGGTACCCAGGGGGGGCAGATGGCAGAAATCTTCTGCGGATCCTGTGAGGGGAACACGCCGCCTCCGTCAAGTCGGGAGGTCTCCGCTGAGATCCTGGACGTCCTGCGGTCCTGGACGGTGGTGGGGGGCTCCTGCCCTCTCCACGTCGATGGGGGTCTGAGGGGGGCAAACAGGGCAGACGGCCTTATGTTGGCCTTGGGTGGCCGCCGGCTTCCGCCTGCCGGCGGATGTGTGGGCTTAAAAGCAGCCTACACACCGTTGCTAGGCAACGTGTAATGCCAAGCCTCGCTTTCGGGCCGCATCGCGCCCGACATTTTGTTTTTTTAAAAAAAATGTCGGCGCGCTTGTTTCTAGGGGCGCAGCAGGCGGTAGGGGCTTCTGTGCTGAGGTGCCCAGGGGGAGCAGATGGCCAGATGCAGGGGGGTGCCCAGGGGGGGCAGATGGCAGAAATCTTCTGTGGATCCTGTGAGGGGAACACGCCGCCTCTGTCGAGTCGGGAGGTCTCCGCTGAGATCCTGGACGTCCTGCGGTCCTGGACGGTGGTCGGGGGCTCCTGCCCTCTCCACGTCGATGGGAGTCTGAGGGGGGCAAACAGGGCAGACGGCCTTATGTTGGCCTTGGGTGGCCGCCGGCTTCCGCCTGCCGGCGGATGTGTGGGCTTAAAAGCAGCCTACACACCGTTGCTAGGCAATGTGTAATGCCAAGCCTCGCTTTCGGGCCACATCGCGCCCGACATTTTGTTTTTTTTAAAAAATGTCGGCGCGCGTGTTTCTAGGGACGCAGGAGGCGGTAGGGGCTTCTGTGCTGAGGTGCCCAGGGGGAGCAGATGGCCAGATGCAGGGGGGTGCCCAGGGGGGGCAGATGGCAGAAATCTTCTGCGGATCCTGTGAGGGGAACACGCCGCCTCCGTCGAGTCGGGAGGTCTCCGCTGAGATCCTGGACGTCCTGCGGTCCTGGACGGTGGTGGGGGGCTCCTGCCCTCTCCACGTCGATGGGGGTCACATTTGTTAAGCGCACATCAGACCGAAGGCATCGTGGCACTGGTTACAGTGTTTCTTAAACTTAGTTACACGCAGTTGTACCCTTGGTTACATTGGGCAATGGTTATGCTTAAGTACATGTACATAGAGAACACAGAGGTCGTCAGGTGCACAAGTTAGTTGAAGAGAGCAGTTTTAAGTTGTTTCCGAAAGGAGAGGAGGGATGATTCTTCTCTGAGGTTGTTGGGCAGTGCGTTCCAAAGCTTAGGTGTCAGGTATGGGAAGCCTATACCTCCTGCCTTGGATCTATTGATGCGTGGTATGGTGAGACGGTTGGTGTATATGGATCTGGTTGTCTTGTGGATTGGGATCTAGACAGTGTGTCAGCTAGGTAGGATGGTGCTGTAAGGTTGTTGCATTTATGCGTTGTGGTGAGGATTTTGAAAGCAATCCTATCCTTAACTGGGAGCCAATGGACAGCTTTCCTGGCTAGGGTGATGTGCTCTCTTTTAGGTATGCTGAGTGCTGCTCTGAGAGCATTATTTTGGGTGGTTTGGAGCCTTGCTAGGTTGTTCTTGGAGGTGCCGGCTAGGAGCGCGTTGCAGTAGTCCAGTTTGGCTCCAATTGTGGCTCTTGCGATGGACAGGCAGTTTTCTTTTGTTAGGAACGGTTTTATAGCATTGATGAGTTTAGTGCTCAATGCCGATGCCGAGACGATTGTGCTTACATGTTTATCCATAGATAGGGCGGCATCTATGTGAACTCCTAGTGTTTTAACTGATGATAGGACTGGGATAGTGCAGTTGTCTATGCTAAAGTTAGTGTAAAGTGGGTTAAGGTTGGCAAGGGTGGGCTTCTGGCCTAAGATGAGGATTTCAGTTTTGTCCCCATTCAAGCAGAGTCCGTTGGTGGCCATTCAGGCTTGTATGGTAGAGTAGATTAGTTGGAGGGAGGTGGAGTCTTGATGATAGTTACCAGTCAGGGGCAGGAGTATCTGCGTGTCGTCAGCGTAGTTCATGTAAGTGATCCCCATAGCGTCCAGCTTGTCGAATAGGGGCTTAGTAAAGAGGTTGTATAGCGTAGGGGCCGTGCAGGAGCCTTGAGGAACCCCACAGTGGATGATGGATGGCGCAGCATAAGCTGTGTTGGAGAAGACTTTCATAGCTCTGCCTTGTAGGAAGGAAGTTACCCATGAGGCCGCGTCCTTGGAAAAGTGTGCTGCTTGTGTTAGATGATTGGTGTGAGTGTCGTGATCTACTAGGTCAAATGCTGCTGATAGGTCGAGGAGGAGGAGGAGGGTAGGCTTGCCCTTGTCGAGGATGTTAGTGATTTCATTTTTTAGGTCTAGAAGGGCGGTTTCGGTTCCGTGTCCCTTACGGAATCCAGTTTGCCTTTTGCCTAGAATTGCATTGGATTCTAGGTAGTGTTGGATCTGTATATGTACGGCTTTGTCAAGTAATTTTAGAAGGAATGGGACTGTGGTTATGGGGCGATAGTTGTTAGGGTTCGCGGGGTCAAGTGTGGGTTTTTTTAGGAGGGGGCGCACCCAGGCCTCTTTGAGGGTGTCTGGGACTATGCCTGACCTAAATGATGCATTGATGAACGCAGTGAGGAGAGGAGCGAGCTGCTCAGCACATTCTTTGATGATTTTTGGGGGGCATATGTCACCCTTACAGAGTGAGTGTTTGAGATGTTTGAGGATGTTGATGACCTCAGTTTTGGTGATTTCGGTGAAAGTGAACTTCGGTATGTTGTTGGCTTTGACACTATGTTTCACGTGTGCGTGTGAACTTTGCTTAGGTAATGAGTTGTAGTGGTGTGATATCTTTTTTTGGAGGAGGTTTATTTTTTCTAGCATGGCTGTTTGTATGCCTGTACACCAGGCCTCGTCCATGATGATCTTGTCTGGGCAAGTGAGCGGTATGATTAGTTCTTTAAAGATACAGAATAGCTCTTTAGATTGAGAGTTGGCCGCCGTGATGCGTTGGTTGTAGGCTTCGGATTTGACTCGGAAGATGGCCTCTTTGTATTTTTTGGCTATTGTTTTGAATATATCTTTTGTGTTGTCGCAGGGATTACGTTGCCAGTTCTTGAGCGCTTGGCGTTTGTCTGTGCGCATTGCTTGGAGATCCTCTGAGAACCAAGAGTTGGAGTGGAAGGATTTTTTCTCTTTTTTGCTTTCTAAGGGGGCGGCAGTGTTGACTACCCTTGTGATAGAGTCTTAGATAGAGTGGATTGAGTGGATTGAGTGGATTGAGTGGATGAGCCGACAGAACAGATGAGTGGATAGAGCGGAGGAGTGGATGAGTGGATAGAGCGGAGGAGTGGATGAGTGGATAGAGCAGAGGAATGGATAAGTGTACAGAACAGATGCGGGAATAGAATGCGTAGAGGGGATGAGTGTGTAGAGGGGATGAGAGCGTAGAGGGATGAGTGCATAGAGGGGATAAGTGCGTAGAGGGATAAGTGCGTAGAGGGGATAAGTGCGTAGAGGGGGTGAGGGCGTAGAGGGGGTGAGGGCATAGGGGGGGTGAGTGCGCAGAGGGGAGTGAGTGCGCGAAGAGGGCTGAGCGCGTGTAGAGGGGGTGAGTACGCGTAGAGGGGGTGAGTGTGCATAGAAGGGGTGAGTGTGCGTAGAGGGAGTGAGTGTGCGTAGAGGGGGTGAGTGCATAGAAGGGATGAGTGCGTAGAGGGATGAATAGAATGGATGAATGCGTAGAGCATGGGGCAGACAGGAGCGCAGGCATGGGGCAGGCAGGAGTGCATGCATGGGGCAGACAAGAGTGCATGCATGAGGCAGACAAGAGTGCATGCGTGAGGCAGACAAGAGTGCATGTGTAGGGCTGACTGGAGCATGCTTGGTGGACTGGAGCGCGCAGAGCGGACTTGAATACGCGGGGTGAGCTGTAATGCGCGGACCGGAGTGTATGGAGCTGACTGGGATGCATGGAGTGGATAAGAGTGCATGGAACGGACTAGAGCACATAGAATTATGTGACGTATACAGTAGGGTTTGGAATGCAGAGAACGTCTGAAAGAGCACATAACCCATCATATCTCACCACCACGCTTACTCTCTCCTTTACATCACCACTCAACTAGAACACAGAGATACTATGACACCATTCGGTACAACTGTTCTCATACCAACATCCGCCGCTCACTCCACATCATTCTAAGTAAACACTGCTGGTTTCTCACTCCCCAGCTCAGGCCTAACACAGCCACATCCGGTCTGGATAAATCCTGCCAGAACGAACACATACTCCTGATCTCTCAACCACCACACCTACCGCTAAGAAGCAGCTATTACACGGATACCGCACGAGCTGCACACATACCCGGGGCTCACACACACCTTTTGTCTCTCTCTACTCTTTCTACTGATCTGAACTTCGGTTCCCAAGGGCGTTCAACCTACCAGCGCCTTCAGACCATACCAATGGTATATAAGGATATATAGATATATATATATGTTAATATAGGCATACCTCTAATATGTTTTGTTAGAAGCTGATCTTGTTGAATCTGGAAATAAAATCCTGGACAGTTACATGGAAGAATTGGATGAAGATGCCTTTCATTAACAGGAGATATGTACTCTGAAAGTTCAAGTGTACATCTGAAGTGTTGATGTGAGATGACAGGGTTAGATGTAGAGGTTTTGGATTTGATTGGTCGATGGATGTGTGATTCTTTGAAAGCAGCCAATGAGGGAGTGTTGAGAACATGGAAGTGGAAAGGGTAGAAGGGATGCCCCTGTGTTACGGGGTCCGTAGACAGCACATGCCACATACAGGTCTTTTGTGGATGCGTGACATAGAAAGGGGACTGTGTGGATTAGCCAATCAGGTTTACTGTGTGTGGTGTACAGGAAGAGAGGGTAGTAGTTTTGTTTGCAGGAGTTGTGATAGCTGTGAAAGTGTCTATGGCTATGTGTTTGAGAAGGCAGACTGTGTGGATTTTGAGGGACTCTTCAATTCAGTCATTGAAGGTGTATGTTGAAAATCATGGCATCTTTAGAAGTATTGCTTTGGCAGAAGTGGAGGTTTTGTGGCATGCAATTTGTGGCTTAAACTGGGCAAGCTTGTCTTTATTCTGTGAGAGTATGACTCACTTTAAATGTCCAGCCGTTGTAGTTGTGCATTGTGGATGGGACTCCAGTGTATTTGCTGGTTGCCCGGAAGGATTTCTTTAAAAGCCTAATGTAACTGTTTCCTGCTGACAAGATTATTTTTCTGAAATAAATCACAGGCAAATATAAAGATGTCCAACACACTTTTTCAGTCCACAAATGGAAATCAAGGTAGCTTGTCAATAAAGTTGTACTGCTATTTTAACTGCTGCAGGAATGTAATTTCTTGAGAATGACAATGAAAGTTCTGATGGTGTGAATTTCTTTGGTCAAGATGGAGTTAATTTCACAGATGTCAGAAATGCAATGTTCCTTTACAGTGTAAGGAATGCATTGAAAAGGTTCCTTTAAGAAAAATGTAAGGGAAGATGAACAGTGTACAGCACTAATGTACATAAAAACAAAAAGAAAAGGAAAAAAAGTGTTTTGTAACAACCCCCCCAAACAAGGGTATTTTCAGAGCCACTACTAAAGATTAAATAGCTTACATTGTGTTTAATTCCCCCAACCCCTTCCGAATGGCCGCAACATTCGTAGACATGGTGGTAGTCCACGGACGGCACGTGCCACATCCGGGTCTTTTAGGGTTGCCTGGCATGGAAAGGGGACTGTGGAGACAGCAGTCAGTCGTAGGTGCCCGCGGATATCGGAGGATCAACCAATCAGGTTTCTTGGGTGTGGTGTACAGGAAGAGAGGGTAGCAGGAGTTGTGTTAGTAGGAGTTGTGAGAGGATTGAAAATGGCCAATGAAATGTCTTTCAGCAGCCAAAGTGTTTGGATGTTGGGGGACTCTTTGGTTCATTGGTTGAAGGTATATGCTGAACATTTTCGAATAGCCAAAAATCTTGGATTCCCTGAATTGGATGGGTTCTGGTATGGAGTGAGAGACAAGAAGTGGATGGACTTGCTGCTGGTTTGTCAGAATATGGTTGAATGGAAACATCCAGATATTATTACCGTTCATTGTGGAGGGAACAGTTTTGGGAACATGTCTGGAATATCATTGCTGCTTGCAATGAAGGAGACATTGGAAAAGTTGAAGAAAATCTTCCAGAATTTTGAAAATTATTTTTTCATGCATTGCCCAGAGACAGATGTGGATGTGTTTGAGTTCATTTGGTCCGCAAATGGAAAAAGCGAGGCGAAACATCAATAAAGCTCTGGGTGCTTTTGTGCAAGATGTTGGAATGACATTGTTTCATAATGAGAACATTAAATTTGATAATGCCAACATTTTTCGGAGAGATGGAGTCCATCTAACTGATATGGGTAATCAGATTTTTGTGGAAAACATTCAAAATGCTTTGAAGCACTTTTTGTGAAAGTTAGAAGAAAGAATTAAATTCAGTGAAATGTTGTATTAGTTCAGTTTGTAAAACCAAAAATAAAATATATATAAATGCCAAAAACACCAAAAAAAGGTTCTTTTAAGAGCGACCATTTTTTAACGTGAAACAATTAAAATGATTTCAATTCTTCCACCCCATGCCTGGAATATTTTAGATAGCCGCAGACTGCTGCGCTGTCTGCGGACTATTCAGGCTGCCAGGGGCCTGTGACCTTTTGTTCTCACTTCTATTTCTTAACTGTGAAAGGTGGCTTGTAAAGGAACCTTTTTTGTGTTTTTTCAATTTTGTATTTATTTTGTTGCTTTTTTCAGGAGAGACAAGGTAGGGGAGGGAAGGAAGGGAAGGGGCACCAACCACAGGGATGAAGTGGCAGGTGGAGAGAGGAAGTTGTTCGGCGGGCCTTAATTAGATAGGTGGCAGTGTTTTTGCCCTTACCACTTTAGGTTTGGTGTCCTTTGGGGTGAAGAGGTAAAGCCTATCCTTCCAGGTAGCCACTGTGTAACCCAATTATGTTTATCAGGTGGGCACCGAGGCCACCCAGAGAGCCAGGTCTCAGAGAAAACACCCCTTAGGGGGAAAAAAACCAGAGAGTAGATGGAGCCTTCAAAGAATATTCACGATTCTTCAGAGCTTCACCGCAAGGTAAGGTGCAGCAGAAAGGCTTCTGAGGATCCAAACAAGCAGGAAGCAGCAGCTGAATCAGGCAAACCAGCGGGAGAATCAGCAAGGAAGCGAGGAGGGAGAAGCAGCTGACTCAGGAAGCCAGCGGGAGAAATCCAAGGAGGAGGCAAGGTAAGGAGAGCACAGGAAGTGAAGAGGGAAGCCAGGAGAGGAACAGGAAGGAAAATGGGCACCAGGCAAGGGGCGGGAGGTGCAGGATGCCGGAGAATGTAGATAAGGAGGGAGGAATAACAAGCAGCGTATCACAGTGGAAGCAATTGCAATGCAATGCTTACCCAGTCCGAAAAGCTACTTATTTCCGGGTACGCGGTTGTGTGATTGACCTGAGCGTGCTGACCTCAGCATGTGACACAGACATGCGGCTACCATCTTGGATCGGGAGGCAACACTGTATTGTTTGTTTGTTTGTTTATTTATTTATATATACCGCTCCAAACCCGGAGGTATCAGGGCACACTACAAGAGGTTTTCAAATTGTAAGTTACACATAGGGAGAGGAGTAGGTTCAGAAGCTTAAAGTACAGATCATGGTTACATAATAAAACAGAAGTTAAATACAAAATGCAATTTACAGGTTACAACAGAATTCTAACTGCAGAATCCTAAATTACTAGTGCTAGGAGTGTGGCAGGTCATTGGTGGAGAGCCAGCTTTTGGTATTTTCCCTAAAACTGAAGAGGGATTGGTCTGCTCTTAAAGTTGTATGTAGGGAGTTCCACAGTTGGGCAGCCATAACAGGAAAGCTGCTGCCCCCACTGTTTTCAGTTTGAATATGGGGACTCCTAGGCAAAAGGAGTTAGAAGTCTTCTTGGGTCGGTTTTAAGCTATATTCTGTCCTTGACTGTGAGACAATTATTCTTCCGTCTGGCCAACGAGATGTGTTGCCTTCTAGGAATGCTTAAGGCAGTTCTAAGAGCATTATTTTATAGAATTTGAAGTTTGCTGACAATGTATTTGTTTGCACCTAGGTAGAGTGTATTACAATAGTCAAGCTTTGAAAGGATTAAAGCGCTAGCCATGGTAATGCAGCTCTCTGTAGATATAAATGGTTTACATGCATGGATCAGCTTGCAAGTGTAAGCTGTCGCGGATGCCGTGGGGTTAACTTGCTTATGCATATTGAAGGCTGAGTCCAAGTAGAAACCTAAGATTTTTACTTCCTTTGACACCTTGATGTCGATGCCGTCAATGATGAATGAGAGGGAGTGATTACTGAGTTTGAGTTTATTGAGAGTTGGTTGAGATTGGCCGGTGAACCCAGAAGCAGGAGTTCGGTCTTAACATCATTCAGACACAGGCCATGTGAGGCAATCCAAGCCTGAATGATGAGTTAGATTTTATTGACTAATGCAAGGTCTTTTTCATAGTCGCCAGCCAGTGGTATAAGGATCTGCTTGTCATCTGCATAATTAGTGTAGGTGACACCCAGAAGGTCTAGTTCATCAAACAATGGCTTGCAACTTCGAGACCCTCCTGTGAAAGGCTTTAGGAGAGAAATTTGAAAAAAACTGGTGAATTTGATGCTAGGAAGTGGGCAACTTCAGCTTGTAGGCCAATGGGTTAACAGACTTAAGGATACAAAATGGTCCAAACTATATTGGGGAACATTTTCCTGGCCTGAGTCTTTGGTTGAGGTATCGTGAAGACAACCAAACTAAATCCCCTTTCCAATATTCATCAGTTCCTTTCCTTTTGCAGTCTGCATATTTCTTGCAGTTCATTTGTGAATCCTTCAAGGCTTGGATGGTCTGTTGGTGTATGTTGTAAAGGAGATCTAAATGTTGCTCCACCAAAGATACTGAGGTGACCAACATAGATAGTTTTGGAAACTAGGTGGGATGGAACCCAAACGAACCAAAAAAGGGTGATTTCCCTGTGGCAGAATGTACAGTGTTGTTATATGAAAACTCTGCTAATGGTGATAGAGACAGCCAATTGTCCTGGGATAGGTTGGTAAAACACTGCAGATATTGCTCAATGGTTTGGTTTAAACGTGTCATCTGCACATTAGTCTCTAGATGGTAACCGGAGGACATATTGTGGGAGATTTCCAGCTTTTTGCATAACGCACCCCAGAACCGGGAGGTGTACTGAACACCCTGATCTGATATTATGGAGTTTGGAAGTCCATGGAGCTGGAAAATATCCTTTGGAAAGACAGTATTAATTTCTTCCGCAGTTGGTATCTTTTTCAGCCCTGAGGAGTGAGCTAACTTGGTGTAGGTCTCGATAGTAACCATAATTACTGTACACCCATTAGATTCAGGCAATGCAACAATGAAGTCAGTAGATATATTTTGCCATAGTTGTGAGGAGAAGGAGGGAGAGCAGAGCTGACCTACAGGTAGCTGATTAGTTGTCTTATTTTGAGCACAGACAGTGCATGTCCTTATGTACCCCTTTACATGTTTGGAGAGATTTGGCCACCAAAAGTACTGTTTGATGAGGTCCGTGGTAGCCTTGTGGCCACGATGACTGGCCACCAAAGATTTGTTTCCCAATTGTATTATTCTCAGGCAGAAGATCGGGGTAGGTACATAGATGGCTGAATGGTGGTGATACAAGCCGTCCTTGAAAGTGATTGATTCTCTTAACTTGTCACCAGGCAGAATGCTGGTTGTGACATCTTGCAGTTGTTGCAGCCAAGTATCAATGATATACACGAACGTGGAAGCTGGAAAAATCTTGCCATGTGTGGGTCTTTCTATTGTGGTAAGACCATTGCGGGACAAAAGGTCTGCGGCGATCATATTCTTGGAACCAGGAATGTAGGTCATCACAAATGAATAGTGGGCAAAGAAATGTACCCATCTGCCCTGTCTGCTGTTTTGACATTCTAAATGTTGTAAGGTCATTCAATTCCGATGATCTGTTCGGATCTCCGTAGGTTATTGGGCACGGAGAAGAAGATGCCTCCATTCTGTGCATGCCAGTTTAATGGCAAGCAGATCCTTTTTCAACACTGAATAATGACATTCTGTCGAGGATAAAGTCTTCAAAAAGAAGGCCTGGGGATGTTCAATAGGGTCTTCAAAACGCTATTTCAGCACGGCTCCTACGTCTGAGTTGGAAGCATCAGCCTCCAGGATAAAGGCCCACTGGTAATCTGGCTGTTTTAACAGTGGGGCTGTAGTAAATAACTCCTTCAAGACTTCAAAGGCCTTCCACGCAGTATCAGACCATATGAGTTTGGTATCTTTTTTGAGTAGTTTGGTCAAAGGAAGATCTATGACTGAAAAGTTGTTAATGAATTTATGATAAAAGTTTGCCATGGCAAGAAACCTCTGCGGTTCTTTTACGGAATGAGGTGCAGCCTTCTGTAGAACTTCATTTGCCTTCTTTGGGTCCTTGGATACTTCTTTGGGTCTTTAGAAAGGATATTACCGAAATAGGGTACTGACAACACGTCAATATGACATTTCTCTAACTTAACTTTCAAGTGTTGTGACTGCAATCTCTCCAGCACCTGATGGATGTGACCATCATGTTCTTCCTGGGTGGCCAAGAATTTTAAGAAGTCATCAAGGTAGATCACGACTGAGTGTCTCAATAAGTCAGAAAATGGATGTTCCATATACCTCTGGAACACCGCTGGGGCATTGGCTAGTCCGAAAGGCATTACCTGATATTGATAGTGCCCTAAAGGGGTTTGAAATGCTGTTTTCCACTCGTGACCCTTCTTTATCCTTATCAAGTGGTAGGCACCCCAAAAGTCCAACTTAGTGAATACTCTTGCATCTTGAACAGCTTCCAAGAAATAGGGAATTAAAGGTAATGGATATTTATCCTTCATCGTGATCCTGTTAAGACCCCTGTAGTCAAGACAGGGTCTCAATTCTGTTGAATCCTTATTTGGAGCAGAAAATAAGGATGCCCCTCCAGCAGATTTGGATTCTGTGATGAGTCCATTGTGTTGGTGTTCATCTAGGTACTGACGTAAAGCTTTCTTTTCAACTGACGAGCGCAGATACATTCTACTGTAGGGAATCATAGAACCAGGTAACAAATCTAAGGCACAGTCATCCGGCCTGTGGGGAGGCAATTTCTTGTTCTCTTCGGCACCAAAGATAACCTGGAAGGCGGCGTACTTGTCAGGAAGGATGGTAGCTACAGAAGAGACCACCGTAGGGACCTTGGAGGGGGTTTCATAAGTTAAACCATGATGGCCTCTCATGCATGATTGCATGCACTCCTCTGATCATAGAAATAGAGCCTGTGCTGAACAATCTATATATGGATTGTGCAGGGATAACCAGGGTATGCCAAAGATTATCAGGTAATGTGCCATCTATATCAGATCAAAATGGATGTCGTCCTTCTGTTGTTGTATTGTCATGGTGAGTCTACCAGTATCATTCTGAATGGGTCAACTGGGAACACCTTCTACTTGAACTGACTGATCCTTTCATTCAATAGGTATCTTCATCTTACTGGCCCATTCCTGATTCATGAATAAGCTAGCAGCTCCAGAATCTACCATAGCATGTGTAGATATCGCCTCCTGTTTGGGAACAGACCAAAGTATCTGAAGGATCAACAGGTCAGAATTAGAAGCTGTTCTGGATTCCATATTCATGGGACAAGCCTTAGATTCCTGGATGTAAGTCCCAACTACGAGCGGGAGTTGGCATTTCCCGACTTGGGGGAGGGGCCAGAGGACACATCCTGACTAGGCGTTTGTTGGAAGTGCAATACATGCACAAGCCATTCTGTCTGTGTTTTGTCCTTGCTTCGCTGGTCAAAGGTCTCCTTGCAGTTCGTATTTTCATGGGCTCCACTTTGCTCTTTTGCTCTGAAACTGGCTGAGATTGGAAAACAGGAGGAGCTAGACTAGTTTCACCAAAGCCTCAAATGAAGCAGGTCTGGGACCTTTACCTCGTCCGATAGTCCCCTTCTGAACAAGGTTATGCACACCTCTTCAGGCCAAGCAGTCTCATGGGCTAGTTGCTTGAATCGTGTCACATAGGTGATGATGTCCATATTGCCCTGGGTAAAATCCAGCAACATGTCCTGCTTAGTCTAGGTAAGTTCAGAATGGTCAAAGATACTACCAAACGCCTCGATAAAACTCTTGTAGTTGTCAAGTATGGGATTTCCCTCAATCACGAAAGGGGTGGCCCAAGACAAGGCACTTCCAGTCAAGTGGTATATTACAAAGCTCACTCGTGAACGCTGAGAGGGAAAGGTAGCTTGCCAGAACGTGAATGCCACGGTGCAGGCGTCAAGGGATTCCTTATACCTCTTTGGTTCTCTGCCATACTTCTCTATAAGACGTCCCCGGAACTGACCCACGTCTGTGGATGGTTCTCGCTGCAGCAGGGTCTGTCACAAAACCGTGTTTTCTTTTTTGAGATGTACTTCCAGGAACAGCCCTTGCACTGCTGCTATTAGTTCTTGGACTTGCTCCATGGTTTTGTTCTTCTTTTTCTTTTAGCGTTGCAAACATTCAGTGGCAGTCCTTACCTCTTTAGGTTTGGTGTCATTTGGGGTGTAGAGGTAAGGCCTGTCCTTCTAGGTAGCCACTGTGCAACCCAAGTATGTTTATCAGGTGGGCACCGAGGCCACCACCCAGAGAGCCAGGTCTCAGGAAAAAAAACCTTAGGGTGAAAAAACCCTGGAGAGTAGAAGGAGCCTTCCAGGAATGGTAACAACTCTCTAGAGCTTCACCGCAAGGTAAGGTGCAGCAGAAAAGGTTTCAGAGGATCCTAACAAGGAGGAAGCAGTAACTGAATCAGGCAAACCAGCGGGAGAATCAGGAACGAAGGGAGGAGGGAGAAGCAGCTGAATCAGGAAGCCAGTGGAAGAAATCCTAGGAAGAGGCAAGGTAAGGAGAGTGCAGGAAGCGAAGGGGGAATCCAGGAGAGGAACGGGAAGGAGAATGGCAAACAGGCAGGGAGCAGGAGGTGCAGGGTGCCGGTGAATGTAGACTAGGAGGGAGGAATAACAAGCATTGTATTGCAATGGAAACAATTGCAACGCAACACTTACTCGGTCCGAACTGCTACTTATTTCTGGGTAGGCAGTTGTGTGACCTCGGCATGTGACATGGACATGCAGCTGCCATCTTGGATCAGGAGACAACACTGTATTGATTCCATAAGGAGATGCGATTGAGATCTGCCAAGAACTAGGGCGCATAACAGTTTCTCATGCTGCTTGACTGCAGCCTCAAAAGCACTCTTAAACTGCTCCCCCCCTACAGATCGGTGCTTCCAGTACAACTATACCACTGTGACCCTCGAAAGGTAAGGGTCAACAGCATTCTGTATGGCCTGAAAAGCCGCCATTGGGATCCTCTGCCCCAAATGAGTATCCTTTGTGGTAACAGGAGCAGATGAAGATGATGGGGTGGAGGCAGTCAACCTACTCTTACCTAAGAAAGGTATTGCCTTTCTCAGAGCAGTCGGGTGGGTCGATTTGGTGTGGTGTCTCATGGAAATTGTTCGACAGGAATACAAGCCAGGTTTCTGGTGACTGAGTACATCTTTGCACTCAGCGCATCAAACCTTGCTTGCATGAGCCTTTGGGACATTTCCAACGGTTGTGAAAGATGCCACCCCCAGTACTCCCTCTGAGTTCTGGTGACAGGGACTTCATCCACCTCATCCTCTTCTTTCTGTTGATCCTCATCTTCTGTATCACCGTGCCTGTTCCTCTCACCAGGTCCTCCGGATGATGGTGGTGGTGGTTGGGAAGCAGAGATGGCCATAGTAGATGCCATTACAGCAGGTTTTCAGAATTCTGCAGAACAGGTGTTTCCCAAATGCTCTCACTTGGACAGCCAGATTGAGAATGAGGAAAAGTAATGGGTGGGTCCCTTCTGAGGAACCGTCCGCAGACAATGGTACTGTCCACGGACTACCGAGTCGAAAATAGGTCTTGAAAAGTTGTAAAAAGTTGCCAGATCAACCAAAAATGGTTCTGGCAGCTGTGGAAGGGTAACTTTTCTGCTTGAAACACCCTAGATTGGCTGTGAAATGCACTTTTAAACTGTCCACAGTCATGGACACCATTCGCGGACACCCCGGTCAGGCCACATGGGTGCGGTCACATGATGACGTCTGTGGCTGCCCGCAGCCCTGGAGGCCGTCCATGAACACCCATTGGGTGGGAATCACAGGGCGCACCTCCATTTTGAATGCAGACACCCCAGATAGTCATAGTTTCCATGGACTCATAATGGAAAAATAAGAAAAAAAGAATATCGCACAACAGTATACAAACCATTTATAGTATACAAAATAGATTTATTCAAGAAAGGGATGGGGTATCAGAATGGGAAACATAAATGGAAGGATTAGGAATTTGTGTACAATAATCATGAGGGGAGGGAGTGAGGTTTCATCAAAGCGTCTTTGATTAAAATGTTCAGAATTTGATGGGGATGATTGCTGGGGACAAGGGGCACAGGTACAAGAAGCACAGTGATAGGGAACATTTTTAATGACATGACTTTTGACATACTGTAAACATTCCTTAAAATCATTACTTAGTTCACACAATTTTTTAGACAAGTTCATGATTTGATTATTTATAGGTGGGGATAAGAATTCTCTTTCTGATTCCGTAGATTGTGTACAATTAACCTGAGCCATGGTTTCTACTTGAAAACTATGAACTGTAAGAGAAACGGAATGTATTATTTTAGTTATGTATGTACACATTACATTATTTGCTTAGATTAAAATATGTATTGTATACCATTAGAGATGTTATTGTCACCAGGTTCTTCTTTTGGGAAGTTCTCTTCTAACCACTCAGTTTGCCATTTATGTGAGAAAAGAAGTGCTCTGTCTTATAACACATGTTTATATAATGAAACCTAATAATAGAGACCGTGATGTAACATTTAAGATACCCAAAGCTTGTCCCGTGAAGGTAGGATCGATGAAGATTGGTTGGCTGGGTTACACGGATGACCTGCTTTTACTGGATTATACTCCAAGGACTTCAACTCATGCTAGATGCTTTGGGGCTATATGCTGAAGTGAATGGGTTACGGATAAACATCAGCAAGACAAAGATTATGGTTTTTCCTTTGAAAGATGTGCAATACCTAAACATACCTTGACAATCAACAGAGAGCCTATTGAAGTATTGAGATGCTGCAAATATCTCATTGTAAATGTTGATGACAGGTTAGAATGAAGACACATTGGCAACAGAACAGGAGTACTTGCATGAATATTGCAAACACTCTAAGCTTCTTTATTAGTAGACAGGGAGGATGGTCTATCCAAACAATATTGTTACTGTATTCTACAAAAATATTCCCGTGTATGATATATGGTGTGCAAATATCTGTACAGTTGGGTAAACTTGAGGCCGAAATTTTACATTTGCTATTCAGGAAGCCCAAAAGCCTGTCTATCGAATATTTATGCCTGGAGTTAGATTACATGAGTATCATGGTGGAATGTACATCTAAAATGGTTATGTGCTATGAGAAACTTGCTAATCTAAACAATGGGACGATAATGGTTCAGGCCTTTCAGCCATATATAAAGACAGACAGCAATGAGTAATTTGGTACTCTTGGAAACCTTCTGCGTATTCACAAAAGATGGATAGCAGGATACAACAAAGGTATGCATGGAGTTACACAACTAGCATGCAAAATGTGGGTAAAGCGGAAACTAAACATATTTGGTAGAGAAACTGATATTGCCGGGCACAAATGTAAATATCCAACCCTTTATACAGTATTGGATGAGACGTGATAAAGTGCCCTGTTACATAATAGTATTTCCAAATAGTTTTTTAGTACGGCAATACCTTTCATTGAAATTTAGTGTTGGAAAAGTTTTAGAATTTGAAGGTGTAAAAATTGGGATACATCGACCACATTGTTTTTGTAGACTATGTGGGAAATTAGACTGCATTGAACATATTTTTGTGAGAGCCTTGATCTAAGAAAGTATTTAACAGCCTACAATATATCACTTGTTGGAGAAAGATTATTGTTGTGGAATAACTTAATGGAAGGAAATGATATTCATTTTTTACCTCACATGACAAAATTTTATATGTTATGTATTGACATTCTAGATTAATTATCCTGGGGGATTTATATTGATGTTGAAAACCATGAAATGTGCTGACGTTTAATTGTTTTTTTTTTTTTAAAAAAAAGGATTTTGATTTGTTTGTATTTATGTATTTATGGGCCTATGTTTATTTATGAATAGGTTCCTGTATAAACAACAACACTCCAATTTTGAGGCCGATTCATGGAATTAATGTGTTCTGAAAATTCACGCGCAAGCATGCGAAAGCGTGCGTATCGCAGCGCAAGAGCGAAAATCGCAGCGAAACCCACGCACAGCGATTCATGGAAGTCTGTGCGCGTGTAAATCCATGGATGTGCGCTAAAATCCTGCATGGCGCACACTGGCGCACACGTCTTCAAACAGCATGCGCTACGCGCACAGCGAAAGCGCACATAGCGAAGCGCACACAACAAAAGTAGGCATAACATGGGGCGTAACACGCGGAATGGGGAACAACACGTGAAAATGTGGGCATCACAGGGGAAGTACAGGAGGCAAATGCGCGGATCGTCCACACGCGTGCCTACAACACGTATTCATGGAATCGAACCGGGCTAACGCATGCACCAAAAAAGAAGCGCTAATCCGGAAACACGTACGCCAACAGGAAGCAGGCATACGTGGACCCGCGCAGCATAAAAGTGCGCACAAACAACAAACAAGCTCAGATGCCAAGATGAATACACCGTTCCTCGCAGCAGTGGTCGTGGGATACCGCAGGGGGAGGAGGAGGAGGATAGTCACACCCAGAATTTTTACACCCAGAACCAGCCTTTTTGAGATGCCTGATGACCAGGTGTATGGGAGGTACAGGTTTCCACCTCACATAATACTCGACCTGGTGAGTGAGTGGGAGGAGGACCTCACATCACCCACCCTGTGCTCCCAAGCACTGAGCCCCTTGGAAAAGGTGCTCAATGTACTGCACTTCTTGGCCTCTGGTTCATTTCAGTGGACAACTGCCATAATGGGGGGGTCTCACAGGCCACACAGTCACGCTGCCTGCACCAGGTGTTGGCCATCATGACTGTACGCCCATCAGTCCGCAGGCACATATATCTGCCCAGAACACCTGCAGAAAGGCAGGCTGTCGTCCAGGATTTTTACGGGGTGGTACACTTCCCCAAAGTGCTAGGTGCCATTGACTGCACCCATGTGGCTCTACATCCTCCCAGGGCAACTGAGCACATCTACAGAAACCGCAAGCACTGGCATTCCATCAACGTGCAGGTAGTATGTGATGCCAAGGGAATCATCACCTCAGTATATGCCAACTATCCAGGGTTCACCCATGACAGTTTCATTTACAGAATGTCAGCCCTAAACCGGGACCTAGAAGGTGGGCGGCATGGCGATAGATGGCTGCTTGGTGAGTATAAATGCCCCTGCACATGCATGCATGTCAGATACTGAGTAATGTCACAACCCCGCTAATGATCACCGTCATCACCTCCCCAGGAGACAGTGCCTACCCACTGAGCACCCACATGATGACGCCAATTCGGAACCCCACCACACCACCCGAGGTAAGATACAACACAACCCATATTGCAACCCGGGGCATAGTGGAGCGCACATTCGGAGTGCTCATGTCACGCTTTCACTCCCTTGACTGCTCTGGTGGGCAGCTGCTATACACACCCCCACTAGTGTGCAGGATCATAGTGGCAGCATGTGTCCAGCACAATGTTGCAACACGCCGGTGCCTGCCGGGGGACATGGTGGTGTCCGCACATCCCCAACCACAAGCACGTCCGCTGCACATGGGAGGGGAAAGGGCATGTGGTGAGGCAGCCCGTACGCAGCTGGTAGCTAATTACTTCACCTAAAATCACACCCCTGTGGAGGGCACACAGCCCTGGCACATACCAGCTGACAATCAATGATGATGACATAAGGGAAAGTCAGCTGTCACAACCATACCAGCCTGAGATTGGTCACCTGGAATTGTTACATTGTGTGCATCCCTACCTGCCGAAAGACAACCAATGCTGTGTCACAAAAAAACACACACATTTATGCTGCATGAATGACTACCCCCTTGCAAAATACAACATGAAAATAGCGCCATGTCACCCAACCCCGCCCCAGCTCCGCCACCCAACACACCATGGCATGTCATGCAATGTGAAAGCAAACAAAGCAATGCACAAGACCTGACACAAGTGTCACAAAGTGCACTTTCCCAAATGGAAACTGCCCACAGACAATATGCTCCCAGTAATCAATAACAAACAGCACACATGAACAAATACTTACCACCAACACAATACAGCAACACACCATGAAACATTGCAAAAACATGACAGTACAAAGTCAAAGTAGTGGTAGTCTTACAACCTGAATAAGCCAGCACATCAACCCCTTCCAACTGTAGAGTGTTGCTGCCACGCAAATGTGTCAGTGTACTGCATACAACATGAACTCCATCTGCAAAGGAGACGGCCTTGTGAAGACATGAGGAAGGAACCTGCAAATTAGGAGGAAGACATGGATGCACAAGCACATATCAATACACCATGCAGTGTACAATGCAACAACAATACCCACTAGGGATGTACACACAGTATTGACTACAGAATTCCCACACAGCTCATGGGAGCCCAGTGTCACTGTGTAAGTCACTGTCACTTGGTCACACCCTTTGCAAGCCCTTGGAAACGGGAAGCAGGAGGGGTGTGTGTGTCACAAACCCAAGCATCTAACCCAAACTCAGGACAAGCCTGCATGTGCCCAGCCGAAATACAGTGGATGCCCACGGGAGCCACACAAGCAAACACACTGTAAAAAATAAATAAAAATAAAAATAAAAAATGGCCATGTGGGGGCCAGGGGGGGAGGCCACCCAGGAGGTTCGAGGACAGGGTGCACACCAACACCCACCTGAGTGGATATTGCGGAAAACAAAATACCTCCATGGGCTCATGGCCTGCACGGCTATGCCATTGTGGGAGAACTGCTGTCGCTCTTCACCCTCTGCTGCTGCATCAGGAGGTGGTGGCACTATGGGAGGCACTATGGGAGGCAGCCCACGCAAAGCCCTGGTATGCTCCTCCATGGCAGCAAGCATGCGGGTCTGGAAGGTCTGATTCTGGAGGATTCTGCAGAGATCCCCATGCAGCACCTCACGGGTTGCCTGTACTTCTGCATGCATGGCCTCATGGGATGCCCGGATCTCCTCACGTGTTGCCTGCAGCTCAGCTGAGAGCGAACGTGTGAGCTGCTCCAGCTGCTGTTCTGCCCTAACATTTCGGGAATCCTCAAGTTCAAGCAGACTCTGCCTGAGCTTATGGAGTTCCACTCTCAGGGCTTCCCTGTGGCCCTATGACTCTATTGATATGGATCCGCACAGAGTCTCCAGTGCCTCCCGTCGGTCCCTTTTGGACGCCAACATGTCTTCCCTGTCTGATTGGCAAATGGAGTCTGTTGCCTGCTATTGTTGCTCCATCTGCCTTTCAGGGGGGATAATGGAAGTGGCCACCATCTCCATTGCCTGAGCCATCATTTCTACTGATGCTGCCTGTTGGTTTGCCATACCGTACATGGAGTTTTCCCATACATTATTGCCTGGTGGTGCATGGCCACCACGTCGGCGGGCACAACACCTGTTCGGGGCAAGGCGATCTGCACCTTGCTGTGCTGGCATTGCCTGAGGCTGCAGGACTGCATTCCCCCTCTGATCTGCTGGCCCAGGAACAGGATCACATGCTGTGGAGTGTGACCCTGCATCTGTAACCACCAAAGGCAGACCAACCAACACTGACATCCCCATAGAGGGTTCTACCCCTGGTGCAGGTGGGTTGGACAGAACAGAATCCCTGCCAGAAGCACTGACCTGCGACAGCACATAAGTCTCATCATCCGACTCAGCACCTGAATAGAGGCCTGGAGAGCTGCACCCAGAGGCACCCCTCGACAGTATGGTCTGCAGTACCAAAGTGTTTTCACCCACCACCACACCACGTACCCCATTGGTGCCTGGTCGTGGCTGAGAATCCTCCTGGGTCTGCACCATCTCCTGAACCTCACCAGCATCAAGTGCGTCGTCACCTGAAAAACATGAAATACAAGAAATGGAAACAGGCATGAGCACCATAGCACACACATAGGCCTGACAAGACAGAGATCCTGTACATGGTTTACACATGTCCCACATGACTATAACCCCGGCATGTATGCACTGTCAATGATTTTGAAGGGGAGTCAAAAAGGCAGACAATGAGGACACCAAGATGGAAAAGCAACACATTTGCAGCATGTTGTGTAGCACTGGCATCACACATCAGCTTGTGAGTGGCATGTCCAATACACATACATGGCAAATGCCAGCACACAGATGTCATGTAGCATAGCCATGGTAAATTAGACAACTACAGCGATATGTCAGTGAATGAGTGCTGTCACACATCCATGTCAAATGGACATGATGAGAAGATTAATGCAGAATAGTGTTGCAAAATATGCATGTGCCGCACACTGCAACACATCCAGTGTACAATTAGACAGTGATTGTAGGCAGATGTACACATCAATGGTTGGTCACTTCAACATGACAGGAAACAACTATCATGTTCCACATGCAAACAGGCCCTAAAAATAAATTTCAGCAGGCCAATACTCCCTCGCCCTGAATGGTTTAATCATTCACATAACCAGGTAACTAAAGTGGCACAATGTGGGGTGTAAACAATGACAGAAGCATGTCACATATGTGGCATTAGGGATGATAAAGCATATGAAAAATGGGATAATCTAAACAATCAGCCTGAATGAACAAAGAAAGAATGAACAATGTTGTTGCAAGATGATAGTTCAAGTGCAACAGCAGCAATGTGGGGCTAATTGGCTACTGTGGGCAGAAGGGATACTGTCATACCCAAATCAAAGGCACGTGAATCTATTGGAGCAAGCACATGGGCGACCCTTAACACTCAGGAGTACACACCCTCACCTGGCACTCAATCAGAACCCGTCACCCAAACAACATACACATGGATTACACACACATGCATGGGCACTCACCGGACAATGCGTCGTAATCAGGTAGCTCTCCCACGCCTTGGATCTGTTCCTCTGTGACGAAGGTCCCAGCAACAGACTCATGTTCAGTGAGTTTGTTGTCCTCTGGTGGAGATCCACCACCAGTCACCAGAGTAGCGGCATGATTTGAAGCCAGCTTGTTCTTTGCTCTGCGTTTCAGGTGATTCCACCACTTGTAGCAATCATCAGCTGTGCGCCTCACAAATCCAAGGGCACTTATGCGGTGCACAATGGTCTGCCAGTGTGCCCTACGTTGACCAGGTATGGTCTTGCACCCTGCAGTCACCACCATTTTGCGGCTATGTGCCGACACATAGGTCACAAGTGCATCAAGTTCGGGGTTATTAAAGCTAGGCTTCCTTGACGTGCCGGACTGTGTAGCCGTGTCTGGGGTCTTAGCCTGTAGTGCCAGAGCACCCTTCTTCCTCTTTTTCAAAGGTGGAGCAGAGCCTGAGTGGCTTGCACCACTCTGGTCAGTAGGGGCAGAAGCGCAGGTGGACTGGGTACTGGGAGTGTGTGAAGGCACAATGACCATAGGTCTTGGAAGCAAAACGAACCAAAAAAGGGTGATTTCCCTGTGGCAGAATGTACAGTGTTGTTATATGAAAACTCTGCTAATGGTGATAGAGACAGCCAATTGTCCTGGGATAGGTTGGTAAAACACTGCAGATATTGCTCAATGGTTTGGTTTAAACGTGTCATCTGCACATTAGTCTCTAGATGGTAACCGGAGGACATATTGTGGGAGATTTCCAGCTTTTTGCATAACGCACCCCAGAACCGGGAGGTGTACTGAACACCCTGATCTGATATTATGGAGTTTGGAAGTCCATGGAGCTGGAAATTATCCTTTGGAAAGACAGTATTAATTTCTTCCGCAGTTGGTATCTTTTTCAGCCCTGAGGAGTGAGCTAACTTGGTGTAGGTCTCGATAGTAACCATAATTACTGTACACCCATTAGATTCAGGCAATGCAACAATGAAGTCAGTAGATATATTTTGCCATAGTTGTGAGGAGAAGGAGGGAGAGCAGAGCTGACCTACAGGTAGCTGATTAGTTGTCTTATTTTGAGCACAGACAGTGCATGTCCTTATGTACCCCTTTACATGTTTGGAGAGATTTGGCCACCAAAAGTACTGTTTGATGAGGTCCGTGGTAGCCTTGTGGCCACGATGACTGGCCACCAAAGATTTGTTTCCCAATTGTATTATTCTCAGGCAGAAGATCGGGGTAGGTACATAGATGGCTGAATGGTGGTGATACAAGCCGTCCTTGAAAGTGATTGATTCTCTTAACTTGTCACCAGGCAGAATGCTGGTTGTGACATCTTGCAGTTGTTGCAGCCAAGTATCAATGATATACACGAACGTGGAAGCTGGAAAAATCTTGCCATGTGTGGGTCTTTCTATTGTGGTAAGACCATTGCGGGACAAAAGGTCTGCGGCGATCATATTCTTGGAACCAGGAATGTAGGTCATCACAAATGAATAGTGGGCAAAGAAATGTACCCATCTGCCCTGTCTGCTGTTTTGACATTCTAAATGTTGTAAGGTCATTCAATTCCGATGATCTGTTCGGATCTCCGTAGGTTATTGGGCACGGAGAAGAAGATGCCTCCATTCTGTACATGCCAGTTTAATGGCAAGCAGATCCTTTTTCAACACTGAATAATGACATTCTGTCGAGGATAAAGTCTTCAAAAAGAAGGCCTGGGGATGTTCAATAGGGTCTTCAAAACGCTATTTCAGCACGGCTCCTACGTCTGAGTTGGAAGCATCAGCCTCCAGGATAAAGGCCCACTGGTAATCTGGCTGTTTTAACAGTGGGGCTGTAGTAAATAACTCCTTCAAGACTTCAAAGGCCTTCCACGCAGTATCAGACCATATGAGTTTGGTATCTTTTTTGAGTAGTTTGGTCAAAGGAAGATCTATGACTGAAAAGTTGTTAATGAATTTATGATAAAAGTTTGCCATGGCAAGAAACCTCTGCGGTTCTTTTACGGAATGAGGTGCAGCCTTCTGTAGAACTTCATTTGCCTTCTTTGGGTCCTTGGATACTTCTTTGGGTCTTTAGAAAGGATATTACCGAAATAGGGTACTGACAACACGTCAATATGACATTTCTCTAACTTAACTTTCAAGTGTTGTGACTGCAATCTCTCCAGCACCTGATGGATGTGACCATCATGTTCTTCCTGGGTGGCCAAGAATTTTAAGAAGTCATCAAGGTAGATCACGACTGAGTGTCTCAATAAGTCAGAAAATGGATGTTCCATATACCTCTGGAACACCGCTGGGGCATTGGCTAGTCCGAAAGGCATTACCTGATATTGATAGTGCCCAAAAGGTGTTTGAAATGCTGTTTTCCACTCGTGACCCTTCTTTATCCTTATCAAGTGGTAGGCACCCCAAAAGTCCAACTTAGTGAATACTCTTGCATCTTGAACAGCTTCCAAGAAATAGGGAATTAAAGGTAATGGATATTTATCCTTCATCGTGATCCTGTTAAGACCCCTGTAGTCAAGACAGGGTCTCAATTCTGTTGAATCCTTATTTGGAGCAGAAAATAAGGATGCCCCTCCAGCAGATTTGGATTCTGTGATGAGTCCATTGTGTTGGTGTTCATCTAGGTACTGACGTAAAGCTTTCTTTTCAACTGACGAGCGCAGATACATTCTACTGTAGGGAATCATAGAACCAGGTAACAAATCTAAGGCACAGTCATCCGTTCTGTGAAGAGGCAATTTCTTGTTCTCTTCGGCACCAAAGATAACCTGGAAGGCGGCGTACTTGTCAGGAAGGATGGTAGCTACAGAAGAGACCACCGTAGGGACCTTGGAGGGGGTTTCATAAGTTAAACCATGATGGCCTCTCATGCATGATTGCATGCACTCCTCTGATCATAGAAATAGAGCCTGTGCTGAACAATCTATATATGGATTGTGCAGGGATAACCAGGGTATGCCAAAGATTATCAGGTAATGTGACATCTATATCAGATCAAAATGGATGTCTTCCTTCTGTTGTTGTATTGTCATGGTGAGTCTACCAGTATCATTCTGAATGGGTCAACTGGGAACACCTTCTACTTGAACTGACTGATCCTTTCATTCAATAGGTATCTTCATCTTACTGGCCCATTCCTGATTCATGAATAAGCTAGCAGCTCCAGAATCTACCATAGCATGTGTAGATATCGCCTCCTGTTTGGGAACAGACCAAAGTATCTGAAGGATCAACAGGTCAGAATTAGAAGCTGTTCTGGATTCCATATTCATGGGACAAGCCTTAGATTCCTGGATGTAAGTCCCAACTACGAGCGGGAGTTGGCATTTCCCGACTTGGGGGAGGGGCCAGAGGACACATCCTGACTAGGCGTTTGTTGGAAGTGCAATACATGCACAAGCCATTCTGTCTGTGTTTTGTCCTTGCTTCGCTGGTCAAAGGTCTCCTTGCAGTTCATATTTTCATGGGCTCCACTTTGCTCTTTTGCTCTGAAACTGGCTGAGATTGGAAAACAGGAGGAGCTAGACTAGTTTCACCAAAGCCTCAAATGAAGCAGGTCTGGGACCTTTACCTCGTCCGATAGTCCCCTTCTGAACAAGGTTATGCACACCTCTTCAGGCCAAGCAGTCTCATGGGCTAGTTGCTTGAATCGTGTCACATAGGTGATGATGTCCATATTGCCCTGGGTAAAATCCAGCAACATGTCCTGCTTAGTCTAGGTAAGTTCAGAATGGTCAAAGATACTACCAAACGCCTCGATAAAACTCTTGTAGTTGTCAAGTATGGGATTTCCCTCAATCACGAAAGGGGTGGCCCAAGACAAGGCACTTCCAGTCAAGTGGTATATTACAAAGCTCACTCGTGAATGCTGAGAGGGAAAGGTAGCTTGCCAGAACGTGAATGCCACGGTGCAGGCGTCAAGGGATTCCTTATACCTCTTTGGTTCTCTGCCATACTTCTCTATAAGACGTCCCCGGAACTGACCCACGTCTGTGGATGGTTCTCGCTGCAGCAGGGTCTGTCACAAAACCGTGTTTTCTTTTTTGAGATGTACTTCCAGGAACAGCCCTTGCACTGCTGCTATTAGTTCTTGGACTTGCTCCATGGTTTTGTTCTTCTTTTTCTTTTAGCGTTGCAAACAGTCAGTGGCAGTCCTTACCTCTTTAGGTTTGGTGTCATTTGGGGTGTAGAGGTAAGGCCTGTCCTTCTAGGTAGCCACTGTGCAACCCAAGTATGTTTATCAGGTGGGCACCGAGGCCACCACCCAGAGAGCCAGGTCTCAGGAAAAAAAACCTTAGGGGGAAAAAACCCTGGAGAGTAGAAGGAGCCTTCCAGGAATGGTAACAACTCTCTAGAGCTTCACCGCAAGGTAAGGTGCAGCAGAAAAGGTTTCAGAGGATCCTAACAAGGAGGAAGCAGCAACTGAATCAGGCAAACCAGCGGGAGAATCAGGAACGAAGGGAGGAGGGAGAAGCAGCTGAATCAGGAAGCCAGTGGAAGAAATCCTAGGACGAGGCAAGGTAAGGAGAGTGCAGGAAGCGAAGGGGGAATCCAGGAGAGGAACTGGAAGGAGAATGGCAAACAGGCAGGGAGCAGGATGTGCAGGGTGCCGGTGAATGTAGACTAGGAGGGAGGAATAACAAGCATTGTATTGCAATGGAAACAATTGCAATGCAACACTTACTCGGTCCGAACTGCTACTTATTTCTGGGTAGGCAGTTGTGTGACCTCGGCATGTGACATGGACATGCAGCTGCCATCTTGGATCAGGAGACAACACTGTATTGATTCCATAAGGAGATGCGATTGAGATCTGCCAAGAACTAGGGCGCATAACAGTTTCTCATGCTGCTTGACTGCAGCCTCAAAAGCACTCTTAAACTGCTCCCCCCCTACAGATCGGTGCTTCACAGTACAACTATACCACTGTGACCCTCGAAAGGTAAGGGTCAACAGCATTCTGTATGGCCTGAAAAGCCGCCATTGGGATCCTCTGCCCCAAATGAGTATCCTTTGTGGTAACAGGAGCAGATGAAGATGATGGGGTGGAGGCAGTCAACCTACTCTTACCTAAGAAAGGTATTGCCTTTCTCAGAGCAGTCGGGTGGGTCGATTTGGTGTGGTGTCTCATGGAAATTGTTCGACAGGAATACAAGCCAGGTTTCTGGTGACTGAGTACATCTTTGCACTCAGCGCATCAAACCTTGCTTGCATGAGCCTTTGGGACATTTCCAACGGTTGTGAAAGATGCCACCCCCAGTACTCCCTCTGAGTTCTGGTGACAGGGACTTCATCCACCTCATCCTCTTCTTTCTGTTGATCCTCATCTTCTGTATCACCGTGCCTGTTCCTCTCTCCAGGTCCTCCGGATGATGGTGGTGGTGGTTGGGAAGCAGAGATGGCCATAGTAGATGCCATTACAGCAGGTTTTCAGAATTCTGCAGAACAGGTGTTTCCCAAATGCTCTCACTTGGACAGCCAGATTGAGAATGAGGAAAAGTAATGGGTGGGTCCCTTCTGAGGAACCGTCCGCAGACAATGGTACTGTCCACGGACTACCGAGTCGAAAATAGGTCTTGAAAAGTTGTAAAAAGTTGCCAGATCAACCAAAAATGGTTCTGGCAGCTGTGGAAGGGTAACTTTTCTGCTTGAAACACCCTAGATTGGCTGTGAAATGCACTTTTAAACTGTCCACAGTCATGGACACCATTCGCGGACACCCCGGTCAGGCCACATGGGTGCGGTCACATGATGACGTCTGTGGCTGCCCGCAGCCCTGGAGGCCGTCCATGAACACCCATTGGGTGGGAATCACAGGGCGCACCTCCATTTTGAATGCAGACACCCCAAATAGTCATAGTTTCCATGGACTCATAATGGAAAAATAAGAAAAAAAGAATATCGCACAACAGTATACAAACCATTTATAGTATACAAAATAGATTTATTCAAGAAAGGGATGGGGTATCAGAATGGGAAACATAAATGGAAGGATTAGGAATTTGTGTACAATAATCATGAGGGGAGGGAGTGAGGTTTCATCAAAGCGTCTTTGATTAAAATGTTCAGAATTTGATGGGGATGATTGCTGGGGACAAGGGGCACAGGTACAAGAAGCACAGTGATAGGGAACATTTTTAATGACATGACTTTTGACATACTGTAAACATTCCTTAAAATCATTACTTAGTTCACACAATTTTTTAGACAAGTTCATGATTTGATTATTTATAGGTGGGGATAAGAATTCTCTTTCTGATTCCGTAGATTGTGTACAATTAACCTGAGCCATGGTTTCTACTTGAAAACTATGAACTGTAAGAGAAACGGAATGTATTATTTTAGTTATGTATGTACACATTACATTATTTGCTTAGATTAAAATATGTATTGTATACCATTAGAGATGTTATTGTCACCAGGTTCTTCTTTTGGGAAGTTCTCTTCTAACCACTCAGTTTGCCATTTATGTGAGAAAAGAAGTGCTCTGTCTTATAACACATGTTTATATAATGAAACCTAATAATAGAGACCGTGATGTAACATTTAAGATACCCAAGGCTTGTCCCGTGAAGGTAGGATCGATGAAGATTGGTTGGCTGGGTTACACGGATGACCTGCTTTTACTGGATTATACTCCAAGGACTTCAACTCATGCTAGATGCTTTGGGGCTATATGCTGAAGTGAATGGGTTACGGATAAACATCAGCAAGACAAAGATTATGGTTTTTCCTTTGAAAGATGTGCAATACCTAAACATACCTTGACAATCAACAGAGAGCCTATTGAAGTATTGAGATGCTGCAAATATCTCATTGTAAATGTTGATGACAGGTTAGAATGAAGACACATTGGCAACAGAACAGGAGTACTTGCATGAATATTGCAAACACTCTAAGCTTCTTTATTAGTAGACAGGGAGGATGGTCTATCCAAACAATATTGTTACTGTATTCTACAAAAATAGTCCCGTGTATGATATATGGTGTGCAAATATCTATACAGTTGGGTAAACTTGAGGCCGAAATTTTACATTTGCTATTCAGGAAGCCCAAAAGCCTGTCTATCGAATATTTATGCCTGGAGTTAGATTACATGAGTATCATGGTGGAATGTACATCTAAAATGGTTATGTGCTATGAGAAACTTGCTAATCTAAACAATGGGACGATAATGGTTCAGGCCTTTCAGCCATATATAAAGACAGACAGCAATGAGTAATTTGGTACTCTTGGAAACCTTCTGCGTATTCACAAAAGATGGATAGCAGGATACAACAAAGGTATGCATGGAGTTACACAACTAGCATGCAAAATGTTGGTAAAGCGGAAACTAAACATATTTGGTAGAGAAACTGATATTGCCGGGCAAAAATGTAAATATCCAACCCTTTATACAGTATTGGATGAGACGTGATAAAGTGCCCTGTTACATAATAGTATTTCCAAATAGTTTTTTAGTACGGCAATACCTTTCATTGAAATTTAGTGTTGGAAAAGTTTTAGAATTTGAAGGTGTAAAAATTGGGATACATCGACCACATTGTTTTTGTAGACTATGTGGGAAATTAGACTGCATTGAACATATTTTTGTGAGAGCCTTGATCTAAGAAAGTATTTAACAGCCTACAATATATCACTTGTTGGAGAAAGATTATTGTTGTGGAATAACTTAATGGAAGGAAATGATATTCATTTTTTACCTCACATGACAAAATTTTATATGTTATGTATTGACATTCTAGATTAATTATCCTGGGGGATTTATATTGATGTTGAAAACCATGAAATGTGCTGACGTTTAATTGTTTTTTTTTTTTTAAAAAAAAGGATTTTGATTTGTTTGTATTTATGTATTTATGTGCCTATGTTTATTTATGAATAGGTTCCTGTATAAACAACAACACTCCAATTTTGAGGCCGATTCATGGAATTAATGTGTTCTGAAAATTCACGCGCAAGCATGCGAAAGCGTGCGTATCGCAGCGCAAGAGCGAAAATCGCAGCGAAACCCACGCACAGCGATTCATGGAAGTCTGTGCGCGTGTAAATCCATGGATGTGCGCTAAAATCCTGCATGGCGCACACTGGCGCACACGTCTTCAAACAGCATGCGCTACGCGCACAGCGAAAGCGCACATAGCGAAGCGCACACAACAAAAGTAGGCATAACATGGGGCGTAACACGCGGAATGGGGAACAACACGTGAAAATGTGGGCATCACAGGGGAAGTACAGGAGGCAAATGCGCGGATCGTCCACACGCGTGCCTACAACACGTATTCATGGAATCGAACCGGGCTAACGCATGCACCAAAAAAGAAGCGCTAATCCGGAAACACGTACGCCAACAGGAAGCAGGCATACGTGGACCCGCGCAGCATAAAAGTGCGCACAAACAACAAACAAGCTCAGATGCCAAGATGAATACACCGTTCCTCGCAGCAGTGGTCGTGGGATACCGCAGGGGGAGGAGGAGGAGGATAGTCACACCCAGAATTTTTACACCCAGAACCAGCCTTTTTGAGATGCCTGATGACCAGGTGTATGGGAGGTACAGGATTCCACCTCACATAATACTCGACCTGGTGAGTGAGTGGGAGGAGGACCTCACATCACCCACCCTGTGCTCCCAAGCACTGAGCCCCTTGGAAAAGGTGCTCAATGTACTGCACTTCTTGGCCTCTGGTTCATTTCAGTGGACAACTGCCATAATGGGGGGGTCTCACAGGCCACACAGTCACGCTGCCTGCACCAGGTGTTGGCCATCATGACTGTACGCCCATCAGTCCGCAGGCACATATATCTGCCCAGAACACCTGCAGAAAGGCAGGCTGTCGTCCAGGATTTTTACGGGGTGGTACACTTCCCCAAAGTGCTAGGTGCCATTGACTGCACCCATGTGGCTCTACATCCTCCCAGGGCAACTGAGCACATCTACAGAAACAGCAAGCACTGGCATTCCATCAACGTGCAGGTAGTAGGTGATGCCAAGGGAATCATCACCTCAGTATATGCCAACTATCCAGGGTTCACCCATGACAGTTTCATTTACAGAATGTCAGCCCTAAACCGGGACCTAGAAGGTGGGCGGCATGGCGATAGATGGCTGCTTGGTGAGTATAAATGCCCCTGCACATGCATGCATGTCAGATACTGAGTAATGTCACAACCCCGCTAATGATCCCCGTCATCACCTCCCCAGGAGACAGTGCTTACCCACTGAGCACCCACATGATGACGCCAATTCGGAACCCCACCACACCACCCGAGGTAAGATACAACACAACCCATATTGCAACCCGGGGCATAGTGGAGCGCACATTCGGAGTGCTCATGTCACGCTTTCACTCCCTTGACTGCTCTGGTGGGCAGCTGCTATACACACCCCCACTAGTGTGCAGGATCATAGTGGCAGCATGTGTCCAGCACAATGTTGCAACACGCCGGTGCCTGCCGGGGGACATGGTGGTGTCCGCACATCCCCAACCACAAGCACGTCCGCTGCACATGGGAGGGGAAAGGGCATGTGGTGAGGCAGCCCGTACGCAGCTGGTAGCTAATTACTTCACCTAAAATCACACCCCTGTGGAGGGCACACAGCCCTGGCACATACCAGCTGACAATCAATGATGATGACATAAGGGAAAGTCAGCTGTCACAACCATACCAGCCTGAGATTGGTCACCTGGAATTGTTACATTGTGTGCATCCCTACCTGCCGAAAGACAACCAATGCTGTGTCACAAAAAAACACACACATTTATGCTGCATGAATGACTACCCCCTTGCAAAATACAACATGAAAATACGCCATGTCACCCAACCCCTCCCCAGCTCCGCCACCCAACACACCATGGCATGTCATGCAATGTGAAAGCAAACAAAGCAATGCACAAGACCTGACACAAGTGTCACAAAGTGCACTTTCCCAAATGGAAACTGCCCACAGACAATATGCTCCCAGTAATCAATAACAAACAGCACACATGAACAAATACTTACCACCAACACAATACAGCAACACACCATGAAACATTGCAAAAACATGACAGTACAAAGTCAAAGTAGTGGTAGTCTTACAACCTGAATAAGCCAGCACATCAACCCCTTCCAACTGTAGAGTGTTGCTGCCACGCAAATGTGTCAGTGTACTGCATACAACATGAACTCCATCTGCAAAGGAGACGGCCTTGTGAAGACATGAGGAAGGAACCTGCAAATTAGGAGGAAGACATGGATGCACAAGCACATATCAATACACCATGCAGTGTACAATGCAACAACAATACCCACTAGGGATGTACACACAGTATTGACTACAGAATTCCCACACAGCTCATGGGAGCCCAGTGTCACTGTGTAAGTCACTGTCACTTGGTCACACCCTTTGCAAGCCCTTGGAAACGGGAAGCAGGAGGGGTGTGTGTGTCACAAACCCAAGCATCTAACCCAAACTCAGGACAAGCCTGCATGTGCCCAGCCGAAATACAGTGGATGCCCACGGGAGCCACACAAGCAAACACACTGTAAAAAATAAATAAAAATAAAAATAAAAAATGGCCATGTGGGGGCCAGGGGGGGAGGCCACCCAGGAGGTTCGAGGACAGGGTGCACACCAACACCCACCTGAGTGGATATTGCGGAAAACAAAATACCTCCATGGGCTCATGGCCTGCACGGCTATGCCATTGTGGGAGAACTGCTGTCGCTCTTCACCCTCTGCTGCTGCATCAGGAGGTGGTGGCACTATGGGAGGCACTATGGGAGGCAGCCCATGCAAAGCCCTGGTATGCTCCTCCATGGCAGCAAGCATGCGGGTCTGGAAGGTCTGATTCTGGAGGATTCTGCAGAGATCCCCATGCAGCACCTCACGGGTTGCCTGTACTTCTGCATGCATGGCCTCATGGGATGCCCGGATCTCCTCACGTGTTGCCTGCAGCTCAGCTGATAGCGAACGTGTGAGCTGCTCCAGCTGCTGTTCTGCCCTAACATTTCGGGAATCCTCAAGTTCAAGCAGACTCTGCCTGAGCTTATGGAGTTCCACTCTCAGGGCTTCCCTGTGGCCCTATGGCTCTATTGATATGGATCCGCACAGAGTCTCCAGTGCCTCCCGTCGGTCCCTTTTGGACGCCAACATGTCTTCCCTGTCTGATTGGCAAATGGAGTCTGTTGCCTGCTGTTGTTGCTCCATCTGCCTTTCAGGGGGGATAATGGAAGTGGCCACCATCTCCATTGCCTGAGCCATCATTTCTACTGATGCTGCCTGTTGGTTTGCCATACCGTACATGGAGTTTTCCCATACATTATTGCCTGGTGGTGCATGGCCACCACGTCGGCGGGCACAACACCTGTTCGGGGCAAGGCGATCTGCACCTTGCTGTGCTGGCATTGCCTGAGGCTGCAGGACTGCATTCCCCCTCTGATCTGCTGGCCCAGGAACAGGATCACATGCTGTGGAGTGTGACCCTGCATCTGTAACCACCAAAGGCAGACCAACCAACACTGACATCCCCATAGAGGGTTCTACCCCTGGTGCAGGTGGGTTGGACAGAACAGAATCCCTGCCAGAAGCACTGACCTGCGACAGCACATAAGTCTCATCATCCGACTCAGCACCTGAATAGAGGCCTGGAGAGCTGAACCCAGAGGCACCCCTCGACAGTATGGTCTGCAGTACCAAAGTGTTTTCACCCACCACCACACCACGTACCCCATTGGTGCCTGGTCGTGGCTGAGAATCCTCCTGGGTCTGCACCATCTCCTGAACCTCACCAGCATCAAGTGCGTCGTCACCTGAAAAACATGAAATACAAGAAATGGAAACAGGCATGAGCACCATAGCACACACATAGGCCTGACAAGACAGAGATCCTGTACATGGTTTACACATGTCCCACATGACTATAACCCCGGCATGTATGCACTGTCAATGATTTTGAAGGGGAGTCAAAAAGGCAGACAATGAGGACACCAAGATGGAAAAGCAACACATTTGCAGCATGTTGTGTAGCACTGGCATCACACATCAGCTTGTGAGTGGCATGTCCAATACACATACATGGCAAATGCCAGCACACAGATGTCATGTAGCATAGCCATGGTAAATTAGACAACTACAGCGATATGTCAGTGAATGAGTGCTGTCACACATCCATGTCAAATGGACATGATGAGAAGATTAATGCAGAATAGTGTTGCAAAATATGCATGTGCCGCACACTGCAACACATCCAGTGTACAATTAGACAGTGATTGTAGGCAGATGTACACATCAATGGTTGGTCACTTCAACATGACAGGAAACAACTATCATGTTCCACATGCAAACAGGCCCTAAAAATAAATTTCAGCAGGCCAATACTCCCTCGCCCTGAATGGTTTAATCATTCACATAACCAGGTAACTAAAGTGGCACAATGTGGGGTGTAAACAATGACAGAAGCATGTCACATATGTGGCATTAGGGATGATAAAGCATATGAAAAATGGGATAATCTAAACAATCAGCCTGAATGAACAAAGAAAGAATGAACAATGTTGTTGCAAGATGATAGTTCAAGTGCAACAGCAGCAATGTGGGGCTAATTGGCTACTGTGGGCAGAAGGGATACTGTCATACCCAAATCAAAGGCACGTGAATCTATTGGAGCAAGCACATGGGCGACCCTTAACACTCAGGAGTACACACCCTCACCTGGCACTCAATCAGAACCCGTCACCCAAACAACATACACATGGATTACACACACATGCATGGGCACTCACCGGACAATGCGTCGTAATCAGGTAGCTCTCCCACGCCTTGGATCTGTTCCTCTGTGACGAAGGTCCCAGCAACAGACTCATGTTCAGTGAGTTTGTTGTCCTCTGGTGGAGATCCACCACCAGTCACCAGAGTAGCGGCATGATTTGAAGCCAGCTTGTTCTTTGCTCTGCGTTTCAGGTGATTCCACCACTTGTAGCAATCATCAGCTGTGCGCCTCACAAATCCAAGGGCACTTATGCGGTGCACAATGGTCTGCCAGTGTGCCCTACGTTGACCAGGTATGGTCTTGCACCCTGCAGTCACCACCATTTTGCGGCTATGTGCCGACACATAGGTCACAAGTGCATCAAGTTCGGGGTTATTAAAGCTAGGCTTCCTTGACGTGCCGGACTGTGTAGCCGTGTCTGGGGTCTTAGCCTGTAGTGCCAGAGCACCCTTCTTCCTCTTTTTCAAAGGTGGAGCAGAGCCTGAGTGGCTTGCACCACTCTGGTCAGTAGGGGCAGAAGCGCAGGTGGACTGGGTACTGGGAGTGTGTGAAGGCACAATGACCATAGGTCTTGGTGCAGGCATTGGTTGAAGTGTGATGTTGGCAGGGGCAACGTCAGTTTGATGGACCTGGACCGACACTGTCCCGGCTGGGAGACTCAGAGCTGGGGTGGATAGAGCTGCAGCTGCCCCTGCAGCCTCCCCACCCTGCCTACTTGGGGCAGCAGATGACATCGCTGTCCCAGATCCACGTGGCCTGGTGACACCAACTTGCACCGGCACATGTGGCTTAGACGTGCTGACCTGGAAGTCAGCCTGGGCGTCATCCTGTGCTGGGTCAGGTGCCACAATGGGCTGGTCCAACAAGGGCTGAGCTGGGATGGTGTCAGCCACGTTTCCCTCAACCATGGGGGGGAGCATGGGTGTACCTGATTGGTCCTCCACACATGGGGGTTTAGGGGCAACCTGCAAATCCTGGCCACGTCCCATACTGCACCCACCAAGCTCACCTTTTGGAGGTCGGCCACCTTTGCGTCCCTTACCGCTTGGTCACCTCCCAAACATGGCACTGATGTTGTGATGCATATGGGAGTTGCAGTAAACAATTGTCCTGGGCAATTGGGGGTGAAAGGGGTAGGGTACTAGATGGAATTTGTACCCTAGTGTTCTAGCAGGCTGTCTGTGACCCCTGGGGGAAGATGATGGGTCACGCAACGCACAGGCAACCCAAAAACAAAAAGTAACGTGCACGCAACCCCTCATAGACCACGTGCATGGAAAAATGAACCTGCACTATGCTGTGGCACCCAGAAACACAAAAATAAGCGTACGCGTGTTACAAGCAGCCTACAATGACATCTGAAGTGGTACGAGACACACGGGGCAAGCTCAGTTGGTAAATGCGTACGCGACTCACCCTCTGCCTGGAAAAATAACGTGAAAAAAAACGTGAGTGTGCGCGTTGGCAACACCCCCGCCAAAAGAAGAATTGTACGCTGTCTGAGGAGACAGGACAAAAGAAGAAGTGAACGCAATTTGAGGAAACAGGCCCAAAAAAAAAATGAACGCTGTCAGAGGTAACAGGGAGTACCAACTTGAAACTCTGTGAAGTAATCGCGTGTGAACGACAAGAAGTACAGAATTCACCCACTCGCTCTCCACGAAAAGCACGTACAAGGAAATGGGGTCCTACACATACCTTTTATAGCGGCCCACACGTACAGCGTCACTTACGCATGTAGGCGCTAAGGCCCTTTCCTCCAATTACACGAGCTGACACTTGGACGTGCAGTTTTTGGACGTGTACGATGAACATGCACCCGTGTTGATGGAAACACCCACGCGCGTCACGTCACTTACACACATATGCCCTTTCCTCTGATTACACGCATTCACACGCGGACATGCAGTTTTTTCACGCGTGCTGAGCCACTATGCCCACGTCACGAGGGAAACGCCCACGCGCGTAACGTCACAGAAGCGCTTATGCGCTAAGGGCCTTTGGTGAAATGAAATCACGTACGTGTGCTGATGCTTTTACGCGCTAAGGGCCTTTCCTCCAATTACACACTGACGTGCAATTTTTTCATGTGCGAAATCACTCTGTATCAAGCTGGCCACGCAACAACACACTGAAGACCATGCTCTTGCCCAGAAGGCCGAATTACTGCCCCCCAGAACCCCGAGCACGCTCCCACCTGCCATCTGCTGCTGCCTGACTGCCTGCTGCCCACATGCCCTGCTATTTGCTGCCTGCACGTCAGCCAGGGGCGCAGTTACTGTGCTCCACAGCCCAGCCCCAGGATCCAGTTGCCCACCCTCTCCTGCCTCTGGGGTTGCCATGTCGGGCACAACACCATCATCTGGCACCACTGGCAACTCCCAGCCAGAGAGGCAGAGGGCCACCAGCTTCACTGCCAGGGAAGTTGGTGTCCTGGTGGAGCAAGTCATTGGGCAGTATGATGCCCTCTTTGGAAGTTTGCGCGCCGACTATGAAGGACGGACCAGGATCGGGATGGACATCGTGACTGCTATCAACACGGAGGGGGTGACAGTCCGCGACTTACAACATGTCAAGAAGCGCTGGGAGGACTTCAGGTCCAGGACCCTCAACAAGGCCCGGCACTTCTTGAAGGCAGCGGATGCCAAGGGGCGCCGGTGTCACCTGTCCGACCACCAAATGAGGGTCCTGGAACGCATACGCCCAGCGCTCCACGTCCAGGTCCTTAAGAGGCAGACCCATCTGGAGTCGGGCGTTAAGTCTACATGCATACTGATTGGATGCTGTGCGTGTCTTGGTGTGCCAGTAGTGTGCAGGTTGCACATGTGTTTTTGTAGGGCCATGTAGGGATGTGTATGTACAAGGGCGTGAGGCTGACACATGTGAGTCCTCTCAGGTGTGAGACACATCGATGGTGTATGTGTTGGTAAGCATGCAGGCCAAATGCAGATGTGGGAGCACACATGTTTGAATTTCTGTGTATGTACTTTGACATGGTTGTGGTGTCACACATGGATGGTGGTTCCAGCTGCATGTATCTGCACTGTGCACATGTGTATGTGTGTGTATTTGACAAGTGTGCAACTGTGATGCAACATGGATGCATGTGACACTGATATGTAGAAGGCTGAATGCCAGATGTGACATGGATGGCGATCTCATCACTGCGACAGTTGGCGGAGATGTACACATGTATGTAAGTGTGGTGGCGTGTGTGCATGTCTTGTGCACTCCCCGTGTTTCATGTGATGTAAGGCTCACCTTCGGCTGCTCATGCTGTTGTATGTGTATGGATGCTGCTGCCTGGTGCAATATTGCTGTGGAATTGCTCATGTGTGTGATTTGAAATTACATGTGTTTTGGGGATTGTGATGCCATATCTGAAGTGTGACACTGCCACTCATGTGCACCTGTCATGTGTGTATCAGTCCATTGTACAGTGCCCTGATGCCTGTGTCCTATCTCTCCCTGTCTGCAGCGTCAACTGATGAAGAGGGTGGAGAGGGTGCTGTGGAGCAAGGCGGCAGGGATCGCACGGCCATCCGGAGACGCAAGGCCCGGCTCCCCTCCCAGGTTGTCATCTCATCAGGGAGTGAGGAGTCCGGTGCCGCATCACAGGCCACAGCTGCCGAGGGTAGGTCCAAGAGGCGAAGGTCGGAGTTGGACTCCTCGGCAGCAGAATGGGCAGCTGAGACCTCACAGGGTCCGACGGAGGAAGATGGCACAGAGTCATCCAGGTTGGTGGGGGGTTTGGTGGAGGAGGAGGCCGTGGAAGGGACAGACACAGGGTCTGGAGGTGGGGATTCCACTGGTGCTAGTGGTACAGTGCAGGGGCAGGGACAGGAGGCAGCACAGGCCGCCGCAGAGGTGCCTGTGTGTAATCCTGTCCCCGATCCTGTGACTCCATCATCCTGCGCCAGCAGGGATGCCTACATCCAGACCTGTTTTCAGGGAGGGGATCCGCTTACAACAACTGGCCTTCCTCTCCCTGTGGACGTGGCTATCCGGGACCGGGTTGAGCCTGTCCTGAGTGGGATGGTGTTGCGTCAACGGGGTATGCGAGGTGACCTGCATTGTTTTTGTGAGGACACCACACGTCATCTTGAATGCCTCGTTGACCGCGTTGACCTACTGGGACGGGTCACCAGGGCCGGATTCCTCCGTTTGCTGGACCTTGTTCCGACCCCTCCTCACCTGAACCCCCTATGCGCCAGTCGTCCTCCATGCCATCTTCCCACCCATGTATCACCTGGGTACCCTGTGGAGCTGCCTCTGACCGTGCAGCCAGGCTGGTGGAGGACACATCCCTGCCACAGTCGGGAGTCGGACGTCTAGCAGGGGTGGCCACCTCAACAACTGCACCCCAGCCAGAGGAGGACGTGCAGGCAGCAAGAGCAGGGTCACAGGCACAGGCACAGCAGCAGCAGCAGCAACAAGGTGGGAGCCATGATGGCCCGGGGTCTTCAACATCTGAGGGCCAGGCATCGGCCAGAGGGCAGGAGGACCCAGGATTGGAAGTGTCTTCCGTGTCGCAGAGGTTGGGCCACGCCATAGATGCGGAGCGGCAGCGGGCAGAAGAGGCATGGCTCACGTAATTCAGGGCGGAGAACTCCATGCAGAGGGCACTGAGGCGGGCCGAGTGCCTTGAGGCAATTCACAGGGAGTTGGAGGTGAACATGTCATCGTCCCTGCGAACCCTCAGGGCCATGGAAGAGGACCGCCTCTGGGACATCGAGCGGGAGTTCGATGATGCCCTGGCCCTGGACATCGAAAAGTGAGCCGTCGGACTAGCCAGCTGCCATTGTAAATAGTTTTTAGAGTTAGGTTTCCTTTTCCTTTTCCTTTGATTTGTGGTGAATAGACTATGCTACACACATTTGTATATATTTTTTTTTTTAGGTAGTTTCTTAGGTAGGTTTCATTTCTTTCGTTGGGCTCCTGGACCCTTGACAATGGATTTTACTTAGTTGGACAATGGATTATTTTGAACTTTTTCTTTTGATTTCACCATGGATCAATGGATTTTTCTTTTTACGTTTCCTTTGGATTTGTGTTGAGGCAGAGTTTTGACTATTTTTCTTTAGGATTACTTTGGGTTGGTTGTACTTTTCATTTACTCATCTTTTGCACATGCTTTTCATTTAATGTTTGCTATTTTGTTATTCTTTCATTTCATTGCTTTATTTTTGTACATAATACATTTTCAAATTTTAGTTCCATGTGTGGGATTCGCTCATTGGGTTAATGCATGTGAAAATGTGGGTTTACACAATCAATGACAACCAGTGTGTGTGTGTGTGACGGACATGTGTTGATGTACATACATGCCATTTGGGTTGTTTCATGTAATGGGCATTTGAATGTGGGGTGTATGTTATGCTTGGTTGGTTATTTGGGCAGGGGTGGCGTGCCATGGGATTTTGGTGGCCATGAGGGCCATGATTGTGGGTCATGTTGACATGTTGGGGCGGAAATGAGTGGGGGCCTGCTGGCAGGTGCCTCTCACTGCTGGGGGGTGGGGGTGCTAGGGGACATGAGTGGGGGCCTGCTGGCAGGTGCCCCTCACTGCTGGGGGGTGGGGGTGCTGGGGGACATGAGTGGCACATGAGTGGGGGCCTGCTGGCAGGTGCCCCACACTGCTGGGGGGTGGGGGTGATGGGGACATGAGTGGGCCATGAGTGGGGGCCTGCTGGCAGGTGACCCTCACTGATGGGGGTGGGAGTGCTGGGGGACATGAGTGGGACATGAGTGGGGGCATGCTGGCAGGTACCCCGCACTGCTGGGGGGTGGGGGTGCTGGGGGACATGAGTGGGACATGAGTGGGGGCCTGCTGGCAGGTGCCCCTCACTGATGGGGGGTGGGGGTGCTGGGGGACATGTGTGGGACATGAGTGGAGGCCTGCTGGCAGGTGCCCCTCACTGATGGGGGTGGGGGTGCAGGGGGACATGTGTGGGGGCCTGCTGGCAGGTGCCCCTCACTGCTGGGGCGTGGGGGTGCAGGGGGACATGTGTGGGGGCCTGCTGGCAGGTGCCCCTCACTGATGGGTTGTGGGGGTGGTGGGGGAGATGATTGGGGGCCTGCTGGCAGGTGCCCCTCACTGATGGGGGGTGGGGGTGCAGGGGGACATGTGTGGGGTCCTGCTGGCAGGTGCCCCTCACTGATGGGGGGTGGGGGTGCTGGGGGACATGTGTGGGGGCCTCCTGGCAGGTGCCCCTCACTGATGGGGGGTGGGGTGCAGGGGGGCATGTGTGGGGGCCTGCTGGCAGGTACCCCTCACTGATGGGGGGTTGGGGTGCAGGGGGACATGAGTGGGACATGATTGGAGGCCTGCTGGCAGGTGCCCCTCACTGATGGGGTGGGAGTGCTGGGGGACATGAGTGGGACATGAGTGGGGGCATGCTGGCAGGTGCCCCACACTTCTGGGGGGTGGGGGTGCTGGGGGACATGAGTGGGACATGAGTGGGGGCCTGCTGGCCAGTGCCCCGCTGTGCTGGGGGGTGGGGGTGCTGGGGGACATTAGTGGGACATGAGTGTGGGCCTGCTGGCAGTGCCCCTCACTTATGGGGGGTGGGGCTACTGGGGGACTTGAGTGGGACATGAGTGGGGGCCTGCTGGCAGGTGCCCCTCACTGCTGGTGGGTGGGAGTGCAGGCGACATGTGTGGGGGCCTGCTGGCAGGTGCCCTTCACTGATGGGGGGTGGGGGTGGTGGGGGACATGAGTGGGGGCCTGCTGGCAGGTGCCCCTCACTGATGGGGGTGGAGGTGCAGGGGGACATGTGTGGGGTCCTGCTGGCAGGTGCCCCTCACTGATGGGGGTTGGGGGTGCTGGGGGACATGAGTGGGGGCCTGCTGGCAGGTGCCCCTCACTGATGGGGGGTGGGGGTGCAGGGGGACATGTGTGGGGGCCTGCTGGCAGGTGCCCCTCACTGATGGGGGGTGGGGATGCAGGAGGACATGAGTGGGGGCCTGCTGGCAGGTGCCCCTCACTGATGGGGGTGGGGGTGCAGGGGGACATGTGTGGGGGCCTGCTGGCAGGTGCCTCTCACTGATGGGAGTGAGGGTGCAGGGGGACATGTGTGGGGGCCTGCTGGCAGGTGCTCCTCACTGATGGGGGTGTGGGTGCAGGGGTACATGAGTTGGTGATCACTAGTGCAACGTGACACGTGGCCTTGCTGGGGGGCATGGCCATGGTGGACGGGCTGCCTGCAGGACATGTCCAGGGGTGCAGGGTAGTCCCCTGTGGTGTGGGTTGCCTGCAGGGGCCGTGGAGGGGGTAGAGGGGACACCTGGGAGGACCCACAGTGCCAATTCACGTGTAGGACTCCCCGCGCACCGCACTGGATATATGTAACCCGCTCTGTTAGGGAGAATTCTCTGTTTAGGCTGAATTTCCTAACCTAGTGAGTCCCCCAGCAGCTTTTCTGGATTTCTGGCGTTTGTTTTTTTCCATCCTGCCAAGAGTGAGACTCTTTTTCTCCCACTCTTGGACATGCATGTAGTTAATTCCTTGTAATGTCAATGTGTTCTATGGGCTAAGGGGTCTTTTACTCCATAGGGTCTCATATGTTTTGCTATGTGTGTTACAACGCACCCTTCGTGCCGTAACACTGGGGCGTCCTAGCGGCCTCCACCATAGACTCCATACCCGGGGACTGACTACTGTCTCCCCGGGCATGTAAAGTCACCATTGGCTTTACTAGACCTAAATTTACTAACAGAACTAGTACAAACCATCCTATTGTGGACGTACTAGTAGGGGTAATTTGATTACTCCTGGGTCTGTTATTCGAGGGGGCACTGTCCCGTCCCCCCTTGTCGAGTTTTGGCTGGTGGCAGTGGAAACTACTTGTTATATTCGACCGCGAATATAACCCTATGGGATTCTTCCCATTGTTGGAGATTAATACTTTTTCTCGTTAATCTCTAACATACCACCGGTTTACTTATCTTAAATAAGTCTATCGGATGGTATTTTCTGCCAGAACTCGGTTTTTAAAATGGCGTCTGTGTTCGTCTCTGTGACTCCTAAACCAAAGGTTGAGCTCTTTGTTCCACTTTTGGCGGGCCTCTACACAGAGGCCCTCCAAAGTGGTGGCATTCTGTCTGGGTACCACAGGGGGTGTGGTAGGGGGTTTAGGCACCCTGGACTGAGTTGCCTTGCCAACTCGAGTCGCACTCTGGTGTGATTGGCCCAAGTGGTGAGCCACCCCGCTCACCACTTAGCGTGTTTTGATTGACAGCTAGGCTGAATGAATGGGGGTTTTCTGCATAAAAGCAGGGCTTTTGGGACTGGATCTTCAGAAGTCGCCACAGGACCTAAGAATCCGACGAGGGTAAAGCTGAGCTGTCCTGCAACGACGACACCTCCGGTGGAGCCCTGCTGAACCGCTTCACCACTTCCCGACGACAGAGTAGATCTCCCTGCCGGAGAGTCTCTTCCCCTGACTGGTGGGAACAACCAGTCCCCCTTTGCTTTTTCTTCGCTCCAGGACGCAGTGGTCGAATTGCCCGTGCAGAGCACCTCGGCAACCGGATAGCCACTACCCCTGTACCGCGACCAAAAGGTGGTGCCTTGTGACGGAGCACTATGCGGCTGGTCTCTTCCCTGGTGGTGCAACGATCTTCAACTTTCCTTCGACGACGAGATCATCTCTTCTCTTGGCAAAGCCCCGACGTGCATCCACCACCAGGAACAACTGCCCCCGCTGGAGCTGTCTCTCCACAAACAAGGTACTGTGTCCGCCTGTGTCATGATCTCTGCTTCCAAAAGGTCAGGGTTTTCCCAACTCCCTTGGAAGCAGATCCATAACCCAGGTTCCGAGTGCCAACCAGTCCCAATTCGGACCTTTTGGACCCAGTCCTGGCGCCAGTGGCACCAGGCTCATAAATATGCCCAGTCCCAGCGCTGGAAGCACCGGGCTCATAATGCTTGGGTGGACCTACCTTCAGCAGACCATGCTGCTTACTTGCCTGCCAGTTGAGCCTCTGATCCTCTTCTGTTTGGAACTACTTTTCCTGTTGGGTGGGGCTGGAGCCACTCCCTAGATTCAGAACACTGGAACTCTTCTGGAAGGCAGGAACTCTTTTCTTACCAGGAACTTTTTTCTTACTTAGGCGTGGCTGTGGAAGGAGACACCTAAGCACTACAGGAGGCTATTTAAACCACACCCGGTGGATGAATCTTGCTTTGCGTTATTCTGCAACCTCTGCAGCAGAACGCTCATCGTGTCTTCTGCATCCGGTCCTGGGTCTAAGGAAAAAGGCTTACCATCCTGAATCCAGTCTTCAGCAACACCTATAAAGACACGAAAGAACCGGTTAGCATTCCGGCATCTGAAAGGCAAAGGCTTACCATCCTGAATCCAGTCTTCAGCAACACCTATAAAGACAAGAAAGAACAGGTTAGCATTCCGGCATCTGAAAGGCAAAGTCTTACCTACTCTTCGTGCGCTCCGGAGGTCTTCACACTGCATTCCGGCATCTGAAAGACAAAACAAGGTGCGTTTAAAGACATTGGGGAACCTTAATACTCACGTGCCATTACTCCTTTCCACATCTAATCCAGTGGGTATTCCGGCACCCTGCAGCCGCTCCGAACTCGTACCTGCAAAATAAAAAGACAGTTAGAGCGCATAGTGAAGCAGGCAACAAGCGCTTACTTACGTGCTTCCAGGCGCTTCTATTCATCACACGGGCTCCATCTTCAACTCACTTCAGCCCGTCATCCGCCATCGCCGGAACCCTGCAAAACAAGAGACATCATTACTAAAGACTTTAAAGACATTTGAATGACTCGAAACTTACCGTTCGTGCAGTAAACGACGGACAGCAGTCCTCTGAAGTCAAGAGGCCTGCGCTACCTATCCAGTGAAGAAACTGGTTACAGCACCCTGCCCCGAGGCAGATGGAGAGCTCGGCATTCACTTACCTAAGACATCTTACTCTACACGTCAGGCATACAGTGCACAGAGGTCCAGCCCAAAGAGCCAACCGGGTGCTACACATCACCTTTGAAGATACGGTAGTCGCCCAGTCAAGACCGGCGCCTCTGCGAGAATCAGGTGAGCGTTACAGCCTGGCTTCCCTTTCTGCCTGATAGAGTGAGGTGTCTTAATCCTCGCCTCTCCATTGGGTAGCCTCCAAGCTTTCGTAACTTTCTGTTCTAAACTGGTCCAATCTTTCCATAACAATTTGCGATAAAGACTCGAAGCGCATTTCCACTGAGACACTTTTTTTGGGACATATTGCCTTGCCTCTCTCCGAGTGGGCCTGGCCTCTTAACTTTGTGATCTGCAGTAGACCCTGCCTTACTTGCCTTGCATTTGTTCGTAAAAGTGTTGGTGCCGAGTGATTTCATAACCTGCCTTTTTTTCTCTCCCGTCCTAACGAATACTAGAGTGCCATCTAGGTTAAAGCATACACCTCTGTCTGCAAATAAGTGATGCCGTTGAACCTAGACTTGTCGAACTATTGTTAGGGGGCTTGATCTTTTTCTTATAGTAATTGTGATTGAAGTTGTTTGCCGTATTAGTGCCTGAGTGTTTTTCATAGATGTGTTTTTATAAATAAATAACTATATATCTTTACACCGAAGCCTTGTTCCGTGTTTGCTTGTTCTACTGTGTAAATTGCCCTATCCACATACTGACTAACTCTTCTTGAGGGAAATCTGACTGCTCAGCCACAGCTACCAAGTGAATCTGTGTGGTACAGACTGCTACCAAGTGGGTTTACTGCCAAACATCTGTAGTCCTAAAACTTTTGCAGTGGTCCCAGAGGGAACTGCACAGGTTTCCGCCTAACACGCTCTGACAGCAAATTTGCATGTGAAAGTTCCCGCGCACCCCAGTAATACACGTACCCCACTCGCACAGGGCAAATCGCGTGTGAAAGTTCCCGCGCACCCCAGTAATACATGTACCCCGCTCGCACAGGGTCAATCGCGTGTGAAAGTTCCCACGCACCCCAGTAATACACGTACCCCACTCACACAGGCCCAAACGTGTGTGAAAGTACCCGCGCACCTGTCAGGTTTCCTTCCCTTATTCAAGTTTCCTTTTCATTATTTCTCTTTGTTTATCCTTTTCAGATTAGCTTTGTGTGGGTGGGAAGTTTTCTATTATAGTTGGTTAGGCCTTAACTTGCTGATTCAGAATCCTGGTTCTGACCCAAGGCAAAATGGAGCCTCCCAGTGACAGCTCTGATTGGTTAGAAGACAATGCAGAACAACAATGAACATTCTAAACTGTCACTCTGTGCCTTTCATCATCAAAACCCCATCTGAGAGGACGTGTTTAGTGGCTGCTCCTGCTTTAGTCTTAGGCCTGGTGGATTTTATCCTTCAGGCGTCAGCAGTTGAGCGGCTACTTTCTTGGGGGTTACAGGAGAAGCTATCAGTTGGCAGGAATTCGTTTTTGAAGACAGGAAAAGCAGAAGATCCTTTTGAATTCGCTCAGGAGATAAGTGACTTTATTTGTACTGTTACTCTGTTCATCATAATGACATTCTCCTTGAAAATTCGTGAAAAGTTGTGTTTGTACTAGAACTTTTGAACTCCCGGAGTGCGCGTGTGTTTTCCAGCGCGGTGTTCCTTAGCGCGAGAATCTGTTTGTCGCGTGCGAATTCAAGTGAGCGTGTGTTTTCTAGCGCGGGTGTTCCGAGCGCGAGTAGCAGTTTGTCGCGTGCGATTTTAAATGCGCGTGGGTTTCAGAGCACGGGTGCACCTTAGCGCGAGAAGCTATACGTCGCGTGTGAACTAAAGAGCGCGTGTGATTTCTAGTGCGGGTGTTCTTAGCGCGAGAAGCTATACGTCGCGTGTGAACTAAAGAGCGCGGGTGATTTCTAGCGCGGGTGTTCTTAGCGCGAGAAGCTATACGTCGCGTGTGAACTAAAGAGCGCGTGTGATTTCTAGCGCGGGTGTTCTTGGCGCGAGAAGCTATACGTCGCGTGTGAACTAAAGAGCGCATGTGATTTCTAGCACGGGTGTTTTTCGCGTGAGAATCAATACGTTGCGTGTGGAATAAAGAACGCGTGTGTTTTCCAGCGTGAGTGTTCCTTCGCGTGAGAATCAATTCGACACGTTTGAACTCAAGAGCGCGGGTGTTTTTATTTCGCGTGTTCCGCGCGAGAACATTGTTGCGCGTGTGGATTTTGCGCGTGTGGATTCTTTTGATCGCGTGTATTCGTTCGTAAGTGAACTCTTTGCGCGTGTTCTTCAACCAGGAAGATTTCTAAGTGAAGTTCATCGTTCATCTGAATGGAGATACCCTGCGTGTGCGTTTAACACGTGTTTTTTCTTCAAGGATTCTAAAACTCAATATAATTATAAATAGTTTGAAAAGTTTGAAAGAAAAAGAAAGAATATTTTTAAGAACAATCTAACTGGACCTCCAGGGCATTTTGGAAAAAAAACAATGAACTAAGATTTCCAGATTTGCCTAAAGTAAGAAGTAGCTGTGAATTTCAAGTGTCTCAAGTAAGAGAGATTTTCAGCTTCTTATCAGCTTCTCTAAGAAATTTCAAGAGAAGAGCCAGGTATGATTTTTTCATTATTAGTTAAGGATTAATGTCTTCCCATTCATAAGGTTAAGTAAGTAAATTAAGGAATTGTATCTGCTATTCTTATATCCTCTGCAGGTTCAGCTCTGGTTAGCCTTGACGCAGTCTGCCTGGTGTTGTTTTGTTATCCACTTCCCCCTTTCCCTTTGGGGTGTAGTTTACAGAGCTGAATTGAAATCTAGTTCTGGGAATTACATCTCAGGGGGATTGTCGGGGGTTCAGCAGCTTCCGCGGACACAGGACCTCTCAGCCTGACAGCACCCCAGTAATACACGTACCCCGCTCGCACAGGGGCAATCGCGTGTGAAAGTTCCAGCGCACCCCAGTAATACACGTAGCCCACTCACACCGGCCCAAACGTGTGTGAAAGTACCCACGCACCCCAGTAACACACATACCCCGCTTTTCACAGGGCCAATTGGGTGTGAAAGTTCCCGCGCACCCCAGTAATACACGTACCCCGCTTGCACAGGCCAATCGCGTGTGAAAGTTCCCATGCACCCCAGTAACACACGTACCCCGCTCGCACAGGGGCAATCGCATGTGAAAGTTCCAGCACACCCCAGTAATACACGTACTCCACTCACACAGGCCCAAAAGTGTGTGAAAGTACGCGCGCACCCCAGTAACACACGTACACTGCTCGCACAGGGCCAATCGCGTGTGAAAGCTCCCGCGCACCCCAGTAATACACGTACCCCGCTCGCACAGGGCCAATCGCATGTGAAAGTTCCCGCACACCCCACTAATACACGTACCCCACTCGCATAGGGCCAATCGTGCCCCAGTTGCCCAGACTTGAACATTGCCCACCTGTTTTCCAGGCAGAACTTCCCCGCTGATAAATCCAGGGAGCGACCGAGAGGGGTACCAGAGTCCCAGCAGCTGGGTGGCGTGACAGAACGCGAAGCCTACCGAACCTATCCACCTGGGTGCCATGGAAACATCAGAATTAGACCAATTGGCCCAATTGTTGGGAGAGCTTCGTGCCAAGTTTCACTCGGCCAGAGAGGAGATTAAACGCTCTTCAGAGAGACTTATTGGTGACTAAAGAGTGTACCGAAGACATTAGCAGGCAAGTCTTGCAATCCCCAGCGGGTCAGACGCCTCTACCTGGGAGCAACCACCCGATGCAAAATCCTAGCATGTCAACCACAGACTCACCTCCAGTATAAGTCATGTTACCAGGTACAATTCCTTTGGCACCACCGGAGAGGTTTGCTGGAGATCCACGAAAATATGCAACTTTCATGAATCAATGTCGCCTCCATTTTCTTTGCAGGCTGGGAGCATTCCCAAATGACCAAGCCCGGGTAGCTTTTGTTTTATCATACCTAAGTGGCAGTGCCGCAGATTCGTCGGTACCGTTGTTATCCCATGATGACCCTTTATTACATAACTTTGGGAACTTCCAGAGGGAGATGGAAAAACTCTTTGCCCGCCATACCCGAGAACAAGCTGTGGACAATGAACTCCTTTCCCTCAGACAGGGGAATCAGGACCTACTAACGTATATCACCACTTTCAACCGATTGGTTGCTGAAGCGAGGTGGCCTGAAAACAAAAGAACCATGCTGTTTCATCAGGGCTTACGAGGCAAATTAAAAGATGTTCTAGCTCAAGTGGTTAATCCCCCCAGAGATTGTTCTGAATTCATAAACTTGGTTGTGCAACTGGACCACCAGTTGCAAGACCGAAAAGCAGACCGTTCTAAAATGGACCCTCGGCCAGTGTATGTTCGACCTAGAGACAATGTAACTCGAGTGCAAGAAAATACTGTTGAGCCCATGCAAATCGGAGGGGTACGACCCCTGCTAACAAAACAAGAGCGAGATAAAAGGAGACAACAACAACTATGTCCGTACTGTGGAAAGTCAGGGCATTTCCTGAATGACTGCCCAGTGAAACCTCAGAGGAAGATCGTTGGGGGCACGGAAAAAGATGAAGAGAAGGAGTGTCAGTTGGGAAACTACCCAGCTCAGCAAACATAGAGGTCAGTTTGTCGAGTGAGGGAAAAGAGCCACCGACCTCACACTTTGCAATTCTGGTGATCTTAATTAATAACCAACGGTCGTCAAGAATGCATGCCATTGAAGCATACATCGACAGCGGAACAGTTGGGAATTATATAGATTAGGACATGGCTGCAGAGATGGGGCTTCCCCTTTGTTCTAAGCAGACTACAGACAAGGTAACAATGGTGGATGGGACAGAAATCGCTTCCGGACCCGTAACCCAGTGCACAGCCGAGACAACCTTGCTGGACCACAACGGACATTGGGAACTTATTTCATTCGATCTCATCAAGGCACCTCAATTCCGGCTCATACTAGGGATGTCATGGTTAGTTGCTCACAACCCTTTGATTGACTGGCGGGCAAGAAAATTAACCTTTCCCAGCGACTGCTCTCCAGCCTGTTATTACCAAGCACAGAAACCTGCTTTCAGTATCTCTACGACTCCTGAAGTGGCAACTTTGGGAGTGACTAGTACCTTGCCTGGGGAATACCACGATTTCCAGGATGTATTCCAGAAGGAAAAAGCAAACACGCTGCCGCCACACAGGCCCTATGACTGCCAGATCAACCTTGTTCCTGGTGCTCAAGTTCCTTGCAGCAGAATCTATGCTCTCACAGAACCCGAAAACCTTCATCTGAAGGCTTATTTAGACCAGTACCTTGCAAATTGATTCATCCGCCCATCCAAGTCCCCTGCAGCTAGTCCTTTGTTCTTTGTACCAAAAAAAGAAGGTGACTTAAGAACCTGTATTGACTACCGCGCATTAAACCAGATCACTGTAAAGAACCGTTACCCCCTTGCCGCTCATCCCAGAAATGCTGGACCAGGTCAAAGATGCCCAAATTTACACCAAACTGGACCTTCGAGGAGCATACCACATGGTGCGGGTCAGAAGCGGAGACGAATGGAAAACTGCTTTCCGCACCAAATATGGTTTGTTTGAATATCAAGTCATGCCCTTTGGGTTATGCAATGCTCCTGCAGCGTTTCAGTATTTCATGAATGATGTTTTGAGAGAGTTAATTGATGTCTGCGCCCTGGAGTACATAGATCATATCTTAGTGCACTCAACTTCAAAACAGGATCATATCAAGCACGTCCGTTCAGTCCTCTCCAAGCTCCGGGAACATCCTTTATATGCAAAGCTGGAGAAGTGCTTTTTCCACGTCACCGAAGTTGAGTTTCTGGGTTTTATTCTTACTCCAGGAGGCATCAGAATGGACCTGCATAAAGTGGATGCCATTTTGAAATGGCCATCTCCAACGTCAGTAAAAGGGGTACAGAGCATGTTGGGCTTTGTGAACTTCTATCGCCGGTTCATACCAGACTTCTCACAGGTCGTACACCCGATCACCATATTGCTAAGAAAAAATAACAAAAATTTTGCCTGAACCGAAGAAGCAGAGAAAGCTTTTCAGGAACTCAAGAAAAGGTTCACTTCCATGCCAATCCTGCGACATCCTCGCCCAGATCTTCCTTATATCGTGGAAACAGACACTTCCAGCATAGCGATGGGAGCTGTCCTCTCAAAAAGAGACCCAGTATCAGGCCAGCTACATCCAGTGGCCTTTTGGTCGAAGATATTTTCTCCCCCGGAGATGAATTATGCCATCACAGACAAAGAACTCTTGGCGATCAAATCCGCCTTTAAGACCTGGCGGCACTACCTTTTGGGGCCAGACACACCATTACAGTTATCACGGACCACCGAAACCTGCAATACCTTAAGACAGCTAAAGCCCAGTCTTCACGCCAATTACGGTGGGCCGTTTTCTTCGCCGAATACGACTATGTCAACACTTTTCGACCAGGGGTCAAGAATGGAAAAGCTGACACACTCTCTCGTACAGGCACTGATGACTTGGTATATATGCCCCCAAATCCAGTCCCCATCATACCGGAAGACAAGCTCTTGGGCCTCACCATGGCCTTAACCCAAGTTGAACTGAGAGATAAGATTCAACGAACCATGAACCCAGATGCCTTCCTCGCATGGCAAGCACAAGTAGAACAATAGTCCATTAAAGATCTCTTACCCTTTTTTAAGGATCGGTTGTATGTACCCACCAAAGACTTACAACAACAAATTGTTGCTAGTTATCATGATTCCCTGATCAAAGGGCACCCTGGAATCACCAAGACTCTAGCCAAGGTAAAACAGAACTTCTGGTGGCCTGCCTGGCTTAAGGATGTCATCCAATATTATCAGTCCTGCGGAGTCTGTCCGCAAAACAAGTCGCAAAAACAAAAACCATCCGGTCTTCTGCAACCATTGAACATTCCTCCCACTCCCTGGCACACTATTTCCCTCGACTTCATCACTGACCTACCTCCCAGTCAAGGGTTTAACACCATCCTTCTAGTCGTGGACTTGTTGTCAAAGATGGCGCACTTTATTCCGATCAAAGGCCTCCCTGACGCACCCACTCTAGCCAAAGTGTTCCTGGATGGTATTGTAAAACTACATGGCTTCCCATCAGTCCTGATCTCCGATCGAGGTAGCCAGTTCATCTCCACCTTCTGGAAAAAAATGTTGTGCAATGGCACAAATTGATATCCGGCTATCCACTAGCCATCACCCCAAACGGACGGTCACACCGAGAGGACCAACCAGACCCTTGAACAATACCTACGGTGCATGTTACACCATGAATTAAGAGACTGGAAAGATTTGTTATGGATAGCCGAGTATGCATATAACAACTCTTTGCGCTCCAGTACCGGACAAACACCCTATTATACCCTTTATGGTAGACACCCACATATCTCAGAACTAGATGTCCCAACAAATTTGGAAATGCCAGCAGTAAAAACTCTTCACACCAACCTCACTCAGGCTTTCAAAAAGGCCAAAGAACATCTTATTTTCGCCAAAGAAAAACAAAAGCAATTTGCCGACCAACACCGGAAAAAGGCCCCAGACTATCGGGTAGGAGGCAAGGTTTGGCTGGCTGCCAAGTTTGTACCCATCAAGGGAACACAGACTTTTCAACCCAGGCACTTAGGATCTTACACCATCAAGGCAATTATCAATCCAGCGGCCGTCAAACTAGACTTACCACCTAACCTACAGATTCACCCAATATTTCATGTGTCCCTATTAAAACCGATGCAGTCCAGTACAGGGATTGGGACACCACCAAAACCCTTACTTATTGACGGAGAACTAGAATTCGAAGTCAGAAGCATCTTGGATACCAGGTATTCGAGGGGAAGGGTATACTACCTAGTTGATTGGAAAGGATTTTGACCCCAAGACAGATCCTGGGAACCCTGTGAAAACATTCATGCACCACGTCTGATCAGAACATATCATCACAACTTTCCAACTAAACTAGGGCCGGACAGAAGGAACACCTTGAGAGAGGGGCCTTGGGGGGGGATGCTGTAACGATCCACTTCCTAAACCCCTCCCCTGGCAGGTCCATGGGCCAGGAGGGGTCTCGGCTCTGGCCCCCAACAAGCTTCGGCATCCTTTGCCTAGGCCCTCTTGAGGCCAGTCCTGGCGCCTTTGGCGCCAGGCTCATACTTAATGAAGACTTGTGCTTGGGAACTACTTTATTTCAGTGCCAGTCAACATGGAGGCATCCACATAGCTTGGCTCCTTGGAACCAAGCTATGCGGTATAGTGTTTTGGGTGTGGTAGCTAAGGGACTATTTTACCTGGACTACTTTCTTGATGCTATTTAAACCACACCCGACTTGGATAACACGCTTCGCGTTACTTTGCAATCCTGCAACGTGACGCTCATCGTGTTCAGCTGCATCTGCGAACCTCGGAAGAACAGCATCTAAAAAACAAAAGGTCATTGTTAATAGCAGCAGCTTACCTGTGATTCACCCGCTAGCTGCCATCTGCTCCTGCAAACAGCATCCAAGGAACAGCGAGCCTCCCGGACCGTCGGACCTGCAAAAGGAGAGAAACAGGACATTAGACATTTTACAATTGTGCCGGCAGCTTACCTCACGAATCGCCCATCGACCAGCATCGCCTTGGGACTTCTTGCTCCGGGTGAGCACCGCAACCTACGGGAACAAAAGACAACAGATTAGCAAAGGCAAGGCATCATAGTGCTGTGCATAGCGCCTACTTACCTCATCAAGGTGCTCTCGAAGCACCATCACCAAGTCCCAATTCAGCCAACGTTCCACAGCAAACTTCCGCGCACCTAAGGAGAAAGAAAAGACATTATTTAAATCCAAGAAAGGCAAACAGTATAACAGTAGTAAGACCTACCTGAAAGACTCTAAAGGGCCTCCATCAGTGAAGTAACTAGATCACACTCGCCCACAAAGGACAACGCGCCCCTGCCAAGAAGGCAGAACGGAGAGCACGCCAAAACCCATAACAAGGTGAGGAAATGTCCGGGGAGGGGCTGCGGGCATACGGGGTGTTGGGAGGCTCTTACCCCAGTTGCCCAGTCTTGAACATTGCCCACCTGTTTTCCAGGCAGAACTTCTCCGCTGATTATACCTGGGAGCGGCTGAGAAGGGCACCAGAGTCCCCACATCTGGGTGGCATCCCCGTGGATACCAGGTTGGCGTAACAGTTAGATACCTGTTGGCGTATTCTAACTGTAAGTATATATTTTTTTAATTTAATGATATTCAGTTATCTGTTTGGCTGTTATGGCATCTTGAGCCAGTTAGATACCTGTTGGTGTATTCTAACTGTCTATTTTTTGTTACAATTTAGTAGTATTCATTTATTTGTTTGGTTGTAATATAATCTTGGACAGCTAGATACCTGTTGGCATATTCTAACTGTTTATAGTTTTTTATTTGAATTTTTGTTAATGTTGAAGTACAGATTAGTTATCAAATTTTGGTTTTAAGAAGATTAAATAAGCATTTGTAAGATGTGCTGGTAATTTCTCCTTTAGAGTAACGGTACTATCATTACATTCGAACCATCCACATTTCTTTTTAATATATGCAGTGTAGTGACCCGCATTGGTTGTGGCTCCTGCGTGGTAGATTATACCTATTGTTGTGAAGGTTTTCTTACCAAGTGATACTTGACCGTGTGTGAATCCAGTCAGCTTGCAGTTGTTTTTGGTACCATCTGCATTGTAACGTAGAAGCATTAGTATTACATATTGACTATGTGTTTGTATTAGTAAGGTGGAGCGATTATATGAATTGTAGGTAGTACATAATCTGCCATGGTTTGCATGTTGTACAAGTTGCTGAAATGGAATGGATTCACAATTTGGCATGGATACATACACAAAGCGCTCGTTAGGGATTTCTTCTTGTGTAACATTGTTGCAGAAAGTGCAGGTATGTTTCCACATGTGTGAAATCTGGAAGATTTAATTTATGGGTATGTTTTTGTTTTCCAATACTTGTAGTAAGTACATTAGAAATTCTTGTGGATCTTCTTGTGAGTGTATAGTGAATTTCACCATTCCAGCACAGTAGTACAATTCTTGTCTTATTCCGTGAACATTATACATGTTGTCAGGATTGTTTGTTGCGTTTCTATGAAGGACTAAAATTTGCAAACACAATTGGTCTGTACTTTGTAAGTAAATGTTGTCAACAATTGGTGGCAATTGAAATAGAATATTCATTGCTACATTTGCGTAACAACTTACACCAGTTACATTTGAAATTTTGAATGGACCAGATAGTTCTGTGTCCAAGTCATTTTTTAGGAGTGTGTGTTGCTTCTCTGAAGAAGTACCTGAGTTACTTTGACTAATAGGTTCTTCTTTACTTATGGTAAATGATGAAGTATTAGCTTCTTTTACTCTCTTTGGAGGATTTGCAGTCAGATTCTGCTGTATTTCCGTTTGAATTCGTTTCCTTTTAAAACATTTTCCTTTTTGTGGAACAGGATATGCTTTTAGATGGGGGTTTATAGTGTACGTAGTCTATTGTATTCTAGAATGCAAGGAATATCAGTGTTGACTTTACTTGCATCAAAGTTGATTAGAAATTGACATCTATCAATGCTTTGTCTAGGGTAAAACCATGGGATTTATGAATGGTGACTGCATATGCAAGAGTTAGGGAAAATTGTTCTCTGCGTACATAAATGTCTTTGAAGAGAAGAAATCGAGCTGTTGAGCACGCTATCCTTTTTACTTCTGAAAGTTTGTCAAAGAGAATATTGACAAGCTGAATGTTGTTGTCACGTGGGTATGTTTGAAAGCCAACAACTGTACCCAGTGCTCCATTAACTAGACCTTGCTCCACATCAAGGTTACGTTTAAGCATTACTCTACAGTTTAAGGATAATTGTAATATTTTCTCCAAGCCACCTGTGTTGGAGATAACATTTTCTAAGGTATTTAGTCTTGTTGTGGCTTGTTGACACATTGGTAGTGTAATACCATGTACGTCCAGTTTCTCTGTGGAGCAAATTTCAATTATCGGTTGCATTTCTTTTTTTTATCATTGTTTCATTTAATTTGGAACAGCTTGCAAGACTTGGCATTAAAGCCATACAATTGACATGTTTCTGTGCTAATTGTTCCATAACATCAATAGCACATGAGTTATCGCCATAAAGTGCATGGATGTGCCAGGTTTTTAATATTGTTTGTGCTTCTTGAGATAGTACACCAACTCTAATACTTTTTAAAATGTTGGCATAGGTGAGGTCTGCAGATTGGCGCATGTTTTCTGTTAATTCTTTGTATTGCAAATGTTGCCAAAAGTTGACATTTCCTATGCTGCCACTAGTTTTACGGCAGAGTTTGGGTCCTAAGGTTTTAAAAATAGTTACACCTATCACTGTTGTCAATTGAAGAAGATCTCCAAAAACAATAATGTGTTTTCCTCCAAAGAGTTCTTTGTAGTTTGTTTTAAGTACTTCTTGCAATCTGAGATGAATCAAAGCCAACATAAGTTTGGAGACCATGCTCACTTCATCTATTAGTAGATTTGTAATTGTTTCAAAACTCTGCGTAGTTCCATTGCAGCTTCTGTAGAAAGTTTGTAATAATCTAATTTGTTTTGGTGTTCTACTGGAAGGAGTAGTAATTGGTGTAAAGTGACACTGCCTATGTTGTAGGCAGCTAAACCTGTGGGGGCAGTTACAACAGCTGACAGTTTGTTGTTTGTCAATTGTTGAAGGAACTTGCTGATGATTTTGATTTAGAATGTTTTGCCTGAACCAGCTTCACAACTGACGAATAGTAGTATAGGTTTGTAATTTGGGCAGGTACATTCTTTATTTTCATGTTGTACACCATGTGCAATTACTTTTGTTACTTCTTTAAAAATGATGTGCTGCTCTTTGTTTAGTTTTGATTGTAGTGCAGTTAAGTCTTCTGTATCTTCTTCATAGTGATACACAGTGTTTTCTACTTCTGTCATAGCTAATTCTGCCTCATTTGCTATTAATGGCTGTCCCGGTGGTTCTTGGCTTCCTGTTACAGAAGGTTGACTAGTGTCGGGAGTGTCCTTATCTAGTTTGGGCTGGAGTTCTTCTTCATGTTGCTGTTCATTTTGCAACATTGTTTTGTACTGCATAAAGTTCACATCAGTGATAGTGCTTTCATTTACTTTGAAAGCGTCTTCATAGCAGTCATAGTTATCTAGTATCTCTTCTTCTTTTCTCCATGGTTTAAAAAGTTGTAGCAGGGACATGTAATATAGTTCTTTCTGCTGAGGAGATTTTAATGACAATTTGATATGATTAATTAAGCTTTGTTTGGTAAGTTTCACTAAGCTGCCTTCACAATCTGTCGCTCTATATTTACCTTTGTTTTCATCGGGTTTTACATTATTTTTGTATGCAAAGTTTTGGGCTATGTGGTATAGACACATGTTTTCCAAAGTAGTACTCCTGTTCGGGTTGTATGTGTCTAGTAAATTGTTTTTCAAAATGTCTTGGCTGTTGGGATCATTTTTGGCTATTGTTTCTATGTTGTCATATGATTTGAGAACTCTTTTTCTAGATTTAGCAGGACCAAGACTTAGCCATACTATTTTTTCATATTTTCCATACAAAGCAGTACCAGTTAAATGATCTGCAGCTTCGTAGGCGCCACATTCTCCATGAGAGAGCATTTTTATGCCTAAACTGTACAATTTCTGAGATAGTGTTTTGTCTGATGATAGGTCATTCCAGAGATCTTGAAGCTCTGTTTTTTCTGCTTTCGTTAAATAGGCTGTAACATATCGTACAACTGCAATGGAATTGTGTGCAATGTACTGCACATCTATGTTTGCATTCCATAAGTGGGCAATGATTTAATTGTAATCATTGATATATTTTGATTCTTCTGTTCTTTTTATGTAATGCGTGTTCTTCGGTGATTTACCTTTAACAGTATGTCTAACTGAAGACATGAAGTTGTTTGCTTCACCTGTTTCTGTAACTGGCCTAGGGAAACCAAAGCGGCATTTGGTGTAGTATTTCCCTTTATTTTTGTATTTGCGACAACAATATTGGCCACATTTCTGTCTTTGAAATTGTACAATTTGTGCATGAAGGTCACTATGTGTCGTTTGTGAAGGGATTTCACAAGTTAGATTTTTTGGATGAACTGCAAAACAGTGGCATCACTGTCCTGACCACATTTAGAAGCATCTTTAATTCATAAATGCATGTGGATATGTGGTGTTCCTCTGGCTTTGTATTCTTTTCTCCAAAAGAAGTGTTGCACTTCTCCGAGTGGAGGAACAGTTTTATTACAAATAAAGTGTAGCATAGCAATGAAATGATGGTGGAAATATCTTGAAACATTAACAGGATCTAGAGAGCAAAGTTCTCCAGGTGTTAGTATATCTATGTTTGTTTTGTTTTTGTTTGATATGCATAGGAAATCATGTACATCTTCCCATGCATATTCTGCTCAACTTAATGTAACAAACCAAGTGGGTGGTCCAAGGTTTCTGTACATACAACGTACATCTCCGTGACGTCGGAACGAGTATTCTTTTGCACCATGCATGTTTGCAAACAGATTTGTAATACTTGATTGTAAAACCTCATCTTTTTCTTGCACTTTTTGTATTAATTGCGTAGCTGACATATTTTGAAAGTGGCTTCCAAATTTCAATATGTGTGCAACTCCGTAACATAGAGTTGCTAGTTCACTTTCAAAGAGTACGTGGAATATGTATTCCACATTTTGTCTAAATCTGGGATCTTCAGAATACATTCATAATGAGCGGTATTCTGATGCTGTTATCTGAGTGGGTCTATCATTGTATCTTCCTCCTTTGCCAGTAGGAAATAGTAGAGGAAAAGCATACTTTTTTCCCATATGCTCATTGGTGATCCTTTGGTTTGTCACATTTGGTACGTTTCTAGTGCATCATCTATGCTGTCTTTAGAGTGCAATGGATGAATTGTATAATGGTCTAAAATATTGGATAGTGTAGCTGGATCCAGAAGTTCAAATTGACCAGTTTCTCATGACTTTTGAATTATTTCAGTTGTTCCCCTCAAGTTTTCTTCAATATTTACTTTTTATAATACTCATTATTGTCTTTTAGATATTGCAAGGCTTGTCTAAGTTCATGTAAATCGACGAGTTGTTGCCAAATTGTTTTGTCTTTTGTTCTTTTGTTGGTACACAATTTACTAAGATAATTAAAGATTGTTATATTGGACGTTGCACTCCTAGAGTGTGCACATTTTCTGTCAGATCTAATGGTAAATTAACTACTTTGCCACAAATGCCTTTCCCCAATTCAGAGGGAGGTAATTTTGCTGTTTTTGGTTGAAGGCGTATTATTGCTTGAAATGGGTGCACTGTTTGAATTATGATGCTCTCATATAAATTGAGTTTTGTAGGGGTTTTGGTAGTGGGAATAATTTGAAGTTAATTCTGATAGCGCGTGAAGGAGTTTGGTTGTTGTTAAGTTTTGTAGTGCAGTAACTGCAAAGTATTAAGGGGTCAGTTATTTCGTATTTGTTTTCTGCTATAAGGTAGAGTGCTAATTCAAACCATTTAGAATCTTCATTGTCCTCTTATTTTGTATGTTATGTCTATAGTTTTTGTGTTCGGTTTATAAAACGTTCTGTGGCAACACACACACGGTTTGGTACTTCAGCGGATGTACTTTTAAATTTTAGTATTTCTTTTTTGTATGTGTGTAGTAGAATGTTGCCATGTGTACAATTGTTGCTAGTCTGTTGTAAAGGTATTGCATTTTGTAAGTGGCTTTCACTTCCAAAATATTTTTTCTGGATATAGTCAAGTTCTTCAAGTAGTTCTTTGGCTGTACCATGTAGAAGATTGTAATTTAAATTGGCTAGTGCAAAAGAAGGACTTTTAGCATAGTACCGTTAATAGACTAGATTTCTTATAGTTGGATGTTGTGTTGATATCATTTTGATATGATGGAAGGTGCTTTTGCAAATATGTCCTGAAATGCAGGCTAATGAATGTCTTTGTAGTCCTGTGTATTTACGCACTGGACAGGTATCCATATTTTGCAGCAGTTTCATTTTGATTTTGTATTTGCCTTTCACATACTGATTGAGGAATTGGCGTAAAGATTTGAAAGATTTTTTGGGAATGTTACACATTGATGTGCATGGCCATTTGTATACTGGATGGTTTGGTCCAGTCGAATGGAGAGGTAATTCTGAGTTTTCTGGGGATATTTTTGTAAGCAGTATTTCTTGTTCCATTATGGTATTATTATATTTTTCATAACCTTGTCAACTGCTATGTATAGCAATTGTATTTGTTTGCTTTTGTTTGTATGCTTCTTCATTAAAATATGATTCTGTGTTTGTGGTGTGACTCCATTTACCTCCACAGATATTTAATAAGTTATTTTTGTTGATATTTCGTTTATTGAGAAGTTTTTTTTAATGTAGTAATTAGTTTTGTTAGTGGTTTCATTCAGTTTACCACTAAAATAAATAACTTTCTTTTGAGAAGGATTGCACTGTCTATAAAAGCTTCTAAGATTAATTTTCTACAGTAGGTTTTAAGGGTTGTGTATGATTTCTCTCCTGTTTTTATAAGATTCTGAAGGACTCTGTGGCGGAACATTTTTGCTAAAATACTTTTTGGGTATGCTTACTTGCCATTATATCAAGATTTATAGGAGCAGTTTTAGCAGTAGTGGCAGCTGAATTCTTGATAATCGTTTTCTGTTTCGTTTTACATTTTGATAGAGGAGGCAAGGTTTCTGTACTTGAAGCATGTTTTGTTTTGCTAAATGACTGTATTAGCTGTTTTGTTTTAACTTTTTGTCCAAATTCTGCTAGAGATGGATGCTTATTTTGGACACTTTTATTTTTCATTTGCTCTACTTCTATGTTGTTTTCTACAGACTTGCTTTTTGGTAGGCATTCTTTGGGGTCTGTTGAAAAAATAAGGAAGGTATGGGTTGGGTTGTTCTGCGATGCATTTGTGTTGTGTGCATGAGTGTCTGAGTATGATGGTAGAGATGTATGTGATGGTGTGTGATTGTGCATTGGGCAGCTACTAGTTGGGAAGGCTATTCTTGTATTTGTGTGTTACTATACTGGGGTTCAGATGACAGTAGAAAGTAAGCTAGTGGTGAGTAGAAGCACAAATACTAAATCTAATGGTATAGAATTAAAACAGTTCTTTTTTCTGCAATAATAACATTCTAGAGACTGAGTTATGCCATTTGTGCACCGAAAAACATGGATTTGTGCAGCATTCTGCCTGCAAATCCCTGTTTAACAAATGAGGATTTGTGGGCAGAATGGTGCACTAATCTTTTTTTTGGTGCACAAATACCATGAATCAACCGCACACTGTGTTTGAGTAACAGTAAGAATATTATTTTAGTATTGATCTTACTTTTTTGTGTGGAATGATAAGATTTCTTCCGAGTTGTTGTTTGTACTTCAGATTCTGTTGCTTTTCAGGAGAGTGGTCTTCACTGTAATTGTAAAGGAAAGAAGTTAGTAATTTTGTGTGTATATAGCATGCAATTTCCTTTGACTATGTGCAGTCTTTATATTGTATTTTAATTAAATATGTTAGTTCAACATGCTTTGCAAATGAGTAGAATGGGAAGTGTATGAAACTCACTTGGTTTTTTAATGCTGTGTTATTGAATGTTAGGAGAAAGAAGAAATAATGATATACTTATTTTGCAATTTTTATAAGGTAAATGGTAAATACTGTATAGAAAAGCATGGAATGTATGAATTTGTGAAGGTGTGGGTAATAAATCAGAAGGATGTGATTTACAGGTAGTGGTGTTATTGCAGTTGGGAGTTTTTCAATGATAGTGTCTATCTGTGTGAGTGTATGAAGGTGCATGACCTTGTCCTGGCTGTGTGTAATTTTATAACACACTACTTAGTGTTTTTCTACAATTATACTGTTGTGTGTAAAACAATTTTTAGATAGTAGATAGGTTTGGAAGTGACAGTTGATTATGATAGATGGAAAAAATGACAATAAGTTCATTTTATAGGCTATACAGGTTAAGTGGCACTTACTTTGTTTATATTCTTTTACAAGAGTTGTACATGTACTGTGCAGAAAATATGCATACCTGTAGTTTGTATTCATGCATGTGGATATGCATGCAGCTGCAAGTAGAAATCTTGGAGACTTGTACAGTAGTTTTTTTGGTAGGTGCTTTCCAATGATATGAGACTTGTACTCAGAGTAATCTACAGGACATTTGAAGTGCTGAACTCTGGTGATGCAGTTAGATGTAGAGGTATTGGATGTGATTGGTGGATGGTTGTGTGACTGTTTAGCTGTATCCAATGAGGGAATGGCACAGAGAGTGAAGTGGAAATGGTAGAAGGGCTGTCCAGGTTACAATATGTCTGTGGACATGGCGGTAGTCTGTGGACACCGTGTATTACATACGCAGATTTTGTAGTAGAGAGGCATGCAAATGAGAATGAGCAGAGCAATTGATTGGTCAGTAAAGTTTGGTGGGTGTGTTGTGTAAAGAGAGAGTTTGTCAGAAGGTATTTTCCCTGAGAGGAGAACAGTTAGCTATGGCTGTGTGTTTCAGAAAACAGATTGTGTGGATTTTGGGAGACTCATGGATACATTGGTTGGAGGCACATGCACAACGCTGTGGTTTAGGTGCAGATCTTGGATTCCCTCATGTGGAAGTGCACTGGCATGGAGTGCGTGGAATGAAGTGGCTAGACTTGGTACCTCTCTGTGCTAGTTTGGAGACAGAACTTCATCCAGACATAATTATAATTCATTGTGGAGGGAACAGTTTAGGACATGTGTCAGGAATTTCTTTGCAATTTGTGATGAAAGAAGGACTTGGGAAGGTCATGGAAATGTTTCCACATTTTCAAGTAATATTTTCTTGTATTGCGCAGAGACAAATGTGGCTGCGTTCTTCTTCATGTAGTCCACAAATGGAGAAAGCAAGGCGGAATGTTAATAAGGCTGTTTGTGCCTTTCTAGGAGATGTTGGCATGTCCTCATTTCACAATGAAAATATTATGTTCTTACTTATGCTGGTAATCACATTTGTTTGAGAAATTTACAAAATGAATTGCGTCCTTTTGTGGAATTACAGCTATCCATTTTTCAGTAGGTATTCACTATTTCAAGTTTTTCAAATACAAAAAACATCACCAAAAAGCTCTTTTCAGAGCCACCTCTTCCCCCCAGATAAAAGTGCAATGATTTTGATAGGGCAGCACCCCAAAATTTTAGATGTTCGCAAACTGTCCACAGACTTCTAAAAAGAATGCACAGGGCCCTGCACCATTTATTTGTCACTTCTATTTTTAGACTGTGAAAGGTGGCTCTAAAAAGAGCTTTTTTTATTTTTGTTGTTTTATATTGTTTTTGGATTTTACACACAACACACTAGGAGAGGAGGGGAAAGGGGGGTAAAGGGGACACCAACCACATGGATAAGAAAGGGCAGATGGCGAGAGGAAGATGTAGTATGGGCCTTACTTAGGTAGTGGGCAGGTCTTCTCGTGCTCTGAGACCAGAGCCTCAAAAGCACTTCAAAGTCTCTCCCCCTGCAGAGTACTGTGTCGCAGTACATACACAAAACTGTGACCCTCGGAAGGTAAGGGTCATCAGCATTGTGAATGGCCTGTGAGGCAGCTGTAGGGATGCGCTCTCCCACAGGAGTGTCTCTTGTGGTGAGAGGAGCGGAAACAAGGGATGAAGTAGAGGAACTCAATCTACTACGCTCCTCGCAAGGTACAACCTTGCAAACGCCCCCACTGTGGCACGACCTTAGGTGTCGCTTCATACTAGTTGTACCAAGGCTGTACAAACCAAGCTTCCCGCGACTCAGCACCATTTTGGACCGGTTGCAGGTAACTTTGTTCGCCTTGGATACGTTGCCATGAATGGTAAATAACTGCCACATCCAAGACTCACGGCGAGTGATGGTAGTAGGGACTTCCACTACCTCATCCTTGTCATCCTCTTCATCCTCCTCTACATCCTCATACCTGTTCCCCTCTTCAGGCCTTTGGTGAGCTGGTGGTGGTGGAGGGTGTGGGGGTGGTGCTGAGGCAGATGTAGCACCAGGTGGCAGTAGAGGAGTCCTGGATGCCATCATGTTTCAGAAAAAAATCAGGGAAATTGGCAGCAAAATACACTGTGTTCTTTAAGGTAGAGCGAGATAAAAGGAGACAACAACAACTATGTCCGTACTGTGGAAAGTCAGGGCATTTCCTGAATGACTGCCCAGTGAAACCTCAGAGGAAGATCGTTGGGGGCACGGAAAAAGATGAAGAGAAGGAGTGTCAGTTGGGAAACTACCCAGCTCAGCAAACATAGAGGTCAGTTTGTCGAGTGAGGGAAAAGAGCCACCGACCTCACACTTTGCAATTCTGGTGATCTTAATTAATAACCAACGGTCGTCAAGAATGCATGCCATTGAAGCATACATCGACAGCGGAACAGTTGGGAATTATATAGATTAGGACATGGCTGCAGAGATGGGGCTTCCCCTTTGTTCTAAGCAGACTACAGACAAGGTAACAATGGTGGATGGGACAGAAATCGCTTCCGGACCCGTAACCCAGTGCACAGCCGAGACAACCTTGCTGGGCCACAACGGACACTGGGAACTTATTTCATTCGATCTCATCAAGGCACCTCAATTCCGGCTCATACTAGGGATGTCATGGTTAGTTGCTCACAACCCTTTGATTGACTGGCGGGCAAGAAAATTAACCTTTCCCAGCGACTGCTCTCCAGCCTGTTATTACCAAGCACAGAAACCTGCTTTCAGTATCTCTACGACTCCTGAAGTGGCAACTTTGGGAGTGACTAGTACCTTGCCTGGGGAATACCACGATTTCCAGGATGTATTCCAGAAGGACCAAGCAAACACGCTGCCGCCACACAGGCCCTATGACTGCCAGATCAACCTTGTTCCTGGTGCTCAAGTTCCTTGCAGCAGAATCTATGCTCTCACAGAACCCGAAAACCTTCATCTGAAGGCTTATTTAGACCAGTACCTTGCAAATTGATTCATCCGCCCATCCAAGTCCCCTGCAGCTAGTCCTTTGTTCTTTGTACCAAAAAAAGAAGGTGACTTAAGAACCTGTATTGACTACCGCGCATTAAACCAGATCACTGTAAAGAACCGTTACCCCCTTGCCGCTCATCCCAGAAATGCTGGACCAGGTCAAAGATGCCCAAATTTACACCAAACTGGACCTTCGAGGAGCATACCACATGGTGCGGGTCAGAAGCGGAGACGAATGGAAAACTGCTTTCCGCACCAAATATGGTTTGTTTGAATATCAAGTCATGCCCTTTGGGTTATGCAATGCTCCTGCAGTGTTTCAGTATTTCATGAATGATGTTTTGAGAGAGTTAATTGATGTCTGCGCCCTGGAGTACATAGATGATATCTTAGTGCACTCAACTTCAAAACAGGATCATATCAAGCACGTCCGTTCAGTCCTCTCCAAGCTCCGGGAACATCGTTTATATGCAAAGCTGGAGAAGTTCTTTTTCCACGTCACCGAAGTTGAGTTTCTGGGTTTTATTCTTACTCCAGGAGGCATCAGAATGGACCTGCATAAAGTGGATGCCATTTTGAAATGGCCATCTCCAACGTCAGTAAAAGGGGTACAGAGCATGTTGGGCTTTGTGAACTTCTATCGCCGGTTCATACCAGACTTCTCACAGGTCGTACACCCGATCACCATATTGCTAAGAAAAAATAACAAAAATTTTGCCTGAACCGAAGAAGCAGAGAAAGCTTTTCAGGAACTCAAGAAAAGGTTCACTTCCATGCCAATCCTGCGACATCCTCGCCCAGATCTTCCTTATATCGTGGAAACAGACACTTCCAGCATAGCGATGGGAGCTGTCCTCTCACAAAGAGACCCAGTATCAGGCCAGCTACATCCAGTGGCCTTTTGGTCGAAGATATTTTCTCCCCCGGAGATGAATTATGCCATCACAGACAAAGAACTCTTGGCGATCAAATCCGCCTTTAAGGCCTGGCGGCACTACCTTTTGGGGCCAGACACACCATTACAGTTATCACGGACCACCGAAACCTGCAATACCTTAAGACAGCTAAAGCCCAGTCTTCACGCCAATTACGGTGGGCCGTTTTCTTCGCCGAATACGACTATGTCAACACTTTTCGACCAGGGGTCAAGAATGGAAAAGCTGACACACTCTCTCGTACAGGCACTGATGACTTGGTATATATGCCCCAAAATCCAGTCCCCATCATACCGGAAGACAAGCTCTTGGGCCTCACCATGGCCTTAACCCAAGTTGAACTGAGAGATAAGATTCAACGAACCATGAACCCAGATGCCTTCCTCGCATGGCAAGCACAAGTAGAACAATAGTCCATTAAAGATCTCTTACCCTTTTTTAAGGATCGGTTGTATGTACCCACCAAAGACTTACAACAACAAATTGTTGCTAGTTATCATGATTCCCTGATCAAAGGGCACCCTGGAATCACCAAGACTCTAGCCAAGGTAAAACAGAACGTCTGGTGGCCTGCCTGGCTTAAGGATGTCATCCAATATTATCAGTCCTGCGGAGTCTGTCCGCAAAACAAGTCGCAAAAACAAAAACCATCCGGTCTTCTGCAACCATTGAACATTCCTCCCACTCCCTGGCACACTATTTCCCTCGACTTCATCACTGACCTACCTCCCAGTCAAGGGTTTAACACCATCCTTCTAGTCGTGGACTTGTTGTCAAAGATGGCGCACTTTATTCCGATCAAAGGCCTCCCTGACGCACCCACTCTAGCCAAAGTGTTCCTGGATGGTATTGTAAAACTACATGGCTTCCCATCAGTCCTGATCTCCGATCGAGGTAGCCAGTTCATCTCCAACTTCTGGAAAAAAATGTTGTGCAATGGCACAAATTGATATCCGGCTATCCACTAGCCATCACCCCAAACGGACGGTCACACCGAGGGGACCAACCAGACCCTTGAACAATACCTACGGTGCATGTTACACCATGAATTAAGAGACTGGAAAGATTTGTTATGGATAGCCGAGTATGCATATAACAACTCTTTGCGCTCCAGTACCGGACAAACACCCTATTATACCCTTTATGGTAGACACCCACATATCTCAGAACTAGATGTCCCAACAAATTTGGAAATGCCAGCAGTAAAAACTCTTCACACCAACCTCACTCAGGCTTTCAAAAAGGCCAAAGAACATCTTATTTTCGCCAAAGAAAAACAAAAGCAATTTGCCGACCAACACCGGAAAAAGGCCCCAGACTATCGGGTAGGAGGCAAGGTTTGGCTGGCTGCCAAGTTTGTACCCATCAAGGGAACACAGACTTTTCAACCCAGGCACTTAGGATCTTACACCATCAAGGCAATTATCAATCCAGCGGCCGTCAAACTAGACTTACCACCTAACCTACAGATTCACCCAATATTTCATGTGTCCCTATTAAAACCGATGCAGTCCAGTACAGGGATTGGGACACCACCAAAACCCATACTTATTGACGGAGAACTAGAATTCGAAGTCAGAAGCATCTTGGATTCCAGGTATTCGAGGGGAAGGGTATACTACCTAGTTGATTGGAAAGGATTTTGACCCCAAGACAGATCCTGGGAACCCTGTGAAAACATTCATGCACCACGTCTGATCAGAACATATCATCACAACTTTCCAACTAAACTAGGGCCGGACAGAAGGAACACCTTTAGAGAGGGGCCTTGGGGGGGGGTGCTGTAACGATCCACTTCCTAAACCCCTCCCCCGGCAGGTCCATGGGCCAGGAGGGGTCTCGGCTCGGGCCCCCAACAAGCTTCGGCATCCTTTGCCTAGGCCCTCTTGAGGCCAGTCCTGGCGCCTTTGGCGCCAGGCTCATACTTAATGAAGACTTGTGCTTGGGAACTACTTTATTTCAGTGCCAGTCAACATGGAGGCATCCACATAGCTTGGCTCCTTGGAACCAAGCTATGCGGTATAGTGTTTTGGGTGTGGTAGCTAAGGGACTTTTTTACCTGGACTACTTTCTTGATGCTATTTAAACCACACCCGACTTGGATAACACGCTTCGCGTTACTTTGCAATCCTGCAACGTGACGCTCATCGTGTTCAGCTGCATCTGCGAACCTCGGAAGAACAGCATCTGAAAAACAAAAGGTCATTGTTAATAGCAGCAGCTTACCTGTGATTCACCCGCTAGCTGCCATCTGCTCCTGCAAACAGCATCCAAGGAACAGCGAGCCTCCCGGACCGTCGGACCTGCAAAAGGAGAAAAAACAGGACATTAGACATTTTACAATTGTGCCGGCAGCTTACCTCACGAATCGCCCATCGACCAGCATCGCCTTGGGACTTCTTGCTCCGGGTGAGCACCGCAACCTACGGGAACAAAAGACAACAGATTAGCAAAGGCAAGGCATCATAGTGTTGTGCATAGCGCCTACTTACCTCATCAAGGTGCTCTCGAAGCACCATCACCAAGTCCCAATTCAGCCAACGTTCCACAGCAAACTTCCGCGCACCTAAGGAGAAAGAAAAGACATTATTTAAATCCAAGAAAGGCAAACAGTATAACAGTAGTAAGACCTACCTGAAAGACTCTAAAGGGCCTCCATCAGTGAAGTAACTAGATCACACTCGCCCACAAAGGACAACGCGCCCCTGCCAAGAAGGCAGAACGGAGAGCACGCCAAAACCCATAACAAGGTGAGGAAATGTCCGGGGAGGGGCTGCGGGCATACGGGGTGTTGGGAGGCTCTTACCCCAGTTGCCCAGTCTTGAACATTGCCCACCTGTTTTCCAGGCAGAACTTCTCCGCTGATTATACCTGGGAGCGGCTGAGAAGGGCACCAGAGTCCCCACATCTGGGTGGCATCCCCGTGGATACCAGGTTGGCGTAACAGTTAGATACCTGTTGGCGTATTCTAACTGTAAGTATATATTTTTTTAATTTAATGATATTCATTTATCTGTTTGGCTGTTATGGCATCTTGAGCCAGTTAGATACCTGTTGGTGTATTCTAACTGTCTATTTTTTGTTACAATTTAGTAGTATTCATTTATTTGTTTGGTTGTAATATAATCTTGGACAGCTAGATACCTGTTGGCATATTCTAACTGTTTATAGTTTTTTATTTGAATTTTTGTTAATGTTGAAGTACAGATTAGTTATCAAATTTTGGTTTTAAGAAGATTAAATAAGCATTTGTAAGATGTGCTGGTAATTTCTCCTTTAGAGTAACGGTACTATCATTACATTCGAACCATCCACATTTCTTTTTAATATATGCAGTGTAGTGACCTGCATTGGTTGTGGCTCCTGCGTGGTAGATTATACCTATTGTTGTGAAGGTTTTCTTACCAAGTGATACTTGACCGTGTGTGAATCCAGTCAGCTTGCAGTTGTTTTTGGTACCATCTGCATTGTAACGTAGAAGCATTAGTATTACATATTGACTATGTGTTTGTATTAGTAAGGTGGAGCGATTATATGAATTGTAGGTAGTACATAATCTGCCATGGTTTGCATGTTGTACAAGTTGCTGAAATGGAATGGATTCACAATTTGGCATGGATACATACACAAAGCGCTCGTTAGGGATTTCTTCTTGTGTAACATTGTTGCAGAGAGTGCAGGTATGTTTCCACATGTGTGAAATCTGGAAGATTTAATTTATGGGTATGTTTTTGTTTTCCAATACTTGTAGTAAGTACATTAGAAATTCTTGTGGATCTTCTTGTGAGTGTATAGTGAATTTCACCATTCCAGCACAGTAGTACAATTCTTGTCTTATTCCGTGAACATTATACATGTTGTCAGGATTGTTTGTTGCGTTTCTATGAAGGACTAAAATTTGCAAACACAATTGGTCTGTACTTTGTAAGTAAATGTTGTCAACAATTGGTGGCAATTGAAATAGAATATTCATTGCTACATTTGCGTAACAACTTACACCAGTTACATTTGAAATTTTGAATGGACCAGATAGTTCTGTGTCCAAGTCATTTTTTAGGAGTGTGTGTTACTTCTCTGAAGAAGTACCTGAGTTACTTTGACTAATAGGTTCTTCTTTACTTATGGTAAATGATGAAGTATTAGCTTCTTTTACTCTCTTTGGAGGATTTGCAGTCAGATTCTGCTGTATTTCCGTTTGAATTCGTTTCCTTTTAAAACATTTTCCTTTTTGTGGAACAGGATATGCTTTTAGATGGGGGTTTATAGTGTACGTAGTCTATTGTATTCTAGAATGCAAGGAATATCAGTGTTGACTTTACTTGCATCAAAGTTGATTAGAAATTGACATCTATCAATGCTTTGTCTAGGGTAAAACCATGGGATTTATGAATGGTGACTGCATATGCAAGAGTTAGGGAAAATTGTTCTCTGCGTACATAAATGTCTTTGAAGAGAAGAAATCGAGCTGTTGAGCACGCTATCCTTTTTACTTCTGAAAGTTTGTCAAAGAGAATATTGACAAGCTGAATGTTGTTGTCACGTGGGTATGTTTGAAAGCCAACAACTGTACCCAGTGCTCCATTAACTAGACCTTGCTCCACATCAAGGTTACGTTTAAGCATTACTCTACAGTTTAAGGATAATTGTAATATTTTCTCCAAGCCACCTGTGTTGGAGATAACATTTTCTAAGGTATTTAGTCTTGTTGTGGCTTGTTGACACATTGGTAGTGTAATACCATGTACGTCCAGTTTCTCTGTGGAGCAAATTTCAATTATCGGTTGCATTTCTTTTTTTTATCATTGTTTCATTTAATTTGGAACAGCTTGCAAGACTTGGCATTAAAGCCATACAATTGACATGTTTCTGTGCTAATTGTTCCATAACATCAATAGCACATGAGTTATCGCCATAAAGTGCATGGATGTGCCAGGTTTTTAATATTGTTTGTGCTTCTTGAGATAGTACACCAACTCTAATACTTTTTAAAATGTTGGCATAGGTGAGGTCTGCAGATTGGCGCATGTTTTCTGTTAATTCTTTGTATTGCAAATGTTGCCAAAAGTTGACATTTCCTATGCTGCCACTAGTTTTACGGCAGAGTTTGGGTCCTAAGGTTTTAAAAATAGGTTCACCTATCACTGTTGTCAATTGAAGAAGATCTCCAAAAACAATAATGTGTTTTCCTCCAAAGAGTTCTTTGTAGTTTGTTTTAAGTACTTCTTGCAATCTGAGATGAATCAAAGCCAACATTAGTTTGGAGACCATGCTCACTTCATCTATTAGTAGATTTGTAATTGTTTCAAAACTCTGCGTAGTTCCATTGCAGCTTCTGTAGAAAGTTTGTAATAATCTAATTTGTTTTGGTGTTCTACTGGAAGGAGTAGTAATTGGTGTAAAGTGACACTGCCTATGTTGTAGGCAGCTAAACCTGTGGGGGCAGTTACAACAGCTGACAGTTTGTTGTTTGTCAATTGTTGAAGGAACTTGCTGATGATTTTGATTTAGAATGTTTTGCCTGAACCAGCTTCACAACTGACGAATAGTAGTATAGGTTTGTAATTTGGGCAGGTACATTCTTTATTTTCATGTTGTACACCATGTGCAATTACTTTTGTTACTTCTTTAAAAATGATGTGCTGCTCTTTGTTTAGTTTTGATTGTAGTGCAGTTAAGTCTTCTGTATCTTCTTCATAGTGATACACAGTGTTTTCTACTTCTGTCATAGCTAATTCTGCCTCATTTGCTATTAATGGCTGTCCCGGTGGTTCTTGGCTTCCTGTTACAGAAGGTTGACTAGTGTCGGGAGTGTCCTTATCTAGTTTGGGCTGGAGTTCTTCTTCATGTTGCTGTTCATTTTGCAACATTGTTTTGTACTGCATAAAGTTCACATCAGTGATAGTGCTTTCATTTACTTTGAAAGCGTCTTCATAGCAGTCATAGTTATCTAGTATCTCTTCTTCTTTTCTCCATGGTTTAAAAAGTTGTAGCAGGGACATGTAATATAGTTCTTTCTGCTGAGGAGATTTTAATGACAATTTGATATGATTAATTAAGCTTTGTTTGGTAAGTTTCACTAAGCTGCCTTCACAATCTGTCGCTCTATATTTACCTTTGTTTTCATCGGGTTTTACATTATTTTTGTATGCAAAGTTTTGGGCTATGTGGTATAGACACATGTTTTCCAAAGTAGTACTCCTGTTCGGGTTGTATGTGTCTAGTAAATTGTTTTTCAAAATGTCTTGGCTGTTGGGATCATTTTTGGCTATTGTTTCTATGTTGTCATATGATTTGAGAACTCTTTTTCTAGATTTAGCAGGACCAAGACTTAGCCATACTATTTTTTCATATTTTCCATACAAAGCAGTACCAGTTAAATGATCTGCAGCTTCGTAGGCGCCACATTCTCCATGAGAGAGCATTTTTATGCCTAAACTGTACAATTTCTGAGATAGTGTTTTGTCTGATGATAGGTCATTCCAGAGATCTTGAAGCTCTGTTTTTTCTGCTTTCGTTAAATAGGCTGTAACATATCGTACAACTGCAATGGAATTGTGTGCAATGTACTGCACATCTATGTTTGCATTCCATAAGTGGGCAATGATTTCATTGTAATCATTGATATATTTTGATTCTTCTGTTCTTTTTATGCAATGCGTGTTCTTCGGTGATTTACCTTTAACACTATGTCTAACTGAAGACATGAAGTTGTTTGCTTCACCTGTTTCTGTAACTGGCCTAGGGAAACCAAAGCGGCATTTGGTGTAGTATTTCCCTTTCTTTTTGTATTTGCGACAACAATATTGGCCACATTTCTGTCTTTGAAATTGTACAATTTGTGCATGAAGGTCACTATGTGTCGTTTGTGAAGGGATTTCACAAGTTAGATTTTTTGGATGAACTGCAAAACAGTGGCATCACTGTCCTGACCACATTTAGAAGCATCTTTAATTCATAAATGCATGTGGATATGTGGTGTTCCTCTGGCTTTGTATTCTTTTCTCCAAAAGAAGTGTTGCACTTCTCCGAGTAGAGGAACAGTTTTATTACAAATAAAGTGTAGCATAGCAATGAAATGATGGTGGAAATATCTTGAAACATTAACAGGATCTAGAGAGCAAAGTTCTCCAGGTGTTAGTATATCTATGTTTGTTTTGTTTTTGTTTGATATGCATAGGAAATCATGTACATCTTCCCATGCATATTCTGCTCAACTTAATGTAACAAACCAAGTGGGTGGTCCAAGGTTTCTGTACATACAACGTACATCTCCGTGACGTCGGAACGAGTATTCTTTTGTACCATGCATGTTTGCAAACAGATTTGTAATACTTGATTGTAAAACCTCATCTTTTTCTTGCACTTTTTGTATTAATTGCGTAGCTGACATATTTTGAAAGTGGCTTCCAAATTTCAATATGTGTGCAACTCCGTAACATAGAGTTGCTAGTTCACTTTCAAAGAGTACGTGGAATATGTATTCCACATTTTGTCTAAATCTGGGATCTTCAGAATACATTCATAATGAGCGGTATTCTGATGCTGTTATCTGAGTGGGTCTATCATTGTATCTTCCTCCTTTGCCAGTAGGAAATAGTAGAGGAAAAGCATACTTTTTTCCCATATGCTCATTGGTGATCCTTTGGTTTGTCACATTTGGTACGTTTCTAGTGCATCATCTATGCTGTCTTTAGAGTGCAATGGATGAATTGTATAATGGTCTAAAATATTGGATAGTGTAGCTGGATCCAGAAGTTCAAATTGACCAGTTTCTCATGACTTTTGAATTATTTCAGTTGTTCCCCTCAAGTTTTCTTCAATATTTACTTTTTATAATACTCATTATTGTCTTTTAGATATTGCAAGGCTTGTCTAAGTTCATGTAAATCGACGAGTTGTTGCCAAATTGTTTTGTCTTTTGTTCTTTTGTTGGTACACAATTTACTAAGATAATTAAAGATTGTTATATTGGACGTTGCACTCCTAGAGTGTGCACATTTTCTGTCAGATCTAATGGTAAATTAACTACTTTGCCACAAATGCCTTTCCCCAATTCAGAGGGAGGTAATTTTGCTGTTTTTGGTTGAAGGCGTATTATTGCTTGAAATGGGTGCACTGTTTGAATTATGATGCTCTCATATAAATTGAGTTTTGTAGGGGTTTTGGTAGTGGGAATAATTTGAAGTTAATTCTGATAGCGCGTGAAGGAGTTTGGTTGTTGTTAAGTTTTGTAGTGCAGTAACTGCAAAGTATTAAGGGGTCAGTTATTTCGTATTTGTTTTCTGCTATAAGGTAGAGTGCTAATTCAAACCATTTAGAATCTTCATTGTCCTCTTATTTTGTATGTTATGTCTATAGTTTTTGTGTTCGGTTTATAAAACGTTCTGTGGCAACACACACACGGTTTGGTACTTCAGCGGATGTACTTTTAAATTTTAGTATTTCTTTTTTGTATGTGTGTAGTAGAATGTTGCCATGTGTACAATTGTTGCTAGTCTGTTGTAAAGGTATTGCATTTTGTAAGTGGCTTTCACTTCCAAAATATTTTTTCTGGATATAGTCAAGTTCTTCAAGTAGTTCTTTGGCTGTACCATGTAGAAGATTGTAATTTAAATTGGCTAGTGCAAAAGAAGGACTTTTAGCATAGTACCGTTAATAGACTAGATTTCTTATAGTTGGATGTTGTGTTGATATCATTTTGATATGATGGAAGGTGCTTTTGCAAATATGTCCTGAAATGCAGGCTAATGAATGTCTTTGTAGTCCTGTGTATTTACGCACTGGACAGGTATCCATATTTTGCAGCAGTTTCATTTTGATTTTGTATTTGCCTTTCACATACTGATTGAGGAATTGGCGTAAAGATTTGAAAGATTTTTTGGGAATGTTACACATTGATGTGCATGGCCATTTGTATACTGGATGTTTTGGTCCAGTCGAATGGAGAGGTAATTCTGAGTTTTCTGGGGATATTTTTGTAAGCAGTATTTCTTGTTCCATTATGGTATTATTATATTTTTCATAACCTTGTCAACTGCTATGTATAGCAATTGTATTTGTTTGCTTTTGTTTGTATGCTTCTTCATTAAAATATGATTCTGTGTTTGTGGTGTGACTCCATTTACCTCCACAGATATTTAATAAGTTATTTTTGTTGATATTTCGTTTATTGAGAAGTTTTTTTTAATTTAGTAATTAGTTTTGTTAGTGGTTTCATTCAGTTTACCACTAAAATAAATAACTTTCTTTTGAGAAGGATTGCACTGTCTATAAAAGCTTCTAAGATTAATTTTCTACAGTAGGTTTTAAGGGTTGTGTATGATTTCTCTCCTGTTTTTATAAGATTCTGAAGGACTCTGTGGCGGAACATTTTTGCTAAAATACTTTTTGGGTATGCTTACTTGCCATTATATCAAGATTTATAGGAGCAGTTTTAGCAGTAGTGGCAGCTGAATTCTTGATAATCGTTTTCTGTTTCGTTTTACATTTTGATAGAGGAGGCAAGGTTTCTGTACTTGAAGCATGTTTTGTTTTGCTAAATGACTGTATTAGCTGTTTTGTTTTAACTTTTTGTCCAAATTCTGCTAGAGATGGATGCTTATTTTGGACACTTTTATTTTTCATTTGCTCTATTTCTATGTTGTTTTCTACAGACTTGCTTTTTGGTAGGCATTCTTTGGGGTCTGTTGAAAAAATAAGGAAGGTATGGGTTGGGTTGTTCTGCGATGCATTTGTGTTGTGTGCATGAGTGTCTGAGTATGATGGTAGAGATGTATGTGATGGTGTGTGATTGTGCATTGGGCAGCTACTAGTTGGGAAGGCTATTCTTGTATTTGTGTGTTACTATACTGGGGTTCAGATGACAGTAGAAAGTAAGCTAGTGGTGAGTAGAAGCACAAATACTAAATCTAATGGTATAGAATTAAAACAGTTCTTTTTTCTGCAATAATAACATTCTAGAGACTGAGTTATGCCATTTGTGCACCGAAAAACATGGATTTGTGCAGCATTCTGCCTGCAAATCCCTATATAACAAATGAGGATTTGTGGGCAGAATGGTGCACTAATCTTTTTTTTGGTGCACAAATACCATGAATCAACCGCACAGTGTGTTTGAGTAACAGTAAGAATATTATTTTAGTATTGATCTTACTTTTTTGTGTGGAATGATAAGATTTCTTCCGAGTTGTTGTTTGTACTTCAGATTCTGTTGCTTTTCAGGAGAGTGGTCTTCACTGTAATTGTAAAGGAAAGAAGTTAGTAATTTTGTGTGTATATAGCATGCAATTTCCTTTGACTATGTGCAGTCTTTATATTGTATTTTAATTAAATATGTTAGTTCAACATGCTTTGCAAATGAGTAGAATGGGAAGTGTATGAAACTCACTTGGTTTTTTAATGCTGTGTTATTGAATGTTAGGAGAAAGAAGAAATAATGATATACTTATTTTGCAATTTTTATAAGGTAAATGGTAAATACTGTATAGAAAAGCATGGAATGTATGAATTTGTGAAGGTGTGGGTAATAAATCAGAAGGATGTGATTTACAGGTAGTGGTGTTATTGCAGTTGGGAGTTTTTCAATGATAGTGTCTATCTGTGTGAGTGTATGAAGGTGCATGACCTTGTCCTGGCTGTGTGTAATTTTATAACACACTACTTAGTGTTTTTCTACAATTATACTGTTGTGTGTAAAACAATTTTTAGATAGTAGATAGGTTTGGAAGTGACAGTTGATTATGATAGATGGAAAAAATGACAATAAGTTCATTTTATAGGCTATACAGGTTAAGTGGCACTTACTTTGTTTATATTCTTTTACAAGAGTTGTACATGTACTGTGCAGAAAATATGCATACCTGTAGTTTGTATTCATGCATGTGGATATGCATGCAGCTGCAAGTAGAAATCTTGGAGACTTGTACAGTAGTTTTTGTAGTAGGTGCTTTCCAATGATATGAGACTTGTACTCAGAGTAATCTACAGGACATTTGAAGTGCTGAACTCTGGTGATGCAGTTAGATGTAGAGGTATTGGATGTGATTGGTGGATGGTTGTGTGACTGTTTAGCTGTATCCAATGAGGGAATGGCACAGAGAGTGAAGTGGAAATGGTAGAAGGGCTGTCCAGGTTACAATATGTCTGTGGACATGGCGGTAGTCTGTGGACACCGTGTATTACATACGCAGATTTTGTAGTAGAGAGGCATGCAAATGAGAATGAGCAGAGCAATTGATTGGTCAGTAAAGTTTGGTGGGTGTGTTGTGTAAAGAGAGAGTTTGTCAGAAGGTCTTTTCCCTGAGAGGAGAACAGATAGCTATGGCTGTGTGTTTCAGAAAACAGATTGTGTGGATTTTGGGAGACTCATGGATACATTGGTTGGAGGCACATGCACAACGCTGTGGTTTAGGTGCAGATCTTGGATTCCCTCATGTGGAAGTGCACTGGCATGGAGTGCGTGGAATGAAGTGGCTAGACTTGGTACCTCTCTGTGCTAGTTTGGAGACAGAACTTCATCCAGACATAATTATAATTCATTGTGGAGGGAACAGTTTAGGACATGTGTCAGGAATTTCTTTGCAATTTGTGATGAAAGAAGGACTTGGGAAGGTCATGGAAATGTTTACACATTTTCAAGTAATATTTTCTTGTATTGCGCAGAGACAAATGTGGCTGCGTTCTTCTTCATGTAGTCCACAAATGGAGAAAGCAAGGCGGAATGTTAATAAGGCTGTTTGTGCCTTTCTAGGAGATGTTGGCATGTCCTCTTTTCACAATGAAAATATTATGTTCTTACTTATGCTGGTAATCACATTTGTTTGAGAAATTTACAAAATGAATTGCGTCCTTTTGTGGAATTACAGCTATCCATTTTTCAGTAGGCATTCACTATTTCAAGTTTTTCAAATACAAAAAACATCACCAAAAAGCTCTTTTCAGAGCCACCTCTTCCCCCCAGATAAAAGTGCAATGATTTTGATAGGGCAGCACCCCAAAATTTTAGATGTTCGCAAACTGTCCACAGACTTCTAAAAAGAATGCACAGGGCCCTGCACCATTTATTTGTCACTTCTATTTTTAGACTGTGAAAGGTGGCTCTAAAAAGAGCTTTTTTTATTTTTGTTGTTTTATATTGTTTTTGGATTTTACACACAACACGCTAGGAGAGGAGGGGAAAGGGGGGTAAAGGGGACACCAACCACAGGGATAAGAAAGGGCAGATGGCGAGAGGAAGATGTAGTATGGGCCTTACTTAGGTAGTGGGCAGGTCTTCTCGTGCTCTGAGACCAGAGCCTCAAAAGCACTTCAAAGTCTCTCCCCCTGCAGAGTACTGTGTCGCAGTACATACACAAAACTGTGACCCTCGGAAGGTAAGGGTCATCAGCATTGTGAATGGCCTGTGAGGCAGCTGTAGGGATGCGCTCTCCCACAGGAGTGTCTCTTGTGGTGAGAGGAGCGGAAACAAGGGATGAAGTAGAGGAACTCAACCTACTACGCTCCTCGCAAGGTACAACCTTGCAAACGCCCCCACTGTGGCACGACCTTAGGTGTCGCTTCATACTAGTCGTACCAAGGCTGTACAAACCAAGCTTCCCGCGACTCAGCACCATTTTGGACCGGTTGCAGGTAACTTTGTTCGCCTTGGATACGTTGCCATGAATGGTAAATAACTGCCACATCCAAGACTCACGGCGAGTGATGGTAGTAGGGACTTCCACTACCTCATCCTTGTCATCCTCTTCATCCTCCTCTACATCCTCATACCTGTTCCCCTCTTCAGGCCTTTGGTGAGGTGGTGGTGGTGGAGGGTGTGGGGGTGGTGCTGAGGCAGATGTAGCACCAGGTGGCAGTAGAGGAGTCCTGGATGCCATCATGTTTCAGAAAAAAATCAGGGAAATTGGCAGCAAAATACACTGTGTTCTTTAAGGTAGCCAGAAACACAATGAGGATGAGCTCTGGGGTGTGGCCTTTTATAGGGGTGCTGGTGTGTGGTTCGCGGACACCCACGCTGTCCACAGACAGAACGAACACCCCAAAAGGGCTCAAAAAAAGTTCTAAAAAGTATGTATAAAGTCAGGGTTATTGTCTATGTGCTATGGTGCATTTTTAGAATACAATACTGTGGATTGCCCAAAAAGGTACTTTTAAAATGTTCGGGGACCTGGACAGTGTCCGCAATTCAGGACACACGTTCACCGTGGGTGCAGTCACATGATGGCGTCGCAAACATATCCGCGAAGGGAACGGATGTCCGCAGGACATCGAATGCACGGCAACGGTTGTGCGCATGCACGCAGGTGTTCTACGGACAGTGTTCGGGTCCTGAAATTAATTAAAAGTGCGACACAAGCGCAGCAAACAGTAACGGACAGACGCAATGTTTGGAGAACTTACGGGTGTGGTGCGCATGCGCGTAGATGTTCTTTAGACAGCACAGACTGGTATAGTGTCCTTAGAACACCTACATTTTGGTTAATTGGACATCCCGGACACTGAGTGTGTTCTTAGAACAGTTTCAACTTGCCTGCGAACAATACGGACAGGTATAGTGTCCTTAGGACACCTCCATTTTGGTTAATTGCGGACATCCCGGACACCTCGTGTGTTTTTAGAACTGTTTCAACTTGCCTGCGAACATGACAGACAGGTATAGTGCCCTTAGGACACCTCCATTTTGGTTTATTGCGGACATCCCGGACACTGAGTGTGTTCTTAGAACAGTTTCAACTTGCCTGCGAACAATAGGTACAGGTATAGTGTCCTTAGGACAGCTCCATTTTGGTTAATTGGGGACATCCCAGACACCGAGTGTGTTCTTAGGACAGTTTCAACTTGCCTGCGCACAATACAGACAGGTATAGTGTCCTTAGGACACCTCCATGTTGGTTAATTGCAGACATCCCGGACACCGAGTGTGTTCTTAGAACAATTTCAACTTGCCTGCGAACAATACGGACAGGTATAGTGCCCTTAGGACACCTCCATTTTGGTTAATTGCGGACATCCTGGACACCTCGTGTGTTCTTAGAACAGTTTCAACTTGCCTGCGAACATTACGGACAGGTATAGTGTCCTTAGGATGACCCCATTTAGTTTGATTACGGACATCCCGGACACCCGCGCTGTCCGCAGACACCTCAACTGCCCTTTAAAAAAAAAACACAAAAAAGAACTGAATTAGGATATATATAATATTTTTCCTTTATTATATGTAGATGTAAAATTCATGAAAGAGAAGGGGAAGCAGAAACTGAGACAAACACAGGGGAATTGGGGGTTATAAGAGGATTGATAGTAGGAGATGAAGGGATGGAAGTCTCACCAAAACTTTTTTCTTGGTGGTGAGGGTTTGGGAAAAGTTGACTGGGATATGGAGAGGGGGGACAGGTACATGTGGGACAATGGTATCTATTTTTTTCTTTTATATGGTCCTCCACAAAGTTTTTCAAATTGTTGAAATTTGCCATGAGCATGTCAATTTTTTCTTCCATGCACTGGAGAGTCTTATCCAATATATCTTTTGGTGTACTATTTTCAATGTTTTTATGGTCTGTAAAATATATATATATATATTACGTGTACATAAACTAATGCTTGTTAATTGTCTTATATAGACAAGTGTCTACCATTAGGCTCACTATCTTCAGACATTTCCTCACGTGGGAAATTCTCCTCTAGCTACTCCAAAGTACTGGACATTTCTGTGAGAAAAGAAAAATATATCACTTTTATTGTATCTAATACAGAAATTTTAGAAAGATATAAGAAAAATGAAGTACACTTACTAGCTTCTGGTATGTTGTGTTCTTACTGGTATGTAGCTCTGCTGTTGCTACTAGTTGTGCAGTTTCTGTGAGGTAATTACGTTGGAAGCCTAACTTTCTTCTTTTGGTAGAACATCAAAATCACTAGCTGGGGTTCAGTATGTTCTATGTTACATGTATATAAAGTCAGGGATATTATGGGTAAGTTGTGCTACTAAAAACCTATGAAATTCAGTAAAAAAATGTTGTTAATGGGACATTATGGTTGTTGCGCTAATAAAAACCTATGAAATTCAATGAAAAAACTTTGTTAAAGGGACGTTATGGTTAAGTTGCGCTACTAAAAACCTATGAAATTCAGTAAAATAACTTTGTTAAAGGGATGTTATAGTTCCAAGTAAAACCGAAAAACTCCTGAAATTCGCCAGCTATGGTAAGCTAAGCAACCATAACTCACGCCACCACCGTGTACTGCTAAGACTCACAACCAGGACAACAAAGATGACATCACAAATGTCATTGGTGTCATCACATGTTCATTTACTTTTCATGAAATGTCTGTACAAGGGATTCCTATTATAATGTTGATAAAGTGTCAAGGATCATTGGAATGAATGGCATTTGCTAATTAGTGCATTAAGCAATGCATTGATATAAATAGCATTCTATTATGAAGTTCTATCCAGTATACTAAGCTACTCATGCAGAAATATAGGCATTCTGTGCAGCATACATGATGAAGATGCAATATTCATAATCTTGCCATGTTGAATAGTGAAATGATAACTGCTTTCTTATTGGAGTTTTCATACTGCGAAACATGTAATAAGTAGCTAATAAAACCCACTTACTACATAATTGCATTATTACAGACAAAACACAAAGAGACAACAACACATACATATATGAGTATATACAGGGACAGTGAAGTAAGCAAAAAAGCAGCAGTAGTAGCAGAAAGAGTTCATAACCTAACTGATTATCTTTATGCAGAGAAACTATTGCTCTGTTTCAAAGCTGCTACTTACCGTATATGTATGTGTATCAAATGATGTGACTGGACCCTAAGGAAAATAGTGTGAGTACTATGTATACAAATATGAGCATATACAGGGAAAGTACAGTAATATACAAAAAATGATCAGAAAGTGCTGATAACCCTACTGATTATCTTCACGCACAGAAAGGATTGCTGTCTTTCAAGCCTGTGTCTTCCCTTATGTATATGTTTCATATGATGTGACTGGGCCCTCAGGGAATTACTGTAAGAACATACTTGAGGGATAAGTCTACAAACATAGTACCTTTTCAATTTTTATTTCCTGACTGTTACTGAAGAAAACCATCTGGCCCAGATATGTCAGTAAAAGAAAAAAAGGGGGAGCCAGACATGTGATGTCATCAGTAATGTCATGAATGACATTTGTGATGTCATCTTTGATATCCTTGGTGTTAGTCTTAGCAGTGCACGGTGGTGGCACGAGTTATGGTTGCTTAGCTTACCATAACTGGTGAATTTCAGGGGGTTTTCGCTTTTACTTGAACCATAACATCCCTTTAACAAAGTTTTCTTACTGAATTTCATAGGTTTTTAGTAGCACAACTTAACCATAACGTCACTTTAACAAAGTTTTTTCATTGAATATATATATATATATATAAAAATAAATATATATATATTTTTATATATATATATATATATATATATATATATATATATATATATATATATATATATATATATATATAAATATTTTTTTTCAAGGAAGAAACTTTAGTTGCAGCCTATGACCACAATGATGACATTACTGGTGACAACACTAATTACATTGTATATAACAGATTACAACAATAATGACATTAAACCGTACATCATTTATAAGTTAGCTCATAAAAACTTTGATTATCTTAGTAAAAATGTAGGCTACGGACTTGGCAACCCCACAAGCTGTAGCCATTGACCATGTATAAATAGCAGGGTTAGTTCCCATTAATATTTTAGAATATAGAGTTGGAACTGCCAAAGGCCATGGCTAATGACTGGTTAGTGTTGTGAAATATACAGTGGCCCAGCTGAAATTGATGCCAACAGACCACGTCTGAAAGCCATGGCAAGTGGCCTGTTAGCATTTTAAAATATACAGAGGGCACGGCTGAAGGCCAAAGGCCATGACTAATGGCTGGTAAGTGTTGCATAGTATACAGTGGGCACGGCCAAAGGTCATAGCTTGTGGCGCATTAGTATTTTAAAATATACGTGGACATGGCCGAAGGAGGTACACACTGGCCGTGGTCAAAGACCAGGACTAGTGGCCCATTTATGTGTTAGAATGAATAGTGGGCACGGCCAAAGGCTGTGTTCACTGGACAGTATTGTCCTAAAGGTCATGGCTAGTGGCTGGTTAGTGTATACAATATACAGTGGACACGGCTGAACCCCCTAGCCTCTGCTTACGACCAAAGTCTATGGTTGGTGGCCTGTTAGTGTTTTAAAATATACAGCGCCCACAACTTAAGGCTGTGACCAGTGTCCAGGGCCAAAGGCTATGATTAGTGGCACATTAATGTGTTAAAATATATTTGGCCATGCACACTGACCATGGCTGAAGGCCATGCTTAATACGGTTTACTGTTGTAGCATAATTAGTGATGTCATCTGTGATGTCATCATTGTGGTCATAGGCTGCGCAACAGGGGGCTCAAAGTTAAAGTGGCGTTAGCTGAATTTCCGGGGTATTGTTGTGTTAAGTTCTGACCTTGCCTTTGCTTCAAATAAAGTGTTTTTCTTGAATTTCAAGGGATTTTTTACAATGTATTGCTCACTTTAACGGCCCTGCAACTAAAGTTTTTTCCTTGAATGTCAAAGTTTTGTTTAGAAATCACTTTCTTTCATAGCTGTGGCTATGCTGCCCCCCGGTTATGAACAGACCCTTATAACTGTGGTAATGCACACATTTAGGTGTATGTGGCATTGACCAATCGGGCAACGAATTTCATTGACGCTGCTATGCACATTTGCGCCTCCCGCTTCTACCAATCAGATTACATACAGTGTGTATGCGTCTACACATGACTTATAACCACATACACAGCAACAGCCAAACGGGTGATGGGGTATGTTAACGCAGCTATGCCCAGCGCAATATTGTACACGCGCGTACGCAATCGCCCAAACAAATTGCACACTGGTGTAACGCACGCACACATGACTCATAGCCGCATCTACACATCCTGATGTCTATTGGTTGAAACTGTAAGCGCAGTTACTATTGACACGCTTCTGTAATGATGCAAATACAATCCATGCTGTCCGATTCGCTGTTGTGCATAGCTTCGAATATTCACCACACCCATTGACAACATCAAACTTTTCCCTCATTGCTTTTTCTTCTGAATACTGAGCAGGCTCTCTGTAAGGTATAAGAAGGTTATCAGGAAACTACTCATAATTTTCCATCCTTTGTCCTGTGATTTGTTCTGTTTGTTGTGAGAAACCTGAGGGTATTCTCACTCCTCCTACTCCCCCTGGATCCTCTTCTAAGGTGGCCAGAGAAAGGTCATCGCTTTTGTAGCCTGACCCTAGGGTGGAGAAACGAGGGAGGATCACTTGGGTGGAGGGTCCTTGGGATCGGGATGAGGATACCCACAGGCGAGACCTGGTATCTCCCTTTCCCTTGTGAGAACCAAAATAACACCCCCCGGCCTTTATGGCCTACTGTAAATAACTCCCCTCAATTTTCATCATTGAACCTATTACAGTACTGCAACGAGGAAGAGGCGACTAGGGGCAGTGAACATCAGTTATTCATTTCACTACTGTAGTACTGAGACGGGGAAGATGCCTGCAGAGTACTGTAGAAGTTAGGCATGTCCCTCTAACTGCAGTCAGGCAATGCCAATTAGGAACTCACACCTGCAACCTGTCAAGTGGTTGCAGGTGTATAAAACGGAAGGACATCAACAACACTTAGACCGGCAGGGAGTCATGTTTGCACAGAGGCAGCCATGGTGGGTCCTGCAGAGAAGTCAGGACACCGGCAGATGATCCCAAGGACCTTTGGAGCCCAGGAGAAGGTGGGCTGTAAGGAAGCCACCAGTGTAGGAGCCTCTGTGGTCGGAGATTTGCAGCCAGAGCTGCGGATGAAGAAAAGGAAACAAAGTTGCCACCAGCATCTGCGGAAGGGAAGCAGAGCTGCCGGTGAGCTCAGAAGAGCCTCAGAAGTGCAAGCAGGGCTCACAGTTAAAGGAAAGCCAGCAGGCAAAGCCTAAACCAAACATAGCAGCTGCCCAGAGGGAACGCCAGAGACCTGTGAGTGAAGCGAGAGAGTCACTCGATACAGGGCACTCCTGCAGGCTGTGGGGAAGCAAGGTGAATGGTGAACAAACAAAACAGCGTATGAATACAGAAACAAACCCAGAGTCGCAGGTTCGGTGAAAATTAAGAAGCAAAGTAAATCCTTACAAATATTGAATTGACAAATTAATATGAAGTGCAAGTATTGACTGTTTGAAAGCAAAGTCAGATGCAAGCGAGCAAAAGTGGAAGATTGTGAGAGAGCACGGCTGCAAGGGTGTAAAGGAGAAAAGTCACCACAAAGTGAACTTTATGTATGATACATTGTGGCAAGACCAAGGACTGGCCAAGGGTATATGACACAGTGTGGCAAAGCTAAGGGGCTGACCAGAAGGAGTCAAGTGAGGGTGAGACCTTCACATAAAACAAGCGACTGACAAGGAGAAGCCAAGTGAGTGTCAACATTCACACAAGGGCAGATACAGAAGAACCTGTGAAGGCCAAAGAACCTAGGGTCCTGATTGTGCGACCTGTAATGGGTGGACTGTGTGGTCTGACAGCTGCGCTGAGACCAGGGAACCCTCAGTTGTGAAAGCTGAAGACCTTGGTAAAGCAAACCAAGAAGGAGTGAGCTGATTGAATTGTTAAGCATATCCAGAAAGCGTATTAAGTTGATTTAGAGTTGCTTTTGATCATTGAAAGACTGAGACCAAGTATAAATTAAAAAGTGAAATATTGGGGAAGAGAACAATGAGACTTGATAAACTTTAATGCTGTCTTGAGGACGGTGCCCTCAAGACTCTTTTCTTTGGAACTGTGTTGCCTTGAACTTGGGGAAGGGAACCCAGAGGATTTGTGCCACTGTACTTTTGTGGAACTTGGGGAAGGGAAGTTAAAAGGGAAGCTGGGTGCTGGAAGTAGCTCAGAACTTTGTTTTTGATAACCCTTTCTTTTACTAGTGTCATCGCTGCACATTGTTTAGCTTTAGTTGTGAGGGCAAGGATAGGTTTTGGACATAGACAGACTTTTAAGTTGAACTTTCTGACTCAGACTTTCCTTAGTTTCTCTAGGTAGGGAAATCCCACCTTAGCATAGAGCAAGTTAGGCCTTCAACCATCCTGACATTTGAGTTAATAAACCATTTTACTTTGAACTTTGAATCTGTTGTCTTTGTTTTGATTCTTGATGCCTTCACATTGTCTATTCATTATTTTAGTTAGTTTTCTTTTTTTAGAATTGCATTTAACTTTTGAGTGGAATAGTCCTATTTGTTGTGTATTTTTTTTAATTTTATTATATTTTCCACCAAGTTCAGACATTATCCAACATGTCTGAACACAGCAGTAGCAGTTGCGATGACGTGATTTTTGTTGCCCAACCCATCCGCCCAGAAAGAATTATGCAGAAATGAAAGAAATAGCAGATAGCTGGAGGTACTTCATGGTGGAGGAGCACCACTCCCTAAAAGAAAATGAAAACGTGCAGTGCAGTATCTGCAAGAAATAATTATACCGTAGACCATCAAATGTGCCATCACAGAGTTCGGGGACATCCGTTCTCATTCAACACATAGTTAGGGTTCACTGGGAGGACGTAGACGAGGACTACAGAAAAGTCCATGAGCAACACAAAATACAGGCTCTGTACAGCGTCGAATAGCTGCAACCTCAACACCAGAAAATACAATGGCAACCTCTGCACCATCCACCTCCACCACTGTACCTCCACCATCCACTTCTTCTGGGCTGCAACCTCCTCCACTGCTACTTACACAGATCTAAATGTCTGCAGCGTTTTGTGCAGACAATGCCACAACTGGATCACGGTGGGAGATACCACCCTAGATGGCTGTGTACGGGCCATCTCTGAACACCAGCCCACTGCCACTAGGACTCATTTTTTTTAAATGGCAATTTTGTTACACCCCTTTTTGTCAAAAATAAAAAAACAAAGAAATCTAAAAAATAAATGTTACCTTTTTTTACCCATTGTTAATTGTGGAAACCATAATGTTCTTCCCTTCCCAGTTCCACCCTCCTCCTTCCCTCTCCCCAAAAATGGCCCTTTTCAAGGCGAAGGTATAAAAATAAACAAAATAAAACACAAACTGCACTAGAACATCACAATATCTCGAGTGATCTAATTTATGCAGTTTGTATTGCTGAAATGTGTTTCTCTAAATGTTTGTTTTTATAGCCGCATGCATAGTGACCATTAACTTATTATGATAGCTGTGGCTACCAGAGGGCCATCATCGAATAGCCGTGCCTAGATGCGTCAGGCTGTAGTTTGTTTTATTGTAGCCGTGTATATGCCCTCCAGTCGTTGCTGAGATTAACCATGCCTCAAAGCTCGCCATCCCATTGGATGAGGCGGTAGCTACATTTATGCATTTATGTTTTAAAAATATATTATTTAAATATGTATATGTGCGTATAGTCAGTGGTACTTGTAAGTTGTATGTTTAGATATATACAGTGTAAGACGAGGTGGGGGTACTGTGTGGTAGCATTAATAGATTATGTAGAGATAGTTTGGGTGGGTAGGGGTGAGGAGGGTAGGACTAGGCTAGATAGGGGTACAGAGAATGTGGGTAGAGTGTATGGATGAGGGAAGACATGCTAGGGGTACGATGGTGGTAGAAAAGCTGTCAATAGGGTGAGTAGTTTGGGGTAGTCAGAGTTAGGTAAAGTGGGTAGGTTTCATATTAGGTATGGACACTTAATTGCTATGATGAGAAAGGTACAATTTGCGTTCTTCTGTCTGTAAAAAAAGAAAACATAATTAGTTAGAGAAAATAGTTTATGAAATACAACATTTGTGCATACAACATTGCTGTTGTCTTCACATATAATAATCCTTGGGCAATTGGGAACAAATCAATGGTGAATTTGAAAAAAAAACATACACTAACACATAGATAAGGTGAATGGGTGGGAGTATAGTGGGTGGGGATACACTGAGTGGGTACAGGTACACAGGGTGCAGCAGGGTGGATGAGAGTACAGAGGCTGGAAGTATGGTGAGTGGAGGAACTGAAACTAGGTTAGGGTGGATGAGGTTAGAAAAAGAGGCGGTAGCATGGTTGGATATAAAGAGTGATGGTATGGTGCACAGGGGTACAGAGGGTGAGGGTAGAATGCATGGACAGGGATAGAGGGTGGGGTTGTTGCCTGAACAAAGCATCCACTCCCTGCAAATAATGATGCAGCATTACAAATATTGCAGACAACTGGAGGTACTTTGTAGTGGAGAAGCAGCCCTCCCTAAAACAGACTTAAAAGGTGCAGTGAAGGATCTACAAACAAGGATGTGCTGTGGATCATCTAACATCCCCTCACAGAGCTTTGGGACATGTTTCCTCATGCAACACCTAGTCTGAGGCCACTGGAATGACATTGATGAGGACTACCAAAGGTTCCATGAGAAACACAAAGTATAGGCACATGGGCAGACATCTGTGTGTTGTCAAGCAGCTACCGTACCATCACCTTGTACAGCAGCAACCACCAAGGCAACCTCTGCACCATCCACCTCCACCACTGTACCTTCCACGACCTCCACCGGGACCCAACCTGCCTTACTGCTGGCCAAACTGGAGCTAAAGTAATGCAAAGTTTGGTGCTGCAAATGTCACGACTGAATAATTGTAGGGGATGTCATTTTCTTCCAGACAAAATATCAATATTTATATTTTCAGTGGCATAGTTCTATTTCTTGTGTCTTTTTGTTTGCAGGCAGCTGGTGGTACTCCATGGAGGTGGTGCAGTTAAGGTTTAGGACAAGTGCAAGCATATAAATCTTTAACCTGCACAGAAAAAAGGGAAATATTGCAATATGAATGGTGTTCTTTTCAATATATTAAGCAGAATTTTAGTGGACATTAGAAAAATGTATTGGTAAATAAGGAGCCCCTCCATGCGTACCTTATTTGCAAGTAAGGACAAAGCAATTGCAAAACAATTCTACCATACTGGTAAGTGGAACATTGCAAGAGCAGGTGTACTATGTAGGCACTACATGTAATGTGATAACAGTGCTTATAAAATAGTGTAGCCTTATGTAGAGAAACATGCTACATTTTAACAATAGCTATTTTAATTTTAATAGCATCAGAATAAAATACTGCTAATGCGTAGGTGCATGAACAGGGATGGCTACATTTAACAGCATCACAGTAAAACACTGACAATGCATATGTCTATGAGCAGTACAAGCATATATTCTAATTCTATAAGGTTAAGATGAATGCAATTTCTAAACATGTTTATGGTACTATAAACTGCCACTTGATGTGAACAGGTGGAAAATAGTGCCAATATATGCCATCTGATAGCAGTTGTTAATATATCTGACACATACAACACTGCAAATAAAGCACTGAATATTGGAATATTTACAGCCACACACTCAGCATGTGCACAGTGTGGGTTCTGCAATTCAAAAGAGAAAAGTGGACAACATGGTGGCTTTTATACTTTCCAAAATCAATACCACCAAAAGAGGGCTTTATAGTAAGCCTAGTACTAAAATGGCTGACATATTTTCACTGCAACCTATCACAAGCAAGAACAAAATTACAACAGTAACACTAAACAATTGCAAACACTGAAAATCATACATTTGTTTTTTTCAACAATCCTTTTATAGCCACGGTTGTTCAATGCGTGGCTTTCAGCACCCTCATGTAACCGTGGGTACACATACATTTGTTACTAACTGACACTTTAGAATGTACACAGTGTGAAGAATTGCCATTTGTTAATACATACATTTTTGCTGGTAATTCCATCTCCAAAAGGGAAACAGAAAGTACATTACAGCAAAATGTTCCAGGTACAAGGGGCTGCATCAAAAGAAAGGTGGCAGCACAGTCCAGGGCATACGAAGCACCTGTTGGTTTTAATGGAGTACCAGTAATGAAAGAACGGCCAATGCTCATGCAGACTCCTGCTCCTGCACCCTGAATCTAGTCCCATTTCATCGGTCCTCATTGCACTGAACGTCACACTGAAGTTTGCTGCCCAGTACCGTCCCGCAACCACCACGAGACCTCACCTGCTGCAAAGGGTCTCCTGCAGTACCTTTGAGCAAGGTAAACCCTCTTGGGCTCATGCGTTGTCATGCACGCGTGGAAGAAAATGAGGAATAAAGATCTTCACAATTATAAATGAAAAAAGCCTTTTATTTGTGATAGCCTTGCTAGTTGCTGGATTGCTGGTATCTGCAGAGGGACAACTGTGTCCCAGCAGACTTTCATTGTGCACGCCATTTCAAGATGGTGGTCCAAAACTAGAGCAGTGGAGTGCCTTGTGTTGTCTTGCAGAGTGCAGGCATTGATTGGCTGTCCCCCTTTAAGCTGGGCCAATCACGGAGCCAGTGGTCTTAGCTGGCCCACTCCCCAAGGCCCCACTCCTGGATCGTGCTCCCTGCATCCAGTCCCATTCCATCAATCCTCATTGCACTGAAGGTCACACTGAAGCGTGCTGCCCAGTACCTTCCTGCACCCACCATGAGACCTCCGCTGCTGCAAAGGATCTCCTGCAGTACCTTTGAACAAGGTAAGCACTCCTGGGCTCATGCATTGTCGCACGTGCATGAAAGAAAATGAGGGATAAAGAACTTCACAATTATAAATGAAAAAAGCCTTTTATTTGTGATAGGCTTGCTTGTTGCTGGATCGCTGGTATCTGCAGAGGGACAACTGTGTCCCAGCAGACTTTCATCACGCACGTCGTTTCAAGATTGCAGACCGAAGCTAGAGCACTGGAGTGCCTTGTGTTGTCCTGCAGTGTGTAGGCATTGATTGGCTGTCCACCTATAACCTGGGCCAATCACAGAGCCGGCAGGCTTAGTCAGCCCACTCTGCAAGGCCCCACTCTTAAGGCTCCTGTATATTCCTGTCCGGTTCTGGCTGGGCTCTGGGGGGCTGCTTTATTTTTGCCACCTTCACTTTGCACCTGGTTGCCAGTGAACTAATCCAGGCGCTCTTGGGCTATGTGATTGCACCCTCAGCTTTCACATAAGTGTGAACTTTCTCTTTTCTCCCTGCATCATCCTCTGGAGTTTTGTGCCTCTCCTGACAATCTTATATAATCTATCTGCAGAAGAAACCTTCTTTCCTCCTCTGGTTTCAAATCACTAAACCTGCACACCCACTTCCTCCTGCACTTCCTACACCCCCATATTGTTTTGCTGCTATACAGTTTTGGCCTACAAAGAAAATCAAATTTAGCCATGTGCACATCCTGATTATCTTGCTGCTGTTTAAAACCATTTTAGCTGTGTGCACATCCTGATTGTCTTGCTGCTGTTAAACCCATTTTAACTGTGTGCACATCCTGATTGTCTTGCTGCTGTTTAAATCTGTTTTAGCTCTGTGCTCATCCTGCTTTCATGAGAATGTGTTGACAGGTCTACCCCCACTCTGTTCCCTGACTTGTCTGCTAGCTGTTCCCCTACCCTCATCATCTCCCATTGTCTCTGTCCTTTCCTATCTGTGCCATTTCCTGTAAGAGCCTTGCTCACTTCAACTACAGCCAAAGATCCTCCATCATGTTGGATACTCCTAACATGTACCTCTGATCTTTGATATCCCCCCTCTTGCCATCACGTGAATACTGGCTGTTACTTGGGGGCTGCTTCGTCTTTAATACTTGACTCACTGCCTCTGCCACTGCAGTCACTCACATTGCAGATGCCCCCTGTACTACGGTGAAACTTCATTCTGCTTTCACTCCCTGAGCTACATTTCCACTGTCCCCATCTCTGTACTGCTGTGCTGCAATTCCTGGGTCATCCTGCATTGCATGTGTCAGTTATTTTAACAATTGAATGTAGGTGTCCCTTCATCCTACAATGCATTTATCTGTCAGTATAAACATCGAATTTAGTTGTGCCTTCATCCTGCATTGCATTTGTCTGTTAGTATAAAAATCGAATTTAATTGTGCCTTCATCTAGCTTTGCATTTGTCTGTTAGTGAAACAATCAAATTTAGGTGTGCCTTCATCCTGCATTGCGTCTGTCACCTAGAGTAAAAAGAAATATAGGTGTGCCTTCATCCTGCATTGCATATGTGTTAGTGGAAAAAACGAATTTAAGTGTGCCTTCATCCTGCATTGCATTTGTCTGTTAGTGAAAAAATCGAATTTAGGTGTGCCTTCATCCTGCATTGCATCTGTCGGCCGTGTAAAAGAAAATAGGTGTGCCTTCATCCTACATTGTTTTGTTTTGTACTCTTATCGCCCACTTCGCCAACTGTGTATCAGGTTCAGAACTGTGCATTGCAGCACACCCACACACACACCCCTCTCACTTTCTCTCTGCCTCTCAATTCCTCCTTCATCCCAAGATGACACTCTCCATCTCCCCAATCTACTCCAACTGCTATGCCATCACCTATTCTCCCTTTCTCCCAAAATCTGGATGGAAAAAACATAAAAAGGACTTCCTTGCTGCTAACCCTGGCCTCCCAATTGCGGACACCTAAGTCAGTGCATCCTCAAGAGAAATCTTCACTGACATCCTCTTTTCTGTCCCATCTCCTGAGAGACAAGTGCCACCTCACTGCCACCCTCCACCCTTAGTCTTCCACATCCATTAATGGCAGCAGCAAGTGGGAAGTCCTTCTTACTGCATTCTTCTCATCTCACTGTTGCATCAATGTCCATCTCACAGGCACAGTCCTGGTTCAAGCCCCTCAGGCCAAATGCCTTCTCTTTTACCGAATCCTGCATCTCTCATCAATTTTCTTCTTTACCCTGCCCTTCCCTCTTCTATCCCCTCTGCTCCACCACTTCTGGTGGAAGCCCCACCCCCTGACGCTCCACCTCAAAAAACATTCAAAAGCAGCAATCATCTCCAACTGGTGGCCCTCAATGCACGCTCAGCCATCAAATACTCTGCTGAAATCTGCCTGCTTCTTGAAGACACTGACCTGGACATACTTGCACTAACTGAAACTTGGTTCAATTCATCTCAGTTACTTCCTTTGACTCACTCCTACCAGATGGCTTCAAGATCACCTCAATGCTCCGACCCCACCGTGCTGGAAGAGGTTTGACTTAATCTTCCAGAACGGATTCCTTCTTCCATCCTACCCACTCAGCCCTATTCATCCTTTGAGAGGCTAGTATGCAAATTGGTCGCCACCTTGACCATTGCTACCATATACCGGCCCCCAGGCACTTCTTCTCTGTTTCTCTCTGATTGGGCAGACTTCTGTTCCTCCCTACTCTCTACCACTTCCAACCTGCTACTGCTAAGTAACTTCAAAATCCACCAAGACTCCCCTTGCACAGTGACCACCCCTATCACTGACCTCTGCTCCTCGTTATCTCTCTCCATTCTTCCCTCTGGTCCTACCCATGTAAGTGCAGGGCTGCTGAACAGAAGTGGCACACGTCAGGCTCACCCTCTGACAAACTGGCCTGCCACCTGATCCAGAGATGCTACAGACTCTCCATCCATGCCAAAAAAGATCCCACATTCAGGCACAAGTGTCCAATGCATCCAACGACACAGCTGAACTCTTCAAAATCTGCAGGGAACTTGCCAACCCATCTGCAGTATCTTCTGCCTCTACTCCTTCCCAGTACCTTTGCAATGCACTAGTCTCTCACTTCATTTCAAAAACTCAAAGATATACTGAACATCCTTGTCAGGCACGCTTCCAACCCAACCATCCCTCCTCTGCCCCCCCACCACTCACCCTCCTCTTTCCTCTTTCTCCTCCTTCACTCCTGTCTCCCCTGAGGAAGTCACCAGAGTTGTCAACTCCATTAAGGTCTCTTCCAAATAGGTTGCCCCAGGCTCTTCCAGAACCATCAAGGACAACATCTCCTCTCTCACCCCTTTTCTTGCTGATCTCTGCAACCACTCCTTTGCTACTGGTTATTTTCCATCCTCCCTCAAGCATTCCCTTGTGCGCCTCTTCCTTAAAAAAAACTCTGCAGACCTCTCCTGCCAAGCCAACTACTGCCCCATTTGCATCACCCCCTTCCTGGGAAACTGCTTGAGAAGTTGGCCCTCCCCAACTCCACTCTCATACCGAACTTGTTGGAGGTCCACAACCACCAGTATGGATTCCGAGCATCCAATAGCATGGAAACTGCTCTTCTGAAGAACCGTGAAGAAATGCTTGCTTCCCCCGATTCCAACTCCCCTGCTGTCCGCATCCTACTTGATCTCTCTTCTGCAATTGACACAGTGAACCAGTCCATCCTCATACAAAGGCTCCATGCTACCCTTTGTATCTGGGAGCGGACACTGGACTGGCTTACATCCTTTCTAACTGTCCTTTCCTCCAAAATAATTCTGGGCTCTTTCTGCTCCCCTATTCTACCCTCCACCTGTGGCATCCCCCAGGGCTCCTTTCTTCCGCCTTGGCTCTTTAACATATACCGTTCTCTGCTGGCATGCCTCAATTCCCCCAACTTCCAGTGCTACACTGATGACACACAACTATTCTTTAAACTTCTGACTGATGCCCTTACACCTTCCTTCATCCCTGACTGTTTCTCTGCCATCCAGGCCTGGTGCACTGCTAATGACCTCTGGCTCAATACCAGAAAAACAGAGAATCTCCCTATTGGGTCCCCTGCACCCTACTTCTTCCCTTCACTCTGGCCTTCCTCCCCCACCCCCATGACGCCTCCTCTGAAGCCAGGAATCTCGACGTCATCTTTGACTGCACCCTTTCCTTCATCCCTCATATTCAGGACATTGTTAAGAAATCCCAATTTCAGCTCTTCCTTCTCAAAGGAATTCTACCCTTCCTCACCTTCCCCCAGAGAATCAATGTTACCAGTTCTCTGGTTCTCTCCAGGCTAGACTATTGCAATAGCCTCTTCCTTAAACTTCCCTTGTCCACCCTACAACCCCTCCAGATAACCGAGATTAGGGCAGCAAGACTTATCCTTGGCCTCAAGCCCAGGGACCACATCTCTCCTGCCCTACAAAGCCTATACTGGCTCCCGGTGTCAGCTCAGATTAAATTCAAATCCCTCTGTATCATCCACAAGGCTATCTGTGGCCAGGGACCACTCTATCTTCTATGCTTCCAGACACTTACTCCTCTTCTATACCCCTGCATTCGTCTGGCTACAACTCCTTGCATGTGAAGCAGTTTGTTAAACAGATAGCTGGTGGTCGATCATTTTCCTCAGCAGGCTCCTTTCTGTGGAATATCCTCCCTCTCCCTCTGCGACTTGAGCAGGACCTCCTTAAGTACCAAAAAAGCCTCAAAACCTTTCTCTTTACCTCTTCCTTCTCCTCCTCTCTTCACTACTAATCATACAGTAGCATGCCTGATGTGCAGGGCACTTATGCATCTTTGGGCCCCTGACCACCCACATCTCTTATCCCAACCGCTGTTTATCTTACTGCACTTACTTAGGCTCCCACGGGAGGTTGCACTTAGGTTCTTCTCTTCTGAGCACTTCTGCCCGAGTACTTCTGAATGAACATCACAACACCCATCCCTTACCCCCGTCCCCTCTGCACTTGCATGTTCTGAACACGCACAAGGCATAGTAGGTTCATCTCCCCTCCCTGGTATTCTCATTATTTGTTTTTGCTATTAATTCAATTATTTATCTTTGTTGTAATTCATTGTCTACCTTCCCCTGTCCCCATTCTGTTTATATGTGGGCACTTTGAAACAGTTTTGCTAATTGTATAAGCGCTTAACAAATGACCAATAATTAAATAAATAATCTGTGAACCAGATTTCCCTTTTCGTCAACTCCATGCCAAATGCATAGTGTACTTGTGCCCTTCTGCATCAGTAGCCTGATCCGCAGTTCCTGCTCTGCTCGTGGCATAGAGCAGATTCAAAGATCACAATATTCCGACATGACAGCCGTAGTGACAACCAAGTTACTGCTGTGCATCAGTGGTTTTTAAGATATGACCCCAATGTACCAAAACTTCGCTGATCATGAGTATCCCATGGTGGTGGCAGGGTAAACTCTAGAAAGCTATGCCTGGGATTAGGCATGGTGCATGGCACTACTTATGATCATACCATATCCCAATCGATATCACATGTGTCAGCTCCTGTGAGCCAGCTCTGCTGTGGATGGTGATGTGTATTCTGGTCAGCCGGGTGGAGACCATCAAATGGCAGGACAGTAACCTGTAGGAACGGTCCTCTTCTTGGATCTCTTTGTGGGAGCAGTTAACACCCTCCACCAGAGGCAGCTGTCCTGGGCCTGGGAAGTAAAGGAGTGCACCGATTCAAAGGATTAGCCTCAAAGAAGGGTGCTGCATCTGTAAGGGCCTTTGTTCTTAGCGGGAATGGAGGGGGCAGGATTAGTGTAGGCAGGAGGCCTTGGTCATTGGAATGAGACTTCCACTATCTTGTTTCTCTCGGTCTCTCTTTCTTGTTCATCCACTTCCTCAGGAGCAAAGCACTTTGGGTGTGACATCAGAAGGGCGAAGTCCACTCCATTCGAGAACAGGGATTGGACAACTAAGTCAGGCTAGCTTTAGTCCAATCATCTGGGGATTTTTGCCTTTACAAGCAGGGCTTTCCCACCCCTTCTTTAGATTCTCTCACATTCTCTAAAGACACAAAGATTCACCTCGGAAGCACTGGACTTCCTTTGTGAAAGTTGTGCTTTCCAAAGACCTCAGCCTGAGGCTAAGAAGGACCCGCCCAAGGTGGAAGGAAGGACTGCCACCTACCCACTCCCAGGGCACGTTGAGACTGACCTTTGCTGTGGGACGAGGACCTACCACTCTGCGCAAACCCTGAAAAGAACCATCCTGTTGTCCAGTCCCCCTAAGTGGGCTTGACAGCAGCTAGAGGACCAGACCAGCCGAATGTCTCTGTTCTACTGAACCAGTCACTCTATTTATTTCAGCATGAATGAGAGGGATGGCACCGGCACTGGCTTTTGTGCTCCTCCACCAGGTTGAACTATTGCTTGCACTTTGATCCAGCTGGATGCTGCCTCATGGCTAGCTGAGCATGTCACCTGCTAGGCCCGAATCGACTAGTCGATGCTGTGATCCCAACCGAATCACTTGGAGTCACACACCGACTCTGACCGGGGTTAACAACCAGGGTTCATCCCAGATAGCCCTTGAACAGTCACCTCTACACCGCTACCATAGTCAAAACTTCGACGACTGTTGTCTGCTGACTCAAACTACTGTATTGTCACTCAGTAACCCCTCAGGGCAGCTAAAGCCAGACTCGGCCTGGCTCAACTGCAAAGCAATCCTGGGACCGCTCTGACCAGCGTCATGGAGAGCACCCCATCTGCTGCACAGAGTGACCACATTTTGCCCTACTCAACACCAACCAAGAACTGATCCTTAGAGACTAGTTAGGTCATGATCCCACCTGTTTTTAGCATCGACATATCCTTTTGGTGGCTAGTAATTCTCCTACCACCGCTGGAACCACGCTCAGAGTGCTAGTTTCTTCTTACACCTTCTGTGTTCTTCCTTTGGGGTAGGATTTTGTACAGTATTTTCTATGTGTTCTATTACAGGTGGTTTATTTAATTAAAGTATATACATTTTTATAGACCCTTGATTGGACATTCTCTTTATCTTGGACTGTGATCCTGTGTTGTTTGAGTCACTACTGGTTCACTTCAACAGCCCTCCATAGCCTTCTCTTGGCCCACGTTACCACAAAAGACAAAGGTGGTATATCTCTCAACTGTGCCTGTTTTTCCTTGATTGAAGCCAGATTGAATTGTTTGGCTCTGTTAAGCATTGAGACTGGAATGGTTCAAGAGGTAGAATTTTCTGACATAATTAATGATTTTGTAATATGCAAATCTAGATGAGAATATACAGTTTAATCTTGGCAGTGTTTCAGGCACATCAGCCATGTGCAGTAAAAAGCATATACTCACCGGCTGCTTCTCGTTTCATTCTTGCTATGATTACTTGAACGTGTCTGCTGTGTGGGCATGAACTGACACGCTAAGTACATGTTGATGTTTGCTACATGCCTTTTTGTTTCTCTGCTGACTAGTCATGTCATGTTTTTTCAAGGGCATGTACTCTGGACATGTTCATACCAAAAACAAACAAAAAAAGAAATCAGATTGAACTGTTCGGTTATCATTTTATCAAATCAATTATTGCTTAAAAATAATGTTCCTTTATTTGCTTTCAAAATGAATATATTATTCGAAAAACAAAGTGAAAATGTCTTCAATGTTGCATCCTCTTGGGGAAACAAGTCACAGAAATGTGCAATGTTTATATTTCATGTACAACTAGATAATCCATTTAAAGCATAGACCAGTTTCTGTTGAATTTGCCTTGAGGTATGTAATCCATTTTGCGGATTGGGAGGGGTTTTGGGGGGCAACATGGGTTTTACGGGAGAGGGGGGTGGTTAGGAGGCCATGGGTCTCAGGGTGGGTCCCTTAGGCTGTCTCTGCACCAGACCCCAGAAACTATTCAGCTGGCCCTGCCAAATATGTGTGTGTGTTTGAGGAGCACGTCCTTCTCCAGAGTTTGTGTGTTGAGGGCAGGTGGTAGTTGTAATTATCAGACCTTTTGCTTATTTGACAGCAAAAAAACCTGCTTTATTCCCCCACGTCCCCTAATTTACCTGTACTGCCTTTTTTTTATTCTTGCATTGAATATTGACTCAACACAAAAAATAAGAAAAAAATGTTGATTTAAGAATGAAGTAGTCAATGAATTTAAAAAAATGCTAACAGCCTTTCGTTAACTCGCTTTGATGCGTTTTACTAAATGGCAGCCCGTGAAAGTGGTAGGACATATCTTGGCAGTGCGTTCGTCAGATATCAGCGTAATCTGCGCTAAAAATGCAAATGCGTGGATAATACGGGAAAACAACAGGGGATTGATAGAGTGAAAGAACAATGCAACATGTAACTTAAATACGAATAAGTTTGCACTCAATTGTGTGTCTTAATGCCACGGTCTTCCCGTCATAACCAAAACTAGAAACTTGATTATCGCCTGGACCACCTCACGAGCCCTCTGAAGTTCTATTCGCAAATTGGACAATAGATGGCAGCAGAGATACATTTATGGAAGCGGATTTACGATTGCGTTCAGTTCCATTAATGGCCTTTAGATGTCTCTTTGAAACCGTACAATACAGAACATATGTCATCGTGCCTAGGCATTTCTCTCTTTTTCTGCTGTGCTCGGTCTTTATGAAAATAATTATTTCGGTATGTACTGTAGCAAGAAAAATCGCTACCCAGGGAACACAAAAACCTACATATTAACTTAAATAACTGTTAACAGTTATTACTACTACACCTACAACTACTAGTGCTACTACTTCTACTAATAATAATAATAATAATAATAATGCCCCCACCGTGCTACACATTTTAAGACTATGGACGGTCTACGCAAGACAGACGCAATATTACACGATAAAGACAAAATAATGTACCCCCTCATAAGTATTAGCAATATCAGGCTAGACGCCTCTATGGTCATGATAACAAGTGCGTGTAAGAATGCTGGGTGCCCACGTGTTGGCGCCTATGTTTCGTGCTTAGTGCAGACAAACACTGCAGTAATCCAGGATTTGTAATGCTAGAATTAGGGGGCATGCATGCAGTGTCGGAAACAATGGTTTCCTTTGAAGCCATGCTCTCCAATAAAGTGTTAACTGTGATATTATTGATACAAATGGGGGGGGTTGCCTTAACCAACGCTACTGACCTCACTGTTGCTTGCCCACCTCCCCAACCTCTTCATCATTGTGTGCATATTTAAGTGTGCATAGGGCCTGATTCTTGGAATTTTTAGCCCGGTGCAAAGTGGATTTACACTGGTGCTAAGTGACTTTGCACTGCAAAAATATGCTTTGCACCACTCTGTGAATCAGGGTGTTTGTTGGCAGGGCAAAGTCACTTTGCACCACGAAAAAAAATGCCATGAATCAGCCAAGCCCCTAGTGCGGTTCGAATATCTACTTCTGCATAAAACAGGTTAAAGAAAATTGTAACGAGCGGTGCTGACAATGAAAGGCTACTATTTTACGCTCAAACTTACTTTGCTGCGGTTCTGAGGCACAGGAGGACAGCAAACCGGAGAATGTGTCTCGCTGGCTTCCCTCCTCTGTCTCGGAAGAGCACACAGTTTTGCACCTGCATGACTTTTTCATACAGGGGTAAAACCAAAAGTGTCAATGGAATAATACACCTTGTTTTAGCACCTGCAATTGACCTGGCGGACTCCAATGGAATCCAATAAAAAACATGGCCTGCCAAGTGTAATTTGCAGGCAGCGTTTGGTTTCTCAAAGCAAAGGATAAAAGCGAAGAGTAAAGGTGACATTGCCTTGGTTTACTCTTCACATTTCCACTCTGCTTTGAGAGTGAGGAAAATTGCTTGTAGGGGACTATGGGCGCGAAAAAGTAAGCATTGGGGGTCTCATGCATATACTTAGGCCCAGATTAATGGAAAAGTGTACATTTGTCCCATAATCCTGCATGCAGAGAACGACACTGCGCGAGCCTGCGCGCATAATAAAAAAATTGCGCCCCACATATTCATGGAAGTGCCTGCAAGGCCCCCAACATGCCCCCACCCAAAGGAAAAACAGCCAGAACAGCCACTTTTGCGTGCTCCCCCCCAGTGCGAATAGATGCACTCTTCAAACAGTGTGTGGGGTTCCCCGCAAGCGGGCCTGAATATCTGCGACCCTGCGCAGGATCCCCCATAACTGTTACCAGCACACCGACAACATTCATGCACCAGACTACACTCCGTATGCGCACGCCTAAGTCCGATCGGACCCCCGCCTGCGTACACACATCCTAAATCTGACATGCAAATCCACCTCTGCGATGCGATTCCTATGCGCAACTGTACTTGCGCCTGCCTTCGGGTGTCAGAGAGATAGAGGGATTTTTGTGGCCATTTCGCAGGCGAGAGGTTTTGTGGTCCCATCTTGGAATACGCTTTGTCATGCACATTTGTGGGCATGCTATGGACTGCCTGCAGCCCGTCACTCATAACGTCCACTTTTTGTCCCTTTTTCTTCCTCATTTTCCGAGTTCTGCCCCCTATTCCGCAGTCTGCACAGGCCTCATCTGTGCTTTGTGTGGTGTCCTGCTCAAGGCACTCAACCACTCGCAAAAACGTGCGGAGCCTGCGCAAAGTACCCACAAGTTACAAAAAAGTGCAGCGCAGTCGATTCCATAAATCGCTGAAAAGGGTTTCGCACGCAGAATGGCGCGCAAATCTGGTATTTTATGGCAAATAATTCCATGAATTGGGCACAGACTGTTTGTTAAAAAATTACCTCGATAATGTAATCCGACACAGTCTAGGTAGAGTTGACCTTTGCTTGGTAATTGAGAATATTAGCACAGGTTTGTCCTTTGTAGTAGTAACGTATTCTGGGTGCATACAAATCATCTTCATTTTGTGGATGTTGTTAACACATATGGTGAAGCAATGTTTTGAAGTAATTATATGACATGCATAAAACTACACAACAATACATTTCTGCAAAGTGTGTGCTAGTGTGAGTTCCCAAAGTAGGCTCACATTCCGTTACATTTTGCTTTGTTCTAGGTATCACAAATGTACCAAATTCCAAATGTTGAGCACACTCAAATGGGAAAACCTCGGAAAGAGGCTGCTGAGGTTGAGCTTGGGGCAGATTTGAAGCAAATATTGTCAGGCAATGTCTTGAGTTTATGGGCAACTGTCATGGAAGGACCAGGGAATGGTGTAGGAAATTATTTATGAAGAAGGATCAATTGAGGTCCTAAATGCATTGGCCATAGTTGTTGACCTGTAGACACAATACATAATTTTGTCCATCATTCCTATGTTAATTGCATAAATAATTGTTCACAATCACCAAATTCTGTTTGGGTTACCATTGCTTCATCTTCACACCCTTTGTAGAGTATAGCCTTCCCTCGACCCAAGTTACCACAAAAGGTGAAGGAGATATATCTCCCAACTGCCCCTGTTTTACCTTTATGATTGCCCTGTATTTTGGTTTGTAGAAGTGTGAGGACTGAGTGGGCCATTATGGGGTAAAACATAGCCCCTGAATGTCAGAAATAAAGAGGCCAGGCCCAGACATTATTTAAGAGTGAAGCTGGCTGGTGCCATCCATTGGAAAATGCAGGCCAGTCCAAAACACTTCTTTTTCTGACTTAAGGCCAAGTGACATGGAAAGAAATGGGCCTAGTTACACTCTGTTAAAATGGACAAGTGTGCATGTGGAGAACGACACTTACTTTTCATGAATGAACTGACACGTTTGAAAGGCCTACTTGAAGCATTGAGATACTCATGTTATTTCAACAGTTATATTAAAGAAAGACATTACACATGGGCAGATTAAAAACTGCGGCAGTACACGTGGGATGACAAGAAATAGTTGTATATTTGGAAGCTAAAAAGGAGGAATGATACCTGACATTTAAGAAATAAAATGAAGGACTGAGTGCATTCATTAGGAAGAAAGAGACATCAATCCCATCACATAATATGACAGTATGAAAAAAGAAGGGCCTATTTCGTATGGTGTAGATTTGAATAATATTTCCTTATGTAACTATGGACTATCTGTGTGGAGAGAGTGAGCTTATTTCTGTTTATACAGTATGTAAAGAAAAATGTTCTTTAGGTACATCAGGCCTAAATGTAATCTGAAATGCAACATGTTAAACATACAGTGCCAATGTGAAATTGTATTCCTTTAGGAGCATGCTGGTAACTGGCTGCTGTTGTTTTTCTCCACTGAGCTGCTGCGTATCTGCAATTGTGACCCTGACCTTTAGGGGCTGGGTTCACCAAGGTAACCAGCCCGTAAATTCAGTAAAAATATAAAGAAGTACAAAGCTAGAGATCGAAATTAGTGGTGAACTGTTGATAACAGAGCCAACAGACACAACTTTTAAGGTCAGGTTCCCCATAAAAAGTACATTTAGTTCTGAACAGACCCTTTGAACTCCAGACCTGTTGGGGCTCGGCCCACCAAGATGAATGCCTGTTTGTCAATTAGTGTATAACAACATGTCTTGCAGAAGTGACATGAGTTTCTTAATGTTTTAAAGTAGTCATCTCTGGTAGTAATTGAACAGTAATTGAACAGTCACCTAATTCTATTTACTATTCGTATGCAATGTAATGCTTGTTTTATAGCCCTGCTTGCACAGACTGTGGCCTCCCAAAGGGCCTTCCACCCCACAGCACTTTGAAGCCATAAGAATGGCAGTAGGCACTAAACAAATATCAAAAAACATAACACACCTTCAAACTTTCACATGCCAACATCCACCTCAACATTCCTGCCGCCAACAGCACTGTCTCTGACTTTGCAGATTGAAACATTTGTACAACAGTGCCAAATCAATGTACAGTATTTTTATGTTGCTAAATACAAGCCATGTAAGTAGAAATCTGTCAATTATAATATGCTGCTTTGTTCTCGTAACTTGTCAGTAGTCACTCCACACCATTGCCTTATTGTCCATGAAAGCTAGATCTGTAAACATCCAAAAAAGGGCTCCTCTCTTAGTATTGAATTCCATCAACATAATCACTAGGCACAAAGTTCAGCAGTGCGATCTTGCATTTGGCTTAAAAAAAGAAGAAAAAAAAGACAAACCCACACCTACTGTCTATGCACTTGCAAGTCACAAATGCAGAATGAGGGAGTTCTCTGGCACTTACAGAGGGGCTAATGTACAGATTGGAAGGTGATTTTACCAAGCAACATGTACTAAGTGTGTTCCACCTGCAGTTGAACAAGTGAAATAGAGAGGTGGACACCAACGCCAGGTGTGATGCTGATTATGATCATGATGATGCTGCATATTTAGAATGACAGTTCATGAAAAGGATACAGAGCTGAATCAGTGAGGAACTGTACAATTCAAAAGGGTGGACTTGATTTGTTCAACTTACCTTACTGCATGCAGAGGGAAGATACATGAATAGAAATGACGATTTGGAATTGTTACTAATAGGTCAGTACATACTGGAGGACTGTTGTCACTGTGACAGAAACAGACAGTAGTTTATAATCCTGAAGTGTGTGTCAAAGTGTGTCTAAGTGAGAAAGTGTGCCAGGTAAACATTTGTATATACTGTATGCCATTACCGTGAAAGCATAGTAACACTTTTTTAAAACAGGACTTTCAACAAAGCAGTTTAAGTGTGGTCTGTGAGATCCTTACCATTGGACTGTCAAAATCACAGAATGCCATGAAAAAGGTCAGTAATTTTCCCTTTTTGGAGCTCATGCAGAAGGACGGGTGTGGGGCGGAATGCGCCCAGATGCCTTTGGGCCAGGCGCGCTATTTAAATAAAGAAATATGAAATAATACGAAATGCATGCACTCTGAATTTTAGAGTTTGTTTAATTGAGCACTTCCTTGTGCACAACAATCGAAATTTGCTTCCTTCATTTGGATTTGGAATTGTTAACCTTGCTGTGAGCCTTCAGCTCGTACTTTACTACCTGCTCCTGCTACCTGTGGATCACTGCAGTGGTCGTTGCCACTTTGAGGAAGTTATACATTATCACAATAGGCGAGGAGCGCCTGCGCAGAGTCCGGCGTCGAGTCCAGTCACTCGCCACTCAACTGACTGTCCCGAGTGGCTGGACCAACTGCCAGTTCTCTGTGCACTGCTATGACGAAGTCCATCGGAAGGAAGGACACCAGGGAGATCTGTAACCCAGGGGACCGGTCAACCACACTCTGCAGCTTTTGTTTTACCTCCACTCGTCTGCCATCCGACTTAATACGGCAGGCCTTCTAAGTGGAGAGGTTCAATCTCAGAGAGGAGTTAAACAGGGTTGTGCCTTCACCCCGGCCCTATATAACTTCTATATTTCAGATCTACGAGCACACATGGCCTCAATCCGCTATTTCACGCTATTTGAAACACAAGACCAGGACACTGATGAGCCAGGCGCTGATCCTGAAAAGGAAACACTGTAAATACTCATTATCTCCAATTATAGAGTTCCATAGATCAAAGGTAATTCCAACCTTAACCTATGGATCAGAAGATCCCCTTAACCTGCCAATAAAATGGTGGCCCCTAATGGAGGGAAGATTTTGGAAAAATGTTCTGCCCTGCCCCGTTCAACATCTATCCAGCTGATAAGGAAAAAACTGGGCTGGAGCTCTCTATTGATGGCAGTGCAATGGAACAAATTGTCATTTTGTGCAAAATGTCAGAATAATCCGACAGCTCCTATGCTCAAAGTTAATCCAACAGGAACTCTTACTTGGTTCCAACCCGGTGATCATGGTGTGGGTAAAGTGTGTTAAATGTGTAATACCAATGGAGGTCCTGGAAATTCAATCCCATGATCTATTTTTCAGGCCAGCTACTGATTCTAAATGGCTGTATAATGACCGCAGAGGAAGTAGCTCAGCTGAAACTTCATCAGGACCTTGCAGTAGAAACAAGAAAAGGGGTCATGACACAGCCATACCTAATAAAATGTCTGGATCCTGGAATTCGATTTTCTTTTATGAGTATTTGTTTTAATTTAGGCCTCACTAGTGAAGTCATGGCAGCGCATGACTTCACCCGCACTAGGAGCTCTTCATCCAGGTTTTGTAACAAGGATGAGACAAAACAGTCACTGAAGCATTTATTCATGCTGTGTGCCTATTTTGTGGAACAACTGACACATTTCTTTGCCTACTTTTTAACTGGGTTTACTACAATAACAGCAGATGAATGGTGGCAATACAGGGTCAGTGGTGCCAAAATCTCAATAACCCTATCAATGATGGACTTCTATAGATTGATTCTAGAAAAAGCGCTTACAGAATAACTATGGAGGATACAAACTGAAACTCAGGTCCATCTTGATCACGTTGTGACGGCTGGCGAACTTTCCATAGATATGTCTTGTGACCTAAATGGTTCTGTTGAGCGATGGAGGTTAAGCTGCACTTGCTAAAAGTTTTAATGTAAACTATGAAGCAACAAATGAAAAAATGAATTAAAAAAACTATCAAACACGGGTGCTTCATTAATCATTATCACTTGATTTTTTCTTTCTTAGTAGACAAGAATTGCCCCTCTAAAAGATATGAATGCACACCGTGAGGCCATATTAAGTCAACCAGAATAAAACCAACACCTCTCCCAACATTGTTGTCATTTTTGATTTGTCAATTGGTCTGCATCAAATATCTTTAGACAACTATCTGTCTAAACGTTTTTCATGCAATCCAAAAACTCTGTGTTGTCCTTCTGTTTGTGGACACACTTAAGATAACTCTATTTGTAGGGTTTATGCCTGGGACACCAGTGGATTCTGCACCCAATTCCTGGCTCTACAGAATTGCTATAAGTGATGAATATTGTGGATCCCTGTGCCACATTTTTGTTTGTTTTTGAATTTACTGTGCATAAAAAAATAAATTGAGAAATCCACCAACAGCATCCCAAAACGAACGTCCTTAAAGAAGACGGTATGCATTATACGTTACAAAAATGACTTTTGGTCCTGGTTCTTGCTTGGAGATGCCAGCCAAACCTGTCTTGGAATTCACTCGATGTTTTGGCTTAGGTTTATAGTACAGGTGTGATTTTTGTTGAGAAGATCATGTGCAATGAATACATCGGCTCTGAAAAAGAATGCCTAAGAGTGCCTTGCCAGTCCCAATCTATTAATTTGTTGACACCATATCATTTCCTTTATTCATGTTATGGATCTACAGCAATATCCTAAGGAAACTAAAAAAAACGTATAATAAGTGGAAACAGAGCAAATAGAACACAGGTGAGAAGGATGCACAGTGAACCTGTTAAACATTCTAAGTGTTGCCATAGGTGTACTAAATGGATACACTCCTTTATTCACTGCACCTGTCCCTGGATAGGGAAACTGAGGGGCCTCAAAGACTGGTTTCACTCTGGGAGAGAACCCAACCTTATGTGGTCTTTAGACCTATCCAAAATAGAAGCAGAGTCGATTTGCTTGCCTTTATAGAGAGGTAGAAAATGTGTGCTCTACAAAGGAAAGTGGACTCTCTGCCATGAAGACTCAAAATGTTAGACTTTGCAGTTGTGCTGCAGACAACACATAGCCGTTTTCTATAATATGTGCTCTGATGTGAAGGTAATGTTTTAACATTAGCCCAACATTACAAGAGGTAGCGTACTCTAAACATGTTTGTACTTTGTTAGAGACTTCTTCTGAATATGGTAGATGATATTACGGATATATACATCAGGCATATGAAGGAATGTGCTAATTGAAGGATTCTCAATACAAGGCATAATTTAGGGGTAGGACAAATTTAGGATTACAATTGGCATCACATTAATACTTAGCAAAATCAGGGAAGAGGAAACTTTCAATTGAAAAGTATCCATGTCTATATTTGCTAATGTCACACAATTGTAACACGTTCTCTAGCACTGCTCTAGCACTGCCTAACGTGGACTCTGATGACGCTTCCTGGGTGGGCTTCATTCTCTAGCACTGCGTAACATGGACTCTGATGACGGCTCACTGGGTGGGCTTCATTCTCTAGCACTGCGTAACAAGGACTCTGATGAGAGCTCACTGGGTGGGCGTCATTCTCTAGCACTGCATAACATGGACTCTGATGACGGCTCACTGGGTGGGCTTCATTCTCGAGCACTGCGTAACATGGACTCTGATGACGGCTCACTGGGTGGGCTTCATCCTCTAGCACTGCGTAACATGGACTCTGATGACGGCTCACTGGGTGGGCTTCATTCTAGCACTGCATAGCATGGACTCTGATGGCGGCTCACTGGATGGGCTTCATTATAGCACTGCGTAACATGGACTCTGATGACGGCTCACTGGGTGGGCTTCATTCTAGCACTGCGTAACATGGACTCTGATGACGGCGCACTGGGTGGGCTTCATTCACTAGCACTGCGTAACATGGACTCGGAACGGCTCACTGGGTGGGCTTCATTCTCTAGCACTGTGTAAAATGGACTCTGATGACAGCTCACTAGGTGGGCTTCATTCTCTAGCACTGCATAACATGGACTCTGATGATGGCTCACTGGGTGGGCTTCATTCTCTAGCACTGTGCAACATGGACTCTGACGGCTCACTGGGTGGGCTTCATTCTCTAGCACTGCGTAACATGGACCCTGATGACGGCTCACTGGGTGGGCTTCTTTCTAGCACTGCGTAACATGGACTCTGATGACGGCTCACTGGGTGGGCTTCATTCTCTAGCACTGCATAACATGGACTCTGATGACGGCTCACTGGGTGGGCTTCATTCTAGCACTGCGTAACATGGACTCTGATGACGGCTCACTGGGTTGGTTTCATTCTAGCACTGCATAACATGGACTCTGAAGACGGCTCACTGGGTGGGCTTCATTCTCTAGCTATGCGTAACATGGGGCCTCATTACAACCCAGGCGCTGCACCATGGTGCTATTAGCACCATGGTCCATGCCGGTCTCCGGCATGGTGGATGGCTGAATTATCGCCCCCATCACAAGGTTGGCGGGGGCGGTGATTCCCCATTCACCATTTGCCCTTCCCCATTCCCATTTTGCCCCATAGGGCATAATGGGGATGGGGAAGGCGCTAATTACGGCACCGTAAATTACGGTTGCCGTAATTAGCTCCAAGGTCCCTTAGCGGGTTGGATTTTAACGCCTGCAAAAAGCAGGCGTTAAAGCCTCCAACCCGCTAAGGGACCTTGGGCCTCATTACGACCCTGGCGGAAAGTGACTGACCGGACCGCAACAGCGTAAATAGCGTTTCCGCCATTGCACGAAGGAGCAAAGTGCGGCCAATCACGACCCATCGGGCACGAGCATTACGCCATGGCGGAATCCGAAAGGCTGCGATGGCGGAAATGACCCCAAAACGGCCCTTACCGCCGCCGTACGCTGCACCAGGTGCAATACCGCCACCCATCTTAGCGGTCACCGTAATGAGCGGTCACCGTAACGAGCGTGCACCGCAAATTACGGCCACCGTAAATATACGGAAACGGAAGTAAAAGCATGTGGCCGGAACGGGAAACAGCACGCCGCACAACTATAAAATCCGAATCCCAACACAACCATAAAAAATCCGACCCTGACACACATCCCAACCCGTTAGCAACCCCAGTTAAAAAAATAAATATGGGAAAGGTAGCCAAGAAAGCGTGTGACCGCAAGCGGCAGGTACACTTCTCCCGAGAGGAACTGACCGTGCTCACCGAGACCCTCCAGGAAAATTCCGCCGTCGTCTTCTCCAGTCAAATGACCAGGACGGCCCTTGCCAACAAGAAGGCCATATGGGCCCTGGTGGCACAGCGCGTAAGTGCGGTGGGGACAACACCCCGCACGCCACAGCAATGTCGCAAGCGGTGGGACGACCTGCGGATCCGCGTACGCAGCATACTTTCTGCGAACAGGAACATCGCCACAGCTACCGGGGGGGGTTCAGAGTCGCCCATCAAGTTGACCCCCTGGGAGGAAATCTGCGCCTCCACCATAGGAATGGAGAGCATAGAGGGAGTCGGAGGGATGGAGAAAGGAGTGCCGACATCCGGAGAATCAGGTAGGTTGGCCAAGAGAAACAATGCGAAATCCACAAACCACGAACATGTGCAGTACCATGTGACCCCATAGTGCAATACATACTTTGCCCTGACAGCGCCCTCTAAAAGTCAGAATGAACAAACAAATCAATCAAGAAGCCATAAACAACCCCTACATGTGCAGCATGCACCCCCTAACTGCAGGCAGCCAAATGAATGCATCCTCAATCCACACGAAAATGAGACCACCTCCAAGGCCCAGTCCCAAATCAGCCTCATGTACCACCCCAATGCATTTGATACGTTGCCATTCCAAATCCGACAGACCCATAACTAACGCTCGCCCCTCTTTACTCCACCACAGGGTCCGATACCAACGACGAGCTGCAGGACACCCCTACCAGCACGCCTGCAAAGAGGGCCAGGACCAACGTCCCAAGAGCCTCCACCTCAGGTGCAAGGATCAAGACACGGCAGCAGCAGGAATCAAGTGGCAGCACACTGGAGGGGACTGCAACAGGCACCCCAGCAGCCAGCAAGTCCACAACCCCAGCACCACAGGTCCCCCCAAAGAACGTATCTGATGGCACTGCCTCTGGTGGTAGCAGCACCATAGGTGACACAGCTGTCATGCCAGCATGCTCCGACACGGAAAACAGTGCTGGCGACGTAGGTACCATCCATGACCTTTCCCAATCCCCCTGCATGTTCCATCCCCTACACCATGACGAAACCACGCAGGGGCACCCTGAAGACGACGACTGGCCAACCCCCACAAGTCCTGTGCCAAGGCAACATGTGTTGAGCAGCCCCCCTGTCACACCACCGCAAATGTCCATGGCCCAGCAGAGGCAACAGTCCCTCGACCTGCTGATCGAGCAACAGCAGGAAGCGTCCACGCTACTCAAGGACCATGCAAATGAATGCGGGGGTTCCAGGGCAGCCATGGAAACATCCACCGAGACACTCAGGGCACAAATAGAGAAAAGTAGTGAGAGCCTCAGGGGAGAAATGGAGAGAAGCACCGAGAGCCTGAGAGCACAAATGGAGAAAAGCACCGAGAGCCTGAGGGGGGAACTGCATGCGACGTCCAAAGACGTTTGTGCTGAACTTGCTGCTGTGCGCCGTGTGCTCTCGGAGCTCTCACAAACCCTCAGAGACATGCATGGACGCGAGCAGGCAGAGACATCATCCGTGGCAAGTTCCGTCCAGGGCAGCCCCCAACGCAGATCTGGCAGGAACCTGCGCTCCACGGGCAGGGGTGCCCCTGATACCCGTAGAGGGGGCTTGCAATAGCGTCTACCCACGGACAGCATGCATATTTGGACACTGGTGTTGGGGGGGGAGGTAGTAGGGTGGAGGGGGTGTGTTGGGCTTCACTGGGTGGCGGGTCCATAGGGTGTATAAATCAAATCACATTAACAATACAGCACCTCATTATCATCCAATGACATGTGTGGACATTGATATTTGCGTACGAGGCCTTCATAGGCGTACAGTCCACAATGTGCCTGTACTACACACACACAGTGCCACAGGTCCCCTTTCCGTGTAATAGGCACCATGCGTGGTTGCTAGAAGCATGCATCTATGATGCTCTGTCGGATTGCACGTACATCCTGTGCCTCATGGACTCCTTGAGGTGCCTCCACATCCCCACCCTCATCATCATCATCATCTTCAGGTGCATGCAGTACAGCGTCAGGGGGCATGGGCACATTCCTACGTATGCACATGTTGTGCAGCATGACACATGCCATGACCATCTTAGAAACCTTCTCATGGCTGTACATGAGTGCCCCGCCAGACCTGCTGAGGCTGCGGAAACGAGCCTTCAGTAGGCCGAATGCCTGTTCAATGACCACACGGGTACGTGAGTGGGCATGGTTGTAGTCCTCCTCATGCTCGTTCTGTGGGTTCCGGATTGGTGTAAGGAGCCATCTCTTCAGTGGATACCCGGCATCACCTGTATGAGACGAATAAAGGGTGTCAGTGGAATGATAGTGCTAAGTAGCCCCCCCCCCCCCCTGCAAGGTCATTGACGCATCAAATGGGCCACGATGTCATGCATGGAATGAGACTCACCGAGTAGCCAGGATCTGTGCCCTGCGTGTCGCTCCATGTAGCGTGGTATTCTTGTGTTCCTCAGGACCATAGAATCATGGGTAGATCCTGGAAATCTGGCACAACAATGCGTAAATATCTTGTTGGAGTCACACACCATTTGCACATTGATTGAATGAAATTGTTTCCGGTTGCGGTACTGGACCTCCATGGCATGTGGGACAACCAATTCAACATGGGTGCAGTCGATGGCACCAATGCAACCCGGGATGCCGCCAAGTGCATGGAATCCCACTTTAGCGTTGGTAATCTCCTGGTACGTGCGTGGTAGTGTGATGTGGTCGTCGGCGTGCTTCAGGAGGGCATCGTGCACTTGGAAGAGTGTCCGTGAGAACAGTGGCTGTGAAATGCCATGCAACTGTCCCACTGTGTGCTGGTAGGTGCCTGTGGCCAGGAAGTGGAGTGCAGACACCACCTTCAGTAGGGGTGGGATGGCGGTTGGGCTATCTATCATGCTCACGAGGTCAGCATGTGTCATGTCCACAATGGCGATTATGGTGTCCCGGTCCAAACGGTAGAGGGTGTGGATCTGCTCAGCAGTGAGGTTGAACGGATCGGCTCGGAGGCGTGGGATTGCGGGCCGCCTGCGTGGTGGTAGTGGCAGTGCTTGTGGGCCTTGCTGACCCTGCCTTGCCCTCCTCCTCCTCCTTCTCCTCCGTCTCCCCTGTGCGCCCGGTTGTTGTACCTGTTGTTGTTCGTCGTCTTCTTGTAGTTGTAGCACTTGCAGTGCTATCTGGTACCCCAGGCCCAACATCGCTAGTCCTGCCGGTAGCATTTTGGAGTGGGAGTGGTTGTGGGAGGGGTTTGGGTCTGCAATATATGTGCTGTCGGCCTGTATGGCCTCCACCTGTGCTGATTGAATGAATCTGTGGCAGATGCAATCCCTTCTGGCCGAGCACGTCCCGCACGTAAGGCTGCATTTGGCCGCATGGCATCTTGGGATTTGAATCATGTATCAAATCCCGATGGCAGTGTGATGTACTTTGACTGATTTTCATGCTATGCTCCCATTGTTACACATGCTATGATTGCAGCCGCTTACATACCTGTGAAGAGTCAGTGGTATGTAGGGCTCGATCGATGGCCGACCCTCATGCAGCACAGTAACGTACTTCACCGACGGGCGTGGCGTGCCATTTGTGATTGCAGCCAGTTAGCATCATGACACACAGCCGCACTACATTGATGTAATTGTGAATGCAAGCGTTCACAGAAGCCTTTTCGACGTAATGTTGCAAGTGAGGAATTCGAAGGCCAGCATTTTGGGTTTTGAAGTAGCGGCGAGGATACGCCCACAGGTCTGGCTGGAAATGTAACGTTCTATTGTAGAATGTCCTTGGGACATGGCCCATAACGAGCAGGCAATGAATGATATGAATTGAATGGGATGCGCAACAGCGTAGTGGACGATAAGGCAGGACGTTCCCAAATCCATCTTGCTTCACAACACTACAGATCCGGCCAGGGGCACAGTGGTTTTTGCGGACTGCATTACGCACAGACGCGATGGAAGTTTCACATATTATGTGAGTGAATATTCATGCGTTTTCATTGCGGGATGAGGGAATGATGTGTGGATGCATGGACTGATGATTCCGTTTAGGGTCTGCCATGTACATGGGTTTTTTGATTCACTCCCCTTCCCCTGCGTTATGTGATGCAAGGCTGCCATAGTGGGACATACGTCTATCTGCCCTTGTCGGATCCTCCCTGTCTCGATGCGCCTTCATACACTTGTGTCTAGGCACGTTACTAATCCCATGTCATGGGTTCTATCTTGACGGACGCATGCACAGTAACCGACGTTGACAATGGTGTATTTAGCTCGATTGGTTTCGTTATGATTCGATACTGATTTAGGGGTGTGTATATTCCTTTGGAGTGGGCTAGCATGCATATGGGTGTGGATTTGGTGTGTTGAATGAAGATTGTAATGCATCATGAGTCCCGTAATGCAATCGGTTAATTTGTGTTTCTTTTGGGTGACAGGTATCTCCTGCCCTATTGCAGATGCCATCTCTACGCCACTCCTCCAGATGGTTTTTACTCTCGACTCCTGCAGCTTCGGGTGAATCAGTGGAGCACCATTTCGATCTTATGGGACGATCGCCAATGGGCCACATGCCCTTACGCTGTACTGGTGGCTAGGTGCAACATTTCGGCCTTTCAGCTCGACTAGTGCCTGCCTCATGGGACGGACCTGCGGTTCTTGCCGCTTCCATGTTGCCTTTTGGAACGTTGATGTAGGCCCTGTGTGCCATGATGGTACAGGGCGTCACACAAGTGGAAGCCGGTCAATTATTGCAGATGCAGCCCTCGGTGATGATGGTTGTTTTGGTGGTATTTTGCAAATTGCTGTGGGGCCTTTGTCATTTGGATGTGCATTTAAATTGTATTCCGATATTTGTCGTGTTGCGTTGTTCTTTGCAGGTGATGTGGCGATTTTCGCTTTGTGGCGGTATGTATTGCGTGATGATCTGCATTGTGTTCCGCCTTCTGAGTTGAGTTGTGTGGTACAGTACTGGCCGCGTTTGCCTACGTAGCACAGTATGGTCACGGATAGGGGCTGCCATTGTGACTGTTTACATGATGTGCTGTTCAGGGGCGGGGGATTGGCTTTTGGCCGACTGGTGCCTGTCAGCCAGGTCGATTGGTGGAATGATGGGTTGTTCAGAATGTGGCTGGTCACAGGTGACTGTGTTTGCGTGCGTTTGTTGGAGGGGGACTGGGGTCATGTCCATTGGAATAGCTTCTGTATTGATGCCATCTGTGCCCTGCAGCTCCCATCGGCCCCTCTTGGGATGAGCCTGGCTGCTCAGTCACTCTGCCGACTTGTGTGGTACATGCTTCTGCTGATGGTTGGTTTGTTTACTGGCATGAGTACAGGGCTGGTGCAATCCCCCTCAGGATGCTGTTTTGGATGTTGCCTTGCGCTGGTGGCAAGCGATGGGGGACTACTGTTGTTTTGTGTCATGTGTTCTTGATTTTCATTTTGATGTATTGTACCTTCACATGCCTGTGCTGCGTCAGTACGGCTATGGTGACATGCCGTACATGGATGCCCACTCACGGGGCGCTTTGAGCCCCTGCATGCTTTTCTACGTTGGCATGCATGGGTGAATTGTGGATTTCACTGGTTGCATAGTGTGAGTACATTGCGCCTGCCAGGAGTTGTGCAATGAGGCCAGGGAGTGGAGTACAGGCACTCAGTGGGCCATTTACGGTTGGTTCGCGTTGCCGTATTTCTCGCCATGGCGGAATGGTACTTTACGACGTGCTTGATGGCGTTCAGTACATGTCCGCTAGGGTCAGAATTCGCGTACCGTTGCGCCATGGCGGTGATTCCGGTTTTGCAAGGCGCGCGTGCGCGTACTTGGTGCAGTTAGCGTTGCCGTTCACTGCGGTGTCGCTAATGGCATCGTACTTTACGGTGACGGGTCATGATCGCAACGAGCGGTGTTCGATGGCGGTATTGCATTTCCGCCATCATTTTTCCATTTCCGCAAGGGTCGTAATGAGGCCCCTTGTAATCAGGCGCTAATGGTTTAACGGCGCCGACGCTCTTTACGGCGCCGTTAAACCATTAGCATCAGGGTCGTAATGAGGCCCATGGACTCTGATGACGGCGCACTGGGTGGGCTTCATTCACTAGCACTGCGTAACATGGACTCGGATGACGGTTCACTGGGTGGGCTTCATTCTCTAGCACTGTGTAACATGGACTCTGATGACGGCTCACTGGGTGGGCTTCATTCTAGCACTGCGTAACATGGACTCTGATGACGGCTCACTGGGTGGCCTTCATTCTCTAGCTATGCGTAACATGGACTCTGATGTCGGCTCACTGGGTGGGCTTCATTCTCTAGCTATGCGTAACATGGACTGTGATGACAGCTCACTGGGTAGGCTTCATTCTCTAGCACTGCGTAACATGGACTCTAATGACGGCTCACTGGGTGGGCTTCATTCTAGCACTGCGTAACACGGACTCTGATGACGGCTCACTGGGTGGGCTTCATTCTCTAGCACTGAGTAACATGGACTGTGATGACAGTTCACTGGGTGGGCTTCATTCTGGCACTGCGTAACATGGACTCTGATGACGGCTCACTGGGTGGGCTTCATTCTCTAGCACTGCGTATGATGGGACTCTGATGACTGCTCACTGGGTGGGCTTCATTCTAGCACTGCGTAATATGGACTCTGATGACAGCTCACTGGGTGGGCTTCATTCTAGCACTGCGTAACATGGACTCTGATGACAGCTCACTGGGTGGGCTTCATTCTCTACATATGCGTAAAATGGACTCTGATGTCGGCTCACTGGGTGGGCTTCATTCTCTAGCTATGCGTAACATGGACTGTGATGACAGCTCTGTGGGTGGGCTTCATTCTCTAGCACTGGTTAACATGGACTCTGATGACAGCTCACAGGGTGGGCTTCATTCTCTAGCACTGCCTAACATGGACTCTGATGATGGCTTACTGGATGGGCTTCATTCTAGCACTGCGTAACATGGACTCTGATGACGGCTCACTGAGTGGGCTTCATTCTCTAGCACTGCGGAACATGGACTCTGATGACGGCTCACTGGGTGGGCTTCATTCTCTAGCACTGCGTAACATGCACTCTGATGACGGCTCACTGGGTGGACTTCCTTCTCTAGCACTGCGTAACATGGACTCTGATGATGGCTCACTGGGTGGGCTTCATTCTAGCACTGCGTAACATGGACTCTGATGACGGCTCACTGGGTGGGCTTCATTCTCTAGCACTGCGTAACATGGACTCTGATGACGGCTCACTGGATGGGCTTCATTCTAGCACTGCATAACATGGACTCTGATGATGGCTCACTGGGTGGGCTTCATTCTAGCACTGCGTAACATGGACTCTGATGACGGCTCACTGGGTGGGCTTCATTCTAGCACTGCATAACATGGACTCTGATGACGGCTCACTGGGTGGGCTTCATTCTAGCACTGCATAACATGGACTCTGATGACGGCTCACTGGGTGGGCTTCATTTTCTAGCACTGAGTAACATGGACTCTGATGACATCTCACTGGGTGGGCTTCATTCTAGCACTGCGTAACATGGACTCTGATGACGGCTCACTGGGTGGGCTTCATTCTCTAGCACTGCATAACATGGACTCTGATGACGGCTCACTGGGTGGGCTTCATTCTAGCACTGCGTAACATGGACTCTGATGACGGCTCACTGGGTGGGCTTCATTCTCTAGATATGCGTAACATGGACTCTGATGTCGGCTCACTGGGTGGGCTTCATTCTAGCACTGCGTAACATGGACTATGATGACGGCTCACTGGGTGGGCTTCATTCTCTAGCACTGCATAACATGGACTCTGATGACGGCTCACTGGGTGGGCTTCATTCTAGCACTGCGTAACATGGACTCTGATGACGGCTCACTGGGTGGGCCTCATTCTCTAGCACTGCGTAACATGGACTCTGATGACGGCTCACTGGGTGGGCTTCATTCTACCACTGCGTAACATGGACTCTGATGACGGCTCACTGGGTGGGCTTCATTCTCTAGCACTGCGTAACATGGACTCTGATGACGGCTCACTGGGTGGGCTTCATTCTAGCACTGCGTAACATGGACTATGATGACGGCTCACTGGGTGTGCTTCATTCTCTAGCACTGCGTAACATGAACTCTAATGAAGGCTCACTGAGTGGTCTTCATTCTAGCACTGCGTAACATGGATTCTGATGATGGCTCACTGGGTGGGCTTCATTCTCTAGCTATGCGTAACATGGACTCTGATGTCGGCTCACTGGGTGGGCTTTATTCTCTAGCTATGCGTAACATGGACTGTGATGACAGCTCACTGGGTGGGCTTCATTCTCTAGCACTGCGTAACATGGACTCTGATGACGGCTCACTGGGTGGGCTTCATTCTAGCACTGCGTAACATGGACTATGATGACGGCTCACTGGGTGGGCTTCATTCTCTAGCTATGCGTAACATGGACTGTGATGACAGCTCACTGGGTGGGCTTCATTCTCTAGCACTGCGTAACATGGACTCTAATGACGGCTCACTGGGTGGGCTTCATTCTAGCACTGCGTAACATGGACTCTGATGACGGCTCACTGGGTGGGCTTCATTCTCTAGCTATGCGTAACATGGACTGTGATGACAGCTCACTGGGTGGGCTTCATTCTGTAGCACTGCGTAACATGGACTCTGATGACTGCTCACTGGGTGGGCTTCATTTTCTAGCACTGAGTAACATGGACTCTGATGACAGCTCACTGGGTGGGCTACATTCTAGCACTGCGTAACATGGACTCTGATGACGGCTCACTGGGTGGGCTTTATTCTCTAGAACTGCGTATCATGGGACTCTGATGATGGCTCACTGGGTGGGCTTCATTCTAGCACTGCGTAATATGGACTCTGATGACGACTCACTGGGTGGGCTTCATTCTAGCACTGCGTAACATGGACTCTGATGACAGCTCACTGGGTGGGCTTCATTCTCTAGATATGCGTAAAATGGACTCTGATGTCGGCTCACTGGGTATGCTTCATTCTCTAGCTATGCGTAACATGGACTGTGATGACAGCTATGTGGGTGGGCTTCATTCTCTAGCACTGCGTAACATGGACTCTGATGACGGCTCACAGGGTGGGCTTCATTCTCTAGCACTGCCTAACATGGACTCTGATGACGACTTACTGGGTGGGCTTCATTCTAGCACTGCGTAACATGGACTCTGATGACGGCTCACTGGGTGGACTTCATTCTCTAGCACTGCGCAACATGGACTCTGATGACGGCTCACAGGGTGGGCTTCCTTCTCTAGCACTGTGTAACATGCACTCTGATGACGGCTCACTGGGTGGGCTTCCTTCTCTAGCACTACGTAACATGGACTCTGATGATTGCTCACTGGGTGGGCTTCATTCTAGCACTGCGTAACATGGACTTTGATGACGGCTCACTGGGTGGGCTTCATTCTCTAGCACTGCGTAACATGGACTCTGATGACGGCTCACTGGATGGGCTTCATTCTAACACTGCGTAACATGGACTCTGATAATGGCTCACTGGGTGGGCTTCATTCTAGCACTGCATAACATGGACTCTGATGACGGCTCGCTGGGTGGGCTTCATTCTCTAGCTATGCGTAACATGGACTCAGATGACAGCTCCCTCGGTGGGATTCATTCTCTAGCACTGCATAACATGGACTCTGATGATAGCTCACTGGGTAGGCTTCATTCTCTAGCACTGCGTAACATGGACTCTGATGACGGCTCACTGGGTGGGCTTCATTCTAGTACTGCGTAACATGGACTCTGGTGGCGGCTCACTGAGTCGGCTTCATTCTCTATCACTGCGTAAAATGGACTCTGATGACGGCTCACTGGGTGGGATTCATTTTCTAGCTATGCGTAACATGGACTCTGATGACGGCTCACTGGGTGGGCTTCATTCTAGCACTGAGTAACATGGACTCTGATGACGGCTCACTGGGTGGGCTTCATTCTAGCACTGCATAGCATGGACGCTGATGATGGCTCACTGGGTGGGCTTCATTTTCTAGCTATGCGTAACATGGACTCTGATGACGGCTCACTGGGTGGGCTTCATTCTAGCACTGAGTAACATGGACTCTGATGACGGCTCACTGGGTGGGCTTCATTCTCTAGCACTGCGTAACATGGACTCGTATGACGGCTCACTGGGTGGGCTTCATTCTAGCACTGCGTAACATGGACTCTGATGACGGCTCACTGGGTGGGCTTCATTCTCTAGCACTGCATAACATGAACTCTGATGATGGCTCACTGGGTGGGCTTCATTCTAGCACTGCGTAACATGGACTATGATGATGGCACACTGGGTGGGCTTCATTCTCTAGCACTGCGTAACATGGACTCTAATGACAGCTCACTGAGTGGACTTCATTCTAGCACTGCGTAACATGGACTCTGATGACGGCTCACAGGGTGGGCTTCATTCTCTAGCACTGCCTAAAATGGACTCTGATGACGGCTTACTGGGTGGGCTTCATTCTAGCACTGCGTAACATTGACTCTGATGACGGCTCACTGGGTGGACTTCATTCTCTAGCACTGCGCAACATGGACTCTGATGACGGCTCACAGGGTGGGCTTCCTTCTCTAGCACTGTGTAACATGCACTCTGATGACGGCTCACTGGGTGGGCTTCCTTCTCTAGCACTGCGTAACATGGACTCTGATGATTGCTCACTGGGTGGGCTTCATTCTAGCACTGCGTAACATGGACTTTGATGACGGCTCACTGGGTGGGCTTCATTCTCTAGCACTGCGTAACATGGACTCTGATGACGGCTCACTGGATGGGCTTCATTCTAGCACTGCGTAACATGGACTCTGATGACGGCTCACTGGGTGGGCTTTATTCTCTAGAACTGCGTATCATGGGACTCTGATGATGGCTCACTGGGTGGGCTTCATTCTAGCACTGCGTAATATGGACTCTGATGACGACTCACTGGGTGGGCTTCATTCTAGCACTGCGTAACATGGACTCTGATGACAGCTCACTGGGTGGGCTTCATTCTCTAGATATGCGTAAAATGGACTCTGATGTCGGCTCACTGGGTATGCTTCATTCTCTAGCTATGCGTAACATGGACTGTGATGACAGCTATGTGGGTGGGCTTCATTCTCTAGCACTGCGTAACATGGACTCTGATGACGGCTCACAGGGTGGGCTTCATTCTCTAGCACTGCCTAACATGGACTCTGATGACGACTTACTGGGTGGGCTTCATTCTAGCACTGCGTAACATGGACTCTGATGACGGCTCACTGGGTGGACTTCATTCTCTAGCACTGCGCAACATGGACTCTGATGACGGCTCACAGGGTGGGCTTCCTTCTCTAGCACTGTGTAACATGCACTCTGATGACGGCTCACTGGGTGGGCTTCCTTCTCTAGCACTACGTAACATGGACTCTGATGATTGCTCACTGGGTGGGCTTCATTCTAGCACTGCGTAACATGGACTTTGATGACGGCTCACTGGGTGGGCTTCATTCTCTAGCACTGCGTAACATGGACTCTGATGACGGCTCACTGGATGGGCTTCATTCTAACACTGCGTAACATGGACTCTGATAATGGCTCACTGGGTGGGCTTCATTCTAGCACTGCATAACATGGACTCTGATGACGGCTCGCTGGGTGGGCTTCATTCTCTAGCTATGCGTAACATGGACTCAGATGACAGCTCCCTCGGTGGGATTCATTCTCTAGCACTGCATAACATGGACTCTGATGATAGCTCACTGGGTAGGCTTCATTCTCTAGCACTGCGTAACATGGACTCTGATGACGGCTCACTGGGTGGGCTTCATTCTAGTACTGCGTAACATGGACTCTGGTGGCGGCTCACTGAGTCGGCTTCATTCTCTATCACTGCGTAAAATGGACTCTGATGACGACTCACTGGGTGGGATTCATTTTCTAGCTATGCGTAACATGGACTCTGATGACGGCTCACTGGGTGGGCTTCATTCTAGCACTGAGTAACATGGACTCTGATGACGGCTCACTGGGTGGGCTTCATTCTAGCACTGCATAGCATGGACGCTGATGATGGCTCACTGGGTGGGCTTCATTTTCTAGCTATGCGTAACATGGACTCTGATGACGGCTCACTGGGTGGGCTTCATTCTAGCACTGAGTAACATGGACTCTGATGACGGCTCACTGGGTGGGCTTCATTCTCTAGCACTGCGTAACATGGACTCGTATGACGGCTCACTGGGTGGGCTTCATTCTAGCACTGCGTAACATGGACTCTGATGACGGCTCACTGGGTGGGCTTCATTCTCTAGCACTGCATAACATGAACTCTGATGATGGCTCACTGGGTGGGCTTCATTCTAGCACTGCGTAACATGGACTATGATGATGGCACACTGGGTGGGCTTCATTCTCTAGCACTGCGTAACATGGACTCTAATGACAGCTCACTGAGTGGACTTCATTCTAGCACTGCGTAACATGGACTCTGATGACGGCTCACAGGGTGGGCTTCATTCTCTAGCACTGCCTAACATGGACTCTGATGACGGCTTACTGGGTGGGCTTCATTCTAGCACTGCGTAACATTGACTCTGATGACGGCTCACTGGGTGGACTTCATTCTCTAGCACTGCGCAACATGGACTCTGATGACGGCTCACAGGGTGGGCTTCCTTCTCTAGCACTGTGTAACATGCACTCTGATGACGGCTCACTGGGTGGGCTTCCTTCTCTAGCACTGCGTAACATGGACTCTGATGATTGCTCACTGGGTGGGCTTCATTCTAGCACTGCGTAACATGGACTTTGATGACGGCTCACTGGGTGGGCTTCATTCTCTAGCACTGCGTAACATGGACTCTGATGACGGCTCACTGGATGGGCTTCATTCTAGCACTGCGTAACATGGACTCTGATGATGGCTCACTGGGTGGGCTTCATTCTAGCACTGCATAACATGGACTCTGATGACGGCTCGCTGGGTGGGCTTCATTCTCTAGCTATGCGTAACATGGACTCAGATGACAGCTCCCTCGGTGGGATTCATTCTCTAGCACTGCATAACATGGACTCTGATGATAGCTCACTGGGTAGGCTTCATTCTCTAGCACTGCGTAACATGGACTCTGATGACGGCTCACTGGGTGGGCTTCATTCTAGTACTGCGTAACATGGACTCTGGTGGCGGCTCACTGAGTCGGCTTCATTCTCTATCACTGCGTAAAATGGACTCTGATGACGGCTCACTGGGTGGGATTCATTTTCTAGCTATGCGTAACATGGACTCTGATGATGGCTCACTGGGTGGGCTTCATTCTAGCACTGAGTAACATGGACTCTGATGACGGCTCACTGGGTGGGCTTCATTCTAGCACTGCATAGCATGGACGCTGATGATGGCTCACTGGGTGGGCTTCATTTTCTAGCTATGCGTAACATGGACTCTGATGATGGCTCACTGGGTGGGCTTCATTCTAGCACTGAGTAACATGGACTCTGATGACGGCTCACTGGGTGGGCTTCATTCTCTAGCACTGCGTAACATGGACTCTGATGACGGCTCACTGGGTGGGCTTCATTCTAGCACTGCGTAACATGGACTCTGATGACGGCTCACTGGGTGGGCTTCATTCTCTAGCACTGCGTAACATGGACTCTGATGACGGCTCACTGGGTGGGCTTCATTCTAGCACTGCGTAACATGGACTATAATGACGGCTCACTGGGTGGGCTTCATTCTCTAGCACTGCGTAACATGGACTTTAATGACAGCTCACTGAGTGGACTTCATTCTAGCACTGCGTAACATGGACTCTGATGACGGCTCACTGGGTGGGCTTCATTCTCTAGCTATGCGTAACATGGACTCTGATGTCGGCTCACTGGGTGGGCTTCATTCTCTAGCACTGTGTAACATGCACTATGATGACGGCTCACTGGGTGGGCTTCCTTCTCTAGCACTGCGTAACATGGACTCTGATGATGGCTCACTGGGTGGGCTTCATTCTAGCACTGCGTAACATGGACTTTGATGACGGCTCACTGGGTGGGCTTCATTCTCTAGCACTGTGTAACATGGACTCTGATGACGGCTCACTGGATGGGCTTCATTCTAGCACTGCGTAACATGGACTCTGATGATGGCTCACTGGGTGGACTTCATTCTAGCACTGCGTAACATGGACTCTGATGTCGGCTTACTGGGTGGGTTTCATTCTCTAGCTATGCGTAACATGGACTCTGATGACAGCTCACTGGGTGGGCTTCATTCTCTAGATATGCGTAAAATGGACTCTGATGTCGGCTCACTTGGTGGGCTTCATTCTCTAGCTATGCGTAACATGGACTGTGATGACAGCTCTGTGGGTGGGCTTAATTCTCTAGCACTGCGTAACATGGACTCTGATGACGGCTCACAGGGTGGGCTTCATTCTCTAGCACTGCCTAACATGGACTCTGATGACGGCTTACTGGGTGGGCTTCATTCTAGCACTGCGTAACATGGACTCTGGTGGCGGCTCACTGAGTCGGCTTCATTCTCTATCACTGCGTAAAATGGACTCTGATGACGGCTCACTGGGTGGGCTTCATTTTCTAGCTATGCGTAACATGGACTCTGATGACGGCTCACTGGGTGGGCTTCATTCTAGCACTGAGTAACATGGACTCTGATGACGGCTCACTGGGTGGGCTTCATTCTAGCACTGCATAGCATGGACGCTGATGATGGCTCACTGGGTGGGCTTCATTTTCTAGCTATGCGTAACATGGACTCTGATGACGGCTCACTGGGTGGGCTTCATTCTAGCTCTGAGCAACATGGACTCTGATGACGGCTCACTGGGTGGGCTTCATTCTCTAGCACTGCGTAACATGGACTCTGATGACGGCTCACTGGGTGGGCTTCATTCTAGCACTGCGTAACATGGACTCTGATGACAGCTCACTGGGTGGGCTCCATTCTCTAGCACTGCGTAACATGGACTCTGATGACGGCTCACTGGGTGGGCTTCATTCTAGCACTGCGTAACATGGACTATGATGACGGCTCACTGGGTGGGCTTCGTTCTCTAGCACTGCGTAACATGGACTCTAATGACAGCTCACTGAGTGGACTTCATTCTAGCACTGCGTAACATGGACTCTGATGACGGCTCACTGGGTGGGCTTCATTCTCTTGCTATGCGTAACATGGACTCTGATGTCGGCTCACTGGGTGGGCTTCATTCTCTAGCACTGTGTAACATGCACTCTGATGACGGCTCACTGGGTGGGCTTCCTTCTCTAGCACTGCGTAACATGGACTCTGATGATGGCTCACTGGGTGGGCTTCATTCTAGCACTGCGTAACATGGACTTTGATGACGGCTCACTGGGTGGGCTTCATTCTCTCGCACTGGGTAACATGGACTCTGATGACGGCTCACTGGATGGGCTTCATTCTAGCACTGCGTAACATGGACTCTGATGATGGCTCACTGGGTGGACTTCATTCTAGCACTGTGTAACATGGACTCTGATGTCGGCTCACTGCGTGGGCTTCATTCTCTAGCTATGCGTAACATGGACTCTGATGACAGCTCACTGGGTGGGCTTCATTCTCTAGATATGCGTAAAATGGACTCTGATGTCGGCTCACTGGGTGGGCTTCATTCTCTAGCTATGCATAACATGGACTGTGATGACAGCTCTGTGGGTGGGCTTCATTCTCTAGCACTGCGTAACATGGACTCTGATGACGGCTCACAGGGTGGGCTTCATTCTCTAGCACTGCCTAACATGGACTCTGATGACGGCTTACTGGGTGGGCTTCATTCTAGCACTGCGTAACATGGACTCTGATGACGGCTCACTGGGTGGACTTCATTCTCTATCACTGCGCAACATGGACTCTGATGACGGCTCACTGGGTGGGCTTCATTCTCTAGCACTGTGTAACATGCACTCTGATGACGGCTCACTGGGTGGGCTTCCTTCTCTAGCACTGCGTAACATGGACTCTGATGATGGCTCACTGGGTGGGCTTCATTCTAGCACTGCGTAACATGGACTCTGATGACGGCTCACTGGGTGGGCTTCATTCTCTAGCACTGCGTAACATGGACTCTGATGACGGCTCACTGGATGGGCTTCATTCTAGCACTGCGTAACATGGACTCTGATGATGGCTCACTGGGTGGGCTTCATTCTAGTACTGCGTAACATGGACTCTGGTGGCGGCTCACTGAGTCGGCTTCATTCTCTATCACTGCGTAAAATGGACTCTGATGACGGCTCACTGGGTGGGCTTCATTTTCTAGCTATGCGTAACATGGACTCTGATGACGGCTCACTGGGTGGGCTTCATTCTAGCACTGAGTAACATGGACTCTGATGACGGCTCACTGGGTGGGCTTCATTCTAGCACTGCATAGCATGGACGCTGATGATGGCTCACTGGGTGGGCTTAATTTTCTAGCTATGCGTAACATGGACTCTGATGACGGCTCACTGGGTGGGCTTCATTCTAGCACTGAGTAACATGGACTCTGATGACGGCTCACTGGGTGGGCTTCATTCTCTAGCACTGCGTAACATGGACTCTGATGACGGCTCACTGGGTGGGCTTCATTCTAGCACTGCGTAACATGGACTCTGATGACGGCTCACTGGGTGGGCTTCATTCTCTAGCACTATGTAACATGGACTCTGATGACGGCTCACTGGGTGGGCTTCATTCTAGCACTGCGTAACATGGACTATGATGACGGCTCACTGGGTGGGCTTCATTCTCTAGCACTGCGTAACATGGACTCAGATGATGGCTCACTGGGTGGGCTTCATTCTCTAGCTATGCGTAACATGGACTCTGATGATGGCTCACCTGGTGGACTTCATTCTAGCACTGCGTAACATGGACTCTGATGTCGGCTCACTGGGTGGGCTTCATTCTCTAGCTATGCGTAACATGGACTCTGACGACGGCTCACTGGGTGGGCTTCATTCTAGCACTGCGTAACATGGACTCTGATGTCGGCTCACTGGGTGGGCTTCATTCTCTAGCACTGCCTAACATGTACTCTGATGACGGCTTACTGGGTGGGCTTCATTCTAGCACTGCGTAACATGGACTCTGATGACGGCTCACTGGGTGGACTTCATTCTCTAGCACTGCGCAACATGGACTCTGATGACGGCTCACTGGGTGGGCTTCATTCTCTAGCACTGTGTAACATGCACTCTGATGATGGCTCACTGGGTGGGCTTCCTTCTCTAGCACTGCGTAACATGTACTCTGATGATGGCTCACTGGGTGGGCTTCATTCTAGCACTGCGTAACATGGACTCTGATGACGGCTCACTGGGTGGGCTTCATTCTCTAGCACTGCGTAACATGGACTCTGATGACGGCTCACTGGATGGGCTTCATTCTAGCACTGCGTAACATGGACTCTGATGATGGCTCACTGGGTGGGCTTCATTCTAGCACTGCGTAACATGGACTCTGATGACGGCTCACTGGGTGGGCTTCATTCTCTAGCTATGCGTAACATGGACTCTGATGTCGGCTCACTGGGTGGGCTTCATTCTCTAGCTATGCGTAACATGGACTGTGATGACAGCTCACTGGGTAGGCTTCATTCTCTAGCACTGCGTAACATGGACTCTGATGACGGCTCACTGGGTGGGCTTCATTCTAGCACTGCGTAACACGGACTCTGATGACGGCTCACTGGGTGGGCTTCATTCTCTAGCACTGCATAACATGGACTCTGATGACAGCTCACTGGGTGGGCTTCATTCTAGCACTGCGTAACATGGACTCTGATGACGGCTCACTGGGTGGGCTTCATTTTCTAGCACTGAGTAACATGCACTCTGATGAAAGTTCACTGGGTGGGCTTCATTCTAGCGCTGCGTAACATTGACTCTGATGACGGCTCACTGGGTGGGCTTGATTCTCTAGCACTGCGTATCATGGGACTCTGATGACGGCTCACTGGGTGGGCTTCATTCTAGCACTGCGTAATATGGACTCTGATGACGGCTCACTGGGTGGGCTTCATTCTAGCACTGCGTAACATGGACTCTGATGACAGCTCACTGGGTGGGCTTCATTCTCTAGATATGCGTAAAATGGACTCTGATGTCGGCTCACTGGGTGGGCTTCATTCTCTAGCTATGCGTAACATGGACTGTGATGACAGCTCTGTGAGTGGGCTTCATTCTCTAGCACTGCGTAACATGGACTCTGATGACGGCTCACAGGGTGGTCTTCATTCTCTAGCACTGCCTAACATGGACTCTGATGACGGCTTACTGGGTGGGCTTCATTCTAGCACTGCGTAACATGGACTCTGATGACGGCTCACTGGGTGGACTTCATTCTCTAGCACTGCGCAACATGGACTCTGATGACGGCTCACTGGGTGGGCTTCATTCTCTAGCACTGTGTAACATGCACTCTGATGACGGCTCACTGGGTGGGCCTCCTTCTCTAGCACTGCGTAACATGGACTCTGATGATGGCTCACTGGGTGGGCTTCATTCTAGCACTGCGTAACATGGACTCTGATGACGGCTCACTGGGTGGGCTTCATTCTCTAGCACTGCGTAACATGGACTCTGATGACGGCTCCCTGGATGGGCTTCATTCTAGCACTGCGTAACATGGACTCTGATGACGGCTCACTGGGTGGGCTTCATTCTCTAGCTATGCGTAACATGGACTCAGATGACAGCTCCCTCGGTGGGCTTCATTCTCTAGCACTGCGTAACATAGACTCTGATGACGGCTCACTGGGTGGGCTTCATTCTAGTACTGCGTACCATGGACTCTGGTGGCGGCTCACTGAGTCTGCTTCATTCTCTATCACTGCGTAAAATGGACTCTGATGACGGGTCACTGGGTGGGCTTCATTCTAGCACTGCATAACATGGACTCTGATGATGGCTCACTGGGTGGGCTTCATTCTAGCACTGCGTAACATGGACTCTGATGACGGCTCACTGGGTGGGCTTCATTCTCTAGCACTGCGTAACATGGACTCTGATGACGGCTCCCTGGATGGGCTTCATTCTAGCACTGCGTAACATGGACTCTGATGATGGCTCACTGGGTGGGCTTCATTCTAGCACTGCGTAACATGGACTCTGATGACGGCTCACTGGGTGGGCTTCATTCTCTAGCTATGCGTAACATGGACTCAGATGACAGCTCCCTCGGTGGGCTTCATTCTCTAGCACTGCATAACATGGACTCTGATGATGGCTCACTGGGTAGGCTTCATTCTCTAGCACTGCGTAACATGGACTCTGATGATGGCTCACTGGGTGGGCTTCATTCTAGTACTGCGTAACATGGACTCTGATGACGGCTCACTGGGTGGGCTTCATTTTCTAGCTATGCGTAACATGGACTCTGATGACGGCTCACTGGGTGGGCTTCATTCTAGCACTGAGTAACATGGACTCTGATGACGGCTCACTGGGTGGGCTTCATTCTAGCACTGCATAGCATGGACTCTGATGATGGCTCACTGGGTGGGCTTCATTTTCTAGCTATGCTTTGACATGGACTCTGATGACGGTTCACTGGGTGGGCTTCATCCTAGCACTGCGTAACATGGACTCTGATGACGGCTCACTGGGTGGGCTTCATTCTCTAGCACTGCGTAACATGGACTCTGATGACGGCTCACTGGGTGGGCTTCATTCTAGCACTGCGTAACATGGACTATGATGACGGCTCACTGGGTGGGCTTCATTCTCTAGCACTGCGTAACATGGACTCTAATGACGGCTCACTGAGTGGACTTCATTCTAGCACTGCGTAACATGGACTCTGATGACGGCTCACTGGGTGGGCTTCATTCTCTAGCTATGCGTACCATGGACTCTGATGTCTGCTCACTACTGGGTGGGCTTCATTCTCTAGCTATGCGTAACATGGACTCTGATGACAGCTCACTGGGTGGGCTTCATTCTCTAGATATGCGTAAAATGGACTCTGATGTCGGCTCACTGGGTGGGCTTCATTCTCTAGCTATGCGTAACATGGACTGTGATGACAGCTCGGTGGGTGGGCTTCATTCTCTAGCACTGCGTAACCTGGACTCTGATGACGGCTCACAGGGTGGGCTTCATTCTCTAGCACTGCCTAACATGGACTCTGATGACGGCTTACTGGGTGGGCTTCATTCTAGCACTGCGTAACATGGACTCTGATGACTGCTCACTGGGTGGACTTCATTCTCTAGCACTGCGCAACATGGACTCTGATGACGGCTCACTGGGTGGGCTTCATTCTCTAGCACTGTGTAACATGCACTCTGATGACGGCTCACTGGGTGGGCTTCCTTCTCTAGCACTGCGTAACATGGACTCTGATGATGGCTCACTGGGTGGGCTTCATTCTAGCACTGCGTAACATGGACTCTGATGACGGCTCACTGGGTGGGCTTCATTCTCTAGCACTGCGTAACATGGACTCTGATGACGGCTCACTGGATGGGCTTCATTCTAGCACTGCGTAACATGGACTCTGATGATGGCTCACTGGGTGAGCTTCATTCTAGCACTGGGTAACATGGACTCTGATGACGGCTCACTGGGTGGGCTTCATTCTCTAGCTATGCGTAACATGGACTCTGATGTCGGCTCACTGGGTGGGCTTCATTCTCTAGCTATGCGTAACATGGACTGTGATGACAGCTCACTGGGTAGGCTTCATTCTCTAGCACTGCGTAACATGGACTCTGATGACGGCTCACTGGGTGGGCTTCATTCTAGCACTGCGTAACACGGACTCTGATGACGGCTCACTGGGTGGGCTTCATTCTCTAGCACTGCGTAACATGGACTCTGATGACGGCTCACTGGGTGGGCTTGATTCTCTAGCACTGCGTATCATGGGACTCTGATGACGGCTCACTGGGTGGGCTTCATTCTAGCACTGCGTAATATGGACTCTGATGACGGCTCACTGGGTGGGCTTCATTCTAGCACTGCGTAACATGGACTCTGATGACAGCTCACTGGGTGGGCTTCATTCTCTAGATATGCGTAAAATGGACTCTGATGTCGGCTCACTGGGTGGGCTTCATTCTCTAGCTATGCGTAACATGGACTGTGATGACAGCTCCGTGAGTGGGCTTCATTCTCTAGCACTGCGTAACATGGACTCTGATGACGGCTCACAGGGTGGGCTTCATTCTCTAGCACTGCCTAACATGGACTCTGATGACGCTTACTGGGTGAGCTTCATTCTAGCACTGCGTAACATGGACTCTGATGACGGCTCACTGGGTGGACTTCATTCTCTAGCACTGCGCAACATGGACTCTGATGACGGCTCACTGGGTGGGCTTCATTCTCTAGCACTGTGTAACATGCACTCTGATGACGGCTCACTGGGTGGGCTTCCTTCTCTAGCACTGCGTAACATGGACTCTGATGACGGCTCACTGGGTGGGCTTCATTCTCTAGCACTGCCTAACATGGACTCTGATGACGGCTCCCTGGATGGGCTTCATTCTAGCACTGCGTAACATGGACTCTGATGATGGCTCACTGGGTGGGCTTCATTCTAGCACTGCGTAACATGGACTCTGATGACGGCTCACTGGGTGGGCTTCATTCTCTAGCTATGCGTAACATGGACTCAGATGACAGCTCCCTCGGTGGGCTTCATTCTCTAGCACTGCATAACATGGACTCTGATGATGGCTCACTGGGTAGGCTTCATTCTCTAGCACTGCGTAACATAGACTCTGATGACGGCTCACTGGGTGGGCTTCATTCTAGTACTGCGTACCATGGACTGTGATGACAGCTCACTGGGTGGGCTTCATTCTCTAGCACTGCGTAACATGGACTCTGATGACCGCTCACTGGGTGGGCTTCATTCTAGCACTGCGTAACATGGACTCTGATGACGGGTCACTGGGTGGGCTTCATTCTAGCACTGAGTAACATGGACTCTGATTACGGCTCACTGGGTGGGCTTCATTCTCTAGCACTGCGTAACATGGACTCTGATGACGGCTCACTGGGTGGGCTTCATTCTAGCACTGCGTAACATGGACTCTGATGACGGCTCACTGGGTGGGCTTCATTCTCTAGCAGTGCGTAACATGAACTCTGATGACGGCTCACTGGGTGGGCTTCATTCTACCACTGCGTAACATGGACTATGATGACGGCTCACTGGGTGGGCTTCATTCTCTAGCACTGCGTAACATGGACTCTGATGACGGCTCACTGGGTGGGCTTCATTCTAGCACTGCGTAACATGGACTCTGATGACGGCTCACTGGGTGGGCTTCATTCTCTAGCTATGCGTAACATGGACTCTGATGTCGGCTAACTGGGTGGGCTTCATTCTCTAGCTATGCGTAACATGGACTGTGATGACAGCTCACTGGGTGGGCTTCATTCTCTAGCACTGCGTAACATGGACTCTGATGACGGCTCACTGGGTGGGCTTCATTCTAGCACTGCGTAACATGGACTCTGATGACGGCTCACTGGGTGGGCTTCATTCTAGCACTGCGTAACATGGACTCTGATGACGGCTCACTGGGTGGGCTTGATTTTCTAGCACTGAGTAACATGGACTCTGATGACGGCTCACTGGGTGGGCTTCATTTTCTAGCACTGAGTAACATGGACTCTGAGGACATCTCACTGGGTGGGCTTCATTCTAGCACTGAATAACATGGACTCTGATGACGGCTCGCTGGGTGGGCTTCATTCTCTAGCTATGCGTAACATGGACTCAGATGACAGCTCCCTCGGTGGGATTCATTCTCTAGCACTGCATAACATGGACTCTGATGATAGCTCACTGGGTAGGCTTCATTCTCTAGCACTGCGTAACATGGACTCTGATGACGGCTCACTGGGTGGGCTTCATTCTAGTACTGCGTAACATGGACTCTGGTGGCGGCTCACTGAGTCGGCTTCATTCTCTATCACTGCGTAAAATGGACTCTGATGACGGCTCACTGGGTGGGATTCATTTTCTAGCTATGCGTAACATGGACTCTGATGACGGCTCACTGGGTGGGCTTCATTCTAGCACTGAGTAACATGGACTCTGATGACGGCTCACTGGGTGGGCTTCATTCTAGCACTGCATAGCATGGACGCTGATGATGGCTCACTGGGTGGGCTTCATTTTCTAGCTATGCGTAACATGGACTCTGATGACGGCTCACTGGGTGGGCTTCATTCTAGCACTGAGTAACATGGACTCTGATGACGGCTCACTGGGTGGGCTTCATTCTCTAGCACTGCGTAACATGGACTCGTATGACGGCTCACTGGGTGGGCTTCATTCTAGCACTGCGTAACATGGACTCTGATGACGGCTCACTGGGTGGGCTTCATTCTCTAGCACTGCGTAACATGAACTCTGATGACGGCTCACTGGGTGGGCTTCATTCTAGCACTGCGTAACATGGACTATGATGACGGCACACTGGGTGGGCTTCATTCTCTAGCACTGCGTAACATGGACTCTAATGACAGCTCACTGAGTGGACTTCATTCTAGCACTGCGTAACATGGACTCTGATGACGGCTCACAAGGTGGGCTTCATTCTCTAGCACTGCCTAACATGGACTCTGATGACGGCTTACTGGGTGGGCTTCATTCTAGCACTGCGTAACATTGACTCTGATGACGGCTCACTGGGTGGACTTCATTCTCTAGCACTGCGCAACATGGACTCTGATGACGGCTCACAGGGTGGGCTTCCTTCTCTAGCACTGTGTAACATGCACTCTGATGACGGCTCACTGGGTGGGCTTCCTTCTCTAGCACTGCGTAACATGGACTCTGATGATTGCTCACTGGGTGGGCTTCATTCTAGCACTGCGTAACATGGACTTTGATGACGGCTCACTGGGTGGGCTTCATTCTCTAGCACTGCGTAACATGGACTCTGATGACGGCTCACTGGATGGGCTTCATTCTAGCACTGCGTAACATGGACTCTGATGATGGCTCACTGGGTGGGCTTCATTCTAGCACTGCATAACATGGACTCTGATGACGGCTCGCTGGGTGGGCTTCATTCTCTAGCAATGCGTAACATGGACTCAGATGACAGCTCCCTCGGTGGGATTCATTCTCTAGCACTGCATAACATGGACTCTGATGATAGCTCACTGGGTAGGCTTCATTCTCTAGCACTGTGTAACATGGACTCTGATGACGGCTCACTGGGTGGGCTTCATTCTAGTACTGCGTAACATGGACTCTGGTGGCGGCTCACTGAGTCGGCTTCATTCTCTATCACTGCGTAAAATGGACTCTGATGACGGCTCACTGGGTGGGATTCATTTTCTAGCTATGCGTAACATGGACTCTGATGATGGCTCACTGGGTGGGCTTCATTCTAGCACTGAGTAACATGGACTCTGATGACGGCTCACTGGGTGGGCTTCATTCTAGCACTGCATAGCATGGACGCTGATGATGGCTCACTGGGTGGGCTTCATTTTCTAGCTATGCGTAACATGGACTCTGATGATGGCTCACTGGGTGGGCTTCATTCTAGCACTGAGTAACATGGACTCTGATGACGGCTCACTGGGTGGGCTTCATTCTCTAGCACTGCGTAACATGGACTCTGATGACGGCTCACTGGGTGGGCTTCATTCTAGCACTGCGTAACATGGACTCTGATGACGGCTCACTGGGTGGGCTTCATTCTCTAGCACTGCGTAACATGGACTCTGATGACTGCTCACTGGGTGGGCTTCATTCTAGCACTGCGTAACATGGACTATGATGACGGCTCACTGGGTGGGCTTCATTCTCTAGCACTGCGTAACATGGACTTTAATGACAGCTCACTGAGTGGACTTCATTCTAGCACTGCGTAACATGGACTCTGATGACGGCTCACTGGGTGGGCTTCATTCTCTAGCTATGCGTAACATGGACTCTGATGTCGGCTTACTGGGTGGGCTTCATTCTCTAGCACTGTGTAACATGCACTCTGATGACGGCTCACTGGGTGGGCTTCCTTCTCTAGCACTGCGTAACATGGACTCTGATGATGGCTCACTGGGTGGGCTTCATTCTAGCACTGCGTAACATGGACTTTGATGACGGCTCACTGGGTGGGCTTCATTCTCTAGCACTGTGTAACATGGACTCTGATGACGGCTCACTGGATGGGCTTCATTCTAGCACTGCGTAACATGGACTCTGATGATGGCTCACTGGGTGGACTTCATTCTAGCACTGTGTAACATGGACTCTGATGACGGCTCACTGGATGGGCTTCATTCTAGCACTGCGTAACATGGACTCTGATGACAGCTCACTGGGTGGGCTTCATTCTCTAGATATGCGTAAAATGGACTCTGATGTCGGCTCACTGGGTGGGCTTCATTCTCTAGCTATGCGTAACATGGACTGTGATGACAGCTCTGTGGGTGGGCTTCATTCTCTAGCACTGCGTAACATGGACTCTGATGACGGCTCACAGGGTGGGCTTCATTCTCTAGCACTGCCTAACATGGACTCTGATGACGGCTTACTGGGTGGGCTTCATTCTAGCACTGCGTAACATGGACTCTGGTGGCGGCTCACTGAGTCGGCTTCATTCTCTATCACTGCGTAAAATGGACTCTGATGACGGCTCACTGGGTGGGCTTCATTTTCTAGCTATGCGTAACATGGACTCTGATGACGGCTCACTGGGTGGGATTCATTCTAGCACTGAGTAACATGGACTCTGATGACGGCTCACTGGGTGGGCTTCATTCTAGCACTGCATAGCATGGACGCTGATGATGGCTCACTGGGTGGGCTTCATTTTCTAGCTATGCGTAACATGGACTCTGATGACGGCTCACTGGGTGGGCTTCATTCTAGCACTGAGTAACATGGACTCTGATGACGGCTCACTGGGTGGGCTTCATTCTCTAGCACTGCGTAACATGGACTCTGATGACGGCTCACTGGGTGGGCTTCATTCTAGCACTGCGTAACATGGACTCTGATGACGGCTCACTGGGTGGGCTCCATTCTCTAGCACTGCGCAACATGGACTCTGATGACGGCTCACTGGGTGGGCTTCATTCTAGCACTGCGTAACATGGACTATGATGACGGCTCACTGGGTGGGCTTCATTCTCTAGCACTGCGTAACATGGACTCTAATGACAGCTCACGGAGTGGACTTCATTCTAGCACTGCGTAACATGGACTCTGATGACGGCTCACTGGGTGGGCTTCATTCTCTAGCTATGCGTAACATGGACTCTGATGTCGGCTCACTGGGTGGGCTTCATTCTCTAGCACTGTGTAACATGCACTCTGATGACGGCTCACTGGGTGGGCTTCCTTCTCTAGCACTGCGTAACATGGACTCTGATGATGGCTCACTGGGTGGGCTTCATTCTAGCACTGCGTAACATGGACTTTGATGACGGCTCACTGGGTGGGCTTCATTCTCTCGCACTGGGTAACATGGACTCTGATGACGGCTCACTGGATGGGCTTCATTCTAGCACTGCGTAACATGGACTCTGATGATGGCTCACTGGGTGGACTTCATTCTAGCACTGTGTAACATGGACTCTGATGTCGGCTCACTGCGTGGGCTTCATTCTCTAGCTATGCGTAACATGGACTCTGATGACAGCTCACTGGGTGGGCTTCATTCTCTAGATATGCGTAAAATGGACTCTGATGTCGGCTCACTGGGTGGGCTTCATTCTCTAGCTATGCATAACATGGACTGTGATGACAGCTCTGTGGGTGGGCTTCATTCTCTAGCACTGCGTAACATGGACTCTGATGACGGCTCACAGGGTAGGCTTCATTCTCTAGCACTGCCTAACATGGACTCTGATGACGGCTTACTGGGTGGGCTTCATTCTAGCACTGCGTAACATGGACTCTGATGACGGCTCACTGGGTGGACTTCATTCTCTAGCACTGCGCAACATGGACTCTGATGACGGCTCACTGGGTGGGCTTCATTCTCTAGCACTGTGTAACATGCACTCTGATGACGGCTCACTGGGTGGGCTTCCTTCTCTAGCACTGCGTAACATGGACTCTGATGATGGCTCACTGGGTGGGCTTCATTCTAGCACTGCGTAACATGGACTCTGATGACGGCTCACTGGGTGGGCTTCATTCTCTAGCACTGCGTAACATGGACTCTGATGACGGCTCACTGGATGGGCTTCATTCTAGCACTGCGTAACATGGACTCTGATGATGGCTCACTGGGTGGGCTTCATTCTAGTACTGCGTAACATGGACTCTGGTGGCGGCTCACTGGGTGGGCTTCATTTTCTAGCTATGCGTAACATGGACTCTGATGACGGCTCACTGGGTGGGCTTCATTCTAGCACTGAGTAACATGGACTCTGATGACGGCTCACTGGGTGGGCTTCATTCTAGCACTGCATAGCATGGACGCTGATGATGGCTCACTGGGTGGGCTTCAATTTCTAGCTATGCGTAACATGGACTCTGATGACGGCTCACTGGGTGGGCTTCATTCTAGCACTGAGTAACATGGACTCTGATGACGGCTCACTGGCTGGGCTTCATTCTAGCACTGCATAGCATGGACGCTGATGATGGCTCACTGGGTGGGCTTCAATTTCTAGCTATGCGTAACATGGACTCTGATGACGGCTCACTGGGTGGGCTTCATTCTAGCACTGAGTAACATGGACTCTGATGACGGCTCACTGGCTGGGCTTCATTCTCTAGCACTGCGTAACATGGACTCTGATGACGGCTCACTGGGTGGGCTTCATTCTAGCACTGCGTAACATGGACTCTGATGACGGCTCACTGGGTGGGCTTCATTCTCTAGCACTATGTAACATGGACTCTGATGACGGCTCACTGGGTGGGCTTCATTCTAGCACTGCGTAACATGGACTATGATGACGGCTCACTGGGTGGGCTTCATTCTCTAGCACTGCGTAACATGGACTCTGATGACGGCTCACTGGGTGGGCTTCATTCTCTAGCTATGCGTAACATGGACTCTGATGATGGCTCACTGGGTGGACTTCATTCTAGCACTGCGTAACATGGACTCTGATGTCGGCTCACTGGGTGGGCTTCATTCTCTAGCTATGCGTAACATGGACTCTGATGACAGCTCACTGGGTGGGCTTCATTCTCTAGATATGCGTAAAATGGACTCTGATGTCGGCTCACTGGGTGGGCTTCATTCTCTAGCACTGCCTAACATGTACTCTGATGACGGCTTACTGGGTGGGCTTCATTCTAGCACTGCGTAACATGGACTCTGATGACGGCTCACTGGGTGGACTTCATTCTCTAGCACTGCGCAACATGGACTCTGATGACGGCTCACTGGGTGGGCTTCATTCTCTAGCACTGTGTAACATGCACTCTGATGATGGCTCACTGGGTGGGCTTCCTTCTCTAGCACTGCGTAACATGTACTCTGATGATGGCTCACTGGGTGGGCTTCATTCTAGCACTGCGTAACATGGACTCTGATGACGGCTCACTGGGTGGGCTTCATTCTCTAGCACTGCGTAACATGGACTCTGATGACGGCTCACTGGATGGGCTTCATTCTAGCACTGCGTAACATGGACTCTGATGATGGCTCACTGGGTGGGCTTCATTCTAGCACTGCGTAACATGGACTCTGATGACGGCTCACTGGGTGGGCTTCATTCTCTATCTATGCGTAACATGGACTCTGATGTCGGCTCACTGGGTGGGCTTCATTCTCTAGCTATGCGTAACATGGACTTTGATGACAGCTCACTGGGTAGGCTTCATTCTCTAGCACTGCGTAACATGGACTCTGATGACGGCTCACTGGGTGGGCTTCATTCTAGCACTGCGTAACACGGACTCTGATGACGGCTCACTGGGTGGGCTTCATTCTCTAGCACTGCGTAACATGGACTCTGATGACAGCTCACTGGGTGGGCTTCATTCTAGCACTGCGTAACATGGACTCTGATGACGGCTCACTGGGTGGGCTTCATTTTCTAGCACTGAGTAACATAGACTCTGATGAAAGTTCACTGGGTGGGCTTCATTCTAGCGCTGCGTAACATGGACTCTGATGACGGCTCACTGGGTGGGCTTGATTCTCTAGCACTGCGTATCATGGGACTCTGATGACGGCTCACTGGGTGGGCTTCATTCTAGCACTGCGTAATATGGACTCTGATGACGGCTCACTGGGTGGGCTTCATTCTAGCACTGCGTAACATGGACTCTGATGACAGCTCACTGGGTGGGCTTCATTCTCTAGATATGCGTAAAATGGACTCTGATGTCGGCTCACTGGGTGGGCTTCATTCTCTAGCTATGCGTAACATGGACTGTGATGACAGCTCTGTGAGTGGGCTTCATTCTCTAGCACTGCGTAACATGGACTCTGATGACGGCTCACAGGGTGGGCTTCATTCTCTAGCACTGCCTAACATGGACTCTGATGACGGCTTACTGGGTGGGCTTCATTCTAGCACTGCGTAACATGGACTCTGATGATGGCTCACTGGGTGGACTTCATTCTCTAGCACTGCGCAACATGGACTCTGATGACGGCTCACTGGGTGGGCTTCATTCTCTAGCACTGTGTAACATGCACTCTGATGACGGCTCACTGGGTGGGCCTCCTTCTCTAGCACTGCGTAACATGGACTCTGATGATGGCTCACTGGGTGGGCTTCATTCTAGCACTGCGTAACATGGACTCTGATGACGGCTCACTGGGTGGGCTTCATTCTCTAGCTATGCGTACCATGGACTCTGATGTCTGCTCACTGGGTGGGCTTCATTCTCTAGCTATGCGTAACATGGACTCTGATGACAGCTCACTGGGTGGGCTTCATTCTCTAGATATGCGTAAAATGGACTCTGATGTCGGCTCACTGGGTGGGCTTCATTCTCTAGCACTGCGTAACATGGACTCTGATGATGGCTCCCTGGATGGGCTTCATTCTAGCACTGCGTAACATGGACTCTGATGATGGCTCACTGGGTGGGCTTCATTCTAGCACTGCGTAACATGGACTCTGATGACGGCTCACTGGGTGGGCTTCATTCTCTAGCTATGCGTAACATGGACTCAGATGACAGCTCCCTCGGTGGGCTTCATTCTCTAGCACTGCGTAACATAGACTCTGATGACGGCTCACTGGGTGGGCTTCATTCTAGTACTGCGTACCATGGACTCTGGTGGCGGCTCACTGAGTCGGCTTCATTCTTTATCACTGCGTAAAATGGACTCTGATGACGGGTCACTGGGTGGGCTTCATTCTAGCACTGCATAACATGGACTCTGATGATGGCTCACTGGGTGGGCTTCATTCTAGCACTGCGTAACATGGACTCTGATGACGGCTCACTGGGTGGGCTTCATTCTCTAGCACTGCGTAACATGGACTCTGATGACGGCTCCCTGGATGGGCTTCATTCTAGCACTGCGTAACATGGACTCTGATGATGGCTCACTGGGTGGGCTTCATTCTAGCACTGCGTAACATGGACTCTGATGACGGCTCACTGGGTGGGCTTCATTCTCTAGCTATGCGTAACATGGACTCAGATGACAGCTCCCTCGGTGGGCTTCATTCTCTAGCACTGCATAACATGGACTCTGATGATGGCTCACTGGGTAGGCTTCATTCTCTAGCACTGCGTAACATGGACTCTGATGACGGCTCACTGGGTGGGCTTCATTCTAGTACTGCGTAACATGGACTCTGATGACGGCTCACTGGGTGGGCTTCATTTTCTAGCTATGCGTAACATGGACTCTGATGACGGCTCACTGGGTGGGCTTCATTCTAGCACTGAGTAACATGGACTCTGATGACGGCTCACTGGGTGGGCTTCATTCTAGCACTGCATAGCATGGACTCTGATGATGGCTCACTGGGTGGGCTTCATTTTCTAGCTATGCTTTGACATGGACTCTGATGACGGTTCACTGGGTGGGCTTCATCCTAGCACTGCGTAACATGGTCTCTGATGACGGCTCACTGGGTGGGCTTCATTCTCTAGCACTGCGTAACATGGACTCTGATGACGGCTCACTGGGTGGGCTTCATTCTAGCACTGCGTAACATGGACTATGATGACGGCTCACTGGGTGGGCTTCATTCTCTAGCACTACGTAACATGGACTCTAATGACGGCTCACTGAGTGGACTTCATTCTAGCACTGCGTAACATGGACTCTGATGACGGCTCACTGGGTGGGCTTCATTCTCTAGCTATGCGTACCATGGACTCTGATGTCTGCTCACTGGGTGGGCTTCATTCTCTAGCTATGCGTAACATGGACTCTGATGACAGCTCACTGGGTGGGCTTCATTCTCTAGATATGCGTAAAATGGACTCTGATGTCGGCTCACTGGGTGGGCTTCATTCTCTAGCTATGCGTAACATGGACTGTGATGACAGCTCTGTGGGTGGGCTTCATTCTCTAGCACTGCGTAACATGGACTCTGATGACGGCTCACAGGGTGGGCTTCATTCTCTAGCACTGCCTAACATGGACTCTGATGACGGCTTACTGGGTGGGCTTCATTCTAGCACTGCGTAACATGGACTCTGATGACTGCTCACTGGGTGGACTTCATTCTCTAGCACTGCGCAACATGGACTCTGATGACGGCTCACTGGGTGGGCTTCATTCTCTAGCACTGTGTAACATGCACTCTGATGACGGCTCACTGGGTGGGCTTCAATCTCTAGCACTGCGTAACATGGACTCTGATGATGGCTCACTGGGTGGGCTTCATTCTAGCACTGCGTAACATGGACTCTGATGACGGCTCACTGGGTGGGCTTCATTCTCTAGCACTGCGTAACATGGACTCTGATGACGGCTCACTGGATGGGCTTCATTCTAGCACTGCGTAACATGGACTCTGATGATGGCTCACTGGGTGGGCTTCATTCTAGCACTGGGTAACATGGACTCTGATGACGGCTCACTGGGTGGGCTTCATTCTCTAGCTATGCGTAACATGGACTCTGATGTCGGCTCACTGGGTGGGCTTCATTCTCTAGCTATGCGTAACATAGACTGTGATGACAGCTCACTGGGTAGGCTTCATTCTCTAGCACTGCGTAACATGGACTCTGATGACGGCTCACTGGGTGGGCTTCATTCTAGCACTGCGTAACACGGACTCTGATGACGGCTCACTGGGTGGGTTTCATTCTCTAGCACTGCGTAACATGGACTCTGATGAAGGCTCACTGGGTGGGCTTGATTCTCTAGCACTGCGTATCATGGGACTCTGATGACGGCTCACTGGGTGGGCTTCATTCTAGCACTGCGTAATATGGACTCTGATGACGGCTCACTGGGTGGGCTTCATTCTAGCACTGCGTAACATGGACTCTGATGACAGCTCACTGGGTGGGCTTCATTCTCTAGATATGCGTAAAATGGACTCTGATGTCGGCTCACTGGGTGGGCTTCATTCTCTAGCTATGCGTAACATGGACTGTGATGACAGCTCCGTGAGTGGGCTTCATTCTCTAGCACTGCGTAACATGGACTCTGATGACGGCTCATAGGGTGGGCTTCATTCTCTAGCACTGCCTAACATGGACTCTGATGACGCTTACTGGGTGGGCTTCATTCTCTAGCACTGTGTAACATGCACTCTGATGACGGCTCACTGGGTGGGCTTCCTTCTCTAGCACTGCGTAACATGGACTCTGATGATGGCTCACTGGGTGGGCTTCATTCTAGCACTGCGTAACATGGACTCTGATGACGGCTCACTGGGTGGGCTTCATTCTCTAGCACTGCGTAACATGGACTCTGATGACGGCTCCCTGGATGGGCTTCATTCTAGCACTGCGTAACATAGACTCTGATGATGGCTCACTGGGTGGGCTTCATTCTAGCACTGCGTAACATGGACTCTGATGACGGCTCACTGGGTGGGCTTCATTCTCTAGCTATGCGTAACATGGACTCAGATGACAGCTCCCTCGGTGGGCTTCATTCTCTAGCACTGCGTAACATAGACTCTGATGACGGCTCACTGGGTGAGCTTCATTCTAGTACTGCGTACCATGGACTCTGGTGGCGGCTCACTGAGTCGGCTTCATTCTCTATCACTGCGTAAAATGGACTCTGATGACGGGTCACTGGGTGGGCTTCATTCTAGCACTGCATAACATGGACTCTGATGATGGCTCACTGGGTGGGCTTCATTCTAGCACTGCGTAACATGGACTCTGATGACGGCTCACTGGGTGGGCTTCATTCTCTAGCACTGCGTAACATGGACTCTGATGACGGCTCCCTGGATGGGCTTCATTCTAGCACTGCGTAACATGGACTCTGATGATGGCTCACTGGGTGGGCTTCATTCTAGCACTGCGTAACATGGACTCTGATGACGGCTCACTGGGTGGGCTTCATTCTCTAGCTATGCGTAACATGGACTCAGATGACAGCTCCCTCGGTGGGCTTCATTCTCTAGAACTGCATAACATGGACTCTGATGATCGCTCACTGGGTAGGCTTCATTCTCTAGCACTGCGTAACATGGACTCTGATGACGGCTCACTGGGTGGGCTTCATTCTAGTACTGCGTAACATGGACTCTGATGACGGCTCACTGGGTGGGCTTCATTTTCTAGCTATGCGTAACATGGACTCTGATGACGGCTCACTGGGTGGGCTTCATTCTAGCACTGAGTAACATGGACTCTGATGACGGCTCACTGGGTGGGCTTCATTCTAACACTGCATAGCATGGACTCTGATGATGGCTCACTGGGTGGGCTTCATTTTCTAGCTATGCTTTGACATGGACTCTGATGACGGTTCACTGGGTGGGCTTCATCCTAGCACTGCGTAACATGGACTCTGATGACGGCTCACTGGGTGGGCTTCATTCTCTAGCACTGCGTAACATGGACTCTGATGACGGCTCACTGGGTGGGCTTCATTCTAGCACTGCGTAACATGGACTATGATGACGGCTCACTGGGTGGGCTTCATTCTCTAGCACTGCGTAACATGGACTCTAATGACGGCTCACTGAGTGGACTTCATTCTAGCACTGCGTAACATGGACTCTGATGACGGCTCACTGGGTGGGCTTCAATCTCTAGCTATGCGTACCATGGACTCTGATGTCTGCTCACTGGGTGGGCTTCATTCTCTAGCTATGCGTAACATGGACTCTGATGACAGCTCACTGGGTGGGCTTCATTCTCTAGATATGCGTAAAATGGACTCTGATGTCGGCTCACTGGGTGGGCTTCATTCTCTAGCTATGCGTAACATGGACTGTGATGACAGCTCTGTGGGTGGGCTTCATTCTCTAGCACTGCGTAACATGGACTCTGATGACGGCTCACAGGGTGGGCTTCATTCTCTAGCACTGCCTAACATGGACTCTGATGACGGCTTACTGGGTGGGCTTCATTCTAGCACTGCGTAACATGGACTCTGATGACTGCTCACTGGGTGGACTTCATTCTCTAGCACTGCGCAACATGGACTCTGATGACGGCTCACTGGGTGGGCTTCATTCTCTAGCACTGTGTAACATGCACTCTGATGACGGCTCACTGGGTGGGCTTCCTTCTCTAGCACTGCGTAACATGGACTCTGATGATGGCTCACTGGGTGGGCTTCATTCTAGCACTGCGTAACATGGACTCTGATGACGGCTCACTGGGTGGGCTTCATTCTCTAGCACTGCGTAACATGGACTCTGATGACGGCTCACTGGATGGGCTTCATTCTAGCACTGCGTAACATGGACTCTGATGATGGTTCACTGGGTGGGCTTCATTCTAGCACTGGGTAACATGGACTCTGATGACGGCTCACTGGGTGGGCTTCATTCTCTAGCTATGCGTAACATGGACTCTGATGTCGGCTCACTGGGTGGGCTTCATTCTCTAGCTATGCGTAACATAGACTGTGATGACAGCTCACTGGGTAGGCTTCATTCTCTAGCACTGCGTAACATGGACTCTGATGACGGCTCACTGGGTGGGCTTCATTCTAGCACTGCGTAACACGGACTCTAATGACGGCTCACTGGGTGGGCTTCATTCTCTAGCACTGCGTAACATGGACTCTGATGACGGCTCACTGGGTGGGCTTGATTCTCTAGCACTGCGTATCATGGGACTCTGATGACGGCTCACTGGGTGGGCTTCATTCTAGCACTGCGTAATATGGACTCTGATGACGGCTCACTGGGTGGGCTTCATTCTAGCACTGCGTAACATGGACTCTGATGACAGCTCACTGGGTGGGCTTCATTCTCTAGATATGCGTAAAATGGACTCTGATGTCGGCTCACTGGGTGGGCTTCATTCTCTAGCTATGCGTAACATGGACTGTGATGACAGCTCCGTGAGTGGGCTTCATTCTCTAGCACTGCGTAACATGGACTCTGATGACGGCTCACAGGGTGGGCTTCATTCTCTAGCACTGCCTAACATGGACTCTGATGACGCTTACTGGGTGGGCTTCATTCTAGCACTGCGTAACATGGACTCTGATGACGGCTCACTGGGTGGACTTCATTCTCTAGCACTGCGCAACATGGACTCTGATGACGGCTCACTGGGTGGGCTTCATTCTCTAGCACTGTGTAACATGCACTCTGATGACGGCTCACTGGGTGGGCTTCCTTCTCTAGCACTGCGTAACATGGACTCTGATGATGGCTCACTGGGTGGGCTTCATTCTAGCACTGCGTAACATGGACTCTGATGACGGCTCACTGGGTGGGCTTCATTCTCTAGCACTGCGTAACATGGACTCTGATGACGGCTCCCTGGATGGGCTTCATTCTAGCACTGCGTAACATGGACTCTGATGATGGCTCACTGAGTGGGCTTCATTCTAGCACTGCGTAACATGGACTCTGATGACGGCTCACTGGGTGGGCTTCATTCTCTAGCTATGCGTAACATGGACTCAGATGACAGCTCCCTCGGTGGGCTTCATTCTCTAGCACTGCATAACATGGACTCTGATGATGGCTCACTGGGTAGGCTTCATTCTCTAGCACTGCGTAACATAGACTCTGATGACGGCTCACTGGGTGGGCTTCATTCTAGTACTGCGTACCATGGACTGTGATGACAGCTCACTGGGTGGGCTTCATTCTCTAGCACTGCGTAACATGGACTCTGATGACCGCTCACTGGGTGGGCTTCATTCTAGCACTGCGTAACATGGACTCTGATGACGGGTCACTGGGTGGGCTTCATTCTAGCACTGAGTAACATGGACTCTGATGACGGCTCACTGGGTGGGCTTCATTCTCTAGCACTGCGTAACATGGACTCTGATGACGGCTCACTGGGTGGGCTTCATTCTAGCACTGCGTAACATGGACTCTGATGACGGCTCACTGGGTGGGCTTCATTCTCTAGCAGTGCGTAACATGAACTCTGATGACGGCTCACTGGGTGGGCTTCATTCTACCACTGCGTAACATGGACTATGATGACGGCTCACTGGGTGGGCTTCATTCTCTAGCACTGCGTAACATGGACTCTGATGACGGCTCACTGGGTGGGCTTCATTCTAGCACTGCGTAACATGGACTCTGATGACGGCTCACTGGGTGGGCTTCATTCTCTAGCTATGCGTAACATGGACTCTGATGTCGGCTAACTGGGTGGGCTTCATTCTCTAGCTATGCGTAACATGGACTGTGATGACAGCTCACTGGGTGGGCTTCATTCTCTAGCACTGCGTAACATGGACTCTGATGACGGCTCACTGGGTGGGCTTCATTCTAGCACTGCGTAACATGGACTCTGATGACGGCTCACTGGGTGGGCTTCATTCTAGCACTGCGTAACATGGACTCTGATGACGGCTCACTGGGTGGGCTTGATTTTCTAGCACTGAGTAACATGGACTCTGATGACGGCTCACTGGGTGGGCTTCATTTTCTAGCACTGAGTAACATGGACTCTGATGACATCTCACTGGGTGGGCTTCATTCTAGCACTGCGTAACATGGACTCTGATGACAGCTCACTGGGTGGGCTTCATTCTCTAGCACTGCATAACATGGACTCTGATGACGGGTCAATGGGTGGGCTTCATTCTAGCACTGCGTAACATGGACTCTGATGACGGCTCACTGGGTGGGCTTCATTCTCTAGATATGCGTAACATGGACTCTGATGTCGGCCCACTGTGTGGACTTCATTCTCTAGCTATGCGTAACATGGACACTGATAACAGCTCACTGGGTGGGCTTCATTCTCTAGCACTGCATAAAATGGACTCTGATGATGGCTCACTGGGTGGGCTTCATTTTCTAGCTATGCGTAACATGGACTCTGATGACGGCTCACTGGGTGGGCTTCATTCTAGCACTGTGTAACACGGACTCTAATGACGGCTCACTGGGTGGGCTTCATTCTCTAGCACTGCGTAACATGGACTCTGATGACGGCTCACTGGCTGGGCTTCATTCTAGCACTGCGTAACATGGACTCTGATGACGGCTCACTGGATGGGCTTCATTCTCTAGCACTGCGTAACATGGACTTTGATGATGGCTCACTGGGTGGACTTCATTCTCTAGCACTGCGTAACATGGACTCTAATGACGGCTCACTGAGTGGACTTCATTCTAGCACTGCGTAACATGGACTCTGATGACGGCTCACTGGGTGGGCTTCATTCTCTAGCTATGCGTAACATGGACTCTGATGTCGGCTCACTGGGTGGGCTTCATTCTCTAGCTATGCGTAACATGGACTGTGATGACGGCTTACTGGGTGGGCTTCATTCTAGCACTGCGTAACATGGACTCTGATGACGGCTCACTGGGTGTACTTCATTCTCTAGCACTGCGCAACATGGACTCTGATGACGGCTCACTGGGTGGGCTTCATTCTCTAGCACTGTGTAACATGCACTCTGATGACGGCTCACTGGGTGGGCTTCCTTCTCTAGCACTGCGTAACATGGACTCTGATGATGGCTCACTGGGTGGGCTTCATTCTAGCACTGAGTAACACGGACTCTAATGACGGCTCACTGGGTGGGCTTCATTCTCTAGCACTGCGTAACATGGACTCTGATGACGGCTCACTGGGTGGGCTTCATTCTAGCACTGCGTAACATGGACTCTGATGACGGCTCACTGGGTGGGCTTCATTCTCTAGCACTGCGTAAAATGGACTCTGATGACGGCTCACTGGGTGGACTTCATTCTCTAGCACTGCGTAACATGGACTCTAATGACGGCTCACTGAGGGGACTTCATTCTAGCACTGCGTAACATGGACTCTGATGACGGCTCACTGGGTGGGCTTCATTCTCTAGCTATGCGTAACATGGACTCTGATGTCGGCTCACTGGGTGGGCTTCATTCTCTAGCTATGCGTAACATGGACTGTGATGACGGCTTACTGGGTGGGCTTCATTCTAGCACTGTGTAACATGGACTCTGATGACGGCTCACTGGGTGGACTTCATTCTCTAGCACTGCGCAACATGGACTCTATGACGGCTCACTGGGTGGGCTTCATTCTCTAGCACTGTGTAACATGCACTCTGATGATGGCTCACTGGGTGGGCTTCCTTCTCTAGCACTGCGTAACATGGACTCTGATGATGGCTCACTGGGTGGGCTTCATTCTAGCACTGCATAACATGGACTCTGATGACGGCTCACTGGGTGGGTTTCATTCTCTAGCACTGCGTAACATGGACTCTGATGACGGCTCACTGGATGGGCTTCATTCTAGCACTGCGTAACATGGACTCTGATGATGGCTCACTGGGTGGGCTTCATTCTAGCACTGCGTAACATGGACTCTGATGACGGCTCACTGGGTGGGCTTCATTCTCTAGCTATGCGTAACATGGACTCAGATGACAGCTCCCTCGGTGGGCTTCATTCTCTAGCACTGCATAACATGGACTCTGATGATGGCTCACTGGGTAGGCTTCATTCTCTAGCACTGCGTAACATGGACTCTGATGACGGCTCACTGGGTGGGCTTCATTCTAGTACTGCGTAACATGGACTCTGGTGGCGGCTCACTGAGTCGGCTTCATTCTCTATCACTGCGTAAAATGGACTCTGATGACGGCTCACTGGCTGGGCTTCATTTTCTAGCTATGCGTAACATGGACTCTGATGACGGCTCACTGGGTGGGCTTCATTCTAGCACTGAGTAACATGGACTCTGATGACGGCTCACTGGGTGGGCTTCATTCTCTAGCACTGCGTAACATGGACTCTGATGACGGCTCACTGGGTGGGCTTCATTCTAGCACTGCTTAACATGGACTCTGATGACGGCTCACTGGGTGGGCTTCATTCTCTAGCACTGCGTAACATGGACTCTGATGACCGCTCACTGGGTGGGCTTCATTCTAGCACTGCTTAACATGGACTATGATGACGGCTCACTGGGTGGGCTTCATTCTCTAGCACTGCGTAACATGGACTCTGATGACGGCTCACTGGGTGGGCTTCATTCTAGCACTGCGTAACATGGACTATGATGACGGCTCACTGGGTGGGCTTCATTCTCTAGCACTGCGTAACATGGACTCTGATGACGGCTCACTGGGTGGGCTTCATTCTAGCACTGCGTAACATGGATTCTGATGACGGCTCACTGGGTCGGCTTCATTCTCTAGCTATGCATAACATGGACTCTGATGTCGGCTCACTGGGTGGGCTTCATTCTCTACCTATGCGTAACATGGACTGTGATGACAGCTCACTGGGTAGGCTTCATTCTCTAGCACTGCGTAACATGGACTCTGATGACGGCTCACTGGGTGGGCTTCATTCTAGCACTGCGTAACACGGACTCTGATGACGGCTCACTGGGTGGGCTTCATTCTCTAGCACTGCGTAACATGGACTCTGATGACAGCTCACTTGGTGGGCTTCATTCTAGCACTGCGTAACATGGACTCTGATGACGGCTCACTGGGTGGGGTTCATTTTCTAGCACTGAGTAACATAGACTCTGATGACAGCTCACTGGGTGGGCTTCATTCTAGCACTGCGTAACATGGACTCTGATGACGGCTCACTGGGTGGGCTTCATTCTCTAGCACTGCGTATCATGGGACTCTGATGACGGCTCACTGGGTGGGCTTCATTCTAGCACTGCGTAATATGGACTCTGATGACGGCTCACTGGGTGGGCTTCATTCTAGCACTGCGTAACATGGACTCTGATGACAGCTCACTGGGTGGGCTTCATTCTCTAGATATGCGTAAAATGGACTCTGATGTCGGCTCACTGGGTTGGCTTCATTCTCTAGCTATGCGTAACATGGACTGTGATGACATCTCTGTGTGTGGGCTTAGTTCTCTAGCACTGCGTAACATGGACTCTGATGATGGCTCACAGGGTGGGCTTCATTCTCTAGCACTGCCTAACATGGACTCTGATGACGGCTTACTGGGTGGGCTTCATTCTAGCACTGCGTAACATGGACTCTGATGACATATCACTGGGTGGACTTCATTCTCTAGCACTGCGCAACATGGACTCTGATGACGGCTCACTGGGTGGGCTTCATTCTCTAGCACTGTGTAACATGCACTCTGATGACGGCTCACTGGGTGGGCTTCCTTCTCTAGCACTGCGTAACATGGACTCTGATGATGGCTCACTGGGTGGGCTTCATTCTAGCACTGCGTAACATGGACTCTGATGACGGCTCACTGGGTGGGCTTCATTATCTAGCACTGCGTAACATGGACTCTGATGACGGCTCTCTGGATGAGCTTCATTCTAGCACTGCGTAACATGGACTCTGATGATGGCTCACTGGGTGTGCTTCATTCTAGCACTGCGTAACATGGACTCTGATGACGGCTCACTGGGTGGGCTTCATTCTCTAGCACTGCGTAACATGGACTCTGATGACGGCTCTCTGGATGGGCTTCATTCTAGCACTGCGTAAGATGGACTCTGATGATGGCTCACTGGGTGGGCTTCATTCTAGCACTGCGTAACATGGACTCTGATGACGGCTCACTGGGTGGGCTTTATTCTCTAGCTATGCGTAACATGGACTCAGATGATAGCTCCCTCGGTGGGCTTCATTCTCTAGCACTGCATAACATGGACTCTGATGATGGCTCACTGGGTAGGCTTCATTCTCTAGCACTGCGTAACATAGACTCTGATGACGGCTCACTGGGTGGGCTTCATTCTAGTACTGCGTAACATGGACTCTGGTGGCGGCTCACTGAGTCGGCTTCATTCTCTATCACTGCGTAAAATGGACTCTGATGACGGCTCATTGGGTGGGCTTCATTCTAGCACTGAGTAACATGGACTCTGATGACGGCTCACTGGGTGGGCTTCATTCTCTAGCACTGCGTAACATGGACTCTGATGACGGCTCACTGGGTGGGCTTCATTCTAGCACTGCGTAACATGGACTCTGATGACGGCTCACTGGGTGGGCTTCATTCTAGCAATGCGTAACATGGACTCTGATGACGGATCACTGGGTGGCCTTCATTTTCTAGCACTGAGTAACATGGACTCTGATGACGGCTAACTGGGTGGGCTTCATTTTCTAGCACTGAGTAACATGAACTCTGATGACATCTCACTGGGTTGGCTTCATTCTAGCACTGCGTAACATGGACTCTGATGAGGGCTCACTGGGTGGGCTTCATTCTCTAGCACTGCGTAACATGGACTCTGATGAGGGCTCACTGGGTGGGCTTCATTTTCTAGCACTGAGTAACATGGACTCTGATGACGGCTCACTGGGTGGGCTTCATTTTCTAGCACTGCGTAACATGGACTCTGATGACGGCTCACTGGGTGGGCTTCATTCTCTAGATATGCGTAACATGGACTCTGATGTCGGCTCACTGTGTGGGCTTCATTCTCTAGCTATGCGTAACATGGACACTGATGACGGCTCACTGGGTGGGCTTCATTCTCTAGCACTGCGTAACATGGACTCTGATGACGGCTCACTGGGTGGGCTTCATTTTCTAGCACTGAGTAACATGGACTCTGATGACAGCTCACTGGGTGGGCTTCATTCTAGCTCTGCGTAACATGGACTCTGATGACGGCTCACTGGGTGGGCTTCATTCTCTAGCACTGCGTATCATGGGACTCTGATGACGGCTCACTGGGTGGGCTTCATTCTAGCACTGCGTAATATGGACTCTGATGACGGCTCACTGGGTGGGCTTCATTCTAGCACTGCGTAACATGGACTCTGATGACAGCTCACTGGGTGGGCTTCATTCTCTAGATATGCGTAAAATGGACTCTGATGTCGGCTCACTGGGTGGGCTTCATTCTCTAGCTATGCGAAACATGGACTGTGATGACAGCTCTGTGGGTGGGCTTCATTCTCTAGCACTGCGTAACATGGACTCTGATGACGGCTCACAGGGTGGGCTTCATTCTCTAGCACTGCCTAACATGGACTCTGATGACGGCTTACTGGGTGGGCTTCATTCTGGCACTGCGTAACATGGACTCTGATGACGGCTCACTGGGTGGACTTCATTCTCTAGCACTGCGCAACATGGACTCTGATGACGGCTCACTGGGTGGGCTTCATTCTAGCACTGCGTAACATGGACTCTGATGACAGCTCAGTGGGTGGGCTTCATTCTCTAGATATTCGTAAAATGGACTCTGATGTCGGCTCACTGGGTGGGCTTCATTCTCTAGCTATGCGTAACATGGACTGTGATGACAGCTCTGTGGGTGGGCTTCATTCTCTAGCACTGCGTAACATGGACTCTGATGACGGCTCACAGGGTGGGCTTCATTCTCTAGCACTGCCTAACATGGACTCTGATGAGGGCTTACTGGGTGGGCTTCATTCTAGCCCTGCGTAACATGGACTCTGATGACGGCTCACTGGGTGGACTTCATTCTCTAGCACTGCGCAACATGGACTCTGATGACGGCTCACTGGGTGGGCTTCATTCTCTAGCACTGTGTAACATGCACTCTGATGACGGCTCACTGGGTGGGCTTCCTTCTCTAGCACTGCGTAACATGGACTCTGATGATGGCTCACTGGGTGGGCTTCATTCTAGCACTGCGTAACATGGACTCTGATGACGGCTCACTGGGTGGGCTTCATTCTCTAGCACTGCATAACATGGACTCTGATGACGGCTCTCTGGATGGGCTTCATTCTAGCACTGCGTAACATGGACTCTGATGATGGCTCACTGGGTGGGCTTCATTCTAGCACTGCGTAACATGGACTCTGATGACGGCTCACTGGGTGGGCTTCATTCTCTAGCTATGCGTAACATGGACTCAGATGACAGCTCCCTCGGTGGGCTTCATTCTCTAGCACTGCATAACATGGACTCTGATGATGGCTCACTGGGTAGGCTTCATTCTCTAGCACTGCGTAACATAGACTCTGATGACGGCTCACTGGGTGGGCTTCATTCTAGTACTGCGTAACATGGACTCTGGTGGCGGCTCACTGAGTCGGCTTCATTCTCTATCACTGCATAAAATGGACTCTGATGACGGCTCACTGGGTGGGCTTCATTCTAGCACTGAGTAACATGGACTCTGATGACGGCTCACTCGGTGGGCTTCATTCTCTAGCACTGCGTAACATGGACTCTGATGACGGCTCACTGGGTGGGCTTCATTCTAGCACTGCGTAACATGGACTCTGATGACGGCTCACTGGGTGGGCTTCATTCTAGCACTGCGTAACATGGACTCTGATGACGGCTCACTGGGTGGCCTTCATTTTCTAGCACTGAGTAACATGGACTCTGATTACGACTATCTGGGTGGGCTTCATTTTCTAGCACTGAGTAACATGAACTCTGATGACATCTCACTGGGTTGGCTTCATTCTAGCACTGCGTAACATGGACTCTGATGACGGCTCACTGAGTGGGCTTCATTCTCTAGCACTGCATAACATGGACTCTGATGAAGGGTCACTGGGTGGGCTTCATTCTAGCACTGCGTAACATGGACTCTGATGACGGCTCACTGGGTGGGCTTCATTCTCTAGATATGCGTAACATGGACTCTGATGTCGGCTCACTGTGTGGGCTTCATTCTCTAGCTATGCGTAACATGGACACTGATGACGGCTCACTGGGTGGGCTTCATTCTCTAGCACTGCGTAACATGGACTCTGATGAGGGCTCACTGGGTGGGCTTCATTCTAGCACTGCGTAACATGGACTATGATGACGGCTCACTGGGTGGGCATCATTCTCTAGCACTGCGTAACATGGACTCTAATGACGGCTCACTGAGTGGACTTCATTCTAGCACTGCGTAACATGGACTCTGATGACGGCTCACTGGGTGGGCTTCATTCTCTAGCTATGCGTAACATGGACTCTGATGTCGGCTCACTGGGTGGGCTTCATTCTCTAGCTATGCGTAACATGGACTGTGATGACAGCTCACTGGGTGGGCTTCATTCTCTAGCACTGCGTAACATGGACTCTGATGACGGCTCACTGGGTGGGCTTCATTCTAGCACTGTGTAACATGGACTCTGATGACGGCTCACTGGGTGGGCTTCATTCTCTAGCACTGCGTAACATGGACTCTGATGACAGCTCACTGGGTGGGCTTCATTCTAGCACTGCGTAACATGGACTCTGATGACGGCTCACTGGGTGGGCTTCATTTTCTAGCACTGAGTAACATGGACTCTGATGACAGCTCACTGGGTGGGCTTCATTCTAGCACTGCGTAACATGGACTCTGATGACGGCTCACTGGGTGGGCTTCATTCTCTAGCACTGCGAACATGGACTCTGATGACGGCTCACTGGGTGGGCTTCATTCTAGCACTGCGTAACATGGACTCTGATGACGGCTCACTGGGTGGGCTTCATTCTCTAGATATGCGTAACGTGGACTCTGATGTCGGCTCACTGGGTGGGCTTCATTCTCTAGCTATGCGTAACATGGACTCTGATGACAGCTCCCTGGGTGGGCTTCTTTCTCTAGCTCTGCGTAACATGGACTCTGATGACGGCTCACTGGGTGGGCTTCATTCTCTAGCACTGCGTAACATGGACGCTGATGACGGCTCACTGGGTGGGATTCATTCTCTAGCACTACCTAACATGGACTCTGATGACGGCTTACTGGGTGGGCTTCATTCTAGCACTGCGTAACATGGACTCTGATGACGGCTCACTGGGTGGGCTTCATTCTCTAGCACTGCGTAACATGGACTCTGATGACGGCTCACTGGGTGGGCTTCATTCTCTAGCACTGCGTAACATGCACTCTGATGACGGCTTACTGGGTGGGCTTCATTCTCTAGCACTGCGTAACATGGACTCTGATGACGGCTCACTGGGTGGGCTTCATTCTAGCACTGCGTAACATGGACTCTGATGACAGCTCACTGGGTGGGCTTCATTCTCTAGCACTGCGTAACATGGACTCTGATGACGGCTCACTGGGTGGGGTTCATTCTAGCACTGCGTAACATGGACTCTGATGATGGCTCACTGGGTGGGCTTCATTCTAGCACTGCGTAACATGGACTCTGATGACGGCTCACTGGGTGGGCTTCATTCTCTAGCTATGTGTAACATGGACTCTGATGACGGCTCACTGGGTGGGCTTCATTCTCTAGCACTGCGTAACATGGACTCTGATGACGGCTCACTGGGTGGGCTTCATTCTAGTACTGCGTAACATGGACTCTGGTGGCGGCTCACTGAGTGGGCTTCATTCTCTAGCACTGCATAACATGGACTCTGATGACGGCTCACTGGGTGGGCTTCATTCTAGCACTGCGTAACATGAACTCTGATGGCGGCTCACTGGGTGGGCTTCATTCTTTAGCACTCCGTAACATGGACTCTGATGACGGCTCACTGGGTGGGCTCCATTCTCTAGCACTGCGTAACATGGACTCTGATGACGGATCACTGGGTGGGCCTCATTCTCTAGCACTGCGTAACATGGACTCTGATGTCGGCGCACTGGGTGGGCTTCATTCTCTAGCACTGCGTAACATGGACTCTGATGACGGCTCACTGGGTGGGCTTCATTCTCTAGCACTGCGTAAGATGGACTCTGATGACGGATCAATGGGTGGGCTTCATTCTCTACCACTGCGTAACATGGACTCTGATGACGGCGCACTGGGTGGGCTTTATTCTCTAGCACTGCGTAACATGGACACTGATGACGGCTCACTGGGTGGGCTTCATTCTCTAGCACTGCAAAACATGGACTCTGATAACGGCTCACTGGGTGGGCTTCATTCTAGCAATGCGTAACATGGACTCTGATGACGGCTTACTGGGTGGGCTTCATTCTCTAGCACTGCGTAACATGGACTCTGATGACGGCTCACTGGGTGGGCTTCATTCTAGCACTGCGTAACATGGACTCTGATGACGGCTCGCTTGGTGAGCTTCATTCTAGCACTGCGTAACATGGACTCTGATGACGGCTCGCTGGGTGGGCTTCATTCTCTAGCACTGCGTAACATGGACTCTGATGTCAGCTCACTGGGTGGGCTTCTTTCTCTAGCACTGCGTAAGATGGACTCTGATGTCAGCTCACTGGGTGGGCTTCATTCTCTAGCACTGCATAACATGGACTCTGATGACGCCGCACTAGGTGGGCTTCATTCTCTAGCACTGCGTAACATGGACTCTGATGTCGGCTCACTGGGTGGGCTTCATTCTCTAGCACTGCGTAACATGGACTCTGATGTCGGCTCACTGGGTGGGCTTCATTCTCTAGCTGGGTGGGCTTCATTCTCTAGCACTGCGTAACATGGACTCTGATGACAGCTCACTGGTTGGCTTCATTCTAGCACTGCGTAACATGGACTCTGATGACTGCTCACTGGGTGGGCTTCATTCTCTAGCACTGCGTAACATGGACTCTGATGACGGCTCACTGGGTGGGCTTCATTCTAGCACTGCATAACATGGACTCTGATGACGGCTCACTGGGTGGGCTTCATTCTCTAGCACTGCGTAACATGGACTCTGATGACGGCTCACTGGGTGGGCTTCATTCTAGCACTGCGTAACATGGACTCTGATGACGGCTCACTGGTTGGGCTTCATTCTCTATCACTGCGTAACATGGACTCTGATGACGGCTCACTGGGTGGGCTTCATTCTCTAGCACTGCGTAACATGGACTCTGATGACGGCTCACTGGGTGGGCTTCATTCTCTAGCACTGCGTAACATGGACTCTGACGATGGATCACTGGATGGGCTTCATTCTCTAGCACTGCGTAACATGGACTTTGACGTCGGCGCACTGGGTGGGCTTCATTCTCTAGCAATGCGTAACATGGACTCTGATGACGGCTCACTGGGTGGGCTTTATTCTCTAGCACTGCGTAACATGGACTCTGATGACGGCTCACTGGGTGGGCTTCATTCTAGCAGTGCGTAACATGGACTCTGATGATGGCTCACTGGGTGGGCTTCATTCTAGCACTGCGTAACATGGACTCTGATGACGGCTCACTGGGTGGGCTTCATTCTCTAGCTATGCGTAACATGGACTCTGATGACGGCTCACTGGGTGGGCTTAATTCTCTAGCACTGCGTAACATGGACTCTGATGACGGCTCACTGGGTGGGCTTCATTCTAGTACTGCGTAACATGGACTCTGGTGGCGGCTCACTGAGTGGGCTTCATTCTCTAGCACTGCATAACTTGGACTCTAATGACAGCTCACTGGGTGGGCTTCATTCTAGCACTGCGTAACATGAACTCTGATGGCGGCTCACTCGGTGGGCTTCATTCTTTAGCACTCCGTAACATGGACCCTGATGACGGCTCACTGGGTGGGCTCCATTCTCTAGCACTGCGTAACATGGACTCTGATGACGGATCACTGGGTGGGCCTTATTCTCTAGCACTGCGTAACATGGACTCTGATGTCGGCGCACTGGGTGGGCTTCATTCTCTAGCACTGCGTAACATGGACTCTGATGACGGCTCACTGGGTGGGCTTCATTCTCTAGCACTGCGTAAGATGGACTCTGATGACGGATCAATGGGTGGGCTTCATTCTCTACCACTGCGTAACATGGACTCTGATGACGGCGCACTGGGTGGGCTTTATTCTCTAGCACTGCGTAACATGGACACTGATGACGGCTCACTGGGTGGGCTTCATTCTCTAGCACTGCAAAACATGGACTCTGATAACGGCTCACTGGGTGGGCTTCATTCTAGCAATGCGTAACATGGACTCTGATGACGGCTTACTGGGTGGGCTTCATTCTCTAGCACTGCGTAACATGGACTCTGATGACGGCTCACTGGGTGGGCTTCATTCTAGCACTGCGTAACATGGACTCTGATGACGGCTCGCTTGGTGAGCTTCATTCTAGCACTGCGTAACATGGACTCTGATGACGGCTCGCTGGGTGGGCTTCATTCTCTAGCACTGCGTAACATGGACTCTGATGTCAGCTCACTGGGTGGGCTTCTTTCTCTAGCACTGCGTAAGATGGACTCTGATGTCAGCTCACTGGGTGGGCTTCATTCTCTAGCACTGCATAACATGGACTCTGATGACGCCGCACTGGGTGGGCTTCATTCTCTAGCACTGCGTAACATGGACTCTGATGTCGGCTCACTGGGTGGGCTTCATTCTCTAGCACTGCGTAACATGGACTCTGATGTCGGCTCACTGGGTGGGCTTCATTCTCTAGCTGGGTGGGCTTCATTCTCTAGCACTGCGTAACATGGACTCTGATGACAGCTCACTGGTTGGCTTCATTCTAGCACTGCGTAACATGGACTCTGATGACGGCTCACTGGGTGGGCTTCATTCTCTAGCACTCCGTAACATGGACTCTGATGACGGCTCACTGGGTGGGCTTCATTCTAGCACTGCGTAACATGGACTCTGATGACGGCTCACTGGGTGGGCTTCATTCTCTAGCACTGCGTAACATGGACTCTGATGACGGCTCACTGGGTGGGCTTCATTCTAGCACTGCGTAACATGGACTCTGATGACGGCTCACTGGTTGGGCTTCATTCTCTATCACTGCGTAACATGGACTCTGATGACGGCTCACTGGGTGGGCTTCATTCTCTAGCACTGCGTAACATGGACTCTGACGATGGATCACTGGATGGGCTTCATTCTCTAGCACTGCGTAACATGGACTTTGACGTCGGCGCACTGGGTGGGCTTCATTCTCTAGCAATGCGTAACATGGAATCTGATGACGGCTCACTGGGTGGGCTTTATTCTCTAGCACTGCGTAACATGGACTCTGATGACGGCTCACTGGGTGGGCTTCATTCTAGCAGTGCGTAACATGGACTCTGATGATGGCTCACTGGGTGGGCTTCATTCTAGCACTGCGTAACATGGACTCTGATGACGGCTCACTGTGTGGGCTTCATTCTCTAGCTATGCGTAACATGGACTCTGATGACGGCTCACTGGGTGGGCTTAATTCTCTAGCACTGCGTAACATGGACTCTGATGACGGCTCACTGGGTGGGCTTCATTCTAGTACTGCGTAACATGGACTCTGGTGGCGGCTCACTGAGTGGGCTTCATTCTCTAGCACTGCATAACTTGGACTCTGATGACAGCTCACTGGGTGGGCTTCATTCTAGCACTGCGTAACATGAACTCTGATGGCGGCTCACTCGGTGGACTTCATTCTTTAGCACTCCGTAACATGGACCCTGATGACGGCTCACTGGGTGGGCTCCATTCTCTAGCACTGCGTAACATGGACTCTGATGACGGATCACTGGGTGGGCCTCATTCTCTAGCACTGCGTAACATGGACTCTGATGTCGGCGCACTGGGTGGGCTTCATTCTAGCTCTGCGTAACATGGACTCTGATGACGGCTCACTGGGTGGGCTTCATTCTCTAGCACTGCGTATCATGGGACTCTGATGACGGCTCACTGGGTGGGCTTCATTCTAGCACTGCGTAATATGGACTCTGATGACGGCTCACTGGGTGGGCTTCATTCTAGCACTGCGTAACATGGACTCTGATGACAGCTCACTGGGTGGGCTTCATTCTCTAGATATGCGTAAAATGGACTCTGATGTCGGCTCACTGGGTGGGCTTCATTCTCTAGCTATGCGAAACATGGACTGTGATGACAGCTCTGTGGGTGGGCTTCATTCTCTAGCACTGCGTAACATGGACTCCGATGACGGCTCACAGGGTGGGCTTCATTCTCTAGCACTGCCTAACATGGACTCTGATGACAGCTTACTGGGTGGGCTTCATTCTAGCACTGCGTAACATGGACTCTGATGACGGCTCACTGGGTGGACTTCATTCTCTAGCACTGCGCAACATGGACTCTGATGACGGCTCACTGGGTGGGCTTCATTCTAGCACTGCGTAACATGGACTCTGATGACAGCTCACTGGGTGGGCTTCATTCTCTAGATATTCGTAAAATGGACTCTGATGTCGGCTCACTGGGTGGGCTTCATTCTCTAGCTATGCGTAACATGGACTGTGATGACAGCTCTGTGGGTGGGCTTCATTCTCTAGCACTGCGTAACATGGACTCTGATGACGGCTCACAGGGTGGGCTTCATTCTCTAGCACTGCCTAACATGGACTCTGATGAGGGCTTACTGGGTGGGCTTCATTCTAGCACTGCGTAACATGGACTCTGATGACGGCTCACTGGGTGGACTTCATTCTCTAGCACTGCGCAACATGGACTCTGATGACGGCTCACTGGGTGGGCTTCATTCTCTAGCACTGTGTAACATGCACTCTGATGACGGCTCACTGGGTGGGCTTCCTTCTCTAGCACTGCGTAACATGGACTCTGATGATGGCTCACTGGGTGGGCTTCATTCTAGCACTGCGTAACATGGACTCTGATGACGGCTCACTGGGTGGGCTTCATTCTCTAGCACTGCATAACATGGACTCTGATGACGGCTCTCTGGATGGGCTTCATTCTAGCACTGCGTAACATGGACTCTGATGATGGCTCACTGGGTGGGCTTCATTCTAGCACTGCGTAACATGGACTCTGATGACGGCTCACTGGGTGGGCTTCATTCTCTAGCTATGCGTAACATGGACTCAGATGACAGCTCCCTCGGTGGGCTTCATTCTCTAGCACTGCATAACATGGACTCTGATGATGGCTCACTGGGTAGGCTTCATTCTCTAGCACTGCGTAACATAGACTCTGATGACGGCTCACTGGGTGGGCTTCATTCTAGTACTGCGTAACATGGACTCTGGTGGCGGCTCACTGAGTCGGCTTCATTCTCTATCACTGCATAAAATGGACTCTGATGACGGCTCACTGGGTGGGCTTCATTCTAGCACTGAGTAACATGGACTCTGATGACGGCTCACTCGGTGGGCTTCATTCTCTAGCACTGCGTAACATGGACTCTGATGACGGCTCACTGGGTGGGCTTCATTCTAGCACTGCGTAACATGGACTCTGATGACGGCTCACTGGGTGGGCTTCATTCTAGCACTGCGTAACATGGACTCTGATGACGGCTCACTGGGTGGCCTTCATTTTCTAGCACTGAGTAACATGGACTCTGATGACGGCTAACTGGGTGGGCTTCATTTTCTAGCACTGAGTAACATGAACTCTGATGACATCTCACTGGGTTGGCTTCATTCTAGCACTGCGTAACATGGACTCTGATGACGGCTCACTGGGTGGGCTTCATTCTCTAGCACTGCATAACATGGACTCTGATGAAGGGTCACTGGGTGGGCTTCATTCTAGCACTGCGTAACATGGACTCTGATGACGGCTCACTGGGTGGGCTTCATTCTCTAGATATGCGTAACATGGACTCTGATGTCGGCTCACTGTGTGGGCTTCATTCTCTAGCTATGCGTAACATGGACACTGATGACGGCTCACTGGGTGGGCTTCATTCTCTAGCACTGCGTAACATGGACTCTGATGAGGGCTCACTGGGTGGGCTTCATTCTAGCACTGCGTAACATGGACTATGATGACGGCTCACTGGGTGGGCATCATTCTCTAGCACTGCGTAACATGGACTCTAATGACGGCTCACTGAGTGGACTTCATTCTAGCACTGCGTAACATGGACTCTGATGACGGCTCACTGGGTGGGCTTCATTCTCTAGCTATGCGTAACATGGACTCTGATGTCGGCTCACTGGGTGGGCTTCATTCTCTAGCTATGCGTAACATGGACTGTGATGACAGCTCACTGGGTGGGCTTCATTCTCTAGCACTGCGTAACATGGACTCTGATGACGGCTCACTAGGTGGGCTTCATTCTAGCACTGTGTAACATGGACTCTGATGACGGCTCACTGGGTGGGCTTCATTCTCTAGCACTGCGTAACATGGACTCTGATGACAGCTCACTGGGTGGGCTTCATTCTAGCACTGCGTAACATGGACTCTGATGACGGCTCACTGGGTGGGCTTCATTTTCTAGCACTGAGTAACATGGACTCTGATGACAGCTCACTGGGTGGGCTTCATTCTAGCACTGCGTAACATGGACTCTGATGACGGCTCACTGGGTGGGCTTCATTCTCTAGCACTGCGAACATGGACTCTGATGACGGCTCACTGGGTGGGCTTCATTCTAGCACTGCGTAACATGGACTCTGATGACGGCTCACTGGGTGGGCTTCATTCTCTAGATATGCGTAACGTGGACTCTGATGTCGGCTCACTGGGTGGGCTTCATTCTCTAGCTATGCGTAACATGGACTCTGATGACAGCTCCCTGGGTGGGCTTCTTTCTCTAGCTCTGCGTAACATGGACTCTGATGACGGCTCACTGGGTGGGCTTCATTCTCTAGCACTGCGTAACATGGACGCTGATGACGGCTCACTGGGTGGGATTCATTCTCTAGCACTACCTAACATGGACTCTGATGACGGCTTACTGGGTGGGCTTCATTCTAGCACTGCGTAACATGGACTCTGATGACGGCTCACTGGGTGGGCTTCATTCTCTAGCACTGCGTAACATGGACTCTGATGACGGCTCACTGGGTGGGCTTCATTCTCTAGCACTGCGTAACATGCACTCTGATGACGGCTTACTGGGTGGGCTTCATTCTCTAGCACTGCGTAACATGGACTCTGATGACGGCTCACTGGGTGGGCTTCATTCTAGCACTGCGTAACATGGACTCTGATGACGGCTCACTGGGTGGGCTTCATTCTCTAGCACTGCGTAACATGGACTCTGATGACGGCTCACTGGGTGGGGTTCATTCTAGCACTGCGTAACATGGACTCTGATGACGGCTCACTGGGTGGGCTTCATTCTCTAGCTATGTGTAACATGGACTCTGATGACGGCTCACTGGGTGGGCTTCATTCTCTAGCACTGCGTAACATGGACTCTGATGACGGCTCACTGGGTGGGCTTCATTCTAGTACTGCGTAACATGGACTCTGGTGGCGGCTCACTGAGTGGGCTTCATTCTCTAGCACTGCATAACATGGACTCTGATGACGGCTCACTGGGTGGGCTTCATTCTAGCACTGCGTAACATGAACTCTGATGGCGGCTCACTGGGTGGGCTTCATTCTTTAGCACTCCGTAACATGGACTCTGATGACGGCTCACTGGGTGGGCTCCATTCTCTAGCACTGCGTAACATGGACTCTGATGACGGATCACTGGGTGGGCCTCATTCTCTAGCACTGCGTAACATGGACTCTGATGTCGGCGCACTGGGTGGGCTTCATTCTCTAGCACTGCGTAACATGGACTCTGATGACGGCTCACTGGGTGGGCTTCATTCTCTAGCACTGCGTAAGATGGACTCTGATGACGGATCAATGGGTGGGCTTCATTCTCTACCACTGCGTAACATGGACTCTGATGACGGCGCACTGGGTGGGCTTTATTCTCTAGCACTGCGTAACATGGACACTGATGACGGCTCACTGGGTGGGCTTCATTCTCTAGCACTGCAAAACATGGACTCTGATAACGGCTCACTGGGTGGGCTTCATTCTAGCAATGCGTAACATGGACTCTGATGACGGCTTACTGGGTGGGCTTCATTCTCTAGCACTGCGTAACATGGACTCTGATGACGGCTCACTGGGTGGGCTTCATTCTAGCACTGCGTAACATGGACTCTGATGACGGCTCGCTTGGTGAGCTTCATTCTAGCACTGCGTAACATGGACTCTGATGACGGCTCGCTGGGTGGGCTTCATTCTCTAGCACTGCGTAACATGGACTCTGATGTCAGCTCACTGGGTGGGCTTCTTTCTCTAGCACTGCGTAAGATGGACTCTGATGTCAGCTCACTGGGTGGGCTTCATTCTCTAGCACTGCATAACATGGACTCTGATGACGCCGCACTGGGTGGGCTTCATTCTCTAGCACTGCGTAACATGGACTCTGATGTCGGCTCACTGGGTGGGCTTCATTCTCTAGCACTGCGTAACATGGACTCTGATGTCGGCTCACTGGGTGGGCTTCATTCTCTAGCTGGGTGGGCTTCATTCTCTAGCACTGCGTAACATGGACTCTGATGACAGCTCACTGGTTGGCTTCATTCTAGCACTGCGTAACATGGACTCTGATGACGGCTCACTGGGTGGGCTTCATTCTCTAGCACTGCGTAACATGGACTCTGATGACGGCTCACTGGGTGGGCTTCATTCTAGCACTGCGTAACATGGACTCTGATGACGGCTCACTGGGTGGGCTTCATTCTCTAGCACTGCGTAACATGGACTCTGATGACGGCTCACTGGGTGGGCTTCATTCTAGCACTGCGTAACATGGACTCTGATGACGGCTCACTGGTTGGGCTTCATTCTCTATCACTGCGTAACATGGACTCTGATGACGGCTCACTGGGTGGGCTTCATTCTCTAGCACTGCGTAACATGGACTCTGATGACGGCTCACTGGGTGGGCTTCATTCTCTAGCACTGCGTAACATGGACTCTGACGATGGATCACTGGATGGGCTTCATTCTCTAGCACTGCGTAACATGGACTTTGACGTCGGCGCACTGGGTGGGCTTCATTCTCTAGCAATGCGTAACATGGACTCTGATGACGGCTCACTGGGTGGGCTTTATTCTCTAGCACTGCGTAACATGGACTCTGATGACGGCTCACTGGGTGGGCTTCATTCTAGCAGTGCGTAACATGGACTCTGATGATGGCTCACTGGGTGGGCTTCATTCTAGCACTGCGTAACATGGACTCTGATGACGGCTCACTGGGTGGGCTTCATTCTCTAGCTATGCGTAACATGGACTCTGATGACGGCTCACTGGGTGGGCTTAATTCTCTAGCACTGCGTAACATGGACTCTGATGACGGCTCACTGGGTGGGCTTCATTCTAGTACTGCGTAACATGGACTCTGGTGGCGGCTCACTGAGTGGGCTTCATTCTCTAGCACTGCATAACTTGGACTCTGATGACAGCTCACTGGGTGGGCTTCATTCTAGCACTGCGTAACATGAACTCTGATGGCGGCTCACTCGGTGGGCTTCATTCTTTAGCACTCCGTAACATGGACCCTGATGACGGCTCACTGGGTGGGCTCCATTCTCTAGCACTGCGTAACATGGACTCTGATGACGGATCACTGGGTGGGCCTCATTCTCTAGCACTGCGTAACATGGACTCTAATGTCGGCGCACTGGGTGGGCTTCATTCTCTAGCACTGCGTAACATGGACTCTGATGACGGCTCACTGGGTGGGCTTCATTCTCTAGCACTGCGTAACATGGACTCTGATGACGGATCAATGGGTGGGCTTCATTCTCTACCACTGCGTAACATGGACTCTGACGATGGCGCACTGGGTGGGCTTTATTCTCTAGCACTGCGTAACATGGACCCTGATGACGGCTCACTGGGTGGGCTTCATTCTCTAGCACTGCGTAACATGGACTCTGATAACGGCTCACTGGGTGGGCTTCATTCTAGCAATGCATAACATGGACTCTGATGACGGCTTACTGGGTGGGCTTCATTCTCTAGCACTGCGTAACATGGACTCTGATGACGGCTCACTGGGTGGGCTTCATTCTAGCACTGCGTAACATGGACGCTGATGACGGCTCGCTTGGTGGGCTTCATTCTAGCACTGCGTAACATGGACTCTGATGACGGCTCGCTGGGTGGGCTTCATTCTCTAGCACTGCGTAACATGGACCCTGATGTCGGCTCACTGGGTGGGCTTCTATCTCTAGCACTGCGTAAGATGGACTCTGATGTCGGCTCACTGGGTGGGCTTCATTCTCTAGCACTGCATAACATGGACTCTGATGACGCCGCACTGGGTGGGCTTCATTCTCTAGCACTGCGTAACATGGACTCTGATGTCGGCTCACTGGGTGGGCTTCATTCTCTAGCACTGCGTAACATGGACTCTGATGTCGGCTTACTGGGTGGGCTTCATTCTCTAGCACTGCGTAACATGGACTCTGATGATAGCTCACTGGGTGGGCTTCATTCTAGCACTGCGTAACATGGACTCTGATGACGACTCGCTTGGTGGGCTTCATTCTAGCACTGCGTAACATGGACTCTGATGACGGCTCGCTAAGTGGGCTTCATTCTCTAGCACTGCGTAACATGGACTCTGATGTCGGCTCACTGGGTGGGCTTCTTTCTCTAGCACTGCGTAACATGGACTCTGATGACAGCTCACTGGTTGGCTTCATTCTAGCACTGCGTAACATGGACTCTGATGACGGCTCACTGGGTGGGCTTCATTCTCTAGCACTGCGTAACATGGACTCTGATGACAGCTCACTGGGTGGGCTTCATTCTAGCACTGCGTAACATGGACTCTGATGACGGCTCACTGGGTGGGCTTCATTCTCTAGCACTGCGTAACATGGACTCTGATGACGGCTCACTGGGTGGGCTTCATTCTAGCACTGCGTAACATGGACTCTGATGACGGCTCACTGGTTGGGCTTCATTCTCTATCACTGCGTAACATGGACTCTGATGACGGCTCACTGGGTGGGCTTCATTCTCTAGCACTGCGTAACATGGACTCTGATGACGGCTCACTGGGTGGGCTTCATTCTCTAGCACTGCGTAACATGGACTCTGACGATGGATCACTGGATGGGCTTCATTCTCTAGCACTGCGTAACATGGACTCTGACCTCGGCGCACTGGGTGGGCTTCATTCTCTAGCAATGCGTAACATGGACTCTGATGACGGCTCACTGGGTGGGCTTCATTCTCTGCACTGAGTAACATGGACACTGATGACGGATCACTGGGTGGGCTTCATTCTCTAGCACTGCGTAACATGGACTCTGACGATGGCGCACTGGGTGGGCTTCATTCTCTAGCATTGCGTAACATGGACTCTGATGACGGCTCTGTGGGTGGGCTTCATTCTAGCACTGCGTAACATGGACTCTGATGACAGCTCACTGGGTGGGCTTCATTCTCTAGCACTGCGTAACATGGACTCTGATGACGGCTCACTGGGTGGGCTTCATTCTAGCACTGCGTAACATGTACTCTGATGACGGCTCACTGGGTGGGCTTTATTCTAGCACTGCGTAACATGGACTCTGATGACGGCTCGCTGGGTGGGCTTCATTCTCTAGCACTGCGTAACATGGACTCTGATGTCGGCTCACTGGGTGGTCTTCCTTTTCTAGCACTGTGTAACATGGACTCTGATGACGGCACACTGGGTGGGCTTCTTTCTCTAGCACTGCGTAACATGGACTCTGATGACAGCTCACTGGTTGGCTTCATTCTAGCACTGCGTAACATGGACTCTGATGACGGCTCACTGGGTGGGCTTCATTCTCTAGCACTGCGTAACATGGACTCTGATGACAGCTCACTGGGTGGGCTTCATTCTAGCACTGCGTAACATGGACTCTGATGACGGCTCACTGGGTGGGCTTCATTCTCTAGCACTGCGTAACATGGACTCTGATGACGGCTCACTGGGTGGGCTTCATTCTAGCACTGCGTAACATGGACTCTGATGACGGCTCACTGGTTGGGCTTCATTCTCTATCACTGCGTAACATGGACTCTGATGACGGCTCACTGGGTGGGCTTCATTCTCTAGCACTGCGTAACATGGACTCTGATGACGGCTCACTGGGTGGGCTTCATTCTCTAGCACTGCGTAACATGGACTCTGACGATGGATCACTGGATCGGCTTCATTCTCTAGCACTGCGTAACATGGACTCTGACCTCGGCGCACTGGGTGGGCTTCATTCTCTAGCAATGCGTAACATGGACTCTGATGACGGCTCACTGGGTGGGCTTCATTCTCTGCACTGAGTAACATGGACACTGATGACGGATCACTGGGTGGGCTTCATTCTCTAGCACTGCGTAACATGGACTCTGACGATGGCGCACTGGGTGGGCTTCATTCTCTAGCATTGCGTAACATGGACTCTGATGACGGCTCTGTGGGTGGGCTTCATTCTAGCACTGCGTAACATGGACTCTGATGACAGCTCACTGGGTGGGCTTCATTCTCTAGCACTGCGTAACATGGACTCTGATGACGGCTCACTGGGTGGGCTTCATTCTAGCACTGCGTAACATGTACTCTGATGACGGCTCACTGGATGGGCTTTATTCTAGCACTGCGTAACATGGACTCTGATGACGGCTCGCTGGGTGGGCTTCATTCTCTAGCACTGCGTAACATGGACTCTGATGTCGGCTCACTGGGTGGTCTTCCTTCTCTAGCACTGTGTAACATGGACTCTGATGACGGCACACTGGGTGGGCTTCATCATCTACTGCATGCGCTGATATTCTATTGTGACAAATGGTGCCTAAAAACATAAATTGTGATTCTGTCTCATCATAAAAACGGCATTGTATGTTTTGACTAAATATACCAGACATTTTGGGTTCCACAAATCCCCTTCTTAGGCAATGTGATGATACTGAGAAATGAAGTAAGCTGATGTTGTCTTTGGGAACAGGTTGTTTTATTCGTAATTCATAATCGAGCCAGGGGTAAGATTGGAAGATCCCCACAGAATGTTCGGGGACGATCAAGAAATGATGAGTACATCTGTAAAACAGTGACAAGGATCGGGCAATCTAAAGAGGGCGTCTGCAACTTATTCCCAGCATATTGGGATGCTAATTCCAGTAAACGACTTCTGAAACCTTTTCTTAACAAGTCTCTGTTCCTCCAGGGATGCCTAAGTATATCAAAAAGAAGTCCAAAGATGGTGGCAACATAAAATCTAAAAATATCGTTAACATATCCATTAGCCTCTCGGCTAGCCCTAAGCTTCTGAAAGAAATGTCTGGACTCTTGGAGAAAACAAAAAGTTTCACACACCTAAACTATCAAAGTCTGAACATAGCCTGAAAGTAAACACACAAGGTGGATTAGTGGGGTTCCTCCTCCAGGAACTACTCACAATTCTGACCTCTCTACAGTCTCTCCACTTCTTCACCAGGCCTCTTCATGGTCCATCCCTTCTCTACACCACTACAGTGTCTCACTCTTCACAAGACCTTTCCATGGTCTCTCTTTTCTTTAAACCTGTGCCTGGTCTTTCTTTTCTCAAGAGCTCTCCTTGGCCTTTCACTTCTGATATGATATGATATGATATGGCATTTGTAACGCGCCTATACACAATTGTTTCTAGTCTACTCCTCTAGCGTCTCTTGACTTCTCCAGATGTCTCAATGGTCTTGCTTTTCTACGCCGCTGCATGGTATTTCACTTCTCTAGCATTCAGTTTTCTCATAGGTCATATTACTTGCACCTTCCCCGGTCTCTGATTTTAGAATGCTGTCTTCCTTTCCCTCCACCACACCCGTATTCTACATTAGATGCAAAAAATATTTATCCCCCCTCAATCAGGGTCCCTGTTGGCTAGTCGATATTATTACCCTGCTGAAAGGGTTTGCACCTTCTTGGCTTCTTTTGGCTCAGGATTATGTCGGGAGAGCCAAGTCCGCAGGTCTGGCATGTTCTTCAAGATTTCTGTGGCAGAACCTTGCTGCGGGATCCACCTCCTTCACACCAAAGGTTCCTTACAGCATGGACTCTGTCTTGCATTTGGCTGAGCTACCAGAGGATATCTTGTTCCAGGCAGCAGTCTCCCTATTACCCCAGGGAGTGGTGAGTAGCGCATTCCCCCCCCCAGTCTGCTCACTTGTCTGGCTTCCTCCAGCCCTTTGATCACACTAGGAGTGGTGGTTGTCTTTGTAAGTAGGACATGTTTGGTTCTTCCCTTTGGCAGACCATCTCGGGTCACCCTATTGGTCCCTTCTATATTGGCTTGTTAGTTGTGTCTTGATGCCATTATTACCATTCCCTTTGCATTGGGTAGGTGGTAAATTGCCACCATTACCCTTAATTACTGACGTTGTGTCTTTGAATACACACTGTGCCATCACCACCAACTGGCTATCCCCTCTCTATAGTACCACAGGCTGCCTGTGCTTGTTGTATGATTGTGTGCAACATTCCCACCTCACTGTTCGGACAACGGTTGACCTGGGATCTTGCAGCGTCCTTACTACAGGGGTATGTTGCTTCTGCTAATTGTTGGCACTCATGATTTAACTCCACTCCATGATATGCCTCATCCAGGGATAGGGACTTCTATGCTCTGTAGTCCCATTGTGCTGTTTGAGATTCTGTAAATCTCCAAGGGGGAAACATAATACCACACTTTGGAGGGTCTGAAAAAACAAGGCAATCTCACTCCATACATTTGTTTGGAGGCACAACAGGTGGCGCTACTCCATCCCAATCCTCTGTAGCTTGGCCCCACTCATAGAAGAGGATAGGAAGAGTCTCCAACTCACCACGCCAAGTAATAATATTTAAGTCCTTAGCACGTGCTACATAGTGCATGTGATTAAGATGCATTTTTCATATTAGTTGAACATGGTAAAGGCTTATAAAAGAAGCAAAAGCCCACACTAAGAAACAACAGTCTAGAGCCAAAACGAGGCTCATGTATCTCTAAAAGTTCAGCCATCATTCAACAAATTACCACCGTGGTGTGCGAAGCAGTGTGTCTGGTGAAGGAGTGAAGACAGACCGCTGCTAAACTCACCTTCTGTTTTGCTAAACGGACCTGCAGTCCGCTTTCAATTTTCACTGAACTGCCTGAGAACTTCCTACTAAAGCACCGTGCAGGCGCGGAGCGCGACGCAGTGTGCGAAGCAGTGTGTCTGGTGTCTGGTGGTGGGAGTCGGGTCGGCGAGGCTCTCTCCATTCAGAAACTGCGAGCACTCCACTCAGTACCAATACCTCCCCTCACCCCGTCCGCCTACATGGCACCACTTTCCCCCAGTGAAGACGACATAAGCCGACACCTGCAAAGCAGCAAAACATACTAGGACCAACAGGACCATCTCGATCCGAGCGAAGGGAAAGCTCACAAAACTGGAAAAGGTCCTCCGACAGCTACCGCTTCTGCAAGCCCTGATTCTGGCAACAACCCCTCTCCCCCGGCACCCACCACGGCCCCACGGTCCCCGAAATCACAGCTGCAGCCCGTGGGCTCAGGCGTGTCAGAGGTCACAGTGGATGAGGGTGTTCGCACAAATGTGCACCCTCCAGGGTCAAGGGTGGTGGGGGGGATGCCTCACCTGCTGCTAGCGAGACCGATCCAACCAGCTCACCTTCAAGATTCTCGCGGTTGAAAGCGCCCGGCCAGATCACCGTTTCAACAAGCGATTCCTCGCCGGAGACTGTCGGAGGACGGTTGCGGCGGGGATCTAAACGGCCGGGCGAGGTGCTTCAAACTCAACCGCACAGAAGTCCACATTCAAGCATACAACTCTCTTCTTCGGCTCGCCCCCATTTGCCATCTCGGGTGGCCAGCCCCAGCGACCAAGAGGATCCTAAGGAACACAACGCGACGTTGGGCGACAAAAGAGGCAAAAGCAACATCGGAGGCACATCGATCACAGCCCAAATCCACCACAACCGAATGCTACCCACAGGCCAGCCAAAGCGGCCACAACATCGCAGGTTCAAAGCCGCCCCCGGAGAATCAGCCTAAATGACTCCTGGGATACCGAAATCGAGGACCAGGTGCTCTCACCCAACAGACAGTCGGAAGAGGCTTCGGCTGCTGAAGTAAGTCACGTGGCAAACTCCACGCACCATGACTTGGCATCAGATCCTCGAGACTGCAAAGAGCAGACTTCAGCCGACGCAGTGGCCAGTGGAGGAGCGGGACCCCACCTAGGCTCGGCACCCCGAATTTCAAATCCAAACCTGACCGCTGGCAGTCCCCCAGACCTAAGCGAGGTCCATTAGAGGGATTCGGAGCCTTCTGGCTCACCCTCAAAGAAATTAATCCAGGTATCCAAGATCCTGTAAACCAACGGAAATCTCAATCCGAAAACAACGTTGGAAAGGTTGCCTATAAAGAAACAGAGGAAAGTCGGCCTCAAACCCCAGGGAAGTTCAAAAGGTTGCTTAGCCCCGCTGACTTCATCGTCCCTGAAAGAATATTTCATAAAACAGCACAAAAGGAAATTAGGCCAAGAGCCAGGCTGTCGGACGCAGAAATCTTGGAGGTTATCCAAGTCCACTCACCGTTGAATAAAGCACGTAAAACGGACTTAAACCCTCGAGGCCGCAATTCAAGCCCCAAATTGCCCCCACAATCAGGTTCAACTACGACTCTGAGATCAGAGATAGAGAGACCATTGTTGTCAACAGACCCTCACTCTGAACCAAGATCGATCCATCACACAGAAATGGGAGCCGGTTCCGTGAACAGGGAAACACCAAAAAATGACCCAAGCTTGGACCTGAGGCCTGTGGCAGTGACTGCAAAATCTCCAGATATCACAGGTAAAGACAGGGCCAGTCAAAACTACAGATTCAGCCATAAGGCGGACCATTATGCAGGGACCCGACTACACATTCAAGGGAATTCAAGCAGAACGTTGGAAGAAACCCCACATACCAGTCAAGAACAAACCACAGCCACAGAAAGGAGGCTCTCTGAGAGATTTACGCTGCTCCAAAGCGATAGAGGCCCAAATACCCCCTCAAAACCAGACGGTTAAGCGAAATACCACATACGTCGGAAAAGGAGACACTAAAAATAAAAACAGAGCTACTGTCTATTATGTCAGCACTCACGATAGCTTTAAACCCCTTCGGAAAGCTATACGAATCAATCCATGAGGCTCTTAAAGACAATACAACAATGATAAGCGAAATGAGGGACAAACTGACTTTTATTGAAGGGTACCTAACTGCTACTGAAAGAAACTCGAGCAACGCACAACTAAAACTGGAAGAAAAAATAGACAAATTGACCGAAGATCTTACATCAAACTAACACACTGGCCTTGACTAAAGCCACGCAGGCCTCACAGAGCGAGAAGAACAAAGACATGGCCCCAATATTCTTGAAAAAATGCCGTCGAAGCCAGCCTCACAACCTGCCCCTTCGGATACTGAATCTACGTCCTCAGGGAGTGCTAAGCCGCAAAGGAAGTGAAACTTACCTATCGCACTTTTACGCACCCAAGAAAAATTAACAGAAGCCGCGCTGTCACCAGGCCTCATCCAAGGGGCTGACATGCCAATGAAGCAGCGGGTCAAAAATAGACCTCAAACACCAATTAACCAAGCCAAGGCGGGACCATCAGTCATACTGATAACAAACGATGACCCGGACTCGCCCCCGGGCCTGCTGAATATATCACAGCACTCAGATGCCGTGGAAGTGAATTCTTCACCTCTACCAAAGTCAGGGGTACCACTAAAGACAACACAAAAAACTCCTACAACCCAAGCGGAGCTCCACCCCCAAGTGGTAATAAAACTCTGGGTCGAAGATCCCTTAGACTGTAACCAACGGCCTCACTCAAACTCCCCAAGTGCTGCATTAGAGGCACTAAGAAACCTAAAGAAAACAATAAAAACATCCAGGCACGAATCTCCCTGGGAAAGTGACTCGAGACAGGAACAAAACTATCGGCAAGGCAGGTCTCGACTTCCATCCCACAAGGAGGCCAAAAGACCCACAGAGGCCGAACTAAAGAAAGAAATAAAACTGGCAGGGACGTTACTCTTCAAACTGGAACAAATCTCGGCAAAGGACAGCTACCTGGTTTTGAACCGAAGGACGGTTCTAAAAATACTGGGGAAAGTTGACAAACTTCGACGCCTAAAAACTGACGACCTGAAACTTGTCGAACCTTACCATCGTGAGCACAGAGCCAAAGTGTACCTAGACGTAAGAAGCAAGGTAATAAGTGGACTTTCCCCGAAGTAATAAAAGATCTGCATCACCTGCGACTAAAATTACATCAGTTACAGAAGCCCGAGCCGGCCCTAGCAGACCGGGGTAGGGACATGAGGGAATCGTCGAGACATCTCCGAGAGCAGCGCAGAGAAAGGGACCCGCCAAAGGACCCCAGAAGGACCGACTCGTCAAATAGAAGTCAAATAGAAAGGACCGGTTGTGGCAGACTCATCATGCCGCCCATGCAAAGAACTGGACAGATGATATATATGAAATGCCCAAAACTCAAAAAAGATCTGCGGAGAGTGCCCAGGAGGACTATCATACGGGAACAAAGGGTCCCTCGTCAAGGATGGAATCTAACCAATCAGCCATGTCGAAACCATGGAGATGGATAGCCGACACTTTCTACCGCAACCACAAGAAATAGCAATGAACGCAAGGCTCCACTGTTACGAAGAGGCAGCCAAACGAACCTCAGAACCATCTAAGCAAGAACACCTTGCACATGGCATCATGGAACACTAGAGGTCACCGTCATTTAATTACACCGAGCGACGTAAATCTGAGCTCATTCGACCTGATATGCCTCCAAGAAACATGGTTCCTAGACAAACCTTCCTTGTACGGATTGCAATTGAAGTCTCGCCAGCAACTGAATCCATTTTGGGCCGCCCTTCAGCAGGACTACTGACGGCAATTCACCTGGGTTCTGGGATTACACCAAAGGGAAAAATCGCAGAAGGGTATGGCATGCTTGCCACGCTGACCTCATGGTTCCATCAAGACCGGGGACGAGACTCTTGGGTAAACTCCGAACTGGCCATAATCAATTTGTATTGGAACCCTGAGAAAACAACCATCAAAGAATTCTGTATCCTGGTAGCCAATACAATTGATGATTTAACAGTTGACAGAGAAGTGCCAAACATTATAATATGCGGAGACTTGAATGCTAAATGCTGTGAGGGAACGGCTGACGACCATGGCCATACAATCACCCCACGGATGGATGAAAGAGGGCAAGCTTGGTCTAATCTAATGAAGATGAGAAAGTTCCACAATGTGTCATCCCTCCAGGAGAAGAAAAGCCAAATTCCAACTTGGGAAAGGTTAGGCTCGGCCGCCACCCTCGATTACATCTTCATCATGGAAGGTCTGATTCCGCACTTCACTGACTTCGTAGTCATAAAAACAACCGAAAGTGATCACAATCTCCTCCAGATGTCGGGGGGGGGGCTCTCCGACAAGACTCTACTATGCACCAGACATTGAGTCAAATTTAAAACAAAATCGACTGCACTTAACATCCGACAACGTCAGATCCTTCAAGGACAAACTAACCACGAAATTTGATCAAGCAAATAAAGGTACGGTTGAAGATCGTCCCGAGTACGTGACTCTGTTGGCCCCCCACAAAGTGAGCTTCACGGGCAAGAGCCAAAATCAGCCAACTCACATCTGTACGTTTAACTCCGCGGTGGTGGCTAAATGGCAAAAAGTGAACAAACTAAAAAAACTGGCACTGAGAACAGAAACCTCTGAAGCCTGGATTACGTATCACACCGAATTCAAACTTTATAAATCCTGGCTCAAGCAACAGAGGTAGAGGATGTACCAAAATGACGCTGAAGCTATGCTTCACACCTGGGCATCAAGGAATACAAGAGACTTTTGGTTGTTGCTAAAGAGCACAAACGGACAGAAGGCAAACTCGCTCTCAAACTCTGTACCAGAACAAAAGTGGATCTCACATTTCACTGAGCTTTATCGACGGCCACCCACTTCAACTTCATTGCCATTTCCGCCGACTAATGCACTATGGATCCACCTGTCGAATATCGAAGACATTTTGGAAGTCATCGTGAATCTAAAATCATCCAGGGCCCTGGGGTCGGACAGGCTGACTAACCTATATCTTAAGAAACACCCGTACGTCTGGGCACGAGCGATTGGTGAGCTATTCAACCACTGACAAAAAATCAAACAAATTCAGAAAACTTGGACAGAAGCAGTTCTGGTGCCGATTTTCAAAAAGGGGGACAGAGACAGCCCGGTAAACTACAGACCCATAGTTCTACTTGACATTTTTGGAAAGATCTTTGCATCTCTGCTGTTGCGTCACTTTAGAGCCTGGGCCAGTACTTCCCCGGCAGCTGACATTTTCCAAACTGGCTTCCAAAAGGGTGCTGGCACAACGATAAACCTTCTAATTTTGAACATTATTAAAGCAAAAGTTAAGAGTGGAGCGCTCAAGCTCCACATGGCAATGGTGGACCTTTCTCAGGCCATCGACACAGTGGATCGTCAAAAACTATGGTCTAAGTTAACATCTTGGAATTGTCCGGGCCCGATTCTTGATCCAATAGTGGCACTTCATTCATCAACTTTGTTGCGAGTGCGTCTAAGTCAGCAAGGGATCCTCTCAGACCAGATTCACAGAGAGCGTGAAGTTAAACTGGGCTGTCCTCTGGCTCCAGCCCTGTTTATTGCCTTGATTGGCGACTTTCAAGAGTCCGAAAAAATGGTAAGATCTTTCCCGCCGAAAGTTGGAATCTCCAAAGTGTCTAGACTATGGTACACAGATGATCTGATCCTAATGGAACAGACGGCGATTGGCCTTCAGAGGCAACTCACAAACCTGTCCACATACATGGAAAGTAACAACTTACAAATCAACAAAACAAAGACAAAAATTCTGTCATTTTCCGAATTACCCAAGGAGAGCCAGGCTAGTCCTTCTTGGTTTCTGGATAAAACAAAAATCGAAGTGGTCAAAGAATTTAAATATCCGGGAGTCCAGTTAGATAATACACTCAACGAAAATTCTCTCCAAAACTCTCTGTGGTCAAAGATGAGAAATCTGACAGCACAAACTCGTGCAGTGGATAGAAAATTCAGAAAGTTCTCATGGACGCATGCACTACAGTTCTACAAATCAAAAGTAGTCCCAACAATTACATATCGAATGGCGGCCAATCTAAATTTAGCAGCAGAGTTTTGGACTCAGTTGGAGGGATTCCTGTGAAAATCGGTGATGGCCTTGCCCAAATCAGCCCCAATGCCAGCTTTCCGACGCAACCTTGGTCTATCATCCGTAGCCTCCATGGTAATGCAAAGCGCCATATTGCTTTACAGGAAAATCCGGATGCCAAGTGCTCTCCCAATCTTCCAGGTCGTGGCCGCCGAAATCAGCAAAGGATCCTGCAAACCGCTAGTAGAGTGGGTCAAGAAAATCCAAACCAAGTTGGAAGAGGTACTATGTAACGAGGATCTGCTCATCTCTAATTCTGGACGAGTCAAGATCAAACTCTACCAACAAGACTGGATTAACACAAATGAGAAAATTCTACAGTACAAATCGGTAAAACATCTTCCACCAAGCCGCAATCAACTAAAGGCTCCCTTGAGGTACTGTGAAAAATTCCCTGAGAAAGATCTGAGGAAAACCTACATGCGTGCTCGTTTAAACTTGCTTCACACCAGGGAAGTTTAGGCAACAAAAGCGCTTTCGTCTGTATCAAACTGTCGCCTGTGCGGAGTTGTGGATCAAGATGAGACAGTGCGCCACCTCCTTACATCGTGTCCAGCATTAACATCTGAAAGACAGGCATAATTGGCACCACTCATTACACAGCCGTCAGTTCTAGACGAAGAAAACAGATGGTTTCGGCTGATTGCAGGTGACTCCACCAGATGGTCAAGAATGGCAGCAAAATTCTTGGAAATGGCCCTCAAAAGAGCCAGCGCACCTGATGTCTCCTCACATCTGGTGATTGGCGAACAGCCTCCTCGGCTCCATGGATCTGCGCTAGCTCTAGAAGCTCTGAAGCTCTAGAAGTCTCGGAACTTGAAAAATCTTCGCTGGAACCGGAGTGGTGTCTTAAGTAGCCTGCACACGGCGGAAAACACTTTGACACAGATTCTTTGTAAAAAAACAATTTGGGTTAAACACAAAAAAAAAAAAAAATACCACCTGAGCGTGGAAGAAGTGATGAAGATACTAGGAAATAAAGAATGCACTTAGTGGCTCCAGTAGCTTAATTGCCCATTTGAACTATGCAAGCTGATATTAATATTGACGATATGTATTTATGTTCTGTTAGCTTCAAGACACCCCTCGAGGTGCTGGAATACTCTAAAGATGAATACTCATAGATACATACAGACATACTGCCACCTGGAAGCCAGTGGGATGTGCAATGGGTGTCATGGAGACAGGAAACCATCGAAGAAGCCAGGTTTGCTGTGTGGGAGGTTCCAGTGGTATGCATCATTCAACATGCAGCTACCGTTTTTTTGGGTATTGAGGTGAAATTGGTGTGGCAATATGTCCGACATATGAATAGTGTTTAGTTTCTATCTGCTCTGCTTTTACAGCATGTATCCTCACATGACATATTTACAAACCCACTTGACCCTTCAGATGGTATTTTTAATCCAATGCTCGTTTATTTTGATGCATGCAGTCCTCTCAAAATGCAATGCAGATTTAAATGAGGGCACCGTGTGTTTTGTCAATGTAGTGAGAAACTGATTCTCAGTAAAGCAGGGCTAGTTGAGCAGGGGGCTCAACCTGTTAATAGCGAGGTGACCGTGGGAAAAACATACATAATGTCGCAATCGATTGGTAAGGCTCTTCCTGGCCCTTTTGATAGCTCTGAGCACAGCACATAGCAGAGGCAAATCTGGGATGCAATGCATGCATGCAGAAGACCTCGCACTTCCCTGTCTTTTGCTGCAGGCATATGGTTTATCCAAGCTGGCCTCAGCTCCGCCAAATGCACATGGCGTCCACCTGCAATGGCAGCCACTACTATTGCAATGGCAGCTTTTGACCACTGAGAGTTTGAAGCGTCTGTTGTGATCCAGCCTCCGCGGCTCTGCGCGCGGGGAGACTGGATCTGCTGGAGCTAGGCCGCGCGGCCTGCGTATCGCAGCGTTAGCCGGAGGAAAGAAGATAGGCTGCACACACTGTTGTGGTTGGCCCGGAACTGCCTCCCACGCTCGGGGGCAGGGCTTTTATTATAACGCCCTGCGTCACCGTGTAGCGGGACGCAGGGCGGATGCAACATTCCTCCTTTATTTCAAACAAAGTTAACCATAACCAAACATGTGCCATAAACTTCAATTCAAACGAAAACTATTAAATGTTCATATACCAGGACCCTCCTTACTGCCAATCCGCCGGGGGTGACTAACATACATAGTCTTTGAGCCTGGCGGGCGGTCTCGTAGCAGTTCTTAAACCATATTGCCCTCGGCTAGGGCTGACCCCCGCTGTCCCATTGGGTGGCTCACCTTCTCTGTCTGGCTCTTCCCTATCCGGCTCGCCCCACTGCTCCCATGTCCTGTCACCCGCTTCTGCCTCGTCTTGGAGGGGCGCGGGCTCTTCTTCGTTGGACTGAGATGCTTCATCGTCCTGGTGGCCTTCGCCATCGGTCCACAAGTTGCATGGTACCGCCTTAAACCACAATGCATTTCGTGTCACCTGGCGGGATCCTCTCGTCACCGTCACCATGGTCCCATGCCTCGCATGGGCGCTCTTCGTATCTGGTGTCCAGTTTGGACCTTGTCGGATTTCTCAGCATGACCACCTGGTCGCCCACATGGTGGTCGGATGGTTTCGCCCTCTTTTTCGCACTCATGTGTGCATTGGCACTCGTTCTCCTCCTCTCCGTGCGCTCCTGATCGACCTCATCCGGTGTTTTGCTGGAGTGATGCGGGATCGATGACTTTATAACGGTGCCATACATGAGGTCGGCTGGCGGGACACCCGTCGTGCTGTGCGGGATGACCCGGTAATTCCGCAGAAACCAGTACAGATCAATTTTCCACAGGCTGGCGTTTGCCTTCGACACCCTCAGTACTTTGTTCAGGGTCCTCATGAAGCGTTCCACATCGCCATTCGCCTGGGGCCATCTCGGAATGATATGGTGGTATTTGATGTTTAGTTCTTGCAAATACTGTTTGAATTCATCCCCTTGGAAAGGGGGGCCATTGTCGCTCTTGATGGTGGTTGGTAGACCATGGGTAGCAAACATTTTCTCAATGGCAGGGATGGCCACCTCCGCCGCTGTGGATTCCACTATCTCGACCTCGGGGTATCGTGAGTGGTCATCGATAGCCACCAAGAGATACAGGCCTTCTCGTAGTTTACAGAAATCGATGCTGATGGCATCCCACCGACCACAGCCACGGTCCTCTGACTGAATGGGTTCCGGGTCAGGTGGGGCTCCGGTTATTTGGCAGGGTAGGCATGTGCTTATCAGATGTTCCACCTGTTCATCAATCTGTGGGAACCACACCCGGTTCCTGATCCAAGCTTTTGTTCGCGCCATCCCTTGATGTCCTTCGTGGGCCAGCGCCACAATTCTCCCTTGTAGGCTCGGCGGGATGACAATTCGATTTCCCCTGAGCAGCAGTCCGCTTTCTGTGATCGATTAATCTTGTCTCACGGTGAACATCCTGGATAGAAAGACTTTCGCCTCGACTGTCCTGTTGTGGGTGTTCTTCATGAATGTCTTCCAGTTACCCGAAAGGATGGCGTCTTTCACGATGTCGCAGCAAGGGTCTTTGTGGGTTTCCGACTCAATGTCCTCAATGCTGACAGCCTTGGGCCTCATGGCTCGCACCACCTGGCATATGTGCTCCTCGGTCTCTTCAGCCACTTGGACTTCTTGTGAGGTTGCCGCTTGCGGGTGCCTTGATAGAAAGTCCGCCGGGTTTCCACTTACCGGCTGGTAAGCCAGCTCAAAATTGTACTGCTGGAGGTGCAGCAACCATTTGGTGATCCGTGCCGGTGGATGTGACGACGTGCTCATGAAAATTGGCCGTGAATCTCCATCCATAGAGGTGTAGATGGAAGTGGCGACACCCCCATAGCACGGCAATGGCCTCCTTCTCGATATGAGAGTACCGCTGTTCTGTCATCGTGAGAGCTCTTGAGGCGTATGCGATAGGCCTTTTCTCCCCCTCTCTGGTGACCTGCATGAGAATGGCCCCTAACCCTACGGGGCTTGCGTCCACGAACAGTTCCGTCGGGAGCTCGGTGTCATAATACGCCATCTTCGTGTCGACGGACAGGGACTCTTTAATGTTCTCGAAGGCCTCTTGGCACTCCTGCCCCCATTCCCACCTGGCGTTTCGTTTGGTCAGTTCACGTAGGGACTCCGAGAGGGTGGCCAGATTTCGGATGAACCTACCGCAGTAGGTGGCCATTCCCACGAAACTGCGCACTTCGGTGGGCGTCAGTGGTGGGCTTGCCGCTTGAATGTCCGCAACCTTCTCGGGGTCCGGGGAGATGCCGGTACTGCTGGATTTGTATCCAAAGAATGTGATTTCAGATTTGAGAAACTCGCACTTCTCCTTATGTATGGTCAGTCCAACGTCTTCCAACCTGCCCAGTAAGGTCTGGAGCCTTTTTGAGGTGTTCTTCCCTGTCGTGGGCGTGAATCAAGATATCGTCGCTCACGTTGAGGACACCAGGTATGTCCCGGATTACTTCTTGGATGGTTTGTTGAAAAACTTCAGCCGCAGATGAAATCCCGAAACTCAAGCGTTTGTACCTCCGCAGCCCCAGATGTGTTGAGAAGGTTGTGATGTAGTGAGAGTCTCTGTGAAGTTTTAGCTGGTGGTATCCCGCTTTTAGGTCAACTTTGGAGAACACTCGCGACCCTGCAAGGTCAGCCACTATTTCGTCTAGCGTGGGTGTGATGTGGCGCTCCCGCTTGATGGCAGTGTTTGGGAGACGCATGTCTATGCAGATCCAGACTTTTCCAGGCTGTTTGGGCTTTCTTGTTACTACCATCGGGGAGACCCATGGTGTCGGCCCAGTCACCTCCTCAATTATTCCGGCTTCTTCCAACGCTTTCAGTTCTTTTTCCACCTGTTCTCGCATGTGGAACTGTGTTCTCCTGTGTCTCACTGCCTTCGGCTGTACAGATTCATCAATGTGAAGCCTGATGGTCTTCCCTTTCAGGCACCCTATCCCCTTTTGCAGTTTGGGGTAGTGCTTCAAAATGTTCACGACTTCTTGCACTTCATCGACTTGGCAGATGAATTTGACCAGACCCAGATCCTCCGCCGCGTCCCCACTCAAAAGGCATTCGATCCCTGCCTTCACAACGTAGATCTTTGACTATAGCTTGTTGTCGCCGTGGACTAGAGTGGTGCGGAATCTGCGGATGACTGGTATGGGCCTCCTGCTGCCATACGCAAACAACAGTGTATCTGTGTCCTTCAGATCCAGTTGGGGTCGTAACGTCTGGAACATGCTTATGGGCATGACGTTGACGGAGGCTCCCGTGTTGATGGTCATCCAAACCTGCTGATCTTGAATGTTCACCAAGAATTTGCGCCTTCGGAGGTTCTTTCTCTGTGGCGCCTGCCCCTGATCAAGCGCCGATACCAGGTAGACCTTCCGTCCTTTCCTCCCTTGTTCCTTGCCGGCTTCATGGTGTGAGCCTGGGACATCATCGCCCTCTTCCTCGGTCGAAGAGTTGGCCGTTTCGACTCGTCTTGCGCTGACCTGTTTCTTCTTTTTGTTCCCGCTCCTTTCCTGGGGACTCTGTGGGGGCTGTGCCGTGGTACCCACTGACCGGCATACCTTCGCATAGTGGTCCTTCCTACCACACGCCCCGCATATGGTGCCCTGCGCGGGGCAGTTCTGCGGCCCATGTCACGGTCCGCCACACCATCCACACTCCGTGGGACCCGGGACACGTGGTTGCCACCTGTTTTGGGCGAAGCTACCACCAGACTCGTCTCTCGTGAATTGTCTGTTGGTGACATGGGACACCATGGCTGTGGTGAGTGCGGGTTGCAGTTTGTGTAGCGTTGCCCCCATGTTGGCAGCCCTGGTGTGTGCCAGTTCTCTTTGTCGACCCAATTCGAGAATCCATTGGAGGGAGATTCCTTTCTCAGCAAGTACCATCCGCCTCAGCTTTTCCGACTGGTACCATTGATGATTTGCCTCCGGATTTCTTTTTCCACATTCGTGAACTCACAGGACATGGCTAGCTTCCTCAGCCGTGTGTGGTAGGCGTCCAGTGTTTCTTCCTTTGCCTGTATGGTGGTGCAGAATATGAAAGTCTCATAGTCCGGGTTTAATTGGGGGAGGAAATGCGCCGTCAGGGCATCTTTCGCACTTGTGTATGCGGCCTGGCCATCGTCAACGTTCAGAGAGTTGAATATGCGCAGTACCCCATCCCCCACGTTTAACAGCAGATGGGACCTCATTTTCCTGGCAGTCGTTATGTCCTTGCATTCCATCGCCATTTCGAATTTCTGGATCCATAGCTGCCACCTGGGGCCAACTGACAACGGATCTGTGAAAGGGTCAAACGGCTGGATCAACCCTGAGGCACTCCCTTGTGGGCGGGCCTGTGGTGATGACATTGTCAAGTTTGCTGACAGTCTTGATGGTGTGCCGGGTCTGGGGGTGGACGTTCCGGTTGCCATAGTTGTGATTGACTTGCCTCACCTCGGTGTCGTGGCCTGGGTGGCCCCTCCGAGTGCCCACCTGGGCCGCAGTGGCGAGGTCCAGTGTGTGTGCGCACGTGCCTTTCCCTGGACTTTCTGACCCCAGGGATGCGTCTGCAGAGTCTTGGTGCCACTCCGTCTGGGCAGGCCGCCGTATGTGGTTTGGGCCAGGTTTGGGGATGCTTTCCCCTGGATGCGCGGAGAAGAGAAGAAAAAAAAAATCGTATTTTTTTTGTTTTTTTTGTGGGTGGGTGTCACGTGCTTGTGCCCCCCACGAGGTGTCCAAAAATTGACTGGCGCTGGCCGTGGGCCATCCGTAGCTCGTTGAGCGCCGAGCGCGTGCGTGTTGAGTAGATTACCTCGTCGCCATTGTTGTGATCCAGCCTTCGTGGCTCTGCGCGCGGGGAGACTGGATCTGCTGGAGCTAGGCCGCGCGGCCTGCGTGTCGCAGCGATAGCCGGAGGAAAGAAGACATGCTGCACACACTGTCGTGGTTGGCCCGGAACTGCCTCCCATGCTTGGGGGCGGGGCTTTTATTATAACAGCGTCTAAGAGGCTGATCCTAGCGTCGACCTTGCTGAAGCGTGTTCGGTTTCCACATTTGCCAGAAAGAGCTAAACATTTCAAGAAAGTATCAGAAGGCTGCAAGAAAACGGGGCCAGAGTGAGGTTCTCATGCCCAAATCAGAGGGCTTCATCCATTTAGTCCTGGGGCAGCAACACAATAATTTGGGTAGGGTGATGCATTTAAGCTTTGCAGGCTTCTTATGCAAAGCCTCAAGCTGTGGATTCATCATTTGATTCCAAGCAACATTCACAAACGGTCTTGCAAGGTCATGGTCATTGCTGACCTGCAATTCCAAGGTCAGCAGGTCCATGTTCATGTGCGCATACACTGATAGAGCCATCACAACCAGCTACACGGCTTAACACGGGGTACATGGTGACCCCCAGCACTATCAGACATTGGGTCTCTAAGGGGGAACATACTGGGGATCATTATTGATGTCTCTGGAGTGCAAAATGTGGTTAAAAAAGCAGGCGTAAAAGAGTTAGGCCTACTTTAGCAGCACTATTTGTGCTCTGGGGAGTTTTCAGGCTGTGCATGAAATATCCATGTCCGCCTGCACGACAACCCCCCCCCCCCCCCACACCACCCTGCCTGCAAAAAACATTTACTCCACCATGTAGTTTTCATGCTTGCATAAATCCCGTTTTTTTATGGAACCTGCCTATTTTTAGTACCTGCTAAAGGCGTCTGTTACATTCTCACCTGCGTGCATTCAGACAATAAAGATCAGGACACCATTTGACACGTCTTATCCCTTTATTCTCTATCGCTTTAATGCCTTACCGTTCCTCCCCCTCCCACCTCCCCTCTTCCATGGCTCCGTCCCCTGTTCCCTTGTTCCTTCCCCTTTAAGGGGACAGCATTGAGTTCATCCACACAGCATCCAGATTCCAAAAGAATCCATTGCAAGTGCCTCGTGCAAGTGCAAATTGCACGAGGCATTTACAATGTTTTCACTACGATGTGCAAGAATACGGGATTTATGCACGTTTTGGCACTTATTTTTGCTTTCCATAGTACAAATGCTGAAAAATGCACAGAGGAACTCTATTGCATGAATGTGAAAACATAACCTGTTCCATCCATGAAATGCACACCCTTTTAAAATGAGGATGAGCATGAATGAGTCCTAGAATCAAAATTCAGACAAAGAGTTGATAAGCTAGTCAGAGGAAAACTGAAAAACCCAGAAATGCCACAACATTGTGACGGAGTCCAGCTTTCAACCTCAAAGCATGTGCCAACGTATGCACAGAATATTAATTTATATTCTGTGTTTCCCCATTTCCAAGTACATCATGCTAGCATAATACTCTGCATGTTACTCTATCACATGCTAGCATGTTCTATTTGTTTTCTTACAATGATCTTATCAGCATCTTATAAGACCTTACAAAAATCCTACTTATGTCCAATAAACCTTTATACGAATTCAGTGAGAAAATGTGTCTCACATAAATTCTTATAAAGTTCTTAGTTCCTTGACTTGTAGAAATTGGAATTGTGCAAGTGATTTTTGGGTGTGATACCAATAAATGCCAGAATATATATATATCAAAAAAGAAAGCAGAGAGGGGTGCACTCCAGTTCCCTGCACAGTAAACCTTCTCAGCCACTGGTGTTCTCCTCCTACCGGTTTCTGTGCTCTTCACATCGTCAGGGAGGCAGTCTTAACTTGCAGCTCACAGCAAGTGCAGGTGTTGACAATCAATGAGGATTCTGCTGCAAGGACTTCTGGTAGCTGTAGTCATCAGGTTTGCAAGGAACAAGCTCACACCCAATCCCACAGTGGGGAAAGGGGAGGAGTAGTCTACAGTGAGGCACTCCAAAGCAGAGCATGTGTCACCCCGGTGCAGCACCCTATCAGATTCTGAAGATCCTACCCTTCAGAAATCCTGGAGATATGACAAAAAAGAAAGCGGAGAGGGGCACACTCCAGTTCCCTGCACAGTAAACCTTCTCAGCCACTGGTGTTCTCCTCCTACCGGTTTCTGTGCTCTTCACATCGTCAGGGAGACAGTCTTAACTTGCAGCTCACAGCAAGTGCATATGACATGGCCACAGTAGTGGCCATGTAGTTATGGTTAAGTTGTTGTTTTCATAGGAAGAGCACTTTTTGGGCGGCTTATAACTCGGCTCCCCCTGGACGAATCCTTACCAACGTTTGCAAAGAAAGTATATGTGCAACTCTGAATTTATTTCCAAAGTTTGGTAAGGATTCGTCAAGGGGGGCCAAAGTTATGGGGGGGTCCCAAAACGTCTTTTTTTCCCATAGACTGAATGGGGCAAAAACATTGCGCACGGCTACAGGCCAAACCACTGGACAGATTGTCATCAATTTTGCGGCACGGGCAGGGGCTTGTTCCCCAAAGCGTGCTTTGGTAAATTTTGTGCGAAATCGTATTGTAGTTTCCTTTAAAATGATCAAAAAATAGCTCTCTAAGAATTAGTGATATCTATGTCCGCTCCGCGTTCCCACTTCCCTGTTCGCTCAGTGGGGAATATTTCTATTGGCTAATCCATGGCATGCTGTACGTCAAGATGTTGCGCTTTCACCGATTGGGTCTGCCGCAGCGTCAAGTGCGTAGCATTTTTTTGATACGGCCACCATGGTCACTTAGTTTTGAGTTGTACACCGAAATAACCGCAAACAAACCCTTATGGAACCTTGTGTCGAAAGGTAAGCATTACTTATAAGTGGCAGTAGAAAGTGAAACAGTACTTTGTTCTTGTTAACACTATCGTACCGTGCACTGCAACTTGGTACACAATGTACTACAATTCTTTACTGCGTCTTTGTAAGAAGCCAACACCAACATTACTGCGGTTAGACTGGTGTCCTATATTTTGGAATGTGAAGCAGCCACCTGCACGGTTTCGTAAACAGACCGCGTCTGCACGTGGTCGGGAGTAACGGTTCTCATGAGTGACTGCTGATATGTAGTAGCAAAAAGAGAATTTATTTGCGTTCGGAGTGAAGGTCAGTTCATCTCATTTCATTTTTTCAGTAGGCGCTCAGTATGGTCGCGCACGCACCAAACCTTATAAGGGTCAATTGTTTTTCGACCTTGACGTACAGGGAACAGAGACAGAAAGAATGTAGGGAGTCACAGTTTGTGAAACATTCCCTTTGATAACATGCTTCAAAAAGCTTTGTGAGGCACATGAAATATCAGGTCCCGTGGAAGTCTTCTAGCAAAGAACTACTGTGTGACTGCGGAGGTCGAAATGGAGCCGGTGCATATCATGTAAGCTTATTTTAGAGGCCTGTACACCAACCTGCCATCATTTACTTAGTCTGAAAAAAAAATATTTATTGCTAGTAATGATTTTGAAAGTTTGTGTGCCGTTGCAATTTCATATTGCACATTACCGCCCTTTTGGACGTTTGTGTGCCGTTCAAAATTCATATCGCACATTACTGCCGTCTGTACAATGTCACTACAATTTCCACTATTACCTACGACATTTATGTAACAATCATATTTTTTTAACTACTATACAGATTGTACATTGTCGCCTTTTCTAAGGAGTGAATACATTTCCCCCATATAAAAATAATTGTTTATAGAAATGTAATGTGTTACCCTTTACATTTCCGCAAAGACTTTGTATTCATGCCTTTTTTTTGTCATTTTATTCTCAGCTACTTCCTTCCATACTGCGAATGTCATGGACTTCAGCATCCGACTGATAGTTTCTTTAATCGTCAAGTGCAGCTTTTCATCACCGGTTGTATGTGCGTCATCATTGAATGGGATGACCGCATCGGACCTCTATGTTCGTACGCGGTTGTAGCAGTAAGAAGCAACATACCATCCTTTCTGGTGTCATAGTTTGCAGTCATTCACGTTGCCTTGTAAATCACTGTGACAGGAATACGCCTCTGTGTCAACAACGCATAATTTCAGTGTGGTTAAACAACAACGTCACCATTGCCAGTAACATTATAAGTAACATACTATATTTTCTGATGGACTACATCACAGCGATTGACGCCATCTTCACAATGAATGTGAGAGGAAACCGACTACTGTGTCGCCACTGCATACTGTGTATGTGTTAAACACTGTGGCGCCAACGCATGGTGACTGTGTGGGAAAACATCTACGTGACCATCAAAACTAGCATTTCAATTGTGCAGCAGAGACACACATTTCCAAATTCTTTGCAACTGAGAACAGGGCGATGATTTAACACTGTGCATTGTGAAATAAAAGTCCCTTACTACTGCTCAAATGTTAATGTGTTTTTTAACCATTTCGCATTCCCCTTCATAATCTGCCATGCTAGGTTGCGGGTTGTAGTATGTTCTTTTATAGGTGGCATATCACGCTACGTAAGCTTTTATGGAATCATTTCTTTACGCTGCCAAGGTACGTTATCCAAAGCACTATTGGACACCACTTGCTTTGGCAACGTTAGGCTCAGGGCCATCTATTATGCTTTCATGCCATTAGGGTACTTTCTGAAACCCAGATGCCCCAATTACCGAGATCAGTTCTGCATGAAGACGCTATGTTGTTAGATTTGGTATCTTTCTTTAAGTGGAAAAATGAGAACAGGTGCAGTGAAAGTGTTTCCTGTACAGAAACGTTTAAAAAGCAATGCTTCCTTATACCTTTTCAGAACACCTTTCTTCACCCATCTCACCTTGTGACACTTACACAAAAATGTGTGCACAGGTCAGTGGTAAAGGTGTTGCTTGCAATATTTCTACCATTAGTGCACTTCGCTTCACAGGGTTTGTTGTGATTTTGTCCACACATTAGAACAGTAATTCTTTGTCTTCTGTATGCACATTTTTGCCAAACATATTCCCTGTATGTTCCACACATTTATGGAAAGGTCATTGTGCATGAACAAACACCTTTGTGTTTTACATGTGGTAGTGTTTTCACGCTTCACAAGTGTCGTCATGTACATAACACAACAATGGTATGCCTTTCGTCTCTGAAAGGTACGCTGTAGGTATGCTTACTGACCACAATGTTGGGGCGGTACATACTGCCATTTACTGATTGGGACAAAACATTACATTACAGTCGCCATGTGCACCAGGCACTGGCTTTCTGTTAAAGGTGTTGCTGATAACCACACATTTTAAAACAAATACAAATCTTCTTCGCCCACTACGATTACACGTTTAACTTTTTTACTTTCTGGTAGCTGTAATGGAAAGCGGAAAAAGACTTTCTATGCAACGGCCACCTTCCCTTTCCATGGTGGCCATCTTGGAAAAGGATTTGTTGTCTTCAAACGGGAACACCGGATGCGTTCCGGTTGAAGATAATACATCCTTTTTTTTGGTGCAATGGGTTAGTGGTGTAAAATCTGTATAGCTAATGGAATTCAGCGCCCATTATTTTAGGGTACAATGGAGTTTGCTGATTCAAAGACCTCGGTATGTACTCTTCCTTCTATTGTTGTGCAAACTTCTTTGCCTTCCGTACGCACATTTTTGCCAAACATATTCCCTGTACTTTCCACACATTTACGGAAAGGTCATTGTGCACGAACAAACACCTTTGTGTTTTACATGTGGTAGTGTTTTCACACTTCACAAGTGTCGTCATGTACATAAGAAATTAACGGTACGCCTTTCGTCCCTGAAGGGAACGCTGTAGGTATACTTGCTGGCCACAATGTTGGGGAGATACATACTGCCATTTACTGGTTGGGAGAAAACATAGCATTATAGTCGCCATGTGCACCCGGCACTGGCTTTCTGTTAAAGGTGTTGCTGATAACCACACATTTTAGAACGAATACAAATCTTCTTCGCCCAGTACGGTCACACGTTTTCCTTTTTTACTTTCAGGCAGCTGTAATGGAAAGGTGCAAAAGACTTTCTATGCAACGGTCGCCTTCCCTTTCCATGGTGGCCATCTTGGAAAAGTCTTTCCTTTATTCAAACGGGAACATCAGAGGCGTTCCGGTTGCAGATAAAAAATCCATTCTTTTGGTGCAATGGGTTAGTGCCGTAAACTCTGTATTGGTAATGGCATTCAGCCCCTATTTTTTTAAGGGTGCAGTGGGGTTTACTGCTTCAAAGACCACGGTATGCATTCTTGCTTCTATTGTGGGGCAAACATGCCCTGTTGAGTTGTGAACGGGAATTGTTTCAGTTACAAGTTTGTACAACAATATACAATGTCCTTCCGCATTATCAACAACTCACCCATACTATTGTGAAGTGTGTATGAGTTTTGTACCATGTGGCCATGCTGTGCTACAGCATATGCTACTGTGCAATTTGTAAAAAGAAGGGCACTACAGTGAAATGTTGCTTGACACTATGCTTATGTGTTACTATTGGAATCCTTCCAAATACTCAATACAAACTTTGGTCAACTTATGATATGATTCACTTACAGTACTGCCAACGTATGCAAATAATTGAAAAAACGTTTCTCAAAGGGACATTATGGTTATGTTGCCCTACTAAAAACGTCCAAAATTCACTACAAAAAAAACTTTGTTAAAGGGACGTTATGGTTAAGTTGCCCTATTAAAAACCTATGCCATTCTGTACAAAAACTTTGTAAGAAGGCTGTTATGATTACAAGTAAAATCTAAAAACCCCTGAAATTCGGGAGTTATGGTAGGCTAATCACCCATTTTTCCCATCAACACTCTCCACTGCTACCACTACCACCCCGACCATAACAGATGCCACCACTCATGTCATTGATGCCATCACTGACGCCATCACTTCTTTAGCCCCTTTCTTTTATGTCAGCTAAGCAACCATAACTCGCGCCACCACCGTGCACTGCTAAGACTAACACCCAGGATATCAAAGATGACATGACAAATGTCATTGATGACATCACTGATGACATCAAATGTCTGACTTACTTCTATCGTGTCATTGAAAAATCGAGGCCAGGTGGTTTTCTTGCATAACAACCACAGTATCAAAATTGAAAAGGTGCTGTACATAAAAACGTTAACCTTATCATATGTTATTAAAGTATATGCCTTAGGGTTTGCTCTCTGATCATGGTACACATGCATGGGGCAATAGGAGGCATCCAACACAGACTTAATTTGCATACAGGGAGATAAACTTTAATGCCATTAACATTTTCTGAAGCTGCTGCTTCTTTCTTCCTTCATTTAGTTTCCCTGTGTGTCCCTCTTATTTGTAGGCATTGTGGGTCTTCATATGTATTGTTTCTACTAGCACAAGTGAGTGTCTATGCAGTCTTGCATTGTTACCTAGTTATTGTATGTTTACCATTACATTAACACCTCTCACATCTTGCTACCAACATAATACTCACAACCCCTTGCATGAAGGCATTTTTAATTGGCATTATTTTCACATGTGATGTCATCAGTGATGTCATCAATGACATTTGTCATGTCATCTTTGATATCCAGGGTGTCAGTCTTAGCAGTGCACGGTGGTGGAGCGTGTTATGGTTCCTTAGCTGACATAAAAGAAAGGGGCTAAAGAAGTGATGGTGTCAATGATGGCATCAATGACATGAGTGGTTGCATCTGTTATGGTCGGGGTGGTAGGGGTAGCAGTGGAGAGTGCTGATGGGAAAAATGGGTGATTAGCCTACCATAACTCCTGAATTTCACGGGTTTTATAGATTTTACTTGCAATCATAACGGCTTTTTTACATGGTTTTTGTACAGAATGGCATCGGTTTTTAATAGGGCAACTTAACCATAACGTCCCTTTAACAAAGTTTTTTTTGTAGTGAATATATATATATATTCAGTAAAAAATGTTGTGAAAGGGACGTTATGGTTACAAGTAAAACCGAAACCCCCCAGAAATTCGCCAGTTATGGTAAGCTAAGCAACCACAACTTGCGCCACCACCATTTTACTTGTAACCATAACATCCCTTTAACAGTGCTTTTTCCCTGAATTTCATTTTAATTAGTGCAACTTAACTATAACATCCCTTTATTGTTTTTTCACTGAATTTCATAGGTTTTTATCACTGCAACTTAACTTTAACGTCCCTTTAACAATGTTTTTTCTGTAAATTTCATAGGTTTTTCTGAGTGAAAATGTTTCATGATGTCACATCACTGTACATAAATTATTAATAATTCCACTTTTAGCATATATAAAAGAACTGTAAACATGCTTCAACAAATATATTTTTTGCAACGCATACAGACGTGTGTTGTTATCAGCAGAGCATGCTGGGGATGCAAGTCATGGTTGAATTGTCTAGGGCAGGGGTGAACAACTGATTTCGCTGGAGGGCCAAATGTACCACACAAGTCCCATACAGTGGGCCACACTATCCATGGGAATGAGCGAAGTTAACAAACATGGATTTTGAGATGGACTTTTTATTTATTACTTTTTTCTATAACACCTGATACATATCCTTTTAATGCCATTTCCATTTTAATTTATTTGTATTATGCGACAGATCATTTTTTAAATCGAAGTAAAACTGCACATATCATGATGCAAAGACAAACAATGAACCACAGAGGATTAACACACCTGACATGACAGACTTTGGACTGACTGACTTTATGGCAGGCAACAATTCATCATTCAACTCGGGTCACTTGGAGTGCCATAAATAATGCCCTGAAGGGCCGCATTTGGCCCACGGGCCGCATGAGATGCACCCCTGGCCTAGGGCATGAAGCTCGACCATGACGCCAGCCCCACCAAACCATCCCTGTTATTCACTGCACTTACCCTGTAACTTAGTTAATTGTCCACTATACCCTCATAACGTGAACAATGGCCATTGCTCGTGGCTTGCAGCCATGGCTAGTCTTCACAATCCATGGGGCATGGGCTTCGGCCATGCTGCGTGCGCCGATAAGTAAATCAGAGTAGGCATTTGTCCTTGCCAAAGGGCCAGGCCCACTGTCCATACACCAAAGTTATATCACTATTTTTTTGTAGTTACATTTTGACACTTGGAAAAATAAAATACAAGACAGATTTGTGAAAGCATGCTTTCAGGTCCTTGCTGATGCTCCTCGCGTAGGTTTGTTGTAATCCAGTCCAGCACTTCAGACTGTAGCCGCAAGCAGATAATATTTCCCATTCAATGCTAAGGCTTTGGCCATGGTGTATGCCCCAATAAGCAAATCACAGTATACATTTGTCCTTGCTCAGGGCCAGGCACATTGCCCAGGCAAAAAGTTATATTACAATGTTTTGTACTTACAATTTAACACTTCAGAAAGGGTAAGGCACAGGACAGATTTGCAAAGCCATGCTTTGAGGTCTGTGCTGATGTTCTTCGCAAATTTCTGCTGCAATCCTGTCCAGCACTTTGGGCTGTAACCACAAGCAGATCTTTTTATCCCCATTCAAACCTATCTACATTTCGAAAAACTTTACCACATAGATGGTCCCTGGTGGCCATGCCCACTTTAACCCTATTGCTGGTCCCTCGTGGTCAGGGCCAGTAGCCAGATTGTCTGGGTCATGGCCTTTGGCCACTCCCCATGGCCACAGGCTATACCTCAGTCACCAAAGGTATATCACTATTTTTGTACCTACATTATGATACTTTACTTCAAAAAATAAAACACGGACACATTTGCAAAACCATGCTTTTGGGTCTTTGCCAATGCTCCTTGCACGAGTTTGCTGCAAATCCACCCATGTTATATTTTTTGAGAAGTGGCAAAATGTAGATACAATAAATAGTCATATAATTTAGCCCCCACTTGACAAAATCCATTCAGACTTTGCACGAACAGTCAAGGTTGGGTCTATAATCTTTCTGAACACTTTTGTGCAGATTCGTCACACAGCAACAAAGTATAAGCCATCTAAAAATGTTGAGACCCTCGACCTATAAAATCCCACCAAACTTTGCAAACACATTCACATCTGGGTTTAAAATCCTTTTGCAAACAAGTGTGCAGATTCGTCGAATGGCACCAAATGTATAAGACTTTAAAATATTTTGGGAGCCCCCCTCTACTTTTGCACCGTCTTGGCGAAATAGCATCAAACTTTGCAGAACCATTCTGGGTCAGGTCTAATATCATATTACCACATTTAATGCAAGATCATCTGGTGGTGCCAAAGTTATAAGCCATCCAAAAACAGTTTTTCACTGACCCTATAATGCAGAAATATCCATGGATGCCCCCGAACTTCTGAGATGTTTGTGGACATTGTAGAAGAAAACCACCTGATTTTTGGCTTTTTATGGCCATATCCCATCCCATCCTCATCACCCCTCTCCTCACCAGAGATCATTTCATTAGTTTGACAACTGCAATGTTGTGTTTTTTAATATGTTTTTACTGCGATGTCCGAGAACTACAGGCACTGTTTGCAAATCCAATATGGCATCCGTTTCAAACGTTTTGACGCAACTCACATTTTTAATTGACCAATTAGCAAGCACTGTATGAAGTCTGCGAACATCACGCTGCTCTCAGATTGGTCCAGAAGTGTCTGTAGACTCCAAATCAGGAAATGAGTCCATGACTAGACCCAGATATCACTATTTTCTTTTTTACAAAAGTTTGGCCCTTTAAAAAAAAAAAACTACTGGACGTATTTACACCAAATTTACAAAAGCTTGCTTTCCTGACTAAGCCACTGCTCCTGGCACAAATTTGTAAAAAAATCCATTCAGCGGTTTGGGCTGTAGGCGTGAGCAAAAACTGGTTTCCATTGCATCTATGAGAATTTCCACAAATGTTGGGACCCCCCTATAGTTTTGTCCCCCCTGGACGAAACTGCACCAAACTTTGCACATTCATTCTGAGGGAGCCATATACATTTTTTGACAACGTTTGGTGAGTATTCATTCGGGGGGCAAAGTTATAAGCAGCCCAAAAAGTGCTCTTCCTATGAGTTCAACAACTTAACCATAACTACATAACTACCGTAATTTATGTAAACCACTACCGTAATTTATGTAAACCCCCACAGAGTGTTGCTGCAGACTTGGTGTAAAGTGGAGGAAGAATTGGGGTAATTGGAGAGCAATAACATCCCTCCACTAAGATGAACAGTAGACAATGTTGTGCAGCTCTTTCCTGATTCACTCCGTGTTATGGAAAGTAGGTATAATACTGTCATTATAGAATGGAGATTATTTATGCCTCCGGTAATCCTGAAAAAAAAGAATAGTCTCAATTTATGATGATGAGAGGAGCAAAAAAGGTTATTACAGTTGGTCTTGCAGGACAAAAGAGCAGCATCCTAACACTAACCCATTCCCAAAGCCACTAACCCCCCCAGCCTCCAGATGTGCTCTTTAAATTCACTCCAGAGAATCCACCCCACAATGTCAAAGGGCACTTACCAGGCCTTCTGGTATACCATACCCACCTCATCTAGAACAATAGGCGGCTTTGTCTCCAGGAATTAGTTCTCCCCTCATGTCGATGTCCATAGGGTGTGACATAGGCATGTGTCGCGGGTCTCCACCCTCATGACACAATCCTCTGTAGCGATGAACGGCCTATCATATGATCCAGTTTACACCACCTAGTTCCATTGGCACTGAGCTAATGACATCGCCCCAATTATCCGAGACTGGACAAATGTCCAGAGTCACCACTTTGAATGCACCTGTTCATTACAACGGCGGTAACCACTATTGCTTGGCACCAATAGAACCGGGGATACCCTAGCCAATGTCCACTTAGATTTTGTTTGTGGACACTGAGGTGACGTCATGACTAAGCATATTTTAAATATAAATTCCTCTTACTTGTTTTCTTTTGTAAAGGAAGGGTCTCCCGCACCCAGCCCCTTCCGATTCATGGTCCCTTCCATCCCTTTATTCAACGTTTCTTCTTATTTATTTATTTTTACTTTACTTTACTTTTACTGAGACTGGGTGTCTGCATCCTCCCACACACTCCCCTAAACTCCCAGCCCAAGTAAAACTCAGTGAATTAATATTGTTCTGAATATGCAAAACATGCCCGCTAAACCTACTAAATCCGCCAGTGGATAGGTGCTGGAGTAGGGACAATGGAAAACACGGATTATCCTAGAAGTGACATCAGGAGAAGGCGTGAAAAATACCACGTTAATCTCTATGCCCCTCTCGGGCTTGCCACACTCTTCAGACAAAAGAATTCATTTACAGCAGAAAGCCTGTGGACATTTGAAAGCATGCAAGTAGGCAGCCCGTGTGATGTTGACAAGGAACAAGCGGTAAACAGGGATGGGTCATGCGGTCAGTGTAACGTTGGCGGGCCAATGGCACTCGTGTTATGCACATGACTGTGTACTGTGTCTAACAGCCTCCAAGACCCCTCCTCCCCCAAAGAAGTCTGCCCTAGCTCCTTATGTAGTCACTCATAATAGTACATGAAATCCCAATGGATTATCCGAGGTGGTGCATTTTTTATGGAATAAATCATTACTTGTATAAGGCGTGACGCTGACTGCATAGTTCTTGGTCACTTGCTTTGCCGTGAAATGTTACGACAGAGATGGACACTGCGCCCATTCACAAAAGTGAAAGGACAACGGGAAGCCAGCTGGGGTTGTTGTTTGCCTGCGTCATGAAAATACACGCTTCAGAGGGCGCTACTCCTGGTGGTATTAGGTAATCATCACACCGATGTTCAGAGAGTACACACCCGCTTCGGTATAACAAAGTACAGTGTTCTCCGGATGAGAGGATTTCTAGAGGAATGCGTGAAATGCCTTGGGCGGCTTGCAAAGGGCGTGTTGCAGGTTGTTCTGTTTGCGTCTCCACATCACTGAGAGCTGTGAAAATACAAGCACAGATTTCCGCGGGGCTCAGGCGTTGCAGGTGCCAGTGGACATTCCTCGTGCACCCCCAGCCCCCACACCTCCATCGTGTTTACTTTGGTGTGAGGGAGATAGGCCCTTCAGAACGGGGGCGACATGGCTGGCCTGTGGGAGTGTTTGTGCCGCACCTAATGGTATTTCAGGGCAGTTTGCATTACAGTATATTGCGGTTGAGTCTCAGATATAAATTTGTTTGCCCATTATCATACCGAGAAACTAGGGTTTCAGCAAGGAATAAAAAAGATGCTAGGCTCACACCAGCAACGAATAGGCAGGGGCTTAATCGGAACCCGTGCAGCACATCTAACGCAGTCCTTGCACCGCGATGCAGGGCTGTGGTGTGCCACCGCTTTAAGATAATATGAGACCCTACCAGGGTTTATGCTTATGTCACTTGTCAGTGACCCCGTGACTACATGAATATAAAAAGGGATGAGTGGTTTCCCGTTCATCAGTTAGCACCACCAGACTCCTCCTGACTGCAGTGTCATCTATTGTGCTCGGCCGGCCATATGTAATAAGCCATATGTAATAATTGGCAATATCCAATGAAGACACAGAGACAGGTAGTAAGAAAATCCTTCTCGCTTTAATATCTAACTCAGACTGTTGGAACTTGGCTGTCACTCTGCTTACCCACATGACTCTTCGTCACTCTGTCCTGCAACATTAACATAGGACGAGCAAGTTCCCTTGCCGTCCATAAACATAAAGATAGGACACTACATCTCCCCCTCACTTAGAGGATGATCTGATCCTGCTAGCCCATTTCTTCAATCCATCTCGTTGGTCTGCGAATTGTTCTTTTTGAAGTGCTCTGGGCTATGAGTGTATATTCTTCTCCTTCACAGCCATTGTCATTTGTATCTATGAACCCCGTCCATGACGTCAGAACAGCTTTCCGACAAAGTTTCAATGAGTGCGGCTTCTTCTCCTGTTGTAGTGTGCTGTTCTTCTCGTCGTTTTTGCCTTTCAAGTTTCTTGAAGTATGATGAGTTTCTGGTAATGTGTCAGTTCGGATTTGGTGTCGTTACCATGGATCCCTTTATGTATGATGCTGTCAAGGTTTCCGAGTTGAAAGCAGGTGTTTCTTTGGATCCCTGCGGTTGTCGCACTAAAACCTGGTCTCCAATCTGTACTGTTGGTTCTCTGGGTTTTCTCCGGGTGTCAGCGTATACCTTGATTTTCATCTTACTTTCTTCATCTCTGTTTTGGGTTTGTGCTTCTGTGTCCGGCGTTACTTCTTTGGTGGGGCTTTGTGGTAGCCTTGTTCTTATGGTTCTGCCAAACATCAGTTCAGATGGGCACATACCGGTGGAACTGTGTGGCATGTTATGATAGTCTCTGAGAAGGGTGCAAATGGTTTGGACGAACAACCCTTTTGTAAGGGAGCATATTTGTAGGGGTCTTTTTAGTTTAGACATAAATCTTTCAACAGTGGCGTTCACTTGTGGCCATAGGGGTATGATTTTCCTATGATGAAAATTCAGGTGTTCTGCAAACATCCCAAAGTTGTGTCCACTAAACGGTGGGCTGTTGTCAGTTTTCATGATGGTGGGGATGCCGTAATCTGCAAAGGTTTTGTCCAGTGCTGGGATGACAGCATGGGCTGAAATAGAATGTATTAGGTGTATTTCTGGGAATCTCGACATCTTATCGATGACGACAAGGGCATATTTTCCATTTGGCAATGGGCCGAACATGTCGACCGCTGCTTCGTCCCATACTTGTAGTGGTCTGGTGTCATCTTTAATGGCTCTGGGAAGGTGAACGGTGCTACCACCTTGCAGCTGATGCATTTTCCAAGAGCTTCCTCTATTTTTGCATCCATGTGTGGAAACCACACTTTCATGCAGAGTTGTCTCTTAATAGACACAATTTCTCTGTGGCCTGTGTGAGCCATGCTGATTACCCAGTCCTGCAGTGTGTACGGCATGGTGATTTGGTTTTCATTCAGCAGTAGTCCATCCGGCGCAAAGGTTATAATGTGCCATATGAGGTGAAATGTTTTGAGTAATTTTCAGTCTGCTTCGGAAGTACCCGCTCCCTCAGAGTTGGATGTGTGCTGTTTTACTTGCATGAGGATCGGGTCCTGGCGCATACTGTGGAAGATTTCTGGCATTGTGAGAGATTTAGGCAGGGCATGGCTCACAATGTAATTGATATATTGATCCGTTTTGGTGGATGGAGTCTCTTCCTTTGCAGGCAGAGGCTATCGGGACAAAAAGTCAACTGGATTATTGTCCTTTCCTGGACGATGTACTATCATGAATGAGTATTCTTTTAAACTGAGCCTCCAACATGAAATGCGAGGAGGCATTTCCGCGTTTGCTTTTCCATATATTGTTGTGAGTGTCTGGTGGCCAGTGACAATGGTGAATGTCTTGCCATATAGATATAGATTGTAGTGCTCACAAGCCCATACTACTGCCAGGCTTTCTTTTTCTGGTTGGGAGTATGTGCATTCTGTCAGAGATAGGCTGCAACTTGCATATGCCACTATGTGGCAGGAGGATGAAGCAGAGGAGCCTGGTTTGAATTGAGGTAAGAGGGCTCACAGCCTCACTGGGCTTGCGACCACTGTTAACTCTGTTTATGTCCGGATCATAGTATGCCATGCATAAGACAGAGGAGATGCGTGTTTTAATCTCCTCGGACGCTTCTTCACAGTCATTTGACCACCTGAATTCTTGTACTTTTCCTGTGAGGAGTCATAAGGGTTTGCTAACAGAGGCGAAATCCTGTATATATCTCATGCAATAGCTGGCCATGCCAAGAAACGACCATACAGCACATGCTGACGTAGGTGTTGGTTTCTCAACCAGTGCTCGTACTTTGTCAGGATCAGGTTTTAGACTATCCTGCGACAATATGGGTCGAAAGGACTTCAGTGTAGATTTACTAAATTCACATTTTGACGCATTCAGGGTCAGATTGGCTTCTTTCAGTGCCACGTGCACTCATCTTAGCGCATCGTCACGTTCTTCTTGAGTCTCTCTGAAGAGTAAGATGTCATCGCTGTAATTTAGGCATTACGGAATGTGTTTAATGACTTGGCGTATTTTCGGACACACCGAAACGAAGCCTTTTATAGTGAAAGAGACTGAGATGCGTGGAGAATGGAGTGATGTAGCGGGAGTCAGGGTGTAGTTCGAGTTGGTGGTAGCCCTTGTTTAAGTCTAGTTTGGAAAAGACTTTGGCCCCATGCAGCAAGTGCATCATATCAGTCATTCTCAGGGATACATGTCTTTCTTTTTTGATTGTTACGTTGTTATGTTACATGCCCTCATGTCCACACATATGCAAATACATCCATCACTGTCTTTCTTGGGTACTGGTACGACTGGTGAGACCCAAGGTGTGGGTCCGGTGGCATGTTCAATAATATCTTGTTTGTGGAGTGCTTGGAATTCATCCTCTATTTGCTTTTGTATGTTCAGAGGGATCCCTCGATCGTGCTGGGCCATTGGCTTGATATTTGTGTTGATATCTAATTTGATTTGCTTTCCTTTGAGACGTTGAATAATGCAGGGAACATTTTGATTATCATATCTTTTCGGGGTTGTGTAAGCCATCATAATCTGGTACACTATGAGCACCAGTCCCATTTGTATGGCGATTTAAAACGGAGAATGCTGTCACCTGTTACTGCACCTTTCACTACACAAATGTTCATTTTTTCCTCCTTGTTTAGGTGCACATGGCTTTGAACATGCCTTTGCATTCTAGAGGTGTGTTTGCTCCAAAGGGATAAATGACTATGTCGGCCGGTTTCAGTGCCCTCTTATTGTCTAGTCCGTGATATGTCTCTTCATTAACTACGCTGGAGGGTGAAGAATCAGAACTGTTGAGAAGTCGTGGAGAGACCTCTATTTATGTCACCTTCTGATGAGTGCACCTCCTTTTTTTATCATCCGGCGTTAAGAGGGCGCTAGAGACCCGAGCAAGATGGCCGCTCATCTGTGAACTCCCGCGCGGCCTCCCGAAAATCCTCATTAATCCTGATCACTTCGGCAGTGTGACTCCCTGAAACGTCCACCAACACTTCTACTAGCACACAGGGCGGATATCCTGCAGTGCAGCGGCTGGATCCAGAGTCACGGGCCATTTGGGCCCTGTTTGGCGCGCTGCGGCGCTCCCGGGTGGCGGCCCGTCCCAGGGCCCCGGAGGTCCGCTGACATCCGTCGGCCCTCTCCCCGCCCCGGGGGGAGCCGCAGAGACTGGGACGTAACCCAATCGAGCCCGCGGAGGAGAAGGAGGGCAGGATGGGCCCCCCTCCTGGGCCCACCTGCGGCTGCAGCCGCCTCGGGCCCCGCTCTGGTGGAGTCCCCTGTCGGAGGATCCCTCACTCCCTCATCCGGCCCGCTGAGGCCCCGGCTGAACAACACGCGCCAGAGTGCCAGAGTGGGAGGGGCCCCCCGCGGCTCCGGTGAACAGACAGCGCGTCGGCCAGAATCGACCACCACAACAGCACACGACGGCCGGGGCTACTCCTTCAGCACCATCCTGAGGCCGCGGTCGCAGTCGAAGGTGAGGCACAGGCGGGGGGCCAGAGCGCGTGCAGGGCCCCGGCAGGTACAGCGCTTGCTCAAGGAGGGGAGGGCTGAGCGGGGCGCGCTCCACTGACAATCCCACAAGAGCACGGTTTGTAGCACAAACTCACACCCCCTCGGCTTCCCCCCGAGGTCAGATAACTGTGTCCCCCCAAGCTACACCCAGCCAATGACCCATCACCCTCCAGATAAAGACATCACCCCGGCAAGACAGTACGACCACCGCAAACAGTCGGTGGAAGCCCCTGCAACAAGTGCCGATCCAACTGCTTTGTGCCCCCAGTGGCTGGGGCAACAACCCCCACGCCGAATAGACTAACCACAACCACAGCCCTGCGATCTCGGCATTCACCAAATCCCAGGCAGTGGACCGCAAATCCCGCGCTGTACAATATCACAAACAGACAAAACAGCGGGCGGACCCTCCCAGGGGTAGAAGGACCCCACTCGGCAGCACAGGCATCCGGCACCCCGTGCCTCGCCCCATCCACTACTTGAACTCAGCAATTGGGAGACAAACAACACCGCTCACTCGTGTCTGCAATGGCGAAGTCTGACAAGCTTCAGCGAAAACTAAATTTCCAACCCGGCGCATCAGCCAAAACCCAGAGACACCACAGTGAATCAGAATATCCGATATGTGCAGCAAGCCAAGATGAGAATGACACCCATTCGCTTGACATTAAAGCACTCCTCTTAGAGCTGAATTCTGGAATCAGCAACCTAGACAGTAAGCTTGACGGCCTCTCCGCCAAAGTCGATCAAGTCCAACACCATCTGGACGCCCACAATGAGCGCTTAGACGAAGTAGAACAACGCATATCTAATTTAGACGACGGGGCATCATCCCTAACCGCCAGAGTGTCATCCCTCGAGGCCCAAATGAAAATAACCAACGCCAAGAACGAAGATCTCGAGGGGCGCTCCAGAAGGAATAATATTCGGATCGTAGGAATAAGGGAGAAGCAACTGCAAGGGAAAATGGAAGACCACGTCGAAGACATGTGTAAAGCCCTCTTTGGTCTCGAAACCCTCTCGCCCCTATTTGTCATTGAAAGAGCCCACAGAATACCAGCTTCAAGGCCCGCTCCAGGAGCACCAGCCCGCCCAATAATAGCGAAACTACTCAACTATAAAGACAGGGATGCGTTACTTTGAATGGCCAGAGAGAAAGGCGAGCTGCAACACGATGGAGACACTGCCCACTTTTATCTGGATTTTTCACCAGCCGTTCAGGCACAGAGAAAGTCCTTTACAAGCGTCAAACTGAGGCTTCGCTCAAACCAGATTCCCTACTCAATGCTGTTCCCCACCCGGCTGCGAATTCAACACCAGGGTAGAGCCCAGTTTTTCCAATCCCCCGAAGAGGCAAATGTATATCTTGATCAAGTAGGCTGCCGCCCACCCGAGAACAACCAGGCACAGGCTCAAAGAGAAAGGGTCCAGAGGAATCCACCATAGACAAATAGAGATAAGGGACCGCAGCTTACCGTGACAAATCACACTGCCGGAGCATACATTAGGGGGATACAAACACCCCCGAGGCCGTGCGACTTGGGAGGATCCAAGTGCCCCTAGCACAGCAACGTTCATGTTTTTGAGTTACACGTTAAGAAGAGGGGGATCCAAAACGAGCAAGTTGGGGGTTGCTTGCGAGAATCGGGAGGGGGACATACCACAGTTGGGGGTTTGCAAGTGGCACCGAGTTCGAGGCCAGCCACATGCACCGCCCGCCAGAGGACCACACTTCATCTCACATCCCCTCATCACTATGCGCCGCCTAGGCCATTCACTGACAAAATACCAAAAGCGGCCGAAACAGAGAAATCCAAGACCAGCACCTTCACCGTAGTCAACTGGAACATTAAAGGAGGAAATCAACCGGCCAAAGTGAGGAAAATGACTCAATACCTACGCCGGCACAAAATTGATGTTGCTCTCATTCAAGAAACCCACCTTAGCCCAACCACCAAGCGCCCTTGGGCGAAAGACTGGGGCTGTCACCGTTACTTCACATCTTTTTCCTCGTATGCTAGGGGAGTAGCGATTCTTATCAACAAAACGTTGAACTTCAGATTAATTGCAGAAAGAAAAGACACAGAGGGGCGATCGCTACTAATACGTGGAACAATTGATGGAGAAGACATCACCCTGGTAAACTCATACGGGCCAAACACCGACAGCCCCAACAACTATGAATGGGTAATGACCCAACTAAACTCAATCGGACACTCGACGATGATATGAGGTGGCGATCTCAATACGCCTCTCAACCCTGCCAAGGATAAGTCACACAATTCAACGGCGGCCCCATCTAAAGCAAGCATGCAAATTAAAGAAATATGCAGCGCCTACTACCTAAAACCAGCTTCAGAATAGATTATCTTCTGGTGTCTACACATAGCCGCTTGCAATGGGGCGAGTGCCACATCCACCCGCGAGCACTATCTGATCACTCCATGGTGTCCCTTGAGTGCAACACCACGCAATTAGTCAAAACTACTCCCCACTGGAAGTTCAAACCAAGAGCATTACAGGACACAGTCTTCGCAGACGAACTTCGATCTGAAATAAAATCCTTCTTAGACATTAATCAAGAGTCAGTGGCCTCAGCCAAGACCCTGTGGGAGTCCATGAAGTGTTACACCAGGGGAGCCTGCATGGCTAAGGAATGCAGAATTTTAAAACTAATTCGAAGCGAACTAAGCAGTAGCGAATCCCGTCTTAAAGCACTTGAGAGCTTTCTCCTGGCGGACTACACCCCATCGGTCCTCGCAGAAATGGAAACAGAATTAGAGTCCTTCAGGAAAGCAGCTGAAAGAGAGGCGAAGTTCCTGGACCGTCACCATAAAGTTCGCCAATATGGCGAAGGGCAACAGCCAGGAGCCCTCCTTGCGAGACTCATAGCAGCGGACAGAAAACCCACATCAATCGATGCAATAACGGACCATTCTGGCAACACTGTGCACTCAGCAACTGATATCATAGAAGTATTTTGCAACTCCTAACAAAACTTGTATGACTCGAATTACTCCGTCAGTCCGACCGAGCTGGCACAATACCTAAACACTGTAGAACTCTTTTGGGTCGACTCGGAGCCCAGAGAGCTTTTAAACGCCCCCATCACCCTCGAAGAGATCCTTGAGGTCATTAAAGAGCTTCCTCACAAGAAAGCACCAGGACCAGATGGCTTGTCCAGCGAATTTTATAAAGCCTACGCGGATCTCCTCGCCCCACTACTCCTACAGGTATACGATGAGGCCCTAACCAATGACCACTTCCCACCGACCATATACATGGCCAACATCATACTCCTACATAAAACCGGCAAGGACCCAACCCAATGCGGTTCCTACAGACCCATAAAGCTGATAAACCTGGATAATAAAATCTATGCAAAAATTCTAACAAAGAGGCTACTACCCCTGATGCCCGCCATGGTACCGGCCGACCAGGCAGGCTTCATCCCTGGAAGAAGCACCTCCTATGGGATAAGGAGAATGTTCGGAGCAATAGAAGCACTCGATCCAGAGAGCCAAGCAGTGGCGGTGCTGTTGGACGCCGAGAAAGCATTTGACTCGGTTGAATGGCCCTTCCTCTTTACGATTCTGGAGAGGATGGGAGTGGGCAAACGCTTCATAAGCCTAATCGCATTGCTTTACAAAAGACCAACTTCCAACATCATCCCGGGAGGCTTACGCTCGCCCAACATCCACCTAAAAAGAGGGACTAGACAAGGATGCCCACTCTCCGCTCTGTTATTCGCCCTCGTGATGGAACCCCTTGCATCTGATCTGCGCCTACATCACCTCCACAGAGGCCTCTCATTCAGCCCCCACAAGATGATCATCTCCTTATATGCGGATGACGTGGCCCTGTTTCTCCAGAACGCAGACGAGAACTTAAATCCCGCCATGAGAGCAGTAATTCAATTCGGCCGTTTCTCTGGTCTAAGAATTAACAACAAGAAATACGTCATTCTCCCACTCACTGCCGCCACCGTCGAATTCACAGACGATTATGGCTTCCAATGGCAACACTCAGGAGTCAGATACCTCGGCATCTACATGTCCAGATTGAGAGACGACATCATACGCGACAACTACGAGGCCGCACTGGTGTCCATGCAATCCAGGATCGACAGATGGAAATAACTACCTCTGGCCCTCTGGGGCAGAGTAGCCTTGGTGAAAATGGTCATTCTACCAAAACGTTTGTATTTATTCATGAACATCCCCCTGCTGCTTCCCCAGAGGATCCTGCAACGCATTAAAAGTATGGTCCTCGACCTCATCTGGGCTGGTAAAGTGGCGAGAGTCGCATATGCTATGCTAACTCTGCCAACGAGACAAGGGGGCCTGGCCCTCCCAGATCTGAAACACTATTACTGGGCCGCCCAAGCACAATTCTTGAGCCATTGATATGCAACACAGTTTATAAGACCCCACGTTCAAATTGAAAGGGCACTCGCTTCCCCACACCTTCTTTGAGCCATAATTCTCAGCCAATTCTCGGCCAACCAACTATCATTGAACCCCGTCACCACCACGTACTCAATCTGGCGGAAGCTAGCCAAGGCAAACGGAGTCATAACTAGATTCTCCCCGCTCCTGCCAATCAAACACATTCCCGGAATTCCCGTCACCTCTGAGAAGGTGTTCTTACTATGGGCAGCAAAATTGCAGTTGAACTCTATGCACGATCTTTTCCTAGAGGGAACCTTCCTCACCTTGCAACAGGCACGAGAAAGGGGAAGCAACAACGCCTTCGACACCTTCATCTACCTAAGACTACGACACTCGCTCCAGGTGGCTCTCCTGACCTTTCCGGAACAACTGCCCGATTGGCCGCTGCTACATAACACAATTCAAGCCCAAGGAGAGGGTTACCTGGTGATGAATATTTACAAAGCCCTCCTCAGCGAGCAGAAACCACCCTGTCCGAAGGCAAAAAAAAGATGGGAAAAGGCTCTGGATGCCAGAATCTCGGATGGAGAATGGGCATACCTACTCAATCTCACGCAGAAGGTCGCGATAAACCCGAGATTTAAACTGATCCACTTCAACTTCCTCCATCAGACGTACCATACTCCCAAACGACTCCATGCTCATAGAGAAACGATGTCGGCTGAGTGTCACAGATGCGGTGGGCCAGAGGCAAACTTCCTTCACCTGGCATGGTCCTGCCCGCTTGTGGCCACCTCCTGGAGCGTGATCTTCTAGAAAACGTCAGCAATAATAGGAACAGCTCTCGACACAGACCCAAAGATGGCAATGTTGGGTCTGACGCAAACGATACCGAGCAATGTCAGGAAATTGACAGACCTGTTGCTTATCCTTCCCGAAGAAGAATCGCATTCACCTGGGGCCGGGGCCCCCCTCCAAGCTTCCGACTCTGGCTTAAAGACATCACATACTGCCAGGACGTGGACACTCTACCACTCCACTCACGCCCACCGGACATTTGGGGTCCGTACACAGCCTATTTGCTGTCATCGACAGACGCCCTAAACTCGCAACCACAATCCCCGTCGCAACACCCGGACAATAACACCCCACACAGCGCTACAACCTCTCAAGCATTTGCACGCTGAGAACGGCTATGGCATAAAGACTTGGCTGATCCAGAGGGCTAGAGGGGGGGTGAGAGGAAGGAGTGGGTCTCAAGTAGTGGCCAGTGCATGGCCTCATTGTATGTTATGTTGAAAATGCTAATAAAGAAAGTTTGAAAAAAAAAGAAATCATCCGGCGTTTACCTTTGGAAGGATTCAACCCTTCTGTCCCACTGACGTCTGGCCCTGTGTGGGGATTCTCGCTGTCTGTTCGATGATCGGTTTCATCTGTAGGTGGGAGATCTCCTTTGGTTTGGTAGAGATTCCTCTCTCTTCCAATTCTGGATGTTTTGATGTGCTGTTTTTGAAGATATTTGATGTTTTTCCAAACTGACTGAAAATGATTTCCACCACCACATCTGTCACAGGTGTGTCCAATGGCTGGACAGAGGCCCACGTGTGGGAAATTACAGCCACAGCGACAGCACTTCCATTGATCAGTGTGATCTGTAAGTGGCTTCAACCCAGCACTCCAACTAAGTCAATGCCTAGCTGTAATGCCCAGCTGGAACCCTTATTTATATACTTTTATGTCAAAAGTTCTTTTATTTCTGGATGATGTACCCTTATATAACGCCCCTCTCTTTGAATCCCCCGGTCTCACTGAACCAAGAAGTAGGCTTGTTTTGCAAATTAAAAGATTTATTTGATGAATTGAACAATATATATATATAACACTTGTATGAATATGAACAATATCTAAATGTCACACTTATGAATATTTCTACAATGATCAGCAATGGGTAGTATTACAATAATCAACAATCTCTTTAATCAATAGGAGTATGGGTAAGAAGAATAAGGTAGCAGATAATAAAACTTTGTGTAGGTTCAATGAAATGCAATGATATGAAATTAATGCAACACAGAAATGAAACTTAATATGAATTCAATCAAAGACAATGTAATCACTCTTTCCCCCTGATACTACTCACTCCCCCAATATGAAATATGAAGAGATGGAATGAGGGCATACAGGTTTCAGGAATAACAATCAACAATTGCAGTTTCAATCCCGATTCCCTCCAGCAAGCTAAGAGAGAACAGGAATGATTTTAAAACAGGTCAAATGCTTTTAAATGTGATTTGAAATGAATGGGAAAAATGCTAAAAATGACTTTAATTCGCTAAATAGGATTCAGAACAAGTGAGAGCCGCTTTGGATAGGTTCAGGTAAACACTAGCAAGGATTGTTCAATGATTGTCAGATAGGAAATTGAATTCAGAAGTTGAAAGCAAGAAATAGCTATTTTTATATGGAGTGAAATTGAGCCAAATGAGATATCGCAGCTAACTTTTCAGTGCGCAAGAAATTTGATTACTGAAAAACAAAAAGGAGTGTGGTTCTTAGTTCATTTGAAAGCTGAGGATGTTAGCTTCAAAGTGACATTTACATTTCTTTTCTAGCACGTACGGTTCAAAAGTTACAGAGGTTTTAGTAAAGGTCAATTTTTCTCAAAAAGGGTCAAGATTTTACAAATGAGATTGCGCTTTTGAAGATTTACCAACAAGGATGGGCTTATACTAAGGGGCTATTAAGATGCAAGATGCCCAACAGCCCGCCACCAGAGAGGCGGCGCCTCTGCTCCGACTTTTGTCCACCAGGACACTTGACTTTCTTCAGAAAAATATCAGCGCATAGATGATTATCAATAGAATTATCACAGGATTATATGGATGAAAGAAGGATTCAGGCTAGACACAAGGGCCCTCATTCCAACCCAGGTGGTAAGTTCCCTACTTTACCACCATGGTGTAAACTCTGTTTACACCATGGTGGATGGCGGATTTACCGCCCCATTCCAAGGTGAGTGGGGCGGTAAATCCCCAATCCCCATTTACCCTTCCCCATTCCCATTTTTGCCCCATAGGGCATAATGGGAGTGGGGAAGGCGCTAATTACGGCACTGTAAATTACGGTGCTGTAATTAGTGCCAAGGACGCTTAGCGCCTTGGTACTTAACGCCTGCTAAAAGCAGGCGTTAAGGTGGAAATCAGGCGTTAAGGGTTAACGGTGCCGACGGCGCCATTAAACCCTTAACGCCTGGGTTGGAATGAGGGCCAAGATATTCTACAATGCAGTTTGGATTTGTTGGAATGGGTTGGATTGGATTACTTAATACTAAAAGGTTGGTTATGGACAGTTCTACGCTAAATACTCACAACTATGGTTTGGAATGTGCCCGTCAGAGATCTGGTCAAAGATTTGGCTAGAATTCGCTCGCCACCGGGCAGGTCTCAGGCGCTTGGTTCTGCTCTCAGCAAGGCACTCTTGTCTGCACGGCCTCTTGGAATGGATCTGACGGGTTCTGGCTTACAGCTTTGCTGGACTGATCTGGATCTTGGGTTCTAGCAAGGGTCCTTGGCCAGAAGCAGCCAAAACAGCACAGCCAGGCTGTTGTATTGGTTAGGCCCAGTGGAAGTTTAGGGGTTAAAATCAGGTGGCAAGATTTTAAAGGCCCGCTGAGAAGGGTTCAGCTTTTTGGGTTGGGCTTTTTGCTTCAGGGTTCTGGAGTCTGGATCTGGGTTCTGGAATCTGGATATGGGTTCTTCCTGCAAAGCGCTTCGCCGGTAGATCAGTGATGGGCGAATGTGTGTGTGTTTTATTTTGGTCCTCAACAGTCCCTATTTATCCATCTTCCAAAGGGGTGGGGAGGCTGATTATACTATGCCCAATCCTCTAAGAATCTGATAGGTCAGAGAATTCCCTCTCCCCCCCTGATTTCAGAAGGGAACAGTGTGTCATGATGTGTCAAAATGTTTAGAGTGACACTGTGTTTATGGTCCAGAGAAAAACCATCCCCTTTATTTGTACATAGAAATCTATTTTTCCTAAAAAAACATATTTCCAATATCCCAAACATGTTAATAATACATATTTACATTACAGATTAACTAAGGTATGTTTCTGTCAAAGCCTCCTCTTCCTACGAGTTTTGGTTCACAAATGACAGTTTTTCGCGCTTTTGTGCGGTTACTCAGTGTCAGTTCTGTACCAATTTTTTTACATACATGCACATACCATCTGGGCATATCCCTGAAAATGTTCATATCCCTAACATAATCACAAAAGCTACAATATGAACATTTTCGTGGTTCAGTCTCTGAATATCACACAGATTCCAGATTAGTTTTAAACTGTGAGCAAACTTTTCATTTTAATAACCTATAAATTCCATATTTTTATCAGTTCAGTACAATTTGCTATAAGTCTTTTTCTCAAACATATTTTCTGTGCTTTCTGAATCCATGAACGGTTTGTCTCTGCCTCCAAGGTATTGGCTGGACAAGAGAGTCACATGGGCTTGTCTTCCTGAGCAGTTGGTTTCTGTTCACACCTGAATTAGCATTTTCTTTCACTTGAAGAAGCCCATTGTTTCTTTACCAGAGCAGCAGAGCAAGACTCCTCCTCTTCTCATTAGCATCCAAATGAGATATCCTCTCCTTTTGGTGGGAAGGAACAGAGTGGTGTGTTCTCAGTGGGGGAAAATCTCTTTGAAGTTTTAGCTGAATCAGGTTACCTTATGGTAAATTGTGACATTATTCCATGTGAAAGTTACAGTTACAAATTTAAAATAAGCAACCATATCTACAATTCCAGTCTTTTTCAACATGAAAATCAATAGTGGCACCCTATATTACATTTGATGGAAGTCCCTTCTTTCCCCATACTTAGATTTTGAGACACAAGTTTAACATGACAGGTTTAGAGATCGCCAGCTTCTAACAGAGGCGAGTAGCGGTATTGCGCCTATTTTCAACATATTTTCCCAAGCAAGCATCTTTAAATGTGGATTTTCTTCTGATAAATGTACTCCTACTGACATTATATGTATGTGGGTTCTTGAAGTAGAATGATGTTTAACCCCCAACAAGGAGGTTGGATCTTTTGTGTGGTTTGTGAACCATGATTTTTGCAAATTTGACAACCAAGAAAAACGGATTTCCAAACAGCTCTGTGTTTCTTTTGCAATCAGCATTGCTTTTTCAAGTAGTTTCAGGCTACTCTGTGGGTAGCCCAATGGTGGGTTTTGGCAGTGGTCTCCTGTGTTACCGCTGACATAGGCAAAAGTGGATTAGCGACCTATTTTTCAGGTTTTTCCTGTGCACTTCTGGGTGATTTTAGCGTGCATAATGCTTTCCAGCGGCCATTCTGATGTTCCTGATGCAAACAGCGCACAGGAATATTAAAGGGCCTGGACTAGTGGGTTAAAACCTCCCACAACCCCCCCCTCTTGCGATTTGGCATTGATCGTCCATCAATGGGAATTTGCAAGACTGGGATGTCAGTGTCATCTCTTCTGATTCCTCAAATGGCAACGTTCATCATCTTTTCCTCCATCAGGGGTGGATCTATCGGTTCTCCTCGCCAGTCCTGATGTGAGTATTGAGCGATACTCCGGGCCCCTCGGACCTTTCCTCCCGGGCCCCGGGTGGTCCTCCTTGGTTAGTCTCCATGGTTTCCAATCCTAGGATGACAAAGCAAAAACATATTTGTAGACATTTCCCCACCACTATTAATGTAGTGGGGCGGACACATCCATTTTGATGAATCAGGATACATTCTTATATTGTAACTCATGGACTATTTATGGAATAGTTTGTTGGAATTTTATAGAGCTGGAGTGGCCCCCTCTGGGGTTCCAGAAGACTCCTCCAGTTGCTGCAGAGTGTACCTAGGATGGCAACACATTAGTTGGATAATATGGACCCACTTATCTTCCCCCTCTGCCAAACTGCCTTTGGGGATGCAGATTTTGTAGGCGACTGGTGAGATTTTGTCTACAATTTCAAAAGGACCCCTCCAAGTAGGTAAAAATGTGCACTGTTTGGCCTGGTTCCTTTGGAAATTGTACAAATAGACCCGGTCTCCTACATTATATTCTTTTCTGGTAGTCTTCAAGTCATAGTGGGTCTTCATGCTGTCTGCAGATCTCTCTATATTTCGCTGAGCATAGGCAAAAGCATGTTGAAGGTGTTTTCTTAGATTTTCAACATACTCATGAGTTGTGGAGGCATTTATCAATGTCTGCTCTTGGGTTCTGTTGTCATGATGCCTACCCCCAGGCATCCGGACCAAGCCCATCAGCCCTGGGAGCAGGCATCTAGACATTTAGTAAAACCTCAGCAGCCCCGGCTAGGGGCTATCTGGGTTCAGTCCTGGCGCCTTAGGCGCCAGGCTCATAGAAATCAGTCCTGGCGCCTAAGGCGCCAGGCTCATAGTCATAAGTTACCTCAGGCAGACCATGCTGCAAATGACTCCAATCCAACATGAAGCCTGAAAGGGACTATTTTTATACAGGGACTATTTTTTACTCGGGTGTGGTTCTGGGGACTTCTTACCTGGGACTACTTTTGAGGCTATTTAAACCACGCCCGACCAGCAACACACGCTTCGCGTTATTCTGCATCCAGCAGCATAACGCTCACCGTGCCTGCAGCCTGCATCCAGTCTTCTGCCACGCCCGCCTCGAATCCGGAGCTCCTAAAACAAACAGAAAAGAAAGGGACAAGGTTAGAAAACAAACTTATTTCTATTCCACACCTGATTCTGGATCCATCTCGTCTCCGGACCTGTAAAGAACATCATTTCTGTACGCGCCGCACCTCCAGCTGCAGCGCAGCGCCATACTCACCAGTCTTCACAGCATCCTTCGGGTCGGCGCTGCCTCCTGTGGGATGTATTTACCCATGCATCCGAGCCCTACCTCAAAACTGTGCAGTACTGACATGAAAACATCATGATGGCCAGAGCTTCCCAGAAAATGCACAGGGAAATGCAGGAAGAATAGGCTGCCACCCATTTTTGCCGATGTTATGGGCACAGAAGGACACTGCCTAAAACCACCATTGGACTACCCGCACAGTAGTCTGAAACCATTGGGAATGGCAATGCTGATTGCCAAATGCAACCTAGAATTGTGGGGAATTCATTCTTAAATCCCAAAAATGGGTGCAGTACCAGTACTCACCACTATCCAAAAGCCGGCGTTTTAAAACCACCCTGTGTTCCTCTGAAGGCAAGCCAAAGTGTCTATTTTAAACATTGCAACATGTGCAAAATATTCACTGAACACCAGCAGACATTTGGCAGAATGAGGTTTTGTGTGCTTACAAAATCTGGGAAATGAAGAGCCCAAAACAGTGCTTATAACAAAACTGCTATGGAGTCAGCAGTTTAAGTTGCACTGGATTTAAAGACACTAAAATCGAAAATGTTTAGATTAAATGAGTGACCTATGTTTGGTGTCACATGCCTTTGTAACTGTTGAAATGTCATAGTTTTGCACTTAGAATCAGCATTCTAGCTGCATATGTAAAAATGTTTAGTTTTATTTGAATGCAGGAACTGGGGAACAAAAAGTGACATTTTATCTGAAACCTGGCTTAAGGAACTGAATTCTGCCTGGCAACTACCCCCATCAGGAGTGAAACTTGAGTCACAGCTGTGTTCCCAGGCCTAGCTGCCCTTTTGCTGCTCACACTAAGGATATGCCATCTATCTGATAATTGAATTACCTGTGCTCTGCAGGAAAGTGAACAAAGCCCTGTCCTGGCTCAGGCAAAGGTTTTATTGGCAGGAGTCGTAAATGGTCGTAAAAAGTGGCTTCCTCCTGAGGAAAGGGGAGGAGCACTGCCTGTGAGAGCAAGCTGGCTTGGCAGAACTGGAAAAACCAGTATTTCTACCTTGTGCTGAGAGGAAACCACACCCCTTTGGAGCCAGAACATAACTCTAAAAAGATGAATAACTCATAGAGCGGACATGTGAAAATTTTATAAATGATACCATAACTCTTGTGATTTTTCTGCCCACATTTTAAGAGGTTTTTCGACCCGGTGGCATGTTCAGGGGGGTGTCAGCGGAAAAGTGGATATTACTCTAAATGTATGCATGTTAAAAATCTGAAACTTCATCAGTTAATGTCCATACTCCCTGCGCACATGTATGTAAAGTTGGGTCAATGTCAGAAATTGAAAAATCAGTTAAAAAGTCAATTATGTGCCATTTCTGAATGCAAGCTCTTAGAAACAGCAGATTTGGACAGAGACATGGCTAAATTCAGCCACACCATGTATATGTAATTTCAAGCAACTGTGTAACTGTGAAATATGTCTTTTATTATCAAATATAGAATGTGTGCAATCTGACAGAGGAGTGTCCTATCTGCAAGCCATAAAATGACATCCCTCTGACTCACAGTTCATTCCCCAATCAAATGATAAATGGAAGTTTGACCAATTAGAAGCTGAGAGAGAGGTAGGGTCAGTGATGCTAGAACACACCCACATTCTAAACACATAAAAGCAGACAGACAGGACAGATAGGGACCTTCAATTCCATCTGCCGCTGGAAGCTCTGCCGGAAAAATCCATACTTACCTCCATCAACCTCCAGAAAGCAACATAGAGACTTCAAATCCATCAGGCCAGACCAGAAGCAGAGTAGAGCTGACCTGTTAGCAGAACCAGAGAGAGCTGACCCAGATCACTGTGAAGTGCAGAGACCAGAGGCGAGTCTAAAATCTGACCAGATCCGTGGCGTGGCCCATTTCACTCAAGAATATAGTGTGAGTACCCAGCAGAACTGTGTAGAACCAATCTCTTAGTTTAAATTCATCTAATTCAATCTATTTAACCTAAGTAGAACTGTCTCCTAACTGTCACCTGTCATTTGCATAGCTGTCACTTGTCATTTTCTAGTTGCAAGCTGCACTTGTCTTTTTGAACTTTAAAATTTCAAATCTGAAAAACGACCTTCACTAAATCGCTCATATCTCCGCGACCGTTTGTGCTAGAGACTTGCAGTAACTTTCATTTGAAAGCTTAGAATCTTAGCTTTGAATCGCACCAAGAACCACCTTCCTACCCCTTATAGTTTTACCGCAATCGCGGAACACGCATCCGCGAATTTTACGGCGATTTGCAAATTTCTTCACATGTAAAAACTGCTGCTGCTTGCCTTCCATTTGCCAGAAATTCGTTTAACCTGCTAACTATCCCTGCATCATTGCTAGTGTGAGCCTGGACTAATATTAACTAGATACCACTCACCCTGAACCTCTGAAAGGGAATTAAAAGCATTTCCAGCATATTTCTCATCCATTGCTAGCACATATCAAAGCATTTTGCCTGTGTTTTCAAAACTCCTATCTGTTTTCTGTAGTGTAAGCTTGCTGGGGTGAACTGATTTACATTGATTGCATTTCTGAGAACTGTGTGTTTTCCTTCCATTTCCTTGCCTTGCATCAAGGGGGGGAGGGGATTGCCAGAGAAAAGTGATTACATTGTTTGGTTGAAATCATATTGAGTATTTTCTGTACTGCATTCATTGAATATTGCATCCACCTGAGCTTACATAAAGCATCCTCTACCACATTATACTTTTGTTCCTATTTACCAGTGTGCTACCTTATCCATTTCATGTCAACTCATTAGTGATTATAAGAAGTGTGCTATTTTGCCAGATTCTCCGTTGTTGATCTTTATCATATCAGATTAAGTGTGCTATTCAATTATTAATTTATTATAAAGTGTGATATATATATTTTAAATTATCAAATAAACCTTTTAAACTTGCAAAACAGAACTACTTCTTGGCTCAGTGGGGTCAGGGGGATTCCAAGAGAGGGGTGTTATATAGGGGTAGTCATCCAGAACGCATGAACTGGACATAAAGATATATCAATAAGGGTTTTCATTCAGTATTATAGACTAGGCGTTGACTTAGCTGTAGTGTTGAATTGAATCCTCTTACACTCCATCATTTCTTCGCCGAACTTCGACACCTAGGAGACAAAAGAAAACCACAAGGTGAACCGAGGGAACCAACAAATATAATTCTTACCGCCATAGACTTACCTGATTTACCACCGGAGGCATCCTTTTGTGGCTCTCCATATTTTCACGTGCCGCATCTGTAAAGAGAGAAAAAACAACACATTTTCCACGTGCAACATTTACCGGACAGCGCCGGGTAATACAGACTCTTACGTGAGCGCCACCAGCTGCCACAAGAGCATCTTTTCACGATCCAGCTGCAAGACAAGAAAGGAAGGAGGGAACAAGAGTGAACATTGGACATATTGAACTCTAAGAACTTAATACTTACTGGTCCTCACCAGGAACCTCAGAGTCAATACTCTCCGGAACTCTCCCGAGCCTTCAAACCAGTGAAGTAACTGGAATCGACGCGCCCCTGCAAATCCACGCAGGATGGAGAGCTCATCTTTCAAGAATATAAGGTGAGATTGCTGTGAGGGCATTTCGGAGGTGATTAGTTGGGGAGGACTGTGGGGGTGCCATCACTTGAATCCACAAGTGGCTAAATCCATCTCTTCACTTGCAGGAGAATATTTCTACAGGTTAAGCAGACAAGATTAGGAGGGCAGATCCAGTCAATCATTGCTGCACTACGCATCACGTGGGTGGAGACCGCAGCTGTCCGGGTCTGACCGATGCCCCTGTGGGAGCCAGGTGAGCGTAACAGAACACGAAGCCTATCTACAAATCCCCACCCGGGCGTTATGGAAACCTCAGAAACCGACCAACTAGCCCGATTGTTAGGGGAATTTAGGGCAGAAGTGCACTCCGCGCGCCAAGAGACTAATGCCCTCAGTAGAGAACTGATTGTGTCAAAGGAGCGCACTGATGATCTTGCTAGACAATTACTGCAAAACCAAGCTGGGCAAACACCATTACCTGGATTCGGGGGGAATCCAACTCCTGTTTCATCGAGCAATCCTGTACAATTCGTTCTACCAGGGAGCATTCCTTTAGCTCCACCCGAACATTTTGCTGGGGACCCAAAAAGGTTTGCCGTGTTTATGAACCAATGCCGCTTGCACTTTTTATGCAGACCTGGAGCTTTTCCGAACGACCAAACCAAAGTAGCCTTTGTACTATCATATCTTAGTGGCAGCGCAGCGGATTGGTCAATTCCATTAGTTAACCAGGATGACCCTCTTCTTCGGGATTTTCAAGGTTTTCAATTGAGCATGGAAAGACTATTTGCCAGACATTCACAGGGACAGGCCCTGGATAACGAACTTTTATCATTACGACAAGGTAACCAGGATCTACTATCCTATATCGCCACTTTCAATATAGATAGTGGTGGAAACCGGATGGCCAGAGGTAAAACGAATTACATTATTTCATCATGGACTTCGGGGTGAACTCAAAGACGTTTTGGCCCAAGTTGTGAACCCACCTCAGGATTGTGCAGAATATATAGACTTAGTGGTCCAGTTAGACCACCGACTTCAGAATAGAAAGGCTGATCGAGATAAGTTCGAGAATCGGGTATTGGTTAAACCCAATGTTACCCTCAAAGGAACAGATGTATCAGAACCGATGCAGATCGGGGGGGTCAAGGGACCCTTAACTCAAAAGGAAAGAGAAAGAAGATGGCAGATGCAATTGTGTCTGTACTGTGGGGTCTCAGGACATTTTCTACGGGATTGCCCTATAAAAACATCTAAAAGAGTAGTCGGAGTTGCTGATAAAAATCAAACAGAGCCTGATTCGGGAAACGACCACGCCCGACAAGCGTAGAGGTCCGCTTGGCGAGCTTGAAGAAGGATACTCAGACCTCACACTTCATCATACCAATGGTCCTTATAGATCCAAGGCAGCCATCACGTATGCACGCAGTGAGGGCATACATTGATAGCGGGGCCATAGGAAACTATGTGGACCACGAGTTGGCTTCTAGGATGAATCTATCTCTCTGCAAAAAAGACCACTTCGGATGTCATCACCACAGTCGATGGAACTGAAATTGCCTCTGGGCCTGTAACTCATTCCACCGCAGAGATGACACTTTTGGGTCAGGATGGGCATCGAGAGACTATTGTGTTTGATTTAATCAAAGGCCCGCAGTTCCAAATAATACTGGGGATACCTTGGTTGGAAACACATAATCCTTGTATTGATTGGCGAGAGAAGAGAATAACCTTCCCGGATTGTGCACATACTTGTTACCCGAAAAAACCCTTGAACCAAGGCCTGGCCACAGTCGCTACTCCAGTCGTGCAGTTACCTCAGGAATATCAAGAATTCCAGGATGTTTTCCAAAAGGAACAGGCAAACACCCTACCACCTCACAGATCATACGATTGTCAAATCGATCTCATACCCGGTGCACAACCTCCATGTAGTAGGATCTACGCCCTTACGGAACCCGAAAACCTTCACCTACGACAATACTTGGACCAATACCTTGCTAATGGCTTCATTCGTCCATCCAAGTCCCCTGCATCTTCAGCTTTGTTCTTCGTGCCTAAAAAGGAAGGTGACCTCAGAACGTGCATAGACTACCGCGCATTAAATCAGATCACGGTTAAGAACTGATACCCATTGCCTCTGATCCCCGAATTACTAGACCAAGTAAAGGATGCTTGCATCTACACTAAATTAGATCTCCGAGGGGCATATCATCTGGTACGTGTAAAGAAAGGCGACGAATGGAAGACTGCTTTACAAACTAAGTACGGATTATTCGAATACCAGGTGATGCCCTTCGTGTTGTGCAATGCACCAGCAGCCTTCCAGTATTTTATGAACGATGTCCTTCGTGAACTCATTGACGTCTGTGTTGTTGTATACATAGACGATATTCTAGTGTACTCCTCTTCAGAATCAGACCATGTGAAGCATGTTCGTGCAGTCCTTGAGAAACTACGCCAGCACAAGTTATATGCAAAATTGGAAAAATGCGTTTTTCCTGCTACGGAAGTTGAATTCCTTGGATTTATCCTGACTCCAAAAGGAGTCCGAATGGACTCTCGAATGTTGGATGCAATCCTCAAGTGGCCATCACCCAGTTCAGTTAAAGGGGTACAAAGCATGCTCGGATTTGCTAATTTCTACCGCAGATTCATTTCGGATTTCTCACATGTTGTACACCCTATCACAGCACTTTTGCGAAAAAACAAACGCTTCTTGTGGACCGAAGAAGCTGAAAAGGCCTTCCAAGAGCTGAAAGCGAAATTCACGTCTGCACCTGTCTTAAAGCATCCACGCCCGAACTTCCATACATAGTTGAAACTGATGCATCCAGTTTAGCCATGGGAGCTGTCCTGTCCCAGAAGGATCCTGAAACCGGTCAACTTCACCCAGTAGCATTTTGGTCCAGAAAGTTCTCGGCACCCGAGTTAAACTATGCGGTTACTGATAAAGAATTATTAGCCATCAAATCCGCCTTCAAGGCTTGGCAGCATTATCTTCTCGGTGCCAAGCATACCATTACGGTAATCACCGATCACCGGAATTTGCAGTATTTAAAACAGCCAAGGCCCAATCGTCGCGTCAACTTCGATGGGCATTGTTCTTTGCCGAGTTCGATTTTGTGATCACTTATCGACCAGGTTATAAAAATGGCAAGGCAGATGCCTTATCCCGAATAGGGATGGGAGAAGCATATGCGAACCCGGAACCAGTGCCTATAATTTCAGAACAAAGAATTCTTGGCATAACCACTCTACAGACACTAGAGGATATTCAAGTAAAGATCCAACAACTCTTCAATCCAACAGCCTGTAGGACTGGTAAAGAAAGGCTTGGACTACTCAGTCATCAATGACCTACCTTATTATCAAGGCGGACTATTTCTACCACACAAGGAACTACAAGAACTAGTCATCTCCAATGATCATGACACCCTGTTGGAAGGACACCCAGGTATCGCAAAAACTGAAGCTAAAATTAAGAGACAATTCTGGTGGCCCACCTGGCGAAAAGACGTAAAGTCATTTGTAATGTCTTGTGGCATTTGCGCCCAAAACAAAAGTCAGAAGAAAAAACCAGCTGGCCTCTTACAACCTTTGGATATTCCACCTACACCATGGCACACCTTATTGTTAGACTTTATTACAGATCTACGTCCATGTAATGGATTTAACACCATTCTAGTTATTGTGGATCTTTTTTCCAAGATGTCCCACTTTATTTCTCTAAAGGGATTACTTTCTGCTTCAATTCTGGCCAAGGAGTTCCTCGAAAACATTGTTTGAATACACGGATTTCCTTCCGTATTGGTCTCTGACCGAGGTAGTCAATTCATTTCACATTTTTGGAAGAAATGTTGTCAACTGGCGCAAATCGACGTGAGGTTATCAACCAGTCACCATTCCCAGAACGATGGTCAGACGGAGAGGACCAACCAGACCCTTGAACAGTACCTACGTTGCATGCTACACCAGACCGAAAGTAATTGGAAAGATATTTTATGGATTTCCGAGTATGCATACAATAACTCTGTACATTCAGGAACCGGACAAAGCCCCTTTTATACCATATATGTACATCACCCTCGAACCTCAGAACTAGATTCGCCTCATCATTTAGAAATGCCTGCAGTTAGTCATTTGCATTCTACTATTACACAAGCCTTTAAAGAGGCAACAGAACATTTGAAACAAGCAAAAGAGAAATATAAGAAAAATGCTGATCAACATAGAAGTGAAACTCCACAATACCAGATTGGGGATCAAGTTTGGCTGACTACAAAACACATACCTCTGAAGGGAACTCGGACTTTTAACCCTAGATATTTGGGACCTTACACTATTAAGGCCATTATCAACCCGGTAGCCGTCAAATTGGAATTACCCTCTAATATGCGCATTCATCCTGTCTTTCATGTTTCACTTTTAAAACCAGTTCAACCAGGAACTAGATTAACCAAACCACCCGACCCCATCTTGATAGATGGAGAACCTGAAATTGAGGTAAAAAATATCCTGGACTCCAAGATGGTTAAATCAAAACTTTTTTATTTAATCGATTGGAAGGGCTACGGACCACTAGAAAGGTCATGAGAACCTAGTGACCACGTCCATGCACCTCGGTTGGTGAAAAGATTCCATCGGAACTTCCCAGACAAACCAATGCCCAGGGGAAGAACAACTTTAGGAGGGGCCTTGGGGGGGAGTGCTGTCATGATGCCTACCCCCAGGCATCCGGACCAAGCCCATCAGCCCCGGGAGCAGGCATCTAGACATTTAGTAAAACCTCAGCAGCCCTGGCTAGGGGCTATCTGGGTTCAGTCCTGGCGCCTTAGGCGCCAGGCTCATAGTAGAAATCAGTCCTGGCGCCTAAGGCGCCAGGCTCATAATCATTACTTACCTCAGGCAGACCATGCTGCAAATGACTCCAATCCAACATGAAGCCTGAAAAAGACTATTTTTCTACAGGGACTATTTTTTACTCGGGTGTGGTTCTAGGGACTTCTTACCTGGGACTACTTTTGAGGCTATTTAAACCATGCCCGACCAGCAACACACGCTTTGCATAATTCTGCATCCAGCAGCGTAACGCTCACCGTGCCTGCAGACTGCATCCAGTCTTCTGCCACGCCCGCCTCGAATCCGGAGCTCCTAAAACAAAGAGAAAAGAAAGGGACAAGGTTAGAAAATGGACTTATTTCTATTCCACACCTGATTCTGGATCCATCTTGTCTCCAGACCTGTAAAGAACATCATTTCTGCACGCGCCGCACCTCCAGCTGCAGCACCGCGCCATACTCACCAGTCTTCACAGCATCCTTCGGGTCAGCGCTGCCTCCATCATTTCTTCGCCGAACTTCGGCACCTAGGAGACAAAAGAAAACCACAAGGTGAGCCGAGGGAACCAACAAATATAATTCTTACCACCATAGACTTACCTGATTTACCACCGGAGGCATCCTTTTGTGACTCTCCATATTGTCACGTGGCGCATCTGTAAAGATAGACAAAACAACATGTTATCCACGTGCAACATTTACCGGACAGCGCCGGGTAATACAGACTCTTACCTGAGCGCCACCAGCTGCCACAAGAGTATCTTTTCACGAGCCAGCTGCAAGACAAGAAAGGAAGGGGGGAACAAGAGTGAACATCGGACATATTGAACTCTATGAACTTAATACTTACTGGTCCTCACCAGGAACCTCAGAGTCAATACTCTCCGGAACTATCCCAAGCCTTCAAACCAGTGAAGTAACTGGAATCGACGCGCCCCTGCAAATCCACGCAGGATGCAGAGCTCATCTTTCAAGAATGTAAGGTGAGATTGCTGTGAGGGCATTTCGGAGGTGATTAGTTGGGGAGGACTGTGGGGGTGCAATCACTTGAATCCACAAGTGGCTAAATCCATCTCTCCACTTGCAGGAGAATATTTCTACGGGTTAAGCAGACAAGATTAGGAGGGCAGATCCAGTCAGTCATCGCTGCACTACGCATCACGTGGCTGGAGACCGCAGCTGTCCGGGTCCGACCGATGCCCCTGTGGGAGCCAGGTGAGCGTAACATCTGTAGAGCAGATGCTGGGGAAGCACCATCCTGCGTCCAGTCATCAGCTCAAACGGTGATATTTTAATTGCAGATGAAGGGGTAGATCTGATGGCCATTAGGACAAGAGGTAATCAAATATCCCAACTTGGCCCAGAATCTGCCACAAACTTTTTTATTATGCTCACAAATGTTTTAGTATATCTCTGTACTCCACCACTAGAGGCTATCCGGTAAGAAATGTGTAGTTTCCTTTTTACCACAGGTATCTCCCACGTCTTTGTCATTACCTCGCTGGTGAAATGGCTACCTCGGTCTGACTCGATCCTTTGGGGTAGTCCAAAACGCGAAAAGATGTAGTTGATCATCAGGGCAGCTGCTGTTTCTGCCTTGCAGTTTGGGGCCGGGGGACATTACACCCATTTAGTAAACAAGCATGTCACGGTCAACATGTACTTATTCCCCCTAGAGGAGCGAATCACGGGCCCGATGAAATCGACTTGCAAATCTGACTATGGCAGTGCAATCCCCCTCTTTTGGAGAGGCACATGGTGTGTGAGGGATGTTGGCTGAAATTGTGCACACACAAGGGGTTCCATGTAATAATGTTGCCACAAAAATCTCGCCATACAAAAATATAGCCGAAGAAAGGGGCATTTTTTGTGGCGACATTATTGCATGGAACATGCGGGGGACACCCCCGCAACACCCAAACTTTTTTTTTTTATTTATTTTAAAAAAATATATATATTTTTTTTGCCCCTGTCCCCATATATATGGTCACCCAAATAATATCGCCACAACATTTTCCCGGCGATATTATTTACGGTGACCATATATATGGCGATATTATTACCTGTTACCACACAAAGCACCCCTTCAAGTATTGGTCGATGTCCTGCCCCATGTGTGGCCAGTATGCAAACTCTCTTAAGATTTCAAGTGTTGTATGAAACCCCCTATGACCGGCTGTGGCCGCATCATGGGCGTAAATTAACATCAGGCTTCGGATGAGGTAGGGACCACCCACTGATCCTGGCCAGCTAGGGATCTCCTCACCAACAAACCGTCTTGGATTTGGAACATTTTTGGACATTTCATCAACTCTGAAGTCCTCTTTCCCGATAATCGGTATCCATCAGGGGAAAGTTCTCAGGGTCCTCAATGTGTTGATAAAACTTACCAATTATTGGATTCCCCTTCTGAGCCGTAATCAAATCAGCATCTGGGGTCTCCTTACTCCATTGTGCAGTTGAGAGTTCATTGTGAGCATTTGTCTGGGACCTATGATAGCAGTGACCTGGATTTCCCCCAACAGGGACTCGATCTCAATTAGATCCCCTTGGATGGCTCCAGTTTTGTCCAGCTGATCAGCTAAGTCATTCCCAGTTTTGTCTGGTCCCTCTACTTTGGAATGACCCTTTATCTTTTTCCAGTAGATGGTCATCCCATTCGAGGTGACCAGATCATCAATATTTTGGATCAATTTCCCATGTTTCAAGGGTTTGTTGTTAGCACATAACATGCCTCTGGTTTTCCAGTTAACCATGTGCTCCACGAACCCGTTCCGTACATAATCTGAATCAGTGATTATGACCAGTTCGTAGAGTTCATCTTGGACTGCAGTGAGGATGGCGTGATGTACAGCCGTCAACTCTGCCACTTGATTACTTCGGGGACCAATCTTGTACCCATCGGAGGGTTCTGGGGTCTCATTCACCCATGCATTCCCTACGCCAGCCACCAGTTATTTTTCCCCGTTGTTGTCAACATGGTAGGAGCATCCATCCACATAGACAGTGGGCTTTCCCTCACACTTGTCTTCTTCAAAGACTTTGTGTGCGGAACTGAGGTATGCCTCCATGTTGTCCTTGATTTTTGGACTCTCGTCCTCGAGACAGTTTTCTCTGGCACAATCATGCAAGTCAGCCAGACCTTGCGCGAGGGGACTCTTCTTGTTTTGGCCATATCTGACCTCCACAGGAAAGCCTTGCATTGACAGAATCCAGGAAGTAATTCGGGAATTACTCACATTTCTGGCCCGGATTCTGTCACTTTGGAGATATTGCAGAGGCTGGTGTGAAGTCTCCACTATGATGTGTTCCCCCTGGATAAATGGGTGGTAATTCTTCAATGCCCACACCGTTGCCAGGAGTGCTTTCTCACAGTTGTTGAATTCTTCCTCCACAGAGGATAAAGTTTTACTCGCATAGGAGATTACTTTATTGACCTTGTCATGCTTTTGGTATAATACTGTAGTCAAGCACGTATTGGAGAACCCTGTCTCTAAGAGGAACTCCTTGTTTCTGACAGGGTAAGCTAGGCAAGGTGCTTGTGAGAGGCTTCTTTTGAGTTGTTTTACTGCCTCGGTCTGTTCTGGACCCCATTCCCACTTGACCGCCCCTTCAAAAGATGAATCAGGGGTCTTGTGATCTCTGCGTAGCCTTCAATGAACTTTCTACTATAATTAGTCAGTCCAAGAAGGCTCCTTAGTTCCTGCAGAGTTGTGGGGTCTTTCAATTTCTGGAGTGCTTCCACTTTCTTTTCCTGGGGACAGAGACCTTGAGGAGTAATCTCATGCCCCAAGAAATTGACACGGGTTCTACACCACTGTGCCTTTTGAAAGGAAAGTTTTGCTCCGGCAGCCCTCAACTGTGTCAGAACATAACAGCTCTCCACTATGTGTTCCTCCACAGTTGAGCTTTTGATGATAACATCATCTACAAAGGCCAGGTTACCCCTTTCACCCAGGTCGGGGATGGCCTTATGTAGAAAAATGTTGAATTAATTGCTGGAGTTGATGTATCCGAAGGGAGTCCGGGTCCATGTGTACTGCTGGCCCCCAAAGGTAAAGGCCAGCTTGTATTGGTCCTCCCTACTGACAGGTCCAGTCCAGTATCCATTGGTCAGGTCTATTGCAGTGAATACCTGTGACCCCTGGATCTGGGCCAACCCTTGGTCAATGTAGGGAAGAGGCCATCAGGAAGTATGGACCCATTTGTTGAGCTCCCTAAGGTCGGCGCAGAGTCTCCACTGGCCGTTTGGCTTCAATATCCCCAGCACCGGATTATTGAAGGTGCTGTGGACTGGACGGATTATCCCACGGGACACAAGGTTCTGAATTATTTCAGTAAGGGACTCCATTGATGCGAGAGGCAAGCAATATTGCTTCACAAATACTGGAGTCATGCCAGGGTCTGTGGGAATCATTGTGTGGATGTCGGGGCGACCACAGTCATATGAGTCCACCGCAAAGAGATCTTGAAAATCCAAGAAAACTTGTTTCAATTTTTGCTTCTGCTCCAGAGTCTCACAAGCATTAAAGGTTGACTCTCTCTTCAACCATCTGCCTGAAGCCTGGAAAGACTTTTGGTTTTGCCATCTCAGCGGCCTCCTCCAGCTGGGTGGAGAAGTCCCTGGTCAGAGTGCTGATTTGGACTGGTGGTTTCAGGTGGGGAAGGCAGCCCTCATGGACCTGGATAATCACCTCATCCATCCTGAAGTCACAGGTCACATCGTCCTTAACATAAGGGCAGGAAGTGTACACCAGGAAGTTCCCCCATGCCAGGTAAAGATCCTGTCTGGTGTTGTATTGTCATCACTATCACTGTTAAAACAGTCCTTGTGGATTGATCCCAACAGTTCATTATCTAAATCTATGGAAAAATGTCGGTCATCAACCGCCATTCCAAGAATGGTGCCTGCGACTAGAGTGATACTCTTTAAGTCGCTGTTATCCACCTCTATTGGAATGGTGTCATGTTCTATATTGACTAGTGGTGTTGGGTTTACCCCCCACCCTTGCTGTTGGAGAGAAGCATTTAGATGAATATAGGCATCAGGGTTTTTCAATTACTGTTCTCTTTTAACTTTCACTTCCAGGGAGAATTGTCGGGTCCTTTCTGGGATGGTGACTTCCTCTCCAATCTGAATTTCAACTGCATAAGGCAGCAGTTGAGCTGACCTAAATGCTTTCTCTGGATCATCAAAGCTCATAGGATTATCCCATGGGATTATCCGCTAATCGGGACCAAGCTTTGAAGTTTATTAGGTCCAAACTAATGGCAAAGCTATTGAGAATTTCACTGCCTAAGTAAAAGGCGGCATGACATCTCACACGACCCAACAATTATGGACTATGCTCTTGTTGCCTATGGAGATTTTGAGCATACACCTGCTTGGCAGGAGATGTTTGGAATTGGGTGTTTCCAGATCCATTTCCCATTTGTCTATGAGTCTGAATGTGGGAATGGCTGGAACATGGCTTCGCTGATGAAGCTCTTACCGTTGTTAACACACACTCGGGCGAGAACAGAGTCCTTCCCTTCATTTAACTGAACAGGGATGAACAACTGCTCTCCAATTTGCTGAATATCAGCCAGGCTCTGAGGTGATTTCTCATCTTTCTGGACTCTAGGAGTGGGAATGTCTGATTGTGGATTTGTAAAGAAGGAAGGAAGGTTGATTTTCAGAAATAGAGAGGAGCCCCCATCACCAGTTTGTTGTCCTACTGCTATTACTGTCACGTCTGGAATTTGGTTGTCCTGGAAGTGAAATTCTACTTGGTCTGATTTTTGTTCAACCATGTGGCAGGTGCTGTTTAAACTAACATGGTTGACACTCTTTTTTAATGTTATTGGTCGGCTAGTCTGGGTCCAGAGGACCTTGTTTACACAGTCTATTAGGGGTGAGAACCTTCTCAGGAGTTCATTCCCCAGTAAACAAGGGGTGCCCTCTGGAGTTACAACTATGACCGGGTGCTTCACCTTGTGTCACCCAATTTTAATGTCCAAATCTGCAGTCCCGTTGATGGGAATTTCCTTCCCGTCAAAGTTCTGAAGTTGTCCAGGAAGAGGGGTGAGAGGAAATTGGTATTTCTCCCCCCTTCCTGAATTCAGTTTATCAAAGTCCTTTTTGGACAGAAGGGTAGCTTGGGATCCAATGTCCACTAGTTCCAAAATTGTACCCTGCCCCTGTACTTGAACCGGGGCATAGTATCTTCCCTCCTTCTCCGCAAGGGGGCACAGATAATGTACATTTTTGGACAACTGGTGGGTTTGTTTTTTAGTTTTGGACATTGAGAGAGAAGCGATTTGGACAGAATTCTGTGGGGAGTCTAGGGAATCTGCAAATAAAAGGTGGCAACTAGAGATGGGAGACGTTTTGAGTTCCCCTGGTTCTGATGCTGGGCCGCCCCCTTTTTTGGAGGCAGTCACCAGGATGGGTTTGAACCAGGGGATTTTCATGTTGTTGGTTCTGGGGTTGGATGATAGGCAGCGCTAGCTCACATCTACCCAGTCTGGATTTGAATCCTTTGGGACCCATTTTCCTTGGGAGGAGTTCCCCCATCTCTGAAGGAGAAGATCCTTTCCCAGGGATCCTCTGAGGATCCCTCCCCTTCAAATTGGAAGACTCGTACCTCCTCCTCAAAATGGGTCTTTTTCGGTTCTTTGTTTCTCCTACCCGCCATCTGCTCCTTGGGTGGCAGACTTTCAGGGGCAGGAGATTTTGGTTCTGGTTCCTGGGTTTACAGGGGCTTTTTACAAATGGGGAAGGAAGCTTCTCCAAGGCTTTACACCCCCCTTCACCTTGTGCCTCCTCCCTGGGAACCGGTGGGTTGTCAGGGTGCTGTCCCCGTCATTGTTCTGGAGCACCAGGTCCCGAGTTTGGGTCATTCTGTTCCGGCATGCTCATCTGAGAGTTCTGTTGAGCCCTCAGCATGCGACCCAGATCCTTTGCCATATTTTGGACCTAGCTCTCTAGCTGTGAAAACCGCTCAGGCTGATACAGGGTTCTCATTTCTCCCCTGGGCTGATCCCGGGAAAGGTAGCTATCCCTTCTCTGGTAATACCCCAGGTTGGGAAGATTTGGGTACCCCTCCACCCTTGGCTTCCCCTCTCCCGGATTAGGTTGTCTGGGCTCAGGAAAGTGGGGTAAGAAGGATGGATTGTTCTGGGGTTGGAAGTTTTGTGGGTACCTGGGGAAAAAGTTCTGCCCAGGATTTGGGGAATTTCTGCCCTCCTGGGGGATGTGAGGAGGGAAGTTCCCTGGGTTAGGTGCTGCTTGGTTGGATCCCCCCCTCTTGGGCTGGAGGAGTCCACACATAACCCAGGATGGGTCTATTCCCCTTATAGCGGGGACTTATATAGTCAGGGGAGTGAGGGATCCCATTTGTGGGACTACCTCCTTGGCTCCCTGTCTGTGACTGGCCCGAGGGCCTTCTGGGCTTGGGATTATTCTGCTGTGCAAGCGGATTTTTAGGCCCCTCCATCTCCAAATCTAAAATGGGGGCAACCTTCACCTCTGCCAACTTAACAGCAGCAGAGGTGTTGGTTGGCTTGGAGCTTTTTTGAGTATTCTTGTTTTCTAGGACTTTTGCATTGAATAAATTCGGGTGGCCTGTTCAATGACCCAGTCTAGTGATCTTTTCTCATGAAAATCTCTCACTAGCTGGCACATGATGTACTTTGGTAGAGCGTGGAAAAAAGTATTAACACATTCTTTTCTGTCCGTGCAAACCCTTTTCGTGGTCTGCGCAAAGGCACGCTTTAATTCCTGCACAAATTCTTGTGGGGCCTGATCCTCCCCACATTGTAAGTTCTAGGCTGCCTTGCGAGCCTGTTGGGGATTTCTGTGAACAGAAAAATGCTTCAAGATGGCTGCCCTATATGTAGACCATCTAGCATGGTTTTGGTCCTCCAGCCCCGCAAAGAAGCTGGAGTATTCTGGTGAGAAGGTCCATTACACATACTGAATGCAGCTACTGCTGTCTTTCAAATAGAAAGTTTCCATCATCTGCTCAAAGAGCTCTAAGTGCTCCCAAACAGAATATTTGGCGCTCTTATGATAAGGCGTGATGACGATCCTTATTGCCTTGATTTGTTTTAAGGGGTCCTTAAGCAAGGCCCTTTTTTGCCTTATTGGCCTTGTTGGTTCGGGTAACCCTGGTCCAATACTCCTCTGACTCAGAGGCACTGCTCCCAGAGGTGCCCGTCTGGTCTTCTAGGTTCTCCCAGATTCTGCGAGCCTGGGAATGGCTGGCAGAATGTGGGGACCTAGTCTCCTGTGTCCTGGGGCGCTCAGAGGAGTCTTCTGATTACTCCTTGCTACCAGGATTTGATGGGTACCCCCCCACTGTCCTAGCTGGGCAGAGGTTTTCAAGATGCCCTTAGTGGGCCTACTCTCATGGGGTTCCCCAATAAATCTTATAGTACTTGGGAACGCATACCCAGATGCCCGCCCGTCCATTCCTGGGAGGTGTTGGTCTATGAGCCCCATACTTCTGACTGGATTGAAATCTGCCATCCCTGTGGCCCTGGGCTCATGTGCGCCAGTGGACATGGGGGTGGCAGAGTCCAGGGACTGGTAGAGATGAAGGCCTATGGTACTAGGGTTCCTGAGGTTATGCTCAGGTGTTTCCCTTTCCCAGTGAACCTCATCTCTATCAGCCCCTGCTCCCTGTTGTCATGCAAGAACCTGAGCTTTCTGTTCCTCAATCAAGGCCTTACTCGTTTCTATCAGTCTCTCTTGCATGGCTACCTGCCTGTGGAGCCTGTCATTGTTCTCACAGAGAGCCTCATTTTCTCTCTGTGCTTCCTGGGTTGTTTTTGTGTACTGGGCCAGTCTTTGCTGCAGGAGGGTTACCTCCTGGGTCCTGTCCATACTGGCCTGGTCCTTCCTTGTCAGAGCATCTTCCACCCTCCTGGTGTGCTCTAACAATCTATCATGCTCTTTTTGGAGGTCACCCAGTCCCTGGATGGCCAGGTGATTTTCTTCCAGTTTCCCTTTTAAGTGACAGACTTCCTGGCCTAAGATGTCCCTTTTGTGAGCAAGAGCCTGCCTCTGTGCCGCCTGGTCGTCCCTCTGTCTTTGGAGGGCACCAGCTTTCTGGCGCACTTCATCAAACTCTGCCTGGGTATCCAGGTCATTCAAAATCAATTTATTGCTTTCCTCTTTTCTCTCTATCTAGTTGGCTTTGCACGGTGACTACCTGCTCTGCACATTCCCTGTTAAAGTTTATTTGTTGCTCCAGGTTTTTCTGGCTCTGCAGTAGGGAGTCCAAACTGTCTTGGTACTCCTTCTGCAAGGCCAGAATTCTGGTTTCCTGTTCTGCCTTTTCCCGCTGCAGGATACCCATGTCCTCTTTTATTTTGACTATATACTGCCTGCTTTCATTTTCTGACTCCTGGCTACTCTGCAGCCTCTCCTCAGAAGAGTCCAGATCAGTTTCGACCTTTTCTAAAATGCCATCAGTTGCCTACTTGCCAGATCTTGGCCTTCAGCATATTTATCCTGTATGGCTCCCATAGATAAATATAGATATGCCGCTATCTTGGCAATCTTATTTTGCTCATCCTTGGCCTTAGGTGCCATATATAGTTCACTCAGGGTCACATGTAAGGGACCCTGGTCGTTCCAGATATCTAACCCTGTTGCAGTGATTTGTTGTGTGATTGCCTGCAACCACACCTTCTGTTCCTGCTCTGTCCATTCACCTCTCACAAATAACTTATGTAAAAGGTGTTCTCTAGCCATATTGATGTCTATCAATGTCGCCATTTTGGAAATATTAATTTCCTTCCTGACTTACAGAAGTTTTTTATTTTATTTTTGCAAAACAGACCGTTTCCTTAGAGAGTTCCCTTTTGAGGGGTGCTTTTACAGTGTAACACAGCGCGGCAGCCCAACAGGATTTATGTATCCTGTCAGTTAGCACACTGTATTAAGCTGCACAAGTGGTAGTTCTAATCCAGAAATCCTGCGACAAGCCCCCAATCTGTAAGTGGTTTCAACCCAGCACTCCAACTAAGTCAATGCCTAGCTGTAATGCTCAGCTGGAACCCTTATTTATATATCTTTATGTCAAAAGTTATTTTTGTTTTGCAAGTTAAAAGATTTATTTGATTAATTGAACAATATATATATATATATATATATATATATATATATATATATATATATATATCACACTTTTATGAATATGAACAATATCTAAATATTACACTTAGGAATATTGCTACAAAGATCAGCATTACAATAATCAACAATCTCTTTAATCACTAGGAGTATGGGTAAGAAGAATATTGTAGCAGAGAATAAAACTTTGTGTGGGTTCTGTATTAGGGTGACCTTTTCTAAAATGCCATTCAATGTGAGTGAGCAGTGGAGCTTGGAGTGTTGGTGCGAAGCCTGGAATGGGGGGGGGGGTGTAAGGGTTCCTGAAAAGTACGGTTGGGGGACTGGCAGGGAGAGAGCCAAGGAAAGTAGAAGCACATCACCTTATCTCCTATCTTACTTTCCCACTGTATCTGAACAATAAAGAAGACTTTACCTTTTTTATAATCCTGGCTCTGGTGTGGTCCCTGAGTTTCCTGCCTGTGTCCTAGCCACACCAAGATACATCACACGTCTTTTGTAGTCTCCAGGGGTTGACTCAGTTGGTTCACTGTAGAAGAGGCCATCCTCCCAGTGTAACCTATATTTCCCAGGCTCAGTCCAATTGAGCTGAGAAGTGGCCTGTTGGCGAAGACCTTCCAAGGTAGGACACTCTATGTGTCCCTTACTGAAATCCTCCCTGTTAGGTCCACCTTCTGCCAGTAAAGACTGCAGCTCAGGGTTGTCAACAGGGTCAAGATCTCCTACCAAGGTAAGATCCTCTTCTAGATATGATTCCTCAGTATCTAGTTTGACCATACAGGGTTGAACCTCACACTCAGCCTCAGCTGGTGTGGGAGTCACAGGTGTGACTTTGGACAGTCTCGGAGATGTCCTTCTGGGCACAGGAGTGCTTGCTGGTATCTTGCTGGCAGTCTTAGGTTTCCCCTTTGTCTTTTCTTGTCCTGCAATGGCAGTAAGTCCTGTGGACTTGGGGTGATAGTTTCCTCTATCATGTCCCCAGGAGAGCCTCTTAAGGTTCTCTCCCTTGCAGACCTTGTGAGCTCCTGCTTCCTTCTGCTGCGGGGCCTGGGGGTATTAGACACAACTCTGAGTGTTTTAAGGTAATTACCCAGCAGGACCCTCCCAGCGACGTTATATTGCACACTTACAGGTATCCTGACAGTCATGTCATTACACTGGATGAGAGCTGGTAACTGGGGAACCATTTGCACAGGGCCTCCAGCTAACTTAGTGAAGTGTTTGGGTGCCTTAGCAACATCCTCCACTTTAAAACATCCATCAACCACAGTTAAACTGGCTCCAGTGTCTCTGATGGCAGGGGTCTCCTGACCATTCACAAGAACACTAACTTTGTAATACTCTTTAGTATTATCCGGGATTGAGTTATAGACATCTAAGTTCTGTTGTTCCCAGAGACCCAAGGACACTAAAGAAACACTAGGTGAGACTCTCATGGGCTAATCAGCTAGTAGCTGAAAGTTTCCACTGGTCATAGGTACTTCATCCACCTGGGAGAAGGCTAAGGAGACAGTGTTGATCCCTGAAGGTTTACCCTTACACTTGGTATCTCCTTTCACATGGCCAGGTAACCCACAAACAAAGCATTACCCAAATGCTCTCTGGAATGGGGGTTTGCTCTGACCTCCCTCTGGTGTGGAACCAGGTGGTACACTAGCCTGATTCGGTTTACCTTGTGGCTTACCCTGGTTATGTGTGGGGCACTCTTTTGGATTGGAATTATTGGAATTCTCTTTGTTGTCTTTCTTTGACTGCTTCCCCTCATCCTTCTTCTGAACAGCCCCAGAATCCTTGTGGGTAGCCCTGTTGGCAACCCACAAGTCAGCAGCCTTAGCCAGCTTCTTAGGATCCATCTCCTTTGAATCAGCCGAGTGCTGTCTAAGCTCAGGAGAGCAGACAGCAAAAATAGACTCCAACATTACAAGATTCTTCAAACCTTCATAAGTGTTCACTTTGTAACCCTTAACCCAACCATCTAAGTTTTTCAAACATTCACACACCTAGGTAGCCCAAGGGGTACCGTCATGCTTTTTGAGGGTTCTAAACCTCTTAAGATACTGGGAAGGGGTCTTCCCAAACCTAGCTATTAAAGCTAGTTTCACACACTCATAATCCTATTTATCCACCTCCCCCAACTCCATTACAGCATCACTTGCAACAGGGGGAGCCTAGAGAAAAGCCAAGGAGTCAACTGATTCCCTGAGATACATTGAATCCCATGATTGTACTCAAACATTGCTAACCAAACCAAAACATTAATTTTAGTCTCATACATACCAATCATCTCCTTTGGCAAACGAGGTCTCTTAGGGCTGGAAGACCTAGAAGACTCTAGGAGAGAAGCATTTTCTAGAGAGAGTTTCTTCATTTCTAGTTCATGGTTCAGCTCCATTTCTCTGAGCCATAACTCTTGATGTTTCATGACAGTTTGTGCATCAATACGTTTCACTTCCAATTCAAGTCTCATTTTCTCAAGTGCAATAAATTCAGGATTAAGTGTAGGACCTGCGGGGGTCCCTGTGGACAGAGGTTGTGCTTTCTGAGCAGGTAAAGGAATTGTAGGGTTTCCTTACAAGGACTCATCTACTTCTTCTAAAGTAACACTCTCAGAATCAGAGACATCAAACTCCACATTTGCTGGAGTGGTAGGTCCTTCTGACCCACTCTCCAGACTTTTTCACATTAACTTTGCAATCAGTTCGGATTTCTTTCCTTTACCAGAGAGATTCTTATCCCTACACATGGTTCTCAGAACCTCAGCAGTATAGAGTAAAAGTCTTTCTTCAGTGTAGCTTTCCATATTTGACATGATTTTTTAGTTAAATAGAATTAGTGGTGTTAGCCTTGTGGTTAGTTGAACCAAAGCAACAGCAGCACTCTAAGTGTAATCACTCTACTTCCAAATCCTCACCGCTGTACACCAGTGTTAGGCAGAATCCTGTGCAGTGCCCTTAGGGACCACTACACACAATTAAGACTACAGGTGGCAATACAAGTTTTACCTTTGGTACAAGCCTGTACTACTATGTCAGAGTGGTAGCAGTGGCGGAGCAGCCAGGCTTATCTCAAGAGTATATGAGCAGTAGCAGAGATTACGCAAAGGGACCACAATTACTGTGACTCAAGCAAACACTGAGTCAAGGTTTCAGGTAGAAAAATATCAGTACATTTATTTTTAAACCATTGGTTATATACACAACACTTCTATTAAACTTAAACACAAACCATACGTTAAATATACTACAACTAACCAATTCACTTTGTACAGTATGTCTCAAGGTAAGTACCCTGTGTTTGAATGAACCAGTGTTATGAACAAAACACGTTACCGTGGATACGAATGTGATCACTTTTTGACAGTTCGGTCTACTAATTAAACGCATATCCGTGGCATGAAATGCTACCGGGGCAAAAACACACTTAGCACCTGAGATACCCAGAGGGAGTTGGAGGCAAAAATCACAGGCAAAATTTTGGTTAGGCAGACAGAATCGAGAAACACTCAGAGACAGGAGTTCAAAAGTCAAAGGGCCGGAGCCAGGGTCAAGTGACATCGGGGGCCTGTTGCCGAAGATCACACAGTCAGATAGTTCACGATTCAACGTAGCCAAGAGTACTTCGATATTGTCAATGTTCGGAAGCAAAAGTTATAAGAAGGAGGGAAGACAAGGGCAAGCCTTGGAAATGAAGAAAAGGGGTTCACCCAGTTTCCTCAAGCAGAACACAGTACCTTATTCCAATGGTGCAGCTGGTGCCCTGGCAGTTGTTCCTGTTGGTTTCCCGAAGACCCACGATTCCTGGAGCTTTGTTGTGAAGGAGGACGTCTGAAGGGGGTCTGCACCACACAGGGATGAAGCCGGCAGCAGCGACAACAAATAAAAGGTGCGCTCCTTAAAACAGGAGAGGCTCTTCAAATGGCTATCCGGACCACTACAGCTGTGTGCAGTGATTTCGACCAAGGAAGAGGATCCTCTGGCTGTGGAAGATGGCTGGTTATCCCCACCAGGCTCAAGGGAAGAAGACTCCGGACTGCATCTTCTCTTAGTCGTTGATGGGCAGATAGCTCAGGGCTTCACCGGGATGGATAGTTGCAGCAGCCGTCGTTCTCTCCGCTTCTCTTCGGTTCCTTGTAGTTCCAGTGGCGAATCTCTGACTTCTAGCCCAAGAGACCTGCCTTTTATGTGCAAAACCCCCATTCACACAGCCTGGCTGTCAATTACCCAGCAGGGGGGTTGTCCAGCCCGGACAAAAACCTCAGCCAGCCAATCATGGCAAAGTGCGACTTGGGTTTCCTAGGATACCCTGTGCAGGGGGTGACTACACCCCTCCCTCACATTCAGCCCACCTAGACACCCAGGCGCCTGGTGGAGGGCTTCTGAGCAGAAGCCCGCAAAAGATGGTGAACAAAGAAGGCAAACCTAGTTTGCTGCGCAAAGTAAAACACAAGAAGGACTTTAACAAAAAGAAATGGTGAATAAACCCAACCGGAGCCAAAAGAAAGACGATTTGGTCCAGCCGGTTTATGTTCGAGGCTAATATAATAGCCAAGAACAATACCCAGTTTATCTAATATAATCGCGGTAGGAAAGTTAGGGAAGATACCACTGCCACCAGCCAAGTCTAATGTTAAAAGAGCAAAACAGTGCTCTAGGAGCTACAGATAAAAAGGGATACAAATTAACCCTTTCCAGTACTCCATGGAATATGAGGTGTACTGGATCTGTGGTAGATTGACTAAGTTAAGTTAATGGCAACTTTATCCTTTTCTGGGAGACTGTAGTCAGCCTCAGAAATGGAGTCGGGGGAAGTCTAAAAGACAACCCTGTGCCATGGCACTGAAGGTGCTGGATGACACACAGAAAGAAGGGGGCTACTGAAGTGATGTACTTCAGAGTCCACAATCATAAAAACAGAGAAATACACATGGCAAAACATAGGTAAGAGTGGGGGAAAAGCTCACACTCTGACCAAGTGGAAAAAAATAAACTCCAGAAGTCTTGCAAAGCTGCTGAGGGACTCAGTAGGTGAGGGAAATTAGCCATAAATGAGAATTCTCCCTAACACCCAGGCCAGCTGGCGGTGAGTTTGAAGTGTGGTGAAAAAATAATAAAAAGGGAAAACAACCCTGCTGCCGTATCAGAAAGGTAAAGGGAATCACTCTGTGTTGGTGAAGGGCCAATAAAAAAGCAAATGGCTCTCTGAATTTCCCAGGCCCATGGTCAGTGACAGTCAAAGGAAAGAAAATTGAAAGGATAAGAGAAAGAGTAGAAGAGGGTTGCAGTTCTTGCGAGTGCTTTTGCGCCCTCTGCTATCAGCAGTGTCCTGCAAATGATTCCTGCGTCGGTGAGCTGAACAAGCAAGTGGCCTGTCACCCAGTCACCCTGCCGCTGCCTGCCCCCACTCTCCATGGACTAGGCCAATGTGGACCCTGGCGCCCCAAGATGTGGCTTGGTCAGCACTTGAACTGTTGTATTGACTGTCCTGAATGGATACTATTGCAAATGAAACTTGTTTCCTGCTGCCCCACCAATGCTTAAAGTGGACTCAGTAACCATCTATCTAAATGCTGTGAGCCTGCATATTCAGGACATGCACAAAGTGGTCCCAGTTAGCAAGTATGTGAAGCTGAGCTCCTGCAGATTGTTGGCATGCTCTATGTGGTGCCAGTAGCTGCCAATAGGTGTTGTTTGATGGTTACATTTCCACTCACCCAGGTTAATAAAGGGTCTTCTGAGAATGGGATGGGACTGCCAACATGCCACCAGCAGTCCACTAACCCTGACTGTCACCATCAACGTGTCTATAGTGCTCAGTGTATATTTTCTCTTTGTAAATGCCAGAGTATAATTGTAGGTGATGAGTGCCCCAACCTGAATCTGTGATTACAGTTTCCACCCATGATTCCAAGTATTACTGTTTGTGACTGTTGCTGTATTATGATGTCCAGCGATATTGGTTGGTCGGTTTATTACGTGGTCACACTTAGCTCGGGGAGTTCCTTTCCCCCAATGAATGTGGTGCACAATAAAGCACTATTTCTTTTGTTAAGGTTCAATTTGGTAAGGCCTCCAACCTGTCTCACACCCAACCCCAACAAGTACCCGGTGCCACAATGGACTAAGAACCAGGCTGGTGTGCAGTCAGAATATATATATTTATTTCTTTATTTAAAGCAAATTTGACAAATAGACTAACATCAGCCACCAGTGATGTGGCAACACAAGAACACAATAACTTCCATAAAGGCACCAACACAGAGATAATACTGAGATATGCTGTCACAATAATTTCTTTTTAAATTACCCACCAATACAGAAAAATAACAATTCAAGACACACAGTGATTGCTGATTTCGTTATAATACTTTTCTCCCAGCACCCCCCACCCTCCAAACCTCAATGAGACGTGTGCCCTCTGAATTGAAGGCCAGTGGCAGAGAGTGGGAACACAATGGAAAAATCGGTTTTGGGATTCTAATCACAGTTGCAATAGGAGGGAAAGACAAGCAATGGGAAATTCATGTTGCCACACCTGATAAGAACACGCAGGGCCTTGTGGTTTTGGTCAGAGCACAATGGAAACAAGGGAGCAATTTCATTTTGCACCCTGCACATGCAAAGGTACTACCATGCTTCACACTTCTGATTTAAAATGAAGGAATCAATGGGGAATTTCATTTTGCACACTGATGTGAAAACAGGGATGTTGGATTCATTCTTTTGGCAAATGTTTATGTCTATACCGGCTCAAAACACACTGGGAATAGCTTGTTGGTTTTGAATGCCAACAAGACCCCCCCCCCCGTGATTGATATAGGGGAATTAATTGATTTACTTTAATTAAACATTCTAAGGATCTACAGAGACAAACCAGATATTTTGCTAAAGGGAAATAACTAGAATACTTGAAAAAATATGCAGGGCCCACGTAATCTATGGCTTTGGGGATGGTCTTACTTACAGTTGAGGCCTTGAAATGGGCATCAGGGAACAGCAGGGCAGAAAGGGGGGTCAGTCAAGGATCTCCTCTGAATCCTCCACAGGGTCCCGGTCTGCTTCTATGTCGCCTGGTTCCTGTCTCCAATGCAATATTTGGGCCTCCCTGCTGGGATGTTGATCGCCAGATTTCAGCAGCAGGTTGCCACCCGGAATACATGGAAAAAATCCCAGTGCTAATGCAAACTGGTTTACTTATAGGGCAAATGACATCACAAACTTGTCATGATTCTCACGAAAGGGATTGGCAGGTTTTCTCTACCCACCTCCCACATGTGTGCTAATAAGACAATGAGATGGGGGGGTGAGTCAGGACAGCTGTGGGATGAGAAAGCTTCGTCATCCCACTTTGACAGGTGGGCTCAGAATGTTTAAAACTCAAAAATCCCTCAACATGGCAAGTACCCTAATTTTTCAAATCTTTACAAGTGTGAATATATATTTTTAAGAACTACATTTTAAGGTGATTCAGAAGATGTTAGTGTAACGCTCACCTGATTCCCACGGAGGCGCTGGTCTTGGCAGGGTGGTAACTGTATCTTGAAAAGTGAAGTGCAGGACTCGATTGGCTTCCGGGGCTGGGCCTCTTCACACTGTGTGTCTAACTCGAAGAGTAAGATGTCTGCAGGTGAAAGAATATGGGGTTAATGGCCTGGGATTGTCGGGTGTCTCTCTCTCTCCCCCTCTCACTTTTCCGTGGAGCCCCAAGGTCAACGTGCTCACCTTAGATAAGAGAATGCTGGACTCTCCATCTGCGTCTGGTGCAGGGTGCCGTTACCAGTTCCTTCACTGGGTTGAAACGTAGGCCTCTTGACTTCAGAGGATTGCTAACCGTCGTTAACTGCACGAACGGTGAGTTTCCAGGCACCTTTAATGTCCTTACAGTCTTTAGGTGCGTGGGCACCATAGTATGGAATAGGGCTCTGTATAATGTTCTTTTCAAATGGTGCCTTTTGTCTTGCAGGGCTCTTGAGGCGGAAGATGGTGGTTTGAAGAGAGCCGGAGTTCGAGCCAGCGCATAGGAATGAAGCGCTTGGGAGTGAGTAAGTAAGTGCCTGTTGCCTGCTTTCGAAATGCACTCCAACTGTCTCTTTTCTTTTGCAGGTATGAGTTCGGATGCTGAAGAGACTCTGGAAAACGCCGGGGTATTTGCAGGCGCCTAATTGTGGAGGGCGCGATGGCGCGTGAGTAAATAGCCTGCCTAATGTCTCTCCTTTTCTCTTTCAGGTGCAGGACTGCAGCGTTGATGAAAACCGGAATTCGAGGGGTGCCGGTAAGTAAATTCCCCACAGGAATAATTATGCTTTTGTCTTCACAGGCTTTTATAATGGCGGAGGAGCAGCGCGAAGAGTTGGTAACTGCCGATGGATCAGGTGAGGAAAGCGCTGCGAGTGAAGGTTGCTGTGCTAACCTGTTGTTTCTTTGTCTTTGCAGGTGCTTCTGAAGGCTGGATACAAGAAAGGTAAGCTTTTGTTCTCACAGGTTCAGGATCGGAAGAATGAAGACTGGAACCGACACGGTGAGCGTTCTGCTGCAGATGCAGAATAACGTGAAGCACGTTGCATCAATCGGGTGTGGTTTAAATAGCCTTGGAGTGATGAGGCGTCTTCCTCCACTGCCTCGCCCAGGAAAGAAAAGAGTTCCTGTTCTAGAAGAGTTCCAGTGTTGTATCCAGGGAGTGGAGCCTGCCCCACCCAGGTAAGAAACTAGTCCCGGCTCGTAGAGGATTCCCATATGGCTGATAAGTAAGCAGCATGGTCTGCTGCAGGTAAATCCACCCAAGCATCTTTATACATGTTATGAGCCCGGCGCTTCCAGTGCCGGGACCAGTAATTTTGATGAGCCTGGTGCCACCGGCGCCAGGACAAGGTCCAAAAGGTCCCAATGGGGACCGGCTGGTGCCTAGGATGAAGGTTAGAGGCCTGCTTCCAAGGACGTTGGGCTGGTCCTAGCCCCTTGGAAGCAATGATCATGACAGCACCCCCCCTCAAGGCCCCTCCCAAGCGCGTCTTCTCCGGGGGTTTTGGCTTGTCGGGGTGATTTAGATGGAATTTCTTGACCAGACGAGGTGCATGGACATGTTCTGAGGGTTCCCAAGACCTTTCCTGGGGGCCGTATCCTTTCCAATCAACCAGGTAGTATAACTCAGTTTTGGAGATTTTGGAGTCTAGGATGTTCTTTACTTCGAACTCAAGTTCTCGATCCACTAGAACAGGTTCTGGGAGTTTGGTCAATCGGGTTTCTGGTTGTACTGGTTTTAGTAGGGAGACATGGAATACTGGATGTATTTTCATATGAGAAGGCAATTCCAATTTGACAGCCACCGGATTAATTATGGCAGAGATGAGATAGGGTCCTAGGTATCTCGGGATGAAAGTGCGGGGTCCTTTTAGAGGCAGGTGCTTAGTGGATAACCAGACCTGATCTCCCACAGAGTAGTGAGGGGCCTCTTTACGGTGTAGATCTGCTCCTTTTTTGTATAGTGCTTTAGCTCGTTGCAGATGGGCAGTGGCTTCTTTAAAAGCATGAGTGATCACCGAGTGCAAGTGATCCACAGCAGGTGTTTCGAGTTTTTGGGGAGGATCCAGGTTAGAGGTCCTAGGATGGGTTCCGTATAACAGGAAGAAGGGAGTCATCCCGGTTCCAGAATGGATCGAATTGTTATAAGCATATTCAGCGATCCAAAGGATGTCCTTCCAAGGGTTTTCAGTTTGTTGGAGCATGCAACGTAAATATTGCTCCAGAGTTTGATTTGTCCTCTCGGTTTGTCCGTCAGTTTGGGGATGGTGACTAGTTGAAAGTCTCACATCAATCTGGGCTAAGCGACAGCAACTTCGCCAAAAGTGGGAGATGAATTGACTTCCTCTATCGGAGACCAAAACCGAGGGAAAACCGTGTAACCGAACAATGTTTTCTAGGAATTCTCGGGCTAACACTGAAGCTGAAGGTAGGCCCTTTAGGGGAATGAAGTGAGCCATCTTGGAGAATAGATCCACGACTACTAAAATGGTATTATACCCTGAGCACGGAGGTAAGTCAGTGATGAAATCCATGGACAGGGTATGCCATGGACAGGGAGGGATGTCAAGCGGGTGTAAGAGGCCGGCTGGTTTCTCCTTCTGGCTTTTATTCTGAGCACACACACCGCAGGAGATTACAAAGTCTCTAATGTCCTTCTTCCATGATGGCCACCAGAAATGTCTTTTGACCTTTTCCATGGTTTTGGTAATGCCAGGGTGGCCCTCCATTAATGAGTCATGATAACAGGAGATTACCTGTTTTTGTATTTTCTCACAGGGCAAGTACAATCGTCCTTGGAAATATGGTAGGTCTTGATCCACTGAGAAGTCCTTCCCCTTGAGTTGCCAGTCCTGTAATTCTGCCGGAGTTAGGAGTGATTTGACCGTTGTCTCGATGTCTTCAAGGGATTGAGCGCTGACCAAACCCAAAACTCTTTGTTCAGGGATTATGGGTATTGGTTCAGGATTGGTCAAGTGTTCATCTATTCCCATCCGGGAGAGGGCATCTGCTTTTCCGTTTTTACTGCTTGGTCGATAAGTAATTATAAAGTCAAACTCAGCCAAAAACAGAGCCCAGCGGAGCTGCCTGGAAGACTGAGCTTTGGCCGTCTTCAGATATTGTAAGTTGTGGTGATCTGTCATTACTGTGACTGTGTGTCTGGCTCCCAAAAGGTAATGCCGCCAGGCCTTAAAGGCCGATCTGATAGCTAGAAGTTCCTTGTCTGTAATAGTATAGTTGATCTCGGGAGCCGAGAATTTGCGGGACCAAAAGGCTACAGGATGTAATTGGTGTGTAACTGGATCCCTTTGTGATAAAACTGCCCCCATAGCAAGACTAGAAGCATCTGTTTCAACGATGTAGGGGAGTTCTGGGCGGGGGTGTTTCAGAACAGGTGCAGAGATGAATTTAGCTTTTAAGTCTTGGAAAGCTTGTTCCGCCTCTGTAGACCACTCAAAACGTTTGTTTTTCTTTAACAGAGCGGTGATGGGCTGGACTATTCGAGAGAATTCGGGAATGAACCTGCGGTAAAAGTAAGCGAAGCCTAACATGCTTTGAACTCCTTTTACAGAGGTTGGTGAAGGCCACTTGATGATTGCATCGACCTTTTTTGAATCCATATGGACTCCGTTAGGCGACAGTATGAATCCCAGGAATTCAACTTCAGTTACGTTGAAAACGCATTTTTCAAGCTTAGCAAAAAGGTTATGTTGACGCAATCTCTCGAGGACCTCTTTAACGTGTTTCCGATGTTCCTCTTCAGATGGTGAACAAACGAGGATGTCGTCAATATAGACAACTACACACACATCTATGAGTTCTCTGAGGACGTCGTTCATAAAACACTGGAAGGCGGCCGGAGCGTTGCATAGTCCAAAGGGCATAACTTGATATTCAAACAGCCCATACTTGGTGCGGAAGGCCATCTTCCATTCGTCGCCCTCTTTTACTCGTACCAAATGGTAGGCTCCTCTGATATCCAACTTTGTACATATACATGCGTTTTTGACTTGGTCCAGGAGTTCAGGGATCAAAGGCAACGGGTATCTGTTTTTAACAGTGATTTGGTTCAGGGCGCGGTAATCTATACAAGTTCTAAGGTCTCCTTCCTTTTTCGGAACGAAGAACAAAGCCGAAGAAGCTGGGGATCTTGAAGGACGGATAAACCCGTTAGCTAGGTATTGGTCCAGATATTGTCTGAGGTGGAGATTCTCTGGCTCGGTGAGGGCATAAATCCTACTGCAAGGAGGAGTAGATCCGGGTATCAGGTCTATTTGACAGTCGTAAGACCTATGAGGAGGCAGGGAGTTAGCTTGGTCCTTCTGAAAGTCGTCTTGGAATTCCTGGTATTCAGGAGGTAGTTGGGGAACCTCAGAAGAGATGGCTGCCAGTGAAACGTCGTGCCGAGGATAACAAGTGGGGGTACATTCAGGAAACTGAACCGTCTTTGCTCGCCAATCGATCTGAGGATTGTGCTTCTCTAACCAAGGAATTCCTAGAATGATCTGGAACTGAGGGGCCTTGATCACATCGAACACGATTTTCTCCCGGTGTCCATCTTGGCTCACTAACGTCACTTCCTGGGTGGTGTGAGTTACTGGTCCGGAGGCTATCTCCGTGCCATCCACTGTAGTAATGACGTCTTTTACTGCCTTAGGACAAGAGGTAGATTCATCCTTGATACCATTTCACGGTCCACATAATTGCTGATTGCTCCGCTGTCGATGTAAGCTTCAATTGCATGCAAACGATCCGGACGTTCAGGGCTAATGAGGACCATAGGCACCACGAAATGCGAGGTCACGGAACAGATTTTAACGCTCGGCAAGAGGACCTCTACACTTGTCGGGCTAGGTCGTTTCCCTGCTCAGAATTTGTGGTACAGGTAACTGCAGCTCCTACAGCCTTCTTAGCTGGTTTCACTGGACAGTCTCGAAGAAAGTGCCCCGAGTTTCCGCAATAGAGGCATAATTGCAGCTGTCTTCTCCTTTCTCGCTCTTTTTGGGTTAATGGTCCTTTCATGCCCCCTATTTGCATGGGTTCCACGGTGTCAACTCCCCTAGCTAAGGTCTGCGGTTTGGAAAACACTCGGGTATCAAATTTGGAACGATCAGCCTTCCTGTTATGTAATCTGTGGTCCAATTGAACAACTAGGTCAATATAGTCTGAGCAGTCTTGTGGAGGATTCACAACTTGAGCTAACACATCCTTGAGCTCTCCACGCAGGCCTCTGTAGAAAAGCGTAATTCTCTTATCCTCAGGGCATTGAGTTTCCACTATAAGTCTGTTGAATGATGCGATGTAAGTCAAAAGGTCTTGATTACCCTGTCGTAACGAAAGGAGTTCATTGTCCAAGGCCTGCCCTTGTGAACGTCTTGTGAACAGTTTCTCCATGCTGGACTGGAAAGCCTGGAAATTATGAAGAACCGGATCATCCTGAGTGACTAAAGGGATCGACCAATCTGCGGCACTGCCACTGAGATAAGAAAGCACGAAGGCCACCTTGGCCTGATCTGTTGGGAAGGCTTCTGGCCTACATAAGAAGTGTAAGCGGCACTGGTTAATGAACACTGCAAATCTCTTTGGGTCACCAGAAAAGCGTTCGGGCGGAGCCAAGGGCACATTACCGGGTAGATTGATTTGCACTGGGTTTGTGGAGGATGCTGAAGGATAGTTTCCTCCTGAAGCGGGCAGAGGTGTTTGTCCTGCCTGCGTTTGTAGCAATTGCCTAGCGAGGTCATCTGTTCTCTCCTTGGATATAATCAGCTCTCTTCTTAGAGCGTTCGTTTCCTGATGAGCTGCATGTACTTCCGCTTTTAGTTCCCCAAGTAACTGGGCCAATTGATCGGTATCTGAGGTTTCCATTGCGCCTGGGTAGGAGTTTTGCGGTCGGCTTCGCGTTCTGTAATGCTCACCTGATTCCCACGGAGGCGCTGGTCTTGGCAGGGTGGTAACTGTATCTTGAAAAGTGAAGTGCAGGACTCGATTGGCTTCCGGGGCTGGGCCTCTTCGCACTGTGTGTCTAACTCGAAGAGTAAGATGTCTGCAGGTGAAAGAATATGGGGTTAATGACCTGGGATTGTCGGGTGTCTCTCTCTCTCCCCCTCAAACTTTTCCGTGGAGCCCCAAGGTCAACGTGCTCACCTTAGATAAGTGAATGCTGGACTCTCCATCTGCGTCTGGTGCAGGGTGCCGTTACCAGTTCCTTCACTGGGTTGAAACGTAGGCCTCTTGACTTTAGAGGATTGCTAACCGTCGTTAACTGCACGAACGGTGAGTTTCCGGGCACCTTTAATGTCCTTACAGTCTTTAGGTGCGTGGGCACGTTAGTATGGAATAGGGCTCTGTATAATGTTCTTTTCAAATGGTGCCTTTTGTCTTGCAGGGCTCTTGAGGCGGAAGATGGTGGTTTGAAGAGAGCCGGAGTTCGAGCCAGCGCATAGGAATGAAGCGCTTGGGAGTGCGTAAGTAAGTGCCTGTTGCCTGCTTTCGAAATGCACTCCAACTGTCTCTTTTCTTTTGCAGGTATGAGTTCGGATGCTGAAGAGACTCTGGAAAACGCCGGGGTATTTGCAGGCGCCTAATTGTGGAGGGCGCGATGGCGCGTGAGTAAATAGCCTGCCTAATGTCTCTCCTTTTCTCTTTCAGGTGCAGGACTGCAGCGTTGATGAAAACCGGAATTCGAGGGGTGCCGGTAAGTAAATTCCCCACAGGAATAATTATGCTTTTGTCTTCACAGGCTTTTATAATGGCGGAGGAGCAGCGCGAAGAGTTGGTAACTGCCGATGGATCAGGTGAGGAAAGCGCTGCGAGTGAAGGTTGCTGTGCTAACCTGTTGTTTCTTTGTCTTTGCAGGTGCTTCTGAAGGCTGGATACAAGAAAGGTAAGCTTTTGTTCTCACAGGTTCAGGATCGGAAGAATGAAGACTGGAACCGACACGGTGAGCGTTCTGCTGCAGATGCAGAATAACGCGAAGCACGTTGCATCAATCGGGTGTGGTTTAAATAGCCTTGGAGTGATGAGGCGTCTTCCTCCACTGCCTCGCCCAGGAAAGAAAAGAGTTCCTGTTCTAGAAGAGTTCCAGTGTTGTATCCAGGGAGTGGAGCCTGCCCCACCCAGGTAAGAAACTAGTCCCGGCTCGTAGAGGATTCCCATATGGCTGATAAGTAAGCAGCATGGTCTGCTGCAGGTAAATCCACCCAAGCATCTTTATACATGTTATGAGCCCGGCGCTTCCAGTGCCGGGACCAGTAATTTTGATGAGCCTGGTGCCACCGGCGCCAGGACAAGGTCCAAAAGGTCCCAATGGGGACCGGCTGGTGCCTAGGATGAAGGTTAGAGGCCTGCTTCCAAGGACGTTGGGCTGGTCCTAGCCCCTTGGAAGCAGTGATCATGACAGCACCCCCCCTCAAGGCCCCTCCCAAGCGCGTCTTCTCCGGGGGTTTTGGCTTGTCGGGGTGATTTAGATGGAATTTCTTGACCAGACGAGGTGCATGGACATGTTCTGAGGGTTCCCAAGACCTTTCCTGGGGGCCGTATCCTTTCCAATCAACCAGGTAGTACAACTCAGATTTGGAGATTTTGGAGTCTAGGATGTTCTTTACTTCGAACTCAAGTTCTCCATCCACTAGAACAGGTTCTGGGAGTTTGGTCAATCGGGTTTCTGGTTGTACTGGTTTTAGTAGGGAGACATGGAATACTGGATGTATTTTCATATGAGAAGGCAATTCCAATTTGACAGCCACCGGATTAATTATGGCAGAGATGAGATAGGGTCCTAGGTATCTCGGGATGAAAGTGCGGGGTCCTTTTAGAGGCAGGTGCTTAGTGGATAACCAGACCTGATCTCCCACAGAGTAGTGAGGGGCCTCTTTACGGTGTAGATCCGCTCCTTTTTTGCATAGTGCTTTAGCTCTTTGCAGATGGGCAGTGGCTTCTTTAAAAGCATGAGTGATCACCGAGTGCAAGTGATCCACAGCAGGTGTTTCGAGTTTTTGGGGAGGATCCAGGTTAGAGGTCCTAGGATGGGTTCTGTATAACAGGAAGAAGGGAGTCATCCCGGTTCCAGAATGGATCGAATTGTTATAAGCATATTCAGCGATCCAAAGGATGTCCTTCCAAGGGTTTTCAGTTTGTTGGAGCATGCAACGTAAATATTGCTCCAGAGTTTGATTTGTCCTCTCGGTTTGTCCGTCAGTTTGGGGATGGTGACTAGTTGAAAGTCTCACATCAATCTGGGCTAAGCGACAGCAACTTCGCCAAAAGTGGGAGATGAATTGACTTCCTCTATCGGAGACCAAAACCGAGGGAAAACCGTGTAACCGAACAATGTTTTCTAGGAATTCTCGGGCTAACACTGAAGCTGAAGGTAGGCCCTTTAGGGGAATGAAGTGAGCCATCTTGGAGAATAGATCCACGACTACTAAAATGGTATTATACCCTGAGCACGGAGGTAAGTCAGTGATGAAATCCATGGACAGGGTATGCCATGGACAGGGAGGGATGTCAAGCGGGTGTAAGAGGCCGGCTGGTTTCTCCTTCTGGCTTTTATTCTGAGCACACACACCGCAGGAGATTACAAAGTCTCTAATGTCCTTCTTCCATGATGGCCACCAGAAATGTCTTTTGACCTTTTCCATGGTTTTGGTAATGCCAGGGTGGCCCTCCATTAATGAGTCATGATAACAGGAGATTACCTGTTTTTGTATTTTCTCACAGGGCAAGTACAATCGTCCTTGGAAATATGGTAGGTCTTGATACACTGAGAAGTCCTTCCCCTTGAGTTGCCAGTCCTGTAATTCTGCCGGAGTTAGGAGTGATTTGACCGTTGTCTCGATGTCTTCAAGGGATTGAGCGCTGACCAAACCCAAAACTCTTTGTTCAGGGATTATGGGTATTGGTTCAGGATTGGTCAAGTGTTCATCTATTCCCATCCGGGAGAGGGCATCTGCTTTTCCGTTTTTACTGCCTGGTCGATAAGTAATTATAAAGTCAAACTCAGCCAAAAACAGAGCCCAGCGGAGCTGCCTGGAAGACTGAGCTTTGGCCGTCTTCAGATATTGTAAATTGCGGTGATCTGTCATTACTGTGACTGTGTGTCTGGCTCCCAAAAGGTAATGCCGCCAGGCCTTAAAGGCCGATCTGATAGCTAGAAGTTCCTTGTCTGTAATAGTATAGTTGATCTCGGGAGCCGAGAATTTGCGGGACCAAAAGGCTACAGGATGTAATTGGTGTGTAACTGGATCCCTTTGTGATAAAACTGCCCCCATAGCAAGACTAGAAGCATCTGTTTCAACGATGTAGGGGAGTTCTGGGCGGGGGTGTTTCAGAACAGGTGCAGAGATGAATTTAGCTTTTAAGTCTTGGAAAGCTTGTTCCGCCTCTGTAGACCACTCAAAACGTTTGTTTTTCTTTAACAGAGCGGTGATGGGCTGGACTATTCGAGAGAATTCGGGAATGAACCTGCGGTAAAAGTAAGCGAAGCCTAACATGCTTTGAACTCCTTTTACAGAGGTTGGTGAAGGCCACTTGATGATTGCATCGACCTTTTTTGAATCCATATGGACTCCGTTAGGCGACAGTATGAATCCCAGGAATTCAACTTCAGTTACGTTGAAAACGCATTTTTCAAGCTTAGCAAAAAGGTTATGTTGACGCAATCTCTCGAGGACCTCTTTAACGTGTTTCCGATGTTCCTCTTCAGATGGTGAATAAACGAGGATGTCGTCAATATAGACAACTACACACACATCTATGAGTTCTCTGAGGACGTCGTTCATAAAACACTGGAAGGCGGCCGGAGCGTTGCATAGTCCAAAGGGCATAACTTGATATTCAAACAGCCCATACTTGGTGCGGAAGGCCATCTTCCATTCATCGCCCTCTTTTACTCGTACCAAATGGTAGGCTCCTCTGATATCCAACTTTGTACATATACATGCGTTTTTGACTTGGTCCAGGAGTTCAGGGATCAAAGGCAACGGGTATCTGTTTTTAACGGTGATTTGGTTCAGGGCGCGGTAATCTATACAAGTTCTAAGGTCTCCTTCCTTTTTCGGAACGAAGAACAAAGCCGAAGAAGCTGGGGATCTTGAAGGACGGATAAACCCGTTAGCTAGGTATTGGTCCAGATATTGTCTGAGGTGGAGATTCTCTGGCTCGGTGAGGGCATAAATCCTACTGCAAGGAGGAGTAGATCCGGGTATCAGGTCTATTTGACAGTCGTAAGACCTATGAGGAGGCAGGGAGTTAGCTTGGTCCTTCTGAAAGACGTCTTGGAATTCCTGGTATTCAGGAGGTAGTTGGGGAACCTCAGAAGAGATGGCTGCCAGTGAAACGTCGTGCCGAGGATAACAAGTGGGGGTACATTCAGGAAACTGAACCGTCTTTGCTCGCCAATCGATCTGAGGATTGTGCTTCTCTAACCAAGGAATTCCTAGAATGATCTGGAACTGAGGGGCCTTGATCACATCGAACACGATTTTCTCCCGGTGTCCATCTTGGCTCACTAACGTCACTTCCTGGGTGGTGTGAGTTACTGGTCCGGAGGCTATCTCCGTGCCATCCACTGTAGTAATGACGTCTTTTACTGCCTTAGGACAAAGAGGTAGATTCATCCTTGATACCATTTCACGGTCCACATAATTGCCGATTGCTCCGCTGTCGATGTAAGCTTCAATTGCATGCAAACGATCCGGACGTTCAGGGCTAATGAGGACCATAGGCACCACGAAATGCGAGGTCACGGAACAGATTTTAACGCTCGGCAAGAGGACCTCTACACTTGTCGGGCTAGGTCGTTTCCCTGCTCAGAATTTGTGGTACAGGTAACTGCAGCTCCTACAGCCTTCTTAGCTGGTTTCACTGGACAGTCTCGAAGAAAGTGCCCCGAGTTTCCGCAATAGAGGCATAATTGCAGCTGTCTTCTCCTTTCTCGCTCTTTTTGGGTTAATGGTCCTTTCATGCCCCCTATTTGCATGGGTTCCACGGTGTCAACTCCCCTAGCTAAGGTCTGCGGTTTGGAAAACACTCGGGTATCAAATTTGGAACGATCAGCCTTCCTGTTATGTAATCTGTGGTCCAATTGAACAACTAGGTCAATATAGTCTGAGCAGTCTTGTGGAGGATTCACAACTTGAGCTAACACATCCTTGAGCTCTCCACGCAGGCCTCTGTAGAAAAGCGTAATTCTCTTATCCTCAGGGCATTGAGTTTCCACTATAAGTCTGTTGAATGATGCGATGTAAGTCAAAAGGTCTTGATTACCCTGTCGTAACGAAAGGAGTTCATTGTCCAAGGCCTGCCCTTGTGAACGTCTTGTGAACAGTTTCTCCATGCTGGACTGGAAAGCCTGGAAATTATGAAGAACCGGATCATCCTGAGTTACTAAAGGGATCGACCAATCTGCGGCACTGCCACTGAGATAAGAAAGCACAAAGGCCACCTTGGCCTGATCTGTTGGGAAGGCTTCTGGCCTACATAAGAAGTGTAAGCGGCACTGGTTAATGAACACTGCAAATCTCTTTGGGTCACCAGAAAAGCGTTCGGGCGGAGCCAAGGGCACATTACCGGGTAGATTGATTTGCACTGGGTTTGTGGAGGATGCTGAAGGATAGTTTCCTCCTGAAGCGGGCAGAGGTGTTTGTCCTGCCTGCCTTTGTAGCAATTGCCTAGCGAGGTCATCTGTTCTCTCCTTGGATATAATCAGCTCTCTTCTTAGAGCATTCGTTTCCTGATGAGCTGCATGTACTTCCGCTTTTAGTTCCCCAAGTAACTGGGCCAATTGATCGGTATCTGAGGTTTCCATTGCGCCTGGGTAGGAGTTTTGCGGTCGGCTTCGCGTTCTGTAATGCTCACCTGATTCCCACGGAGGCGCTGGTCTTGGCAGGGTGGTAACTGTATCTTGAAAAGTGAAGTGCAGGACTCGATTGGCTTCCGGGGCTGGGCCTCTTCGCACTGTGTGTCTAACTCGAAGAGTAAGATGTCTGCAGGTGAAAGAATATGGGGTTAATGACCTGGGATTGTCGGGTGTCTCTCTCTCTCCCCCTCTCACTTTTCCGTGGAGCCCCAAGGTCAACGTGCTCACCTTAGATAAGTGAATGCTGGACTCTCCATCTGCGTCTGGTGCAGGGTGCCGTTACCAGTTCCTTCACTGGGTTGAAACGTAGGCCTCTTGACTTCAGAGGATTGCTAACCGTCGTTAACTGCACGAACGGTGAGTTTCCAGGCACCTTTAATGTCCTTACAGTCTTTAGGTGCGTGGGCACGTTAGTATGGAATAGGGCTCTGTATAATGTTCTTTTCAAATGGTGCCTTTTGTCTTGCAGGGCTCTTGAGGCGGAAGATGGTGGTTTGAAGAGAGCCGGAGTTCGAGCCAGCGCATAGGAATGAAGCGCTTGGGAGTGCGTAAGTAAGTGCCTGTTGCCTGCTTTCGAAATGCACTCCAACTGTCTCTTTTCTTTTGCAGGTATGAGTTCGGATGCTGAAGAGACTCTGGAAAACGCCGGGGTATTTGCAGGCGCCTAATTGTGGAGGGCGCGATGGCGCGTGAGTAAATAGCCTGCCTAATGTCTCTCCTTTTCTCTTTCAGGTGCAGGACTGCAGCGTTGATGAAAACCGGAATTCGAGGGGTGCCGGTAAGTAAATTCCCCACAGGAATAATTATGCTTTTGTCTTCACAGGCTTTTATAATGGTGGAGGAGCAGCGCGAAGAGTTGGTAACTGCCGATGGATCAGGTGAGGAAAGCGCTGCGAGTGAAGGTTGCTGTGCTAGCCTGTTGTTTCTTTGTCTTTGCAGGTGCTTCTGAAGGCTGGATACAAGAAAGGTAAGCTTTTGTTCTCACAGGTTCAGGATCGGAAGAATGAAGACAGGAACCGACACGGTGAGCGTTCTGCTGCAGATGCAGAATAACGCGAAGCACGTTGCATCAATCGGGTGTGGTTTAAATAGCCTTGGAGTGATGAGGCGTCTTCCTCCACTGCCTCGCCCAGGAAAGAAAAGAGTTCCTGTTCTAGAAGAGTTCCAGTGTTGTATCCAGGGAGTGGAGCCTGCCCCACCCAGGTAAGAAACTAGTCCCGGCTCGTAGAGGATTCCCATATGGCTGGTAAGTAAGCAGCATGGTCTGCTGCAGGTAAGTCCACCCAAGCATCTTTATACATGTTATGAGCCCGGCGCTTCCAGTGCCGGGACCAGTGATTTTTATGAGCCTGGTGCCACCGGCGCCAGGACAAGGTCCAAAAGGTCCCAATGGGGACCGGCTGGTGCCTAGGATGAAGGTTAGAGGCCTGCTTCCAAGGACGTTGGGCTGGTCCTAGCCCCTTGGAAGCAGTGATCATGACAGTTAGTCTGAAGTCAGCACACCCTTCCTATGCAGAGATACATTTTTTCTTCATTTACTCAGGAGTCATATCAGTGAGAAATATGCCACTTTATAGTCCCCATGTTAATCATTTTCATCACGCTCATACCAACTTTCAAATCTCTTGGAATCAAGGGAAGGACCAAATCAAATTTTCATTAATAACTTTAGTTTTGTTTAGCACACATGGTTACAAGGGGGTTACTACCACCTTTAATAAAAGTCTGCAATGACCATTGTGGCACATACGCTGCCCCTTTTATGCAATAATATTTGTTTTTCCATTCACTTAAATAGCAGGGTTTTTTTATTCACTTTCATTTTTCCTTAAGCATGTGACTAGCCAGAGCCTGGCTCATGTTTATGCTTGCTACCCCCTTCCATGCCTGTGAGGCCTTGATAGCAACTCTTAATGGAAACTTTTATGGGAATTGTGAACTCAGGGTCACTTCTGCTGAAAGAACAGACATGGGCTTATCAGTCCTTACCATGGTTTACATCTAGTGTATTTTATTCTTATATTTTTTAGCAATGGCTCTGATTGATAATGACACCCAGGCACCTCTCTTCAGGGCAGCATAGGAAAGGTCTTGGAGGTTTAGAGTCATGTTTGGAGAAATAACCGGCTCATGTACCCTGCAAGCTATGACCCTTTAAACTCACACATAATGCATTTTCCATGACATCTTATAAGGCTTTCATAGTTTCAAAATACATGAGTATCACTTCTGGATTGTCCATATGTATAAGGCAGTTATATGAGAAACCCATGTTCAAACTTTGAAAGTCTAATGAGCATTTTCTCCGCATACTGTCATTTGGATGAGGGAAAAACAAACAAGAAAGTGTTTTATTTCTGATAAATGCAAGGAGCTTGATTTCAATTTCAATGACCAGAGCACCATCTGGTATTACACTGAAGATAATGTATGCACTGCTGTCTCCTTTATGTATAAGTGCATCTCTCCATCGATTAAATAACATGGCATTACTGACCACATGTCATTTGTTTTCTTGCTGAAATGCACTACGCATATCTTCACAGTTTTGATTTAGGACAACTTTCTTTCCTTTAGATTTTAGGCCTGTGTTTGGTTCGATAGGCCTTATGTCTGACATCACCATTTCGGTGCTGGCCTTAGATAAATTGGGCATTTGCAAATCACTCTGGCCTCTTGATTTCTAGCATTAAGAGGCTATATTTCACACCACATGGTTTTGTTTTGTCATGAAAAAGGAGGAGTGTAGTGTGCCACCCCTTTAAGAAAATATGAGTCCCTGTCAGGGCTTGTGCTTATGTCACATGTCAGTGACCATGTGACTACATGAATAAAAGGAACGAGCGGTTTCCAGCTCATTACTTAGCACCACCAGACTCCTTCACGCTGTATCATCCTTTGCAACGCACTGCGCTGGTGATGCATATCAGGCAGACGGCCTGACCTACGTGGCCATCACCATGACAGTGCCCCTTTGAGGCAATGCTGTCCCTGCTTTCTATCCGTGTTAGCAGAGCCTCTACCGAGCATTTCTGCATGTATGTGCTGGTGCCCCTGCTGGGCAATTCCGGCTGAATATGCTGTGATGGTGTGCCCCCAGGCCATGGTGTGTCTGTGTGACCACGGGCTGATAGTGTGCCCCCCGTCCTTGTTTGTCAGCTGAGTGACACCCAGCAATGATGAGACCAGACCTGTGTGCCCTGGGGGTCCAGGTGCAACAAGGGCCCCCAGACAGTCCCAGTGCCTTGGTATGCCACAAGATGTTTGGAATCCGTCACCCCGCTCCACATGTTGGAAAAGTTCCGCTTAATGTTGTATTACATCATGGCCTAAAGAATATATTTACAAATTAATTGATGTATAAGTGACCGTTGCCACAACAGGGCACGCAACTGTTGCACAGAACAATGTCCTTAATTGTAGTAAGCTAACCGTAGCAAAATATTTCTCATGCCTAAATCAAACATTTCCTTCTGCTCTATGTGTCATTTGGCAGGTGAGCATCGTTGCCCACCCTAGAAATGGGTGACATTTCATTATTTCCTTCTAACATCTTGTAAAGAAACAGTGGAGTACTACATACTGTGGTGCATGCAATGAGAGACAAAGAGAGTTCCTGAAAGACAGAATGGGTAGCCAATCAACAAAGGATGTTTTAATTATTTAAACCATTATAGGTAAAAGATTAAGGAAAATGAGAGTTCATATAAACAGTAGACATGAAAGACAGACTACTGTTGATAAAAGATAGTACCTCCATGTCCCTCTTCCTTGTCCCAGTACCTTCCTGTGAGGCAACACAGCCATGACAGGCCTCTTTTCTCTCGAGGAAATATAACACCTCTAGTATCCCACAATCCCCAGTTAAACATTTCCAGGGTAGACTCAATTTTGGCTTACATGCATCAGGTTACTACTGTTGGGCTTTTGGGGAGCAATGGTTGCATGCCATAGGCATAACATCTATGGGGCATGATATTTAAGTGAAAGAGGAAGACTCCCAGGGCTCTTGTAAGGGGAGGAGATCCGGTTAAGGGAATGGAAAGACTGTGATGGCTCCTGTGAACCATGCAGGGGTGATCTGCAGTACTATGGTATGCGTTCTTTAGAAAGGGTGCCTTCCTGTGCTCAGGAGAAGGTAACGGTACAAATATCATGCAGACGTGATAATGGGGCTGTGAACAGTGCAGCATATCGAAATGCAGCAATGAAGGTTGGCATCCCGCAGAAAGCCATGAGTGAAAAAAAAACAAAATTGTGGCATGATGCCACTTGCCAATCTTGCAAAGAGGGTCGAAATGGGTGACATGTTTTCTTGGAATTACAAACGAGTCAGAAAATGTCATCGCTGTTACCAAGCAGGAATGAAAGTGCCTTGACTATTTGCTAGAGAGAACTCAATTAATAGAAAAGGAGAAATGGAAGCACATAGAGGAAAGCGACATAGAGCTATATACTCAAAAAGCCTATTCAGAGAAAATGAAGGAGGGGCTTGGGCACAAGACCGTACAAAGGAAAATACATAATATGGATTGTCTAAAACGGAGACTTGAGAAATTGTGAAACAGGCTTTCCACCTTTGAAATTGGGCATGAGGAAGGACACATCTCCTTTTTACTCTGCTTCCTCTTTCTTGTCATCCTTTCTTTACCCAATTCTTTATCTTCATCCTAGTTTTCAACGTCATCTGCCACAAATGAAAGTGACCCTAGAGGAATTTATTTGGATTAGGCACGGCTGGAAAAACTCATGAGCCAAGTATCAGACTCATTGCGATTGGTGAACACAGCAAGCCCTGGATCTCCAATTGCTCCAAAAGGACTCACTATAAACACTCTCCAGAACCAGGCCTTTTGCTGACTTTCATGATCAGTGTGTGGGGGTATCTTAACCTAGGGATGACAGTTATAGCTCTTACTCCGAGCAAACTGTTTTGGGCTGCTTCAAGAAACTGAATAGAGCAATTTCAGGAGGAAAGGGAGGGGGGTCAATTTTAGGGGAGATGCAAGAGCAGATGTACATGCTATTAACTCACTTCTTAGATGGTAGAAAGGTGCAAGATTAGCAATGGGAAAGACATTTCAGGTACGGGGGGCACCCCAAAGCGTATTGGCCAAGTGATCTTTTGGATACACGTTGGAAGTTCAAAAGGTCTCAGAGGTTCAACATCACATCGGTCCATTGTGGGTAATGGAAACCATTATACACATCAAAAACAACAGGGGCACAAAGACAAGCCAAGGCACAAATATCATCCAGGAGCAGGTTTAGAGGACAATGGAGAACCTGCAGTACATTAAGGGAAATAAAAGTCTTCCCCAAAATCACAGGAGTCCTGGCAAGCAAGGTGGGCACGAGAGGGCACACTTTCCATATTTCAGAGAATATACAAATGATCCTTTGATGCATAGGCCTCTGGGTGGTTTGATATTGTTTCAGATGAAGTCCAGGTAGCCTCCATCATAGTCGGGATGTATGTGGATATTAACCACAGGGAACATGGCGAGACAAGTACCAGGCCACTGGGAATACAACAGGTGGTACAGGACATGAATGCAACATCAAGAGTATCAAAGGCAGATAGTGAGCAAGTGTACTCCTCAATCTTCATGGTAGATAAGGCATGGGCTCTGCACGTGAAGGCTCTGACCTGGCTGTTCATGGAAACCAGGAAACCAGTCCAGTACAGTCAATAATGCCCTTTAGATCTGATTGGGTCTGATTAGCCTCAAACTCAGGGTTCTATGGTTTGGCAGGAGAACTGCACCCATGGTCATTTACATGTTTTGGGAAGCAGTGTTGGTCTTTCTGATGCGGCAGGGGTTTAATAAAGAGATCTCTTATTTAGATGGCTTGTTGGTTAGGTCAATTCACCAGCCACATCAAAGTCTCTCGTGCAGAGGAAATGCAAGCATCTCATCAGTAGTGGTTGCTGAAAAATCACTGGACACCCCACCTGGAGCCATCTTTGACACTCATTTTATTCAGTGCACAGTTCTGCACAAAGAGGGTGAGACAGTACCTACCAGAACTAAGAAGAGCCTAGGAGGAATTCCCTGGAGGAAAACACCATTAACTAGTGCACTACTATAATCACAAAGGTTTCATAAATATTGGTTGTTGGTTCTATGTGAAAATGTCCCCAGCAAAATGTGGTGATGTGAAAATGTGGCCAGCAAAAGGTAGTTTTCAAAAAGGTAGTAATTCAATACAATCAATGCAAAGTGTGAAAATGTTACCAGCAATAAGGCCGCCAAAAAAGGTATTTTTAAATACACAAATGTGCAAGGTTATATCTCTAACAATGAACCAAAGCTTTAATAAAACCTCCACAATCACGCTGACTCCGTTCCTAAACCTTACCCCAATTCTAATTGCTACCCTGAACTCTTACAGAACACTAACACTTCAGCGCGCTAAAGCATTTTGATTGAATGTTACTCAATGCAAAATCAATGGAAAATTAACAATGAGCCTAATGCCAACCTCATCACCAGATCACCACAAATGACACAGCGCTTGCCCGAACCCTAACATTTGCCTTACCGTAACTACAACTCTAACACTTACTAACCTTATTGCTTACTTTGCTCTAACCACTAGGTTTAACCTAACTCCTACCCTACACCAACATCACCAGCTTTCAACTGCCCTATCCCTTTCTTTAATGCTTGCCCAAACCATTACTCTATTAGCCCTAGCCTTACAGTTACCCCTACCCTAACACTCACCATGATACCTAGTCTACCCTAACAACTAGCCAAACCCCACCATCACCAGCCCTGCAGAAACCACACAGTCCCTAAATTTACTCTAATTCTAACCATCTTTTTTCTAACACTAACCCCTATCCTTGCCCTAACCCCTATTCTAACCTTAAACCAGGAAATTGCAAATCTGTAAAACCCTGCTTAACCTTAATAAGTAGAACATTTTGGGCACTTTCTCCTGCATTTTGTTACTACTTTTTGCTTGGCAACTGTTTCACTGGAGAGGTATTTTCAACACGACTTTTTCAATGGCTACATTTTCGCTGGCAACCATTTCACTGGATACCTGGTGGTCATGTGGGCATGGCTGAGTCTGAGGCCATTGGTGCACAAACACTGGGCACCGGCATGTGAAGAATTTGAAACTTAGAAAGCTATATCTGTGATTTTTGAGTCATTCTTCAATGGTAGGTTCCAAGGTCATATTTGTGAAGGGATTGTTTGGAAGAGTCATACAGTGTTACAATTCCCACTGATGCAAGCAAATGGGAGTACAATGACAGCCATGAGAAGAGCATCACCACCCTCTCGTAGAGTCTGGTGGCCTTTATAATGAAGGACAACTCTTCAACACTGGTGTACATATCTTGCCAGTGGGTAACAAGGTCCAGATTATGGGAGGTTCTAGCAGAAGAACGGGTAGAGCACCATGTATTTCTTTAGCAGCAGTTCACGTCAGATGAAGAATACGGTAATGGACTGTCTGATCTGGATGATCTCTTGTACTCAGGAGATTTTTCCTGTTCCAAAAGCATTTCAGCAAGCAGCCACAGGATTTGGGATGTGTGACAAAATTGCTTCTTCTCTGCAGGATTATTGGGGTGAGTAGTGAAAACACCACCTACTCAGCCGTCACACTTCTATAAACCGACAGTCTTCCCAATCATAAAGGAAAATTAAACACAGTTAAGAGATATACCCCCTTGACCTTTCTGTGGTAATGTTGGCAGAGGGATTGCTATACTCTCAAGAAGGGTGTGAATGTGATTCAGTAGCATCCCAAACAGCAAAGTATAGCAGTCCAAAACAAAGGGACTGCCCAATCAAGGTTCTATTTAAAAATATAAACACTTTAATTAGGCATACCATCTTCAGGAAAACTGAATAGAAGCACTATTACAAAACCCACCCTGTGGATTGAACAGAAAATGTGCAAAAAAGAGAGAATACGGGGGGGTGGGAGGGGTTAAGGGTATTCATCAACCAAAATGTTTTTTAAAGGGAAATGTGCACATGTGGCCTAACCAGTCTCTAGGGTCTCAAATGGAACAGGGCGGCAGTTACAATAGGACCTTCTTAGCAGTTTGACTATGGTGAACCTGATTTCTTGGTGTTTTTTGTGCTACTTAACACAATTTCGATTGCAGTGGGGGCTTTGGTCTAGACAGGGAGGAGTTTCGAAGAAGGGTAGAACATCAGCTCAATGCAGTTTTAAAGTGATGCTTGAAGAAGAGCAGATAAGTAGGACCACCAGGTCGGTTTGATGGTCATTTCAACAGTACCGATGCAGGAAACTGGATCACTGTTCGGTTGAGAGGTTTGATGTGGTGTATGTTAGTCAGGGCTTGCTGATTCATCAGGGTAGGTTTTACTAGCAATTAGGACCAGCAGAAAAGATGCTGGTGGGGCAAGTGGCAGTTCAAAGGCAGCAGATGCAACAAAGAGCTTGTAGTTCGAGTTGAGGCAATGACCTGCTCAGCTAGCATGGTCCAGTAGCAAAAAGGTTTGAACGTACACATTAGCAGTTCAAAGAGTGGGTGGGTGCCACAGGCAACTCTGGAGGGTCCTGACGAAACAGGCTTCCCTTAAGGTGTGTGGTGGTTCAACAGCAGGAAATGCAGGAATCATGGCTGTCTTCATTATTATGTGCTGTGAGTCCCTCTCAGGCATCTCAGACACACGTGTAGACCTTGTTCTTGGGCTCCCAATGCAAGGGAGGCTGGTGCACACTTCCAGGAGTCCTTCACTATGATGAGGTCCTGGTCAGCAGTGTGGCTGGCAGAGATGCATGTTTTATTCCAGCAGCAGGTTCGCCACCAAAGTGCCTTGGGGATAGATAGGCAACAGAACTTGCATTTGTCTTGGACACTCAGTCTGCCCCTCACAGTTGAAGGGCTTTGAAAAGTCAATTCTCCCATCAAAGGTCCAACAAAATACTTACCTAGGTGTTTGTTCCAAGGTGAATCTATCAAGGAGTAGGAGGAAACAAATTGCACAAGTAATTGGACGAAAGCTAACCTGCTCTAGCAGTATAATGCCTGTACTTGGATCAAATGAACTTTGCCTCCTGACATCACACCCAAACTGCTTTGCGCTATGGAAGTGGGGGGAGGGGCATGAAGGAAAGATAGAGCCATAGAGAAACACAATGCTGGAACCTTCCTCCAGTTGTAAGAAGCTTAATCTATCTACAATAATTCTGACACCTTCCCTTCTCAATAAAATAAAAGGCCTTTCAGTATGAAGCACCCCGTGGGAGGCTTCTCCTTTTGTGAATGGGTTTACCCTTTGATTCCTGTTCCCAGGACAGCTTCCTGTGGAGTGGCTGACTCTCATGATGTTACCTCCCCTCACAAAGGAACAAAGAGAGGCAACTCCCAAGGATACAGTCTTGCTGGCAGCAGCAAGGGTAGTCTGGCTGGGGAACTAAAAATAACCTTTCACAACTGGTCTGGGCTCACAGGGCTGACATGTGTGACAAATGGAATGTGGCTGCAATAATTATGAGAAATACCATCGGCCATATCCTAACCTAGGTATGGCTTATATTTAAAGTTTAACGTGCAACCAGGACAGTAAACTCACAATTATGGGATTTTGGAACTGAGGTGCATATCCTAAATGCAGCCCCTGCGCTGCAATGACTTTGGTGTTGCTGCAGCTGTCAAGCGGACACCTGTGCCCTGAACCTGCTTTGTTCCCTGGGAAAGCAGCGGCTGCAGATCAACATACTGGTTTGGTCAGCCCCAGGTATTTACTATGCGTTTGGCATGGAGTGTTGTAGAAAGGGGTATCTGGTCAGCAGACCACTCTCTCAGAGAGAGAATAACTCGCATATTTGTATGTTTAAGCAAAAATCCAGCACTTCTGCACCTTCTCCAGATGGCAATTCTTCTTTAGTTTTCTCTAATCAGGGTGAGGAGAGAGAGTGCTGATTAGAGCCTTCCTTTTTGATATTAAAATGAATTCTTCACAGGATGCTAGCAGCAGAAAGTTTTGTCCCTCCAGAGACAGTTTGACTTGGCTGTGCCTCTTGAGATTCAGTCCCATTGCATTTGGGAAGTGGGTGTTGTCATTGGTTTGGCCATGAGGTATTCAGTGTGCATTTCCCCTAAACCTCTATGGTCTAGGGAAGCATCTGCGATTGTCCAGGGCCAGTGGAAGGAGTTTCGGCACCCTATGCGAAAGGTAATTGTGTCACCCCCACTCCCAACCTCATCTGTGCTGACTATACAATCACCTCATCCCAGATGTGTCCTCATCAATTCATATGCATGTCTTGCCCACCATGTTCACAAGGCCGTTTTTTCAGCTATTGTGAGCTACTTTATTTGCATACAGTAGACGTCTATTTAAAGTTTGTTGGAAGGAGGCTATTGCTTCCTTCCACCAACCCAACTGTCTCTCTGTGAGCAGGGGTCCCATGTTTGAAGGTGGAACTGCCACTGGCGATGCTTGCCATCTCTCAGCACTTCCCTGCCTCCACCTGCATCCATTAAGCCTCCACTAAAGAGCGTGGCAGAAACTTATGCTCGAGTCACTGAACGTGAAAGGGTGTTAGTGGCTGTGACTGTCATTAGCTTTGCTACCATCATGGCTAGCTCTGTTTGGTAGTACCACCCTCATATCCTCTTTACAGATACCAGCGATGGCAGAAAAATGGCCTTTGCTCAACTGCATTTGCATGTAAGTTGAGGGAATTCCTTTGGCGTCTCAGAGATGGACAGAACAGGAGTGAGCCATCGCATGCCATCCCGAAGCAAGTGGAAACCACTATCTGGTGTCAGGAATTCCACCTGGCAAAAATTCCTTGGTCAGGCTGAAGACTGCCAAATGACTGCCATTATGGTCAGAGTTGAAAAAATTAGGCAGTGGCTCTGCCACCTCGGCCAGGCTGCCATGAGTTGGAGCGAAGAAATGGTGAAAGCGCTGCTTCCACCAGGTTTTATAAATAAGGGATTTCGTTCTCTTTGCAGCTGGTAGTTGTAACACATTTTACCTACCCAATGTTCTTTAAAATGTCCCATTTCTCACAAACTACCCCAAAAAGATATTCCTGGTACTACGGTCTGCTGCATAACATTATTGTGTTTTGTGAATGAGTGCTTCCTTAATTCACTAACTGGTAAAGTACTGGCACAAACGGTGCAAATGTTATTCACACAAAGAAAAGACAAGACAACATATGCAGCCGAAGCTGAAACCACCCTGACATACAGGAAAGGTACAATATGGGTATCACAGCAAGTTACCCCCACAAAGAAAACAAACCGCAGAGGGAGCAGAATCTAAAAGCTTCCATGAAACACTGGGCAGGTACATCATGTTCAGCAACACTGCAAGTTATTATCACCTCACACACCAAACAAGCAGCAGTCCAACTTCCCTCCGAGCTACCCATAGGTCACAGTCTAGGTAGCAGTGCTACAAAGTCACCAAAAGTATACAATTTCCTCACAAATACAGTTACTATATGCAAAGGACCAGCAGAGGCTTCCCTTACAAACAAAACCGGTACATGCAGAGCAGAGGCAGGACCAGCACAGGGTCTCCTCAAACAGGTTCACCATAGACCAGGCAAGCTGTCCATCAGGAACCCCATGGGCAACATCAGTGGCCGCTTTCCACAGAGTGGTATAGCATGTGAAGGCTCACTACAAGCTTCTGTAACAGCTAGATATACATGCATTATGGGCAGGGCTAGTGCAACATTCCATCTCAAACAGATGCAGCATTTATACAGCAAGAGTAAACATCTCTCACAAACCATTCAGCAGAGTCAAGTGAAAGTTGCCTCACAAAAAAGCCAATGCAAGTGTCCCCACAAAAAGTACATGTATAGAGTCAACAGGCTGATGCATGTTTCCCTCACAAGTGGGTACACGTACAGCATGGACAAGTCAATTACCAATTTCTCTAACAAAAAGGAACATGGACAGCAAGGGAAGGGCCAGACAAACTTCCCTCACAAATAGACACAATATATGCAGGGTCACTTTCATTAGCATCAATATAATGATAGTGATGGGAAAAGGTGTTTGATATGAGATTGAAGAGTTCTTGCTTTTATTCCCATACAGGTCCTGCCTTGTGGGATTTACCAATGGTTCTACATTAATTCAATAGATCTCCTTTGAACATTGGAGACTGACTTCAGGCGTCTACGTCTATACAATTAACCATTGATGGCGATACCCTAAGCCCATGTGCTGAAGGAATTAGGGGCTGTACTTTGAAGTCCTCCTTATCAGAGGGTTAATTCAGACTTGTTAATTATAGTGATGATGCATTTCTTCCTATAGTAGTTGTACATGGAACAGTCAGCAACGACTCTAAAGGTCAATCAGGAGCTGATGCAGCACTGGCATGACCAGAAGGCCAGAGTAGCAGATTATTCTCCATGCCAGTGGGTGTGGATTATGTAACCTGTCAAACTAAGTGCCCTTCAGGACAAGTGGACTGAGCCTTACTGTGTGCTTGAAAAAATCAGTACAGTAAATTATATAATTGTTCTTTTATATTAGCATACTTTCTCTAAGGCGGAGGAGAGGTGCTGTCTGGGTTTGAAGAGGACAATGCTGGATTTCACTCAAGGGAGTTCTGCTGGGGCTGGAGGGGGCAGTAGCATGGGCCATGGTACAGGGTTGTTTCCTGAAAGAGCTTGTATGTTGGACAGCGACTCGGGTGCACCCAAACACTTTCATCAGACCTACAGACGGAACGTGGACAGTGAAGCTCTGAGCTCCTTTGGCAGGAGTGTTTTGTGCTGCGGCATGTTCTGGAGTCTGGGGTGAAGGATGACTTCACAGTAAATAGTGTTGCAGTGTGCAGCAGCATGCTATGTATGCGTTACAATAGGCATCTTACATTACTAGCACTAGTATAACTCATAAGTAAGTACTGGGATAAGGAAGAGGGACATGGAGGTAATGAATGGATTTCTTACTGGTTATCTTCATTACTCATTGTCCTACTCTTTCTTGTCACTGTTTTGACAACACACCTCACCCTCGGAATACCTTGAAGGGTCCATGATCCTATTGGGAAAAGCAACAGACGGATTGTGGGACACTAGAAGTTATATACCTCCACAAGGGAAGGAGTGCCATTACACATATTTGTGAAGAGGTCCCACCATGGAGGCCTGCACCTTATAAGTAAGTACAGTGATGAGGGAAGAGTGGCACTAGGAGTAATGAAGATTACAGTAAGTAATCCTTTCAGAAGATGTGATGCATCAGCATGCAACATCCAACAGGAAGATAAGACACCCGTTTCGCCCACAATGGTACGAAATATTAAGAACCAAGAGAAAACGGCCCACTGTCACCCATTTCTGCATTGAGTGGAAAATCAGCTGGTGCATGGAAGCAGTGACGTGTGTATGCTTGTGTGCCAATTGGGACTGTGATTTGTGTGGAGTGGGTGCGTTTGTAAGATATGCGAGGCATGTGTCCACATCAGTGGTCGAAGTGGGCGGGAGCGGTTGGGAACGGTGCTCCTCTTCTTTTTTCAATATGTTTTACCGTTCCTATACTTTTATTTTAAAATGAAACAGTTACTTTTTAAAATAAAAGTGTAGGATGAAGTTGTAACCTGCACTTCATGTGCACTGCACTGAACGTGCCCTTGAACAGCAGGTGTATTTTTAGGGGTTTGTATTGCACGTGGGAAGGGGCACGGTGATGGGGTTTGTGGGGAGCAGGAACAGGCCAGCAGGGAACATAGTTTCACTACTTATTTTCGTACACTTCGACCACTGGTCCACTTGGATTTGTTAGATTAGCATGCAGGGCGGAAGACCACGTCAGAATGTAATCCTGCTATGTCCATTGTTACAGCCGGTGGGCGGTGCGTGGTGTCCTTCCGGGGCAGTGTATGCTTCAAAACATGAGTGACTATCAAGACATTTCACTGGTCTGCGCAAAGAATCCTGGAGCCTCCAGCTTTCAGCAGGAAGGGAAATCTGGTGTCTTAAGTGCGAATGCTCGATGACCTTTGCCCGTTTCCTTTCACTCAGTTCCTCTTTCTGTGGATTTTTATGTTCGGTGGCTTTTAGTGTCATTTTTTTCCTTCTCCTGTTTGTTACACACGTCTGCCGAGGAACACCTGTTTACCCTAGCGCGTCAGCCTTTCATGTCTCAGTCGCGCCTTGCTCCTTTGACACGAGGCCTCAGACTCCAGTCCTGGAGATAAACATGCTCCCCGGTCCGCAGAATGTACCTGGCGCAGGAATGCTTTGTCTGGTCCTGTAGGTCGCAGATATGCAATTTACAGGCAGGCAGGCGCCTGCACGTCGAAATTCCACTGACTTCAAAAGTCATGCCTAGCCATTCCTATGAAATCAGTTTGGAAAACACCGCCTCATTGAACAGACTGCGCAATATTGACTTTATCTGGCAAAAGTCGAATGTGGCCATTTTACCAAAGCGAACTGGCCTGAGGGAATGAGCCCTTCAGGGCCGGCCCTAGCAGAGCCCTTGGGGGCAAAAGATATGCGTGCTCCACTTATTCAAATAGTGACATCAAGGATATTACCGAAAATCATATCCCAGAATGAACTTTCAAAACGCAAATGTATCATGGGAATTTACATTAATAACAGGTTGCCATGAGTATATAGGCTACCAAAAAAACGCCCCCCACCCCCCACTATCTGAATTGTCACTGTTAATATTTACCTATGAGGCAGTATCAGGGGTGAGGCTTTTTTTAAAGTAGCAGGAAGAATAATCCGAATACCTTGTAGCGACTTCTAATTTTGGAATATAAAGCATTGCCAGGAGCACACACTTTGCTTAAGTGGTGAAGCTGGGATTTGAGACCAGTCTGCAATTCAGGAACTTAAACAAACCTCTTCCCAGATCTAATTTGTAGATCATTGTATGCTAAAAGGTATTTTTGAAACTTTGGTTTGAAACCTCTATCAGACTGTGGAAAGCATTGTAAAAATATGGCGATAGTGTTTTGCCAACTGAAGTTAACTGGGTTTTTTTGCAGACATTTCACAATTGTTTTTAGGTTTACTATTTATATATTTGGCCATATTGTCCAAACTAGCAATATGCTTTTATTTCAAAAGCTACGGATAAGGATTATTTTGACTGTCGAGAGAAATAAACTCCAAGCAAGTTCTAAGGATGACATGTCAGGGCAGGGGTTGGGCCTGGTGCAGACAGGGCAGATTACATCTCCTGCAGGATTGCTTTACAGTGCAATAGAGCATATTTACCTGGGAGGTCTTGAATCAGAGACATTAAGCAATTCTGCATGTCTTCAAATGTTCACAAATTCATTCACAGGGCACACGTCCTGAAAAGATGGGGGCTCAATAATAAATGCACAGGTGCTGAGTACATGGGGGCAGAGGGTACAGTTGCACCCCTTATCCTTGAACAACGGGGGCAGCAGTATCTTTTTGTCCCAGTGGAGATTTTGCAAAGTATTCGCATGTGGCGACCAAAAACGAAAAACTAAAAGTCTGTATTGAGTGGCGTGCTCATCTAAATCACTGGGTGTGGCAGAGTTTGTCTCTTCTCCTGCTGAGTTCGGGCTTCATGACACATTAGCATCCATCCTGCAAAATTTACAAGTGCTGCTCTCTAGTTAGGGAGACTCATCATCGACCACCTGAAGCTCGTTTGGAGGGGGTGGGCAGGCCAAACGTTTTGATGAGTGGGGAAGTAGAATTGGGAACGTTTAGGCAGGAATTGATATAGTAACCCTGTGGGAGAGTAAACAACCCTTGTCCTCTTGGTATTAGGTAACCCACCTATTTGTATATGCCTGCACTACCCAAGTTGGTAGTGTAACTAAGCAGCCAGGCTTATCTCAAGAGGGGTAAATGTTAGCTGTAGAGCTGTAGCAATGAAATCCACCAATACAAGTAGCCAAGTAACACTTATACTCAAGGTTTTTGTTATAAATAATTATGTATTTAACACAAGTTTTAATAAGCCTTCGTTAAAAAGGGCAATATATGCAGCAATCAAATACACTTCAAAATTATTTTCCAGCATCAGCACAAAGCTAGTAGATACTCTTTAGAGATGCTTTTTACACACTTCCTGCACTGTGAGGTGACTTCACTGAGTAGAACAGTAATTGCATTTATATATCACTAGTACACTTTGTAGATTCTGAGGATGGCAGAAAGGAAAGTTTAGAAGAAGGAAAAAGGTTAAACAGGTTATCGGAGCATGTGAGCACTTTAAATCCTCCAATGAAGTCTTGATAAAAACCTTTCCCAGCAATATTAGTTTAACACCAATGCATCACCTATGAGGTACAGTAAGAATCAAAGTCAAATGGAATAGAAGAGTCTGCAAGGAGCCAGGACAGCGAAAGTCATTTGGAGCAAAATCTATGGAGCCGAGGTTCTTCTTAGATAGTAAATATCTAGCACAAAGTTAGAGAGTTTGTTGAAGAAAAATCACTGTGGGGTCACAAGCTGTTACACTTGTGATGGTTAGAGCTGCAATCAACTCCAGCAAAGCAGCTGCTGCAAGTCTCAACTGACAAGAGCAAGCTAGGGACACTGAGGTAAGTACCCCAAGCCAGAACAGTACCTTTGGTTAGAAGAGTGGTCCAGCTGGCTTCTGTCTGGTTGCAGCGATGCAGATCCTGGGTTCCTGGGCCTCAGTCGTAGGGATAAGGGAGAGAAGACATCTGGGAACTCCTGCAACAGCAATTTGAAGGTTATCGGCAGTTACAGGCTCTTTTTGGATCAGCAGCACATCGCGGTTTCAGCGCTCGGTAAACTGCACCACCGTGGATCTTGGATACTGGTTGGGCTTCCTTCACTCCTTGAGTCCTGCACTGTGGTGAGGGGACTCGAGCTCTGGTTGTCCTGCTTCTGGAGGGTCCTAGAGAGACTCCTGGAGCTTTTGGCTGGATCACAGATGTTGCACTCGACTACGGCTTTCTCGAGCCCTGGCACTCAGTTCCTGCAGCAGCAAAGGAATATAGCCAGTCGGGGAAGGTGGCACAGTGGAGTTCGTCTCAGGGTTAGTTGGTTGCACTAACCAAAGGGAAGAAGTAGTCCCTTACGGAGCTTCTCTAGGTGAATAGAAAAAGGAGTTTCAGCACAGCAAAAGGGCTTCACCGGGCAATTCAAAGGTCCAGGAGGAGGCAGCAAGCTTTGTTCATGGTTTCTTCATCAGGTTATTCTTCCCAGTGGTCGACTGTGTCTTCAGTCCCAAAACCCTCGTCTTTTAAGCAGGTTTCTCCCATTCATCAATAGCCTACCAGTCACTCAAACAGCAGGGTGGCAGGACAGCCAGCCAGCCAATCAGGACTGGATGCATTCTGGCACTCCTAAAGACAAAGGACAGGGGAGTTTCTGGAACCTCCCTCTCTTCCTGCCCTTCCAGACAAACTGGAGTAAAACCCAAGAAAGACCTCACAAATAGAAAATTGTGTAAAAAGGACATCGGGGCCATTTTGACAAAATTGTCACCCATGGGTGCTATACTGCAGCTGAGGATTCAGCCAGAGGTAGGAAAGCAAAATGGTAGGAAAATTAAACCACTGCCACTGGCCATTTAAAGTAGTGAGGGTAACATAAAAATGGTTACACAAGTAGGTAGAAAAAGAGGCAACTAAGTAAACCCCCCAGCACTCCACATAATATGGTGTGTGCGGGACCTACAAAAAGAAAAGGTAAGTAAAGTCAATTTCACTCTACTATTCTTGGGAACATTAGTTCACACAAGAAAATGTATTTAAACCTTGTGAGAAATCAAAGGGTTTCTCTGTGACACTGCACTAAAGGTGCCGGACTCCAAAAACAAAGGACACACACAATTCAAATCAGGTCAAAACACATGAGAGAGTGAGAAAAAGGTCCCACTCACTCCAGGGTTAAAATTAAAAAGTCCCAAAGTCCAGCATAAAAGCTGGGGGTCTCTAAGGTTGAAGGAAACTAGCACATAACTGAGAAATATCCATAACAGGAACCAGCAAGGAATTCTATAGCAGAATGATGCAAAGACAACTCAGCAGGCTACACAAGTGTTGCTGACATATTATATTTTAGCAGTAGTTTGTTTGTGCCTACACCTCTTTGCGCCAAATTTCTGATGTAAATGAATAAAAGTATGTGGTCAAGTTTCTTCAAGTATATTTTTTTTAATTTATTTGATATATGTTCTGCCCATATGGATGACACGTGTTTCGGCGTTTCATTGGCGCCTTTTTCAAATCCCGGCTGAATGCAAGCGTAACATGTAATAAAACAAAACACAAAATATAACATATGAAATAGCATTTTAGCATATTTTGTAACACATTTAGTAGTTAGAATAGTGACTTAGGCTGTATAGTATATCCTTTTAGCATTCTCAAATTGCATAAACACCTAAAAGTGCAGCACCTCTTAGTTACCTCAAATGGTTAAAAATAAATCCATTACAGTGACTATGTTAGTTTTTTAAAATTAAATAAAATTTATAGCGGAATATATTGACAATATAATAAGACCTGAAGTACCTAAAATACAGGCATATCTGAAAGACACAACAGATGCCATTAAAATTGTAGAAGAAATTCAGTGGCAAGATACATACTTATTAGCAACATGGGACGTCAAGGCTCTATATACATCTATTAAAAACGAATTGGCCCTGGAGGCAATGGACTATACTTTCAAAAATAGATCTGCGTCATTTTTCAACTCTGCATGCATGCTTAAAGAAATGCTCATGACAACTTTAGAGAATAATGTTTTCAATAATCAGTTTTTTCGACAAATACGTGGAGTCGCAATGTGCGTTAAATATGCCCCAGCCCTTGCCAACATTGTAATGGGAATGTTTGAAGACCTACACATATACCCAATACCTGAGTTCAAGAACAAAATAATCAAATGGCTAAGGTACATCGATGATGTACTAATTATTTGGAACGGTACACCGGAAGAACTGGAGTCTTTACTAAACCAAGCAAATAACAATGAATTTGGCCTAGAATTTATTGGGCAAAGCAGCAAAACGGAAATTAACTTTTTGGGTCTAACCATCTTTGTATCCACAGGACAATTACACACAAAAACATTCAGAAAAGAGACGGAAGTCAATTCAACATTGTATGCGACTAGCTGCCACCATAAACCGGTCATCTACAACATTCCGAAAGGAGAGTTCATTAGAGCACGACGTAATTGCACAGAATTATCAGATTTTGAGAGTGAATGTCAACTGTTATCAGACAGATTTAAGGTCAGAGGATACTCACAAAAATCAATTGAAACTGCAAAAATGAAAGCCATAAACATGACCAGACAATCAACATTATCTCAAAGCAGCAAAAGTACACAACCAGATGATACTATTCATTTTATTATGGCATATTGTGCAAACAACAAAGAAATTAAAAAAGTCCTAAAAAAGAACTGGTATCTATTAAAACTAGACCCACATATCGAGAAACATATACAAGATTATCCAACAATAATTTATAGGAAAGCCAGAACTCTGAAAAACATGTTGAGTCCTTCTATGATGTCCGAAGAGGAGGAAGAAGAAACAAGATCACAAACATGGTTACGACAACCACAGTCAGGTTTCAGGAAATGTGGCTTCTGTTCGATGTGCCACTATGCACTACAAGAAACAGTCACTTTTACGAACCAAGAAGGTGTCAAAACAAAGATTAGGGAACAAATTAATTGTAGATCCAAACATGTGGTCTACGCAGTGATATGTGTCTGTAATCTGCTCTACATTGGGAGCACCATTCGGGAGTTAAGAACTAGAATTAGAGAACATATTTCAGCCATAGGAAGTCAAGATAAAAACCTCCCGTTATCTGTTCATTGGCAAAACCAACACCAAATGCAAAATAAAAAAGACATTAGATTTATTGGACTGAAAAGAATCAAAATGGGCAAACGAGGAGGAAATCAAGAACTTTGCTTAAGGCAAGAAGAAGCCAGATTAATCTGTCATTTTCAAACATTGGAACATGTATTAAATTCAGACAATGAAATGATTCACTTTTTGTGATGCTGGAGAAGTAGCAGAGAAATAGCAGAAACAAAACCAAAAAAATGATAATATACAGGACTCTTGTTATGAATATTGCAAATGTTTTCATTAATTACAAAAATGTTTTTTTCCTGTTTTCTATTTTGTTCACTTATAATTTGTTGCATAGAAAAATATTATTGAATACTGCAATGTTAAAACATATGCTTCAGATATACACATGGGGAGATCCTATATATGGGCGAAATCGCTAATCAGATGAAAGTTAAACAGATGAGAGAGGCGAAATTAACATCAAACCACAGGTACCACAATGCACTATTCTGAAATTGTGAAAAGAATGTGCACTGTTAAATCATATGTTTTAGATATACACATGGGTAGATCCTATATGGGCGAAACCGCTAATCAGATGAAAGTTAAACAGATGAGAGAGGCGAAATTTACATCAAACCACAGGTACCACAATGCACCATTCTGAAATTGTGAAAAGAATGCTAATAAAATATAGTGAGAAAATAATAGTCAATGAAGAAAACTAAAGTCACCATAATGCACCATTCCCAACAGGAAACTGTCTTAGGTATACATAATATAAAAAGATTGCGGGGGGGGGGAGGGAAAAAAATACTAATAAACATAGTGAAAAATTAGTTACTCCTTTAACTTTAACTTTTGTAAATTTGGACATAATAATAAGTAACAGATCAGCTGGGCAAGATAAATACAGAAGTTTAAATTCAAATCAATGTTACACTAAACACAAATGCAACAGATCATTTTAAACATCAAAAAGGAAAAAAGGACTTACGTACTAAAACTCAGCCCAAAGTATGGCCGCCGAATTTTGTAAATGAACAAAAGGAAAGAGGGACTAGCAATCTGTAACTCTTTATGAACAAGGATTTGCCAGCACCAAAACGGGACCCCCGATGCTTGAGGCATGAGCAAGAGAATTTTGTAGGTAAGCGCTTTTAAGGGGTGGAAAGACCACCGCCACAAGCATGCTCAATGTAGAATTCAGCACGCTTGATGCCGAGTGGCATAAACAAAATATATTTTGGTTGGGATTTCAAACTCACGCGAAAGGGTGTTTTGGTAAACACAAATGGGGAGCAAATCGGCTACCAGTCATTGTAACTGAAAAAGTAATTCCTAGTGACCGCTAGAGTAACAGAATGCATGAGACCAAGGATATGTAATGCGATTGGAGGATTGCAAATATGAATAGCACTTTTTACATAAATGCAATGAGAAAGATGTTACTAGTCATGCTTACTAGAGTTTAAAATGTGTCTAAATATATGCCAGGGAATCATGCATAAAGAATCAATCCGATAGAAGGTTAAAAGGCTAATGTTAGCATAATAGGACAACCAAATTTGTTCTAGGTGGGATTTAACCCTGGAACTACCGTGATACACTTCAACTAAAAACGAATTCTCGGAAATAAGGAAAGGGAGATTCGCATTACATTCAATAAGGGTAAGAAAACAAATTTACATGCTTTTCTGACAGCCAAAATTTGTTAGGTCCATGCCATCCCACACTTACTTCTTTTTCAGATTGCACAAATTTAATTTTAAAAAACTAACATAGTCACTGTAATGGATTTATTTTTAACCATTTGAGGTAACTAAGAGGTGCTGCACTTTTAGGTGTTTATGCAATTTGAGAATGCTAAAAGGATATACTACACAGCCTAAGTCACTATTCTAACTACTAAATGTGTTACAAAATATGCTAAAATGCTATTTCATATGTTATATTTTGTGTTTTGTTTTATTACATGTTACGCTTGCATTCAGCCCGGATTTGAAAAAGGCGCCAATGAAACGCCGAAACACGTGTCATCCATATGGGCAGAACATATATCAAATAAATTAAAAAAAATATACTTGAAGAAACTTGACTACGTACTTTTATTCATTTACATCAGAAATGTGGCGCAAAGAGGTGTAGGCACAAACAAACTACTGCTTACTTCACAAACGGAGCTGAGGGACTCTATGTCTCCGTGTTGACCTACATCCTTGCGACACAAGAATAAAATAATAAAATAAAAAAAACATTGCCAACCTTAATAGCACTAACATACGGGTCGCGAGAGTACACCTTATGAGATCCCCACTCAAGAAGTTCCTCACTCAGTAGAATATTATATTTTAGACCTTCCTGTAAATCATATGGTTTTTACTATTCCTTGTGCAAAATGTTCTGTAAAATGTGTTGTTTTGACCTGTGGATGGGTGCTGTGATGAATTGACCTCTGCCCTGCAGGCAGGAGTACAAGGGCAAGTAGAGGCTAAAACACCCACTAGCGCTCACACTTCTACAAACCAAGCGCCAACATAATCATAGAGGTAAAACATGGACAGTAAATAGATATACCTCCTTTGCCTTCTGTGGTAATGTGGGCGGAGGGAAGGCTATAAACTTAAGAGGGATGTGAAAGTGGTTCAGTACCAACCCAACAGCAAAATATAATGGTCCAAAATAAAGGAATGTCCAATCAAGGTGTTATAAAAATATATACACTTTAATTAAACACACCATGTACAATAATACCTAACTAGAAAACACAATACAAAACCCACCCCTGAGGAAAGAACGCAGAATAAGCCAAGATAGTAAATGCAGCACTCTGTTATGAATCAGGGGTGAAAGGCAAGTAAAAGCAACTATGTTCTTGTAAAAGGATATATACGTGTGAGAAAAAATGGTTAAAGCGGTCAGCTAGCTGTCAATAGTGCCTTCTTTGCAGTTTTTGGTGTTTCAGCAGCTCCGAACCAGACTTCTTGGAGCTGTGCGAAGATCGGGAGAGAGCAAAATGTAGCAACGGAGGGTTCGGCTGGTTCAAATGTGTTGAACAGTTTTTGAAACACACTCCAAGCAGTTCAACAGTGGAAAATACTAGAATCCCAGCTGTCTTCGGTCTTAGGGTGCTGTGAGTGCCACTCCAGGGTGGTCAGGGAGAAGATGAGCTTTTTTCTTGTGCTCCCAAACAGGGGGGGGGCTAGGACACACAACTGCAGGGGACCCTAAACACAGTGAGGCCCTGGGTACCACTGTAGCTGGCAGAGAGGCAGTCTTGCTCTAGCAGCAGATCACTTCTTAGGGTGCTGTGAGTCTCCCAAACATGGGGGAGGAGTTGACACAGCTGCAGGGGTCCTCCAACATGGTGGGGTCATGGGTACCGCTGTGGCTGGCAGAAATGCAGATCCGGTCCCAGCAGCAAGTCACCCCCAATGGTCCCTGAGGATGGTTAGGGGACAGAGATGGTCTGTGCCCTGGAACACCTGCCTTCACCTAAAAACTTGAATACTTTTGAAAGGATTGCTCTCTCAGCAGGGTCCAGTGAAATCTTCTCAAGTGATGATCCAAAGATGCTTCAAGATGATTCCCAGGATGATTCAGAGAAGTCGTGGGAGACTCCTATTTTTGTAGGCAAAAGTCCCCAGGTGTTTGGACGAAAGCTAGCCTGCTTTAGGGATCCAGTCCCTGCTCTTGAAATGTGTGGACTTTGGCCTTATGATGTCACACCGAAAGTGCTTTGCTCCAATATTAATGGAAGAAAGAGAAAGAGGCAGAGAGAATTAAGATGGCTGTACAGATCTCTGGCTATCCTAGCTCTGCCCCCTCCCTTCTAAATAGGAGCAAAGGCCTTTAGAAATGCAGCACCTTGATGTTGTGCCTGCATCTCTGTAAATGGTTGTGTCTCTTGGTTTCTGCTCCCAGGCCAGCATCCTGTCGAGTGGCTGTCCCACGGAGAAGGGTATTGCCTAGCCTTGCAAAGGAACACACAGAGGCACCCCAGCAAGCTAGCTTTCTACCAGTAGGTCTGGGACCAGCCTGTCTGGGGGAATACACAAATCCCTTCCACAGCTGAACTGCGCCCATAGGGCAGACAAATGTGCAATATCAATTTATGGTGGCTGAGGGATGCTGGCCACCATATACTGACTCAGAGCTAATCCCGACACCAGCTGCCGATGAATGAGACACATCAGTGTTCCCTTAGACACAGATACATAGGGCCAGTGTGTGGGAGAGAGGACTGTGGAGGTATATGCCTATCCTGTTTCTGAGAATTATCAAACAATGGTCATGTCAAGCAGAACTAAACTCAAATTAATACATTAGTATTTAACAGACTTCAATGGAACAGTAAAAAGAAAGGCACAATCAGATCCAAAAAGACAAAACATTTTCATAAAAATATTTTTCAAATTTTATTATTGTTCGCAAATAGGTAAAAATGTATTAAATCTATATTAGCCCATAATGCATATTAGGTCTTTATACAAAGAATAAAGTGCATCTAGATTAAAGTGCTAATATCACCCTTATGTAAACCACCTAGGAGGTCCACACCGCACCCATGCAGTTGGGGGGCCGGAAACTCCACTTGGGTGAAGGGGATCACACGAGAGGGGGCCGGTACTTGCAAATGCGTCTGCGAGGATACTTAGACAAATATACGTGAAATATATTCAATCAGTTGTTGCATTGTCTCAAATGAAAAAATGCACAATTAGGTAAAGTGGGGTGCCATTCATCAACTGCACTAACATAGGAACTACAAGATAATTTTAAAATCTCAATAGTCAACCTAGCAAAGCTTTTCACATAACATAGGTAGTTTCGACAGAATAAAGCCTCTAACTAGAGTCCAGTTGATGCCCGTCTTCTTCAGGACGGCGCACTCCCTGTTGTTAAGCGCCACGTGATATGGATAGATTCAAGTATACATGGTTCTAAAGCCAATAATAAACAAGCAAAAACTAAATGGGTATTGTCGACCCTGAAAAGGAATAAAAACAGAAAAAAGAAAAAAATCAAATAACAAATTAAAAATGGTCTGGGTGAACCTATACTAAAAACATGTTCAAAAACCGAAATTCTGAAAAAACATCAAGGCAAATAGGGAGAATAATAAATACCTTTTTCACAACCAACCAAGCTGGGACCAACATCATATGTTTGCTTCTAATGATGTGTCAACCATGCAGCAAACAGACCCCAATTATTAAGTCTGTGGAGACAAAACACAAGGACATGTAATTGAACTGAGAAAAAAAAAGATCCCTAGTTAACAATTGTGAAAAAAAGCCGATTGCTGATTCTCCAAGAAAACAACATTGGCACAGTTTTCCCATATGCAGGATGGCTGAGCAACCTAAGATTTCTCAAACACAGGTCATGTCACTTTCAATGAGAGACAGATGCAATGGAACAGTGGTGTCCATGTTCGGTCTTTGACAGCATGTTTTCAGGGTAACCAGTGACAGCTCCCAACCATTGATCAACATAGGCATACAGATCACAGTCACACGCCATGATCGTCAAAGGACGTCACATCTTCAGATCCCAGTTCAGCCCTTTTTGAATCCAGAGTTTTTGAGGGACATCATCTCTTCCAGAAAATGAAAGAAGATCAATCCAGACCTTTCCGCCCTAAGGAAAAGGAACTTTACATTTCTTTAATCTAGTCACCAGTGTTATCAATGAGGTGCTCACACAATCACGCCAGCCAGGTGTATTATATATAGAACAACTAAGAAGAACTGCTAAAGAAACCTAAGTGTAGCAATATATAAGCAGATTGATAGGGACAACCACCAGACCATCCATCACAGAGTCAGTCAACGCCCAACTGACATCCACATAATCTCACTCAGAGGATGCATCCATCATCGCCAATACTACTGACAGATCAAGATGCCAAACAGCCATTTTCGTGAGTGTGTCTTGGGGGCTTATAATAGTGTGATATAAGGAAGGGAAGGTTGATGTGAGGGGAGGAAGGTCCAAGTCCTGAAGCGAAACATAGTTTTCTGACAAGGGGCATAATGGGGCTTGCAGTCCAGAAATTAACTCACAGATTACGTCAATCAGAATGCACCTTAATCAAAGTGACGTCACTTAGGAACGGTATGGAGCTGTGGCTATGCTCATGCAAAGGCGGCGTTGCTTGGGAATTCAAAGAAAGAGTTTGCAATAATAAACAGATGTTTATGTAAATGAGTGTGACGGCGGGCAAGGTTGCAGGGGGGATTGCCATGGCAAAGGGTAATTGTGGAGGACAGTGTATGATCAAAAGTGTGGGGAAGTAGCAAAACACATGTCTTCTGAACATATCATTCTGGTAGTCGTGGTCCAGAAACTAAGTTGAAGACTCCAACATATTGAAGAGGGTGTGGCATGGGGCGTCCACAGGACAAGAATGTAGAGTGATGAAGTGTAGGTTCATTTAAGGGGTGCAGCATAGGTCATTACTGCAGGAAGAAGGGCGAGCTAAAAGGTGGCTGTGGATGTTGTGTGTCCTCCAAAGGATGGAAGAGTAGTACTGTATTCATTCTGAGTGTAGAGATTCTTAGAACCATAATATGGAAATTAATTTACTGGCCCCCAAAATATGTCTGAATGGTGGTAGAATCATCAAGGAACTGCAGACTACTTGGCTATGCACCTATGTATATGAAGGTACCATGCCTCGAAGACAGTGTGAAATAATTAAATAGAGGGTCAATTACAAGAGTGCAGCTTGTTCGTCAAGGGAAGGGGTGCAGTTTTAGGGTCAAGAACAGGGTGTGAGGTTTGACCAGTTCATGATTTTGTATCATAATAGCTAAAAGTTCCCATGGCTTGACAGTCCCCTCCATCTTGCCATTGCTTCTGATCCAAGAGCCATAGCTGCAGCTATTTTCTCTCTGACTGCTAGCAGCATGCATACTCCCAGATACACTATGACAGTGATCTGCAACCTTTGACTCTCCAGATGTTTTGGCCGACAGCACCCATCAGCCCTAGCGAGCATAGTCAGTGGCGAGGTAGCATAGTCCAAAATATCTGGATAGCCACAGGATGCAAATTACTACACTGTGGGCTAAGTAGTTGCAATGATGTGCCTGAAGAGATTTGTGTGCTGTAACAGACACTGTTTTAGGAGAGACAGCTCTCAAACATCCACACCCGAGATGCAGGAAGGCGTGTCGAGACTCACCAGCCTCCCACTAGGATTTGTTTCCCAACATTTTCCTGTTTCACTCTTCTCTGCCCTTACGTGTTGCCCCTCTCTCTGCCCTCGCCCTTTGTCCTGCTCTTTTATCAGACCTTTTGCCACTCACTTTGGCCTCACATTTGTGCTTTTTATCTACTTTGCACTTTCCACTTCTCACTGTCAAAAAGGGCAGACTAGTTGTGCCGTGTGGTTTGTGTAGTGGTCCAGAATGGGCACCCTGTGAATAGCAGCAAAGCACCATAGCATGTCTGTGAGTAGCTACTTATGAAGGGGATGAGCTTTGGAGAGGAGAGAAGGAGAGAATTGGGTGATCATGATATGATATGATGTTATATGATATATGATATGGTATTTATAACACGCCTATATACAAGTGTTTCAAGGCGCGACGAGGCAAGGGAGGGGAACAGAGGGAAGACAGAGACAACGATCTTACTAGGCCAGGTGACATTGAGATCGCGCAAGTGCAGGAGAGAGGGGGGGTGCAGTACATAGGATAGCAGTAAATAAATAAAAACAATAAATAAGAACAATAAGAAGTGCGGCCAGCTGATGCCAGGTGCAAGGGTAAGTGCAGACAACAAGTGTCAAGTGCTGTTAGGGTGCTGTAGGTATACAGCAACAGCCCCTAGTGCAAGGGTTGCCAGGGGGGCAGTGCGGGTGTGCAACTGGTGGGGGGGTTCTGGGCCCGAGAACAGAGGGCAGCCAGGTGACCAGTGCAGTTTCAGCCACAAGTTCAGCAGGGGAGAGGAGCAGAGAAAGCAGAAGCAAAGAAGAACATCTTGAGGTGCTTCCAGAACAGGAGATGGTTCTCCTCAATTTCAGAGCGGCAGGGAGGCGGTTCCAGAGGGAGTCCCCAGCCTAAGAAAGAGATCTACCACCAACTTGTTGCTTAGAGAAGTGACTGACCCTGAGAGAGTAGGAGGCGGATGAGTGAAAAGCTTGAGAAGGAAGATATTTAGGAAGAGAGAGTTGAAGGTATTGAGGCCCAGGCCCCAGAATGCCTTGTGGACAATGCAAAGGATTTTGAACTTAATCCTTGTAGCCACTGGGAGCAAGTGCAGAGATTTCAGCCCTGGAGATATACATTTCCTGGGCTTGAGGCCAAGGACACGTCTTGCAGTCCTGTTCTGGATGAGTTGCAGAGGGCAGCGAGTAGAAGCAGGCAGATTTAGAAAGAGGATGTTGCAGTAGTCCAGCCTAGAGAGAAACAGCTCTGGAGACAGTGAGCTTCTGGGGGAAGGAGAGGAAAGGAAGAATACCTCTGAGGAGGTTCCGTTGGTAGTGTGACTTCTTAGAGACGTCAGAGATGTAAGGAGAGAAGGACAGAGTGGAGTTGAAGATGAACCCGAGGTTTTTAGCCTCACAAGTGAGAGCCGGAAGAAGGCCAAGAGAGGCTGACCAGAGAGTGACAGGAAAGGAGGGAACGGATGTGCCGATGAGGAGAATCGCAGTCTAACTGGCACTAAGGCAGAGATCATTGGCGGTACACCACTCCTGGATAGCAAACAGTCAGTCAGTGATGAGAGAAGGAGAAGAGGTGGCTGAGGGGAGCCGGAAAATGAGCTGACTGTCATCCGCATAGCACTGAAATTTGGGGCAGAGAGCGGCAATGCGGCAGGCAAAAAGTGCCAGCTATTGGTTGAACAGCCAGGGAGAGAGGTTAGATTCCTGGGGAACACCACAGGTAGAGATAGAGATAGTGGAGAGGAAGAACCCAGGTTGGACCTTGGAGGGTCGATCAGAGTTGAAAGAATTCAGTCAAGCCCGGGCCTGATCGGTGATAGCCAGGTTATCACGGTTGAGCAGGATGCCAAGGTTGACTGTGTCAAAGGCAGAAGAGAGATCAAGTAAGACGAGGACACAGGGGGTGTTGGAATCAAGGTTGGAGAGCAGGTCCTCACGGATATTCAGGAGAGCAGTTTCTGTGCGTCTGGAAGCTCTGAAGCCAGACTGATGGTCATGAAGACAACCAACAGATACAGTGTGAAGATTAAGCTGGGAGATGGCCAGCTTGTCCAGGAGTTTGCCCAGGAAAGGAGTGATGGAGATTGGGTGATAGTTAGCCGGGCAGGACAGGTCAGTAGAGGGTTTCATAAGAGGAGGGTGCACAAGGGAGTGCTTCAGGGGGAAAGGGAGGACTCCAGTGGCAAAGGAGTGGTTGCAGAAGTCGACCAGAGCAGGAGCCAAGGTGTCAATGTGGGCCTTGATGGTTTTGGAGGAACAGGGGTGAACCTGTTTTGACGAGACTTTCATAGATCAGACTTGTCTAGAAACCTTGTTTGGGGAGAACAGGGGAAAGGCAGAGAATGAGGGAGGAGTGTCATGATTCCTGCCCCTCATGTCCCCAGCCCTCCAAGATGTTAGGCTGGAGTCAGGCCACGATCACCTACATGGCCCTCAAGGGCCTCTCCATCCCTCCAAAGACCCACTTGGAGTCAGACTTGGCGCTTGTGGCACCAGACTCACTCACTCCCATAGGATAACATTGGGGATTGGACTTGTAGTGCATTGATGGAGACAAGATGGATGCCCCCACATATTTTGGTCTGCATGTGTGGTCTAGTCTTTTGGGTGTGGTTGAGCCCAGAGACACCTGGGATACCCGGAGACTATTTAAGCCACACCTAGGCTGAGAAACATGCTTTGCGTTTTCTGCACCCACAGCGCGACACTCACCGTGTTCGGATTGGTCTCCAGTAGGCCTGCATCTTTCTTCTGTGCTCAGCTCCTGCAAGAACAAGAACACTGTTAGGAACAGCCTTACCTTGCGGCGCTTCTGCCCCTCATTCATCGCTCCTTCTGTTCTGCGGGCATCTTCGGCGGTGTCATTCCGATCACGGCACGCCGCTTCCAAAGGAAAAGGGAAAAGAACAGAAAAAAGGCATTAGTAAGCATTCTGCAAATCTTCACTTATTTTTAAATACTGTACGAGCTTCAAACGCTTACCTGAATTCCAGCCGCTCTGGGGGAACTCTGTCTCCGGAACTTCTCATCCATCTGCAAGAGGGAAAAGACACTCCAGGTTAGCGTGGAAACATCTAGAGGCGCCGCATACTGCGCCTACCCACCGCATTTGTTCTTCATAACCGGCATCCACGCTGAAAACGTCGCGGCACCTAAAAGACACAGAAAAAGAACTCAGTTCAATGCAAATACAAAAGGGGTGCATCGCGCATCGCGCTCTCACTCACCTTCAGCGCTACTCATCTTAGCAGCATGCCGCCATCCCCTGATGTGGCCATCATCTAAGGAAGGAACAGAATGAAGTTAGAGAACTGTTCAAAAGACTCATTATACTTACCTGTCGGACTCTTGCCAGTGAAGTAACTAGGCAGCAATGAGCCCGCATCAATCAACGTGCCCCTGCGCTGAAAGCAGGGCGGAGAGCAAACTATCCAAGAAAACAAGGCCCAGTCTCCAGCCGAATAGCCTCCAGGGAAGGGTTCAAGGTCGTAAGAGGTCAGAACAGGCTGAGTGACGTCCCCATGGAGACCAGGTGAGCGTTACAGGAGAGGTGGCCGAAGAAGGGCCAGAGGAAGAGCAGTTTGTCAGAGGAAGTACCGGAAGCACACCATTTCCTCTCAGCCACCCTGCACTTGCGTTTGTGGGAGACGAGGTCTGAGTCATACCAGGAGTTGTACTTGGCTTTGGGCTTCAGGCGGATCCTCATGACAGGGACAAGAACATCAAGAGTATCAGATATAGCAGAGTGGAGCATGGAAAGGGCTGTGTCAGGGTCTGAGTCAGCCAAAGGGGGAGGGGGAGAGAAAGTAGCAGTGAAAGCCTCAACTGACGCATGCTTCAATGGTCGGATAACCGAGAAGGTGTGTGGCAGTGCGGGAGGTGGCTTGGCCTGAGGGGTAGAGACGGTGAGCTGGGAAGAACAGAGAAAGTGATCAGTCCAGGAGAGAGGAGTGGTGAGAGGGATAGAAAGGGGAAAGTCTGAAGAGATCAGAACATCCAGAGTGTGCCCTGCAGAGTGAGTCAGGCCAGAGGGGAGAATAGAGAGAGAGAGAGTTGCAAAGGTTGCAAAGGAGTCCTGAGGAACGACAGGAAGCATCCAAGTGGATGTTAAAGTCTACAAGAAGGAGGAGTTGAGTGGTCGAGACCAGGAGGGAAGAGGAGAAGTCCGCCCACTCAGAGAGGAAGGAGGAGATCTGACCAGTTGGTCGATAGATGATAGCCACAGTAAGGGACTGGCCAGGTGAGAGAGAGAGCCTGCAGACGAGGCATTCGAAAGAGGAGTAGGCCTGCATAAAAATGACAGAGACAGGTATCCACTCAGGGAAGATCAGGGCTACACCCCCTCTGGAACGGTTGGATCTGGGCGTGGAGAGGATCTTGTAGCCATCAGGAAGGAGAGTGTCAAAGCTCTTGACAGAGCTAGCTGTGAACCGTGTCACGGAAAGACCAAGGACATCAAGGTCAAGTTCTTCCAGGAAACTGCATTGTTCACAAAAGGCTTTCTAACATACGAGCATGCAACCAGGTGGCAAAAGTTTCAAAGAGCTGTTTAGTACCAGGCAGGTCCAAACAACAGAAAGCAAAATCTCTCCTGTATAGCTGCTGGGAACATGGTTTCAATGTGCTGCATGCCATCATTTCTGTCCAAAATTAAAGGGCTCACCATCCCGGGATTTGGAATGAAACAGCTTGGAATCCCCTTTTCTTGTGATGGAGGCTGGCTATGGACAGGAACATTCTATATATGTCTGTGTATTCACTCCCAATCAACTCATTCAGCACATCAGCCAACCCATAATTCAGATTAGACGGTAGCCAGCATTTCAGGTCTATTGCAGAAAAGATCATACCTGCCCTGGGAACTTGGTATTGCCCTGGTCACTCTTCATTTGTGCATTAACACAGGCTGCCAGCAGATGTATGTTGACCACCGCACATAGGTCAAATCTTCTAGTCGGTCCTTATTATCAATGATCTATGAGAAGAGTTATTAATCCTATCCTTCCACTCACATCTAATTTGAACACTAAACTACCCATCCACCACATTAATAATACACTAGAAAACATTAAAGCTACTGGTGAAGTCTATGTTTGTTCTTCTTTTTCCAGCTGTGCATAACTTATCTTAACACTCTCCCAAGCTTCTTGTGTGCCAGCAAGTGGACCTGTACCTTGTGGATATTTGTTATGGGATTGTGATCTATCTATCTATCTATCTATCTATCTATCTATCTATCTATCTATCTATCTATCTATCTATCTATCTATCTATCTATCTATCTATCTATCTATCTGTCATATATATATACATATCTGACCTTTTGTCTCAACAAGGGATGGGTGTTCTTCTGGTTCTTTCTTTGGGTGACGGTGGTTATGAGTGTCCTTAAAGTGTCTTGAATTGTACTTTTGAGTGTTCCTGCTATTGTGCTGTTGTCCATCTGAGTGGTGCTTCCTTGCCTATTCACATAATTGTTTTTAGTGATGGTGATCCGTTTTGGACCTTCAGGGTGTGTTCCTGGTGATTCCAGTTTGTAGTTGAGGTCTTCACTGAGGGCAGTGGGAATTTATGAATTTAAAGGGTCTTGATTGGATTTAATACTCTAAATTCGAAGTGCAGTGATATGCAGTGTGCAATCATTTTAAAATGCAAGTAGTTCTAGGTAGCATCTACCCATCGCTCATTCAAATGTGGATTGTACAATAACAGCAATGGGTTATTGTGGCCTGACTGGGGACAGGAACATAAGAAAGTCACAGTATGTTGGTCATGTTATTTGCCTTTGTGTGGGAACTATGACCAAAATGAGGGTTGGTTGTTCATTTGGATAGAGCATAGTGTGTCACCAGGTTATAGCATTGCTTTCCAGTGTTATGTACAAGCCTATCAATTCCTAGATTTGAGGAATAGAACAGAATAGTGGGCAAAACTAAACAGCCTTGTTACTTTTAATTGTGACTTCTTGCCAAATTGGACCACGTGGGTAGACAAAAATAACACTGAAACATTGTTCTAACAGAACCATCCAAAGGGGTACGAGAGGGGAGGTGGCAGCAAGGAAGAGCCCATAAACAGCCTGGAGTGGCAGAGTGGGATGAGGTTGAGCCCAGGGGGTAAAGTGGAAGAGGAATCCCAGAACCAGTTCACTGAGTGGAGGAGATAGGGGCAACGGGAACCCAAAACTAGCCCATATGTTGGAGAGAGTATGGGTACTTCATTGCAGAGAAACAGCTTAGGGGTGAGAAAGGATGGGGGAGCCAAGAACCAGACATGGGAGGAGATGGAGTGAAGGAAATTGGAGCCTAGACACAGTGATGGATTGGAAGGTGTGCAGAAAAAATGCATGTGTTTGAGGAGAGTGGTCTGCCCTGGCATGGTAGTGGCTAATCAATAGCCCAGAGAGAGTGGCCAAAAGTCACACACTCTTATCGCATTGCCCCACTACATGTTACACTATCCATGTTTGGGCTATTGAGGCTTAGCTATGGAAGGTTATACTTGTTACATTTCGGTGTTCAGTACAACCCAAACAATTCCAGGATGCTCAGTTGGATAGTGGGCATTGTGCCTCCAGGAAATATTCTTTCCCAATGTAGTGTATACACCTACCAAGACCAGCTGTGGGTAATAACATAAAAACATTTTTACATAATAAAAACAGCCTTGCTGCTTTCAAAAACATAGGCCCAGATTCTCAAACCTTTCTTTGGCACAAGTGATAAGATGCCAATCTCATCACTTGTGCCAAAAATGGATTAGCCCAACTCACAAAGGGCATCTGATTGTGTGCATTTTAGATGACTATATTGAGATGGCCTTGTTCACAGTCAAGGTATCTCAATGTGTTATAGTTGTCAACACTAAGTGGCCACCACTGATTTAACACTCACTGGTGTACTGGAATACTATGGAATCTTGTGCAATAGTGTATGCATTTTCTATACTGAAGAGATAATTACATTTATTTTCTATACAAATAACTGGACACTTTAGCTGAATGTCTTCTGGAACATATTTGTTCTATGAATCATGTATTGATTGTAAAACATATGAATTATGTTATTGGTTGCAAATTAAACCTAACATTGTATAATTATTTGTTTCGAGTTCAGCATCAGTGGTCTCCCGGGGTATTCCCAGAGAATGTCTTTCATAGTATCTTTTTAATTAATTATGCCAGGTTATGTAGCATAGCAGCCCCTGCCTCATTGATTCAAATTGCATATATAATTACTGAATATTGGTGTGCAGTCCATCCATTAAGACATAGGGCCTCATTACACATTAGGCGGTAGGGATTTACCGTTACCGGTAAGGGATTACCGGTATCGGTAAATCCCCTCCCCAATTACGACCCGGGCATATCGCCATTAGCGGCACCGCTAAGTACGGTGGCACTATTAGCAGCAAGTCCGTGAGCGCGCGCCCCCTCAGTCCGGAAATAGCGGCATAGCGCTAATAGCACGCCATCACGAGCCATGCGGACATGGCAATACCGGCATGTAGTAGACCCAAAAACCCCTTACCGGCAAGGCGCTAATACCGGCATCGCGAACCACACGTTAAAAGAGCACAGCAGTGTTCCCACCTGCCACAGGTTGACAAAATCAGCACAGGTGGAGGCAATGGAGACTGGCAGCACAAAAGAGCACACCACACCCCTTCCCACACCCATTCCCACACCAAGATGGATGCAATACTAGCAGCATTACATGGGCTAGAGGACATGATTGCAGTGCAGCAGCTACAACAACAGGCAGCGCAGAGGAGACGCAGGAGGAGGAGGAGGAGGAGGGCAAGACAGGCGCAGCAAGCACCACAAGTGCACCTAGTGATACCACAGAGGCAGCCACCAATTCCCAGGATCAGAGCCAGTCCAGTCAACCTAACCCTTGAGCAGATACACAGCCTGTACCGTCTGGACCGGGATACCATCACCACCATTGTAGACATGATATACAACGACATTGTGAGTCTCATTGACATCCGTACTGCCATCCCCCCTCTACTGAAGGTGGTAACTGTGCTCCACTTCTTGGCCACAGGCACCTACCAGCATACGGTAGGTCAGATGCATGGCATATCACAACCAGTATTCTCACGCACACTGAACCAGGTGCTCGATGCCCTCCTGAAGCACACAAGTCAACACATATACATGCCACGGACTGCTCAGGAGATCTCCAACACCAAAGTTGGCTTCCATTCACTGGCAGGCATCCCAAGTTGCATCGGGGCCATCGACTGTACCCATGTTGAACTGGTGGTCCCACATGCCAATGAGGTAGTGTACCGTAACAGAAAGCAATACCACTCCATCAACGTCCAAATGGTATGTGACTCCAACAAGATCATCACACATTGCTGTGCCCGATATCCCGGTTCAACCCATGATGCAATGGTCCTGCGGAACTCGACAATACCACGATACATGGAGCGACATGCTGGACAACGTTCGTGGCTACTTGGTGAGTAGCAGGCCAACCACATGGCAGTGTGATGTGGATTGTGAGTGGGGGGGTAGATGCATACTCCAACTGGGCGTGATTGGGTGGGGGAGATGCATACTCCAACTGGGCGTGATTGGGGGGGGGGGAGATGCATACTCCAACTGGGCGTGATTGGGGGGGGAGATGCATACTCCAACTGGGCGTGATTGGGGGGTGGGAGATGCATACTCCAACTGGGCGTGAACTGGTGTCAGGAGAAGAATGGACACACATATTTGCATCACTGTACAGTGAGGCAGCCCACAATGGACCAGACACAAAACCACATGCTAGAAGTGAGTGCCACGACAAACATATCAATCCATTACGCCAAACAGGCCATTCCAAACAACATGCACACCGCACAACACACCATTCCCCCCATTACACAAATCAGCAACATGCATATAAAAATCACATCTGAAATTTACGTTGAACAACATCAGAAATGATCCGCGCACATGAGTGCATACAAATGGATCTCCTGTAGCCATCGTAGTGAGCCACACCCGTAACCCACCACTGAATTGCCATTGAACAGCATGGGGACATCAACTAAGGAATGGCAGTGTACTAGCAGTGTGGCACTAAAGTTGCCAGGGCCAGGGAACACAAATGACTTCAACTCAGGCGGGACATGGCAATCCCTGCTGTATGCATGCATGGTGCATGTCCACTTGCAAGGACCACCTCACCTTCCCACATTGCAGTTACCCTGATTGCCATGCATGCTTGGATCAGTGGATGTCGTTGAAAATGCTATGTTTGTTTGTGTGAGATGTGCAGGCTCCACTTTATGTAGACACTTACACATACCCATTGTTGCACCCATGCAGGTGATGCAGGTTATCCCCTGAAGAGGTGGCTCCTTACCCCTGTGCGGAACCCACAGAACAGGCACGAAGAGGACTACAATCATGCACACACCCGTACCCGCGTGGTGATCGAGCAGACATTCGGCCTATTGAAGGAACGCTTCCAGTGCCTCAGCAGGTCGGGCGGGGCACTCCTGTACGGGCATGAGAAGGTGGCCAAGATCACCATGGCATGTGTCATGCTGCACAACATGTGTATCAGACGGAATGTGCCAATGCCCCCTGACATTGAACTGCAGCCACCGTCTGAGGATGATGACGGGGATGAGGATGGAGGAGAGGGGGCTGCAGGTCATGCAGGTGGCGATGCCCATGAGGGACGTGCTGTGCGGCAGCACCTGATAGACCATTGTTTCTGATGCACATGGATTAGGAGGGTGCAATTGATGTGGAGCTCAGGGCACGGGGTGTATGGAGGACATTAACACAGTGCACCCTTCAACAATAAAGCACACATACACAATAATCAATGTCCAGTCATGATTATCCATGCCATTACGTGTGTATTGAGCATTATGTCATTCAAACGTGCATGTACCCTCCACCCCAAACACCCTCCCCCCTCCCCCCACAACTCCACCAAACACCCTCACCCTCCTCCCCCCACAACTCCACCAAACACCCTCACCCCCCTCCCCCCACAACTCCACCAAACATGGTGTGCACATCAGTGCTGCATTAGTCTCCAAGTGTCAACAGTGACAGGCTGGCCCTACTTCCCTCCTCCACTACCACCATTGGGGGGTTGTGAGTCTGACCGCCGCAAGGACCGGCTGGACCTGCGCAGGATGGTTGTTTGGTCGGAGCTAGTAGACGAGGGGGTGGCTGGTTGATCTGTTCCTTGTGTGTGACGCATGCTCTCCATCGCCTCAGCAATGCGCGTTAGGACCTGCCTCACAGCGGCCATCTCGTCACATAGGCGCGTCGTGTTGCTGTCCAAGGCAGCTTTCATGTCCCTTGATAACCCCCGGATCTCCTCCCTGGTCGAGGCAGCCTCGCTCACTTGCCGGGCAACCAGGGCATTGAGCTCCTCCTGGCGCTGTCGTATCAGGCTCATGCTGTCGTCTGCGGCCCTGCCCCTGTTACTCCTCGGCGCAGCTTGCTGCATGTGGCCGACATCAGGTGAGCTCGCCACGGGACTGAATGACCCATCCATTGAATCTCCGGCATGCACCTCATGGATGCTGCCATTGGATGTGTTGCATGGGCTGTGGTGTGGGGACAGCTGGGTGCTGGGTGTACGCTGCCCTTCCGGTGTCGGACATGGGTCGTCCACATCACTCATGGGTGCCGTGGCTGCTGCTTCCCCGACGGAGCTATTGGCTGCGGACGGCATGCCTTCTGGCACTGGCTCCTGAGTGGTGGGGGTGGGTGGTGTGGGTGCTACCACAGTGTCGGATAGCATTTCGACCTTTGGTGTGGTCGGTGCGTGTGTGGCTTGTGAACCCTGGGCCACTCCAGATTTCCCAGTGCCCCTTGATGTACTGGGCCTGGTGCCTGCATCCTTTCCCTTGGCCTGCTTCTTGGGTGGTGGGGCCTGCGTTGCAGAGTCCAGCTCCTCACTGTCAGAATGTGACCCTGTGGGGGAGCAAGACAGGGATAGCATCAGTGATGGGTCAACGTGCATCATGCATATGTTGTTGTTGCTGCAGTTCTTTGGATTTGGACATCTAGTTTGGACATGCAGGTTGTTGGCCAGATGGGTGGGTCATCCGGACATGAGTCAGGGTGACACGTGTGTGAGGTGCGGCATGCATGTGGTTGTGTGGGGATGTGCACGGCATATATGCAGGGTTGTGTACATGTGTGTGTGATGACCCCATCCATTAGCTAATTCCCATTTCACATTTGGGGGAGGAACTCATGCTTTGCATTGCAGTGTTTTGCGTGGACACTCACCTCCGTCTGACGTTGTTGCCACACCGCACTCCATTTGGCCCACTCCCTCGATGGATTCAATGCCAATGGTGCTGGCACATGTCTCCTCCCACTCCTGCATCTTCATCGGGGATCCTCCTCCGCCTCCTGTGCCCATGGCCAGATTCCTGTTGGCCGATAATATGCTGCATACACGGAGGCGCAGATCATCCCACCGCTTGCGCACGTCCTTTACGGTGCGGGGGATGGAGCCCACCGCACTGACTTTCTGCGCCACCTCAGCCCAGATCTCCTTTTTTCTCAGGAGTGCAGGGCGCCGCATGTCGCTAGCAAACACTACATCTGCATTTGCAGCCATGGTGTCTGCCAGCATTTTCAATTCCTCGTTTGAAAAGCGTTCTTTGCGCTGGCGCGCATCGGCTTTCTTTAGGGCCTTGGGCATTGTTTGTTATTGTGGGAAGTGGTTTTGCCAGTTGTGGTGTTGCTGCAGGTCCTGAGTGCAGGGGATGGCAATGGATTGTGTTTTTAAAGATGGCCGCCGGGCTCTTTCCCGTTCCTGTGCGATGACGCTATTTCCGGTTCCGGTGTTTTACGGTGACCGCTAATAGCAGTGACCGCTAATAGCGGTGACCGCTAATAGCATGCAGCATGAGGGCAGAGGTGCTATCAGCGCTTTGGTCGGAGCCGGAAAGGTGCTTTTGCGCCATGGCGGTAGGGTAATTTACCGGCATGGCCCTATGCGCGTGTCCGCTTACTCGTAATGGAACGCTATTAGCGGTCTCCTGCGAGGGCGGACACGCTAATAGCGCCATGCCGGTAAATCGCATTTTTTACCGCCTAACGTGTAATGAGGCCCATAATGGTGAACATCAACATGACCCTATTTCCTTTGCAATGATTTACCTCCATGAAAGTATAGTGCAGTGGGTTCATATCATATGCATAAAACACGCCAAGGTGATTTGTGTCACAGTCCAGAGGCGTGTTTGTTTTGGGGTAGTGTTAAATCAACTTAGAACACACAGACTATTGACTTATCTACACTATGTATTTATTTAACATTTGTAGAGCGCACCTAACCCGTGGATATATGGGCATTGGAAAGCAGGTAATACAATGTACAGGTGTTACCACAGGCAACAATGATAGACATAGGATTTACAAGTATCCAGAATAAGCGTATTTACATCAATACATATTTACAGATACAGTAATCCAATAAGTATATACAGATACAGTAATCATAGTATTTGCAGGTACAGTATTATTATATAGTGATAGTGCTCTAGTCCTTAGTGCAAGAAATAGTAGACAGAGTCTGGCAGTGTATCAACTCAAGTCGGATTTTCTAGGAAGGACAACCACTATTCCCCAATTGTCTTGCGTGATTTGAATGTATTTCATTTGAATTCCTCTCACTTCAACACACTTGTACTGTTCATTTGAAATTACATCTTTTTTATGGAAATGGCCCAGCTAAGCTCCCTTTCATCCTAATAAGTCTTTTAAAATATCTATGGCTTTCACAGGTCACAAATTACCAATCAATTGAGGGAATGTGGAAGTTGTAAACCCTTCCACAAAGGCAGTGTCAGGCTACAATTGCGTAAACCACAGGTTTCAATTTATTTAATCTCCTAGATGCACTTTTAAATGGGAAGACATTCGGCACATTCCCCTGGAACAGGTGCCGGGGATAATCCTTCGGTTTGTGTTTTCTTTTTTTTTCACAACTGTCACCTGGTGTCTAGTTATGGCATTGATCAACTGGTTGTGGGAGTGCACAGGGAAGTGTTTCCTCGATTCTGCCTTAAGGCAGGTTTGCATGTGTTATATTTTATGACATCAATTGTATCTTCTAAGTTTGTGAAGGTGTTTATTTCAATTGTCTTCTCAAACGTTGTTTGTGAATGTATGCCAACACATAATTATTCATGTTTGCCTGCTCGAGTTAGCAACCTGTGTTCAGCTAAATAAATGGATTTCCCTGTGTATGTCTATTTCTGTTTATTTAATTGCACGTAGCACTTTTTCAAAAAACTCTGATCAAATAAATTCCTTGTATATGCAACCAAGTGATTGATTCTGCTAAAGAGTACTGCTACCCTTGTTCTTCTCTTGTGTTGTTGGGGATAAGCAAATCATGACAGGGTCATTTCTGATTCGGTCATGCCTTTTACACCCCAAAACAGTAATGTAAATGCTTTTTCTTTATCTCTTGCATTTCAAATCGAAGGGCTCTTTGAGGGCCCATCTCAGTGAAATGAGCTTGTCAGTCATACATTAGTAGGTGAGTGTGATTCTGGCACTACTTTATGCAAGAGGTCTGGCCATAGCATCTTTGTGCTTTGTGCTAATGTGCAGCCTCCCCAAAATGTGCACGTCACCTATGAGAATAAGTTTACCTGCACATTTGTACATGCACATTTCTACAATGAGCATAATTGAAAAAAGCACAACCTCAGAGGTTTTCTTTTGCAGTCATTTTTTGAGAATGTGGCCCATATTATTTACGACTTCTGGGACAGATTTTCACAAATAATTTTTATTGTATGGATGACAGCAGAAGGTGTTTTGACTGCACATTATAATTTAGGTGAAATGATTGGAGCAAATTTTAACTAAGTGTAAAATAAAAACAGAGTAGTAGCACAATGTCAAACACAGGCTGAGGGAAGGTCATGCTCCCAGAAGCAGGCGATGGTTCAGAGGATGGAGAGCCTAGATGCAACCCGGCGGTTGAACGGGTTGAGCAGGATGGGACAGCCAAAAACCAACCATCGGGTCTGCTGGAGAGCTGAAATGTTATGGGAAAGAGGGAAGCAAGCCCCAAAACGAACCAGGGTAGACAAGGGGTGGAGGTATAGTGAGCCCATAGCCAGTCCAAAGATGGACTACAAGCAACAGAAAGTACAATGCAGAACCAGTCCAGGGGTGGGAGCAGATAAGGTGGGTGTAGGGAAGAGCCCAGAAACTGCCCACATGTGAAACGAGAGAAAGTGGGAACCCAGAACAAGCTCATAGGGTGCATTGGGAGCAAAGATAAAGTCTATGGATAGGAGGAACTCAAGACTACACTAGGGGAGAGAAAGGAGGGAGTGGTAGGAAGGGGCAGCCCAAACACAGCCCACAAGAGAAAGGCTATACACTCCAACTGTAGCATCAATGCAAGTAGCTGCTGATGCCATTTTTCAAGGGATCCATGTTAGGGGAAAAGAACTACCTGGGCAGCACGCCGACACAAATATACCAGGAGAGGTTTTTGGGGGCAAAGTTCTGTGGCCTAGGACCTCTGAGGATGGGTTATGGAGAGTATCCAGTCAAGAACAGTCCAAACAGGGTGAATCCAAAGCCAATCCACAGTGTCAAGTCACGTACAGGAAGGAATGCAAGCAAAGAGGACATCCCAGACAAATCCAGAAATCGGTACAAAGGATGCAAAACAGGTAAAAAGGGTGCAACACCACCAAGGTCAAGGTATCAAAACTTAGTGGAACCTGTTGCAGGCATCATACTCAGTGTGTGGTGGTCTGGTCATAGCGAGTCTGCTCTGCTGATTTGGGAGTCTTAGATGATCACATTACATGGTTGCGCAACATACACATATTGTGTTCGAGCATGCACAGTGACATGGGTAATGTAGTTTCTGTCCCAATTTCCAGGGCAATTTCCAATGGAATTAGAGTGATTTGTCTTCCAGCTGCTGGTGAAATGCCCGGTCGGTGCATGTTTAGTGACTGCATGCCTGGACAGAAAGGTGGCATGGTTTGGAATTCAGGTGTAACCTACAACTCATCTTCATCCTCTGATAGGCAGAGTGAAGTGCATAGTGTGCCTCAAACTGACAACTGAAATCCACGGCCACTATCAAATGCTTAGTTTTACATTGTTCACCATTATCTTTAAACATCCCTAGAGTCATTTCTAAATTAGAGAAAGTACTAGCATTTTCCTATGGTAGACATTTAACATCCAGAAAACGGTGCCACTATCTAATGTGATGAATCAGGAGTGATTCCCCACAAAACTTCGGACTGGGACTTTCCTCCTGTGGCCAGGGGAAGCCAGACACTTCCTGTTTAACTTCCCCCAAGACCCTACTCTCTTAATGGCTTATTGCATCAAAGTTTTATGAAATGGATTTTTGGCAAATAGATGCTTATGTCTGGTCCACCATTGCAATGTCCATGTAATTATCTGCTGCTCCACAATCAATAATGTGTATTTATTTGTATTTATTTTAATTTATATAGCACTTTAATCCAAAGTGCTTTACAAGAGGAACCAGTGAATGCAACAAGCAATACATGGCAATAAATCTAAACCAGAAAACAGTACAAAGAACAATTTACATTAATGATGAGGATAAGTACAAATAGAGAGGGATAGAAGTGAGAGAGGGGTAGGAGGAGTGGGTGTAGGAGGGTTAAGTAGTGAGAGAGGAAACAATAAGATTTTAGAGAAGTGTGAAATGAGGGGTAGGAGGTGATGGAGCGGACGGGGAGAGGAAGGCGGTTCCAGTGGAAGGGAGCGAGAAGTTGAAGGAGCGGAAAACGGGAGGGCGCACAGGGGGGAGGAGGAGTAGAGAGAAGGAAACATCTGCAGAATGGGGAGAACGAGAAGGAGTATAGAAAGTGAGAAGGGAGGATAGGTAAGGAGGGGCAAGACCATAGAGGGCTTTGAAAACTAGACAGAGGAAGTTAGATTTGAGCTGGGAGTGAAATGGGAGCCAGCCTAGTGAGTTAAGAGAAGAGGAGATGGAGTCGAGGGGTGAGAGGAGGCCGAGGGAGTGAATGGCAGAGCGGTAGATAGATTTGAGGGAGGGAGAGTTGAGAGGAGGGGAGTCCAAAGAGAAGAGTCCAATAAAAGCCTCCATTCCAACCATCTTCTGAGTCTGAAGAACTACAGTCACAGGTGTTACAATGTTTGAGATCTGGGTTTTATTTAGACTTGACAAACCAACATCTATGACTGACGGCCTTCCTCGTTTCTCTGTGGATCTTCACGATTTCCACATCCAATCAGCCCTATTGATTTATTAGCATTTTGGGATTTGGCTGGCAGTCTCATCGATAGTGACCCACCTTTCCACAATGCACACACTGATAATGGTGTCTTATGCATTCACTTTCTTACTTGGAAAATGGGCCTTGGAGTACACACTACTGCCTGTGTTCTGAAGTGGGAACCCCTTGCTCACTGTGCTCAGAGAGGCACAGCTCCACCTCACTGATGAGGCTCAACAAGGCTGAAACATGTGTCAGGGGTTGCTGTTGGTACTCTTGTTCAGAAGAGAATTGCCATAGCATTTTGGTGCTGGACTGTCCATGAGGACAGAACAAAGACTGATATGGAAATGGTTATTTCCCTTCTGTGAAAGGTACAGTGAGCTAAAGTGTGGCTGCAGACTCTCGAGTGGGTACCATCCCAAAGAACAGGTCATTAAGCTGAGTTTGTTCTTGCTGAGGGGCGTCTATGACTATTTTTTGATACAGGAGCTTCCCAGGGAGGAATATACAAATGGTGTGATTCTCCCTGACTCTGGTTTGCTTTTCTCTCTGGGAAGTGGTGGTCAAGCTGCACTGCCAGACTACCAGATTGATGTACTCAGGACAGTGATCTGAGGGATTCATACATAAGCGAGCATATGCTCAATGAAATGAAGAAGTGCACTTTTCTTCTAGCCCGTTTGTTTCCGCTACTGATGAATTAAACATAGTGATGTGTGCTAGTAGGTTTTGAGACCCCATACCTATCCGATAGCAATGTGTTGTCTAATGTCAAGGCATGTGTTTTATGGGCAACGAGTTTCTTGAGTTCCCCTGAAACCACCAGAAATCCTGTAAGATTGGGTTGTACCTCTCAGCTAGGGGTATTAACCAGTTGGCTGTGTGACCTTCAAGGTAGAACAGTACAAAGGCCAACTTAGTGATTTCATTTGGAAAGACCCCTGGCCAGCAAAAAAAATGAAACTTCCATTGATTCATGAAAACAGCATATTTATGTAGGTCACCTGAGAACCGTTCTGCAGGGGCTAATTGAACCGAACTAAGAGTAACAACTTGCACTGGGTGACTGTCTTACCCTCATCCTGAGAGGGGATTCCCCCAAAGGGGGGTGCAGCACTTTGATCTCATGGCACAGGTGATTGTGCAGCCTGAAACTCATTCAACCTACTGGCCAAACATTGCTTCTCCCCCCTATTAACTACCAGTTCCCTTTGCAAGCCATTAGTCTATGCACATGCTGCATGGACCTCTGCTCTGAGATCACCCAAAATGCTAGCTAAGGTGTCTACATCCGAGGACTCCATGGTGTCTAGGCAAGATGATATTGTGTTCTGTAACCCTCACCTATATTGCTTGGTCTTGCAAGGTTGCTGTGTATGTCCTCTCCGCTCCCCCATGGATCCCAAATGCGCATGTTCAAACAGCCCCAATAGGGGATCTGCAAGAGAGGGTTAGCGTTATTTGACAGCTGATCTCCACTGGGTGTTCAGTGTGGGCTTCGAGTCTGCACCACAAAGTCGTCAGTATATATCTTCGCCTGCTCCACCTGGTGGGCTTGGGGGCCTCTTCGAAGCTGCTTGAGCCATTTACATCAACTGATTCAACAACGTAGATCAGATGATGTTGGCTTCCAACGGCAAGGACAGTAAGGGTCTTTCTTGAATGCTGATGCTATTTTAGTGGTTGTCATAGATTGTAGATTCTGAAGTAAGTTCTTCTAAGTTAGTTCTTTGATCTCTTCTTGTTTTCTCATTCCAGGATAAAATCTGACGAAAACTGATGGCGGAATGGAGATATCGGACCCAGTTTACCTTCCATTGTTTTCTAAATTCCACTGCTGGTGTGCCCCAGATTCCCGGAATGACACGTGCGGTGCACAACAAGTCTGGGATTGTCAAGTAAGTTATGAGTGCATGCTGTGGGTCTCCAGGAACAGGATTGATTAGCAGGTAGGCTGTAAAGCTGGTCAAGTAAGTGCTGAAGTGCTCCCTATAGCTCCAGAGAGGTAACAGCATTGCTAGTAATAACGCTCAGCACCACACATCGTGGGATAAGCAGCGCTCAGATGCCTGAGGGTTCACAGCACTATATAAAAGCAAATTATTATTATTATGCCCGCTGGTGGGCTGAGCTCAGCTAGCAAAATGGCGGTCGGGAGTTAAGTATCCCGTGAGATTTTCATGCCAGTGTTTATTTCAGTCTTTCTTCACCTTCAGCAGAATTCATCTGCTATCTCCAGATGCTTCTTCTCTCAACTTACATGACTAGTACGTGGCTGTGAGGAATTCGACCATCCACAGGGTGGCCGTGCGCTCACCTGGGCTTTTTGACATTTTTTATTAAATGGAATGATGGTAGATCAACCTCAGAAATATTTGTGCGGGCTAATCCACACAGATTTTCCTATGCTCACACTATGAAAAAAGCATAGACCCATGTAGTTCGGGCTGGACACTGCCTGCAGGCACTGTCACACCTGACACATTTAGTTGTAATGGGACAGCCGAGGAGTGCTCTAGGTCATCTCCAGAAAGGGGGCAGAGCAACCTTCCCCCTGCCATGATCAGCCTGATTAACAGAGAGGCTGCATGGATCCGCCCTGCTCCTTTGTTCGGCCCTACAGCTGGTGGCAGCGATTAACATACCAACATAGGGAATTTCAAACTACAGAGGATAACACAGGAGGCATGCAACCCAGCAACCTTTCATATGTAACTATGTCAACCTGAAGCCAGCTCCCGCTCTCATTATCAATGACAGTGAACAGTTATGTCCGGGCCTGTTCTTTACAGTAGACCAATCTGCTAGGGGGACCCCATTCATAAGGTATGAGAATATGGTATGCAGAATCCCGAGAGTCTGGTCTTGCTGCAGCTTCAAGAGAGACCTGCCAATTTAATCCGGAACCACAGCAGGATCCATTAACCAGAGAGAATATCTGATCAACAAAAGACAGGAAGATGGGTGGGACATAGTATCACAAGGGAGTGTGCCCAGAGCTCTTTCTGTTGAGAGGTTTCTGCTAGATTTGTTCTGGGACACCCCTGGTTCCTGTTTTTACCCCATTAACTTTTCCTGTTGCAAAGCGCTCTGGTTATGACCTCACACATACAAGAGATTGTTTGTCGGGACCACAGGATTGGCCCATTAAGGTAGGCTTAGCCTACACCAATCACTGTGGCCCACGTGGCTTTAAAAGAGGGCTTAGCCCCTGTTCTGGCAGATGATCTGAAGACTTCACCAGAAAAAGAAAGAAGAACTCAACCTTGGACCCTGGCTGAAGGAACAGTCTGCCTTACCTCTGGCGCCAGTGAAGGAAGTCCAGGACATCCAAAGAGAATAGCACAATCCCTCCCCTAAACATCTCCCAGGTAAGAGAAGAAGAAACAGTACTCAAGAGGACCCTCCAGCTGCTCCAGAACCAGTGCCCATCCAGCACACAGCGTGCCCTGCTAGGCTCTGCAGCAAGCTTCCTGGATTGGAAGTGCCAGAAGGTCTCTGAATCTACAATCCAAGACAAGGCAGCTGTCTACAACACACTACACAGCTGTCGGCCATCTGACTTAAAGGACGACACAAGCCCATTGAAAAAGCTGGGAGAAGTGCCTAGATGAGCATCTACCAACGTTCGCCTTAAGGGACATTTTGCACCAGTCGAGTTGCTCGATCCGTAACCGATGGCACCGCTGACCATTGTCAAGCCACAGTCGCTTAAAGATATCCGAGACATTTTGACCAGTGTTTCAGAACCGACGACCAGCACTGATACAATGATTCCAGACCCTGAGCCGTCGTGTAGGCCAGCTTGCAGCCGTTCATTCAGCTTCGCACACCGAACCGTCTTGCCGTATGATACCCGCATCTGACTGACATCTCAAACTCTGTCACAGAAGCCTGCAAAGCACCCTGAAGCCCACTTGACCCTACCACCTACAGCACAAGGTACATTGTGGTTCTGTCCCCTCTAGTCCTTCCCAGAGGCCCCTATAGAAATATTAACACCCATTGCTCCCTTTGAGCTGAAGCCAAGAAACCTTAAAACTGTCATGGTTATTAACCATACCAACTACCCTCTTGTCAATATCCAGACTGCATCCGTTTGCCTTCTTTGAAACTGTCTGTCCTCTGCATTCCTTTACAAGGTGGGTTGTATTTCATAGTGTTACTAGAACTGTCTGTTATATAAATAAAGTAGATATTTTTGATACAACCGTGACTGGGCAGTCACTTTTATCATTGGATAATAATTGTATTTTCGGTGTGTTGCAACTAATCAACAATCCACACAAACTTTCGGAAATAAGCCTGCTGTTCTGTCCAACGTTAACAAAATTGGATAAGGTGGTTTATAATTTGCTTATTATTCCAATCTGTTTGAATCCCTTCTGATGTATAAGAGGTGTGGGGCTGATTGATGGTTTAGAAACTGATAATCACCCCTGGCCTACTGGTACCCCACAAGTTGATTCATCACAATGGCCATTATGCCACTATCCCTACACTGCCATTGGTATGTGTCGGATGTATGGTGGTAGCCCTTCATGGACCCTGAGTTACTCATGCCATAACAGGATAATGTCGATCCACAAGTTTAGTTTTAGGCAGTTGCAGAATATACAATAGCTGGGAAATACCCTTAAACAAAGTAACCACAGTACTAAGCTTGTCATTGATTGCTTTCCCATCTTTACATTCACCACTGCATGATCACTGGTTGAGAAGTACAGTCGGAATAGGTATCCTTGGCAACTTGAATTATTGTTGCCTGCAAGGAATCCCTTTCAGAGTTCCCTTCAGACTTATTTTGATTAGATTTGACACCCATATCCACGTCTTCATTTGTCTTGTCTCGGGCACAAAGATCTTCAGACACAGCTAACGAGGAGGGTATAGATTCAACATTTGCCCAAACATTTACTTGGTCCAAAGATTCTGATATTGAGAAACTATGTATTTCAAGTAATAATATGGTTCATGAAATCATGTTTCAGCTACCACCTCATACACCTGAAGTGGGCAGGTTGCTCAAGTCTCCAAGGAAAGGAGGATATTGGTTATATGAGAGACTGAAGCTGTTGGAAGTAAGTCCATCATCTCATATAGTAAGATACCAAGCCAGTGAGGCCATCTGTAGACAAGCTGGAAAAGTTGCTGAGAGGATATTGGCCAGTACGGTTTGGGTGAATTGAATGATGACTGATTGTGTACCATACAAGGCCAGTCGTTATTATGGAGGTCTTCATGTCTCTCCCTGTTTTCCCTTATCAGAGAACATGTCTGGGGTTGCTGTTGGTACTCTTGTTCAGATGAGAATTGCCTACCATGTCGGTGCTGGACTGACCTTGTGGGTGGGACAAAGACTGATATGCAAATGGATATTTCTCCTCTGTGAAAGGAACAGTGAGCTAAAACATGTTTGTAGACCCTCCTGAGTGGGTACCGTCCCATAGAACTGGTTATTTGGCCATGTTCGTTCTTGGTAGAGGGGCTCTCAGACCTTTTTGTGAATTTTTAGGAACTTTGTGTTTCACCCTAAGTTACCAAGGGTAATCCAGACATGGACCCCTTGCTCACTCTGCTTAGAAAGGCACAGCTTCACCTCACTGATGAGGCCCGACTAGGCTGAACACATGTCTGGGGTTGCTGTTGGTACTCTTGCTCAGAGGAGAATTGCCTAGCATTTCAGTGCTGGACTGCCCTTGTGGGTGGGACAAAGACTGATATGCAAATGGATATTTCTCCTCTGTGAAAGGAACTTTCAGCTAAAACATGGTTGTAGACTCTCCCGAGTGGGCACCTTCCAAAAGAACAGGTTATTTGGCCATGTTCGTTTTCAGTAGAGGGGCTCCCAGACCTTTTTGTGCATTTTGGATGCTGTATCCAGTTGGGTGAGGACATCAATGAGGTGGAATAAAGTGGGTGTGGGCCAACTTTTAGGAATGGAGTTAGGATAGTGTTTACTGTCAGTGATCAAGCCGGAAATTCTTTTGGATGTAGGATGGCTGAGTTGACATTAATAAGCATTCAAATGCATACACAGTGCAAGGGCAGTGGGAAGGCTAGAGCTCTCCATTTCACAAACTCTTTGCATGACTCCAGGAGAGAGGTTTATACTTTTATTTTATTTTTAAATGAGTTCCTTCACCCTTAGTACTCGTATTCCTTTTCTTTGCAACATAACAGGGTAGCGGCACAAGGGTACCAAACAGCCCATATCCCCCGATTAACAGCAAAGAAAATGGACTTTGAACCCCCCAGAGTGGTGGTTGGTGGTGGTGAAGCCTGGTAGCCAATCAGGTTCCTGCTTATTTCATGGATCAGTTTCAAATTTGGCACTTCTGGTTTACCTGTGCTTCTGGTGACTCCACCCACTACATTTTTTGTATTCATTATTTGGCTGCAATGCAACCTTTAACAATCCATACATATATCACATAATGCAGTCAAATCAAGAAAACACAAATTAACTACAAATCATTGTCAGGTAGTACAGTTCATCAGTTGAAAAGTAAAAGTAATTGTTACATCACACTTGTTCACAATTGATTCTAGAATGGCTGGCAGTGGAGTAGCAGCTTAACTCAACTGCTCTGGCCCTCTCCCTGAAGATATTTGTAAAGTAATTGTAATGAGTTCCAAGAAAAAGATTAGTGAAGCTGAAAACCCTGCCTCAAAGAAATCCAAACAGGTTCCTGAAATGGAGGATACCCCAAGCCTTTCAGATGTCTACAAGACTATTCTTCAGGTGGCCCAAGATGTTAGTGATATTAAACTGACTATGGCTGAGCTTAATTTGAAAATTGGACAGCTGGATGGCAGGGTCACTGATTTGGAAAAGTCCTCTCTAACTATGAGCTCTGAGATTGCAGGTAGCTTTCAGGCTTACAATAATCTGAGATCTGACTTGCAGAAAGAGAAAGAACAGTGCTTGGATTTGGAGTTGAGGATTAGGGCAAGAAACATCAGACTGGTTGGAGTGGAGGATTCTGCTGGTGATGATGAAGACCTGCCTTCCTTAGTTTTTCAGGTTTTTAAAGATAGTTTTTCATTGCACTGCAATCAAGCTGGAAGACATTGATAACATCTTTAGAATTGGTAAAAACCTGGGAGACAAGGCAAGGCATATCTTGGTTTCCTTTTTGAATCTTAGATCAAAGGAGCGCCCGATGAAAGCTGCTAGATTGGTTGGAAATGCCCCTTTCAAATGTAAAACTGTTTTTGTTTACCCTGACTATCCTAGAGAAATTTTGAACCTCAGAAGATTCTTTCGGGGTGCTAAAGAAATGGCCAGCCTGCTATCTCTAAGGGCCTTTCTCAGTAGAAATAATGTTTTCACAGTGGTGTTTCCAGATGGTGAAAAGAGCACATCGGATTCTGTGCAAGCGCTGGATTGGATGGAAACATATAGGAGGAGCCTTGCTGTGCTTTCTCCTGCCACTGAGTGACTTTGGATTGCTGGTGCCCCCTCCATTCATCCTCCATTCTCCTTCATGACTTAAATGTTTTTTTATAAGACTTTTATTTTTGTTTTCATATTTTTATAAGCTTTGCTGAATTTTGTGCATTTATAAAATGGCGCTGTTTTCGGATGACAGTTAACGTTTCCAGGTATTTGAAAAATGCTTTAGAACTTGCGTGACTTACGAGGGATTTGTCATGGTCTTGGTCCGTGCTCCGTGTAGACTCAGACTTGAATCCAAGAAAGGGACCTTACAGCTGTGACGTGTGCCGCACGCACACGCAACGTCGCCATCAGCTGACTTTTCAGATGGTTTCGTTTCGGAAGTTGGTCGCACTTCTTTGTGTACATGTCAGTGGTGGTGGACGCCAGATTATATTCTGCTCTGGAGCTCAACGTGCAGAGTGCACAGTCTCAAGCGGGTATCAGCATAGTGAGGTATGTTTTCACGGCCGATGGTGGGAGTACACGGAGCTGGCCGTGGTCTCAGCTGACAGCATGGTTGCTGTTTAATACTGATTTCAGCTTGTACGGCCTTCGCGGATTGCTGTATTATGTTGTGTGCATCTGTAGAGAACACGTTTACCCTGTGCGAACGATCGACTCATGGTGCAGCAATTGGTACTTTCAGAGTAAGCGTCTCTAATGGGTGGAATTGACCATGAATGGATTCTATAGGCAAGATGGGCCAGAGATCTCCTGTGGATCTTTCCTGCCTTTATGTAATTCTCTGCTTTATTTCAAGTCGGTATATCACATTACACTGCAGGAAGCAATTCCTAATTGTGACTAGACAGGAGGCATCGATCCCTAATACTCCTGGTTTGAAAATTAAAGCTTCAGCAAGCTGAGGATCTAATGCACTTAATATGGAGAGCATCTGATGTCCAGTTTTATCAGGGGGTTCTCTCTTGCAGGAGCACAGGACTGATTGCTACAAATGGAGACTGCTGGTTTTCTACAATACTGGCTGGAGGGTGCGGGGAATGTATGCAGGCTATTGGTCCCTCTTGGTTGTAGTATCATTTATTTAATCTTATTTATTCTACAGGTTCGACTCTGCATCTTGTTCTTTCTTGGGGTATTTGATGCTATGGAGTATTGCTATCTTGTGATGCCATTCTACAGCTATTGTTTTATTTTTTTTATTTTTTGGGGGGGGGTGGAGGCTCTTGGGGCTTTTGGGGTTGACTTTGTTGGTTTTTGGATTTTTGGGTTTTCCTTATACACCATCCTGGTTCTTTTTCCTTGGAATGGTTATATTTTGATGCACTGTTGTAGGTTTTTATTGTGCCTTGGGAGGGGTCCTCGGAATGGTTCTGGATGTTGTTTCAATTGTTTTTTGGGCTGAATAGACTTTGCGGTCTTATCTGTTCTCTTAGTTCTTTACTTTTTGTTTTTGGTTCATTTTCGGGTGTATGTCATTTTACTAGTTCTTTTAATTTTTATTTTGTTTTTGCTTTTGATGTTCCAGACCTTCATGTTATAATGGCGACTTCTTGCACAGGTGGGACTGTTAATACCTATGTGTCGTCTCTTGGAATGTGAATGGGGTCAATAATGTGTTAAAGAAAAAGAAAGTGTTTCACATGTTACAGGACATGCATGCTGACATCTGTTTTTTGCAGGAGACTCATATTTTGGCGGACGAAATTTCTAGGTTGGAAAAAGAATGGGTGGGTTCTGCTTATGGATCTTCCTTTTCTTCAAGGTCGAGGGGTGTAGCCATTTTATTTCGTAAGAAACTGCCTGTTAAAACTTTGAAAGAATGTGCGGATAAGGATGGTAGGATGATTGCATTGTTGGTTGAGGTTCAAGGGGAGTTGTTGACTCTCTGTAATGTGTATGCTCCTACAGTGGACGATGGTTCCTTTTTTAGAATGGTGGCACAGACCCTTTTAGATTTGAATAATTCTAATATTCTACTTGGTGGGGACTTTAATACGGTAGTTGATCCTGAGCTAGATAGAAGTCAGATCAGGCGTGTGTTGCGTTGTGATTATCATCATCAGGCCTTTAGATCACTCTTGGAGGAACATCATTTGAAAGATACATGGCATCTGGAGAATCTGGACAAACGTCAGTACAGTTTCTTTTCTAGTGCGCGTGGTGTGTTTTCTAGACTGGATATGATTTTTACTGGGGGTAATGTGTCGGAAAGTATTGTCTCTAGTGGCACTGGTAATATTTTATTGAGTGATCATGCCCCCGTTGAGATGCATTTGAGACTTAAATTTCAGTGTAAAAGAAGTTTCTCATGGAAGATGAACACCTCTATCTTTTTGGATGATGATATTCTGGAGCGATTTGTTTCAGAAGCAAATCATTTTGTTGTGGAGAACTGCTCAGAAGAGATTAGTGTGGCGAATACGTGGGAAGCCTTTAAATGCTGTTTGCGTGGTGTTTGTTTGGGGCTGTCTAGTGGTAAGCGGAAAAAGGAGGAGAGTAGGAGGCGTGATCTTGATCTGCGTATTGGTGAGATCTCTCGGGATCTGATGCTTGACAACTGACTCAGTTAAATTGGCAACTTTGAAAAAACTTAAAAAAGAAATGGAAGATTTTTTGTTGCTGAGGGCAGAGCGTGGCTTGTTCTATTCTAAGTGTACTTATTTCGAAAAGGGAGAACGTTGTGACAGATGGCTGGCATACCGGTTGAAGAAAAGGATTTCAGAGTCAGCAATTGCTTCTATGGTTGACCGGCAGGGTAGAATTACATTTGATCCCAAGAAAATTAACTCAATTTTTCGTGACTTCTATGAGAATCTATATGGCAATGAGGCTGGTATAACAGGTAAGGGGGAGGACTTCTTTAGAAATTTGAATTTGCCTAGGATTCAGGATTCTGATCGTGATCTTCTCGGTGGTATGATAACAGTTGATGAGTTCAAAAGTGTGATTTCAGGGCTGAACGTGGGTAAATCCCCAGGCCTAGATGGTCTCCCTTGTGAGTTTTATAGGATCCTCCTGAACTCGGCCTTAGAGCTCTTCAGAGATATGTTTGTTTCTAGGAAACTGGATGGGACGTTGCCTAAAAGTACTAACCATGCCTCTATTTCGGTCTTTTTTAAAAAGGGTAAGGACTGTAATAATCCTGCTAGTTATCGTCCAATCAGCCTTATCAATACCGATAATAAGATTCTTGCCAAGGTCCTTGCTATGCACCTGGCGCAGTTCCTGCCAGCTTTGATTGATGTGGAACAGTCAGGATTCATGAAAAATCGGCGTACGTCCAGTAATGTCAGGAAATTGTTGCTTTCCATGGAAATGGCAGATAGAATGGACTGTGATGCCACTGTCATATCCCTTGATGCGCAGAAAGCTTTCGATAGGGTCAGTTGTGAGTACTTGTATTCAGTACTGAGGAGGTCGAATCTGGGTGAGGATTTTGTTTCTTGGGTTGCTCTTCTATTTGCCAATCCTACTGCAGATGTTAAGACTAATGGGGTGGCTTCAGAGCCTTTTTGTTTGAACCGGGGCACGCGTCAAGGTTGTCCTTTATCTCCTCTGTTATTCATCCGAGCGATTGAGCCTCTGCAAGTTTGCATCAAAAATGAACCGGATTTACTAGGTGTTAATTGTTGGGGTGTTATGCAAAAGGCTTGGCTTTATGCGGATGATCTCTTATTGGTGCTACAGAATTTGAAAGAATCCCTGCCCTGTCTGATGGGTATTTTGTCCGATTTTCACGTTTGTTCAGGATACAAGATTAACCGCTTGAAGTCCGAAGTGTTGCCCTTGTCCCACAGGTGTGATAAGACTCTGATTATGGGGCTGGGGTTCACTTGGTGTGATGTGCGCTTGCGCTATTTGGGGGTGTGGCTGACTTATCCGGTCATATGGTTGAGGAAAACATGAGTGTAGTCTTGGAAAGATGGTCGCTGCTGAATCTTTCCCTGTGGGGTAAAGTCAATTCCCTGAAAATGAATTTGACACCTAGAATTAACTATGTATCGAGCATGCTTTCATTGAAAATTAAGAGTTGTTATTGGAATGATTTGGATCGTCTTGTTCAGGAATTTCTATGGGACAGAAAAGCACCACGGCTTAGTCTATGGAAGTTGCAGCTTCCTGTTCATTTGGGTGGTATAGGGGTACCAAATTTTCGGGCCTATCATTTGGCCTTTTCTGCTCATTCTTTTGTTCCATTTTTGTCAGGTGACTTGGATAGCTGGGTGGTGGCGGAGTCGAGTGCCTATGGCCCGCTGGGCCCGGAAGCCTTGTTGACCACTAATACAAAGGTTCCTGGGGGTAGTATGTTGGCAACGTCTTTTTTGCGCAGTTCATGGATTGCTGTCTTGTCATTGCTTGGTCGTGACGCATTTAAATGCAGGAGTGCCTCTATCTGCCTGAATCCTAGGATTAGGGATAACTCAAGGACGTTTTTTTGGCCTGAATGGTTTTTGATGGATATTGAATAGGTCTCAGATTTGGGGAATGATGATCGGTGGTTGACTGCTGCTGAACTGAGAGAGATATGGAATTTTGATGGATTATCAGACTCTGCTTATAGATGCCTGAAGAGGGCTGTTGGTGAAGTAGACTGGTCTGACTCTTTGGATGTGAGTGCTTTTCTAACTGATTCCAGTGGGAAGGGAGGTGGTCTCGCCAGTAGGCTTTATAAGCTGATCGTCTCATATTACCAAAGTAATGACAATTTACAGAGAGTTTCGAGTGAGAGAATTGGGTCTGAGATTGATATCGATGCCTGGCAGAATATGTGTGGTAATGTCTCTTTATGTTCGCTGAGTCTGAGTGAGAGGTCTCGCCAAATTAAGATTCTTAATCGCGTGTATTGGTGTCCTGAAACACTTCATAAAAGAGGCATGTCTGACAGTGAAGATTGTTGGGGTTGCGTTCAGGAAGTTGGAACGCTGGAACACATGCTGTGGAGCTGTGTGAGGGTCAGGGATTTTTGGTGTAAAGTCTGTGATGTGTGTGACAGGATTACTGGTGGAGGGTCTGTTCTTGATTTTAGGACGGTAATCCTGGGTGTTGATTCTGGATTGGATGATGTCAGCTCTGCCCTTAAAAAGTGGATTTTTAGGGCATTCATTGTGGCCAAGAGGCTGATTCTCCGTGGGTGGAAAGGTCGGGTCCCTCCTACCTTTGAGGAGTGTATCCAGGAAATGCAGTGCTTGTCAAGGACAGAAAAGTTGATTTACAAATTGAAATGTAAATTATCTTCATATGAGAAGATCTGGAACATGTTTAATGATTTCTTTAAGACTTTGCTTGCATTATCTTTCTGTAGTTTTGTTGATATGTTATCTTTTCTGTATATGTTATAAATATATAAATAAAATAAAAAAATAAGAAAACAATTGTTCACAATTAATAAAAAATGAAGAAATCCCAATTAACTTCATGCTATTTCCAATCATATTCATAATTATAACTAAAATATACATTACAATCTCCTAAAACAAATTCATAATCATAAAAACTGTAAAAAGACGCATTTCATCTACGTAAAAGACATAGGTGAACTCATTAAAAAAGATGATATGGTAGGGCGAAGGAAATCTTAACATACCTTTCATTCAAAAAATATTGTTAAAGGTAAAATTAGTTTGAGATAGTACTCCATCCCCAACTACGGTTTAACAAAAGTCTCAGCTCAATTTAACCGACCTAAAAAAACCTAGCACTGCTATCAGGTCTGAGGTTGAGTGCCCCTCCAAAAACCTCTTCCAAAAATAGTCTCCATCAATAAAACCTCTGGAGTAAAAAGAAATGACATAAGTATTTCTGACGGTGGTATAACAGAGAGGGATAATGTGTCTTGTAGTTTCAAAGAGATTCCTACCCATACAACATCTACATTCCATCTCTGTTTGATCGAACAGCCTATATCTAAAAATAATGTCTTTTGTCTGGATGAGATTACAAAGGAACCTCAAAAATTCATTCTGGCTGATCAACTAGGATAGATGGATAAGAAAGGTGCTAAAACTCCACATTTCTTGTGCTCCAACCATAAATGAGAGAAAGAAGGATAGCCATGAACCTTTTCAATAGTGTTAATCCAGTTCCATGTTTTAAGGTGTTTTTTAGCTTGTTGTGGTCTCAATTGTAATTCCTCATGATTTGAACCTGTTAGTCAAGATGTCATCACATTCGTTTACAAACCTAAAAGTACAAGTAGAAATATCTCCTTTTTTTAAAAGCATTCATAGTCATTAGTATATCCCCAAAAAGCGAATCATCCTCAGTAATTTGAATTTTACTAAATACATTTAAATAGTTCACACAGTCCCATAGATCTGAGCAATTGGATGCCAAGTTCATATCTAATAACTGCCCTCAGATGTGGGGTTGGGGCATTAAGAATTTTCCTGCAAATTAAGGGAAGTCATATTTCTAGTCCATAAATAAGTTTAGGTATTATTTTGCCTTGATAAAATGTCAAGGACAGCAGTAATGAAAACTTCCCATTTTTCCCATCCACCTTTTTAATTTGATTAATCAGACCAGTAGTTTTCTGAACAAGATGGGTCTTAATTTCCACGTTGGTGCATTTTGCTATTACATAAAACCCCAGATACAATAATGAGCCAACAATCTCCAATTTTTGTTCTGCGAGCCACCAAGCCAACAAAGGGGGTAATTCATGGAATTTCGCACAAAAGCGGCGCACGCGGCTGGCGCACAGTGTTCCCGTGCGATAGACTGCGCCAGCCGCGTGCGCTAAAATCCATTTCCGCGCACAGCGTATTCATGGATTCCAGCTACCAAAACCAGCCGTGGCGCACAGTGGTGCAGCGACCCTGCAGCAGCGCCACTTACGCCCCCAAGAACGCCCCTCGCGCAGGGAAAAGCCATCAAAATCCCCAATCCAGTGCAAAGGGCTGCGCTAACCCTGTACCAGCATGGCAAGCGGGGAACGTGTATCACTGGGGATCGCGGGAAGTTTCACACGCGACTGGCCCTGTGCGAGCGGGTTACGTGTATTACTGGGGTGCGCGGGAAGTTTCACACGCGATTTCAGCAGGGTACGTGTATTAGAGTGGTGCGCGGGAAGTTTCACACGCGATTGGCCCTGTGCGAGCGGGGTACGTGTATTACTGGGGTGCGCAGTAAGTTTCACATGCGATTTCAGCAAGGTACGTGTATTACTGGGGTGCGCGGGAAGTTTCACACGTGATTGGCCCTGTGCGAGCGGGCTACGTATATTACAGGGGTGCGCGGGAAGTTTCACACGCGATTTCAGCTGGGTACGTGTTTTACTGGGGTGCGCGGGAAGTTACACACGCAATTTCAGCAGAGTACGTGTATTTCGGGGGTGCCGGGGAGTCCTACACGTGATTTGGCAGTGTGGGTCCTCCCAGGTGTTCCCTGTACACCCTCCACTGCCCTTGCTGGCAGCCCACACCACAGGGGACTACCCTGCACCCCTGGTCATGTCCCGCAGGCAGCCCACCCAACATGGGCATGCCCCCCAGCAAAGGCACATGTCTCCTTGCACTACTGATCACCAACTCATGTCCCCTTGCACCCCCACCCCCCAGCAGTGCGGGGCACCTGCCAGCAGGCCCCCACTCATGTCCTCCTGAACCCCCACCCCCCAGCAGTGCAGGGCACCTGGCCGCAGGCCCCCACTCATGTCCCACTCATGTCCCCCTGCACCCCCACCCCCCAGCATTGCGGGGCACCTGCCAGCAGGCCCCCACTCATGTCCCCCTGCACCCTCACCCCCCAGCAGTGCGGGGCACCTGCCAGCAGGCCCCCACTCATGTCCCCCTGCACGCCCACCCCCCAGCAGTGCGGGGCACCTGCCAGCAGGCCCCCACTCATGTCCCACTCATGTCCCCCTGCACCCCCACCCCCCAGCAGTGCGGGTCACCTGCCAGCAGGCCCCCACTCATGTCCCACTCATGTCCTCCTGCACCCCCACCCCCCAGCATTGCGGGGCACCTGCCAGCAGGCCCCCACTCATGTCCCACTCATGTCCCCCAGCACCCCCACTCCCCAGCAGTGCGGGGCACCTGCCCGCAGGCCCTGACACACGTCCTCCAGCCAACACGTCATCACAATCTAGATCCCTGGCCCGTATGGGCAGCCTCCACATGCCAAACACCCACCCAAGTATTGAATCCACCCACTTAGAAATGCCAATTACATGATACAACCCCAATGGCAAGTATGTAAATGAACACATGTCCCTCACATACACACAATGGGTGTAAGTGAATGTCAAAACCCATATCATGATATGCATGAAACCAATGAGATGATACTACACATTGAAGTTTGATGAAAAAAATGTATTAAAAACAACATAAATGGAATTAAAAATAAACAAACGACAATGGGAATTAAAAACCAAAAGCAGCATGTCCGTAAAATAATGAAAAACCACAAATCATAATCCAAAGGAAAGGTGTGCAAAGTCCCAGTCCAAAAAAGTAAATCCAAGGGAAAAACAAAACCGAAAACCATTGCTCCATGGGTAAATCCAAAAAAAAATATATAATCCAACAGTCAACTATATACAGATAAACAATCCAGGGTCCATGATCCCAACTGAAGAAATGAAACCTATCTAAAAATACAACCTAATAAAAAAACTATATACAAAAATGTGGTCCATTGTCCAAAAGGTCCAAAATAAATAAAAAAGCAAAGGAAACCTAACACTAACTACATAACTATTTACAAGGGCAGCGAGGTAGTCCGACGGCTCACTGGTTGATGTCATGGGCCAGGGCATCATCGAACTCCTGTTCAATGGCTTGGAGGCGGGCATGTTCCCTGGCCCCGAGGTCTCGCAGGGATAATGCAGTGTCCAGCTCCAACTCCCTGCGAATACCCTCGAGGCACTCAGCACCCTCCACATGGAGTTCTCCGCCCTGACCATTGTGAGCCGTTCCTCCTCTGCCCGCTGCCACTCCGCACCTATCTGCTGGCCCAACCGCTCCCACACGGAAGACACTCCCATTCCAGGGTTCTCCTGCCCTCCGGCCGATGCCTGCCCCCCTGATGTTGATGGCCCCGAGCCATGATGCCTCCCACGCCGAGCCTGCCGCTGCCTCCGACGCAACTGAATGTGCCAGCACGACAGCATCCAGGCTGATGGAATCCACCGACGCCGTTGTGCACGTGCCCTGCCCGGTGATGCCGTCACATCCTCCATTTGCTGGGGTCCAGTTGCTGGTGTGTCCACCCCTGCTGGACCTCTGGCTCCCGACTGTGGCAGGGATGGGATCCCCACCGAGTTGGCTGCGTTGGTCGGGGCAGGTCCACAGGGGGCCCTGGTGGCATCTGGGCCGGAAGACGGCATGGAGAACGACTGGCGCATAGCCTCCACAGAGGAGGAGAGGGTCGCCAGAGTGGCCGACACATGTACGAAACCCCCGACCACGGCCGCTCCCAACTGGGCCACGTTGGCACGGTGCTCTTCGTGATGACGTGCGTGCTCCCCCCGGGAAGCACGCACGTCATCACAAATGACACCCGTGCACAACGCGACACCAATCAGGCCCTTCTCCATACGGCCAGGAGTCCCCTCGTCCGCAGGTGGAGGGGAGTCATATGACATGGACATCCCCCCTACCTGCGGACGGGCCTGGGATGGGGCATCCCTGCTGGTGCATGGTGGTGCAGTCACAGTGTCAGGGACAGTGACATGCACAGGCCCCTCCACGGCGACCTGTGCTGCCTCCTGCCCCTGCCCCTGGACTGCACCACTTGCACCAGCAGGGATGCCCCCACCAGGCCCCATGTGCGGCTCAGTAGCGGCCTCCTCCTCCTCTGTGGAAACCACCAACCTGGATGGCTCCACCCCGTCTTCTGCCATTGCAAGCCCCTGTGGGGGCTCACCCACCCCTTCTGCTGCAGCCGTGGGGGCATCCCCGCCGCTTTGCTCCACAGCGCCGTCTCCGCCCTCTTCTTCACTTTGCGCTGTGTAGAGGGAGACATAGAACACAAGCATCAGGGTACTGTACAATGGTCCCCTAGACAGGAAGCAATAGCAGATGTGTGGCACTGTCAAAGATCACTTCCATCATGTCCCTCCACAACACATGGGTCAGTGCAGGCAAAACACATGCAGTGACAGGCATGGCGCATGCTATGGACATTAGCAAACATGTCCAAGGGACTCTTGAAACATACAATGTTGTTTTGGAACTCACATGCACCATGGGTCATGCCTATCACATGCGCACACTTCACCGTACTTTCATCCATCTGGACTCGTACACCCCACACACAGTGGATGCAAGGATAACTAGGCTGCATCAGTGATTCTGAACATTGTCATAGACATGTGTCATGCATCCATGGCATTCACAAGTCACAGAGACGCAGGTCAAACACACAGACATGGACACCATACATGTACATGGCATTGGCACCCATCCCTCACCCCCACCCATGTCCAGGAACAGAGACTGGCATGCTCTCATGTGTCCATTCCGCATAGGGCTCCCCATGTTGCATTTAAACACATACACTAACCGTGTGCTTCACACATTACTGGTCTCACATGTATGACCATGATGTCCCTGCACACACACATGCGTACATGGCCTATGTCACACATACAGGCAAGTATCAGACAACCAGCACACTGCAACATGCCCTGTCTCACACAGCAATGCTTGGCCACTTACCGCTCGACTCCAGACGGGTCTGCCTCTCAAGGATCTGGGCATGGAGCGCTGGGCGTACGCGTTCCAGGACCCTCATCTGGATGGTACTCATGCTGCCCCGGCCCCCCTCCACGAGGTGCCGGGCCTTCATGAGGGTCCTGGACCTCAAGTCCTCCCAGCGCTTCTTGACTTGCTTGATGTTGCGAGTTGCCACCCCCTCCGCGTTGATGGCAACCACAAAGTCGTCCGAGATCCTGTCCCGTCCTTCCTTGTCGGCGCGTGATGATCACAAGAGGACATCATAATGCCCCAGGACAAGCTCCACCAGGACACCAACTTCCTTCTGACTGAAGCTGGTGGCCCTCTGCCCCTCTGGCTGGGGGTCGCCAGTGGTCTCGGATGGTGTTTGCCCCGACATGGCGACCCCCGAGGCAGGCGTGGGTGGGCAACTGGGTCCTGGGGCTGGGCTGTGGAGCGATGGTATCCCAGTCGGGAGTCTTCTGTTCCAGCAGGGGTGGACACAGCAACTGGACCCCTGCAGATGGCTGATGTGCAGGCACCAAATGGCAGGGCACGGTGGCAGCAGGCAGGCAGGCAGACAGCAGCAGATGGTTCCTGGGAGGCTGCTCGGGGCTCTGGGGGGCAGTAATTCGGCCTTTTGGGCAGGAGCATGGTCTTCCGTGTGCTTACGCGTGGCCAGCTTGATACGGAGTGATTTGGCACGTGAAAATTCTGCACGTCAGCGTGTAATTCGAGGAAAGGCCCTTAGCGCGTAAGCGCGTCAGCACGCATACGCGATTCCATTGGACCAAAGGCCCTTAGCGCGTAAGTGCATCTGTGACGTATCGCGCACGGGCGTTGCCCTGGCAGGGCTTGGAGATCCCACGTGGATTTCCATTGCTCTGTACGTGCTTTTCGTGGGGTGCGGTGCGTGTGTTTTGCAGGCGTTGGGGTTCACACGCTATTACTTCACAGCGGGTGGGTGTTGGCTACACGATCTTCTACATGCAAGGAAGACGGTGAGTGGTACCCTGCTCCCCCAGGCCCGATCGCGTGTAAAACCACCTGCGAGCCCCTGAAATACACGTACCCCGCTCCCCCAGGCACGATCGCGTGTGAAAACACCTGCGCACCCCTGAAATACACATACCCCGCTCCCCCAGGCCCGATTGCGTGTAAAACCACCCACGAGCCCCTGAAATACACGTACCCGCTCCCCCAGGCCAATCGTGGGTAAAACTTCTTGCGCACACCTGAAATACACATACCCAGGACAATCGCGTGTAAAACTTCTCGCGCACCACTGAAATACACGTACCCAGGACAATCGCGTGTGAAACTTCTCACGCACCCCTGAAATACACGTACCCAGGACAATCACGTGTAAACTTCTCGCGCACCCCTGAAATACACGTACCCAGGACAATCGCGTGTGAGACTTCTCGCACACCCCTGAAATACACGTACCCAGGCCAATCGCGTGTAAACTTCTCGTGCACCCCTGAAATACACGTACCCAGGACAATTGCGTGTAAAACTTTTCGCGCACCCCTGAAATACATGTACCCAGGACAATCGTGTGTAAAACTTCTTGCGCACACCTGAAATACATGTACCCAGGCCAATCGCGTGTGAAACTTCTTGCGCACCCCTGAAATACACGTACCACGCTCCCCCAGGCCCGATCGCGTGTTATACTTCCCGCAAGCCCCTGAAATACACGCACCCCGCTCCCCCAGGCCCGATCGCGTGTAAAACTTCCCGGGCACCCACGAAATACATGCACACGCTATTATTCACACAGCGTATGTCCGTGTTTGTCGCGTACCCCTTTGCACGTCATTTGTCCTAGAGGGCCACAGTATGGGACTTTCATCAAAGCTGTGTATATGTGCTTTTTGTTAGTGCACATTTTGGCGTACATTTTTTTCATGCGCAGGGACGCTACCGCCTGCTTTCGTGTGGCGGACGTGTATGGGCCTGTGCGCGTCTTTGCTCGTGCGCTGGTTTGCCCTATTCGATTCCATGAATACGTGTTGTAGGCGAGCGTGTGGGCGTTCCGCGCACTTGCCTCCTGTACTTCCCCCGTGACGCCCATATTTTCACGAGTTGTTCCCCATTCCGCGTGTCACGCCCCGTGTTCCGCCTACTTTTGTTATGTGCGCCGCGCTATGTGCGATTTCGCTGTGGCTGTGGCGCACGCCGTTAGATGACCTGTGTGCCGCACACTTTTTCAGCGCACATCCAATATTTTTCTCGCGCACGGACTTCCATGAATCGAAGTGCGCTGGTTTCCCTGCGATTTTCGCACTTGCACTGCGATTTTCGCTCTTTCACTGCGAATCACACGTTTTCGCACGCTTTCGCATTAATTCCATGAATCGGCCTGAAAGTGTTTTGTTTGTTTGTTCTTTTCCTTGTAAATCTAACCACCTTTGACTTGGCGGGATTAAAAACAAAATGACCCAAATGCTTCAATCAATTTCTGTAAACCCCTAGGAGTCTGATTGAATAGTACAAAAAAATGTGCGTAAGAGATCCACTATAATCATTGATGATTTAGCTTAGGAGATGTGAAAGCACGTTCTTCCAATGCATCACCCACATCTGAAGTATACAAATTAAAAAGGCAGGTTGCTAAAATACATCCTTGTCTGACTCCGGGAAAGGTTGGGATGGAGCTTGATACATCTCCCTTCATATTTAATCTAACCCTTATGTTCGATTTATCATGTAAAGCAATTAAAGGTTTTAAAAGCCCCCCAGGAATATTCCAACTAGCAAGCTTCCGCCATAAACTATTTCAATTCACTGTGTTGAAGGCCGCCATTAAGTCAATGCTTGCCACATATATGGCACTACTTTTACCTGTTAGGGCTTTCTAAGTTTTGAACATATTTTAAGAGGGGTACATTCAGATTAGTGCTAAGATTCTTCCGGAAGCTAGTATGCCATTTTCGGATAAGACCCACTTATAATGACCATGCCTCCAGATGTTTTAATAGCAAGGTTGCAAGTACCTTGCTAACGGCATCAAGAATAGAAATTGGCCTGTAATTTAGGGGGTTGTTCCGGTAACCTCTCTTAAAAATTGGGATCACATAGGCTGTTTGCTAACACACTGAGCTTTAATAATTTGCTGAAAATACATTGTTACACTATGTCGCAGGGTTGTCCTTAAATAAGATATTAGCCAACCTATCAGGCCCAGGGGGGGAGATTTACTAACAGCCTTTAAAATATTAAACACTGCTTCAAGTACAATTGGGAGATTCCAAGCATCTCCTGTACTGTCCCACATTATCGGATATGAATCCTCCAATACAGATTTATGACCGAATGTTGCTTCATTGAAGATGACACACTATTGTTCTCCATTTGGATTAAGTTGAAGGTCCACTTGGTTTCTCCCTATGTTATTTATAAAACGCCATAAAAATGTGGTGTCGGTTTTATACAAAGCGTCTATCAATAACTCAGCATCATTTTGTCATGACTGTTGTTTATACAATCTAGTCCAATTTCGATAAGTATGTTTTACCCGCTTGATTTCCTTCAGCAAAGTCGGAGGATCATCATGATATATATGTTTCATTACCTTGGAATTATTTCCCTTATGATATATGAGAACTTCTATCCACGCATTTCCATCTTGATTGCATGGAGGCCCTATTCAGTGTCATTGGCCAGCTGAATCATCTCCCACCGCACAATTTGCAGCCACTTGGCATTTGCGGCGGACTGCACTTCTGGTAACAGTAATGAGGCAAAAAAAGGTTTCTTCTTTGCTTTAGAGTTGATATTGATCTGGTATTTCTTTAAGAAATTTCAAAGTTTCTTGTGATAGATAGTTTGACTTTTTCCTTCTCTGCAATGTATCTTTTATCTCCTTTTCTGGCAGGAATACAGAATATGGGCTTCTGCCGTGGCACTGTGGTGGGGAGGCTGAACACTAGTGCAGATTTTGGGGCTGACGAGGCACCTGGTCCCTCTATCAAATGTTCTTCAGGGACCACCAAGAGTGCTGAGTGTAGCTAGGCCAGCAAGCAAGTGCCCCTCCATGATGGCGGGAGGTGCTGGCCACATACCCAGCAGTTGTCCATCATGGCTGCTGTCCCTATCTTGAGATCTGGGATGTATAATGTTTTGTTGCACCTACTGTTGGTCCCCACAAAGATGCTTCTTTCATTGTAAAAACACAGTTTGTATTCTTTCTGCTTTTGTACCTTCACTGGTATTTCCACTGTTGTGATCCAAATAAGTTTTTCTACTTACTCATTTCAGTACCCGCTGCATTCAGTGTTCACTTTTTCAATCACTGTCTCCAAATTTTACCAGTCCACCTGCTATACAGCTTATTCTATTTTCTTGCCATCTGCTTGCCATTAGCCTCACTCCTTCCAATTTTAGATAGGGTCTTTGCATGCACTGTATACTTTGGGATATTGGGCACATTGCTGTTGAACAGGGTTCATTACTTCGAGTTGCACGCTTTGTGCCTGGAAAGTGCTTTGCAGCATGCACAAGGTCGGATGGAGTAAACATTGAGCCTCCAAAATTGGAATTTCCCATGGCAGTAATATCTTGGGGGCCCCTAACGCATGTGAGAGCTAACATAGCAACTTCCATTTACTTTTGTTTTCCCCACTGAGCTCATGTCTGCATACCAGCTATTACTTAACTCTCGATGGTGCACATCCTCTTTTGTATCAAACCCAAGTTCTTGGTACTGGTCATGGTTCAGACCTCTAGAATGTGAAACACTAGAAAAGAAAGAATAATTTTCTATTGTGTTAGAAAACACATTAGCAAATAAGGATAACATGAGTAAATTTGCGAAATTCCCCATAGGTTTCTGGGTGGCACATGAATCATTAGCAGATGCATTAGGTTGTATATCATGGACCGTGGCCGCATTATTATTCGCTTCAACCATATTTGCAACATACTCTTGTGTTTAAGAATATAAAGAGCCATTGGTAAAAGATCCATTAGTAATAGTTGCATTTCTTATCCTCCCTTTTTATATGAACACCCCTGTAAAACTACACCCTAAATAAGTAGCAAATATACCAGCTACCCAATACATTACAGATATGTACGCGGGGGAAAACACAATTATAAGAGAACCTTTCTGAAAACGAGAACGTTGCTTTTATAGATGGAGTTGTTGAACCGATGTACATCCATTGCAAGGTAAATAGATGAGAGAGAGACAATAGAAAGGGAAACAATGAAGAGAGAGAGAGAGAGAGAGAGAGAGAGAGAAAGCTCTCTCTGTGCAAACAATGCATAGCAGCATTTTTATTTATCCCAGAGGTAGCCTTGTTGTCGAACTTTGAACAAATAAAGTCAAAAACACATTAGGAAGACAACAACAATTGCTATGCAGCTACCCGTGTTTCTTTAGAATTTTTACTAGTAGAAGTGTTTTTACTGGAAGGCACTTAACATGTACTGTTTAGTACTTTATTGATTTTTGGCAGGGGGTGTGGCCTGGGGTGCCTAGGGAATATCATATAAATGAACCCAGTACTGTAATTCACGTACCTTTACCGCAAGAGGAGTAGCATAGAGGACCTCAAAGGGGCCGTCATAACTAGGATCACTCCACCGGCGGACAAAGTTCTTTACAAAGATATGGTTGCCAGGGAAAAGCTGCAGAGGAGGTGACGTGGGTGGAGTATCAATGAGGTGCTGGCCGTCTCTTCAGTCCTTGACGGTGCGATCTGTTGAGAGATAAATTATATGGCTTTGGTTAGGGCATGCAAGTAGCTATGAAATTGGTCCCCTAAAACAGATGCAGCCCTGGGAGCATCAGATGCTCTCTTGATTGGGCTTAGGGACGTGTGCATAGGTTGCCCCGTTAGCACCTTGTGGGGTGATAAGTGATGATCCTTACAGGGCTGCGTTTGCATGCTAAATGGAGCGAGAGGTAAGCAGTGAACCCAATTTTTATTTAAGGTGGTGACAACTTGCTCTTCCGAAGGCCATTTATCCTCTCCACAATCCTGTTGGCTTGGGTGTGGTACATTGTACACATCCGATGTTTAATGCCCAATAATGCGAGGATCTCTTTGAAGGGCTCATTGAAAAGGTACGTGCAGTCATCTGACTTTAACACTTTGCACATGCCTCATCGAGGAAAGACCTCTCTGGCCAAAGGTTTGGCTGCAAATTCTGCATCAAGGTGTGCACAAGGACCAGCCTCTACCCACCGTGAGAAAGGACACACAACTGTTAGGTAGTGGGATCCGTTACACCTTTCGCCCGTGTGCAGGATGTCAATATGTAACTTACTGAATGGCCCAGCAGAGCGGGGCAGTTTACTTCGGATTGTTCTTAGGGTATGCCCAGTACTGTGAGTCCGACCCATAATACAGTTATCATTTTAGTTACTGCCTCCTGCAGATTCAGGAAAAAGCAGTTCTTCTGTACATTTACAACAATATGTTGTTTGGACACATGGAATGAATGATGCAACTGGTCAACTGGTGGCATAACTGCTTTGCCCGATGTTTATTGTTCCCACAATAAATCTGTAGGGGACTGCATGCATCCCCTTTTCAACCACAAGTATTTCTCCTCCTGTGGGGCTTGTCCCTACAATTAAATTAGTTGTGCAATCGGTAAGGAATTGTAGGAGGCTGGCAGTTGTTCCCTCTTCTACGCTACCACTGTGTATTCAGAAACACTTAGCACCAGTAAATATGCTGCTTGCTTGGCCGCAGCTTCCGTAGCAGTGTTACCGAGTGAGACCTTGTCTGTATCGTTAGTATGGGCAGTGCATTTCACCACTTCTGTCAAGGATGGTTGGGATAGTGCATCAATTAGTTTATCTAACAGTGTTGCTTGTTGTAGCAGACACCAGTAAGCCCTCCTAAATCCCCTCCTCTTCTACTGTGTGTGGCCTGTGTGCACCATGGTGGGGACATAAGCCAAATCAAAATAGATGGTGACACAGCACTCTTGAGAAGCTAGAAGCGTTTCAATGATCGCTATAAATTCAGATGTTTGGGCTGAATAGTGCATGGGTAATCTCTTTTGCACCAATACCTCGCAGACCCCACCCACTAGGCGAACTACCCCTCCCCCCCCCAGTATGCCTCAAATCTGTGCCCTGGTAGATAGTTGCTGACCCGTCAATTCAAAGCACCTCACCCTCTCGAATGAGCTATCTTTTGCCTTCGGGAGGTCATCCTCCTCCCACCTCAATAGTTACACAATCATGTGCTGCAAGGTCTTCCTCAGTACACTGTTCTGTCAAAATGGTGGTGGGATTTACAGTTTTCACCTCATGATATGAATGTTCAGGCTGGACAGAACTCATATGCAGACGCCCGCTACGTGGTCAATGTTGATTTGGAATGCTCCAAAATGCCGAACACTGCGTGCTCCACGTACAGTGTTACAGAGCACCCCATGAAAATTGGGGAGCTTTTCTCAATCGCAAATGCAGCTGCAGCAAGTACTTGTTTGCATGGGAACTGGCCATGCATCACAGAATCTAGCACTCCGCTGTAGTCGGCCAACGGCTCGTGGCCCATCATGCTATTTTGTGTCAGTACTGCAGTCATCGGTTGGCCATTTGTATGGGAAAAGAGATATCATTCATGTGTGTAATCAGGGGTAGCTAGCACTGGGGCAGTGGAGATCACTTCTTTTAGAGCAATACAGTTGGTAAGCATGTCCTCCATCCATGCAATCTTATGGTGATTTGTTTTTAGCTTCAATAAGGCCCTGTAAAAGGGCCCTGGTGTATGCTGCATAGTCTAGAATCCATGCCCTACAGTAATTGCACAACCCTAGACATTTCTGCATCTTTTTGACAGTTTTGGGCTGGGGAGTGTTGCACACTAGAGCAGCACGATCAGGTATAATTTTCTTCCTGTGAATAGACTAACCTAAATAGAGCACTTCTTAGAGGCGTTACTGCAGCTTCGCCTTATCTACCTTATACCCCTTGTACACCAGCAGTTGCAGGATGGTGAAAGAGTACTTTCAGCACTGCTGATTACTGTCATTACACACCAGCAAATTGTCAACGTACTGAATAGTACTACTGGGCACTTGAATGTTTCCTAGGTCTGCATGCAATATTCGGTTGAATATACTGGGTTATTCACAGTACCCTTGGGACAATCTGGTGTGATTGAAATGCATTCCTGTATGTGTGAATGCGGTTAGGTATGGCGATTCATGGTAAAAAGTCTTAAGATCTACTGCAGCGAAGTGGGTCACATCCTTGGGGATACTGCGTCGTATTGTTGCAGGATTTGGGCCTACAGGAAATTCTGCCTGGACAATGTAATTTAGAGGGCGAAGTTTCTGTATCATACTCCAACTCCCCCGCTTTAGTTTTTTTAATCGGACAGATAGCTGTGTTACATGGGGAGGTGGATTGCACTATTATTCCCTGATTGGGAAGTGCCACAATGGTGTCCTGCATGCCCTCTTCTGCCTTTTGGACAATGGGTACTGTTTAGCCCAGGGTAACAATGCGACTGGCTTAAGTGTTATTCAGACCAGCACCACCCCCTGTAAGAGCCCTTCATCATGAGCATTAGTTGCCCATAATCCGTCTGGGACCTGCTCCAAGTCACTGTCAGTCAAGGGGGGTTGGGGTGACAAGGGCTATCATAGAACACGTTTTGATATTGCACGATAATGTCACAAGGCATGCAAATTGCTAAGACAATCTCCCCATCGTCAACTCAATCTTCAAACAATTCTGCATCTGTCACTTCTTTGAGAGGCACTGTTGGGTCAATGCACATCACAGTACGGCAGACACACCCATCAGGGTCTGTGCCCACCACAACAGTCCTTTTGGCCAACACAACCAGACCCTGTAAATCTAGGGAAAGTATTTTACCTGCCACAAGTTGTGAGGTTACCACGGTTCAGAAGATGAAATCTGATATTACCCGCCAACACGCCTTGCCAATGTGGGGCACTGCATCAAGCAATACTGTAATCCCATACACAAATATGTCCAGGTCCACAGGGATGCCACAAACCACCATCTCCCCTCCTCTGGCCTGCATCATGACCATGGCACTTAATACACACATGCCTGGGGTGGCACATACCACCCCATGGTCTGAAGTAAATGGTCATGTTCAGTTTGCTCAACAATTCCCATCCCAACAAATTTACCACAGGGGACTCGGAATACAGTAAGGGTGCACGCACCACTTGTCCTACTATTTTGATAGCTACCTCTTCTGTGTAGGGAACTGTTGCGACAGCCCCAGAGAATCCCTGCATGTCAGGAATTTCACCTGATAATGGAAATTCTCCATCACTGATGCATGATTTTCTGGCATCTGTGTCGACCATAAAGATGAATTGCTTATTACCTATTTCAGGGCCCAACAACGGTTCCTCGTCAGGGTGGGTAGCTTTCTGTAGGCTGTCCTGATCAGGATAAGTAATAGTACCTGGGAACGTGAAGGGGTTTCCTCCCATGACACTTACCCCTCGGTAAGGTGCTACCGTTCCATTCGGCACTGCATTGCGTGTAGACATTTGGTCTACGTACAAGATGTTCTGCTGGGCCACTTGCAGTTGCACATTAAGCGGCGCTTGGGTCTGTAGGTTTGGGGGGTTTGGTGCAGCTGGGTGTAGGCATGATGTATTTCATAAGGTATGGAGATGAACTTGGGTGGCTGTGGTAGTGCTGGGACAGGTTCATTGTATGCATTATGCCCTGCTGCCCAGCCTGCTTTGACATTCTCGTGAAAAATGTCCCCACTTCCCGCAGCTCCAACACGGAGATGGTGCCATATCACCTGTGGATCTCATTCCACCAAACCCCCCTCTACCCCACCTGTTCCCTTGAAACCCTCCTCTTCCACGCTGCTAATATCCTTGGTGTCACTCAGGATACTGATGCAGGTGTCGGCCACCCCACTGCCCCTGTCCTCCACATGGCCAAAATCCTGCGATCCTACATTTGCATGAGCTGCAGCCTGCTCTGCTGAATTTGTCTCAGTGTTTGCCACCCCTGACCCTTCTGCTGCTATTTTAGCTAACTTCTTCTGCACTGGTTTTTCTTCCTCTACCTGCAGCCTTTGAGATGTTTATTTTTCTTGTCCTTTAATCCATTTGCAATTGTGTATTATTATAGTCTGAATCTTGGCCCACCCATTTGCCTCTATGTCCATTATCTTGTCAAGCACGTTCTGAACTCCCTTGGGCAATCCCCTCAATAACAAAATAGAAAAGAGGAACTGATCGGTCCCACTGGTCACCCATCTCTGCTCGCTACATCTCCTGCACCTTTAAAATGTACTGAGCGGCATCTTCATTGTTCCCCATGGTGTACTGCATTATGGACTGCAAGTCTGGTGTGTCGGGGTACGCCCGTCACAGTGCATCCCACACTTGTGCCCTAATATTGTTGAAAGGCGCCCCATTGTGTGCTTCATCTAACTTCACCCTTGGGTACCCAGACTTACCCAAATGTCAGCTGCCTGATCTCCCACAATTGTGACAAGTAAACGTTGCATGTTGCCCACCACCAAGGGAATTCCTTCTGTCGGCTTTTCAAGAGCATAGGTCCACTTCCCGGCACCAGCAGTAGAGAGTGGGAGCATTTTAATCAAATGATTCTTATCCATTTGCACCCTTGGCATGTAATGCGCCCTCCCAGGTACCTTGTGCAATAATGGCAGTTGGGTGCCCATGCCTCGCTTCGTTTTTCATCCATCACTTCCCTTTTTCCTTGCCACTGCTACCCGCCCATATCTGTTCCTCAATCGCGGTCCCCACAAGCTCTCTACCCTGGATGATATGCCTGGCGCTTCCTCGGCATCCCCCTTGTCATATTCAAATTAATCCACAGTACCCCATTCTCCATCACGCAGTTCTCTGTTCACATCCCTGTCTAACCTCACCATCCCATAGCCTACGCTTTTTGCTCTGCAGTAGTCACCCTTCCCTTTCTCCACATGCACATATTTTATTGTGGTGCTATCCAGTCCACTAGCCCAGACCACACCCCTGATCTCTCTCCCCTTCCTTCACTACCCTCAGAAGGGCCAGCTCAGCTTGCGTTGCCTCTAAGGTCTCCTCTAACTCCTTCTGTGATGTACTCTCCCGTGGTGGAATGCTGTTCGCGTCGGTCGATATTGGGGTGGGGCGGTGGCAGTTGTTGGCACATATGTTGGGTTATTGTGTCCTGTGGCTGGGCGGGCGGCAAGTGGATAAAGCCCCTTTATGGGCATGGGCTGCGACGCCTCCGCTGGTGCTGGCGCAGTCGCATTCCATATACTCGAGGTGGTGCTATCTTCACACCGGGGTGTACACCCAAAAGTATCCTCTATGTCCTCTACCATTTTCCACAAGTCTAAAATCTCGTTTTGTTTCTGTAGGTGTTTACCTTTATACTTAGCATTTAGAAACATGTTCATATATTTTAATATCTCTCTGCTCTGGCCAAGGACGGGGCATCCTCCCTTGGGTCTCCAGCACCCACTGGTTGTAGTACTTCTCTATCTTGTCCTTGTACAATAGCAATGCACTATACATATATTCCAGTGAAGTACTTAACCTCATATTAACAGTGGCATATTCAAAAGAAGCTTCTAGTTGTATGTCACACACAGTGTTGTTATAACCGTCACTACCATGCCTCCTTTCCCACCTCCCTGGTACCCCTATTCATGCCCCAGTCCCCCCTGCCCTTTTGCACTCCCTCCCACACTTCTCAAACCTCAAACTATTTTCACAGGCCCTCCCTCAAACTCACAATAATAGCTCAATACACAAACAATAAACTAAAATAAGCCAAAACAACAACCACTACTCTGCCCCTTTCCCCCACCCGGAATATATTGGGCACAAGAATCCGAGCTCTCCAATTATATGGAGCTCCTAATTTATTATTCCTTAATCACAATAAAAATGGTGCCATCAATTCTCCTTACTCAGAAAAGATCCCATATTAATCGTTATCTCATTAATAAGAATATAAAAATACAAAAACCGCTATGTGGCCTTTCAGGCTCTCCTGTCATCCACACACACACTTTGCTTCCCCCTCACTTTCACCCCCTTTGTTGTCGCTCGCAAGAGGTGTACTAACATTTGTGTGTCCACCCGAGTTCCTCCGTTACGGGGTTCCAACAATGCCCTGCAACCTCCTAGGAGCCATGCCCCGCTTCAAATAGCAGACAGGAATTCAGTGAAAACGTCTCCTGTACACCACTGCGGGTTGCACGCTTGGGCCCCTCCAGAGATGCAACCTGGAAGCCTCAGTCTACGCGGGGGTCGCATCGGGGTCACCAAAAATGTAGAGAAACCCCTCAATGCTCACACCAGAAAAATGACAACCCACTGGGGGAAATGGGCCAGCACATCTCTTGCAAGAAGAACAACATTTTATTTCCACAAAAGTAGAAATGCGCCAGCAAAGTACTCTGCTGCCACAAACGTTCTGGCAAAATCAGCATGAGCAACACTTTATGAAGGCACACAGCATCATCAGTGACTTAAATTACATAATGTACAAATCCAGATTGCTGGTTGGTGTGACCCTACATAGGCTACTTGCTCCATATGCCATTGGTCCCAGCCCCTTCTGTTGTGGGATGTTTTTACCCATGCATCCAAGCCCTACCTCAAAAACTGTGCAGTACTGGCATTGAAAACATCATGATGGCCAGAGCTTCCCAGAAAATGCTCAGGGAAGTGCATGAAGAATAGGCTGCCACTCATTTTTGCCGATGTTATGGGCACAGAAGGGCACTGCCTAAAACCACCATTGGACTACCCATACAGTAGTCTGAAACCATTTGGAATGGCAATGCTGATTGCCAAAAGCAACCTAGAATTGTGGGGAATTCATTTTCTTAAATCCCAAAAAGGGGTGCAGTACCAGTACTCACCACTATCAGAAAGCCGGCGTTTTAAAACCACCAGATTTTGTTTAAAACTGAATAAATGAACCCAAGGCAAGCCAAAGAAAGACTTACTGAGAGGTGGATACAATCTAAAGTTATATTCTGAAGTGACTTGAAGGTTTATAACAAGACTGGCCGAGCTGTGGATTTCAGCAGTTTAAGTAAATTTGGACTGAAAGACACTAAAAATCTAAATGTTTAAAAGAAATGAGTGACCTACTTTTGAGTGTCACATAGGTTGCAATTGTTTAAATGTCATAGTTTTAAACTTAGAATCAGCATTCTAGCTGCATATGTAAACATTGTCTTGACTTAAACTGGGGAACAAAAGTGACATTAGCTGGGGCCTGGCTTAGGGAACTGAATTCTGCCCACCAGCTACCCCCGACAGGAGTTGAGACTTGCACAACAGCTGTGTTCCCAGGCCTATCTGCCTTTTGCTGCTCCCACCAAAAGGGATAAAACACTTCCCTGATTGAATTACCTGGGCTCTGCAGGAAATTGAACAAAGCCCTGTCCTGACTCAGGCAAATGTTTTATTATGGGGGCCGTAAAAAATGGCTTCCTCCTGGAAGTAAAGGGGAGGAGCACTGCCTGTGAGAGCAAGCTGGCTTGGCAGAACTGGAAAAACCAGAAATTCAACCTTGTGCTGGGGGGAAACCACACCCCTGTAGCCAAAATATGGTTTTAGAAAAAGATGAATAACTCATAGAGCGGACTTGTGAAAATTATTTAAATGATACCATAATTCTTGTGATTTTTCTGCCCACATTTTAAGAGGTTTTTAGAACCGGTGGCATGATCTGGGGGCAAACTAGCAGTTAAGAGGGTATTACTTAAAATGTATGCATGTTAAAAATCTGACACTTCATCAATTAATGTCCATACTCCTTGCGCACATGTGTGTAAATTTGGGTTAATGTCCGATATTGCGAAACCAGTTAAAAAGTGCAAATGTCGCCATTTCTGAATGCAAGCTCCCAGGAAGAGCAGATTTGGACAGGGTATACCTCCTGTGATGCATGATGGGTGCATGTAATTTCAAACCACTGTGTAGCTATGAAATATGTCTTTTGGGTCAAAATATAGATTGTGTGTAATTTGACAGGGGTGGGTTCTCTGTATCATAAACAGACCTCATCATGATGACACTTCATTTCATTCCCCCAATCAAGGGGAAGAGGATGAAGTGGCCAATGACAAGTGGAGAGGGGTAGAGCCTAGTGATGCTGCACACACACCCATTTTCAAAACACATAAAACCGGACAGTCAGGACAGATAGGGACTTTCAATTCCATTTGCTGCAACGCGCTCTGCCGGACCATACAACATCCAGAGATCCAGACTTCAAATCCATCAATCTCCAGAATCCAGAAGCAGTGCTGTACCCAGAGAGAGAGCAGAGCTGACCCAGACCACTGTTAGCAGAACCAGAGAGCGGACCCAGATCACTGTGAAGTGCAGAGACCAGACCAGAGTCCAGTCTAAAACCTGACCAGATCCGTGGCGAGGCCCATTCTAATTCAAGAATATAGTGTGAGTACCTAGCAAGACTGTGCAGAACCAATCTCTTAGTTAAAATAATCTAATGCAAGCTATTTTAACTGGAGTAAAGCTGTCACCTGTCATTTGTAAAGCTGTCACCTGTCATTTTCTAGTTGCAAGCTGCACTTGTCACTTTGAATTTTAACATTCCAAATCCGAAAAACTACCTTTATTTAATCGCTCATATCTCCGTGACCGTTTGTCTTAGAGTATCCTACCCCCGATACTTTTGCCGCAATCACGAAAAACGCACTCGCGAATTTGCCGCGATTTGCAAATTTCTCAACGTGTGAAAACAGCAGTTTTCTTGCTTTCAGTTGCCAAAAATTCGTTTAACCTGCTAGTTACTCCTAGATCCTTGCTAAAGTGAGTCTGGACTAATATTAACTTGATACCACTCACCCTGAACCTCTAGAGGGAATTAAAAGCATTTTAGCATATTTTTCACTTCATTGCCAGCACATATAAAAGCATTTTGGGCCTGTGTTTCCAACTTCTGTAGTCTAAGCTTGCTGGGGTGAACTGAATTACAGTTGATTGCATTTCTGAGAACTGTGTGCTTTCCTTCCATTTCCTTGCATTGCATAAAGGGGGGAGGGGATTGCCAGAGAAAAGTGATTACATTGTTTTGTTGAACGCATATTGAGTATTTTCTGTACTGCATTTTCATTCCACCTTGCATCCATTTGAAACCATAAAGTATTGTTGCTATCTTATCCATCCTATAACCACTCATCATTGATTATGAAGAAGTGTGCTAGTGCCAGACTATCCATTATTGATTACTGCTCAGATTAGGTGTGATATTCAATTATTAAATTATTATAAAGTGTGATATATATATCTATTGTTTAAATTATCAAATAAACCTTTTAACTTGCAAAACAGAACTACTTCTTGGCTCAGTGGGGTCAGGGTTATTCAAAGTGAGGGGTGTTATATAGGGGTAGTCATCCAGAACGCATGAACTGGACATAAAGATATATCAATAAGGGTTTCCATTCAGTATCCCAGACTAGGCATTGACTTAGCTGTAGTGTTGAATTGAATCCTCTTACAAATTGGGGGCTCGAGCGGGACGTTTGGGTTAGATCTACCATTTGTGCAGATTAAATACAGCGTGCCAGCTGACCAGATACACATATCCGGTCGGATCACCACGCTGTGTTACGCTGTAAAGCACTCCTCAAAGGAACGCTCTAAGGAAAAGGTCTGTTTCGCAAAAATAAAATACAAACTTCTGTGAGTCAGGAAGGAACTCAAATTAGTAGACATGAAAATAGCCAGAGAGCACTTCTTACATAAGTTATTTGTGAGAGGTGAGTGGACTCACCAGGACCGCATGGTCTGGTTGCAGGCCATCACGCAACAGGTCACGGAAACAGGGTCAGATATATGGAGAGATCAGGGTCCCTTACATGTGGCCCTGAGTGAACTATACATGGCTCCTAAAGCTAAGGATGAACAAGACAAGATGGTTAGGATAGCGGCATACCTGTACCTATATATGGGCGACATGCAGGATAAATGTACTGAAAGCCAAGATCTGGCGAATAAGCGACAGATGGCGTTAGAGAAGGTCCAATCTGACCTGGTCTCTTCTGAGCAGAGGCTGCAGGGGAGCCAGGAGTCAGAAAATGAGAGTAGACAGCACATCATTAAAATAAAGAGGGATATGGACATCCTGCAACAGGAAAAGGCTGACCAGGATACCAGATTTCTGGCCTTGCAGAAGGAGTACCAAGAAGGTTTGGACTCCCTACTGCAGAGCCAGAAAAAGCTGGAGCAACAGTTAGACTTCAATAGGGCATGTGCTGAGCAGGTAGTCACCCTGCAAAGCCACCTAGATAGGGAGAAGGCAGAGAGCAATAAACTGATGTTGAAAGACCTGGATACCCAGGCAGAGTTTGACCAGGAGCGCCAGAAAGCTGGTGCCTTCCAAAGGCAAAGGGACGACCTGGCGGCACAGATGCAGGCTCTTAGTCAGGAAAGGGATACCTTAGGCCAGGAAGTCTGCCACTTAAGGAGAAAAATGGAAGAAAACCACCTGGCCCTCCAGGGACTGGGTGACCTCCAAAAAGAACACCATAACTTGTTAGAGCACACCAGGAAGGTGGAGGATGCTCTGGCAAGAAAGGAGCAGGCCAATAGCGACACAGCTCAGGAGGTAACCCTCCTGCAGCAAAGTCTGGCCCAGTGCTCCAGGACCAATCAGGAAACGCAGAGAGAGAATGAGGCTCTCTGCCAGCACAATGATAGGCTCCAACAACAGGTAGCGATGCAAGGGAGACTGATAGAGTCTAGTAAGGCCTTAACTGAGGAACTGAAGGCACAGGCTCTTGCATTGCAACAGGGAGCAGGGGCGGATAGAGATGAGGCTTGCTGGGAAAGAGAAACTCCTGAGCATAACCCCAGGAGCCCTAGTACCAGAGGCCTTTATTTCTCTCAGTCCCTGGACTCTGCCACCCCCATGTCCCCTGGCGCACATGAGCACAGGGCCACAGGGATGGCAGATTACTATCCAGCCAGAAGCATGGGGCTCATAGGCCAGTACCTCCCAGGAATGGATGGGCGGGCATCCGGGTATGGGCACCCAAGCACAGTGCAATTTAGTGGGGAACCCCAGGAGAGTAGGCCCATTAAGGGCATCCTGAAAACCTCTGCCCAGTTAGGTCAGTGGGGGGGGGGGGTACCCATCAAATCCTGGCAGCAAGGAGGGATCTGAAGACTCCTCTGAGCGGTACAGGACACAGGAGACCAGGTCCCCACATTCTGCCAGCCATTCCCAGGCTCGCAGAATCCGGGAAAACCTGGAAGATCAGACAGGAACCTCTGGGAGCAGTGCCTCTGAGTCAGAGGACGAATGGACAAGGGTTACCCGAACCAAAAAGGCCAATAAGGCAAAAAGGGCCTTGATTAAGGACCCATTGAAACAGATTAAGGCAATCAGGAGTGTCATCACGCCTTATCATAAGAACGCCAAGTACTCTGTTTGGGAACACTTGGAGCTCTATGAGCAAATGATGGAGACTTTTCATTTGAAGGACAGCCAAAGCTGTATCCAATATGTAAAGTGGACATTCTCCCCAGAGTACTCCAGTTTCTTTGCAGGGCTGGAGGACCAAAATCATTCCAGGTGGTCCACCGATAGGGCGGCCATATTAAAACATTTTTCTGTTCACAGAAATCCCCAAGAGGCTCGCAAGGCAGCCTACAATTTGCAGTGTGGGGAGGATCAGGCCCCACAAGAGTTTGTGCAAGAACTGAAACGTGCCTTTGCGCAGACCACCAGAAGGGTGCGCACGGATAGCAGAGAATTTATTAATACGTTTTTCCATGCCTTGCCCAAATACATAATGACCCAGCTCGTGAGGGATTTTCACGAGAAAAGATCTTTAGACTGGGTCATTGAACAGGCGACCCGGATCTATGAGGTGCAGAAGCCAACAGAAAATAAAAATAATGCGCCCAAAAACCCCAAAGCCAACAACACCCCTGCTGCTGCCAAGGTGGCAGAGGTAAAGGTCACCCCTGTTTTAGAGTTGGAGATGGGGGGGCCTAAAAACCTACCTGCACCTAATAATGCTAGGCCCAGAAGGTCCTCGGGCCAGTCACAGACAGGGAGCCAGGGAGGCAGCCCCACAAATGGGGTCCCTCGCTCTACTGATTATGTAAGCCCCCGTTACAAGGGAAACAGACCCATCCTGGGTTATGTGTGGACTCCTCCAGCCCAAGGGGGGGGATCCAGCCAAGCACCTAACCCAGGGAACTTCCCTCCTAACTTCCCATTGGAGGGCAGAAATTCTCCAAACCCTGGGCAGACCTTCTTCCCCAGGTATCCACCCAACTTCCAGCCCCAAAATCCTCCACCCTTCTTTCCCCAATTCCCTGAGCCCAGACAACCGAATCCAGGAGAGGGGAGGCCAAGGGTGGAGGGGTATCCAAATCTTCCCAACCAGGGGTACTACCAAAGAAGGGATAGCTACCCTTCCCGGGATCAGCCCAGGGGAGAAAACAGGGCCCCGTATCAGCCTGAGCGGGTTTCCCAGTTAGAGCGCCAGGTTCAAAACATGGCGCGGGATCTGGGTCACATACTGAGGGCTCAGCAGAACCCTCAGATCGGCATGCCGGCGCAGAACGCACCCAACTCTGGACCTGGTGCTCCAGAACAATGACGGGGGCAGCACCCCGATAACTCACCGGTTCCCAGGGAGGAGGCACAAAGGGAAGGGGGGTGTAAAGCCTTGGAGGAAGCTTCCTTCCTCACTTGTAAACAGCCCCTGGAAACCCAGGAACCGGAAACAAAATCTCTTGCCCCTGAAAGTCTGCCTCCTAAGGAGCAGAGGGGGGGTAGGAGAAACAAAAGACCCAAACAGACTCAGTTTGAGGAGGAGGTACAGATCTTCCAATTTGAGGGAGAGGGATCCTCAGAGGATCCTGGGAAAAGGATCTTCTCCTTCAGAGAGGGGGGGAACTCCTCCCAAAGAAAAATAGGTCCCTAGGGATGCAAATCCAGACTGGTGAGATGTGGAGACTGAGCTACCGCCGCCCACCATCTCATCCCAGAACCAACCGCAAGAAAATCCCCTGGTTCAAACCCATCCTGATGACTGCCTCCAAAAAGGGGGGGGCAGCCCAGAACCGGAGCCAGGGGAACCCACAATGGCTCTGATCTCCAGTTGCCAATTTTTCTTTCAGATTCCCAAGGCTCTCCACAGAATTCTGCCCGAATGTCTTCGCTAGCGATGTCCAAAACCAGAAAGTTAGCCCACCAGTTGTCCAAAAATGTGCATTATCTGTGCCCCCTTGAGGAGAAGGAGGGAAGATATTATGCCCCGGTACAAGTACAGGGGCAGGGTACGATTTCAGCGCTGGTGGACACGGGATCTCAAGCTACCCTTCTGTCCAGAAGGGCCTTTGATGAACTGAATGCAGGAAGGGGAGGGAATTACCAAATTCCTCTCACCCCTCTTCCTGGACAACTGCAGAACTTTGACGGGAAGGAAATTCCCGTTGAGGGGACTGCAGACTTGGACATTAAGATCGGGCGACAGAAGGTGAAACACCCGGTCATAGTAGTGACTCCAGAGGGCACCCCTTGTTTACTGGGGAATGACCTCCTGAGAAGGTTGTCACCCCTAATAGATTGTGTAAACAAGGTCCTCGGGACCCAGACTAGCCGACCAATAAAATTAAAACAGAGTGTCAACCATGTTAGTTTAAACGGCACCTGCCACATGGTTGAACAAAAACCTGACCAAGTAGAATTTCACTTCCAGAATAGCCAAATTCCAGACGTGACAGTAATAGCAGTAGGACAACAGACTGGTGATCGGGGGTCCTCTCTATTTCTGAAAATCAACCTTCCTTCCAGTTTAAAGTGGTACTCCACGCTGGAAGGAAACACTCTGAGATTCTATACTAATCCACAATCAGAAACTCCCACTCCTATAGTTCAGAAAGATGTGAAATCAGCTCAGAGCCTGGCTGATATTCAGCAAATTGGAGAGCAGTTGTTCATCCCTGTTCAGTTAAATAATGGGAAGGACTCTGTTCTCGCTCGAGTGTGTGTGAGCAACGGTAAGAGCTTCATCAGCGAAGCCATGTTCCGCCAACTCCCAAAAGATCCAGCCATTCCCACATTCAAACTGATAGACAAATGGGAAATGGACCTGGAAGCGCCTAATTCCAAACATCTACTGCCAAGCAGGTGTATGCTCAAAATCTCCATTGGCAACAAGAGCATAGTCCATAATTGTTGGGTCGTGCGAGACGTCACTGGCGCCTTTTACTTAGGCAGTGACATTCTCAATCGCTTTGCCATTAGTTTGGACCTAATAAACTTCAAAGCTTGGTCCCGATTAGCGGATAATCCCATGGGCTTTGATGATCCAGAAAAAGCATTTAGGTCAGCTCAATTGCTACCTTATGCAGTTGAAATTCAGATCAAAGAGGAAGTCACCATCCCAGAAAGGACCCGACAATTCTCCCTGGAAGTGAAAGCTAAAAGAGGACAATATTTGCAAAACCCTGATGCTTACATACATCTAAATGCTTCTCTCCAACAGCAAGGGTTGGGGGTAAACCCAACTCCATTAGTCAACATAGAACATGACACCATTCCAATAGAGGTGGATAACAGCGACTTAAAGAGTATTACTCTAGCCGCAGGCACCATTATTGAAATGGCGGTTGATGACCGACATTTTTCCATAGATTTAGGTAATGAACTGTTAGGGCCAATCCCCAAGGACTGCTTTGACAATGACAGTGATGACAATACAACACCAGACAGGATTTTTACCCGGCATGGGGGGAACTTCCTCGTGTACACTTCTTGCCCTTATGGTAAGGAAGATGTGACTTGTGACTTCAGGAGGGATGAGATGATTTTCGAGGTCCATGAGGGCTGCCTTTCCCACCTGAAGCCTCCAGTCCAAATCAGCACTCTGACCAGGGACTTCTCCACCCAGCTGGAGGAGGCCGCTGAAATAGCCAAACCAGAAGTCTTTCCAGGCTTCAGGCAGATGGTGGAAGAGAGAGTCAACCTAGCTGATGCCTGTGTGACTCTGGAACAAAAGCAAAAGTTGAAACAAGTTTTCTTGGATTTCCAAGATCTCTTTGCGGTAGACTCATATGACTGTGGCCGCACTGACATCCACACAACAACAATCCCCACAGACCCTGGCATGACTCCTGTGTTTGTGAAGCAATATCGCTTGCCTCTCGCATCAATGGAGTCCCTTACTGAAATAATTAAGAACTTTGAGTCCCGGGGAATAATCCGTCCAGTCCACAGCACCTTCAATAATCCGGTGCTGGGAATATTGAAGCCAAACGGCCAGTGGAGACTCTGCGCCGACCTCAGGGAGCTCAACAAACGGGTCCATACTTCCCGATGGCCTCTGCCCTACATTGACCAAGGGCTGGCCCAGATCCAGGGGTCACAGGTATTCACTGCAATAGACCTGACCAATGGATACTGGACCGTGCCTGTCAGCAGGGAGGACCAATACTAACTGGCTTTTACCTTTGGGGGCCAGCAGTACACATGGACCCGGACTCCCTTCGGATACCTCAACTCCGGCAATGAATTCAACATTTTCCTACATAAGGCCATGCCCGACCTGGGTGCGAGGGGTAACCTGGCTTATGTAGATGATGTCCTCATCAAAAGTTCATCTGTGGAGGAACACATAGCGGAGATCCATTATGTTCTGACGCAGTTGAGGGCCGCCGGAGCAAAACTTTCCTTTCAGAAAGCACAGTGGTGTAGAACCCGTGTTAATTTCTTGGGGCATGAGATTACTCCTCAGGGTCTCTGTCCCCAGGAAAAGAAAGTGGAAGCACTTCAGAAACTGAAAGACCCCACAACTCTGCGGGAACTAAGGAGCCTCCTTGGACTGACTAATTACAGCAGAAAGTTCATTGCGGGCTACGCAGAAATCACCAGACCCTTGATTCATCTCCTGAAGGGGGGGTCAAGTGGGAATGGGGTCCAGAACAAGCCGAGGCGGTAAAACAACTCAAGAGAAGCCTCTCACAAGCGCCTTGCCTAGCTTACCCTGTCAGAAACAAGGAGTTCTTCCTGGAGACGGGGTTCTCTAATACGTGCTTGACGGCGGTATTATACCAAAAGCATGACAAGGTCAATAAAGTAATCTCCTATGAGAGCAAAACTTTATCCTCTGTGGAGGAAAAATTCAACGATTGTGAGAAGGCACTCCTGGCAACGGTGTGGGCATTGAAGAATTAGCGCCCGTTTATCCAGGGGGAACACATCATAGTGGAGACTCCACACCAGCCTCTGCAATATCTCCAAAGTGATAGAATCCGGGCCGGAAATGTGAGTAATTCCCGAATTACTTCCTGGATTCTGTCAATGCAAGGCTTCCCTGTGGAGGTCAGATATGGCCAAAACAAGAAGAGCCCCCTCGCGCAAGGTCTGGCTGACTTGCATGATTGTGCCAGAGAAAACTGACTCCAGGACGAAAGTCTAAAAATAAAGGACAACACGAGGGCATACCTTAATTCCCCACACAAAGTCTTTGAAGAGGACAAGTGTGAGGGAATGCCCACTGTCTATGTGGATGGATGCTCTTACCATGTTGACAACGACGGGGAGAAAGAACTGGTGGCCGGCGTAGGGAATGCATGGGTGAATGAGTCCCCAGAACCCTCCGCTGGATACAAAATTGGTCCCCAAAGTAGTCAGGTGGCAGAATTGATGGCTGTGCATCAGGCCATCCTCACTGCTGTCCAGCATCAACTCCACGAACTGGTCATAATCACAGATTCGGATTATGTACGGAACGGGTTCGTGGAGCACCTGGTTAATTGGAAAACCAGAGGCATGTTATGTGCTAACAACAAACCCTTGAAACATGGGAAGTTGATCTAAAACATTGATGATCTGGTCACCTCGAATGAGATGACCATTTATTGGAAAAAGATCAAGGGTCATTCCAAAGTAGAGGGACCAGACAAAACTGGAAATGACTTAGCTGATCAGCTGGCCAAAACCGGGGCCATCCAAGGGGATCTAATTGAGATTGAGTCCCTGTTGGGGGAAATCCAGGTCACTGCTATCACTAGGTCCCAGACAAATGCTCACAACGACCTTTCAATTGCACAATGGATTAAGGAGACCCCTGATGCTGATTTAATTACAGCTCAGAAAGGGGATCCAATAATTGGTAAGTTTTACCAACACCTTGAGGACCCTGAGAACTTTCCCCTAACGGATACGGATTATACTGGGAAAGAGGACCTAAGAGTGTTGATGAAATGTCCAAAAATGTTCCGAATCCAAGACGGTTTGCTGGTAAGGAAATCCAAAGCTGTCCATGATCAGTGGGTGGTTCCTACCTCATTCCGAAGCCTGATGTTAAGTCACGCCCATGATGCGGCCACCGCCGGTCATAGGGGGTTTCACACAACATTGGAAATCTTAAGAGAGGTTGCATACTGGCCACACATGGGGCAGGACCTCGACCAATACTTGAAGGGGTGTCTTGTGTGTGCACAATTTCAGCCATCATCCCTCACGCACCGTGCGCCTCTCCAAAAGAGGGGGATGACCCTGCCATGATCAGATTTACAAATCGACTTCGTAGGCCCCGTGATTCGCTCGGCTAGGGGGAATAAGTACATGTTGACTGTGACATGCTTGTTTACCAAGTGGGTGGAATGTCTCCCAGCCCCAAACTGCAAGGCAGAAACTGCAGCTGCCCTGATGATTAACCACATCTTTTCCCGTTTCGGTCTACCTCAAAGGATTGAGTCAGACAGAGGTAGCCACTTCACCAGTGAAGTAATGACAAAGATGTGGGAGATACTGGGGGTCAAAAGGAAGTTGCATATTGCTTACAGGCCAGCTTCTTCTGGGGCAGTAGAGAGATATAACCGAACCATTGTGAGCATATTAAAGAAGTTTGTGGCAGATTCTGGGCCAAGTTGGGACATCTGATTACCTCTGGTCCTAATGGCCATCAGATCTACCCCTTCATCTGCAACCAAAATGTCACCATTTGAGTTGATGACTGGACGCAAGATGGTGCTTCCTCAGCATTTGCTCTACAGGACCCAAGAGCAGACACTGATAAATGCCTCCACAACTCATGAGTATGTGGAGAATTTAAGGAAACACCTTCAACATGCTTTTGCTTATGCTCAGCGGAATCTAGAAAGATCAGCTGATAGCATGAAGACTCACTATGACCTGAAAACTTCCAGGAAGGAATATCAGGTGGGGGACCGGGTATATCTATACAATTTCCAAAGGAACCAGGCCAAACAGCGAAAATTTTTGCCTACATGGAAAGGACCCTTTGAGATTATAGACAAAATCTCCCCTGTGGCCTACAAGATCCGCATCCCCAAAGGCGGTTTGGCAGAGGGGGAAGACAAGTGGGTCCACATTAACCAGTTGAAGTGTTGCCATCCCAGGCACACTCTGCAACAACTGGAGGAATCCTCTGGAATCCTAGAGGGTGCTGTCTCAGATCAATTCAGTTCTAACTTAAAATATCCTACTTATCGCCTATCAAATTCTGAGTTTCTCAATGTGGGTGTTTTCATTTTTGAATGCAAAAAGAAATGTGCATGTTCATATGTTTTGACTATAAAATTCATATGCCACCCCACTATATCAATGGTGGGGGAAAAATGTCTATGAATAGGTATTGCCGCTCTTCCTTTGTCGTCCTAGGAGAAAGAAAACCTCGAGACTGGCCAAGGAGGACGATCCGGAGACCGGGAGCAGAGACGCAAGGGGCCCGGTGTACCGCCCAATACTCCCATCAGGACCGGCGAGGAGAACCGATCGATCAGTACCGGATGGAGGAAAAGATGCTGAACTGTGCAATCTATTGGAAGAAGATGAGGAAACATCCCAGGTCTTGCGAGTTCCATCATTGAAACAGAATGGCCATCGCAAGAGGGGGACTTGTGGGATGTTTTTACCCATGCATCCAAGCCCTACCTCAAAAACTGTGCAGTACTGGCATTGAAAACATCATGATGGCCAGAGCTTCCCAGAAAATGCCCAGGGAAGTGCATGAAGAATAGGCTGCCACTCATTTTTGCCGATGTTATGGGCACAGAAGGGCACTGCCTAAAACCACCATTGGACTACCCACACAGTAGTCTGAAACCATTGGGAATGGCAATGCTGGTTGCCAAAAGCAACCTAGAATTGTGGGGAATTCATTTTCTTAAATCCCAAAAAGGGGTGCAGTACCAGTACTCACCACTATCAGAAAGCCGGCGTTTTAAAACCATCAGATTTTGTTTAAAACTGAATAAATGAACCCAAGGCAAGCCAAAGAAAGACTTACTGAGAGGTGGATACAATCTAAAGTTATATTCTGAAGAGACTTGAAGGTTTATAACAAGACTGGCTGAGCTGTGGATTTCAGCAGTTTAAGTAAATTTGGACTGAAAGACACTAAAAATCTAAATGTTTAAAAGAAATGAGTGACCTACTTTTGAGTGTCACATAGGTTGCAATTGTTTAAATGTCATAGTTTTAAACTTAGAATCAGCATTCTAGCTGCATATGTAAACATTGTCTTGACTTAAACTGGGGAACAAAAGTGACATTAGCTGGGGCCTGGCTTAAGGAACTGAATTCTGCCCACCAGCTACCCCCGACAGGAGTTGAGACTTGCACAACAGCTGTGTTCCCAGGCCTATCTGCCTTTTGCTGCTCCCACCAAAAGGGATATGACACTTCCCTGATTGAATTACCTGGGCTCTGCAGGAAATTGAACAAAGCCCTGTCCTGACTCACGCAAATGTTTTATTATGGGGGCCGTAAAAAGTGGCTTCCTCCTGGAAGTAAAGGGGAGGAGCACTGCCTGTGAGAGCAAGCTGGCTTGGCAGAACTGGAAAAACCAGAAATTCAACCTTGTGCTGGGGGGAAACCACACCCCTGTAGCCAGAATATGGTTTTAGAAAAAGATGAATAACTCATAGAGCGGACTTGTGAAAATTATTTAAATGATACCATAATTCTTGTGATTTTTCTGCCCACATTTTAAGAGGTTTTTAGAACCGGTGGCATGATCTGGGGGCAAAATAGCAGTTATGAGGGTATTACTTAAAATGTATGCATGTTAAAAATCTGACACTTCATCAATTAATGTCCATACTCCTTGCGCACATGTGTGTAAATTTGGGTTAATGTCCGATATTGCGAAACCAGTTAAAAAGTGCAAATGTCGCCATTTCTGAATGCAAGCTCCCAGGAAGAGCAGATTTGGACAGGGTATACCTCCTGTGATGCATGATGGGTGCATGTAATTTCAAACCACTGTGTAGCTATGAAATATGTCTTTTGGGTCAAAATATAGATTGTGTGTAATTTGACAGGGGTGGGTTCTCTGTATCATAAACAGACCTCATCATGATGACACTTCATTTCATTCCCCCAATCAAGGGGAAGAGGATGAAGTGGCCAATGACAAGTGGAGAGGGGTAGAGCCTAGTGATGCTGCACACACACCCATTTTCAAAACACATAAAAGCGGACAGTCAGGACAGATAGGGACTTTCAATTCCATTTGCTGCAATGCGCTCTGCCGGACCATACAACATCCAGAGATCCAGACTTCAAATCCATCAATCTCCAGAATCCAGAAGCAGTGCTGTACCCAGAGAGAGAGCAGAGCTGACCCAGACCACTGTTAGCAGAACCAGAGAGCTGACCCAGATCACTGCGAAGTGCAGAGACCAGACCAGAGTCCAGTATAAAACCTGACCAGATCCGTGGCGAGGCCCATTCTAATTCAAGAATATAGTGTGAGTACCTAGCAAGACTGTGCAGAACCAATCTCTTAGTTAAAATAATCTAATGCAAGCTATTTTAACTGGAGTAAAGCTGTCACCTGTCATTTGTAAAGCTGTCACCTGTCATTTTCTAGTTGCAAGCTGCACTTGTCACTTTGAATTTTAACATTCCAAATCCGAAAAACTACCTTTATTTAATCGCTCATATCTCCGTGACCGTTTGTCTTAGAGACTTGCAGTAACTTTCCTCTGAAAGCTGTGAATCGTGGCTTTTCTACGAACCCAGAACCGCATTCCTACCCCCGATACTTTTGCCGCAATCACGAAAAACGCACTCGCGAATTTGCCGCGATTTGCAAATTTCTCAACGTGTGAAAACAGCAGTTTTCTTGCTTTCAGTTGCCAAAAATTCGTTTAACCTGCTAGTTACTCCTAGATCCTTGCTAAAGTGAGTCTGGACTAATATTAACTTGATACCACTCACCCTGAACCTCTAGAGGGAATTAAAAGCATTTTAGCATATTTTTCACTTCATTGCCAGCACATATAAAAGCAATTTGGGCCTGTGTTTCCAACTTCTGTAGTCTAAGCTTGCTGGGGTGAACTGAATTACAGTTGATTGCATTTCTGAGAACTGTGTGCTTTCCTTCCATTTCCTTGCATTGCATAAAGGGGGGAGGAGATTGCCAGAGAAAAGTGATTACATTGTTTTGTTGAACGCATATTGAGTATTTTCTGTACTGCATTTTCATTCCACCTTGCATCCATTTGAAACCATAAAGTATTGTTGCTATCTTATCCATCCTATAACCACTCATCATTGATTATAAAGAAGTGTGCTAGTGCCAGACTATCCATTATTGATTACTGCTCAGATTAGGTGTGATATTCAATTATTAAATTATTATAAAGTGTGATATATATATCTATTGTTTAAATTATCAAATAAACCTTTTAACTTGCAAAACAGAACTACTTCTTGGCTCAGTGGGGTCAGGGTTATTCAAAGAGAGGGGTGTTATATATGGGTAGTCATCCAGAACGCATGAACTGGACATAAAGATATATCAATAAGGGTTTCCATTCAGTATCCCAGACTAGGCATTGGCTTAGCTGTAGTGTTGAATTGAATCCTCTTACACTGTCCGCATTTTTCCACGTGGGCTCCTTCTTGTGTGTCATCAGACATGAAGCTACACTTAATTGGTTATTAAGCAAAGAAAGAATGCAGGCTCCATCTCTAACCTGATGTGTACTTGGTACTGCAGACAAGGGCAAAGCGGATACTTTGAGGCCATTGCATTGCACACAATAACGCAATTCCAGACACGTTGGTGCCCATCCAAAGCTCCCCACCCTCGGTTTAGCCATGTTGTTTTACACCTTCCGGCACCTTGCTGCAAAAATCATGTGACCTATGGTGAAGGCAACTGGTCCCTGCTTTCTGGTCTTACCTGGTTGATTGGGGGTAAAACAGTTTTATGGTTGATGGTCTGGGACTGATGGTACCTTGGAATGCTGTCAGTCTTGGGATGGAGGCTTTTGTGTGCTATTACTTAGAGCTGGGACAGGGAAGGTCGGGTGCTTGTGCGCTCCTTCTTGTGGGATCGCTTTGAGAGAGAGCTCTCAAACGCCTTGTGGTCTTGCAGGGTGCATTCATTCTGGGATACAAAATGTTGGCAACATGAAACAATAAAGGGTCTATGAATCTCTGCAGCTCTGGCCTTTCTCACCCTATTCCCGCATGCATGCATTTACTTCTATGTGTGTGGCTCGGGCCTGTGGCCCTGGTTTAAGCGCGAAGTTAGGACTCAATTCCAATATTGCTTATAATACCGTTCGGTACACCATGTTCGCTAGAACAAAAACACCCCCCAGCCTCCCTGAACTATGACCCTTGCTACCACCTCCCCCTATGTCCCCTCTCCAGGTCCCTAATGTGAAATTCCAAGCATGCGCCTCATCCGAAAGCACTGGGGGGCCTAGGACGATCGTCCCCCCCTGCCCAACAATATTTTTAGACTTAGGGCTGGAAGGCTCAGGGGCAATGCAGGACAACGCAGGCATGTTCGAATCCTGATCCCGCGCTTAGAGAGTGGTCTCCGGTATTAAGCACCATATAAAAGATGACTTAATTGGGTATGCTCTCTGGAATTTGTTTATTCTTTGAAGAACTACTTCATATGGATTGCCGGTAACTCCATTGATCCGACACGTATATTCAATCCTATGGAATTACATGTCAATGTGGCAGACATTCTAGTACCATGCTATGGACCCGATTTACAAAGTGTTTTTCAATGGGACTTCGGTTTTCTAACTAAGTGATGCTATAAAAAACAGATTTTCATGTAGGTATAAAGCGTGACTAAGCATTGCTTGGAACAAACATACAGGGCTCAAGTCAAAGGTACAGAGGGTGGACTCAGTCCCCCCTCCCAAGCTAAAATGCAAACCATTGCATGTTCTCATTGAATTTATGAATTAAAGCCAACCTCGGGGAATCGAACCACAGTTGTCAGGTTTGCAGGCCAGACACTTCACCACTGCACTACATAACCTAATAAAAATTACCAAAAAACTAAAAGGGCCTGATTCATGGAATATTTTGCATGGTGCTACAAACACCCCGATTCATGGAACAGTGCAAAAAGACAAATTACACTGTTCCATGAATCAGGGTGTTGGCAGTGCATAGTCACTGCACCAGTGCACCATGCAAAGTATTCCATGAATCAGGCCCAAAATGTCCCGTTTCGGTTCTGCAAGTTCCAGGGAAAATATTTGTATTGGTTCGTGGAGTTAAATACATGCACAACTTTTATCGTTTTCAAAAACACTATTAGAAGAAAGTATCTTCTTTTGGTTTTGTATGCGTGTTGATTTTATAAAAGGCAAATGTCATTCGTCCTGCGCAATTTGGGTGGTTATGCAAAGTCAATTTAATGAAATGTGCATATTTCACCTTGATGTGCTCATTTCTGGCGACGTCACATCCCAGTGCGTTTGTTGAGGCGCACCCACACTTTAAAGTTTAGGACTTGACCCCTGCAAACATAGGAGCAATGACTGCATTGTGAAGAGCCTGGAGAGTCTACACTCTGGAGTACACACGACTGATAATCGAGCACCGTCTTGGCGTCTTCAACTCGCTTACATTTCTGTTCTTTTTTTGTGCTCTTGCTTGAATATGAACGTTTCTGAAAGGGAGGATTTAAGGGTCGGGGTGTCGTTTCATGCAGTTGTCCCTCTCTCCGAATGCATAGGCTATCTGAAAAGGACTTATCTCCCCGACATCTCTCCAGCCGATGCACAATACCCGAGGACGGTGCTCTTTTTTTCTCCTTTGCACTTGTTGTGGCATTCCCCAGATTAAGGAGTTATGCAGTCTGACAATGCACTTTGCTCAGGCAAGTTCCAACAGAGCGGCTGGGATTTTTCTTGTACGCATTCATTCCAGCACCTGTCGCGCGCAAGGCTGGGGTGGTCCGAGCGCAACGTGCCTGGGCTGCGTCTGCTGGTTGCCAACCCGCCTTGCAACACCGCATGAAGACGGCGCTCGTAGCCTTTGCTTTAGTTGGCAGCCGAGCGTGGCCTTTTCTGGGAAGGGGAACACGGGTTCGGAGGGCAGATGGGGGGCTGAGAAGACGGCTATGCTGCCTTTACATTATTTTTGTTAAGTGCATCAAACCAGGCATTTAACATTTTCATACACGCGCACACGTCGCGGTACAGGAATATTTTGGGGATTTTTGCAAAAGAGAAAGGGAAATGACATGCGTCTGCGATGGCAGATTTTAAGCAAAAAGCAACAAGTACACATAGGATTAAATTCACAAATCCTTCCCCGGAATTGCACGCAGTGCTTTATCAGTTCATCATTCCGTTGATCCACTCAAATTGGACTTTCCTGTTATCGCTGGAGGCGCCGCTTCCCCCCTTGTTCCCTGCCAGAGACACGGGTGTTTATGTTTCAAACCCTTTGCATGTTCCGTTAGAACCACTATCACCCAGACAGGTCGTATTTTGTGTTATTTGCCCACCCATTGACTGTTCGTGGCCGTGCTTATCCCTATGCCAGTCCCACCCAGGGCCTGCCCTTCCCCCGCCCATAACACCTCCTCCTCCTAAGATCTTTGTGAGCTCGTTTTATTCAAGCATTACCATCAAACTGTGCACTGAACGCCTGTCAGTGTTTTTGCAGAGCAGTCTTCTGGGGGTTAATGACTTCGAGCTGTAAAGGCGTGTCTGATGTAATAAAGCGACTCGGTTTATAAGTTCAACACGCGCCCTTCACTGAAGTCCTACAAGCACTGGCAAAGCCAAAAGTTTTGGCTTGTGTGTATTAGTCATTTGCCAGGCTGTTTGTTATTAGACGCCCAGGTGCTCGCACCATTTTTCACCTACCATCTCCCACTATGGCAGTGCCTGGCATTGCATTTCCCATGCATACACAAAAGCCAACACGGTTGGCATTGCCAATGCTTGTTTTGTATTCTGCGGCAAGCATGTGACGTCATGCCATCCCATCCATAGCATTGGTGTCACTTTAGTTCTCTATAAGTGAAAAGTGGCAGGAACACCATCCCTTTTGCACCCCAGTTACCTACCTCGTGTTGCTCTGCTGTAGATCTGGGGCCACTTTGTGGCTGAACTAATGGGCACCGATCTGTGGTGTCTTTGTGAACATGCAGCGTTGGCATAGTCCGTTTAATTAGACTCCATGGGCATCTCTGGCGACGTGTAGCGCCCCTACTATTTCGGGAATCACAAAAGGGGTTCCGACAGTCGGTCGTTCAAGCTATAACATTTGCTCTATTCAGAGGCAGCCCCCCTTTGCAGGGGGGCAGACACCCTGGACATGTCAAGGCAACCTGCTAATCTGCACTGTCTCCACATGTTCACCTCCTCTCCCTAAACATGAGCACACATCCAGAGTTCGTTCACACATGCATTTGGAAGAAAAACCAACACGCAGGGAATGACATGTAAACTACCTTGTACACTACGCAGCGGATTTCTTTTGTAAATAACTAAATAACGTGCTGCTTATTGCGGCAGCCCGGGGAGCATGCCTACATCCCCGCTGCAGCGGGACAGAACGCTCTTACACACAGCCCCCGCGTACACCCTCTTCACACCACAGCTGTCCAGTGGGAGGAGGGCTTGAAATCCGAGCGCACGGCCTAACTTGGGCAAGGGATTGGAGGTTCCCCTCGGAAAATCTCCAGAAAACTCCCGGCAGAGCAGTCTCCTGGCTGAGCAGCGGCGCAGCAGCTGAGCGAAGTGATTGGAGCAGGCTCCCCGGCGGCCCTCCCCCTTCTGCACCTGACAGGGGGGTATTTACAGCTCTGCGAGGAAGGCGCAGCACTGGGGGCGCGGGCGCTGCACACAGGGCCATGCTGTAGGGAGAGCGTGGAGTCGGCCGGGACCGTTATATTCACACACTGGGAGCCTGGGCAGCAGCAGCAACAGCACAGGCCGCGATGCCGCGTTCCTTCCTGGTCAAGAAGCACTTCAACTCCTCCAAGAAGCCCAACTACAGCGAGCTGGACAGGGACAGGCACACAGGTACAGTGCGGGCCGGGGAAGAATCCGTGACATGACAATGCCATGTACCCTCTGAGCCGCGTTATTGCTAGGGACGGGACCTTTTTCGATCAGTCTGTCCCCTGCCTGCAAGTCCAAATAAAGACAGATCCCCAGCCACCGCCATCAACCTTCCCGGTGCAGTCAGAATAACGTGTTCACTGTTTGTTTCAGCAGCGCCATAGAACTTGAAAAGTTGCATACCCGCAAATAAAGACATACTAGCAGATCTGGCTGTGTCGTTTCATTGGCCCCAGTTTTCATAGCTTGTATGTTGCATAACACTGGGGGCGAAGCCACTGTGCAGCCTGTATCACACTCCAATAGCCACAGAATGGATAACAGTTAGAGTTCTTATATTGTTGTATCATTCTCATGGCGCTTGCACACAGACTGTTGTCACTTTAGTTTTGCTATCCCGTGATTTGCCATTTTATTTCTTGCACTTGTGTTTTGAATGTGTACCAATGTCTTCCTTCCCCCTCTCTTTCAGTGATTTTTGGACCTTACTTGTACGACAGCTATCCGGTGCTGCCACACACGGACATCCTCAGCTCGGTGGCTTACAGTCCCATAACCGTGTGGACTGCTACGGGGCTGCTGCCCTTGCCTGGAGAACTGTCCCCCCTCTCTGAATATCCCCCGTCGCTAGGGCGGTCCAGCCCTCCCCCACAGTCGGACACGTCCTCTAAGGACCACAGCGGCTCGGAGAGCCCCATTAGCGATGAAGAGGAGAGGCTGCAGTCGAAGCTATCGGGACCTCATGCCACCGAGGCAGAGAAATTCCTCTGCACTTTCTGCAACAAAACTTACTCCACGTTCTCTGGGCTGGCCAAGCACAAGCAGCTGCACTGCGATGCACAGTCTAGGAAATCATTTAGCTGCAAATACTGTGAAAAGGAGTATGTCAGCCTGGGGGCTCTGAAGATGCACATCAGGACTCACACACTGCCGTGTGTTTGCAAAATCTGCGGCAAGGCTTTCTCCAGGCCCTGGCTACTGCAAGGACACATCCGGACGCACACTGGTAAGCAGAGCCGGCCACCGCCACATGGTCAGTGTGCTGATCAAACACGATTTGTTGGCCTGCTGGGCGGGTGGAGGGCTATTCCTATGCGCTCTGTTGCTGTTAGCAAATGTTGGTTTTAATTGATTGGCTGCTCTTTCTCGTATTACCCAGAGCAAATCTTGGGAGGCTGTGATGCCCGTTAAAAGGGTGCGGGGGTTTTCTGTCATGTTGTAAAATTCCGTACAGCCAGGCGGATTTGACGAGCTGTAAATAACACCGTCCACCACAATGAGAAAACGTACGCGGTTGTAGAGAGTGCATGTCTGTTCTGGAAGGCAGTAATTGCTGATTACAGCCCATACGTACTCAAGCGCTCTCTGCGGCGGCACCATTCTTGAAATGGGTCTGCTTTATATTTAAAAACACGATTTCTGTGTATTGCTGCTGCCCCATGGCTCAACCAGTAGTTGTTTTACCCAAAGATGTCTGGAACTTTTGGGTGGCGCCAAGTCTTAAGGAGCTGAAGCTGCTGGTCGACAGTGTCAGACGCTGCATTCTCCTGGGTGAGTGAGCCATGCGAGTTTTACAGAATCACTGCATCATGGACCGAGTCCCCCCAGGCCCTTCCACAATCTATTTACATGTGTACATATAATGTTTGATACTGCTGTAGGCACAGGCACATGCGATTAATGGAGACATGTGACAACGTTGGTCAAATAGGGATGCCATGATAATAATCCTGGCACCTTGGTCAAAATATTGCACATTCCAAAAAGTTCCAAGCTGCCTACAGGGAAAATGTCACTATTAATTACTTGCATTTGCATAGCATTTACAGAGGGAAATGCTGCATATATGTCGGTGTAACATGGTTTGAAGTACAAACGATTCCATGTGTTGACCATTGACCTTAAAAGAAGCAAGGCACAGTAAGCTGAAATGGGTGCCCTCGGGTGCCTTGCAGGGCTGGGTAGCATCAACGCCCTGGAAGCATCAACGCCCCCACCTCACACGCTTGCCTCATTTTTTTTATAGTTGCAAAATCTCAAACATCAACGTTGATGTCAGGCCGCCAGTTCATCTTGACCCCAGCCCCTGATGGCCTTTTCGGACGGCCCTTGCAGGAAAAAGGGCATCCCATGACAAAAGTGAGGGTGTGACTCTTGCAGTGAAGGCTACTTTGAGGCTATGGGTTTTATGCTATGTAGGACATATTCCATCAGGAGAAAAGCGACCGATACTTGTTGGGACTTGTGATGTCCTCCCTCCATGTGATGTACCCCACACGCTTCTGTGTTTGAACTTTGAGCCAGCCCCACATTGTTGCTTTCCTCATCTCGGCTAGTTTCATGTCCAAGCATCTGTTAACGTGAAATAAGCATCATCACATGTCTCGGCGATACCACAACGGGACACAACCCTGTGACATTTTGTGTGTTGAAAAATAAACAGCACTTCCACATTTCGTCAACAACTTCGTATAAAGAGAGAACTGTCAACATGGCTTCTAGTGCGGGGCTCACCGCACACTGTCCACAAATTGACCCTGCCCCAGTGATCGAAGTGTAAGAAAAGAAGTAGTGGAACTATGTTCCGTGCTAGCCTGCCCTGCTCCTCACAAACTGCCCAGCTCCCACACACAATCCATCCCCCCAAACACATTTGCCTGCTGTTTAAGGGAATGTTCAGTGCACTGAAATCAGGTTTCAACGTCTTCCTACACTGTTATTTAAAAACAAAACCGTTCTGGAACGGTTTCTTTTTAAAATAAAAGTATAGGAGTTGTAAAACTTAATTAAAAAAAGTAGAGGAGCACTGCTCCCGACCGCTCCCGCTCACTTCGACCACTGCCTTGCCCCATCCCACTGCTTTGTCGGTTCTGCTTAATCAGTGAAAAGATGGACAATACTGTGCTTCCCCAGTAGATGTCACTAACACCCACGTTTAGAATCATCAGTTCGACATTTGGGGCCTGGTTCATGGAAGTGTTTTAGAATGGGGCAGTCCCATAGGAAAACGTTCCATGAATCAGGACCTGGGAGTTTGTTTTGTAATATGCTGAAAGGAAAATAAATACTGTACAGAAGTATATTTAATACACCGTTTAACATTAATTTTATTCACGTAAATTCATGGACAAGACTTAAACCATAGTTATCAGGCCACTACTTTCGTTAAATAGGCCACATCTCTTTTAAAGTTTTCCGAGCTACTTGGTATTTTAGGCCCCTTCCCAGTTACTTTGTTGCAACCATATAATTCTTATGTCACCTCAAACACTATCAACATATTTACACATTCGCCTGTTTTATATCCCAAATGTCCTCTTCCATCAAACTTGTGTGGGTGATTATATTGTGACTTCTTGATTGCTGTGTTAATATTTCATCATTTCCACAGAGTAGTGTTGTTGCTTCACCGGTCCCTAGCTAGATCGCAACCTAGCAGAAACGTCTGCGAAGAGGCATTCTTTCTGGTTTTAGAACCTGGAACGGTATTGATTGCACCACGATGGCCTCCTTCCCACCTCAGGTGGTGCTCTTCTCTCAAAACACACCCATGCATCTGGGTGGCTTGAGGAAAAGGATGGACAGGATTTTAATGCAGCGCCGAAAACCTTACCAATAATACAGTAGTCCGCCATACAAGGTGAACGTGACATTGTCCTGCCAAGATAACATTTGGGAATGGTACGAATATTAGTTTTCACACCCACAATGCAGGAGCACTGATAAGCTACTCTCATCTACTGGTTCTTTATATAGGACTCGCGTGGCACAGTTATGGGCACAAGTGCATGTTTTGGGGTAGTAGCTGTTATCCCTGCTGACTACACTTTGCACCTTACCAACAGCAATGTTTTCTTATTTCTGCAGGAGAGAAGCCGTTCTCGTGCCCGCATTGTAACCGGGCCTTCGCAGACAGGTCCAACCTGAGAGCACACCTTCAAACCCACTCGGACGTGAAGAAATACCAGTGCAAGAGCTGCTCCAAGACATTCTCTCGCATGTCCCTGCTGCACAAGCACGAGGAGTCGGGCTGCTGCCTGGCACACGGGGAGGCCAGACTGTCCGCCCGAGTGTACCCAGACTGAGGAAGGGGACGCTCTGCCCCCCTGCGGGCAGAATGATCACTGAAAGCGGGAGCGGGACGGCTCCACACATCCGGCCCGGTTCCCAGAAACCGGAAGTACCTAGCCGGAAGCAGGGCGGAAAGCGGACAAGGCGTGGCTCCAGAACACAGAGCGCAGGCCACGCGCTTCCCGCTGCCAGCGCTGAGCAGGAGTGAAGATGCCGCACTTCTGTGCGCTTTCTTCTTAAGACTCGAGACCGATCCAAACTGCACATGTAATTACATTTACATGATCCAAAGAACCCGTCATGAATCACATTCTTGCCAAGAACAAATTCATCCAAAGAAACTGAATGTTTGTACGCGTGTAAGAGAAAATAATTGGGCGCATCTTATGATTGCACCAATGTCAAGGGCACCTAATTTTTGTTCTAAAAATGTCATTTTTGTGTTTCTTTTTCCCTCCTGCTTGAAAACATTTATCCCAAAGCATGCAAATGAAAAGGCTGATACCAAAAATGCATAGATGCCAACGTTTTACAATGGGCCCGAGGGTCACTTGTGCTTTGGCCACAGTCCCATGCCCCGCCCCCCAAAAAATTGCATAACCACACCCACCATCCTAATAAGAGTGCAATGTACTATGCACTCACGACATTTGTGGGCAAATTGCATTAGATCCAGGAAAAAGCACAGTTCACTTTGATGTATTGTTTGTGATAGTTTTTAATAGTATAGAAACATGCATTTGTCTCAATAGAGCTGACCACTCCATTGTTGAAAGTTTTGCTATTAATATGACAGGCAAGCATTTCATCTTATTTGCATGACTCATTGGCAATGTGTACTGTGTTGTACTTTTGAGTTTACCTTTTAATCAGCGATAGGAAGCAGTGGTATTGCGCTGGGGTGCTGTAGTTTGTGATTTTGGCCAAAACTGTTCTGAGCTCTTATTTTCACTATCAGTGACTTTCTTGACATATTCAAACACCATTAATTAATCTATGTAGTAATGGAGCAAATACAATTGTCTGAATTACAGATAACCAAATTGTAAACAGTTGTACGTCTGGGTACCCAGTACAAGCTTTTTTTAAAAAAATATGTAAACAATTCTGGCAGATACATTACTTAAAGAGAACCTTATTTGTCCAAGATTCACACACTAAGTGTAGATGCAGGCGTTTGGGCCCAGTCAGCACTTATGGCCCTTGATTGACCACTTATACTCTTTTATTGTTTAAAACATGTAACATGCCAATCTGACAAACATAAACATCCTTATAGAAATACATTAAGCACAAACAGAATTATGGTAGCTGTGTATTCCCAATTCACTTTGGAAGTATACAAGTAACGGAATGCTAAGCAATGTAAGATTATTCATTCCCCTCTTGGTTCTGAAACCCAATTTGAAGTCTTAAAGGAGCCTAACCTACAGCTTTTAATTATGCACAATGTAAAGGAAATATGAAGAACCTCCCTTTTGTCAGTGACATCATGGAGATAATTTAGACAGCTTGAAATGTGACAATGGGTCAATGAGGGAGGATGCAGATTTTCATAGTCAACTGCTAGAGCTGTATTGACGGCTTGAAATGCAAAAGCCCTCAACAGCTGTTATCACCCAAGGGTCGTTCTAAATTACAGGATATGCTTCCCTTTCAAATGTGCAGAGAAGTTCTGTGTTTTTTTAAGGCCCTAATGCCAGGTTTGGGAAAGTGCCATTAGAGACACAGCAGCCTCCTTGTCGCGGCTTTGGAGATGAGTGTGGAGAGGGAAGTGGTGGCCTGTGCTCAAGTCTGAAAAGCTGAGTTCCTCACAGAAGGTCAAAGCCTTGTGACTGTTTACAGCAGCAGACCCCAGTAAAGCTATTGTAACAGATGGAAAGGCCCGCTTTGCATTTTAAAAGAACCACTCCTTTGCCTTGTTTGCACTGCTTGCCGTTTTTTGACATCTTTGCAGCCTTGAGTGTTTGGTGTTTTATTTCAGGCGAAACCCACAAGTCACAGGTCAATGGGCGGCTCTAAAAATGTCACATGAAAAGGTAAATTAGAAAGCAATAGCATACAACACACAGCCATCTATTGAGGGATGAAACCCTAGAATCGGTGTTAAAACAGGACACCTGCTATATGAACTTGTTGACAATGTAAAACCTCCTTTTTAGCTTTCACGTGTCGTGTCAAAACCTCAGAATGATCTGCAGTGCACATTCCAAGTGATTAGTTATGAACTGTTTCTACTGGATCTAGCTACAGCATATTCTTTTTAGGACAGTGGGAATGCATGTGTCCAAAAGGAAAAATAATATAAACAAAATAATACTGGTCATATACAAATATCAAATGCATCCAACCAGAGTCCATTGGGCGCAAATAAATGCACTAAAAGGTAGCACGAGTTTTTTATTAAAAAAGTACATCTGTATTTAGATTTCTTATACACATTCATTTGGCTGTTAGTGCCTTTTCAAAGCATCACAGATGATATTCCAAAACACACATGCCAGGAGCTAGATCTAATAGAAAGCACTTGTGAATTGTATGTTCTACCAGGCTTGCAAGCTCTACAGAGAGATTCAGTGGGAGGCTTGGAACCTGAAAATCATTCTTATCCAAAATGGCATTCCTTGCAACTGCTCATTGCACCCAAAAGGCCCACTCTCTGGTGCTATTGAAGAAAATACACTTCTGCTTTGATCTATATGTATGTGTTCATTTACTGGTTGGTTTAAATACAATGGCATTCGTGGCCTTATGAAATTCTTTGTCATGAACTGAGCTGCTAAATGTGGATGACAGAAAAAGTAGGAAAAACAACTATCACAAACAAGGCATGCCGTGTGCCTTATAAATGCAACTTAAAACATTCCATGTGTGCACTTGACCAAAATACCTTACATTTCCCAAGGATGGCTTTCGTTTTACTCAAGATTGTGTAGTGCATTTATGCGGGGAAAAGTGCCAGAGAGATTTATTGGAGTATGACAGTGTATATTTTAATATTTTTAAATGCACAATGAATATGCAATGTTGTACGCATTCTCCACACTGCCGTGCACCGTCATGTGCCTTATAAGTCTTTAATAATTTCGTATGAATTGTGAATAAAATGTAAATATGTCTATTTTTATATGACTGAATGTATGGCTGTGGGCGGGAGGACATTTCCTGTGTACCACAGTCCCTTGAGAACATGAAGAAAGAGTGAAGACAATATTTACACAATGTTTTCTATCCACTTTTTTATTTTTAATTAAATAAACATATTTGATGTAACCCGCGTTGACGTATTGTTTAAGGGTTTTAAAAGGCATAGATGTGAAGTCTATATGAGTCAATGGGATGCTTACCTCGCGCCTGATCCTTTTCCCCATACCACAGTTCAAATGGCTTGGACTCTATGGGCCTGATTCATGGAATATTTGCCCAGTTCAAAGTTAATTTGCACTGCTAAAAAGGTGACTTTGCACTGCCGACACAAACCATGATTCATGGAACCTGGCTACTGTCTGTTGGCTACACATTGGCAGGAGATTGCAGTGTGAGACTTTCTACCCCCCCCCCCAAAGAAACTTCTAAAGCATAATGTGTCCCTCTTATGTGAAGACGTTTAATTGCTAACATTCCTTTCACACTCTCTAATCATCCAATCACTTTTCAGCTACACAATCTACCCCAGAGTTTGGACTGGGGATGCACCAAACAATCCATTTGATAAATACAATATGTACAGATTACAGGGATTGCTTCACTGGAGTAGTCCCTGACTGAGAGGTGTTAAACATTAGCAATTTCCCAGGGACCATGGCCAAACTATGGAATTCCATGCTGCCGGCACTAAGAGTGACCCCTTACTCTGGTCCTTCCGTAAAAGTCTCAAAACCTGACTTTTCACCTTAGATCTCTAAAAACCTGTCTGACTTGTACCTATCTAATCTGGTATCCACTGCAACATATATAAGTCCTGTAACCTATATTTAGCTATGTTTCCCAATGTTATCTCGATAAGCAACTGAATATCGATGTAAGGAGCAACGTTTGTAATACATCACTAGTTCAAACAAAACGTAATCTCTGTATGCAATTGAATACCTGTGTAAATTATGAGCACAGTTTGCAATCCATCACTTTGGCAAACAAGTACTGTAACCATCTTCTTAAGAAATAAGCGCCTAAATGCCTTAGGGTTTGGTGCGTACACAAATGACCAAATAAATGAGCTCTTCTAAAAATTGCGAACCGAAATCACATTGGTGGGTGAGGGGTACACATGGGCAGCTTTATATGAGACCACACAAGGGCTGTCGGCAACTGAAAGTCCTCAGGTTTCTGTTACCCTAAGCAGGCTTCAAAGTACATCCGAGCACCAGCAGGGGGCAGAATGCCTCCTGAGTTAGTTCATTCCTCTGTCACCAATGACTGCCTGGTGCTCCTGTGCATGGCAAATCTCTGCATGCCCATAGGCAGGATGGCAGGGGTCTCAAGGGAAGTTCTAGGCGCGTGTGAGGCCTATATGTTCCCTGCAGTGATAATGGAAAGGGGAGCATGGGGAAGAGAGCACTTGTGATTGGGCCTGGCATAAAAACATTAATATCTGTAATGTAATGTTCTTACAAGGCTTATTTTGTGAAATGGGCATTGATGTAATTCTATTGCTGTCCTTTAAAAATCGTGATAATCCCATGTGCAAGAGTGATTTCTGGAGCCACCATGTGTCATGTGAAACACAGCTTGATTAACCTTAGCCTATATATATCCCATCAGTATCGCTTTTGGTAACTTCATTGTTGAAGCAGGCTGGCCTTTTGACATGTAAGAGCTTGATGAATTCTAAAACACAGCACGTGGGTGGGGATTATTATTCACACATCCTGGGTGTGCTGGTTAATAAGAATTCCTCCACCCAGGAAATGCCACTGTTGAGTCCTCAGGTGTAATATTCTTTGCAGACTTTGGAAACCAGAATAGAGAGCAAGGTGGACAAACAACATGTGGTTGTGTTCAGTGGTGGGAGAATGCCATGCAGAGATTTCCATGTAATCTTTTAAAGCAAATTCAGGCGACATAAAGACATTTCATTTTGTGTTTCCAAATGAAATACATTGAAGAGGGAGGACACCACTATCACCATGCCAACCATTTAATTAAATCACCTGTCACCAAAACCATCCGATATGTAATGTAGACGGATATTTATGCTGTCCACTATCCCCACCGTAGTGGTCCACTTGTGCTCTGGCAGACCTGACTAAAAAACATACCGGTCAAATGTGTAAGCATCGATAAATCCTGAAAAATTATGTCTGAGCTGCAAGCCATACATGGCATCAACAATTTACATGGACACAAAGTACAACAAGCACAATTGCAAATATCTGCACACGTGTCCTAGATTGTGCATGATGCGCACAAACATGTCCCTATTGATGGGTGTAGAAAAGAAGTGCAGTATTGACCCACAAGTTACTCAGAATGGCGACATGACCACAATACACCCCATCCACAATAAAACTATTTGCAAACTGTCAAACAGTCAAACAGTGCGACCCACAAGAATTTCCACATCCACACATGCGTCAACTCAATTAGCCATTCCATAATGAACAAGATAAATGAACATCTTTCCTGTCCCCTTGGCATGTCACATTTCATCCCATGAAATATCCATCATTCCCTGACGGAAGGATCTGCAGACAATGAACACAATAAAACATAGTGCAGATAACACATCCATGCATCCAAAAATTCAAGACCCATGGGCCCCCCTCAGTGACATACAACACATGCAAACAACTCACAAGACAACCATCAACATGTGTCTCAGCACACATGCAGCAACACATGCATACTGCATGCAAATCAAACACACAAAACACACACACTAACAAACAACAACATCCCCCACACTGCCTGCCCCCCTCAATGAAATGCAGCAAATGTGCATCTCACATATCCCCATTCACTCGACAATGGCACATAGAGAACACACACATCGTCAACATGCAGCATGAAAATGAGAAGACATCACATATGCAGATAATTGAGCCCACAAAAAGCAGGGACACCCCTGGAAATCTACCAATGACATGACATACCATCACCTCTGTAGTATTGGGACAGTGCACTGAACACAGTCATGGGAGCACATTTATTTATTAAGTTATGTATTGGTCACATGTTAGGCACGTATACAATTAGCCAAACTTTTTCAAAGTGCACACAGGGCAACAGGATGGGGACATAGGAAGGAAGACAATGCATTACAACAGAGATAAATACTTGAATTAATATTACAAAAAAAACATGAGAATAACTGGGAGGGCAGATGAACCTACAAGCCTTGTGAGTGTTCAGAATGTGCAAGTGTAGACAGTAGGGGGGTAAGGGAAAAGGTGCTGAGGTGCTCATGGAGAAGTGCTTGGGGTGAGGTGCTAAGAAAATAAAAGATAAACGTAAGGGCAACCTCCCGTTGTGATGCTGAGCGTGAGCAAGTGCAGTATATAGACAACAGCTTGGATGAGAGATGTGGGGGTTCAGGGCCCAGGGTATACATAAGGGCCGTGCATATCAGTCACGCTACTGTATGATTAGCAGGGAAGAGAGGAGGAGAAGGAAAAGGAGAAAAGAAGGTCCTGAGGCTTAATGGGAACTTAAGAAGGTCCTGCTCAGGATGCAGAGGGAAATTGAGGCTATTACACAGAAGTCAGCCCGCCGAGGAAACCTATTAACCACCAGTTATCTGTATAGCAAACTGCTTCACACACAGGGAGTTGGTTTCAGAGGAACGCAGGAGTCTAGAAGGGGAGTATTTGATCAGGAAGCGTTGAAGATAGAGTGATCCCCGGCTCCAGATAGCCTTGTGGATGATCCAGAGGGATGACAATTTAATCCATGCTGAGACCGTGAGCCAGTGAAGGCTTTGTAGGGCAGGAGAGATGTGGTCCCTTGACCTGAGGCCAAGGATACATCTTTCTGCCCTATTCTGGGTAAGCTGGAGGGGTTGTAGGGTGGATGAATGACGATTAAGGAGGAGGCTGTTGCAATAGTGTAGCCTGGAGAAAACCAGAGCATGAGTAACATTGAGTCTCTGGGGGAAGGTGTGGAAGGGTACAGTTACTTTGAGAAGGAAGAGCTGAAAGTGGGACTTCTTGACAATGTCCAGAACATGAGGGATGAAGGGAAGGGTGGAGCTGAAGATGACTCCAAGATTCCTGGCTTTGGAGGAGGGGGCAAAGGGGGATCCTATGGAGGAAGGCCAGATTGAAGGGAAGAAGTAGGCTGCAGGGGATACAATAGGGAGACGCTCGGTTTTGCTGGCGTAGAAACCAAGGTCATTTTCAGTGCTTCAGACCAGGATGGCAGGGAGGCAGTCAGGGATAAAGGAAGGTGCAAGTGTGCCAGTAGGAATTTGAAGAAGAGTTGGGTGTCATCAGCATAGCACTGGACTTTGGGGGAGATTGAGGCAATGACGCATTCCAGCAGGGAAATGTATATGTTAAAGAGGCAGGGAAAAAGAATAGAGCCCAGGGGGACACCACAGGTGGAGGAGGAAGTAGGGGTGGAGAAAGGGCCCAGAATTGTTTTGGTGGAATGGCTGGTTAGGAATGAGCTAAGCCAGTCCACTGCCTGCTGCGAGATACCCAGTGTGTCATGGAGCCCTTTAATGAGAATGGAATGGTTTACTGTATCAAATGCAGATGAGAGATCAATGAGGATGAGGACAGCAAGGGATTAGGAATGGAGGGATGCAAGCAGTTCTTCATGGGTGTTCAGGAGAGCAGTGTCCCTGGCTCAGGAAGCTTGGAATCCATACTGGTGTACATGTAGGCCGCCAAGATGTTAGGTATGGGCGTGGAGTTGGGGGAGGGCCAACTTCTCTATCAGTTTCCCCAGGAAGTGGGTGATTGAAATGGAGTGGTAGTTGGCTGGGCAGGAAGGGTCTAAAGATGGTATTGTAAGGATGGGGCGCACAAGAGAATGCTTGAGGGAGGATGGAAAAGAACCAGTAGCAAAGGAATGCTTACCGAGATCAGCAAGAGCAAGGCCGAGAGAGGAGATGTTGCCCTTGATGGTTCTGGATGAGCATGGGCCAACCTGTTTGGAAGAGACCTTCAAGGAGTTGACAACTCTGGTGACTTCTTCAAGAGAGACAGGAGCAAAGGAGGAGAAGGAGGAAGGAGGAGGGTGAGCGGTAGGGGGTCAGCGTTGGGAGGGATGTGTTGGAAGAGCACAAGACAAGGATGTTTAGTATGTCCAGCCTTTTTGATAAGAAGTGAGAGGCAGGTGCATTACAAAGGGACTGTGAAGAAGTAGGGGCAGAATATAGGGTTGGCAAGTTCCCTGCACATTTTGTAGACTGCAGCCATGATGCAAACCACAAGAATGCAAGTACACAAATACTCACCTCTTGCATTCCCGGCAGGATCATGCTTGATGCATCAATTGACAGAGGCCAATGTCAAAATGGAAAGCTGGCCACTGAGGCAACTGCCATGGAAGACATAAGCAGACAACACAAAGCAATGTGATACAGCAAGCAAGGATAAATGAATGCTAAATGTAGGATTCAAACAAAAAGTGCATGGTAAATGCAGACTTCATTGTCACAGCATACAATTTGTCAAATACGGCATTCAAATGAGTACAGCAGTACCATGCACCCAGCTGAGGTCAACTTGAAGGTGCAAACACCATGGTGCAGCATGCATGGTACATGTATGTGAAAGCACCAACACCACTAAACGTAATGTACTGGTAGACAACATAGCATCCCAAAAATGTGCATCAATATTCACGTTTGTGGCTTGTAACTGGTGCCTCACACCATAATGGTTCCCTAAGCAAGAGAGCACAAATGTGCCATTGATCCATAACCCCACAAACTCTTCAAGGCGTGTGAAGTGTTACTCATTACACATGCTCAAAGTGTTATGAGACACACACCAGCACAACCATCAACACCTGTCCCAGGCCGCAAACAGCCAGCCATGCAACCCACTCCCAAACACCCATGAAAGGCCCACACAGTTTGAACTCCCACTATTTTGAATATGAAACCAGTGGCCCCACCAGTCCACCGAAACAACACCATGCCCAGACCTATCACCAGAACCACACCATGTGAAACATTCACCCATGAAGAAGTACTGCTGCCCCACAAGACGACTCACTCCCAAGATATGACACATATTGCAAGAATCCCATGTAAAAAAAAAAAAAAACACACAAGCGTCTGCTAATACCCTTCACTTACCTACACAGGGTAACCACTTGCCTTGCATATGATGCACACGATCGGGAGACACTTCCTCTAATTGCAATCACATGCATAGTAACAACAGAAACAACATGCACATCCGTGATAACACATGATTTGATACAGAAAATATGCAGAAAGCACTCACCTCAGAAGCGCCACAGAGTACAAGAGGGTGACAGGATATAGAAACTGATCTGCCCATGAGTGCAGCATACCACAACATAGAGAGGAAGAGAGAGTGACACTGAGAGGGAAGACCAAGGAAATGTCACATCAACGAGTACACTGCCTGGATTGTAGATGGCCAATGACATGCACTACACCACAGCAGGTGCAGCCATAGATGAATTGACCAAGGTAGGTAACACAGTGACATGAGTACCACTTACATAACCATACCAGCATGGTAGCATGCAAAGCACATATAAGTTACTTTACACATGCAGCAAACATGGTGACCAATCATGCAAGACAGTGCTCATGTTTACCCGCTGACTGCGTTGGCATGGTGTGAATTCCGCATCACCTTCAGCCAGAACTGTGTCTCCAAATTAGGTACAAGAGGGACAGTGCCTGGAGGACGGCATGGGGAGCATGGACGTCAAAGGGTGCAGGCTGGTTCCCCTTGGACAGCAGTCACGGCCAGATCACAGATTACTGAAACAACATGGGAGAAGACATTAAAACAGGCATAGTGAAGTACCATTTTCATAGCACACATGTGCCAGGAAACACAGAACCCATAGTTATCTGCACATGTCATTCTGTGCACCACCATGCAAACATGTAAGTTGACCTCACTATGCATGTCTGCATGTCCACCACTGCAAATGTCATGGCCTTGAGATGTTAACAGTACACCTCAAGGGAAAAATAAGAAAAATAAAACCTGGAAAGGGCAACTCAAAAATACAATGCGCACATCCGGGTGTGGGGTGAACTAAAGTATCCCAAAAAAAGAAAAAGGAAAAATCAGAAATGTCCATCATGAACTGGGAGTGTGGGGGTGTAGCAGGGAACACCCAGGAGGGTGTAGAGGCAGGGTGCAGCTTCCACATGGGTGGAAGGTAAAACAAGTTTTTAAAAAATTCCCCTCCATTGGCTCACGGACCGCACGGCTATGGTGGACCGGGAGGCATGTCTCTGCTGGCACTAGCATCCTGCTTTGAATCAGAAGGTGGAAGTGGTGCTGGAGGCTCACCACGCAGTGCCCTGGCCTGGTCCTCAGTGGCAGCGACCATGCATAACACTGATGAATGCATCAGCTGACTGAGAGCTTGGAGTTTACCATGTATAAACTCACGGTTTGCATATAGTTCCTCTGAGATGGTCTGCCTCAACGATAGCATCTCCTGTTGGAACAGTCTTCTGGTGGGTGCCAATTCCTCACAGATTGCAGCTCTGTGGCCCTACATCTCATGCCCCAGGGCTTCCCTGTGTGCCTGCCCCTCTGCAAGCAGAGATGCCTGCAGAAACCTCAGATCTTCCCGTCAGCCCTTGATGTTGGCCTCCTTGCGCAAGCTTTGGGAGTGGCTTGTGGACCGCATGACCTGCATCTGTTGCTCCACGTGTATTGCTGGTGGGATCATGGAACTGGCCACCCTATCCATGCCCTTACCCAAACTCTCATAGGCAGCACCCTGTCAGTGTGCGGAACACAACATCTGCTGCTCCCACTCTGTCTGCCAAGTCTGCACACATCCCCCACATGCAGGGGCCCACACCTGCCTGTTCCAAGGGAGCATGACCCTTGCTGTGATGCCACTATCTCTGGCTGCAGGACTGTAACCCTCCCTTGGACATCTGCCCCATGACCAGAAACCAATACATGGGAGCATAGCCTTGCATCCGCAATCCCCACAGATGACCCTGACACCACTGACTGGCCTTGTGAAGGCACATGACCCCCTGCAGACTCACGAGCCCCAACTGATCTAACAATTGGTGCACTCACCTCTGCCAGCATTGAGGACTGCACATCTGGTTCAGCATGAGAGTTACTGGAGTCCAAAGAGTCAGAATTGTATGCAGCAAGGCTCAGGATGGTCCGTAGCACCACTGGATTCTAACGGCCTGCCATGCCACGTCCTCCACTGGTGGTATGGAGCACCACATACTCTTCTTCCTCCTCTTCCTCCTTATCCTCTGCATCTGGTGCCTCCTCTCCTGCACATGAACAGAAAAAGACATGAGGAGGCTACAATGTCTACAGTAAACACGTGTATCACATTGTTGTCATGCAACAAAATGCAGGGCATGTCACCCTAAGAGAAACAGCATTCACACACTATGTACAAAAAGCTATCTCATCATGGCATATGCAGACTGGCAACAACATTTCCTGCTCAGGGCCATGCTGCCATTGGACACATTGCCAACAAACAGACTTGTTAGCAAGCACACTATGGAACACGGCACAGCTAACTGTTGACTAATACCAATGAAATGGGCATGGTCACGTAGCTCTGTGATGTGCAATTACATGACATGTCAATAGGCAGACACACATATTCGCATACAAGTCTGCGTCCATCACATGCCACAGCAGCATTGACCTTTCACACGGACTGTACTCAATGGGAACATGGCGTAAGTGTGGGAAAAAGGAAACAGTCCCTTTTGATGTATGACTGTAAGAGTACCACCTAGCCAATGTGTGTGAAGTGGAGAGAGTAAGTAAATGGGTTGGCGATAGGAACAATGTACAGGGACCCACAAGAAGAACAGGGTCATGGACGCATGGAGTGTGAGTTGACTGCGGGAGGGTAACAGGGACCAGGCCTCACAATGATTTGACTCAGGGGTCATTGCCATAGCAGCAGCAGGGTTGTTCACAGTCTAGACATATGCAGACTCACTCAGGGTCACATAGTGCATGAGGATCTGGAGTTCTTTATCATGGAATTTCGTCTTCCTCAATGTGCCAGTGTCCTGTGCCGTGCCATGGGGTTGAGCCTGTTTCTGTTGTGCAGGCTTTGCCTTCTTGCCATGTGGTGTTGGTGTTGACCCTGTGTGGCTGGGACCACTCTGGACTCCAGATGCCAGACCACTAGTGGCCTGGGGCATGGCATTACCCCCTGGGGCTGGGACAGCTGCTTCTTCTGCATGTCCCTTACCCTTTGGTGCTGGGACAGCTGCTTCAACTGCACGTCCCTTACTCTTCAGGGCTGGGACTGCTGCTTCAGCTGCATTTCCCTTACACTTCAGGGCTGGGACAGCTGCTTCAGCTGCATGTCCCTTACCTTTTGGGGCTGGGACAGCTGCTTCAGCTGCATGTCCCTTACCCTTCGGGGCTGGGAAAGCTGCTTCAGCTGCACATCCCTGGACCTTTGGGGTTGAAACCGCTGCTTCTGCAGGAGGTCCCTGGTCCCTTTGAGCTGGGACAGCTGCTTCCGCAGGAGGTCCCTGACCCCAGCCACCTCTGCCCCCTTTCCCTCCTGGGGACTTTCCACTCATGTTCCAGATGTAAGTGAAAAATGGAAGGAACACCAAGCAATTGTCATGAGCAATTAGAGTGAGGGGGCTGTGTACGTGATGGAAGATGTACTTCTGTGGTCCAGCAAGGCTCAAAAGTAACCCAGGTGTCAGAAATATGGGATGCGTAATGCACAGGCACCCAAATAAATTGAAAAAATGCATACGCAAGACCAAGATAGCTTCCGTAAAAAAAAAAAAGCGGCGTGCAATACGCAGTGGCACCCAGCAACACATAAAATGCATATGCAAACCCCAGATAGCTACAGTAAAGGTAAGAATAGAGGTACGCGATACACAGGGGCACCCAGAGTTGGAAAAATGTGTACGCGACTCAGCGTTTAGCCTAGAAAAATACAAAAATAGATGCGCGTATGCATGGAGGCAAATCCCCCACCAAAATAAGAAGTTCCCTGAAGTGAACGGATTGCATGGCACCCCACCATTCTCAGTACTCCACTCGTCCGTCACTCAGGGCATGCTGGAAGGCATGTTGGTTGTCATCGTGGATGTTCTATGTAGCATGGAAGCACCTACATACTTGTGTGAATAGAGAATCTATACCCTGCAGGGCATGAAGAGTAACTCGTTTTTCAGACACAAGCACAGTCACTGACATCAAGGATGCAACTATCAAGAGGGCTCATTGTAGTATCAGGTTGTAGATGTTGGGAGGGTATGCTAGTGGGGATGAGTACTGACACACAGCCATGTTAAACCGATATAGAACACATGGGTTGTATCCACTCTTTCGTACACTGGACATGAGTCAGTACACTACGACATGGTTCACCCAGGGCAGTCATTCAAATTCAACAAGAGGGGCACCACAATCATACATCTTGGTGATGCTTCACTACATGTACTCAGGATACACAATCTTGGTCACACACTGGACGTTCCCTCATAATTTGGCAGGCCTCCCACGCCTTGCACCTGCTCCAGTAGAATTAATTGGCTCATAGCCTCTTCATGGTGGGCCAGCTGCTCCTTGATGATGACCCCCTCCAGTTGCCAGAGCAGAGGTGAGGTTGGCACCCAGCCTCTACTTGGTGCAATGGATGAGGTCATTCCAGCACTTCACTACCTGAACAGCAGTGCGCTTCTCAACCCCTAAGGCATTGATGTCATCCATGACATGCTGCCAATGCACTGTATGATGAGCAGGTGTTTGTGTGCTCCCCGGTTGCTAACACATGTCATGGTGGTGCATGGTCACATAGTGCATGAGGATCTGGAGTTCTTCATCATGGAAGTTCGTCTTCCTCAATGTGCCAGTGTCCTGTGCCGTGCCATGGGGTTGAGCATGTTTCTGTTGTGCAGGCTTTGCCTTCTTGCCATGTGGTGTTGGTGTTGACCCTGTGTGGCTGGGACCACTCTGGACTCCAGATGCCAGACCACTAGTGGCCTGGGGCATGGCATTACCCCCTGGGGCTGGGACAGCTGCTTCTTCTGCATGTCCCTTACCCTTTGGTGCTGGGACAGCTGCTTCAACTGCACGTCCCTTACTCTTCAGGGCTGGGACCGCTGCTTCAGCTGCATGTCCCTTACACTTCAGGGCTGGGACAGCTGCTTCAGCTGCATGTCCCTTACCCTTTGGGGCTGGGAAAGCTGCTTCAGCTGCACATCCCTGGACCTTTGGGGTTGAAACCGCTGCTTCTGCAGGAGGTCCCTGGTCCCTTTGAGCTGGGACAGCTGCTTCCGCAGGAGGTCCCTGAGCCCGGCCACCTCTGCCCCCTTTCCCTCCTGGGGACTTTCCACTCATGTTCCAGATGTAAGTGAAAAATGGAAGGAACACCAAGCAATTGTCATGAGCAATTAGAGTGAGGGGGCTGTGTACGTGATGGAAGATGTACTTCTGTGGTCCAGCAAGGCTCAAAAGTAAACCAGGTGTCAAAAATATGGGATGCGTAATGCACAGGCACCCCAATAAATTGAAAAAATGCATACGCAAGACCAAGATAGCTTCCGTAAAAAGAAAAAAGCGGCGTGCAATACGCAGTGGCACCCAGCAACACATAAAATGCATATGCAAACCCCAGATAGCTACAGTAAAGGTAAGAATAGAGGTACGCGATACACAGGGGCACCCAGAGTTGGAAAAATGTGTACGCGACTCAGCATTTAGCCTAGAAAAATACAAAAATAGATGCGCGTATGCATGAAGTGAACGGATTGCATGGCACCCCACCATTCTCAGTACTCCACTCGTCCGTCTCCTCCCCTTTGCATGCACTGTCGGAGTTGCTTCTACATGTACTTCTGTATCTGAAAATATGGCCTGCTGAACGCGAGCGCACAGCACGTGTCACGTAAGTTACACACTGAGGGCCTTTCCTCTGATTTCATGAGTCCATGCACATTTTTTACACGCAAAGTCCTATCACTCTGTTTCCGGCTGCCATCCGATTAATACACGGAAGACCCATGCTCCTACCTCCATGCCTTTTTACCACCTCCTACTGCCCTGTGCTGCCTCCTATTTATTCATATGCTTCTGCCTGTGCAGTGTGTGTCCTGCTACCCATCTGCACTGTGTTTGGAGTGGCTGCTGTCCAGCCATTACAAGTGCTCCTGTCTTTGGCCCTGTGACCACCTCAGCTGCCTCATCGGACTCCCACCGTGCCATATCACCAACACTGCTCCACAGCCCAGCTCCAGGACCACCTTGCCCACCCACACCTGCCTCGGGGGGTGCCATGTCTTCACCATCATATTCAGACCAGACAGGCAACTCCATGGCAGCGAGGCAGAGGTCTCTCAACTTCACCACCAGGGAAGTTGACATCCTGGTAGAGAAGGTCCTGGCACATTATGATGCCCTCTTCAACCCTGAAATGCAATGCAGCAAGGAAGGACGTCAGCAGATCTGGGATGGGATAACGGCTGCCGTCACCATGGAGGGGGTTAATGTGCATGTTAATGTGCTTTTTTGGTGTGGCACAATGACATGTGCATTTGCAAATGATGCATGTGTGTGGAGAATATGCAATTGATTGGTTGTGACAGTGGCAAGTAGTGTGATGTGAATGTCTGCAGAGATGGCCTGGCATGTGTCTGCATGGATGCGGATTGCATGTCCATGTGTGTGGGTGTGGCGGTTGATGGTTGTTCCCTTTACCAGTCATGCTCATGTGTATGTTGGTGTTGACACCCACAAATTGGTGCAGTACACTGATGTTTCTGTTCTGTGTCTCCTTTTACACAGTTGCATCTGATGAAGAGGGCAAAACCAGTGCTGGGGAGCATGACAGCAGGGATGTCTCCACCAGGCAGAGGCTCAGGGCCCAGCCACACCCCCATGAAAGCACATCTTCAGGGAGCGATGTCGCTGTGGCAGTGCCAGTGACATCGGGCATGGCTGCTGGGGGTAATTTCCAGAAGGTGAATGTGGGAGTGGACTCCTCAACAGCAGTGGGGACAGGTGACGCCACACAGGGGCCATCCATGGCGGAAGATGCCCTTGAGTCATCCAGGTTGCCAGAGGGGGAGGAGGAAAAGGTGGCCAACTGCAGTCCTGCCCCAGGGGCATAAGGCTGTGCAGGCCACTGTGGAGGTACTTGTGCAGAATCTAGTCCCTGGGTCATCGGATGCTGCAGTATGCGCCTGCCAGGATGCCTCGACCCAGACCCACCACTGGGTGTCGGCTGATGTGTCCACCCAGGCTGACACCCCCTTACCATCTTGTGTTGCCATCCGGGTCTATGTGGTACCCCTGCAGGAGGGTGTGGCAAGGCGGACACCCGTCATTCGTGATGATGTGCAGGCTACACATAGGGCCTCATTACGACCCAGGCGGTAAGGGGTTTACGGCAGCGTAAACAGCGCCGACCCTTACCGCCTGAGTACGAGGTCCCTTAGCGCCATGGAGCTTTTAACACCTGCTTAAAATCCATGGCGCTAAGGGACCATGGAGTTAATTACGCCACCGTAATTTACGGTGGCGTAATTAACGCCTTCCCCACTCCCATTATGCCCTATGGGGCAAAAATGGGAATGGGGAAGGGTAAATGGGGATTGGGGACTTACCGCCCCGCCAAGGTCGGAATGGGGCGGTAAGTCCGCCAACCACCATGGCGTAAACGTAGTTTACGCCATGGTGGTAAAGTCACGGCCCAGGCGGTAACTTACCGCCTGGGTCGTAATGAGGCCCATAGTCTGCATTCACATCATCACAGTGAGGTATGTCGACCTCAACGGCTGGCTTACAACATGCCTGTTCTGTGTTGTGCTCTATGGGTTGTTCACTGCTGCAACCCCCACCTCGTCTTCCTCCTCTGTATGCCAGTCATCCTACAAGCTGCCTTCTAGCCTAGATACCACCACAGCCCCCTGTACACCAGTCCCACCCACATTGCCCAGTCTGCTGGAGCCAACATCCCTGCCTGAGTTGGGAGTCCAAGGCAAATCATCTGAGGTGGTCACAGCGCCTACCCAGGCACCGACAGGTTCACCGGCAATGGAGGGACAGCAGGCACCCAGAAGCAGTGCATGGGCCGTAACACCCCTGGGTTGCATCATCAGCTCAGATGGCGTACACACTTAGCAGGCACCGGGAACTGTGGTAGGCGGTCGCAACAAGGAGTAGGCGTCATTATTCAGGGCAGAACATCCAAAGGGGGCAGGTGCGTGATTTGAGGCGGGAGGCACAAGTGAACCTAAGGGAAAGGATGTCTTCCGTGTTCTGAGAATATGGGCAGCAGATCGGACAGGAGAGGCTGGGCCAGCTATCAATCAGGTCATCAGGTAGGGCCGACCCCGTGACATGAGAAGTTGTGCATGACCAAATGGACTGGCCAAAGGAACAGATGGATATGTGGCCATGAGACAATGCCAGCAATGACACCACCCTCCAGGGTTAGGCCTTCAGTCACCAACACTTAGCTGGGGTCTGCCAGTAGCAGAACACTGTCTATGGGTTGAGCTCCATCAAAAAGCCTGTGACCTCTGAGCGGTGCTGGGATGATGGCACTTCACACCACATGCCTGTGTCACCAGTTGTATGAACAAATGGCACAGTAGACTGTGACTTCCCACATCACTCGACATTACTGAGGGACTCCTCGACATGTATTGAGAATCCACACAAGTAAAATCCCCTACTGTTTCCTTCTGCCACCTCGGATCTTAACTCATGTCAGGTTGACTAATGCCCATGTGGCCCTCTCAGGATGAGTCTCACACCCATTAACCCACATCCACACACATGTTTTACTCTCAGATGATGAGTGTGGAGGTCTTCACTTGCAAATGTACAACCCATCGAGGTGTCCTGCATGCATATCTCTCACCTGGACACAACATTGTAATCTGGCATCCTTACTATCCGAGCACTTATTCCCACCAGCTCACATTGCATGTGCACGAGTGCCCCAAGTCACCAAGAACCAACAGTGCGCATAACAACGCATGTCCAATCAACAGATGTCTGCCATCACACATGTCCAGCATTGTCAGGAAGCTGTATGTGGATCACTGCGTCAGACATGCCTCATACAGAAGGGAGTACCTGCAATCATGCATGCCCATTCACAACACACATACACTTTAGAGCAGTTGCGTCGTTGCCTGTAGGGCACAACCTCTCGAGGACCCGTTGCCTGCACGGTGCACCTCCACAGGGGCACCTACCTTGAGGTCTCCTACCTCCTTGGTATGGCTCCTGGTCTTTGAGGTCCTCCCAGAGCTTACATACAGTCATCTCGGAACAGACTGCCACCACCTTGGCATTGATGGCAGCCATGATGTGCGCCCAGATCTGGTGATGTCCTTTGTGTTCCAGCTGCATTGCTGCATTGAAGAGGGCATCAAAATTACCCAGGACCTGATCCTCCAGGATGTGAAATTTGGTGGTGCTGAAGTTGGCAGCCCTCTGCCTCGCTACAATGGGGGTGCCGCTTGGTGGTGAGGAGAATGGAGAAGACATGGCAACCCGTGAGGCAGGCATGGGTGGGCTAACTGGGTCCTGGAAAGGGCTCTGGTGGTGTAATTGAGAAGTGGGAGTCACAACCCAGCAGATGAGGAGGTCACAGGGCCTTACAGTCCAACTACAGGACCACAGCTAATGGGGGGACAGCAGGCACTCCAAGGCAGTGCTGGTGGGCAGCAGGCACTAACTCTCAACCAGGTAGCATCAGATGGCGAGGTGGGAGTACATATATCACGGCAAGAGGTTGCAAATGTAATGGCACAGAAGCAGGAGAAAGGTTATGTTGTGTGTCACATTGGATGCAGCATATATCAGAGTACCCCCTTAGCACCTGGCACACAGCAATGATGGGAATATTTAACAGGTGCAATGCGCAATAGCAGTTGTGCACAAGAAGGGGAGACAGAGGATTAGCTATCACAGACACGTATTTGGGGGTACTTTGCAAGCTGTTGCCTTCACATAACGTATACCACATATTTTGTTTTTGGGGTGCCTCTACACATTGCAGATTGTATTCTTTTTTGGGATGTACCTCTACGCATTGCGTACTGTATTTTTCTTTTTGGGGGGTGCCTCTAGATATCATGTGCTGATTTTGGGGGTTTGAGGAGCCCATACAGTATCAGGTACGCATTTGTCTGCTTTTGGATGGCTTTCTGCATATGAGATGCCTTGGAGCCTTGCAGGACCACTCATCTACGTAGACCATCACATAGCCTGTTTATTTTTAGTGTGATATATTTACAGGGGGTGGCTCACTTTGCCTGTACCATGAGTGGGAAGGCTCCAAAAAGGAAAGGGAGAGGACATGGACGTGGACAGGGATATGGTGAGGACACATGTGCCCCAGGAGGAGGATGTGTTGAGCCTCAGCCCACAGGTGACACAGAACCTGGCAAGGACATTGCCATAGGCATAGAGGTGGCCCAGAACCACCAAGGGCCAATAGGGGAAAGATGGGACACCCTGCAGAACAGGAAGAGGCACCACCTCATGATCAGGCACAGTTGAAGGAGAAGGTGCCACAGATGAAGAAGCACTTCACTGATGAGGAGCTTGAAATCCTCACTGTGTATGCGCAGGAACGCCATGGTGAACTCTACCACTCGGCTGGCAACAACTGTACTCCCACACAGCGGATGAGGATGTGGCAGGAGGTCAGGGACCGCATTAATGTTCATCGCCTGACTGAGAACATCTTCTCACCAACTGGACGGGAAGCAGATCAGCGGTTGACGGAAAGCCTGACAAGGACACTGCATGCAGAGATGCGGTCCTCAAGGCTCTCCCACAAACTGGGTGTCAAGTCCAACATCAAAAGCCAGCAGGCTAATCTGGCATCCCTGCAGGATTCCCTGAATCGAGATTGATGGCACAGAGGAAAAGTGTGCAGTTGGAGATGCTAGCATCTCTGGGCTCCCATAACCATGAGATGGAGAGCTTTAGGGTGTCACTGCATGATGAGCCTCTGGCTACAAGGATCCACCTTCATCAGGAGTTGGACACCTTGGGGCAGATGCTCTCCCAGCAGGCTGATGCATTGTGAGTGAGTGCACATGCAGACTCTTTGGCCACTCAGGAGGAAGTTCATTGTGATCTTTCCTCTATTGGGTTACACATGCATGCATATGTGTCACAAGTGGCCCTAGCCAATGAAGACCAGGCTTTGGCACTGTGTGAACAGGATGCTCTGCCACCACCCCCACCACACATGAGGAACCGCCACAGGATGTCAGTCCCATTCCACCTATGTAACGTCAACCACCGATGTCCTGATGTCCATGAGCCCATGGATGGGTTACGATTTCGATGTTTTTCAGTGGACTATTTTCAGTTCACTTATGTGGACACAATGCTCCTTCCCTCCATACTACCCACTCCCCTAGGGTGGACATATTGTCATGCCCCCTGTCCAAGCTGGACACTCTTTCATGTTTCTTTTTTCACCTGGAGGGATGTGCCATTGACCTCTCAAGGCATTCCTTAGTGGCAGACTGGGCATGCAGCCATCCACAGTACAGTCAACTGCCATGGATTACTTGACTGCAACAGCGTCACAAATACGAGTACATATATCACTCTGCATTGATGTGCACATGTGCAGTCTGCATGAATGGCTCTGTATACTAGTATGATACAATGTCTTAAGTAATTACAGGTATCTTGCCTCATCTAGTACCTGCACTCCCTGACAGATCCACCCAGTGCCCATATCCTTTGCTGGCCACTGGCCCTCCATTACCCAATGCGGAGGCACAGTGTTAGGTGAAAATCGTGGGAGAATCACAGCACAACAGCTCTTCCAGCAGGTAAGGTTGGACACTGTCAATCATGTTCATGGCTGTTGATTTTTGCACCCTAATATTGGCATGTAGTGGCACACATAGGGTTTGCATGTATCATGTGATTTTGTGATGATGACTGTCACTGAATATGTGCTTTAGGCCACATGCCTGTGTGTGTGCATGTCCACTTGATCATCCATGTATGTTCTATGTATTTCTTGCACTTCCACAAAGGACAGCAGACTCAGAAGTTTGTACTGCACGTTTCCTTCTTGAGTCATCAGCAGCCTTTGACAGTATCAACAACAATATCCTCATCGACAGACTCTATTCTCTAGGTGTCATAAACTCTGCATTTAGATTGTTCAACTCTTATCTCGCTGACTGTTCATTAATCTTATTCCTACCACCCTTCTCCTCCCACACTCCCTGTTCCCATCGTGGTCACTGCAGGTGGACTCCCTATCCAACATAATCTTTAACCTGTGCCTGAGCCCCCTCAAAGCCCTTATCTACTCACATTGCCTGTCCTGCTACATCTGCACTCATTACACACATAACACCCACACTCTTTCGAAGATCCCCTAGACCTTGGTTTGCTATGCAGTAATACAGCACTCTTCCACCAGCCCACCCCTGGCTGTGCTCCCTAGACCACACTCACAAGCATCCAGCTAATTAAGAACCTGGGATGCACCATGGATTATTACAGAACACTCTATTACCACATGGATGCTGATTGTAGATCATGTCAGCTCACCTCCATATCCTTAGATGATCCTTCCCTTGCCAATCCTAGTCTCACAGAGTCATGGCAATGTTGGCAGTCATCCTCTCCAATCTACACTGCTATTATTCCATTTATATTTGTGCCTATAAGCTCAGAAAGCTACAACAGATCCAGAACAATGCAGCCTGCCTCATCCTTGCACTCAGCCCCAGGGAAAACTTGACTCCTGCAATCCGGGTATTGTCCAATGCACCATCTTCAGGGCCATTTGCATCACAAACTGTGCCCTCCATAAGATGATCCTTAACTACCTACAGCACTGTTTCACAGGATAACAACACCACAGAAACCTCACATCAGGGCTGTGCACTACTCCTTGTGATCCCTCCCCACAATTCAACTTGAATTTGAGGTGCTTCTTTCTCCCTCAAATGCTCCCACAGTCTCAAATCCCCTCCCACTCAGCATCCACCAAGTGGTGGGCCTCATTTCCTTCCATAAGGCACTGAAAACCAGGCTCTTTCCTTCCCCAAGCCAGGCAAAGGCCACACCCTATGCAATGTCCCTGCATACATTGGCATGTTGACCCTACCATCCCATGGAAGCATTGTACTGCATGTCATGGCTTTGCTGGTTTCAGGAGTCCAGGTTCTTTTGGCCAGCAAGGTACCTGGCCAAAAGTGTGCATTAGCTCACTTGATGCAGATGGCAGAGCAACCTGCCCGTATATTTGCATGCACTCCACAGGACTGATTTCGACACAGGGACCATCAAGATTTGTACTGCTTGGCACATGTGGACCACTGACAGTCTTTGCCTGTGTTCCACATATTAGTCACTTGTTGCTTACTGTTGGTTTTCTGTATGTTCTCTCATCTTGAATGTATTGCATGACTTTTCTTTTTAAAATTGTTGAAATCCTGGACTGTGAGTGACTGTACTGTATGTGACTGTATGTTGTCAGCACATGCATGTGACACACCATCCACTGCTTATGTTGTTTAGTTTTGGTCTTTCATGGAGGGGGAAGTAACAGCTGGGGAGTGATGAGCTGTCCATGAATTATTGTTTCCAAAAGGGGGGACAGGTGGGTGTGGTGGAGTCTGGAGTGGGGGTGCTACAGCCTTATATGTGTGGATTGAGGACCTGGGTCTTTTTCTGGGTTGCATGCTGTGGTGTGTTGACCATGTGCATTGGGGTATGTGAGGTTGAGGAGTCCCCTTTAGCAGGTGGCCTTTCCTTGACCAGACTGCACTTTACCCTCTCCCCCTATTGTCCTCCTTCACCTCCAACCTGTGCTACCTTTCCATCAGTGTGCCTCCTGGCCTCTCTGCCCCTGCTTCCTTCTTTTCCTCTCTTTCTGTCTCTGTCTTTCTCTCTCCCCTCCTTCTCTCAGCCCTCACCCACTCTAAGAGCACCCTTCTCTACCCTCATCTCTCCACCAGCAGAACTCCTCCTTGATCCCCATTCCCATTCTCTCTCTGCTCCACAGCTGCACATTCTTCACCCTGTCTCCTCTCTCTGCAGTCCCTCTTACCCTCTTTCATCCCTCCCATCAGCTCCCACACTTATACTTTGATTCACCAGCCCTTCCAGTACCCCACAAGTCCCCAGGCAACTGGACAGTGGGTGTGTCCGACTTGTATTACTGCCATCGATGCACCGCCTTGTGCCTGAATCCCAGGGCAGACTAGCCCCTCTGCCCTGAGTAAATGCTGTACTTTGGTGGAAATTTATTTACTTCACTGCCAGTGATTACTCTGTTCCTGAGTTCAAATGTTAGTGTATTCATTGGTGCCCTCCCCATTGTTGCCATAGGGGACACCCGGGCTGTGTCAAGGGTGAGCCCCCTCTGGTGCGCCCCATTACATGGGTGTCTTCCACCTAGAATAAGGGCAGAGGCTGACCATCTTGGAAGCTCACTGCTGGGCAGTTCCTAGTGGATGGGGCTGGGTGTTGTTTGCCCCAGTGCGGGCACTCTCTGCCATGCAGTTCAGCCTTCTCAACTGAGCACGTATCTGCAGCAGCTCAGAAGAAACATTCTGTGGGGTGCCAACCCACCATGTCACCACACTAGTGTTTGCACGTGGTCTGAACCCTCCCACTTTCATTTGTGCATGAGGCCAGTCCCTCCCCTTCCACCACCAGCCCCTGTGCAGGTTGGCCTTCTGGTACACGTGTGATTGACCTGTCCACCCCCTAAGTGTTGGGGCTTTGCATGGTCTCTTGCTTCTGTCCCACAGAAGTCTGTGAGTGTGTGCAGATTATCCGGAGGTGGGTGCAAGGAATCCCCATTGCCACGCTCAGGCATGAATAGCTACTGTGAGTATACAGCCAGTGGCATTTGATTGCCTCATTGAGTGAGCCATACACGGGTTTGAACTCATGGCTAGTACGGTGACAGTGCAAATGGTTCATTGAGTTAGTGATGTACCCTTTGATGGCTAGCCCAGTTATGTTGATTTACATGGTGGATTTACAACTAATGCATGCCAGCAGACGCTGAACTCCTGGGATGCATGTATTGATCAACCCTACTGCAATATGGCATAACATGGCCGTTTCAGTGACTGTGGCTACACTTGTTCAGTTTGCACCTCCCGTGACAGCAAACATACATAGTGATGTCTGGCAAGTCTGAACCCGTAGGCCCTTTAAGCGAGGTACCAATTTATTAGATGGGTGGGGATGCTGAATTCATTTATTATTACATTTATATTGCGTGCCTAACCCTCAGGCATCTGGGTACATAGACTTATGAATATGGTTACAGTTCATCATGTTTAAGAGATTGGTAACAGAATCTGACAGCTTAAGAATATGGTTACAGGTTGTGCATGTTAAGCAAGCTTAAGGATTTGGTTACAGGTTATGCAGATCAGAAATAACGTACACTTAAGTAATTGGTTACAGGTATGCAGGGCACATGCTTAAGTATATGGTTACAGGTTATGCATGTTAAGCAATGTTAAGGATTCAGTTACAGGTTATGCAGATCATGAATAACGCATGCTTAAGTAATTGGTTACAGGGCAGTGGCGGCTGCTTACATTGGGCGGGGGGGCGCCGCCCCCCCACCACAGAGAGAAGAAGAAGAGAAGAGAGTCTCTCTTTCTCTTCTTAAAGTTAACTTACACATTTAAAACCTGTGCAAAGTGGCAGATTAATTATTTATTTATTAATCTGCCGCTCTGCAGCCTTGCAGCCTGGGCTGCTGGACGGGCCCACCAGGCCTGCTACTGCGGCGGGGCGCGTCCCGATTTAGTAGCTTTTCGGCAATGTAGAGTGCGTGGAGCTTGTAGCTCCACGCACTCTACGTAACCATTCGCCCATTCAAGAAGCTGGCGGGGCGCTGGAGGGGTGGCCCTGCACTCTTGGCATTCTACGCAAACAGCGTAGAGTGTCCTCTCCTCCTTGTGGGCTATGGAGCACGCATAGCAACAACAGATTATGGATGGATTCTCATTGGCTGTTTGCCAGCCAATGACAATCCGTTTGGTGTGTGGTGGGTGGAGTCGGGTCATGGGCACACGGTGCCTCGCCTTCCGTTCTAGTTGTTTCTCTCCAAGCCCTGTTGCTGGTCGATGTGGACTTCTTCCAGCCAGGGACTAGGCCCATCCACAGACGAGACTGGTCACCGGACATGCTGTCTCTGCTCGCCTGCTGCCTGCCCTCCCCCTGACGGAGTCCAGTCCAGATTGATTCGCAAAGGTAAGTTAATTTAATAGTAACTGCGAGAATCCTGCCTGCCTGAATATGCGCTGCGGCCCGCACAATGCTGGTCGTGTACTTGTGTGGGCCGCAGAGTTGCAACTTGCAGTGTATGCTTAAACTTGTAAGCTTGTAGGTTCAGGCCTACAAGCTTATACAAGGGAGAAGCATACACTGCAAGTCTGCAATGGGGGTCCGGTGGTGGTGTATTATCTCGCCCACCCGCTTTGCTTGATTGAGCCACTTCGCCCCTAGTCTCTACTAGCCCTCCCACCTCGCAGCAGATAAGCCTCGCTGCCAGCCCCACTGCCCCCACTACTCTGCACCGGTCCTGTGGTCCCTGGCCCGCAGTCCTCTCCTCGTGGTGCCTGGAACTGGCTTGAGTGCTTGTTTACTGCGTTACCGTAACAAAGTAAACGAGTGCTCACCGGGCCAGTTCCAGGCCGTTACCCCCAAAATCTGCATAGTCGACAACGACGACTGACTCCCTGGCCCGCAGTCCTCTCCCGAGTCGTGGCACCTGGAACTGGCTTGGTGAGTGCTCGAATAGCGCCGATTCCACCAGGAAGCAGAACCTCAAAATATCAAATGCATCACTTTGCAAATAGTGCCAAGTGCATGAACGACCCGAGCACAGAACTGCAATCAATTCAATTGGTTCAAATGTATGAAATATTTCTACCTGTGAATGCAGCACATACTATTGGCTGGTCCTGTCATGTATCATTGATTTTGAGGGTTTATGGCCGAAAATTCTGGTACATAATATGATTTTTTTAAAACTTTCTTGCATGGCCGATTAATTCTCGTTGTGCCTTGGACTGCAGTGCTGCGCAATGTACTGTTAGCGCCTAAACATAAAATGCAGCATCTCCGCCAGTGAGCCAGCTGGGCTGGCAAATGTATTATTAATACATTAATGGACTCCTTTTCTGGGGTGGCACTGCACCCGTGGCTACTCAGGTATGCACTTTGCTTATGCTGGCCTGAGCTTCAGTCTCCTTGGGTACTTGTGTGCGCCTGTGCAGGGGTGGCAGTGGCACCGACCTGTGGCTGGTCATTTTATTGCTCAGGGACCATTGTATGCATTTTGCTTATGTTGGGCCCCCGGCGGTGCCCCACGGGTGTGCTTAACTATGGCAGTGGGCTCTGTGGTGCTGCTGGAGCACAATGGCAATGCTGGTCACTTGGCTTGAGGATAGTGATGCTGCTAGATTGCTGTGCAGTGTATTTCATGGGGCTGATGGCAGTTCTGGATGCTGGTTGGTGCTTGGTTGCAGTAGTGTGCACTTCTAGGGGTTGCTGGTAGTGCTATTTGCTGCTGCCATTTGATGGTAGTGCTAGACGCTGTTTTCAGTTTTAGTGCTGTGCTCTTTTTAGCTGCTGAATAATATTGCACTTCTTTTCACTGCACTGCATTACGAGCAGGCACTGTGCACCTAGTGTTACCCACCAGCAGCCCCCATTACCACAAGGCAATTTACACCATCGGGATTGCTTTGACAAGGTTATTCGGCACGCTGCACCTATGCCAGAATAATTGCATACATGCGTGACACACCTTCCCTCCTCCACCGGAGGCCTTCCTAGCTCGGCTCGGCTGGGAGAGCTTCTTGACTCTTTCCTTATTGCCACATAAGGCACATCATGACAAACATATATGTTTCCATCATTACTGGGTATATAATGAATTTCGTTATGCATACACCATAGTACCAGCTATTCTCAATACAAGCTGCTGTAAAATACACCGTCACACTTGCACACGTACCAGTAATGTACCACCATTAGTATGGAAAACCTAATGCTTTTTGTCATATTTCGGTGGGTTTTTTGGACAGTAAATTGGCATTTTTCAAAAAATTTTGCGGGGGGACAAACCCCCCTGCACCCCTTCTAGGTGTGGTGGGCTGGCGCGCTGCGCGCGCGAGCTCACATATTGCCCCGGGGAAATGTACGCCCCCCCAGGTTTCAAACTCACCAGCCGCCACTGTTACAGGGTATGCAAGGCACAATCTTAAGTATTTGGTTGCAGATATATAGGCACAGATGATGCTAGCTTTGGGCATATGCCAGCTTAGGAATATGGTTAGGGGCAAGTCATGCCAGGTTACTTACAGGTGAGGGTTGTGTAACTTAGTGTCCTGTGTAAAGAGCCATGTTTTCAGTTTTTTTGCGGAATGAGAGTAGGGCGGAATCCATCTTATAACTGAGGGCAAGGCATTCCAGTAGTTGGCTGCCATGACGGGGAAGCTTGAGCCGCCTGCTCTTTGTCTTTTGTACCTGGGTTTAGTCAGTTGTCCAAGGTAAGCAGCACGGGTGAATCTAGTGGACTGGTTTTTCGTTATCAGGCTAGAGAGATAACATGGGGCAGTGTTAGATAGGAATTTTTGTGTGAGCATGAGTACTTTGAATTCGATCCTTGTCCTTCACTGGTAGCCAGTGGATTGTTCTTCTGAAGGTAGAGATGTGTTCTGACTTGGGGATATTTAGGGCTGCTCTAATGGCATTGTTCTGCACGATTTGGAGTTTCCTAATGTTTTTGGTTGAGGAGCCTGCAAAGATGGCATTGCATCCTCGAAAGGATTAGAGCTCTTGCCAGGGTGACACAGTTCTCTTCTGTGATGTATGGTCTACAAGCCGTGATGAGTTTGGCTGTGTAGGAGGATGCTGAGGTGATGGTATTGACTTGCCGTGAAAGGGTGAGTGAGGAGTCGAGATAGACTCCTAGTGTCTTAACCGCTTTGGCGGTTGATATGATGTTTCCATCTATGTTGAAAGATTGGTACAGCAGTGAAAGATTTTTTAGTTTAGCTTGGCTACCCATGATTAGAATCTCGGTCTTGTTGTCATTCAGGCATTACTCATTCTGAGCCATCCAAGCTTGGACCTTTATTTATACTGGAATTAGTATTTGGGTGTCATCAGCATAGTTTGTGTATGTGACACCCAAATTGTCTAATTTATCAAAGAGGGGTTTAGTGAATACGTTATACATAGTAGGTGATATGCATGATCCCTGAGGCACCCGACAGGTGACTAGGGTATGTTAAGGATTCGAATCAGGCGTCACACACTGGACCAGGACACTTGGCTTTAGCCTGGGGTGTGGTGCTCAATAGGAGTGCTAATGCTTTTCCTTTAATTTCAATGAATTCAAATTGAGCCGGTACCCGACCCGTCTCACACCCCCTTTTACAAATACCCCGGCTCCCAATGGATCATGAACCAGGCTGGTTGGTGAAAATGCAATGTTTATTTATTTTTAAAAATTCACAAAAATCTCTAAATTTTAATATTGGGCAGCAATCACCAATGGGGGGATAATGACAATGGAAATGGAAGCAATGCACTAGGTAAACCTTCTACAAGGACATATCCAAACTAAATTTAATAGGAACACTTTTTGAATTAGGATAGATAGCACCCATGTTAGGGGTTCCCCCCTGCAATATTCCCTCAACCCACAAATAATTGAATTCTGAGTGGATAGAAAGAACGGATTTTAAACCCTTTGCAAAGGCTAAAATGACATTCGGACTTTGATAAATAATTAATTATATGTCTGTTTAAATAATGCTATGCATATTTTTTATCACAGTATCAGCAATGTTATATCACTAACAACTATAAGGTAAGGAGTCACAAAAGCATACAGTTCACAAAGCAGGTTGAAATTGAAAACACAGTGCAGCCGGATTTACACGTGGAAAAGTTGCATTTACACTTTTTTAGCTTTAAATGTCAAAATGTTTAAAAAAAAAGAAATGGGTGAAAAACACTGAATTGGAATGCGGTTTCTGGGCAGGGGGATAGATGTATATCAAAGGGACAACATGGAGTTGAAAGGAGGTCTCTAGCTACAGAACGGGATGAGATTTGCAAGATAGAAGAAGGTTCGCTTTTGGTAAAATAAAGCAACGGAAGAGAGAAAATCAGCTTAGAAACAGGACAGGTTTCACTTAAACTTGATTATTAAGACTATTAAAGAGTGTCACAGTAAGATCCAAGGTTGATTCGCAATGTCAACCTTATCACCCCAGCATTCAACTTTATGTGGAAATTAGTTTGATTACTCAAAATATGACTAAGGGCTTATGATCTACACACAACAGAATTAATAGAGAGATGGCGCTAGCACTTAGAAAGTCAAGGACAGGGTGCACAGAGAATTCTAACAGTTTTAACAAGTTACCAGGGTATGGGTAGGATTGCTTAGAGAGTGGAATAAAGACAAAAGGGTCAAGAGGGGGAGACTTTGTGTTTCCCTGGGATGGGGAAATACTCACAGTCCACACTTGAGTTTTGGGATTTTGGAACAGTCAGGGTTCTGGTCACAAAAGATTCTGGTCACCGGATAGCAGACTTTCCTGGCAAAAGACAGCTGGGCAAAGGTCTGGTCATCGGATAACAAGGACAACAAGGACAGCTGGATGGCAGGGTTGCAGCAGGCATGCAGTTAGGGGGCAAAACGCCAGGCTAGTCTCAGGATGCTTCCCAAAAGAATACCACAGCTTTTCCTTTTGGTTAATGGGATTTTTATAGTGGGATTCTCTTGATTGAGACTTTGCTGGGGATCAGATCAGCAATGCTTTGGCCTTGTTGTGGGATCTGGAATAAGCTATGCTTTGGCTTTGCAGTGGGATCTGGAATCTGGCAGGATGAATGTGGAAGATCAGGAATGCAGGCACAGGAAATTCCGCAAAGAGTCTGTCTGCTATCCTTTTTATAGAGCATGGTGACATGTTCAGATGATGTGGGGGGCAGGCTTAGCTAAGCACACCTCTAAACAACTGGATTGGTCAGGGGTAATGGTTGACGCCTTGATCTCAGCTGGTTGGGTTTCAAGGGCATGATGTCAGATTTATGATGTGAGTTTTACAATGTCTAGACCCTCCCACAGTTACTTTTGCTAAAATCCAGTTTTGACATAAATGGCACATTTGTACAGTGGTAGCATTTTAACAAATTACATAAGCAGGTTTTTATTTTATGCAGCACATGCTATTCCAACTCTGCAGTCTGTAAGACACTGTTTCGCCCTTCTAATCAATTTTGGTCATTTTTAGTGTGAAATATTCAGCCTAAAATTCTATAACTGTTGCGCTACCCTGATATCCCCGGGGGCGTCTCGAAGGCTCTGAGATCTGGAATCCTGGATGCGTAGTTGTCCTGTGCTGAACAATGAATCTGCAATTACAGAAGGGAGGATTTGTGATAACTGTCTCTAATGGGTGAATCTCCCACCTCCCTCTGACCGATTCCCTTCCCACTGGGTTCTTTTCTCACCTTATGTAATTGTAGGGTGAGCTATCCGTCCTTCGTTTCTTGTGCAGGGGCGCTTGACGTTTGTTGGCGAGCTGCCCGAGTTGCTTCACTGGTGCAATTTGCCTTCCTTGGGCCCAGGCCTGCTGTGACCCCGAATCTGCTGGTCGGCAGGTAGGTTTGTTAATTGTAAGTCTTTGTTCTGTTTATGGTGGGAATTCGTTAATGTCTTTATCTCCTTCTTTTCAGGTGCTAAGGTCTTCATACTGGCGTGCCATATGGAGAGGCACGTTTCTAGGTAAGAGAATGCGTGAAGCGCAGTGCCTTTATTGTCTATTAAAGCTAACCTGTGTTTATTTCTTCTTCTCCTCACAGGCGCTGTGGTGCTGCGAGTGGATGAGAGCGCTATGAAAAACAGGCCGCCGGAATCCGTTAAGGTAAGTACAGTGCTGTGTGGGGGGCGTGGCTAGGACGGCCATGTGAGAGGTCGTACTTCGGAGGAGCTCCTGTGATCCTGTGATGATCCTTGATGTGAGTGTGTGCACGGGTGCCTGCCAGCGCTGGAAAATAGCACCTGTGCTTCTAAACGTGAGGAGCGCACTCGTCGTAATTCTGGTTCACGTGCGATGTATTGCTACAAAGTTATGCTTGTTTTGATCCTGCAAGCGCTGGAACGAAAACATGAAACAAAATGGCCGCTCTGACAAAGGAATCTCCGTAATATTTGGAAACGCTGCAGTGAGCCCTGCTGCAATCCTTGATTGCTGAACGCGCCCGGCCCTGAGACGCGGACGTGGGGAGGCCGGGTTGCGCCGCCCGTGCATCAGTCCTGGGAGCCCAGGCGCTGAATAGAGAAATGACTGAGCGCTGCGCTGGGCATATGGAGCTGGCTGCCACAAAATATCAGCGATCCCCTGCACAGGAGAGAGGGGGAGAGTAGCAGCGGTAGCACACACGGCTGCTGGGGAGTAGTTTTTGGACACGCGACTGATCGAAGGGGCTGCCACCAAGCCAACATAGGCGCCCCACGCGATCTAAGGCATTAAAAGCCCAGTTGCCCGTGGACAGTGTGGTGGCTAGTGCTGTGGGGTGCGCCAACACATAGGGGACAAGGCACGCTCCTGGGGTCTGCCCCCTAGGAGCGCTGGACGTGGAGGAGGCCATAGCATCAGAGGGCCCCAAGAAGTATCAGGACACATATGAGGCCTTGGGCGAGGCAGAGAGGTGCCGGGGTGCACCCGTGGCACTTGGGCTAGCGGCGGTGAAAGGTGAAGCCAGGAGAGGCTCAGTGTGTGTGCCCTTGCCTGTGCGCTTGAAACGGAATAAAGTGATGCTGTACTTAAAGAGGATGCGCGTAGACATAGCCCTGCTGCAGGAGAAGTTGGAGGTGGTTAGTAAGAAATGGAAGGGCACTGTTGTAGGTGCTGCGTATTCGGCGTATGCTAGAGGGGTCATCACCTGGGTGGTGCCGCATGTGCCGTTCCGGGTGCTTGGCTCTACGGTAGACCCGGAGGGTAGGATGGTGGTGGTAACGGGCCTCCTGGAAAATAGGGAAGTGCACATCGTAAATGTGTACGCCCCCAATAACGACACAGCAGCTTACTTTAGGACTCTTTACAGTAAACCTGGGCCCCTAGCAGGGGGCACGGTGGTGTGGGGGGGAACTTTAATTGTACCCTGAATCCCGGGATGGATAGGTCAATGGACAGGGCAGGAAAAACAGCGCCGGCGGCTAGAGCGCTGGGAGAATTACTGAAAGACCTAGGCCTAGAGGATGTGTGGAGGCGGTTGCACCCTGAGGATAGGCAATATTCACACTACGCAGTGCCACATGATTTGCACACTAGGCTAGATTATATATTTGTGACGGCCGAGATTGTGGGAGACATAGTGGGAGCGGAATATAAAGCCCGAGTATTGTCTGACCACTCGCCCTTGGTGGTGGAGTGGAGGCGCCAGCCCCCAAGACCGCGGATCCCAACATGGAGGCTCCGGACCGAGGCGCTGCAGGACGAGGGGTTCCGGGAGGGTCTGCGGGATGCCATCGAAGAATATTTTGATATAAACACGGGAAGTGTACGCTCTGTGGACACTCTGTGGGAAGCGTTCAAAGTTGTGGTAGCCATCTCCAAGGCTAAAAGGCTCCAGGGGGGTATCGAAAGGGAACTCCAAGCAGCGGAAAGGGAGCTGGAGGGTCTCACGCGTTGTGAAAACACCGCCCACGACAACAAAACTAAGATAAAAGAGCTACAGGTGTCCTGCAGTGCACTCTGGGATAGGCTGTGCAGACTCAATTACAGGAAATATACGGAGAGGATACATGCAGGAGGTGACAAGCCGGGCAGATTGCTGGCCTGGCTGTATAAGAGTGAGACCCCCCGCTCGGTGATCAGTGAGGTTAAGGATGAAGAAGGTTGCATGCACAAAACACCCAAGATGAGGTAAACAAGGAGTTCCTTCAGTTTTATAGACACTTGTACGAGGACACAGGGGAGGATATGGGTCAGGACATGCTGGACACATTGGAGGACATAGAGTTGCCCACCCTGGATGACCTGGAATGCCCAGAATTAGACGCACCGGTCACCGCAGATGAGCTGGAGGTGGTGATTCAGAGCCTGCCCACATGCAAGGCACCTGGTTCAGACGGGTTGCCTAGTGAGTTTTACAAAACATATAAGCAGGAGCTGCTCCAGCCACTGCTCGCCACTTTCAACGAGGCATATGAGCAGGGGGAACTCCCATTGTTCCTCCGCAAGGCCGTGATCATCCCACTCTTGAAACCAGGTAAGCTGGCTGTGGAATGCGGGTCTTATAGACCATTGTCCATGCTTAATCAGGACAGCAAAATACTTACTGCGGTGCTGGCCAATAGGTTGAAGAGGGTGATTGGGAAGCTGATACACCCAGACCAGATGGGATACGTTCCGGGCAGGAACATTACCGATAACCACAGGAGGCTGCACCATATCATTGACCAAACTGAGGGAGATACGGGCGAGCTGGCCATAGTGTCGTTAGACGCGGTCAAAGCCTTCGATTCGGTAAGATGGCCCTGTTTAAAAGCAGTCCTGAAGAGATATGGAATGGGACCTGGATACCTCGGGTGGGTCCAGTTGCTCTACAGCGCCCCGATGGCAAGAGTCAAAACAGGGTCCATAATCTCAGACACCTGGCAACTTAGTAGAGGGACCAGACAGGGGTGCCCCTGGTCGCCCATGCTATACATACTGGCATTAGAGCCGTTGGCAATATACCTACGTCATCAATATGGGGAGGTGGGCATAGGCACAGTTAGAGGTAGGCACCTGATATCACTATATGCGGATGACATGCTTCTTTACATGCGTTATCCGGAAGAAAATCTGAAGTATGTGTTGGAGGTAATGGAACGATACGCTGCCCTTTCTGGCATATCAGTGAATCCCAGAAAGTCTAGTCTGTTTCCTCTGGGCAGATACAGGAATGTCCCATCGCAGAGGTTGCCTATCCTACCAATTCCATGGCAGACAGAGACATTCAGGTATTTGGGAGTAAATATACACCACAAAATAGAGGCGGAACACAAAAATAATACGGAAAGAGAGATAGAGGGGATTAAGAACAGCATGGTGTTTTGGGCCAAATTGCCCCTGACCATGATGGGGAGAGTGGCCTTGCTCAAGATGGTGGTCTTACCCAGACTTTTGCACTTTTTTGTGAATGTCCCGTTTTTGATACCCAGAAGCCTATTCGTGAAACTTCATAGCGTGTGCAGGGGTTTTTTATGGGGTAACTCCAGGAACAGGGTGGCCCTATGGAAGCTTCAGAACCCGCATGACAAGGGGGGCAGAGGCCTGCCAAATTTTGAGCTCTATTACTTGGCGGGGCAGCTGCTGTATGTAACCAGGTGGCTTTCGGCGGAAGACTCGGCAGAGGCGCGGCTTCTGCGTGGAGATTCAGCCCCATACTTTCTGAAGGAAGTGGTGTGGTTGCGTAGGGATAAACTGGTGGGCAGGGGGCAGCTGCTAAGGCTGGGCTGGGAGATGTGGCAAAGGACTTGGAGGATGATGGGGGATCCAGAGCCATACTCCCAGCAGGCCCCGCTGGTGGCTTTGTGTGGGAGCGACTCTCAACTACTCGAATCGGTCCGGAAATATTGGGAACAGGTAGGCCTGGCCACCCTCGGAGACATATGACAGGATGGTGAGGCATTGGACTTCCAGAGGTTGCAGGAAGAGACGGGGGTGCACGGTGGCCAATATATAACTCACGCTAGGCTTGTGAAAAAGACTAGAGAAAGATGGCCCGAGACAGTGCTAGCGGAAGAGCATGATGCCTCCCTGGAAACCATGTATGATGTGTCAGAGGGAGGGCACGAAATCTCGAGGATATATGAGCTCCTGCGAGTGAGGGCGGGGAAGGAGTTGCTCCAACTAAGACAGGATTGGGAAGAGGAGGTGGGAGGACCCATGAAAGATGGGCAATGGGAAAGGGCTCAGAGGTACCATAAAAAGGTGTCCCGGAATGCGAGATTCCAACAACTTCAACTATATGTTACTCACAGGGCTTATCTGACTCCTGGGAAGGTTGCAAAGTTTGGGGGACTAGCCATGCAGCAATGCCCTAGGTGTGGGGAGGTGGATGCAGGGCTGCTACACATGTTTTGGGCTTGCCCGGAAGTGCGCAGGTTCTGGGAAGAGGTTAAAACAAAGCTGGCTGGTGGGGGAGTGGTGCTGGATGTGGAATCGGCTTGGTCATGCATGTTGGGGCTTTTTCCTAGACCCAGGCACTCCAAACACATAAGCAAGATGAAGGACTTGGCTTATGTTTTGGCCAAGCGCAGGATCGCAATGGGCTGGAAGGCGGCCCATAGGCCTAGGGTGGAGCTATGGTGGGCAGACCTCTTGAAATGGGTGGAAGCTAAATCTGTTGTCTGGTTTGAAGTGGTTACCAGGGGGGCGAGGAGGAAGTAGGGCCCCTGCTGGCCTGGCGGCAATTGGTGACCTCTATGGCTAATCCCCACCAGGGTAACAATGAAACCGAAGATTCGGGCGATGACCGCTTAAGTATTGTGCCACCCGATAATGCTCCAGTAGAAGACATGTGCGACTTGGCTCTAGTTAACTTTTTACATTCCCGCAAAGTCCTATTGCAAAGATAAAAGACTGAAAAGTTTCTTAATATAATAGTTGTTTAAACCAAATGGTCAGCATTGTCCTCCAAATATAGTCATGCCTTTCCAGGCTACCCCCCAAGCCCAGGGTTGTCCTGGAGTTATTCTTTGAAGCTTCTTGTAGAAGTCACAGGGAGGTGTGATTTCCTTTTTCACATTTTCGTTTCCCAGAATTTCTATTGTAATAGGCCTCTGCCCAGACGAAAGTCTGATAAGTTTGCAAACTTTCTTTGTCTTGGTCAGTCAAAGTTTTCCAACCTAGTAATTATCAGCCAAGTGTCCTGGAAGGTTATGGTGGTTCCTTTTGGGGCAAGCCTTATCTTAGCCAGCAGCAAAAACCTGTTCTGAAGCTTGCTAAATCCAGCCAATGCAGTTTAATTCCTTTATTTTCTTTCATTTTGTCCTGAATCAAAACAAGCATGTTGAATAAAATATCCCATATATGTTTGACAGCACAAACCCCCTTTACATTGCTAGACAAGGGCAGGGCCTTGTCCAACATACACTTTTAAAACAGGTATTTTCCTTAATTTGCAAAAGTACATTTAAACACGGTGTGAGGCCTGCTGGCATTTTCCTTTCAAAAAGGTTCCATCTGAATTTCCCACATTGTTCTGTATCCATAGTTAGTTTCTTGTAGGCAGCAATTTGTTTGAAACGTAGGTGCACTTAAATTGACATGGGCTTAGAGAGCTGGAGTTTCTTTGAATTATTGAACTTTGACACTTTGTAACTCAAAAAGTCAAGTGTTTCCCGTGTAGCTGCAGTAAAGCTTCTTTTGATTTCTTCAGATCTGAACAACAGCCTGTCATTCAGGAATACTGCTCTTGTCTACGTAGATCACAATGTGAATGTGGATGGGCATGGCAAGGTCTCATTAATGAAAGTATTATGATGAGTAACAGAGGAAAAAGAGCATCAAAGTGGCATCATTTTTAAATGTAAATATTTCCCTTTTTCAATGGGAACTTTGGGCTTGCAGCAAAGCAGCACTGCTTTTTCACTCCCCTTCTTTGATACACGTACGAACACACTGGCAGGCTTTTTCAGTGTGCCCCCTTGTTCCTTCCTGCCAAATATGTGCTTGGCAAGATGGTGCAGCCATCTTTATGTTGCTGCAAAATGCAGTTTTGGTGTGCAGCAATGGTGCTCAAAGGAGCCAGCGCAGCCATTTGGCTGCTCTGCTGAAATGCAGGTGGGTTATGGATGGGAGTACTGCTGAGAGGATAAATATATCACACAGGTAGGGTTAGCTGCTGCTGATGAGGAGAAGAATCGCATTGTTCGGTTCGACAGGAATGATTTGATCCATGCTATTGCATTATTGGAGAAGTAGGCATCAATGGCTAGGTGACAGCATAGGATGTCATAGTTTACAAGGTCAAACTCTGCTCAGAGGTCTAAGAGGAAGAGAATGGCTAGGTGACCTGTATCTCTTATCTGGTCCATTTGCGCTTTCATGTCTACTAGCGCCGTTTCCGTACCATGACCCGGGCGGAAGCCCGACTGACGGAGGCCCAGCAGGTGGTGAGTTTCTAAATATTTTTGAATCTGGACATAGGCTATCCTATTAAGGATTTTCTTTTTAGCAAGAATGGAGCCGTGGTGATGGACTGGTATTTCGTAGGTTCATTCAGGTCTAGTGTGGGTTTTTTCAGTAGGGACATCACCCAAGCTTCCTTGAGGTTATCCAGTACTTTGTTGGAAACAAATGAGTTGTTTATGAGTGAGGTGATGAAGGGCACTAGGTTATCTGTGCAATCTTTGATTAAGGTTGCAGGACAGATGTTGCCTTGGCAATGTGTCGGTCTGAGGCTTGGTAGTTTCCTCTATTGTAATAGGGGAAAAGTCAAATTTAGGGAATGGTTTGGGTGGGGTGGGTTCGATTGCGGGTTTCTGAGATGTATTGAATTTCTGTTTTTTATTGTTAATTTTGAGCTGGAGTGACGTAATTTTGTCCATGAGAGCATTTTGTATATTTTCGCACCAAGTTTGGTCTTTGATGCATAAGTCAGGGTTCTGAGAGGGGGCTTCTAATTCTCTTAGGACTGAGAAGAGCTCTTTGGAGCTGGTGTTAGCATTTTGCATGCGCAAGTTATAGGCATTGCTTTTGGCTTGATGGGTAGCTTTTCTATAGTCAGAAGCTAGAGAGGTGAATTGTTGTTTGTTGAAGAGTGACAGATTTTTACCCCACTTATTTTCTACATTTCTCTTTTTGCTACGTAATTGTTTAAGTTCAGGGGTAAGCCACTGGTTAAGATGAGCTTTAGGTTTATCTTTGCAGTTACCCAGGGGCCCACAGCATCTAAGGCTGTTTCCATAATATGATTATAGGTGGATACCAGGGAGGCTGGGTCGGCTGACTCTTCAGCGTGAGTAGTGAGCCGTGAGATCAGCGGGAACATGTTGTCCCGTATGATGTTGCGCATGTTGCGAGCCTGAGCGGCAGGTGCCATGGGAGTTGGTAGGCTAGTGGGTGTGTTGGTGCTGATAGTGAATAGTATGGTGTTGTGGTCTGACCATGGGCAGGGGTCATTATTGGAAATATGTGTGGTGCAGTTGTAGTCAGCGAGCCAGTCAAACGTGCAACCTTTGGCATGGGTTGGGCCAGAAGATCGTAGGGTGAAACCTTGTGTTTCAGTGGTATTTGCTAGAGTGGAGGCTTGTGTGTCAGAACTGCCGTGAAGACCTAAGTTAAAATCTCCAAGGATGATCACTTTGGAGGTGGGTTTTGTATCTGTGGTTAGTAGGGCAGCAATGTCCCCGTCGAAGGAGGAGATAGGACCTGACAGCCTATAAATAAGGTGTAGGTTTAGTGAAGTTGTGGCAGAGATCGAGATTTTAGTAGACAAGAGTTCTCCCGAAGTGAAAGGGATGTTAGAGGTTTCTCTAATGTTGAGATCAGCTTTGGAGAAGAAGGCAATGCCTCCTGCCTTAGCATTAGTTCTGTCTTTCCTGGTAATTGCATAGCTGTCCAGTAAGGCAAGGGCTAGTGAGGGGCCTGCTGCCGGATGCAGCCAGGTTTCTGTTATGGCAATAAAATCAAGATCATCTGATGTGATGAGGTCAAAGATGTCCATGGCATGTGCTGGGATTGATCTAGCATTCATTAAGTTCCCTTTAATTGGAGCGGATATGTTGCCATTTTTGTCATTGATAAGTTTCATTTAGTTGTGTTATGAGCATTTTTGGGCTTGTTCCTGAACAAATTATTCCTTTTGGTCTGGGTCCAGTGGGTATCTGTGATTTTATCAGCTAAATTGCTAGCAGTAATGTTAGTAGGGCTCGAATTATCCATGGGCAGGGATGCTGATCTATAGTTTTGATGCAGTGAGTAATTTTTTGTCCTGTCTCTAAGTCTGTTGTTCCTCTTGTCGCAAGTAGGGACTGAGGTTACTGTGTTATTATCAAGGGAGTACATCTTACAGCTAGTAAAAGGCAGCATATGCAGAGGAGGTATATCTGTTTGGTGGTTTTGGCTATTAAAGGTGTAAAGGCCATAGCTAGCAGAGATAGTACTAGTTTTGGGTTAAAGCTTAGTATCATTGCTGCATCTGCAGCCCAACCTTAGTATACTTGCTGAGGATTGGACGGAGTAGTGTACTACTGCACCAATCCACAGCTGGTAGGCGTGAGCCGACCCACTTCCAGGAAGGCCCATGTTTGCAAGGCCCCTGCCTGTCTAGAGCCTGCTCTGTGCCCAAGATCCTTGCGGAGGAGCAGGAGCTCCCTCACACTGCTGGAGCAGTGCCTCAGCATCCGGCAGTCTACTGCCTTTTATCGAGGTAAGCCAGTGGGCTGTCCCTCATCTCAGATGGCTTCAGCTGCCAGAAGCTACTTTTAGCGCGAACCGCGCTCAAATCATTTGCGCTCCACAACGCTTTGAACAAGTATTTTATTGCCCATTATTCTTCCTGTGTGCCCACCTCCACCATTGCATACCACGAGAAACCTTCCCTTCTAAGATGGCTGCTTCGTGAATCGTCATTGCCGCATCTGCAGCCCAGTCTTAGAATACTTGCTGAGGATTGGACTGAGCAGTGTACTACTGCACCAATCCACAGCTGGTAGATGTGAGCCGGCCCACTTCCAGGAAGGCCCATGTTTGCAAGGCCCCTGCCTGTCTAGAGCCTGTCATGAGCCTAACAGAGCCCAGAGTCAGACTCTATGCCCGAAACAGACCGACTGGGAACTATACCGCGCTATCCCTATCACCCTGCCAGTGAACTGGTAAGCCTGCAAGACTGTATGAATTCTGCACTCCAGTCACTCTTTGCCAACATACTTCGTAATTGAACTTACCTACCATACAAGCTGCACTGACTCCATACTTACCGTGCCCACCAACCATTCACAAGTATCATCTGTGCACCCTACGATACTGTTTAATCACTGCTAAATATACGAGATACCCTAAATATATGAAATTCTACTGTCTATAGAATGTTGTTGTCTCTGATGCATATACCGTGCCGATGTCAATTCTGCCTACTGTGTCTATTTGGAATTTAGCCACTGCAATCCATTGTTCCCATGTTGATTTCTGACCACTATGCCTATCAATTGTGAATTGAACTAGCCTATTGCCTATATTGCCTACACTGCCTATCAATCGTGAATTGAACTAGCCTGGTGCCTATATTGCCTACACTACCTATCAATAGTGAACTGAACTAGCCTAGTGCCAATATTGCCTACACTGCCTATCAATAGTGAACTGAACTAGCCTATTGCCTATATTGCCTACACTGCCTATCAATCGTGAATTGAGCTAGCCTAGTGCCTATATTGCCTACACTACCTATCAATAGTGAACTGAACTAGCCTATTGCCTATATTGCCTACAATGCCTATCAATTGTGAATTGAACTAGCCTAGTGCCCAGGTGCCCACACTGCCCACCCTCATGCTATCCTACATGAATCACTAGCACCCACTGTTAGGATAGTGTAACAGCCCTAACCATTACGGAAAGTAGTTGCCATCGCCAGCCTCATAGCGGACACTGTATTGACTTGCTATAGCCAGCCTCATAGCGGCCATTGCTCCTCACATACTATTGGATGTCTATTGTAGCTTCTGCAGCACTGCCTACTGAATGCACTGAATGCTCTGAATGCAATACGAACAAATTTGTTCAACTAGATTCTGCTCAAAGCACTCTACAAAATGTGTACCTCACAAATGAATTCCCCAGGAACATGGTCAAAAGGGTGTACACCTCATCTCTCCCCCTCCCCCATCATCCTCATTACTCTCACTCTAGGGGCGATCTGCAGAATGCCTTCTGCACACTTAGGCCTCACGCCACCACTAGACCTCTGGCACAATGCATTCTCCATGGCCATCCAAACTCCATACAGCCGCCTTACCACCTATCTGATTGGACAGCCCCTTCTCCACCTCAGGCTCTGTAGACTTAGAACACACACCAGGCTCTCTTCTCTCACCGCAGCAAACCACCCTCCACATACCTTAGGAACAACAGACTCAGTTCCCGCACACAAACACCTTCCTCATACACACACCTCCCTGACCACCTCCATCCCACTCCCCAACACTCCACACCCATCACACCCATCCCCTCCATCACACACGCGCACCTATCACCTCCCTCACCACTAACACACATATTCCGACACCATCTAACTTAGATCTAAAATGTGGACTCATTAATGTCTGCTCGATCACTGCCCATGCTATTGAGATCATCACCTCCCACAAATTAGACCTACTAGCCATATCCGAAACCTGTTTTCATGAAGCATCCAGCCCATCCATCCACTTTACCCTCCCTCAAGGATACTCCATCTTGAGACAGGACCGTAAAACCTCTAAAGGTGGAGGCGTAGCCCTCATCTTCAAAAACACCCTCTCCATTAGAATGTGTAATCAACAGTGGGAAAACAATGCTGATCTTCTCACCATCAAACTAGCTCTCTCCCCTAACTGTACCATAAACATCATAATCACCTATAGACCACCAGGATCCTCCCTGGACTTCCAAAAACAACTCCTTCAAATCATAGGAAACAATCTTAAAAGCTCCACTAAAACCATCTTACTTTGTGACTTCAACCTTGGTTTATCTGATCCCAAGGAGAAGACAGCCACCTCCCTAGCCAAAAACTCTCACACATGGGATTTGAACATAAGGTCACAACACCAACCCACTGCAAAGGACGGTCCATTGACTGGATTGCTGAACACAATTGTTCATTTGACATCACCAACATCTCAGCCCTCCCCTGGACTGACCAGTCCTGCATCCAATTCTCCATTCCCACCACTCCTAATTACAAAATCTTAATTTATGCCACGCCCACTAAAGTCAGAAGCTCCATAAAACTCTCTGCTACCAACCTCACACCTCTTCTCAATAGCCAAGAACTCAAACCTCCATTCAACCTTGACCCTACCTCTCTCTCCAACACCTATGACCGTGCCCTCACCCAAGCCATTGAAACAATTGCCCCTCTAGAAGACAAAAAAAAGAAACAATCTATGCACTCCAACGCATGGTTCACAGATGAGCTATTAGCCCTCCGCAGAAAGAAACGTAAAGCACTAACTAAGTGGCAATCAGCACCTAACCAAGCATCTCTCATCGAATTCAAAGAGATCTCATTGACTTACAAAAAAGCTATATTTCTAGCCAAATCCGAATCCTATAATCAGAGAATCTCTAAAGCCAACTCCAAATCAAGAGAAATATTCTCTATATTCAAAGAACTTACAACTCCCGCTTCCCGCCTTGATGAAATCATCAAGGATGAAGCTTGGTGCACAGGCATCCAGACTGCCCTCCTCAACAAAGTTGAAACACTCCAAAATAAAATAGCATCACAGCGTAAAGCTCTCCATACCCAAAACAGTCCTCCCACACCCTCCACTCACAACCCTCACCCGCAAACACCCCCTTTCACCTTCACAGAAGTCACAGAGCTGGAAGTCTCTGACCTTCTTAAAAACATCAAACCCTCCACCTGCAAAGGAGATATCTGCCCACCTACCATTATCAAAAAAAAAAAATGCGCTGAATCACTAACCCCCATCATCATAGCATTTATCAATGCCTCATCATCTGAAATCATACCACAAAGCCTAAAAGAATCATGGGTTCGCCCGCTTCTAAAAAAACCTTCCCTTGACCCCTCCTCCCCCAATAACTATCGACCCATCACCACCATCCACTTCCTCCTCAAAATCCTAGACAAAGCTGCCCATAACCAAAAGGAACACTACTTGGAAACTAATGCCATCCTAGGCAGAAGACAATCAGGCTTCCACAAGGGTCATGGGACTGAAACCGCCCTCCTAGACTTAAAGAATCAAATCACCAAAATAATGGACACAGGCAAACCTGCCATCCTACTCCTGCTAGATCTCTCTGCAGCGTTTGACCTAGTGGACCATGACATCCTCACCTCTCACCTATTCAATGCAGCACACTTCTCACACAAAGCAACCACTTGGATAACCTCATTCTTAGAAGGTAGGGCCATGAAAGTATGCTCAGACCAGGCCAACGCTCCCCCTACCACCATCAATTGTGGAGTCCTACAAGGATCATACACCGCTCCTACCCTCTATAACCTCTTCACCAAACCTCTCTTTGACTTATTGGACGCACTCGGCATAGCCTACACAAACTACGCCGACGACATGCAAGTCCTCCTCCCCCTCACTGGTGACTATGACCAAGACACAGAAGCTCTCCTCAAGATCCATACCACCATCAAAACTTGGATGGCTATTAATCGTCTCTGTTTCAACGGCGATAAAACAGAAATCATTATCCTAGCCCCCAAGGAAATTCTAACCAAACTGAGCCCCGACTACTCACATATCACCATTGACAACACAAACATACATGTCTCCACTTCCGTGAATACCCTAGGAGTCTACCTAGACTCCACAATTTCAATGACAAGACAAGTCAACGCCATCTCCTCCACATCCGCGCTCACCACCAAACACATTTATGGCATAAAACCCTACCTTACCTCACCTAACTGCCTCTCCATCGCCAGAGCCACTATAGGAACCAGACTTGACTACTGCAACACCCTCTTAGCTGGCACATCAACCAAAAACCTAAACAGGCTCCAAATAGTGCAAAATAATGCTCTCCGTGCCGCACTGCACATCCCCAAATCTGACAGGCCAGAAGAAACACACACTGGCTCCCAGTCAAGGAAAGAATCCATTTTAAAATACTCACCCTTACACATAAATGCATCAATCTCACAGCAGCATCGTACTTATCAGAAACCTTAACCAAGAACTCTTCCCTCCGCCCCAAAAGAAGCCACCATGCTAACCAGTTCCAAATACCCACTATAAGAAGAGCCAAAGTCGGCAGCATTGGCTTCCCTCACATAGCACCTAAACTCTGGAACGCCCTGCCCAACACACTCAGAGCAGAACCTTCTCTGTGCTCCTTTCATAAATCCCTTAAAACTACACTAGTCACATAATCCGCGAATAGTGAAACTGTACTGTATTGATATAAGTCTGTATGCTAGTATATGTAACCTAAATATGCTCCTGTAGTGCAAATGCCTTGTAACCACTATGCCTTCTTTGTATCCAGCTTGATGTCCTAATCTGTAACAGCGCCACGATGCCCGCGGGCTGATGTGCGCTTTAAAAATCTGAATAAATGAATTAATAAATAAATATATTGTGCGATAATGGAGGTAAATAGCAAAGAAGGGATGGCAAGGGTCTTATGTAGTATAGGATCACATTCATTTAATTAAAATGGGTATTTTGGTTAGTTGGCCGACAGCCTGGCCATCTGTTACTTTGACAGTCTGAGAGGTCGGGTTCCGTTTTAAAGGCTGACTCCAGCCCCTCCACTCCTGTGGTCTTAACTCATTAAAATATGACGTGGAACATCCAAAATCTATAGCTAGCCTTCATGATTACTTAATATACTTGCGTTTCAGCATCTGTACATTTAAAAAAATGGCTTGCATTTTCTTCAGTGCTTCTCGCACGCGCAATCTTCATTCCGCACATGAAATATCGCTCAATTCTTTACTTTGTCATCAGAATCTATAAGGTCTATATACTTTCTTCTTTGGCATCTCTTCTTGGTGCGTCATTTCGGCTTTGCATGACATCACCAGGCTCTTGCCTTCATCATTTCACACTTCTTCAGGCGCTTCCCCTAAGAGCCCACCCGTTCTTCAAGGATACCTTTCATATGGTCTTCTCAACCTATACCTTGCCTCAAAGATTCTTCGCGAAATAGATACCAATACTGGCGTTGTGCATGTCGCAATTTCAGTCTTCCAACATATGGGCAAATAGGGGTGGTACTTCCGGTAGATGCATTTGGCTCCTCCTCTAGCCTCCCCTGTCTGGTTGATTCATCAACCACTCTCCCATCTGTTGTGCCATCTAGACATCCTCATTTGAAAAAGTGCTTCTTTGGAGTCCATATCTTCACTACTCCTTTCAAAGTTCCTGCTGATTTAACATGTTCATCAACAGTCCAGGTCGTGTGGCTGCACTGGTCATTCGGACTACAGTAAATCCATCATTCCACATACTTCTTGTGGTTCCTCGGATACAGGAACTTCATTCCTTCAGGTGCATGAATACTGGCCTTTACGTAGTCTCCAATTTCTTCATCTGTCAATTCTTTGGGTCAGAACCCTGATTCAACATCGATCATGATCTTCATTCCTACTGCTTTCTTTGCTGTCTTCTTGCACTGTGTGATTATAATTCTGATCACACAGAATCCAAGCATGATCATTACCAATAGTGCTCTGAGAAACTTGAAAACATTCACCATCTACTGTGGAACCCATGAGAAGATAGATGCAAAGCAGCTGTCATCTGCAAGATCTTCTGTTTCATCTTCCATTTTGATGTGCCATCTTCCATTTTGATGTGCAAGTTCGTTAACATCATTATGGCCTCTGTCAAGGTCCCATTCTCGTTGTCGTGAGAAGGTATGAATGTGCAACATGATTCTCCGAATTTGGCACAAATACCTCCATCCATGACTGTAATCATGTCCAGGACATATCTATTCTGAAGAGTCATCAGTCTTATGGCTCTCAGTTCTTCTTTGATCGCATTGAATCCCTTTATGGTAATGTTGATCGTCTGCAGGAGCTCCCAGCGAGTGATTTGTAACCACTTCACATTCACCATTGTTGAATGACTGGCATGAATATTGTATTGTCGTGAATACTGTTGAAGTCTAACTGAATAACCTGTGTTCATACAGAATAGCATCAAAAGCTTCTATCAATTTAGCTGAAAAGTAGTTATCCATCTTTGTTTGATTGAGAAATCCAATTGCTCTCTTTCTCAGATGAGCATCTGCTTTTGGGAACTCTCCAATGTTCAAGTCACTCTTTGGAATCACCAATGCTAACATGAATGACCAGTGTGGAACATAGCCCTCCCCAGTCCTTGGGCAACTTTATATATGCACTGGATCCGAAGGACTAGTAGTGCTTAATTATCACCACTGTTCCATCCTTCATTCCTGGAACATCAAAAATTCTACCGCACTGTTGATTCATTTCAACCTTTCTTGTGCCATTGTTTCTGAAGCATAGCTCTGCACTAGCCAGAGGCACTATCTGTTACAGCCCTCCTTTGTCATCAACCCATTTCAGCAACTTTGCAAGCTTTGGCCAGAGGGGTTTGCATCCCTTTTCCACTCTATCCAGAACTTGTTCAAAATATCCTGTTATTGCTGCTGCTCTGCACACAACCACACCTTCCTCGCAACCATCTGGTGAGAGTACTTTCCCCTTGATTTGCAGTTGGCCTCTCTCTCTGCATCTTTGTATTTCTTTATAATTCTTTCCTTGACAGTTGAGCTTTTCATTTACTTCCCATCGGATTCCTTCTCCATTTATTTCAGGTTGTTCATATCTTATCACATTATCTCTGGTGTGTGGTCTCTCTCTAGATTTAAAATCTTCTCCTGGAGCTGTCTTCTCATTCACCCATACCAAGGATACTGTTCGACCCTGGCACGGGACTCCCAGTGAAGGTGCACACTGTCCAGCGCACACACCTAAAAAGGGGGCAGGACACATGGAATGGGGAACAACAAGCGTAAATGTGGGCTTTACGTGGGAAGTACCACAGTAAATTACTCGCAACACCCACACGTGTGCTAACAACACATATTCATGGAATTGAACAGAGCTCTCCTGTGCACGGGAAAAGACACTCTAGTCTGAAAACATGTCTGCCAAGCGAAAGCAGGCGTAAGCATCACTGCGCACCTAAAACAATGCATAAAAAGCGCATGCGAACACAAACCCGCGTATGCAGCTACGATGAATGTACCATTCCTCGCAGCAGTGATCGTGGGACACCACAGGAGGAGGAGGAGGATACCCAGGCCCTGCATTTGTTTACCCAGGACCAGCCTTTTTGGGATGCCTGATGTCCAGGTCTATGGCAGGTATAGGTTTCCACCTCATATCATCCTAGACCTGGTCAGTGAGTGGGAGGATGACCTCACATCACCCACCTTGTGCTCCCAAGCACTGAGCCCCTTGGAAAAGGTGCTCAATGTACTGCATTTTCAGGCCACTGGGTCATTTCAGTGGACAACTGCCATAGTTGGTGGTGTTTCACAGGCCACGCAGTCACGCTGCCTACACCAGGTGTTGGCAATCATGAGTGCATGCCCCTCAGTTCACAGGCACATATACATGCCCAGAACACCCGCAGAAAGGCAGGCCGTGGTCCAGGACTTTTATGGGGTGGCATACTTCCCCAAACTGCTTGGCGCCATTGATTGCACCCTTGGGGTCTTGCATCCACCTAGGGCCACAGAGCACATTTATTGGAATCGCAAGCACTGGCATTCCATCAACTTGCAGGTTGTATGTGATGCCAAGGGAATCATTACCTCTGTATATGCCAGCTATCCAGGATCCACCCATGATAGTTTCATATTCATAATGTCACCCCTACACCGGGACCTGGAAGCTGGGATGCATGGCAACACATGGCTCATTGGTGAGTATAAATGCTGTGCACATGCATGCATGTTAGAAACAGACAAATAGAAAATGCCAACTAATGACAACCATTCTCACCTCCCCAGGGGACAGTGCCTACTCTCTGAGGAGCTACATGATGACGCCAATATGGAACCCCACTACCCCAGTTAAGATACAACGCAGCCCATATTGAAACCAGGGACAGAGTGGAGCGCACATTCCGAGTGCTAAAGTCATGCTTCCGCTCCCTTGACGACTCCGGTGGACAGCTACTATATGCACCACCAGTAGTGTGCAGGATCATTGTGGCAGCATGTGTCCTGCACAATGTTGCAACATGCCGTGGCATACCAGTGGACATAGTGGTGCCCCCACATCCCCAACCACATGCACGGCCGCTGCGCATGGGAGGGGAAATGGCACGTGGCAAGGCAGCCCGTACCCAGCTTGTGGCACCATTTTTTACCTAAAATACCACTCCTGTGGAGTGCACACAGGCCTGGAACATTTCAGGTGACAATCGATGATGACAAAGGGACAATCAAGTGTCCCAACCGTACCACACCGAGAATGTGTCCTTGGAAGTGCTACATTGTGTGCACCCCTAGCTACTTAAACAAACCCAATCCCTTGTGAACAAAAGACACAAATTGAAGATGCAGCATGCCACTAACCCCATGAACAATAGCACACATAAATCCTGGTATGTCACCTAAACCCTCCCAAACTTCAAGTCACCCGGTTGCCATACCATGCTATGGCATGTAATGTCAAAAGTGACAAAGAAATGGGCAACACATAACGCTTCTGTCACAAAGTGCACTTCGACAAATGGTACTTGGTCAGAAATAACTCACACTGACACTTCAAAATGAAATCACACACAGGAACATCAATCTACCAGCATAAGATATCATAAACACAGGATACAACACTGACAATGTCAGTGACCAATCACAATAGCACAAGTGCATCAAAGTGACAAAGCTACCACATAGACCCCTTCTATCTTGAGTGTGTATCTGCTAGTTAAAGGGGGCAGGGTAATGCATACAGCAGGAAGGGTATCAATAATGGAGACAGTCAAGGTAATACATGAAGATGTAACATGGAAAAATGAACATTAACCAATGTACAAACAAAAAGGTATGCTAACTATGCACTGGACCAACAATCATAAATCCCCACTAGGGATGTATACACAGGTCAGACTTCAGACTAACCACAGAACTGATGGAAGCCCAATGCCTCTGTGAAAGTTACTTTCACACGCTGCCCTCCATGCAAGACCATGGAAACGGGAAGCAGGAGTGGCATACATGTCTTGACCCTAAGGCACAAACAAGGGGTTTACCAACACGAGACAAACCTTTATGGGCCCAGCCAGAACACACAGTGGATGCCTTCGGATGCCACACAAAGCAACACACTGTCACATGAACGCACAATAGACAAAAAAGAAAGTTTAAACATTTTTAAATGGCCATGGTGCACAATGGGGTGTGGACACCCAGGAAGGAGAAGGTGTAGGGTGCACTTCAACACCCACATGTGTGGAGTTTGAGAAAAAAAAATAAACTCCATGGGTTCATGGCCTGCACAGCTAGCATAGAGTGGGAGAGCTGTCACCCTCTGGTGTAGCATTAGGGTGTGTGTGTGGTGAGGGGGGCTGACCACATATAGCCCTGGTCTGCTCCTCAATGGCAGCAAGCATGCAGGCCTGAAAGGTTTGATTCTGCATCATGATGGCCTGGAGGCCCGCATGCAGCACCTCAAGGGATGCACGGATCTCCGCTTGCAAGACCTCACGGGTTGCACAGAGTTCCACAGAGACGTTGTGCGTCACCTGCTCCATCTGCTGTTCTGACCGTCTACTGCAGGCCAACTCGAGTGCAGCCAGAGTATATCTGAGGGAGGTATGTTCTTCCCTCAGGGCAGCCCTGTGGGCCTCAGCAGCTATTGCTGTGCACAGAGCCCCCAGTTCAGCCTGTTGATCCCTGTTGATGGCCCACATGTCCAGCCTGTGCGAGCGGCATGTGGACTGCAATGCCTGCTGCTGGAGCTCCAACTGTCTTTCAGGGGGGGGGCATGGAATTGGACACCCTATCCATGCCCTGTGCCAACATCTCACCTGATGCCCCCTGTTGCTGTGCAATAGTATACATGGATTGCTCCCACACAGTATTTCCGGGTGGCACACGGCCACTGCTTTGCCGGACCCCACACCCACCGGACCCAAGGATTCCAGGCCCTTTCTGCGCTGACGCTGCCTGTGGCTGCAGGACTGCATTCCTCCCTTGATCAGCTGCCCCAGGATCAGCAGCCAATACTGTGGAGCGCGACCCTACAACTGTAACCACCACAGATGGGCATACCAACAGTGACTGGCCCCGTGAGGGATTTACCCCCCGCAGGTGTTTGGAACAGATCAGCATCCACAGTAGAATCACTCACCTGCAACACCAATGAGGGTTCCATGTCCGATTCAGCCCCAGAGGCATAGGCATCCTCAGGTGTTTATGCAGAGACACTTCCCTGGCCAGGTTGGTCTGTAGCACCAATGGATTATCATGGGCTAGCACACCACGTCCTCCACTGGTGCCTGGTTGGGGCTCAGAATACATTTACTCCTCCACCATCTCATCCTCCTCCACTTTCTCCTCCACTGCATCCAGTGCCTCATCACCTCCACAAATGCAAAAAAAGACATGAATACACACGTTAATAGCACAGGCCACACACATAGGCATTACAATGTTGTCAGCCAACACATGAACCTGCCTTGTCACACATGACACAAACTCAGGCATGCACGCAGTGTCAATGAAATGGAAGGGGAGCATGAAAGCAGACATGGAGGCCTGTCAAAGGGCCAACAAACACATGTACTGCATGGTGCATAACACCTGCATCACACACAAGCATGTCACTGGCATAGTCCTTCCACAAAGATGACTGATGCCAATACACAGATGGTACATAGCATAGCCATGCCAGAACTGTCAACCAGTCTCAGATGGAAGTTGAATACAACTGTCCATGAGCCATGTATAATGCATGTCAGACCGATTTGTAGCAGACAGTGTGGGCAGGTGGCAAGCGCATTCTCTCAGTCATCTGGGACTACAGCAGTGGAGAGGAGGACAGAAAGCACAACACATGAGGAAGCATCAGAAGTGCCTCCAGACCTGGAGAAGCTACACCTCCAGTTACATAGAGGCAGGGAAGCTGTACCAGAGGGAGGACCCAGCTCAACACAGGCGAGAACCACAAAGTAATTTCCATGAGGAGCAACTGACCCTGAGCGAGCATGAAAGGGATGATCAAAGATCATGAGAAGGAAGTAAATACTGGAGATGGAGTAGAAGGAATTGCTGGCCCAGGACCCATAGGAACTTGCTGAGAATGCAGAGAGTTCAGGAATGAACACAATTAGCCACAGTGAGCCTGTGCCATCATCACTGTCCTAGGCAGATACCTTGCACCAAGCGTAAAGGACTTTCCACACAGTCCAGGTCTGGCAGAGTTGCAGAGGGAAGAGTGTAGAATCACAGAAATCCTGTTTAAGCCTGTTGCAGTAGTCCACCATAGGAATTACCAGTGCTCTGGAGACAGTGAGATGCTGGGGGATGGAGAGGAAAGGAAGATTGCCTCTGAGGAGGAGCAGCTTGCAGAGTGACCTCACAGAGACGTCAGTCATGTGATGATAGAAAGTGGTTGTTGAGTGGAAGAACATCACAGGCTATCCGTGACCACAGGTTGAAGCAAGAATAGGGCAAAGAGAGGCTGGACAGAGAGTGTCATGGAAGGAAGGAGCAGGTGTGGTGATGATGATTGCCTCTGTGTGCAGCACATGGTTTGTATGCAGTCTGCATGGCAACAAGCACGTTTCAGTCGAACATCACATGGGTCACACATGGCAGTCATGTTAATGTAGCCTGAACTGGCAGACAATCATAACACATCACACAGGCAACATACACATTGGGCTGGACACACACGCATCACCACTCACCGGAAATAGGCTCATACATTGGCAATTCTCTCACGCCTTGGACCTGCTCCACTGCAATGAAATCATAGTTCTCCTCATAGCGATCTCCTCATGTCCAGTGAGTTCATCGTCCTCTGGTGCTGACCCACCACCAGTCACCAGAGTAGAGGCGAAGTTGGCAGCCAGCTTGTATTTTTCCCGGCGTCAGAGGTCATTGCAACACTTCACAACATCACCAGCTGTCTGCCTCTCATTGCCCATGGCACTAATACGGTCCGCGAGGCACTGCCAGTGAGCCATAAGCTGAGCAGGTGTATTTGTGCTCCCTGCCTGCACCAACATGTCACGGCCGTGTTACAACACATAGTCCATGAGCGTGTCCAGTTCCTCATCACAGAAACTCCTCTTTCTCAATGTGTGTGACTGCTGTGCCGTGTCAGGTCCCAGCCTGTACCGCTGAAGCACACTTCTGCCTCTTGCAAGGTGGTGCCGACTCTGAGTGGCTTGTACCACTCTGGTCAGTAGGGGCTGGAGTACAGGTGGACTGGCCCATGGAATCAGCTACTAATTTTACTACAGAAGGTCAGCTTGCAGGTATCTGTAGGCGGGTGCTGTTGCCAGGACCTTGCACTCCACGTGTCTTGGCCTTTGGGACAAGGAAATCGGCCATTGAGTCACCCTGTGCCTGGGCTGGGACCACTACAGTCTGGGATGGTTGACCCTGAGCCTGGGTGGTGGTAGACGCAGCTGCCCCTGCAGCTTCCACACCCTGGCTACTCTGGACAGCAGATGGTACTGCTTGTCCAGGACCACGGGTGCTGGGGATGTCAGCAGCAGCTGCAGCTCCCTGCCCCGGTTGGGTGGGCGGCATAGCTATCCCTGCATGGGCCTGGACACCTTGACCATGTGGACCACCTTGGCCAGCTTTACCACCCTGGCCACGTCACCCACCTTGGCCAACTTGGCCACCATGGCCACATCGCCCACCTTGGCCACGTTGCCCATCTTGGCCACCTCTGGCAGGTTGCCCAACTTTGCCTCCCATCCCACTTGTTACCCTCTCAGTCATGCACTGATGGACTAGCGCAATGGGAGGTACAGCCAACAATTGTCCTGGGCAATTGGAGTGAGGGGGAAGGGTACGTGATGGAAAACATACCACTGTTCTCCAGAAAGGCTCTATGTGACCCCTTGTGAAAAAATAACAAGTCACGCAACAGTCAGCCAACCCAAAAACAAAAATCAATGTGTACACGACCCCTCGGTAGCCCACGTGTGAGTAAAAAACGTCCCGCAGTACACCGTGGCACCCAGCAACACCGAAAATGCATACACGAGGAACACGTAGGCTACTATGATCTAGAAAATCGGATACACGACACACAGGGGCAACCACAGTGGAAAAAATGCATGCACAACTCACCGTCTGGCTCGTAGTTTGAAAAAAAGCACATGCGCGTGTGCACGTAGGCAATTCCCCCGCCAAAACAAGAAGTATGCACTGCCACAGTAGTGAACTAATCGCGTGTGAACCCAAAAAAAATACGAAATTCTGGCGTCCGTCCCCACAAAAAGCACATATATTGCACTGTCGTCCTATGCACACCTTTATCCCATCATGAACGGCAACATCCAGCGCGTGTCACGTAACTTATGCACTTAGGGCCTTTTCTCTGATTACACGCTAACGCACCGTTTTCTGCAGATGCAGAGTCACCCTGTTTCTGGCTGGCCACGTGAAAGATCACAGAACACCCACGCTCCTGCCTACAAGGCCTTTTAACTGCCTCCAACTACCCCAAACTGCCTCCTAGAGCCAGCTGCTACTGCCAGCCCACTCTGTGTGCCTGTTGGGTATCAGGTAATATTTTCGCCAGCAAAAATATTGCCGTACATATGGTCGTCGGGAACGGCCATAGGCAATATTTTTGGTGGCAAAAATATTAGGTGCAGGGGTTGCGGGGGTGTCCCTCGCAGGGTCCATGTGTTATTTTCGCTGCAAAAATATGGCTATATTTTTGCATCGCAATATTTTTGCGGCGAAAATATCACATGGAACCGCCTGTTGCCCACATGCCCTGCATTTTGGCAACAGCCATTGCCAGTGATCTTGTAATTGTGACCACCTCTGCTGATCCTGAAGACTCCCACCTGCCATACCACCGCTCAACAGCCCAGCCCCAGGACCACCCACCCACACCTGCCTCGAGGCAGAGGGATGTCAGCTTCAGTGCCAAAGAAGTTGATATCCTGGTGGAGCATGTCCTAGGGCATTATGATGCCCTATTCCATGGACTATCGCAAGTCAGCAAGGAAGGACGGAGGAAGATCTGGGTGGACATCGTGGGTGCCATCAACAAGGAGGCGGTGGCACCCGCGACTACCGACATGTCCATAAGCACTGGGAGGACTACAGGTCCAGGACCCTCAACAAAGCCCAGCACCTCCTCAAGCCTCGGGCTGTCCGAGTGGCGCGCCAGGGACGGTTGACCACTGATGAAAAGAGGGCCCTGGAGCGCATCGACCCAGCGCTGCACACCCAGGTCTTGAAGTTGGAGCTCCGTCCGGAGGCGACTGTTAAGTGATAATGTGTTCTTGTCCACCATAGTGCATGTGCATGTAGACTTGTGGTTGGTGTGTGCACCCTACTCGTATGTTTGGCATGCCTACTGTACAGTTGCATATCCCAGGCACAGTTGCATCTGAGTTCATTGATGCATGTGCAACATCAATGGCGTCTGTGTGGAAATGCGCAATGCGTGCATGTATGTCACAACATGCACATGTTTGTATCCCTGTTTGTGGATTGTGTCATGCCAGAGGTGTGACACATGTGTGCATTTGGCAACATCATGAACATGCATGGTGTACCTGTGCATGTGTATGAATGTGAGTGTGTGAGTGGCAAACACTCCAGGATGTCTGTGACTCTTTGCTTTTGCATGTGTGATTGCCTCATGCTGCCAATTTCACCACAAGTGCTCTCTGACGTGATGGATCCATGGCCTGCTTCATGACTGTCAGGTGATGTGAGTGAGTGAGATGTGTATGTGCCATGATGCGTGTGAGGTGCATGCACAATTTGGATGTGCTGGCAGTGCCTTGTCCAAGGATGTGAATGTCTGGTGTGAATGACAGACATGATTTTGCATGTGTGTAAATAGCACTTCCCTGTGTGTATTGGACGGCGTTGATTGTTGTGACCTTTGACAGTGGCAATTATGCATTGTGCCAAACACACATATGTCCAGTACCCTGATGTATGTGTTCTATGTTTCCCTATCTACAGCGACGATGGAAGAAGAGGGCGAAGAAGGCACTGTGGAGCCAGGCAGCAGGGATACCTCCACCGGGCATAGACGCAAGGCCCAGTCATCCTCCCAGGCACTGTCATCTTCTGGGAGCGAGGATAATGGTTCCTCGTCTGAGTCAACAGCCACAGCTGCTGAGGGGAGGCCAAAGAGGGTAAAGTTGGTTGTGGGCTCCTCGGCAGTGAGAGGGACAGGTGAGGCCACACAGGGGCAATCCAATGCAGAAGACAGTGGGGAGTCATCCAGGTTGGTGGTGGTGGAGGAGGAGGAGGAGGCCACATAAGACTAGCCCATGGGGCACAGCGGGCGTGATGACGTAGGTGTGACTGTTGCAGACCAGGGTCAGGGGCTGGAGGCAGTACAGGTTGCCGTGGAGGGGACTGTGGCTAATCCTGTCCCTGGTACTGCACCTACAGGCATGCCCCATGCTGTACCCATCCGCAGGTGGCAGATGTATCCATGGAAATGGATCTTCCACTACCTGTGGATGAAGCAATTTGTTACAGGGTCGATCCGTTGCTAGCCAGTATTGTGAGGTGTACAGCCAGCATTCGTGATGATGTGCAGGCTTCCAATAGGGGGCACATCATCACAATGAGGTCTATTGCCTCATTAACTGGCTAGCTCAGTTCCTGGTCACGAATTTCCTACATGTGCTGACCACTGCTGAAACCCCCACCTCCTCTTCCTCCTCTGTGTTCCAGTCATCCTCCCTGCCGTCTTCCATCCCAGATACCACCAAGGTCCCCTGTGTACCTGTCCCAAACCCGGCGGCCAGTCTGGTGGAGACCACATCCCTGCCAGGATCGGGAGTCGATGGAGGATCAGCAGAGGTGGTGACCACAGAGATCCATCTGGCGACAGGACATGTGGCAATGGTGGAGGAGCAGGCAACATGAGCAGAGCACATGCACGATAGCCCCAGGGATTGTCATCATCCCGCAAGCTGTCCCGGAGGCAAAGGCACCAGGCTTTTCTGCCACAGCAGGCTCAACATAGGTGGCGACTGGACTTGGGGCTCTCAACATCAGAGGGGCAGGTATCGGCCATCGGACAGGGGGGAAACGTGGACCTTACCACAAGGATGTCTTCCGTGTTGGGGCGAATAGGCCAGCAGATCGGAACAGAGCAGCAGTGGGCGCAGGGAGCACGACTCACCATCGCCAGGGCAGAGAAAAGCCTGCATCGGGCGGAGAGGTGGTCCGAGTGCCTCGAGGAGTCTCACAGGGAGTTTGAGAGGAGCATGATGGAGTACCTGCAGGCCCTCGAGGAGAGAGCACAGGCCCTCTCAGGGAAATTGACACAGATTTTGATGATGCCCTGACTGAAACTCTTGTGGGTATTGTAGGACTAGCCCACTGCCTTTGTATATAGATATTTTGGAGTAGGTTTCACTTGTTTATTCCCTTTTATTTTGGAGTTCACAGGCTTTGCTCCACATCTTGTATACAGTTATTTCTTCATGTAGTTCTTAGGGATGTTCATTGGTGTTTTTGGATCATGGGCCTTGGATCTTTGTATATAGTTGGATTTTTGATTTTTTAAACTTATTATTTCACCATGGAGAAATGGTTTTCATATGATTGTGTTTGCAATTTGAGAGACATCAATGGATATAGACCACATTTTTGGAGTTCTTCTTTTTTTCACCACATTGTTTATTGTTTTAAAAAAATTATATATTTGATGCATGATGTTGTTGCTGGTTTAATTTGACTGAGTCTGTCTTTTATCACTGTTCATTAATACATTTTTATGACTTCTAATTCAAGTGGTGTCTGCTCTCAATGGTTTGGTGCATGTTTCACTCTTCCTTGACTCTGTTACGTATCCCTGCTGTTGAGTGATGTTGATCATGTGTGTGCAAACATGCATGCATGTGTGATTTGTTGATTCCCATGCCCTGGGGCATGTACTGGGGAGCAGGACCAATGGATGGGTGTTGCGGTGCGCCATGGGGGTGCAGCGTGTGGTGGCATTTTAGTGGACATTTGCTATATGATTGCATGTTAGGCCAATGTGTTGGGGTGTGGGGGACATGAGTTGGGGTCTGCCTGCAGGTTGCCGTCGCTGGTGGGGGTGGGGGAACATGGGTCAGGGCCTGCCTGCAGGTTGCCCTCACTGGTGGGAGTGGGGGACATGAGTTGGGGCCTGCCTTCAGGTTGCCGTCACTGGTGTAGGTTGGGGGGACATGAGTCAGGCCTGCATGCGGGGTATGGTGACGGGTGATGGGGGTCCCATGTGGTGTGGGCTGCCTGCGGTGTATGGTCACAAATGATGGGGGTCCCATGTGGTGTCGGCTGCCTGCAGGGTATGGTCACAGGTGGGCTGCCTGCGGGGTATGGTCACAGGTGATGGGGGTCCCATGTGGGGTGGGCTGGCTGTGGGGTATGGTCACAGGTGATGGGGGTCCCATGTGGTGTGGGCTGCCTGCGGGGTATGGTCACGGGTGATGGGGGATCCCATGTGGTATGGACTGCCTGCGGGGTATGGTCACGAGTGATGGTGGGGGTCCCATGTGGTGTGGGCTGGCTGCGGGGTATGGTCATGGGTGATGGGGGTCCCATGTGGTGTGGGCTGCCTGCGGAGCATGGTCAATGGTGATGAGGGGATCCCATGTGGTGTGGACTGGCTGCGGGGTATGGTCATGGGTGATGGTGGGGGTCCCATGTGGTGTGGGTTGGCTACAGGGTATGGTCACAGGTTGGCTGCCTGCATGGTATGGTCACAGGTGATGGGGGTCCCATGTGGTGTGGGCTGCTTGAGGGGTATGATTACAGGTGATGCAGGGGTCCCATGCGGTGTGGGCTGCCTGCGGGGCATAGTCACAGGTGATGGGGTCCCATGGGGTGTGTGCTGCCTGCGGGGTATTGTCATGGATGATGGGGGGTCCCATGTGGTCTGGGCTGCCTACAGGGTATGGTCACAGGTGGGCTGCCTGAGGGGTATGGTCACGGGTGTTGGTCCCATGTGGTGTGGGCTGGCTGTGGGGTATGGTCATGGGTGACGGGGGTTCCATGCGGTGTGAGATGCCTGTGGGGTATGGTCACAGGTGATGAGGGGATCCCATGTGGTGTGGGCTGACTGCAGGGTATGGTCACAGGTGATTGTGGGGTTCCCATGTGGTGTGGGCTGGCTGCGGGGTATGGTCAAGGGTGAGGGGGTCCCATGGGTGTGGGTTGCCTGTGGGGTATCGTCACGGGTGATGGGGCTGTCCCATGTGGTATGGGCTGGCTGTTGCAGGGTATGGTCATGGGTGATGGGGGGTCCCATGTGGTGTGGGCTGCCTGCGGGGTATAGTCACAGGTGATGGGGGTCGCATGTGGTGTGGGCTGCCTGTGGGGTATAGTCACAGGTGGGCTGCCTGCAGCGTATGTTCACAGGTGATGGGGGATCCTATGTGGTGTGGGCTGCCTGCAGGGTATGGTCACAGGTGATGGGGTCCCATGTGGTGAGGGCTGCCTGCGGGGTATGGTCACAGGTGATGGGGGTCCATGTGGTATGGGCTGCCTGCGTGTTTGCTCACAGATGGGCTGCCTGTGGGTTATGGTCATGGGTGATGGTGGGGGTCTCATGTGGTGTGGGCTGGCTGCGGTGTATGGTCACAGGTGATGGGGTCCCATGTGGTGTGGGCTGCCTGCGGGGTATGGTCACGGGTCATCTGGGTCCCATGTGGTGTGGGCTGCCTGCGGGGTATGGTCACGGGTGATGGGAGGTTCCATGTGATGTGGACTGGCTGCAGGGTATGGTCATGGGTGATAGTGGGGGTCCCATGTGGTGTGGGCTGGCCGCGGATATGGTCACAGGTGGGCTGCCTGCATGGTATGGTCACATGTGATGGGGGTCCCATGTGGTGTGAGCTGCCTGCGGGGTATGGTCACAGGTGATGGGGTGTCCCATGTGGTGAGGGCTCCCTGCAGGGTATATTCACGAGTGATGGGGGATCCCATGTGGTGTGGGCTGCCTGCAGGGTATGGTCACGGGTGATAGGTGCATCCCATGTGATCTGGGCTGCCTGCGGGGTATGGTCACAAGTGGGCTGCATGCGGGGTATTGTCAGAGGTGATGGGGGCCCCATGTGGTGTGGGCTGCCTGCGGGGTATGGTCACAGGTGATGGGGGTCCCATGTGGTGTGGCTGCCTGCAGGGTATGGTCACAGGTGGGCTACCTGCGGGGTATGGTCACAGGTGATGGTGGGGGTCCCATGTGGTGTGGGCTGGCTGTGGGGTATGGTCAGGGGGGATGGGGGGTACCATGTGGTGTGGGCTGGCTGCGGGGTATGGTCACGGGTGATGGGGGAATCCCATGTGGTGTGGACTGCCTGCGGGGTATGGTCACAGGTGATGGGGGGTCCCAAGTGGTGTGGGCTGCCTGTGGGGTATGGTCACGGGTAATGGGGGTCTCATGTGGTGTGGGCTGCCTGCGGGGTATTGTCACAGGTGGGCTGCCTGCGGGGTGTGGTCATGGGTGATGGTGGCAGTCCCATGTGGTGTGGACTGACTGCGGGGTATGGTCACAGGTTATTGGTGTTCCATGTGGTGTGGGCGGCCTGTGGGGTATGGTCACAGTTGATGGGGGGGTCCCATGTGGTGTGGACTGCCTGCGGGTTATGGTCACAGGAGATGGGGGGTCCCATGTGGTATGGGCTGCCTGTGGGGTATGGTCACAGGCGATGGGGGGTCCCATGTGCTGTGGGCTGCCTGCAGAGTAAGGTGACGGGGTACGTGCAGGTCTTTCCACGTGATTTGGCTGCTGTGAGTGGGGTACACGATTTTAATGGGGTTTGGACAGGGTATGCAATGGCCTTTCCACGCGATTTGGCTGTTGCGAGCGGGGTATGCAATTTTGATGGGGTGCGGACGGGGTACGCACAGCCCTTTCCATGTGACTTGGCTGTTGCTAGCGGGGTACGCGATTTTGATCGGGTGCGGACGGGGTACGCCTGGGTCTTTCCACATGATTTGCCTGTTGCGAGTGGGGTATGTGATTTCGATGAGGTGCAGACGGGACATGGGCGGGCCATTCCACGCAATTTGGCTATTGCGAGCGGGGTACGCGATTTCGATGGGGTGCTGACAGGGTACACGCGGGCCTTTCCATGACATTTGGCTGTTGCGAGCGGGGTACGTGATTTAGATGGGGTGCAGATGGGGTACATGTGGACCTTTCCACGCAATTGGGCTGCTGCGAGTAGGGTATGTGATTTCGATGGGGTGTGGGTGGGGTACGCGCTGACTTTTCCACGCGATTTGGCTGTTGCCTGCGGGTATGCGATTTCGATGGGTTGTGGACAGGATACACGCAGGTCTTCCCACACGATTTGGCTGTTGTGGGCGGGGTACGCAATGATTTTTTTCCCGCTATTACATTGGGGGGGGCTATGTGCTGTCCCACTGATGGGGCGGGCCCTTGTGCCATAGTAGCCATTTCAATGGCTTTTCCCTGCGCACGGGGGCGTGTTGGGGGTGTTACTCGTACTGCTTTATGTACATTTGCACCACGGCTACTATTTCCTCAGGAAATCCATGAATATGTGTGCCACGCAAATTGCTGGTTTGCGCCATGGTCTCGGAGTGTGGTGCTTGCGCTACTTCTGCACTGGATTCTATGAATCGGGGCCAAAATGTTGCAAGAGATCAGCAAGTGCAAACCAGGATTCAAGTCATAGATGGGCACAACATGACTCATGGTCACCATGATTACATGATGCTTAAGGAAGTCCAGCATGAGAACGACGGGATTCGAGATGGGTGAACCAACATGAGTCACGTGAGTTCATAAGTCCATTCAAAGCATCAGCAAGAAGGCTGTGATAGTGTCACTGTAATGTGTCAATACAAACTCCCACAATGGGCAGGGAGGGATTGTTGATGCAGGGGGGATAGCAGCAGAGGGCTTCCTTGGGTGGGGGACAGCAAGATGAAAGATTTAAGCATATAGGCATCACAAGCAAACAACAGGGGGGACAGCGAAATACAAGAGGCAGGCAGCTTTACACAACTTGCACAACTTACTGTGCCACGGAGCACCTTTCCTCACCCCAGCACCGGAGAAGTAGACGCTGGTGTTGCCTGATGATGGTGGGGATGGCCTGTGGGGACAGAGGGAGTAAGCACATGTTGGTGCATGCTTACCTGCTGTCTGAGCAGGGGTTCGGGCCCTGGGTCCTCCTGGTCCGAACAGGTCCAAACAGGAATTGTCCTTTTCTTTGTCCCTTCACTTCGGACACCCGAGCGAGAAAGGCCCTTGATCTAAGAGTTAAGAGCAGGAAGGAACAGGCAGGACTAAGAATGTGGGTGAGGCTTAGGCCAGGTGACATAGATCCACTTGCACCTGCTCCGCATCTGTAAAGGAAAGAGGCTGGACGGCTCCTTAAGTAGTGGAAAAAGAGCGGCAACCAAGAAGGCACCGGGTGCGCAGGGCTTGCTTAGTGGGAAAAAAGAGCGGCAACCAGGAATGCACCAGGTGGGCAGGGCTTAGGCCTGGTGATCTAGATCCACTTGCACCTGCTACCCATCTGCAAAGGAAAAGAGTCTGGAGTGCTCCTTAAGTGCGGAAAAAGAGCAGTGGCTTAGGCCAGGTAACCTAGATCCACTTGCACCTGATGAGCAAAGGCTCAGAGGAGTGCAGCTAAAGGCTGCTCTCCACTGCAAAAAGTCAGGTTAGGTAAGCCAAACAAAGCAAAATGTTTTGGAGGGGAGGGTCGATAAATGGAGGGAAAATTGCACATAAGGTAAATATTTCCCAACACTAATCCATGAATTGGGTTTTGTTTGCGCTTGACTGGGCGTGTTCATTTTTTATGTTGCATGTCACTCAACATGCCCACATTATTCCTCATTCTTCCTCATTTTGCTGAGGGAATTGGGAAAATGCATGTTCCGCCCCCTATTTGTATCTTTGCACAGGCCCTTCGCACGCTTTGCGAAGTGTCGCGTAAAGTTGCTAAGCATCATGCAAAGTAGGGAAGGACCCACACAAAATCCAATCCATGAATCGGTGACATGAGTTTTGCGTGATGCAAAGTGGACTTTTTCTGTGCAAAGTCCCTTTGCGGTGCACAAAACATTCTATGAATTATCCCCAAAGTATGCAGCGGCAAAGTCCTGCAAATTCGTACAGCCCTCTTAGGACCAATCTCGCTCTATTACTATTATGTTATCTTGCATTTGTATGGCGCCAGCCGCCATAGTTTATGGCTTCGAAGTGCTTTGCCTGTCAGAGAGGCAAAAGAGGAGTATGCTAGAACAATCAGTAGTGGTAGGGAGGAGCAAAGTCGGGTAGATAGGATAAGGTGCACAGATAGGCATGAGAAGGAAAAGGTGGAGGAGCTATGTGTACAATTGGACCACATTTTTTGTGGGACTCAACTGTATTCTATGAGGCGCAGCACTGAAAGGAGAGATTTCTGGAGAGTGGGTGCTCTCTGCGCAAGAGGGGTATGTCTGGAATTACTCCAGAATTACCTCCGTTATGTGCGCTACAAAACTCTTGCATGCCTTCCACCTGAATCCATGCACCTTTCGCGTGACAAAAAAGGGCCCACATTCAGAGCTGGCTGAAGATGCACAGGGGCTCATTTCAAAATGCTGTATGGGATCCTCCTTGCCTACAGCGGGGAACAACCGCCTGCACATACCCACCATGATAACACTTTTGATCAGTTTTAGTACTAAAGTTACATGTTTTGATTGGTTTGAAATGCAAATGGGCTGTGAGAAAAAGTACATACCTTTTTTGACACACACATAGATAAAGAAAAGCAGAGGATGTGTGACAGCAGATGATTAAGTAACGTGTTTATTGTACCCTAAACAGCGCAACAGAAAGCCAGCCAGCAGGGGGAGCTGAAACCTGACAACTTAAAAAAAAAAGTTTAAACTTTTTTTGGGAGAAACAGCCCCTTCCCCAAGACAATGGTCATGTTTAATTTAAAATGGTTGAAATGCGGTGCTGCTGATCCTGCCCATGTTCGGGGGTACACTTCATCCTCAAAACGGAGGGTAAACCTAGTTTGCAGATTAAATGCGACGATGCCAGGTGCATTGGGTCACTATCCAAATTAAGAGGTTACAAATTATGTTTACTGGATCCAGATGCTGGTCCAATGGGTTATGGACATTTACTGCAATGCAATAGAGACAAATACAAGTGAGGCCGTTTCCATCGCAGAACTGAACACTGATGTGAGAAGATGTCTGTTGGTTTCATGGGTAGTTTAATCAAAGCAGTTTAATCATCAGAACGCCCATAGATTATATGTATCGGTCACAAAAATTCTTAACTCTGAAAACCCATATGCCACAAGTGGATCCAGTAGAAACAAATGGCCACTGGACAGCTAGGGTTTGCTCCCTGGAGTTGAATGACATTTTGGGCACAAACAGGAAGGACTGTCACTGCTTAGACCCAGGCTACAGCAGTTATTTCCCATCATAGTTCCAAGAAGATTGCAACATGTCTCCTATAAATCCATCCGTGACCAGGACTGGCCTGCTCTCGCCTCATATCACACGCAGGCGCAGTAAAGGCAAGCAGCGGCCACTCCCAAGGAACTACAAGAGTGCTTACAAATGTTGGGTCATCCTTTTCATATTGATCAGACACACTTGAAAAGTATCATGCGGCTACTGTGTTGGTCTACACTTACATGTCAGTCGCTTTGAAGCTCGCAGGTCACATACGCAGCCGTTGCACCGTGTCAGCTTTCTGTTTCCCAAGAAGGGTTTAAATAGAATGTCCTGAAGGAAAAGAGAGGCTCCGGGGTAAACACGGGCTGCGCCGCTAATGACAGGGTGCTGCTTGAAGGTTCCATCACGTTGGTTTGCGTTCTAACACCACACTTTAAGACGATTTAATTGTACTTCAACAGGTGTGCCCCCAAGCTATTTAGCGCAGAATGTTCTTTTTCGACTGAAAGTCCTGTGAGCTTCTTAAATAAACGGGATTAACTCACGTGCTTGAACATCAACTTAAAAGCGTGAATATTATAATATCAGACAGACACTTAAACATGGAAAAAGAAATGTTAGATCTCACGGGAGCAGGATTATAATTGTCCCTCTACACGGGCACCAATTTCATGTGGCACGAAGGCTATACTTATGCTGCTTTACAGCAGGTATGGTGGCAGAGCCATGGAGTGGCAGGGGGTGGGAGGGGGGTCAGAGGGGGAGGTGCCCACCCTGCAGCCCAGTGTGCCCCCCAGGCTCCCACTGGCACACTATTATCCTCCCCTCCCCCAGAACTAAAAGCTGCCTCAGCCACTGAGCAGGTAAACATGTGTATCTCATGCAAATCCTATGAGGTCACTGCACAGATTCCACTGTACAAGACCTTCTATCAGTCAATGGGGTGGTATAGAACATGGCTCTGCACATTGGGTGCTTCGATGATGTTTTACAGAACCATAGTAGCTGCCCTGTATTTATGGTTAAGTTGCTCAACTCATAGAAATACCACGTTTGGGCGGTTTATAACGTTGCCCCCCGGGACAAATCCTCACCAAACTTTGAAAAAAAACATATATAGCCCCCTTAGAAGGATTCTGTGAAGTTTAGTGCAGTTTTGTCCAGGGGCGGCAAAGTTTTACAGGGGTCCCAAATTTGAGGCAATCCTCATAGAAGGAATGGCAAAAAAATGTTGCTAACATCTACAGCCCAAACTGCTCGATGGATGGATTTTCACCAAATTTGCACCAGGACTGGTGGCTTGGTACTGAAAGCGTGCTTTTGTAAATTTGGTGTAAATCCATCCAGTAGTTTTTTAAAAATGGCCAAAAAGAAGGTAAACAATAATTAGTGATATCGGAGTGCGGTCAGTGGACTCACTTCCCTATTTGGTGCAAGGACACCGCACTGGACCAATCAGGGTTTGGCACAATGTCAGCGAATATCGGACGCGCCCACTGATTGGATGGTGAAAAGTGCGAGGTGCGTCATATTTTTTGAAACTGTCGTCTTGTTGGCTTCGCGGACAGCAGGCTTTTTTTCGCAGATAGCGCAGTGGGGAAAAAGTCTGTAAAATACATTTGGGGTTATTTAGTGGTTAAAAGAGGGGTTGGAAAGGGTGGAGGGTGGAATAAAGATAATATGTGGCTGTTTTTAGAGGTGAAAAGAAGTCATGCAGGTGCCACCCAGTCTGCGGACATCGCTGTGAACGAACAGTTTGGAAAACAGATTTCGGGTTATTTGATGCTTGAAATAGGGCGTGGAAAGGGTAGGGGAGTGGAATAGAAATTAAATAGAGCTGTTTTATAGGTGAGAAAAGGGGTTTGCAGATGCCGCTGAGTCCACGGTCAATTTTAGTGTCTGCAGACATCATTTCAATTGCAGCGTGTTCAGGGCGAAATTTGTTATTTGAAGGTGTATTTTACATACTTATTATATGGTTTAATTATATTGTGGTAGTTGTGGCCAGTGGGCAGATTCTTGGGGACATGGCCGTAGGCCATGCCCCCATAAACCTTGCCACTGGCCACACACACTATAGTAAAATGCATATAGTAATTATAGGTACTGTAGGGGGAGTATACAGTATTTGTAATGTGGTGGAATTATACAATTGAAGTGAATATGGTATTTATGATTGTAGTACTATTGAGGATAGTGCTTATAGAATATTGGAATATGTATGTGTTTATACTTGGTATGGTTACTTAGTTGCATACAGTAATACACCTGCAATCTCTGGTTCTTTTTCTGTAAAAGAACACAGTATAATTTGCAGGATAGTTTAAAAGCTTTAATTACATACCATCTACATATACATTGATTTCTTTTGACCGTCATAAATAGTAGATTTTATGTACTATTTTTGATACAACATTAGTGTGTGTGTACTACACTGTAGTTGCTTTGACATTCCATAATCATAGGTTCATTGGCAAAAAACACCCTATTATAATTATGTGAGGGTAAGTGTGATAGTATGTTTTTTTGAAGTGTGTTGTAATTAAGGGAATGTTTAAATTAGTTAGATACCTGTTGGCGTATTCTAACTATATTGGATGTAAGAAGAAGTTTTGTAGTAACAAGAACTTTGATGACGTATTTGAAGTGTATTGCAATGAAGGGTTATTTTTGAAGTAGTTAGACACCTATTGGCCTATTCTAACTATCGTGACTTTTAAAAGTAGCATTGTAGTATTGTGGATGTAGTTCAATACCTGTTGGCATATTCTAACTGTTTATTGTGCTAGAGTTTAGTGAGTAAAATTGGGTTGAAGGATTATGAAGTAGGAATTTGTTAGATTTGCTGGAAAACCTGTTTTGTAGTAACAGAGGTGTTGTTACATTCAAACCAACCACTTGTTTTTTTGACATATGCAGTGTAGTGACCTGAATTGGTTGTGGCAACAGTGTGGTATATTATGCTACTGTTGTGAAGGTTTTTTTGCCAAAAGATACTTGGGCGTGTGTAAGACTAGTGAGTATATAGTTATTTTTGGTACCATATGCATTTTACCTTAGCAGCATTAGTATGACATATTGGCTGTGTGAGTTTATGTATGCTGGAACGATTATCTGAATTGCAAAAATGGCATAATATGCCACGATTTGCATTCTGCAGAAGCTGGTGAAATTGAATAAATTCACAATTTGGTATGGATACATACACAAATAGTTCATTAGAGAAGTGCTCTTGTGAAACTTGGTTGCAGAGAGTGCATGTATTTTTCCACGTGTATAAAATGTGGAAGATTTCATTAATAGAGAGGTTTTTGGTTTCCAGTTCTTGTACTAAGCATGTTAGGAATTCTTGTAGATCTTCCTGTGTGTTTATGGCAAATTTTACCATTCCTGCACAGTATTCCAATTCTTGCCTTATACCTGAAACACGGTAAGTGTTGTCAAGATTATTTGTGGCATTTCTATGAAGGATGAGCATTTGCAAACACAACTGGTCTGAGCCGTTTAAGTAAATGTTGTGAACAATTGGTGGCAATTGGGAGAGAAGATTGATTGTTATATTTGCATAGCAATTTACTCCAGTTGTGTTGCTGATGGGCCTGCAGATCTTTTATGAGAAGAGATATTTCTCTGTTTGTCTTCTGATGGATGTGCAGTTGAGTTTGTAGCAGACGGTTTTGTGGATGTATTGTTTGATGGAGAAGCAGTTGGTCATTGTTTCTTTAGCTGTATTTTTGGGAGATCTGCTATAGGTTCTGTTTGTATTAGTTTTCATTCTAAAGGTTTTATTATTGAGGTACAGTGTACATATCTAGATTGGGGGTGCACAGTGCACATAGTCTGTTGTATTCTATGATGCAAGGAATGTCAGTGTTGGCCTTGTTCGCATCAGAATTAACTAGGTATAGACCATTTCGTGTACAGAGATGTGGAAGTTCTACATGACTCATACCTTCTTTAAAACTATGCTGCCAATCTCAATCGATGCATGATCTAGGGTTAGACCTTGTGATTTGTGAATAGTGACAGCATTTGCAAGAGATAGAGAGAATTGTTCTCTGCATACATACCTGTGTTTGAAAAGAAGGAAATATGCTATTGAGCGGCCACTTCTTTTTACTTCTGCAAGTCTGTCAAAGTGGATGTTGACAAACTGAATCCTGTCATCATGTGGGTATGTTTGGAAGCCAACAACTGTACCAATTGCTCCATTGACTAAACCTTGTTCTATGTCAAGGTTACGTTTTAGAATTACTCTGTGGTTTAGACACAAAGTTAATATTTTTTCCAATCCAGCTGTGTTGGAGATACATTATTCTAAGCTATTTAGTTGTGCAGTTGCTTGTTGACACATAGGGAGTGTCATGCAATACACCTATAGTTTGTCTGTGGAGCTGATATGCAGTATGTGTTGCATTTCATTTTTTAACATTGTCTCATTGAATTCACAACAGCTTGCATGGGTTGGCATTAAGGACATTCATTTTATATTTTGTTGAGTTAATTGTTACATGACATCAGGCGCAGATGTGTTTCACCCAGCTCGTGGATTAGTCTACTATTTAAGATGGATTTAGCATCTTTAGTAAGCAGACACGTTCTAATGCTTTTTAAAATGTTAGCATAGGTGAGGTCTGCATACTGATGCATGTTTTGAGTTAGTTCTCTGTAGGGAAAATGTTACCAGAGATTTACATTTCTGATGCTTCTGAGTTTGTTGCAGAATTGTCTGTGTCCTAATGTTTTGAAAATAGGCTGATCTTTTACTTGTGTTAACTGTAGGAGGTCTCCCAAAACAATAACATGTTTTCCTCCAAACATTTCTTCGCAGTAATTGTTCAGGACTTCTTGCATTCTGAGGTGAATTGAAGCCAACATCAGGTTGGATACTATGCTTACTTCATCTATTAGGAGCACTTTCATTTGTTTCAGAATTCTGCATATTTCAATAGCAGCTTCTGCTGATCATTTGTAGTATTCTAATTTCTTTTGGTGTTCTACTTGAAGGAGCAGTAGTCAGGGTAAAGTTACACCTCCTATGTTTCAGGCAGCTAAACCTGTGGAGGTGGTTACAACAGTTGAAAGGTTGTTGTTAGTTAAGTTTTGTAGAAATGTGCTGATTATTTTAATTAAGAGTGTTTTACCAGAACCAGCTTAACCATTTACATACAGGAGCAGAGGTTTATAATTTTTAGAGCTACACGTTTTGGTTTAATTTTTAAAACCATGTTCAATTTCTTCAGTGACTTCTAGATAAATGGTGAGCTATTCACCATTTAGCTGTGATTTTAGCACTGACAAGTCTTCTTCAGATTGTTAAGACAGATACATGGTATTTTCTACCTCAGTCATGGCTATTTCTTCTTCCTTTAGAATTGAGTGTTTCTTCAAGTGGTTCTTGGCTTCCTGTAAGGAAAGGTTGACTGCCCTCAGGAGTGTTTTATCTAGTTGTGCTTCAATTTATTCCACTTGTTGGCGTTCATTGTCCAGCATTTCTTTGTATTGTTTTAAATTGACATTTGTTATACTGCTTTCATTTGCTTTGAATGCAGCTTCAAATGAGTGATCTAATCATTCTTCTTCTTTTCTCAAAGGTTTATCCAATGTCCGCGGATATCGTGGTGGGGAAACATGTCTGAAAAACACATTTGGGGTTATTTGGTGGTTAAAAGAGGGGTTGGAAAGCCTGGAGGGGGTGGAATAAGGATAACATTGGGCTGTTTTTATAGGTAAAAATAGGGCATACATGTGCCGCCCAGTCCGCGGACAGCGCTGTGAACAAACAGTGTGGAAAACACATTTGGAGTTATTTGATTGCTGAAATAGGGCATGTACATGGTAGGGGAGGGGAATCGAGATGATATGGAACTGTTATTATAGGTGAAAGAAGGGTTTGCAGGTGCCGCAGAATTTGCAGTCAGTTTTAGTGTCTGCAGACATCATTTCAATTGCAGCGGGTTCAAGACGATTTTTGTTATTTGAAGGTGTATTGTATATGGTTTAATTATATTGTGGTGGTTGTGGGCAGTGCCCAGATTCTTGGGGACAAGGACATAGGCCATGACCCCAAAAATCTGGGCACTTCTATGGCCATGTCCCTAAGAATCTGGGCACTGGCCACACACACACTAGAGTAATATGTGTACAGTAATTATAGGTGCTATAGGGGGAGTATACAGCATTTGTAATATGATGGAATGATACAATTGAAGTGAATATGGTATTTATGATTGTAGTACAATTGAGGATAGTGCTTATGGAATATTTATTTGTTTATACTTGGTATGGTTACTTAGTTGCAAACAGTAATACACTTGGAATCTCTGGTTCTTGTTCTGTTAAAGAAAACAATATAATTTGTTAAGTAGAGAGTTTAAAAGCTCTCATTGCATACAATTTGACATGTACATTGACTTTTCTTGACGCTCACAAAGAGTACATTCTATGTACTATATTTGGTACAACATTAGTGCGTGCTACACTGTTGTTGTATTGACATTAAGTAATCCTTGGATCATAGGGAAAACAATTCCATAGAGGATTAAAAACACCTTATTATAATTATGTGAGTGTAACTGTGATACCATGTTTGTTTGAAGTGTATTGTGATTAAGGGAATTCTTGTAGTAGTTAGATACCTGTTGGCATATTCTAACCATATTGGACGTTAGACTCTTTTACCTTGCCTAAAGGGTTGGAGTTATGCATGTGAAGTGAAGTGCCAAACACTTTATAAACTTTACTTGATCTTGAATGCAGCCAATTATATCACGTTCCACGTTTTGTATTAATTATTGTGTGATTAAAACATTTTTGGTTTAAATTAATTAATGTTTGTCTTTAACATACTGATGTTGTATGAAACATATTGATTGAGTTTGGGATTAGTCTCAGCAGAGTGCATCTCTGGGTACCTGTTGGTAACAACAGGAAGTGTTTTATGTTTTGAAGGATCTGACCTAGCACCTAGATCATATCATAGCTTATAAATTCTATCATCCCTGAATAGGGACAGTTGATTTGTACATGCCAGATCTAATCACATGCTGAAAGTAGGACACTCTGGAGGTATACAGGTTAATGAGAAATCAAAGATTCCTGATAAACATAAATACATCAAATAGCCATCCTTTACAAGAGATGAAGCTACTTAGAGTTCATCAGGGTGCAGTGTTGTTACTAATTGCTAAAGCCTTCAAGCCGTGAAAACATAGGTCTAGCCTGCTGTAAAAATAGCAGGCCTGAGCCATGGGGTGGCCCCTGTTTCATGGGAACATGGTGACTGTGGCTTTCAGTATTGCCATTTTCTGGTAGGTCAGGAGTATATTACTGGGACTGACAGGGGTTGGTGCTTATGGTTTGTGCCCCCCTGGCCAGGTGGTGTTTTTTTATTTTCTCTTCGTGGTGTCTTTATCTAATTTCCAACTAGTATTCATAGTTTGGTTTCTACCTCTCATTGGGATCAGGCAACCCAGGTCTTTGAGGACTACATTGGGGAAAAGATGTGTTATTGGCAGTACAAGCGGTAATGACCAAACATTTCGAATACCAAAATAACAAAGCTGAACTTGCAGAGTTTATTGTCACATTTTTCAAAACTTTTGCGCCTTTGTTGCAAATAAATAGATAGGGAGTGAGGTAAGGGAATAGATTAGGATAGGGGGTATGTTGGACCTGAACTTGCAGAGTTTTTGTTGTCACATTTTTCAAACCTTTTACACCTTTGTTGCAAATAAATAGATAGGGAGTGATGTAAGGGAATAGATTAGGATAGGGGGTATGTTGGACCTGAACTTGCAGAGTTTTTGTTGTCACATTTTCCAAACCTTTTGCACCTTTGTTGCAAATAAATAGATAGGGAGTGATGTAAGGGAATAGATTAGGATAGGGGGTATGTTGGAGGGGCTGCAGGGGGTCTCCCACCGCATTAAAAAAAAGTGCATAAATGTCAAAAAATTCAAATAAAAAACTCTTTTTCAGCCTTATTATTTATTATTTGAAATGTTGACATAGATCCATAAAAGGACATGCTACACTATTCCAATTGGTAGAACCAAGTGTTACATGAACAAGTGGGGCGGAAAAGGTTTGGGTTTGAGTGCTTAGTTTGTAGTTCACCACATAGATTGGGCAGCAGTTCACTCTTGGTTATTATGGCCTTTTTATTTGAAGGGAATGAACAATGGGTGGGCAGGCCAGTTGGGCAAAGTCCTGCTGTACTCGCTGACATTGTATACTTCTCCACAGGCTTTCAGGCAAAACTTCAGGCAGTTCAGGATTCCAAAGGTCAACCTGTTCGTAAGGTGGACAATGTTCTTCCTCTCCTGTCCTTTTCGAGGATGTAGTTGGAGGTGGAGTGGAGAATGCATGTCCTGATTATCCTGTGGATTACTTGTCTCCTTTACACAGTTCTGCCCGTTGCTCTCATTTCTAAGCTGTGGGTTCATATTCAAGTAGAAGAGCCATTGGAAATGGTTGCACTACTATTTTAGCCGTCAAGAGACTGGTTCAAACGTCTTTCTCAACTTCCTGTTGAACCAGAATAGTTTCTGCCTTTGGCCCGGACCAGCCTAATGAACATTGCCCACTTACACCTCATTCACTGACAACGTCATCTGACAGTATGAATAAAGAAAGAACCGAGCTTCAGTGCCTTCTGCTGGTGTTGCCAGTACAAGATTCTCATTAAGGTTTGAACAATAATAATACAACAATCATGTAAATCCTTTCACACCTGATCTCAGAAAACGGAAGCTGGACTTCAAATTGTGAGATGTTACTGCTCTTCAGTTTCTCCAAATGGGTGTTTAAACCTGGTTCAGCTGATTTCACCTTAGAATTGCAGTGATCCACTGTAAGGACATGTATGTAGCCCTGTGGGATGATGATGAGTTTGGAATCATTAATATCTTGCGTATTTTCTCTTAATGATTTAGGAACCAGCTGGCTCATGTGTGGTATTTGTCCTTAGTGCTAGCCTCCTTCCATGATTATGCCAATTGGCGTTTGGATGACGTGGCTATTAAGGGTCTCACTTTTACTGTGTATTCTCTGGTTGCAATCCTTTCTGCTTAGTGCATGGGTGAGTTGTATTTGTTTCTAAACCCTACCATGCTCAGGATTAGCTTCATTGCTTAGATGTGGTCCGATCTATTTCTGTTTATATTTATCACTCCAATTCTATTTCTGTAAACTCTGACAATGCTGGTCAGGGTCCAGAGTCATTTACCACTGGATTAGGTATTAGGTTTGTCTTTTTCAAATTCAATATCTGGTTTCAGGCAGGTGTTCTCGGGATATATCTACCACTATGGCTACTTTTGGGGATGTTTTACTGCCAGACATTTATAGGGCAGCTCTGTGGGCTCTACCTTCAAACCTCAACAATTGGTTGCAACTCATGTTGATCCACACTCCTACCCCACACCTATACCTTCACATCTGCAACACATTTCCATCCATGTGGCATTGCACTACCATAGTGAGACATGATGACAGCAATGACAGTTTGTAGTGCAAGGATGAGTAGTGCAAACTAGAAGACATACACAGTCATTGTATATATTGCAACCACTTCTCCAGGCACAGAGTGGGGGGTAGATCTCTCTCCTCCGCAGGTGTCTCTCTCTGGAACGGCCTCCCTGCCTCTCTGAGACTTGAGCCATACCACCTGAAGTTCTGGAAGCAGCTCTGACCCTCCTTTTATCCCCTGCTTCTCACCCTCACTCCCTTGCTAACTTACCTGTCTACTGCACCGACTGGTTGCCTGGTTCCCTTGGGGTGCCACTGAGTACCAGGCTCCTTCACAACCCATCTTCCTTACACTGCCTCCTGGCCTCCTGCACTTACCCAGAGCTATGCTGCCCTGATCGCACCTCCCCCTTTTCCTCTCCCTTGCACTTCCCCTTGCCCTTCTATTGTCGCACTTGCACGGTCTGAAGGACCCAAGGCCTAGTCGGATTGTTTGTCTTGTCCTCCCTTTGTCTTTCCTCCCTTGTCATGTGGAGCCTAGAAACACGCGTGTACAGGTGCGTTATAAATACCACATCATATGATATCATATCATATCAAGTATGAAAATATGGACAGGGAAGCTAAAGAACAGATGAAAACAGCTCGCTCCAGGCTCCAGTGTATCAGAAGCATCAAGTCATCATCTTCGGATTCAGGCGGTGAAACTAGAAGAAAAAACTGCGGCATACACCTGAGGAAATCAAAGAGAGACATTTCTGTGGGACTGGAGTGGTACACACGCACAGACACACACGCATTCTCCTAAGGCCATCACCTTAAACACACTCAATCTAAAGACAGCATTAAAGCACTTTACCACATTTTTAGAAAGAGCTACATGGCCTGTGCAGACCGGTAGAGCACACTATATTAAAACAATGGAGTAAAATAAAGTGTGAAAAAATTGACATTTTACAATCTTAAGGGGCCCAGGAATAGAGCCCATGAGGGATGCACCTGTTACTGGATACACATGCATCAGTCCACAGGAAGCCTTTCCAGTCATGAACATTAAAGTTCCCTGTGGAGAGATTTGAGCTCAATTTCAATAGCACACATTTATTATGCTTTTTTTGTTTTATCTAAGTCTTGCTGTTCCCAATGCACTATTGTTTATTCCATGACTAAAATACCAGGGATGGGACCATATTAAATTAAATCTGGATGTAGCAAAGCCAAGGAAAATCTGTGCAAAAAGAATGATCATGACAACATGTCAAGAGAAGTAAGAAACTGATTTAGAAATTCATTGTATTCTTAGCCGGTCGTAGGATGTTTTTGGCCATAGGCAAGGTGACATCCTGCCACATTCACGTCTGTCATTTGTGCCATCCTGGTTCCTAAAAGGGCCAGTTCAGTACCTCCTTCCGGGGCTGTCCTGGGTAGCTGCTCTAGACACAACCCTATTCATACTTACATTGAAAAAAACTTGAAAGAGAAGGAGCACAGAACCCTTAGTTTGCGTGATATCTTTACTCCAAACTGTTCCTGTATTTTCTGGCTCAGCCTCTTTTTCCTAGTGCTTCAAGCTGCCTTTGTCCTAACCACTTGGGCATCATGTGTGCTGAATTCCCAATTTCATTGATTTCATTGGGTTTTCGTCTAGCCATGGTCTTCTTGCACTATTTTTCCAACTTCACAAACTGCACCAACTTCCTTAAGACTATTGGAATGGGGACATTTTGTGGTCGCTTGCATGCCATTTGTTCCCTGAATTTTTCCCTCTGCCCTTGTCTCTTCATCTTCAAACGGAACCAGAAAACCATTCTCTTTGAATAACCTGCAATAACTCCACACTTTTACTTGCTCACCCTCCGGTTCCTCTGACTTTTATGTGTTTTCTGTTGTTTGTCTGTTCCAGCGCTCGCATGCCTCAAGGCTCCCGTCCAGCGCTTTACAAATAAATCAAATAAATAAATAAATGTGTTGATCCCAATCGCACTGTAGATCTAATTTTAAGACTTTCTGCAGACCTGACATGACCCCCCACAAACCCCACACGCACGCAATGGTCACTTCTGGGACATCTGCTATGGCCAACAGCTTTCCAAATGACTATTATCAGGCATTTACGATTTCCCTACTCCTTAACCTCCTAGAGCAGCAACCATGCATACCTAGGATTAATGTGTCACTCTGCAGCTGCACCTCAGGACTGTTGAAGCTCTGCTTTGAACAGTTTCACTGCTGCAGCCCAGCACTCACCAATCAACGTGTACCTGTTTTCCCTGGCGCACAGTCTGGTGGTGCTCTGGTTTTCCCATTAAACTCCCAAGAAGGCAATTATTGTGACACTTCTTTGCGCATCAGCACTGGATTTGCCTCTGTACTCACAGGACATTCTGAGATGTTTAATGAAAATGACTCCTGCCAGTTTCAAATGTTTTAGCTAATGACTCAATTTACTGAAGCTGACTGCCGATATCTGTTGGAAGACAGTTGTCTGTTTGGTTGTGTCATTGTCAGATAGGCCTCTTGGGTGACCTTCCATTGGGCTTCAAGGTCACATCCCAAAGAGAAGACATTTTAAAGCTGATGGATACAAACGTAATTTCATTTTAAATCCTCCTTGATATTATTTATCAGTTGCTTCTGGTAAAAGGTTGTCACAATGAAGAAAGGAACACAGATGTAAAATTGTCTCAGATCTTCTGAAGTTTGCCTGGAAATTAAGTTCCGGTGTGTTACAAATTGAGGTTGCAGGGACACAATATTTTATTTCTGTTTCTGGAAGATTAAGGTGAGTATATAATGCTATAAATTGAAGCATATTTTGGTACTCCTAATGGAACATCATTAGAATATTACATGGATTTTGGGAATTATTTATTGTCTTACAGAAAAATAATTTGGACATGTTATGTTAAAATTAATTTCGGAAAGGTTTACAGCATAGTGGCCTGCAATCTATCTTCAGACCCTTAGAGGCAGGATGAACAGTGCTAGTGATATTTAAGTGTGTTGAACAGACACTTGTCGAACAAACTTGTAATAATTAATTAATGGATGGAGGGTGGGATTTGAAGGCAAAGTTTGTCCTTAAGTGGAAAAAGAGCTGCTGCTCACAGGGGAGCAGAAAAAACATGTAATACTCACGACCGGTGAAGGCAAAGAGAGAAGGGGTGTTGTAAAATGCTGAAAACAAATATATTTCTCAGGTAAGGGGGAATGGAGTTGGCTACAAATACATTGAAAAGTCAGTAATATTATGTGATTCTTAGCCTGAGTGATATTTGTCTTTTTTTCAAATATAGGATTACTTGATCAGTGACACTTTGAAGAACTTGCATAAGATAGATCAGGAATTGTGAACATTCTATATGCAATTCATTTTTGGAGGCGAGGCGACTTGAAACTAAAATCTTCCCTGCCACCTAAGTATTTACTTGGTAGATAAACTATTTGATTTGACCCTGTGAACCCTAAAGAAGGGAACTAGACGATACAACTGAAGACAGAAGTAGATATAATCAATGACTCTACAATCTGGTATTTACTTTTAATGCTTTCCTGTCCTTTGTATGCCAAGTCAATGCAATTGTCAAATTGGAATTCTATCATCTGAAGCTCCTTTCGTCGAATCCTCCCTTTTCACGGATTGCAAACATTCTTGCAGTACGGATGTTCTGGCTCGATTACTGCAATCTAGTCTCCCCAAGGCCATTTGATCAAATGGTTTACAATCTGTAGAGGGCTCAGAGCTTTGCTCCCTGCCTTGCCTTTAATAAGGCTTATCAGGTTACATGAAAATGCCATATTGGCTACTAAGGAAAAAGTCCCCTTCATCTTTTCAGAACTGTGGTATGTCCTCATCAATATAATCATCAATATCAGTGGTGTGGCTCCCCTTTACATCACCAACGTGCTATCTCGATTTCTGTTGACCTGACAGCTAAGTTCGGCACACCAAAGGATTGTGGCCTCCATTTTACCCAAGTATGCATGCTAGGAAGTAAAAACTGCTACCACCAGTGCTCTACACTTTGGAATATGCTTCCATTTGATCTCAGACTCAAACCCGAATGTATGACATTCAGAAGACCCACGTGTTCCACGTGGCATACAGAGGCCACAATCTTTCAGATTCGTCACCCCTTCCAATGAGCACCCAAGTGCTATCCAACGGCCTCTGGAAGTGTTACTGCTATATACAAGAAACCATAAACAAAAAAATATCTTATGTCACACCTAGGTTTTTAAAACATTTCTGGTAGCACACATGCTCAAGACATAGATGGAAGGTAAAGCTGGATTCTGATCATGGACCCCTTCACCCACAATCTCACGATTGATATTTGTTCGCCAGATGTTTAGACAGATTGGTTGAGAATCGCATGCAGTGTACCCAATAGCACATAAGTGCCAATATTGGTTGTTCCCTGCATGCAAATGGCACTTTTTATTAAATGACTCTTCAGGGAGTTATTTGCCTTTGGTGTCTTGCGTCGTTCACTGGCACCACGGGTGAGCTGGATTTGTGATTGTGGCAGTCCAAACACCAAACGCCAACACCTTGTGATGCCCCTTACAGTTAGGAGTGTACCTCACACACCATTCTACAATCTGGAAATTGACACTCAAAATAACACATTCTAGAAATTGTGGCGAATCAGCTTAAGTAATTTCAAACAGCGCAGCCGCAATGATAGAACATCCTCCTCCCCCAACCTGTGCAGCACAGCCGTCTGTGGGCTGGCTTGCTAAGCTTCACCATTTGGCAAGACGTTTTCAAACATTTGAGACAGAGGTCGAAGTTGTGACTTTCACTTGTGGGCACGCCCTGTCACATAACACTCACAAATTAGAAGCAGCTTCTACATATGAATCAAACAATTGAATCAGACACTGCATCTCTGCCCAACTCACACACCAGTCGGAGGGAGCACACAGTTTCTGCTCGTTAAATAACAGATCTCTAACAGCTTAACTACCTCTTCTCCAGTCAATACACCCAAGCACCACCGGCCCACAAGTCTCCCACATAGACACAACTGCCACTGAGCCACCGACAGAGGCCACTTTGAAACATAGCCACAAATAGTACCCCGTACCTCTGAACTGCAAGCAACAATACAGCAGCAAAGCTATCTTGCATTTCCCTTTCTCCCCACCAACCTTAAAGCCCTCTCCTCTCTTGCAGAACCACCAGAGCACCTGTAGACCATGTAAAGGACATCAGTGCATGGTCTACATTCCTGCAAAATAACATAGTTTGAAAACCTAGGCTATCTAAGGTGCAAACTTTGTCAGTCCTTCTTTTGCCTGTTCCGTGTACATTAATTTTAGGCTAGTTGTTCTTAGGCTGGCCAGTTGGAGTAAGTCTGGAATGGGTGTTTGCCCTCGCTGTGCTCAGGAGGAGCAGACTATTACACCCTTTCTCTTTTTCTGTCCTCGTCTTAGAGCTCTGAGGGTAGCTTTACTTGAAACCGCTGCTAAGGTCAGCGGGTATTAGTTCTATACCGGGGGCACTAGTATAGTTTACTTTGTAAACGAATTGATGACTTGCATAGTGTTTATTGGGTAGTTAAATGTAGCCATCGAACTTGGCTTTTAAGACCAAGGGAGCAGTGAGAGTATATGTATATCAGCCTGGGTTGCTAATCACTGATAAGGGGGGGGTGCAAATATTCGCCCCTCCCAGGATTTTATTTTTAAGTCATGTTTTTAGTATCTTTTGCACTATCATTTAATGAATTGATTGGTTTATAAAGTCTTAATATTTTATGAATTGTATGTTAATGCCTGTATTATCATTGTTGTTCTTGCTTTTATTGTTTTGTATCTTTTATGGTTCAGTGCCGAATAAAAGCAAATTAATGAATGAATGAAATCCTAATAGCTAAAGTAAGAACTAAAGTGCATGTAATGTCTTCGAACAGGGAAGTGACACTAAGAGAATCAGCGCTTTCTTATTTCAGGACCGCCAGTGGAGGGTTGTACATTCCATACATCTTAATATGCTGATGGATAATTGGCTTCGTTTTATATCAGTTGCTTCGACTGCACTGAAGATGGCCCAATGGGATTGAGTGGGCGATAGCTTGCACATTCAGTGCACCTCTCAGTGAATCATGGATTTACTGTCAGACGTAGACCGCGCTCCAAAACCTCACACTTTTGCATGAAGGCAAACAAGTTTGAATCAGTGAATTTTTTGGTCCATCTTCTGATGCATGTTCAAAAGTTACATTTTGCGGTTTGCATTCCTGGATTTGTGCAACTGTACATTTGCTTTGACACAAATGTAGTTTGTTCCAGAACTAGTGGTGTTTCCATTTGTCCCAAGGTTTTCTCGGTAGGTTGGATTGGTTCTTAGTGATTCTTTCCTTGAAAGCTACTATGATTTGGAAGTATTGAAACATCATGACCATGATCTTTGGAATAAGACATTTGTATACATTCCACAGAATTGATATATTAGGCTACAACAGCCTATCACTGGCTTTCAATTAAGTCCATGTTTCCAAGAAAGTAACTTGCTTCCTGTATCACGTTTAGCCACATCTACATGTGAAATGGACACGTGCATGATCTGCCATTGAAGGCATGCTCCCACATCGCAGTTAGCAGTTGGCAGTTTGGTAGCTTTAATAGAAAGTGACATTTGTATGTCCATAAAGGTAGCCCGTCTATTGCGCTTAAAGTGTACCAACATCCTAGATCTTGGTAGCCTGCCTGTCATGCTTATAGACATACCAGAACAGCCAGACCTTTGCACCCAGAAGACCTGAGGGTAGCCTCTCCATAGTGCAGAGAAAAGTCTACGAGTGTAGCTCTTTTATTTCCCCCACAGATGATCCGATGACACAGCAACATCAAAGATAAGCTCCATATGAGCTCGAGGTACTTATAAACGCATCACTTTGGTGGACACCTGCCGCAGGCACAGTTATTCACCACACACATTAGAATGCAGCTATGACCTACGACAAAGTTCAGTCTAGCTGGACACTTAGCGTTTTTAAGCCTACTTCCATCAAACTTGCCTCAACAGCTCTGCCATTGGGATACATCAACAACCAATGACAAAATTTAGGCTAGCTGGGCACATAACGAGTCTCTTGCTCTCGCACACATGCGTGACCTCCCCCAGCACCCTCCCGTAGGTTGCTTACAGGAGCCCAGCCAGCCCACCTAATTCCATATCTTTGCCAAAGTGTACACATACATTCTAATCCTCTGAGAATTTCCCATACTCTGGACTTCAGTCACTTAGGGCATTTCTACCACAAGCACATTGAGACTATAATAATGATAAAAGGCGCTATACAAATAACTACAATTGACCTGCACATTACATCAGTCTGGCAAACACATCTCACTCTGCTTATGTGTGCTGTAGCTTGGCTTCTTGGAATTCTAAATAAAATACATTTAAAGCAGTACTACAGTGCAGCTTCGAAAATGCATAGATTGCTGGCTAGCCAGCTCTAGGGGTAGCAAATACAGCGTTTTAGTTTTGCTTTATGGAGATGGTGCTAGCATATAAAACGATTGTTATAAAAAGAATTTGTGGGTTTGGCGCTTTTGGTCATCCATTTGAGGAGAGATATTAATGTATTTATTTATTTATTGTGCGCTATAGTTTTAAAGCAAAACCTTTCACACCAAAACATTAAAAACAACAGTAAAATGCGTAGTAATATATGTTAATGTAGCATTATAGTTACAGGACCAGAGGAACATTCTCTCTGTTATCTAAATCTGTGTCACTTTAAGCTAATTTAAAACGGACTTTTCTGCCTGCACAAATGCTACCGAAAAGCCAGTGGACTAATTGCAGCTGCCCAGATGCTCATTATTTATAATGGTGTCACAATAATGTTACTAAACATGTCAATTTCTGTCTACAAACGCACCTTTTGGAAGGGTAAGGGGTTAATTGCTGCTATCAGGCAGTGCCTGGTACGGTGAAAACCTCTTAACCAAGTGTGATTTCAGTCACCTGATTTAAAAGCAGTAGAGCATCCCAGCACACCACCCTGCAGTCTCATTTGTTTTATTTTATAGAGAAAAGGCAATGACTAATAGTGACATCTTATTGAGATTATTTGTAAACAACTGTGATAAATACAAGTTAAAATTATACGAATTGGGCTGATAGAAAAGCCCAAACCACTGGATTTGCCAATGCTTGTTACTTGAGCCCATAAACGCAACCTCTGGTGATATGATATTTTTGTATTTGTATTTTATTAGGTTTATATAGCGCTTTACGCCAAAGTGCTTTACATTAAACAACAAGAATACATTAGAATAAAATGGAAGCTTAATTGTAAAACATGAGACGAACCATCAAAAACAGTATAGAGAACAATTTGCATAAGAATGTAAAAGAGAAGCTAAACAGAGGAGGAGTAAGAGAGAAGCAAGGTTAACAGGACGGGGAGTGCAGAAGATGAGCTTTTAAGGAGGAACAGAAGGAGGAGTAGGAGGAGATGGAGCGGATAGAGAGAGGTAGAGTATTCCAGTGTAGAGGGGCAAGGAGAAGAAAGGAACGGGAATGAGAACGGGCACAAGAGGATGGAGGAACAGTGAGTAGCAAGAGATCTGCAGATCTGAGGGGGCGAGAGGGAGCTTAGAACGAGAGGAGAGAGGAAAGGTAGGGGGGCAAGATCATGAAGAGAATTAAAGACGAGACAGAGGAAATTGATTTTAAGTTGAGAATGAAAGGGAAGTGATATGACATGATATGACATTTATAACACACCTATACGCAAGTGTTTCAAGTGTGACGAGGCAAGGGAGGGGGAACAGAGGGAAGACAGAGATAATGATCTTACTAGGCAAGGTGAAATTGAGATTGCCCATGTGCAGGGGAGGAGGGAAAGGGAAAGTGCGGGTCGGGGAGGGAGCAGTGCAATACATAGGATCAACAGTAAACAATAAATAGAATAAATAAAAACACGAGGTAAAAGTGCAGCCAGCTAGTGGCAAGTGCAGGGGTTAAGTGCAGACATCAAGTGTCAAGAGCTGGTGGGGACTGTAGGGATACAGAAACAGCCCCCAAGTGCAGGGGTTGCCCGGGAGGCAGTGCAGGTGTGCAGCTGGTGGGGGAGGGACCTGGGCCCGAGATCAGAGGGTAGCCATGTGGCCAGTGCAGTTTAGGTCAGGAGTTCAGCAGGGGAGAGTAGGAGAGAAAGCAGAAGAAAAGAGGAAAGTCTTGAGGTGCTTCCGGAACCGCAGATTGTTCTCCTCAAGTTTCAGGGAGGCAGGGAGGCTGTTCCGGGGGAGGGCCCACCCGAGGGCCCACCCGAAGAAAGAGATCTACCACCAACTCGTTGCTTGGAGAAGCGACTGGCCCTGAGGTAGTTGGAGGTGGATGAGCAAAGAGCTCAAGAAGGAAGATATTTAGGAAGCGAGGGTTGGAGGTATTGAGGCCCCAGGCCCCAGAAGGCCTTGTGGACAATGCAGAGGTTTTTGAACTAAATCCTCGCAGCCAACGGGAGCCAGTGCAGAGATTTCAGTCCTGGAGATATATGATCACTGGGTGTAGAGAGGGAGTTGTTGGGCACACTCCCAGGAGTTCCTGTGGGAGTATAATCCTGCATGCACAGCTGTGAAAGAGAATATAATGTGTGGAACCTGTAATTGGACATTTTGATGTGGGCCGTTCATCACAAGCTGCTGGAAACTGGGGAACCCTGCGAATGGCAAATCCAAGGGATTCATTGGGAGTCAAATGCTCTGGGAGATTCCTTGAAGCTGTAAGAAGTGAAAGGTAAATGAAGGTGCATAGTCAGATGGTTTATTTTGGAATATACTTGTCTCCTCCTCTGTCCTCAACAAGAAATATTGTCACGCTGATGAGTGTTTTGAGCTTCCTTGGACGTTCACATGCTAGCAGGATTTACTGTTTAGTTTGTAAATCCTGCTCACTTCAGATCTGTTTGCAAATCAGAACATAATGGACCTGTTTGTGAATTATCACATAGCGGGCGTGTTTGCAAATCATGCATGTCTTTATGTTTTTAAATCAACAAATGATCAACCTGCTTGGAAATGATGCACACATCAGACCTAGTTGTGTATCATCACTTCTGCGGACACCCAGGACTTCCCTGCTGGTATCTTTTGTGATCATATCAGCTGGTGAGCCTCTAACTAGCTGGATTACTGATCACCAATTCTGTTAGCCTTGATTAGCATTAATAGTGCCGAAGCCCATTTCTGATTTTTCTGAAGTCCCTGCCAAGGACCTGACCCCAGATGTTTGTGATTGGAGTGTACAGCAGGTCAGAGCATTGCTCTAAGGGAGTCACTTGGTGAGCCTTGTACCATCAACATCTATATTGTATTTAAATGGTATAAAGTGTTTGGGGGGTGCTACAACCCTTAGGTATCTCAGCGTTTACACTATTATACAAGGAGAAGACATGGAAGGTCTAAGCACCACGGAAAGGTAACGACCTATCAATCACCCAATCTGCTGCAAGAGGGTGGATCCTAATTGTGCAGACCACTGATATTCCGGAGACTCCTTCGTGGCACCCTCAAAAGTCCCTGATATGAGCATGACCCCGGCTGGCACTTGATAGGAGGGTGTGAGGTCGCATGCCTAGGAATACCACCTCTCATACTCGTTGGGGTTAAGGGGCACTCACCCCAGCTACTCGGGGAAGGAAGGGTGGCAAGGGGAACTTTTTTTTTAAATGGCCTCCATTCGCATTTGAGTTGCAAAATGATACACTTCTTTAGCTCTTCTCGTATCCCCAGAAGCCCGGGTGTCATTGTGTGGGTCAGGCAGCTGACGAGCCTGAGGATATCAGCAAGCCCATTTGTTTGCTATGAGGTGAGATATTTTTACTTCCCCTTTCATCTTTGGCCTGCCTGCCCTCCTCCTTGCTCCAAAGCAGAGATTTCCATGCCATAGAGGAACCTTTGCTCACTTGGCTATCTCTGGTCATGGAATTCCCATCTGCTCTTACCCCTCTCTGAGCCTCAGACTTTCCACTGCAACCCACCCCCTTCACCCTTCCATTTCCCTTGCCTTCCCCTACCTCTGTTTAACCTTCCTATTCAGTTTTCCTTGGTGCAGCTGTTTGTCCTGCAACAGATCTTCCCTTTCTGGTTTGTATTCCCTGCTTCCTATGAGACATATGGAATGCCCCTGACTGTTAGGCATTGTTGGTACCCTAATTTTATTTTCTGTGGGCTCTACCAGACACAGCCCTGACGACTCAGCAACTCACTTCACCAGTTTCTGGTGTGCTGTCACCTGGGTACATGGGAACTTCACCTTGTCTCCCTTGTCCGCGCTTCTGCTCTCAAATACCAACTTGTCTGCTAGCTAGTCCCCACTCTCCTGTGCCTCATCTCCACTTTCCTCTTTCCTGCCCTCCTCCAGCTGTGCCTGTATCCCTCCAGACCAATGATAAGCAGACATCCCCTGCATCGCTATGTCAGCACACCCTTCAATTATACCCCATGACAGTGAACCCCACCAGCTCTACTAATAGGGCCCCTTTGACATTCATATCCAATAGCAACTCCTCTTGCCCAATTATGGCGCTGATTAAAAAAGCACTTAATTGTCCACCCTACTTTGAAATCGTCTTCCCCCTCAACCTATCTGGAAAATAAAATAGCACGAATGGTAAATTCACCAGTCTCTATGCATACTCTGGGAATCTCTGTGCAGAGAGCTACAACTGCCACAAGAAAGGTGATAGGATCATTAACATACTCTTCTGTCCCTATAAGAATTACTTAAACATCTTGACATGGTCCTCCATACCATATTTACTGCCAACTTGAATGATTACCTGTGTCTAACATCCAATAAGAATAGCATGAGCCCCTTAATGAACGATACCAAAGGTTATGACAATGGTTTCATCATGATTGGTGCTAATCTGAAGCACCACAAATATTGCACATCTCACTTTTCAGTCCTCTAGCCTTGTCTCAGCTGTCCTATCACTTGGGTTCGCTGTTATCACTCAGCATTACGTACTTTCCCTAGAAGAGTTCAGCCTGTCTTCCTACCACCTCCCGCCTACCCCACATTTCTACCCTTTCAGAGCAATAGCACCAATCCTTCACTGAGCTAGAACAAATGTAAGTCCAACTTGTAGTCATCGAATCATTCACACACAAAAAAGCTGAAAAGGCTTTTTTATCAGCTTCACAATATAACCGAGTACATCTAGCCAACATGTACGCCTACTTGAATCACACATCCGTTCTCACCATATCTGACTACAAGCCCAAACTCCACAGTACCAAGTTCCACTTTGGCTACATAAACACTTGTGCTGCCTGCAAAAACACACCCAACATTAGAAACCTTATGGGATTTTCACTATTAGCCGGCCTCCCCATCACAGAGACCAGATTAACCCTGGAATATCCCATTCTCCTAGGCACGCCTGTTCCACTTGACTGGACAATCCTGGTAAAAAAGAACATGGCAATAAAAAAGGGTGGAGATTTTGCCTGAATCTTTTCATCAGACGTCCAACACACTACTGCAGAGATGAATCTTACTGATCTTTCAAACTCCTTGGGGCTCATGTTCTATTAAATCGTAATTGTTGACATAAACGTAGGCGGCTACCCGCCGCCAAATTTGGGTTATTTGCACAGCATGGTGCAAATGAAAAGGGCAAAAGGTGGCGTACACGCATGTATGCTGCATTTTGCCCTGCACTTTTGCACTCTGCCGTGCAAAGTGGGTAAACGCTGCCTGCCATGCATCCATGCCAGGCAGTGTTTACTTTTCATTGTGAGCGCTGATTGCCATGCTTGGCCATGCATGGCAAGCGGCGCTCACAATTACAATTTAACCATACCCAATGTGCATGCAATGTCGGGAAGGGTTTAATTTCAATTAGGAACACTGCTTTACATTCTCTCATGGTAAGCAGAACACCCAATTGTAATAAAATTCTGACTGACATGCTCGAATGTCAGTAAGGGTTTAATTGTAATTGTACATGATGACTGCCAAACATATACGATGAATCCCTAAGGGGTCTGCCTAATTTATGCTAGTGCATAAAGCTGGTGGACCCCATAGGGATCTCCAGAATTTGTGCCAGCATGAAAATCCATGCGGGCGCAAATGCTGCAGCATTTGTATGGTGGAGCGGAAGGGAGGCTGTGGAAACGCAGGTTGTGTTCCACCCCTCCTCTTTGTAGGTTTCTTACTTTACGCCCCTAACAAACATGAGCCCACTCATGATTATATTTTTCATAAACATTAAGGTCACCCACATGGTCCTCATTTCCTATCATCCACAGGACCTTAACTCTTGGTTCTCAGCATCATATCTCAATCTGGTTTAATAAGCATCGAACAGAGCCAGGCAAATCCTGGGAGCCCTGAACACATGTATTTCCCTGACATTACCAAATAACATTTATAAGCTGGGCTTTACCTAGGTGATCCACTGTCCCACTCTCACGAAAGGCCAAATGCTCAACATCCTGTTCATACATAATTGCCAAATCTCTGAGATTTCTTCAACACCCTTGTTTTGGTCCAAACACCACTTTAATACAGGGACCATGCTCAAGCCATCTGGGCTTAGTCCCAAGCTACCTAAGTCTCAGCAGTCCCAGATATCATTCAGATCAGAGTCTAGAGTCACCCTAATCTTGTTTGGCCAGCGCTCTGCCTTCTGAATGCCTGATCTTACAAGGACACCTAAAGCCCTTCTGTTCTCTTTTCACATGACAATTGCTTATATTTATAACTAAATAGTCTCCATCATCATCAAACAATCCCAAACACCCTACTAATGTAAAGAAACAATGGTCTGATCTTCAATTGACCGACATGACATGATAATCCCAATTACAGGGAAACATTTTTTCTACAGGCTCGGAACTATAAATGTGCCATCTGCAAGAAATTAAATGTTCTTTTCCACCCAAGGACTTCCTCTGCCACTTTTAAAACTAGACAAAGCTTCAGTATCTCTAAAGAGCGTTCCAGACCTTATCAAGGTGCTGAAGCAGAAGAGTCCATACAAGAACTCACTGACAAATTGTTTTCTTTCTTCAAATCAAATGTGGAGGACTTCTTAGCAACTTTAAAATGTACGTTTTTTACCCCAATTGGACACATTTGAAGCCCTCCTACATCCAGGAATTAAGAATTTTCCACCCATCACCCTTGAGTACATGCTTAATATAGACAGAGCTATGAAATCTACCAAATCCCAGGCTTTCCTTGATTGGCAAACCTGATTTAACCCCTCCTTGTCACCCTCGGATACCCCCTGATGAACCACTGCAATGCCTTTCTCTCCTCCAGTATACTACCTTCAACCCTAAAGCTACCACTTATCAACCCCTTACTGACAGAAGAAATACAATCTGGAATACGCTACTCTGGCTAATTACAAATCAATTACTACACTTTGTCTCCCTGAAGGAAAAATCTTTAAATGCCTTGCCACGAAACAGCCTCAAAACAGCAATGAAATAAATCACCCATTTGACAACAAGAAATATAATTTCTGCCCAGACAATAAAGAGGGAATACATATCAGAATTCCAAAAAAATGCGAGATGGCAATCATTCTCCAGTGGCCAATGAAATGGCTGACAACACTGTCCCCTAAAGTCTTTTATGGATATTGACGGCATGGTTCCAACATGGATCACTTCCATCCTCATGATCCAAATAGTGAAGATAAAATGGTGCTGTTTCTTATGCAATAGCCTCTCTGTCAACTGCGGGGTTGCTTGAGGCTCTTCTATCTTCCCATAACTCATTATCATGTACATTCACTGCTGACTGTGTATTGATGGACCACTTCAACATCCCTTTCAAAATCTATGTAGATGATACTCAGCTGAGAATTCACCTAGAAGACAACCCAGCCTTGATCACCAACATACTGTATCATCATGTCTATCAGTTATACAACACTGAATGCTGCCTCTGCCTGAACCAGTGAAAAGTAGAAATACTTCTCTGTCATCTTGCACAAGCCCCGGTCATTCCCCCTGCATGCTCCACCATCCTTTCCTGCAACTCTCCCAGCGTCAAACATCCTTTTCCAAAATAATGTTATAGATATGTTTACATGAAGGAGCATTACAGAGGAGACAGTTTCTACAAACATTGACTAATAGGCAGCACAAATATGCATAAGATAAGAAGGAGACAGAAATCACTGTGAAAATAAACATATTCAACCTGCTCAGTGCCCCTCAGAGAAAGATGCTGAATCGCCTTAATCCAAAAATAAATACATTCTCGCATGTAAGTCATGAATCTTAGAGTTTCTACAATAGATAGCTTTTTGACATGGAAATCAATCTGAGTAACCTATTAACAGAGCATTCACTAGATCAATAATCAAATACACTACAAGTAACCAAATCTGGAAAACCTCAAGACACTATTGCAAATGCCTTCACCCACTCCTAAATAGAAATGTATGATCTAATTATAAAAGGACAAGAGAAAATTAGGAAACAGTTACAAACTGGACTAGCAAATAAAGTAAACTTAAAGTAAACTTAAGCAGCAATCTCTGATTGATGTTAGAGAAAAAGCAGGTCCTTCTGCTTTGTCTTTGGGCCTGCCTCAGGTGAGTGCTCCCCATCCATTTTGTCCTTTGCCCCCTTTTCTCTCTCTCTCATTTATTTCTGCTCATTGCTCTTTCATTGCCCTGCTTTTCCCCGTGTTTGTTAGCTATTCCCCACCCAATGCACTTTGGCCACCCAGATCTCCTCCTCTCTCTTTCTCTCTCTCTTTTCCTCTCCATCGCTCTCATTCATTCCTCCTCCTTTGTTTCTCTTTGCCCTCCTTTTGGTAATATCTTTTCTCCCCTAGCTCTCTCTCTCTCTCTCTCTCTCTCTCTCTCTCTCTCTCACTCATTCTCTCTCTCTCTCTCTCTCTCTCTCTCTCTCTTTCTCATTCATTCCTCCTCTTTTGTTTCTCTTTGCCCTCCTTTGGTCATTACTTGTCCCCCCTTCCCCCACCCGATGCACTTTGACACCCAAAACCCCTCTCACTACTGCTCCTCTCGCCCCCCACATGTGATTGTTCCAAGTGCATTTCCAGCCCCACTACCTGCTTCTGCATAGCCCAGGATGCTTGGATCAACAAACCAGGCCCGTGAAAGCGGGTCTAGCTACTCCGTCCTTGTGCTTGACGACTTAGGTGATGGCTTCCCAATCAATTTGGTCCTTTGCCCCATTCTTTCTCTCTCTCTCTCTCTCTCTCTCTCTCTCTCTCTCTCTCTCTCTCTCTCTCTCTCTCTCTCTCTCTCTCTCTCTCTCTCTCTCTCTCTCTCTCTCTGTCTCTCTCTCTCATTCATTTACCACTTTGCTCCCTGGCTTAAGGGAAGGCCAGTTTCTCCCAGAATCCATCTTGCCACAACATTTGGATATTTTCCACCCACTACTGTGTTCTTGCTTCCTGATCCCACCCCCTTGCCTGCCCCCTCTCCCCCAATTGGCTGATTGTGCCCTTATCACACACCTCACCAGGGCACTCCACTGCCCATTTTTAGCCCCTTTGGCAAAGGGACCCAAGGCAAAGGGCAGCTCCTGAAGAAGCAACCCCAGACTGTGTTAGCGTGTGAGGCCTACAATTGTCAACCAGCAGCTACTAACAAGGTAAGGGCGGTTCAGGCAGGGGGTTCAGACATTACTGCTCCCCACTAAACTGACCAACCCAAACTAATCCTACAATATTCTCTATTAGATGGTTATCTGATGCGTCCAGCCCACAGTTTATATTGTAATCCTATCTTGCATTTAGCCTGAATGTGTTAGTCAGCCATATCAGCCATTACTGTACTCCATTAACTTCCCCAACCATCTCATTACCCAATATCCTACTCCCCATGCACTCAGCCTACTTGTTGCTTATCAACCATAGTCAGCATTTACTCCACTTGTATAAAGTAGCCTTTCTGATTCTAGCCTCAACATGTAAGGTTACCATACATTGCATCATCAATTGAGTTAGTTAGGCGTAGAAATTTAAATATGAGCTTGCGTCAAATCTAGACAGATGTGTGAAGATTAGCCTGTGTCACATCTAGACAGAATTGTGAAGATTAGCCTGTGTCATATACAGATAGAATTCTGAATATTAGCTTGCCTCACATTCAGACAGAATTGTGAATATTAGCTTGCATCACATCCAGCGAGAATTGTGAATATTAGCTTGTGTGAAATCTAGAAAGACCTGTGAAGATTAACCTATGTCACATCCAGACAGAATTGTGAATATTAGCTTGTGTCGCATCCAGATAGAATTGTACCTATTAGCGTGTACCAAGCACTAAGGTATTACCTACACATAATCACAGTCCACACTTAGAATTGTGTAACCTAAAAAGGCATCATACGTATGCACTTGGATGGATTTATTCAGGGGTAGGAAATATGATGCACTCAGGTGGATTTTTCAGGGGTAGGACATGTGATGCACTTAGATGGATTTTCAGAGGTAGGACATATGATGCACTTAGATTGATTTTCAGGGGTAGGACATGTGATGCACTTAGATGGATTTGCAGTGGTAGGAAATGTGATGCACTTGGATGAACTCTCAGGACTTTCACCAATAATCTGTACTAAATACCCACTCTTCTGCATTCACCTCTCAAACTCTGAACTGAGTACAATCATACCTCTACAGCACCAAAATCCACACATACTTTACAACACTGCAACAACAAAACAAACCACACATAATCTTGCACAACAGCACATGGTGGCCAACTTCTGAGAATTGCAGGTATGCTCAGTGAATGGCCTTTCTGAACTAAAGCTGCCAACAGCACATCACAGCTCTCTTGCTCTTTTCCTGCTCCATCCTACTAACCACCCACCTCTCTACTTGCAATGCCTAGAGCCCATGCAGATGGCAACATTGTGCGGTATAAAAACCTTTAACATTAACATTAGTCAAAAAGTTAATCAATTTGATATGTTACTCGAGATAATATCCGCCCAAATAGTAGTATTCAAAACACACACAACGTAGAACTTTTCTATGTGTTTGTGTAATTTCTCAATGACAGAAGGGTTTATGCTTCTAGCACTACCAACCTGTCTAAGTGTGTGTATGAGTATGGCATAGGCTTCCTCCCCAATATTATTTGAGAAGTATTAGAGAGATGTAAATCATTCACAGGGCCTTTCAATCAAATTTCAATGTGTGGGAGTGAGATACCTTTAGAACCAACTGGGCTTAAAGTATGCTGTAATGAGAAGACATAATAGAGTTTATTGATCAAAGATGTCCAAACTTTTTTCACATAGCAAATTCAATGGATCCCAGATGCTTGGAAAAAATCCAGTTTAGTCAGGCCAATAAGCGATACACACTATGATGGAACCATGGAAATCAATTGTGTGCACTAACTCTGTATTGGAAGAACAGAAATACATTGCTAATTTGGATATGTGACTTTTACCTTAGTTATACCTTCTTGTCCTTCTCAAATCATGTTCTTGGGGTAATTTGTACATATGCCGAAATTAGATTGGCCTTTTGTGAAATTAGACTGATGCATACTGTTTATCTTCATCTACCCTCTTAATGCAATCAATAACATATGTTTTTTTTCTTCTCTGGTGCAAAATAGAACTGGGTCAACTGCACTATGCTGTTAAATTCTTTTCTTAAAAGTCCACTTTCACAGCGCTCTTCACATGTTTAACTAAAGGGAACAAAGATTGAGGATTATACTTTAGGAGCTGCAGTTTGATGTGAAGCCGAATGTCAGCATTCCTTACCAACTTATCAGCAATTTGTACTATAGGATTGCGCTGGTGTATAACAAAACTGAAAGCTTCCTTGCAGCCCTTATAGAATATGTAAAGTGAAAATAATCATTGCATTCTAAAAAAAAACGACATTAGGCTTCCTATGCTGACCTTATAATAAAAGTGTTCCTTCCATCTATAGAAAGTGTCTCAAATGTATGTGCTGCATGTGTAAAATTGCTTCTGAGTGGTCGATGGTGGCTGAGTGCAGAGGTGGAGGATGAGGGGAACACACAATACCTTCATCTTCCTGGTACCCTTGTCTACTTTTGCTGCCCTGCTCAAAGTGGTCACCTCAGCCGCGGTCAGAGATTTGGGGTGATGCACAGGGCTTTGCAGATTATGAATACAGAGGCATTTGTATCGAGGGGTATGATGCGGACATTTAACCACTATTTATTTATTTATTTATTTATTCATTTGTTTGTTTGTTTGTTTGTTTGTTTGTTTGTTTGTTTGTTTATTTATTTATTTGTTTGTTTGTTTATTTATATATTTATTTACTTAATTATATTTATAAAGCACCTAAACCCTCAGGCATCAGGGTGTTGTAGCATACCAGTTACATGTGAGAACTTCATCAGGGAGGGAACAGAAACAAAAAGTGACTATACATTGAGTACATTATTCAGAAGGAGGTACGTTTAGGCAAATAAACATGTTTTTGCGGTTTTATTCGGAAGGGCCAGTATTATTCCTCAGCTCTTAGATCCGGTGGTAGGGAGTTCTAATGTCCTGGCAGGACAAATGGCAAACTTGCCCCCGTCCATTGGCTTTTTTGACTTTAGGTAGTGGAAGTCTGTGGGCGTAGATGGATCTTACTGGTCTGTTGGACTTTGCTCTTTCTATTTTCTGTGATAGGTATTGTGGGGCAGTTTTGGTCAGGCATTTATACATGATGGAAAGGGTTTTGAAAATAATCCTTTCCCGGATAGGGAGCCAGTCTGCCTTTAACCGGGCTGCTGTGATGTGGTCCTTTTTTGGGATGTTTTGTGCCACTTTAAATGCATTGTTCTGGATGATTTGTAGTTTATTTAGGTTTTGTTTAGAGGTTCTGGCAAATAAAGTGTTGCAGTAGTCCAGTCTAGCACCCGTTATTGCTCTGGCAATGGTTATGCAGCTCTCTGTGGTGAGGAATTGGCTGGCTGCAGTGATGAGCTTGGCCTTGTAGGCAGCTGAGGATGCTATCATGTTGACTTGCTGGTTGAGAGAGAGGAAGGAATCCAGATGTGCACCCAGTGTTTTTACTGCCTCAGAAATCTGCATCTGGATGCCATCTATCCGGAATGAGGAAAATTGTAGGCTATGTTTTTTTAACATCAAAGGAGAGCCCACCAGTAGGATTTCCATCTTGTCATCATTGAGGGACATGTAGTTGGTCGTCATCCAGGACTGTATGGTGTTGTAGATCTTTTTGGTCATTCGGGAGTCTTCTTTGTACACGCCAGAGAGGGGAAGGAGGATTTAGGTGTCGTCAGTGTAGTTTTTGTAGGATACCCCAAGGGCGTCCAAAAGATCAAATAATGGCTTTGTGAAAATGTTGTACAGGGAGGGGGAGACACAAGAACCTTGGCGGACCCCGCAGGGTATGGGGATAGGAGGGGCAGATGCCATGTCAGAGAAGACTATCATGGAGTGGCCTTCTAGGAATGTGGCAATCCACAGTGAAGCTTTCTGTGAAAAGTTTGCTGCTTAAGTGAGGTGGTAGCAGAGGGTTTTGTGGTTAAATGAATCGAAAGCTGCAGACAGGTCCAAGAGTAAGAGGGGTGCTGGTTTGCCTTCATCCTTGAAGGCGTCCATTTGGATTTTCAGATCTAATAGTGCTGACTCAGTGCCATGGTCTGGTCAAACCCTGACTGTCACATGCCAAGGATGTGGTTAAATTCTAAGTAGTGATGGATCTAGTTGTAGGCTGCTCTGTCTAGGATCTTGAGCAAGAATGGTACTGTGGCAATTAGCCGGTAGTTTTTGGGCAATGCTGAGTGCAGGGATGTTTTTTTCAGGAGGCGGTGGACCCACGATTCCTTGAGGCATGCTGGAACCTGGCGCATGGAGAATGATGCATTAATGAATTTTCTGATGAATGGGAGTAGGGTATCGGAGCAGTCTTTGATGGCTGCTGCTGGACAAATGTCACCTCTGCACCTTGATGGCTTAAGGTTTCTGATGATGTTGGAGGTTTCTTGTTCAGAGATTTCTCTGAACTGGAAGGTTGGGGGGCGGGCAGATGAGATTCTGTAGGGGATGGGAGTTAAGAGGAGAGGTCTTTGTTTGTTTTCTATCTTCTGCTGCAGTGTACCTATTTTTGCTTGTATGGCATTCTGGATGTGGTGCATCAGGCTTTAGTGATTAGGCTCAGTGGGGAGGTGGGTTGAACTTGAATAGGTCTTGTGAATTTGAGATGGCTTTATCGATTCTGGCATTATAGATTTGAGTTTTTGCTGCTGCGATGGCCTATTTATAGTCTTTAGCTATGTTGTTGAAGGCCAGTTTTTTGCGGTCTCTGAGGGGTCTTTTTTCCAAGTGGCATCTGCCTGTCTTTTTTTCTGCCCACAGGGTTTGGAGATCAGCAGAGAACCATGGGCTGCGGTGATCGCTAGGCGTGGGTTTTCTTGCGCTACTGAGTTTATTGCTTTTGACAAGGTGCTTGAGTAGAGTAATGCTTGGTAATCAGGGTCTGAGGATTTCAGGTGTTCGGGGGCCAGGGGTTTGCTTTTTAATCCACTTTATTTTTTATATATACATATACTTGTGTTAAGTTCGGTACCAAGATATACATATCAAAACACACAGTGTGACATGTGATCTCCTCTCTTCCTAAGCTCATGTACAGCTCTAAGTACACATATGATCCACTGTTTTCAAAATGTCACATTTTCAAATTAAATGGCACTGCCACTACTCTGAAATTCAAGGATACAAACTTAACATACAATGAAGACATTCATCATTTTAAGAAAGAGCACTTCTTTTAGTTTTTTATGAAGAGCACAAACACACTGACATGGGCCATACTACGGAAAATATTGGAGAGGGAATGTGATAGGTGCATCTAATTTACTCATTGATATTGGTGATTCTAACAGTGTTCATTTAGTGACAGAAGGGTTGTGTATTAGGGTTGAGCTCGAGGGGGACAAGCAAAGCAGATGAGCCAGACAATTCATACCCTGCAAAGTGGGGCAAGCTCAGCTTAGTTTCTGCACCTCATCAAATCTTTGTGACAGTGCAACTGGGTCTACCCTTGAGATGCACACCTCTACGGGAGCCCAGATAGAATTGTAGGCTCTAAGGAGATCACCTGGGGACCGTCAGCCAATTGTGTTTCATATTTTTCTATGACTTACAATGCGTTGTGATGGCTTTAGTCCATTGTTCATGCCTTGCTATGCCATATTAACATCTGTTTTATGTGGTTTCAGTTTTTTCTGCACATGGAAGTCTCTAACTGCTCCCCACTCTAACAAGCTCAAATTATACATTCCCACAAAAAATATACATACCAACTAAGCCACCCACACTTGGCAATTGAACATCTCTCCCCACAGACATCAAGCATCAGAACACTACACCTCTACAACAAACTAATATTCCACATCTCAGGCCAATGCATACTATCACCACGGGTACACAAATGCCTCTATTCTCTCAACACAGATCACCTAGAAACTGACACACAAGCGGAACTCAGGGTACTTCCTGTCTGCAGTCATCAATACAACAGTAAAGCTATCTTGCAATGTCGCCTCTCTACCAACTATCCTAAGCAACCTCTCATTGTTCGAGATCCAGGAGCACCTGAAGACAATTCAAATGCCAGCCGAGCATGATTTTAAGCTGAATAACATAACATAACAGCAGCAAGCAGGCACTCATGGTGCTACCCCTCTGTTGCACCATCTGATTTTAGTGGGATTAGTTTACTAGTTTTTCACGGTCAGTTTTCGGATGGTTTTATTATCTAAAATCAGTTTTATCTCTTTAACATCAAGGCTAATAACCAGGAATAAGCAAATACAGGAGCTATGAAAGGTGAAATGGAATGCAAAACATTAGTGCCAGAGCAAAGGATTCGAGAAATACGAGAAAAGGCAAGTACAACAGAGCACACACACAACCTGATTCACTGTGCACATATAGCAGATAGGTTAACTGACTGCATTCCAAAACATACAAGAAGACTGCAAAATTAGGAAGTTATACAAAACCTAAAAAGTGAAAAAAATCTCAATAGGACAAACGGCCCCCCATGTCCTCAAATGGGGTGAAGGTGCCACTAAATTGAGGAATCGATATTAAACAAAAAACTATCTACAATCATATTTAGTTTTACAAGACAAAACTGTGTATGTTGGAGCATGTGGCACAGACACACACAGCAGAGCAGACAGAAACAGGTGGAAACTTCACATTTCTATCTCGTTGTGACACCTGTTAAACTTCACAATTCTATCTAGATGTGGTACATGCTAAATGTCACAATTCTATCTTGATGTGACACCTGCCAAACTTCACAATTCCATCTAGATGTGACACCTGCTAAACTTCACAATTCTGTCTAGCTGTGACGCATGCTAAACCTCAAAATTCTATCTAGATATGGTAATTGCTAAACCTCACAATTCTAACTAGTTGTGATACATGCTAAACTTCATAATTCTATCTAGATGTGACACATGCTAAAATGCACAAATCTATCTAGTTTTGGCACCTGCTAAACTTCACAATAGTATCTAGTTGTGACACCTGCTAAACTTCACAATTCTATCTAGATGTGACACCTGCCAAACTTCACAATCCATCTAAATGTGACACATGCTAAAATTCACAATTCTATCTAGATGTGACACATCCAAAAATTCACAATTCTATCTAGATGCTAAACTTCACTATTCTATCTAGATGTGACGCATGCTAAAATTCACAAATCTATCTAGATGTGGTACCTGCTAAACTTCACAATTCTACCTAGGTGTGACACCTGCTAAACTTCACAATTCTATCTAGCTGTGACACCTGCTAAACTTCACAATTCTATCTAGATGTGACACTTGTTAAACTTCATAAAGGTATCTAGGTGTGACACATGCTAAACCTCACAATTTTATCTAGATGTGATGCCTATCTATCCAGATTTGTTACATGCTAAACTCACAATTACATCTAGATGTGGTACATGCTAAATTTCACAACTCTATCTTGATGTGACACCTGCCAAACTTCACAATTCCATCTAGATGTGACACCTGCTAAATTTCACAATTCTGTCTAGATGTGACACATGCTAAACCTCACAATTCTATCAAGTTGGGACACATGCTAAAATTCACAATTATATCTAGATGCGACACATGCTAAAATTCACAATTCTATCTAGATGTGACGCATGCTAAACCTCACAATTTTATCTAGATGTGACACCTTCTAAGCTTCACAATTCTATCTAGATGTGGTACATACTAAACTTTATAATTCTATCTAGATGTGGTACATGCTAAATTTCACAATTCTATCTTGATGTGACACCTGCCAAACTTCACAATTCCAACTAGATGTGGCACCTGCTAAACGTGACAATTCTATCTAGGTGTGACGCATGCTAAACCTCAAAATTCTATCTAGATATGGCACATGCCAAACTTCACAATTATATTTAGGTGTGACACCTGCTAAACTTCACAATTCTATCTAGGTGTGACGCATGCTAAACTTCACAATTCTATCTATATGTGATGCCTGTTAAACTTCACAAAGGTATCTAGGTGTGACGCATGCTGAACCTCACAATTTCATCTAGATGTGACACCTGCCAAACTTCACAATTCCATCTAGATGTGACACCTGCTAAATTTCACAATTCTATCTAGGTGTGACGCATGCTAAACCTCACAATTATATCCAGATGTGGTACACGCTAAGTCTTAAAATTCTATCTAGATGTGCTACATGCTAAACTTCACAATTCTGTCTAGATGTGACACATGCTAAACCTCACAATTCTATCAAGTTGGGACACATGCTAAAATTCACAATTATATTTAGATGCGACACATGCTAAAATTCACAATTCTATCTAGATGCTAAACTTCACAATTCTATCTAGATGTGACGCATGCTAAACCTCACAATTTTACCTAGATGTGACACCTTCTAAGCTTCACAATTCTATCTAGATGTGGTACATACTAAACTTTACAATTCTATCTAGATGTGGTACATGCTAAATTTCACAATTCTATCTTGATGTGACACCTGCCAAACTTCACAATTCCAACTAGATGTGGCACCTGCTAACGTGACAATTCTATCTAGGTGTGACGCATGCTAAACCTCAAAATTCTATCTAGATATGGCACATGCCAAACTTCACAATTATATTTAGGTGTGACACCTGCTAAACTTCACAATTCTATCTAGGTGTGACGCATGCTAAACTTCACAATTCTATCTATATGTGATGCCTGTTAAACTTCACAAAGGTATCTAGGTGTGACGCATGCTGAACCTCACAATTTCATCTAGATGTGACGCTTGCTAAACTTCACAATTCTATCTATATGTGGTACATGCTAAATTTCACAATTCTATCTTGATGTGACACCTGCCAAACTTCACAATTCCATCTAGATTTGACACCTGATAAACTTCACAATTCTGTCTAGGTGTGACACACGCTAAACCTCACAATTCTATCTAGATCTGGCACGTGCCAAACTTCACAATTCTATCTAAATGTGACACATGCTAAACCTCACAATTCTATATAGATGTGAAACATGCTAAAATTCACAAATCTATCTAGATGTGATGCATGCTAAACTTCACAATTCTATCTAGATGTGGTACATGCTAAACTTAACAATTCTATCTAGATGAGACTGGTTACTAGATGGCTTACCTTATAGATGTGAGAAGAAAGCTGGTTTCGGCTGATAGGGGAAGAAGGCTAAGTGCCTGGGGGAAAGAGTATGTAGGAGAATTTGGGGGTTGGTTATAGCCTGGCTAGCTAACATAATGGTTTAAATGCGAGCAAAGTCTACCATGCCACCGTGGTCTAACATGGGAATAAGCTATAAGATACAAAATGAAATGATAGATAGATATTTAAGTAGAGAGGTGTTTTTTTAATGGGGTGCAGTGATTGCTGTCATCTCCCGGCCTCACTCCACGTACCTTGTTAGTTGCTGCTGGGTGACGGCTGCTCACTTCCCCTCTGACACGTGCAGACATTCTTGGGAGTTTCTTCTACAGGACGAGTCCCTCGTCTTGGCTCCTTCGCTGTGTGTGTATCTGGGGTGGCCGAGATAGCTGCATGAGAAATGTTAGCTAAAGAAACCTTTCTGAATACAGCCCAGAAGATGTTACCTCCACATATTATAACAATGTTGGACACCAGGTAGAGGGTCATGGGAAACCTTGCATTCTACAGAAATTGTTAACAATATCAACCAACTAAGAAGTGGTTTAGTACCCAAATGTTAATGACCAAAGGACACCAAAAGGGCATTAATTCATCTAATAGAAACTGTATGGGTCAGGTATTTCTTCACAGACCTGAGCACATACGCAATATCATCCCAAACCCAAGCATACCAGCCTAGAAAGGATAAGAGTAGGAAGCATTATGTTGTCATTAAGGTGAAGCGGTGAAACCATTTTTGGTCTAAATGGTCGGAGGGTTACAAGATAAAATGTTCTTATCGGAAGCAAAGAAAGGGCCAAGACAAAACGGTACCCATAACTTCCATAGTTCTGGCGAGGCCCAGGAGAAAAATGGTCTTGAAAGACACGAATTGAAGGCAGATGTTATGCAGCAATTAAAAGGGATGCCTTCTCAACATCCACTAGGAATAGTGGCAAATCCAAGGAAAGATAGAGCTCCGAAATAAGCAGTTTGCAGATATTAAAATCAGTGGGAAGACGGGAAACATAGCATGACAGGCATCACCCCCTGGCTGGAGAGAAACAATCAAAGGTTAAATATATGTTTAAAAAGGCCTAGAATCATAAAAGGAGCACAAGCGTGAGGATCTTCCTGGCATTGGGGCACCAAGAACAACATGAATTCCAGTCAGTGCCTCGACTATGCCTTAAGGAACTATGTTTACGGACATTCTGAATGGCTGTAGTGACAACATGAGAAATCTCTAGCTGAACAATGAAGTTCATTCAGTTCCCAAAGTGCCTGCTCCAAGCTGCATAACGCCAAGGATCAGGAGAGGAGACCACCTCCATGTTGATGGATGTGTCAGAGGTGTGCACATAGGGCCTGAATTACAAATATGCTTTCAATGGGACTTTGTCATGTCACGTGCATCTGGAGAAATAGAGGAAAACACAGCCTACTTGGCCGCAGTAGAGAAATCAAAATAATGAATACACACTGTTTCTTTACACTGAGGTGTACTTTAAAAGAAAAAGAAAAAGAGTAACAGTTTATGGGCTATTCAAGGTCAATCCAGGGAAAGGTTGTCTGAACCCTGAGCTAGAATAATCACTGTCCCCGAGTAGAAACATGAAACATGAAAGAATAGAGTCATTCCTGTCTGCACGAGAGCCTGTTTCAGAGTCCTAAGCTATTGGCAGATATTGCAGAATGCAGGAGGACTCGCTGACAGTCGTAGAGATGGGGGACAAATGCCACCATTCAAAGGGGTTCACTGCACATTCTCTACTCCTGGAATGAACACAACTTGAAGGTACAGAATATTTCATTCTGTCCGGGAAATGAAGGAGTGGGCAGTCTTTTGCATGAATCTCAACCTCATACCGATGTCTTTGTTACAAACACCTCCTTCCACTGGAGAAAGAGTGCAAGTTGCAAGACCATGCTAAGAAAAGCTGAGATCTCCTATTAGTTCGAAGATCAAATATAGTTCTCTGGTGGCCACAGTCCTGGGCTGAAATATGGCCTGACATTACTCTGCAGCAAATGGCACTAGTTCCTGTCATCCGGACTACCTGAGACAGTTGAAATAAAGAACCTCCCAGAAGACATTTTTTTAGCTGGCGACACAATCAAGGACCAGCCTAATCTGTGTAATGACTAGCCCTATATGAAACTATTCCTATTCCATCAGACTAGGGTTCCAATGATGTAGGAGGTGTAGGACTGGGGGTTTGAACTAGAATCTGGACCATGCAACCGCAGTCTCTCCTGAAAACATGGTCCACAGTAGCAGCATTCTTGGCGAGCATGGAATTCAACCAGTTCGGAAGTCTTAGAGCACAGTAAATAAGCAGGGAGACATGGCTCAGTTTTGCAGCAAAAAGAGTTCCAAAGACTTTCAGACTGTTGTTGAGGCAAATTGCTCTTTCAGGTATTCAGCTTCCATCCCAACCGCTGAGTGTACTTCAGGCAGTCTCGATTTCATGATGGTTTGCCGAAATGGCGTAGCATGGAGAAGACAATTTGCCATCGTATTATTGAGAAGGGTGTTTGTGGAATGGAGGATACCAATCATGGGTTTGAGGCTCTAGGAAAAGGTGCTAATTACAGATTTGAGCCAAACAAATAATTCCCTGACTGGAATTGAACCCCCTACACTGCAAACCTGAGAAATGCAGAGGGAGGGAAGTAATTAAATCTCCAGCGGAAACAATTGAGGTGGACTAATGTTTCTGCATTCTGCAAGTCAATTTGCAAAGGAAGCATATATGGTAGATCAAAATGTCTCTGATGACTTGGGCACAAAAAATGGATGGACAACTCCCTGTGTTCATCTCTTTGAGTGAGTAACCATAGAAATATCCAATTAATTCTCCATTAGAGCCATCCTCTGTACTGCATCCTTTGGTTGAAGGGTGGTAATTAGCTCAGAATCTGGTGAAGTGAGTAGTACTCTATTAAAAAATCACCTTTTATATCCAGGGCCCAATATTCAATAGAAATGAAGACGAGTAGCTCCAACAGATAGGGTTAGATGACTGGAATTTGAATATGCACAGTTCTACAGTCAGAAAGAATGTCTTGTGGTGATCTCTGGAAGACTCGCTCTATTCATCACAATCAGTATCATTGGGACTTAAAGATGTAGGACATATCAGTTGAAACCTGTAAGGAACACGTCTGATGGGGAGCCTTTGGCTTTATGCACAGGGAAAGCTTGGATAATGCAATTGCAAGCTTAACCAGCACAGCCATTTTTGGACTGAACAGTCTGTTCCATATTATAGGAAAACATGAAGGATGGATTTCTTTGAGGCCTCCCCTTTCTAAGCTGTTAACAAGACAGGCTGCCTCAAAGCTACAACCTAAAGTTACTCATTGGCTGTGGTCCTCTATATATTTCATGCGATATTAGAGGCAAACATTAGTTGATTGTCTAAGATATCAATTAGAGGTATGCAATCAGATATCTAGCTTCACATCTAAATTTTGGTAGTATCTGGATAACACACAACTCTCTTTCAGGCTACCCTGGGCCTCCTCCTTGCTCATCCCTGACTGTCTATCTGCTATTCAGTCATGGTGTGCCTCTAACGATCTCTGCCTCAATGCCAGCAAGACTGAGATTCTCCTCATTGGGACCCCTGCTCCCACTTTCCCTCTCTCACTCTGGCTGCCCCCCTTGGGCCCTCTGCCCTCACCCTCTGGTAAGGCCAAAACCTAGGAATGATCTTTGACACCATGGCATTCCCCTCTCCACACATCACGGCCCTTACCAAGAAGGCCAATTTCCAGCTGTACCTCCTCAAAGGTATTCTCCCTTTTCTCACCTTCCCCCAGAAGCTCACTGTCTCCAGAACTCTAGTTCGCTCTAGGATGGACTACTGCAATAGCCTCTTTCTCAATCTCCCTACCTCTACTCTTCGCGCTCATCAACTCATCCAGAACAGGACTGCAAGCCTTACCCTTGGCCTGACCGCATCTCTCCGGGCCCTGAAATCCCTCAACTGACTCCCGGTGGCCAGAAATGTTGAACAAATCTACCATTCGGTACCATTGTAGCAAACAAGGGGAGTTGGGGTGTCCGCAGTACCCTTTTTCATTACAATGGCTTCAGGGATTGTGGGGGTGGCCCCCGCTAAGTCAAAAAAAGTCTGAAAAAAAGACCCTGCAGCACTGATTCTATAACTCCCTTAGCTTTAAACTGCTTCCACCTTGGACTTTGAGATTTCAAATGTTTTCTTTGGACTAAATCAGTGTTTGTGATTGTGTGCAGCTGTGCAAAGCGGCTCCCATAGGAATTTATAATAATTTAAGTGTTGTTTTTGCTCAGTCAATTCTAAAGACAATTTCAAGCCATGCTGACAGCTGAAAAGTCAATTCCGTTTTTCTCTTGTGTTTGAAGGGGGAAGGTGGGAGTGATATTCTGTTTGATTTGTGCTATTCTTGAATACCTGCTCTCTCCACACATCTATTAAATTGACTATTGGTGGGTTGAGGGGTATTACAGGGGGATCCTCTAACCATAGTGCCATCTGACGGATTTATAGAGGTTTAAGTAAAGGTCATTTTTGTAAAATAGGCACAAGAATGGAAAACAGAAATGCACTTTGAAAAGACAGAAGGGTTGATTACAATAGATTATGACTATGAAAAAGAGAATGCTACAGATGGGTCTTACAGTCACATGATCAGTGTAACCTGCCTGCTGTGGATACTCTACTTCTTCAGATGAGAAAAGAAATCAGCGCAAAAATAGTTCTAGCATGACGAGGGTTCTGAATTAGAGATGGGATGGGTTTGAGATAGGGACCAGACAATGCAAATATATTAGGGACACTTTTCTTCCTATTAACACTCACACAATAAGTTGTTAAATTGGACTGTCAGTTCTGGTCATGGATTGGGCAGGCCCACTGGCAAAATGGCACCTCTGGTGGGATTTGGGTCAGCAGTGTGGTTCTGGTCAAGTTTGGACTGCACTTCAGACTGGGTTTTGGAGGGCCCCTTCTGGTGACTGGACGCGGTTGATAGCCAGATAAAAGTTTTCAGCGGGCAAGCCTAATGGTAGCCAGCCAAGCTGAATTCAAATGAAGTCCCTTCAGGTTTGGGATTTTTGCAATTGGGACAGGCTAGCACTAATTTTGCAATGCTAGAGTCTGGATTCTGCAATAAAATCTGGATCTCTCAAAGAATTCTGGAGTCAGCTGCCAAATTAAGAGTTCTGGAATAAGGTGCTGCGCGGACATCTAGATGGGTTCTGGAAGCAGGGTGTTCTGGAAGCAGAGTGTAGAGTTCCATGTGTAGTGCCCTTTTTATATTTATCTATTACAAATTTTATGGCATGGGCAGAACTTCAGAACACACACCCCTATCTGTGAGTGGCTATAGGTGTGTGCTTCATTTTGGTTGGCAGCTTAAACAGGGCTGTCATTTTATGACAGGATTTGGGAACTCCCACCTGGATTGTTACCCAAAACATACTTTTGCACAAATGTACATTTTTTCCATTATGTACACTCACTAAATTAGACACATATTTCTCACATTTGATTGTCTACATTTACATCCAATTTCCATCTTTGTGAGAGCTGTATTGGTCATTTTATGGATTTTTGTCAATTTTACCCAGAACACTTTGGATTCATCATTTCTAATTCAATACAATTCTGGGCGCTGATCAGTGGATCGTGTACAAACAATTTTAAGCTTGCAACATTAATAGTTTTGCCACAATCAGTGTTTTAGTGTATCTTTCGTTTCTTATGTAGTAAGAACTTCTACCACATCTTCAACTGTCTAGCATGATTTCAGATGTATAAGTTTGTATTTTTCACTTGTCTACTTATCTTGGCTGTCATGTTAAATGTCATACATAAAGTTCTGAGGCAAAAAGAAGTAATTTCCATTCAAAATCCAGTCCAGGTTTTTTTTTCTTGCTTCCCAAAGTGAGCAGATGGCCAGTCCTTTGAAGTTCACTGAGAAACCTCCCCCACATCCTGCTCCTCCTTGCAGAGGCCAATTCTCAGCATGTCCTTTGTTTTTTGGTCAGTCAGCAGACGAATGTCTAATGCAACCCCTTTGAGTGGCTTGCTGGGATTATGAGTGACCCATTAACAGTCATTCGTCTTCCTGTTCTCAAGGGAGTGTTAAATGGAGATGTCAGTTTTCCCAGACCAGGCTCTGTCAGATCAGGATTCACATATGGATTGGCTTCAGACTGGGCTCTTGGACATTAAAATCTCTTCAGTTCACATATAAAATATCAGTACAAGGTATAAAGGATTTAACCATTTTAAAAGAATTAGCCCTTCACCAACATACTTGAAATAGTGGATTTTGCAACTTTTCAGGACACAGAAATACTTTTAAGCTAAATTTGACAGACAATTTCTTTAGGCAACTGTCAGGCTGTGATGGCTGGATCCCTCTGACTGCCTTGAGGATCCATGATTCCAGCACACTCTCCTTTCAAAAATTCACTGGGGAACATAACTGAATTTAGTGCCAAAACAGCACTTTGAAGGTTGCCCTTGATTAGGAAACTGTATTTAGGGGCATTTTCGAATTTTAGCCATTCTATGGGCTTGTTTCTAGTGACAGATGACAGATGACAGCAGTGATGCCTGCTTTTACACCATTTTGCCGGGGTGTATTGGCAGGTCGTGCAGCCCCATTGATGGGTTATGAAATCTGTGCAATTTTGCAAACTTAGTGCTCACAGGGGTTATTGCCTCCATTCTTGGCAATGTCCTTTCCCCATTCGCAAAGGGGTACAGTGTGATACAGTTGCGTGGATAAAAATACTCCACATTCCCATGGACGTAAGTGAAGGGAACCAGTGTCACAGAGGGATAGAGGAGTCGGCGACACAGCAACATGTGCCACCAAATGGTTAGTAAGGAGGTGGGGGTGTGCAGAATTGTTTGGGGGGAGTGAAAACTGAAAGTCATTTTTCAAATGACTTTCATTAATTTTTTCCTTGAACATTTCTGATTCAGTAAAATCGTGGACATTCCTGTCTGCTGACTTGCTGCCTAGTTGTCCTCTGGGTTTTACAGGACACCAGACCCCACTGCTGACCAGTCCCACTGCACCTGCTACCTGGCCCTACTTGCACTGTCTCCTGCCTAACCTTGCACTGCCTTCTGGCTAACCTTGCACTACTGGGCTGGGACTGTCCCTTGGAGTCCCAGCCTCCGAGCACTTAACTCAGGGCCCTGCTACTCTGGGTGCACTTCTCCCTTTGCCCTCTCCCCTCCACTTCCTGTTTGTGCACTTGCACAATCTCAATGACACAAGGCCTAGTAAGATTGTTGTCTTGTCCTCCCTCTGTTCCCCCTCCCTTGCCTAGTTGCGCCTTGAAACACTTATGTATATGCACATAATAAATAACACATCAATCAATCCATCTTGTAGTGCTGCCATTGGAGCTTGAAATAATTCAGAACAGATTGCGCTCTTTATTAAGTGTAGATTCAGCACATTTGTGTACATGGTCGATGGGGGGAGAAGGATGTCCTGAGCACACTGCCGGGTGAATAGAGAACAATGGGAGGAGAGCATCAGCCTTTGAACAATCTGGAAGAGTCATCTCAAAACTTTGCAGAAAATACATTATTCCATACACCTTGGAGGATAGGAACGTTAGAAGCAGTCGACGTGACATATCTATCATATGCATTCTCAGCCCCTATATTATTTTAAGGTTGTGAAGCTGAAGAATCTACTAACCCAAATTTCGAGAGGAGGTACGCAGAGAGCGCATTAGTAACTTCACATCTCAGGTATGTACTGCTGGAATCCTAATCCCCCTCCTCACCTGCAGCGTCCACCCCCTCGCCCCCAGAGAAAGATTCATCACTAAAATGGCGCTGTGCTACTCCACAGTGTTCAAAGAAGAATGGCTGGGCAGCCTTTTGTCCACTGTGGCAGGAATAGTCTCTCTAACAGCTGCTGTAGTTCAGCCACCAGTGACTAAAGTGTCTGGTCATAATGAAAACAGGGCATGAAGGATTTTGCTTTGGCCAGTCCAGCAGCAGTGAGGATGATGGTTCACCCTCATATGGAGGATACTATGCTGTTCTCCATTAGAAGGGGGATAGGGCCATGCTTTGCTTGTTTGTCTGAACTTCTTGCTCCCTCCATAATATAAATCACACCCATACGTAGGAGCATATAAGACACTTACTTGATAATCGGCGTCCGTACCTTCAACAATTATGAAATGTCCAAACAGGATGTTGGCTCCTCGGCTCCCTAGTGCTCGACTTCTGGGACAGTGAAAACTACTTCAGCTGCTAGCCATCAGAGAACGTTTCCTTCTGGCTGTAGTTTCCTCTGTGCCGGAGCCAACCACTAGCGTTTAGCCGTCAACCAATACATGTGCGTCACACTGATGCAGATGGTCATTGATAGAGCATTGATGCCACTTTAAAGTTACAGTGAAACTAAGAAAAGAAAACCACCGAGCATTACTAAACGAGAAACGTGCAGCTGCAGAGCAAAGAGATAGCTTACCTTGGTAGTCAGGGAAATAAACATGCAGCACTGAGGAGGGTGAGGTCTGTTATACCCTCACCAGGTGGAGAGGGTTTAACAAAACTATCATTCTAGGCATTGTGAAATCTACCTCTGGTCGTCCTCATTGGGTGTGGATTGGGATGGGGAAGAGAGACGCTGTGGTAATAAAGAGGAGTGGATGGGATCTGCATCTATTAGATGAGATAGAACGAAAAGATGGGTCAAGATCCAGCGCTGGCGTTACATGGAGAGCTGCAAACAATGCAGACTTTTCCACTAGAGAAACTCTACGCCCAAAGGGCCACTGAGAAGCCTGAATATGCGTGAGAAAATGTGCATGCATTTAGAGTTGCAAACCCCCAACCTAATGTATCATGCATGCTGCTCAGCAAGTGTTCATATATTGGAACATATGTTCAAGTTGATGGCAGACAGAGACATGCATGTTTGTGTCTTTAACCTGTTGACACATTTGAATGTCTGCATAGAAAAATTTCAGACTTCCCAGAGACGATTAGACTATTAAGATTGCTTCAATAGACTGTGGTTATGCTGACTTTGTTCTATCCATGGGGCACTTAAAACTCCTTCAAACATCGACTCCAGCATATACGACATTTGGCATTTCCTTGAAAACATGCCACCTGTCTGTATCCACTGGAACCTGCCTAGCCTTCGTTCTAGCCGCGCTACTATTTCAATCGTTCACGTGCACTTTCCTTGAAAAACAGGCAATGACACAATGTTTGATACCTTCATATAAAAACGGTTATTTTCAGGGGTTTACTGCTTAGCTGCGCAGAGAGGTAGGTGTGAGGAAACGAGGCAAACTCCTAACCCTCAGACCTGCTGACGGGGGAGTAATTGGCCAGCATGAGACTGTCACCATAGAGTGTAGCCAATCAAATTAGCCGACGCCTCAATGGTGTGATTGTCCGCTCTTTCTGCGTGATTGCACGAGTCTCTTGGGAATTGAAATGCACATAATCGACTGCTTGTTTGCACTGCCTGTACCGGTGCCTGAGGGAGTCAGAGAGACAAGGGACCCGAACACAGCCCTGGCGCAAAGCACATGCCTTTCCATGACTTGCCATCTTCAGATGACTGGAACTGATTTCTAACCAATTAAGAAGTCAAAAAGCAAATTATGAGATGAATTGGCTACGCTTTGCACTTTAAGGGAAAAAAGAAAATTCTGATTCAGTCCAGATAGATTCATCCAAACTCTGTGGGTCAAACTAGCTCATTCTTTTTGGCTCAAGTGGCGCTTGAACTATTCCCCGAATCAATTGGACCAATTCTCTACCCCATATTATAATCTTTGCTGGTAACTACAACGCCAGCTTGTAAATCAAGATAAATCGTGTTGTCACGTTTGTGCTTAAAAATGAGCTCAAGTGTCTTCTTGTTCATTTCTAAAGGGTGTCGAACATGCATGACACATTCATAAATCTTGAGTTTCAGTAACAGAGATTGCATGCAGTGGATTCATGTCTAGTGCTGTGTCTAGAAGAAGAGTTGCAATAGGCAGGAATAGATTCACATTTCGTGGCCAGTATTCCTGTGATGTGGCCTTAAAACCGAAATGTAGCCCTCTGTAAATATCCAACAAAATATCCTTAAGCCTCTACATAAGGACCGTAGGCCAGCTCCAGTCAGACAGCATTGAATAGGCTGCTGGCTGTGTGACCAGGTGCGCCACTCAGTTGCTCTGCCTACCTCCAGTTTTCACACCTTCATAGCCTCTACTTAAGGACTGTAGGCCAGATCCAGGCAGACAGCGCTAGGTAGGTTGCTGGTCATATGACCAGACCCTGCCTCTCAATTGATCCGCTCACCTCCAGTTTTCGTGCCTTGTAAAGCTCTACTTAAGGACCGTAGGCCAGATCCAGGAAGATAGCATTGAGTAGGCTGCTGGTCACCTGACCAGGCCCTGCAACCCAGTTGCTCCACCCACCACCTATTTAATCAGCCCTCCTTAGGCGTCCTCATCACCAGCATCGTCAGCAAAGGACGTGCAAAGACAATGACCTCACCTGTTTGTGCCTGTTCGGGCTGATAGGGCCAAAAAGGCCTGATCCGCTATCATGCATTTCACCTACAAACTCACAGCTACTACTGCTAGTCACCAAAATACGTCACCATGTGTCTCCTCCCTCCACAGCCCATCCTGGTCAACCACAGCAAGCTACTTTAGCAAACCTTATCAATATTGCCCATGTCCCCGTCCAACAACCACGGACCATAGGCAAGCACCCTCTCATGTTGATCAATGGTCGCTCAGCAGTCGCTCTTGCTGCAGAGATCGCTGACCTCATCTCGTACAGCATTGATGGCCTGTTAATCACTGAAACAAGGTTTACCCCATTCACGCCACATGTTAATGACTTCCTCCTACCCCAAAACTACTGCATCTAACATGCCGACCAGAAAGGATGAGCAGGAGGAGGTAGGAGTGGCAATCATCCAAACGAGGGATTGGCCATGCTCCATCATCCCCTCTCCCAGAACAAGCTCATTTGAATCACTCACCTGCCTGTTCCCTCTATGAAACAAGGAATCCATCACCTTCTATCTCATCAGCGGTTCACCACCTCACAGGAGTGACTCTTTCATTGCAGACTTCTCCAACTTAGTCTCCTCTGCCAAGTTAGCAAAATCAAATAATGGGCCGCATTATGAGTTTGCCGGTCTGGATATCACGGTACCGGTAAGTTTACCGGTACCGTGGTATCCGGAACCGGCAAACTCCGAGTTGTGCTCGCGGGTGCCTTTCATTCTGCCAGTTCTAACCTGGCGGAATGAAAGGCACCTGCGAGCGCAGCATGCATGTGGCTCTGGCATGGTAATTAACTGTGCCGGTGCTACAGGCATCCCCATTCCCATGGGAATGGAGATCTACCAGCTCCGGCCCCTGCAAAATGGCAATTACCGGGTCCAGCGGGGCCAGAATACCCCGGTAATTGCCCATTCGCAGGTGCCGGACCCTGTTGCAAGTTTGAAGGTAGCCTTGCCGGTTTTACCAGCAAGAATACCTCCAACCTTGTAATGAGGCCCAATGTCTTTCTCTGTGATTTCAAACCTTCCAGAGTCACAAGCTGACAACGCCACTTGAAGCACGTTTTTCACACTGACCCCTTCCATGGACCTTAACCAAATTGCGCTCTTCTCCCTGCACAAGAAAGGTAATACCCTACACATAGCCTTCACATCATCCCCCTGCTTCACATGTGAAGACCCTATGCCACTTGTCTGGTCTGGCCACACCGCCATCCCATTACCAGTCAGCTACTCGACTATGGCTCACAAATGTCATGCTAAATGCCCCCTAACTCAATGCCACTCATTCAAAACCTTTCCAGGCAATGAGCAAGAAGCAAACTTTGCAGACGTCCCCACAAGAGGGAATGCCTCGGGTCTCCTGGAATTATTCAGCAACTCTGCCAAGAAATTGCTGGAAACTCATTCCCCCCCAAAATCCTGCCCGGCTAAGACCACACCGTCCGCCCAATGGTACACCCTGAGCTAGCTTCCAACAAATGCTCAATCAGAGCCCTAGAGAAATGGTGGTGCAAAAACCATAACTCGGGAGAGTCACGAACCTCAAATCTCTGTGCGCAAACTGTAGAATTCTGATTACTGAGACCAAAACCGCGTGCTATTCCACCACTATTGCGGGGACCTTTAACAGGAGCAAAGCCCTCTTTGAAGTATTAAAGCATTGTACCAAACCCTAACCCCACCTCGAGGTACCAGCAACTCTGGAAAAATGTGACAGAATCAACACATGTTTTATTGAAACAAGTGACAAAGTTCGAGGGGTCATCAAATCAACCTCTCACAGCATTAGCATCACTGGCACCCAGGCATACACACTGCACCTTTGGACCAAATTATCTCCCCTCTTTCCCATGGATCTTCCAAAAATGAGTGCCTCCCTCAAAACTACTTCTTACTCTGACGATATAATTCTGGCATCCATCATTAGACAATTGACAGGCCCAGCGCTCAATGCGCTCCTTAGCATCATCAATGCCTCTCGCATAAGAATCCTTACTGGACAGGCTCAAGACTGGTCTCATACAACCTCTTTGGAATAAACCAACCCTAGGATCAGACGACCGGGCCAACTACAGGCCCATTGCTAACTGCCCATTCATTTGCAAAACTTTGAAAAAGTAGTTGCTACACAACCAGTCACTGGAATCAAACAACTGCATCTCCTAAATGACCATAAATCAGGGTTCTGCCCAAAGTAAAGCATCAAGACAGCCACCATCTAGATGGTCGATGATGCTCTCCAAATCATGGATATGGGCGACTCATGCCTCTTTGTCCTCCTTGACCCCTCGGCTGCATTTGACACTGTCGACCACCACATCCTTCTTTCCCTCCTTGCTGACAGGATGGGATTTTCTGGCACTGTCATGAATTGGTTTACCTCCTACCTCTCAGGCAGACAACAGGCTATCTGGATGAACCTGTTGCGTTCTAACTGACTCCAGGTCTACTGCAGAGTCCCCAAGTCTCCATCCTCTCACAAATCCCTTTTAACCTTTATATGGAGCCTCTGGGCACTTGCCTTAAAGAATCCAATATACTCATCCACCAATACGCAGACGATACTCAGTTGTACATGAGAGTAATTAGCATGCAGGACATCATTTGTCTCCATGATTATCCAGCCATCATCCAGTCCTGGTTTTCCTGCTAAACAATAGCTTGTCCAACAATGGCTCAATGATATGCACCTAGAAGGATTCGATCCACAACTCTCAGACTCAGCAAAATCCTTAGGCTTCACCACTGACAACAATCTGTCCTTCCACAAAAACATAGCCAAGAAGACCCAAATAGCCTGCCTCAGAATCTCTACCCTTTGAAAAATCAAACCCTTCATCCCACTGCATGACTTCTGGACTGCAGTGCAGGCCCTTTTGCTCTTGCACATCGATGGAGGAAATCCTTTCCTGACAGGGCTCCCAGCTGCTCACTTGGCTCCCCTAAAGCAGTCCATCATGCTGCAGAGCATCTTATTATGGGAGCTCAGAAATGTGACTGAATTACCTCCATCATATGCAAACTACATTGGCTTCCACTCCAAACGAGGATACTGTTCAAAACTGCATGTATCATCTACAAAGCAGTCACGAGTAGCACACCAGCGTGCCTGGCGGCAAAGCTCTGCGTATATGGTGCCACACGCTCCTAATGCAGCTAATCAACCAACTAGCTTCAATCCCAACTCATCCGTAGAGAGAGGACCCGCTGTGAGGAATTTCACCATCAGCACGGGCAGCATGCGCTCGCCTGGGCTTTTTTGATTTTTTGATAATGAAAATGAATGATGGAGATCAACCTCAGAAAATGTGTGAGTCCATTCCGCACACATTTTCTCTGCTCACCGCATGAAATGCATATTCACGTGTACTCTGGGGGGAAACAGCCTACATGTGCCGTCTTCCCCTGTCATGTTCAGCTGGAATGTGACAGTCACAAATACATCAAAGCATCTCAAGAAGGGGTAAGGCACACTTTCCTCCAGCCATGGGCAGACTAATTAAAATGTCAAAGGCTCCATGGGTCTGGTTTCATATTGTTTAGTTCGACTGGTGGCAGTGCATACTAATGAGAAATAATTGAGGTAAGCCTGGAAGGGACTTGGTTGCCAGACAGACAACAGGAAAGCAGGGCTAACACCCTTTTGGTATGCAATGTGTCAACTTGAAGCTAGTTCCCACCCCTTTGTATGAAATGCAGTGAATGGCATGACCGGGAACATCATTTGAAAGAGCGAAGAAAAATATAGGTTTAGTACCACAAATGAAATACGCCAATCACGGGTTGAAAAGATGCAAGTATCTTTTATTACCGTACAGTCAAAGCAAAACAGCTATCTGGCTCCCAACACCTCGCAGTGTGTACTAGCAGACACAGTGAGGGATGAGAGTGCTGGACATCTAATTACAGACATATATATACTATTTTTGAAACATTGTCCAGCCTCTCTCCAAGCTAATAAGTTACATGCTAGAGTTCATGCCCAGTTCACATGTCAAATATTACAATATTGTACAAGTAATTAAACAAGTTAGCATGTCCATGAAGTTACAAAGGTGCTGTTGGTTCCCTGATCCACGGTAAACCTTGTTCCAAGAATCGCTACAATGAAGTTCAGCCAGAACAAACAATCTGAGTTTGTTTTCCATTGTCTCATTGTTTATATGAGGATTTGTCTTGTGAGCGCAGATAACACTTGGATGGCAGTTCATTCGTGTCACAAGGTTTCTTTACATTGGTCAAACAGTCTGCTCTCGGTCAGCCTAAACATGAACAGAACTCAAAGGTCGTTCGGCTCGGCTGCAAATTGAAAACACAGTGCACCATTTTAGAACATGAAACAAGAGTTGAAATTAAAATGGCAGATGAGTCTTAAAATGGCGTTGCAGTTGATCGAAAAGCAGAACATTATGAATGCAGTTTTCAGTGCAACGTGAATGGGCTTAGGCCAATATTCATAGCAAGGCGGTATTATATGATTATGGTTTAACAAACCATCCTTTTGGCCTAAGCCAAGAGCATTTACTGAAACATTCGCTTTACTCAAAACCCCACGTCTCAATGTCCGGACATCCTGAATCACATTCTTCAGAAACTTTGATTGCCATAAAACCCTTGATAGTGATATCTTTCATTACAAAAGCATTAACAGTTTCCTTGGGTGCATGTATCTTTGGTCTTAATGTACCTATAGTTTGTGCACAACATCCTCCTAAAATCGAAGATATGGCAGGAAGACATTGTACACAACAAAAACAAAACAACTGAACACCAAGAATTATCATTAGTGCTGAAAAGAGCTTCCAAACCCATGACTGTAGAAACTCCCAGAACCAAGCACTAAGATCCCAGTTTCCCACAGGGACATGTACTTCTGTACTCAAGATATGCAAATTTTGTATTGCCTTGAATATAGTAGGGGAGTAGTCATGTACAAAAACACAGCAAGCAGATTCCACCAATTTACATACCCCACCACGTTTGGCCAGGATGACATCTAACACCATCCTATTTTGAAGGGCCACTAATCTAATCGCCTTTTGTTCCAGCGTCATGTTGTATAGTATATCAGTGGTTCTGTTGATAGTTTTCTCCAACACACTTGCCAGTCTCCTAATATCCTCAGATTTTATTATCTGTCCCCAAAATGGCACTAAGGATTTTGCTACATCACCCATACCCTGCGAAGGAGTACCACCATTCTCGTCCCACCTTGGACGAGCTCTAGAGACTTCAGAGGTGCTAGCCACATATGCCCCTGGTAACAAGATACCCAGGTAACAAGTACCCTGCCAATCTCTAGGTAACCAAGGATAAGCTTCATTGCCACAGACAAAGTAAACAGGATCACCTACATACAAAGGTCTGTCCTCACTAGTTATGTTTGCAATGTTGGTGCAACCCTCGAATGTACCCATTGGCTGAGAACCATCCCTTTGTATACAGAAGGAAACAGAGTTGGGGCTATGATTGATAGTATAGGAAGGAGGGATGGCATCCCGGTTGCCTACGGGAGCCAACTTGAAAGAAATCAATGGCTGGAGAGGTCTGGAAAGTTTATCAAAGGCCTAATAGAAGCAACATTGAGTTTGCTCCTATTTAAGAAAAGGGAACATCCCAAAGGGGTCAGGACTCGTTTCTCGAACTCATTGAAATGAGTCCCATCGAAGTTCCCAGAAATACTGTCATTCTAACGACCAAAAATCTGTGCCCTTAGTGATGCTTAGCATGCAGTAGTCAAAGGAAGAGGACGAATATACCAACCCAACCCTTTTTCCCCGTGTTGTGGCAAATGTGATCACATCCAGCAATTTGTTTTGTTTAGAATCGCATGGGTCGCATTCATGATCAGTAAGAGAGTGTTATTGTGATAACTCTGTCTATGTTCGGAGTCCCTAGGAGGTAGAGTGTGCAGATGCATGAAAGGTGAAGACACATTAGAAACAACTTCAGTAGGTAACTAAGTCTCAAGTGGACGCACCCCTTCCAAATACCAGAACCCAAGTGAAAAGAAAACTGTTAGACCAATTTGTACTGTGACAAGAAAACAATGAGTCCTCAAGGACCATGATCTGTGAGGATCAGATTATTTGTCAGCCACAAGATCAATATCTTGTTTCGTACGAGTAGAGTTAGAAAAGGACATTGTTTCTCACAGTCCGTTTAGAAGCCTCTCCATCAGGCTCTTTTAGTTCAGCTGTCGGTGGCCCCTGACCACGTGGCCTATCTTGCTTGAAGGTTACTTTGCCAGTCCCTGCCTCTTATTTACGTTTCATTTCGAGAGTGGGAAGGGACTAGCTCAACGGTGGTTCCTTGTGAGTACAGCCGATGCTGTGCTCAAAGTCTAGCGCCTTGGAAGCAGATCGTACCTCAAGACTCCTGGTACGGTGTGATCTGCGAACAGAGTGTCGTCGCTTCCTGATGGAAGTGGTGAAACAAAAGCAAGATTGCTCGATGATGCAGAAAGATCCGAAGAACAATTCAGAGGCAAAACAGCAGTCTCCCCAGGCCCCACAGGCTCAGGAAGGGTTTCCGGGACACCCTTGGTGTCAGTCAGAACGGGCTTGCGGTGAGGAACAAGGTGAACAATTTCCTTCTCTTTTCCTTTGTCGTGCGGCAGAGGAAAGGGTATCTTCTCGACGTGTGTCACGTAAATCCAGTGTTTCTTTCCGTCTACTCGTACAGTGGTCTGTGTAGCCAATAGGACTTGAAACAGTCCTCTCCAGCGCGGTGCGAGACAGGACGCTCTTTCAAATGCTTAAGTGAGTACCCAGTCGCCGGGTCGAAGTCGATGACCTGGCCCCTCGTATTTTACTGGGAGGGCTTCTCGCACCGGTTGGTAAATAAAATACAAGTTTTGATTTATCTGGTCACAGTACTCACAAAGGAGCAAATGCTCTACATCCTTAATTTGCTTAGGCTTGGGTATGCTCCAAATATTGGCTGATCTCCCTATAACTGTCTCATAGGGGGAGAGCCCAGTTTTCGTTTGTGGGGTCATCTGCATGGACAATAGAGCTATCGGTAAGGCATCTGGCCATTTTAAATTGCTACTGGCACAAATCTTCGCCATCTTGTTTTTTAATATACCATTATGGCTTTCTACAAGTCTGGATTCTGAGTGTGTCTGGCCGAATGGAACCATTTATCGATCTGTAATCCCACGCATATTTGCAGGATAACAGCAGTGATAAAATGTGGACCATTGTCTGACCAAATGACCCTCAGCAAACCAAATCTAGGAAAATATTCCTTCAGATTGTTTTTTGCCATCGTTATTGCTGTGGCATCTTTTGCAGGGAAGGCTTCAACCCATTTGCTAAAGGCACAAATGACTACAAGAACATATTTGTAATTCTGGCAATGTTCCATTTCGATGAAATCAAAATGTATAACTTCAAAGGGCACAGAGGGGGGACCAAAACTACCCCTCGGTGTCGATGTACCTTTCCCCACATTATGCTGTGATCATACCATGCTATTTTGGACCAGATGCTCAGCAGTTTTCGAGATGTTTATATTTATCCAGACAGGTTCTAGCAATTTACACATTTTTCTAGCACATGTGTGGGTTGGACCGTGAGCTATCGTAACCATAGTGGTAACATAAGCATCAGTTAGCATCCATCATTTCTTGGCATTATCTATCCAACAACCCTCATCATCTAAACTTGCTAAACCCTCAGCCCATTGTTTAAGCTCTGTTGAAGTGGAATCAGCTTGAATGTTTTTTATACAATCAATTCTTTCGTCTATTATACAAGTGTTGGCGACTTCTTTTGTTACATACATTTCTTAATACAAATCAGTGGCAGTCTGTTTGCTATCCTGTCAGCAAAAGCTGCGAAAGCAAAAAGAAGATATCGAGGCTGAGTACCCCAAAAGGAAATACACCAACACGGGTTTACAAAGATACACATATCTTTATTCTACAACTGAACAGTTTCAAAGGACAAAGTAACAGATAGCTATCAGGCCCTCAGTACAACACAGCGAATACCAGCCCTGTTTGGTGTGTGTAGTGAGTGGGGCTGTACATCAGAATAGTTGTGTCTTTTATACAGTATGTAATCTGATGTTCAGCCTACTTGTAGGTTAACCATTTCCTTGGACTAGGGGTTCATGCCGAGTTTGTTCCTAATTTATGCATCTATACATTTACGGATTATCCTTAATACATTCCCCAACAGGTTACAATAGCAACAGTATGTCTTTGGATTTCACATTGAGCCTTTGCACATATCTTGTACAATATAGTCAAACAAATGTTCACATTAGTTGCTCGAATAGTATTGTGCATAATATATGTTCATGGATTAGTATTGTTGGCACAGGTAATCCTCTATCCACAGGTCAATGAAGGAGAAGGTCTCATTACATGACCCTTACATTTGGCCTGCGGGCAGTTTACACATTAACTCGTATGCGGAGGTCGAGATGACCATGTTACATACAGAGCGAAACTGTCCACCATCTTAGAGCACAGGGTGACATTAGAGTAAGAATCAAAATGGCAGATGAACCTAAAATGGCGGCTAACACAGATCTAAGGTTAGGACCTTGCAACGTGGATTTCTTTGTAGAGCAACTGGGCTTAGGCCAATATATACAATAAAGAGGCATGACATGTTTTCTCGTTCGACAAACCCTCCTTTTGGCCTAAGCCAAGCGCTAAACTTCTTCTAGTCACTTTACGAATTACTCCATGTCTCAACGTCCATACACCCTGAATCACTATCAGAGATATCTATTGTCATGAGATCAGTTACTAGAATTTCTTTCAGCACATATTCATTGGAGTTCTTGTCTGGGGCGTATACCTTGCATCCTAATGTAACCATCGCCTGTGTGCAACATCCTCCTAACATCGAACAGGAAGGCATTGTACACAGCAACAAAGAAACAGCAGAATTCCTAAAATGATCAGCAAGACCGAAAGTATCCTCCAACCCCAAGATCGCAAGAACTACCAGAACCAGGCGCTAAGATCCCAGTTTCCCTCGGGAACATGCACTTCTGAACTTAAGACATGCAGATTCTGTATTGCTTTGAAAATAGTCGGGGCGGAATCTGGCACGAAAACGCAACAAGCGGACCCCACTAATTTACATACCCCTCCATGTTCAGCCAGGATGACATCTAATGCCATCCGGTTCTGAAGTGCTACTAACCTTATTGCTTTCTGTTCTAAAGTCATATTATAGAGTATGTCAGTGGTCCAGTTGATGGTTCTCTCCAGTACTCTCGCTAGTCTCCTGATATCTTCACAGTTCATTATTTGTAACCAAAATGGCACAAAGGACTTAGCTACATCGCCCAGAATTTGCGCTGAAGTGTCACCATCCTCGTCCCGCCGTGGACGAGCCTTTGAAACCTCTACGGTACTGGCTATGAATACCCCAGGTAACAGGATCCCTAAATAACAAGTTCCCTGCCAATCCATGGGTAACCATGGAAATGCTACATTACCGCAAACAAAGTAGACAGGTTCGCCTACATACAAAGGTCTGTCCTCCCCAGTCAAATTCGCAACGTTGGCGTAACCTTTAAAATCACCCATTGACTGAGTACCATTCCAGAAACTGAATCGGGGCTATGTTTAACAGTATAAGAAGGAGGTGTGGCATCCTTATCGCCTTTATGAGCCATTTGAAAAGAAATCAACGATTGAAATGGACGAGACAGTCCATCGGAAGGCCTAATAGAAGCAATATTGGGCTTACTCTTATTCACGAAGAGCGAGCATCCCAAGGGAGTCAGAACACGTTTTTCAAACTGATTCAAATTAGTCCTATCATAGTTCCCTGAGATGCTATCATTCCAGCGACCAAAGAATAGTGCTCTTAGAGAAACATAGCATGCAGTTGTCAAAGGTAAAGGATGAATATACCAACCTAGCCCCTTATCCCTGTGTTGCGGTAAATGTGAACAGACCTAACAATTAGATTTATTAAAGATGGCATGTGTAGCATTCATGATGAGTAATAGTGTATTATTATATCTCTGACACACTTTCAATGCCGTTTACTGCTTCAGGATCTTTGGTTGCAGCATTGGTGAGGGGTTGTGTTTCTTCGGTATCGTGTGGCACTGGGTGTGGAATCTTCTTGGTGTGCGTCGCATGGATCCAATTTTTCCGGCCTGCCACCCGCACCGCAGTCTGTGTGACCAGTAGGACTTGGAAGGGGCCCCGCCAACGAGGTGCGAGGCAAGAAGATCGCTTGAAGGCTTTTACGAGGATCCAGTCCCCGGGTCATATGCTGTGACCGGGACCCTCGTATCGTACAGTTAAAGCCTCTCTCACCTGGTGATAAATCAAATACAAGTTTTTAGTCAACTGGCTACAGTAATCTGAAAGAAGTACATTTTCAACATCTCGCAAAGAACGACATTTTGGAATGTTCTAGATATTAGCAGGCCTCCCCATAACCACCTGAAAGGGAGAGAGCCCAGTCTTAGTTTGAGGGGTTTTCCCTATTGATAATAACATGATTGGTAAGACATCCGGCCATTTTAGTTTGGTGCCGGCACACGTCTTAGCAAGCTTATTTTTGATGATGCCGTTGTGTCTTTCCACTAATCCGGCATTCTGAGCGTGTCTGGCCGAATGGAACTGTTTATCGATCTGTAATCCCGCGCATATCTGCAGAAATACAGCAGCAATAAAATGTGGACAATTGTCCGACCAGATGACTCTTTGTAGCCCGAATCTCGGGAAATATTCTTTTAACATAGTTTTTGCAGTAGTCATGGCTGTAGCGTCTTTAACAGGAAAAGCCTCAACCCATTTGCTGAAAGCGCAGATGACAACTAACACGTACTTCAGATTATTACACCGTTCCATTTCAATAAAATCAAAGTGTATAACCTCGAAGGGGACAGAAGGTGGACCAAAACTTCCCCTAGGAGTTGACGTGCCCTTTCCCACATTATACTGTAAACAGATCATACATTCCTGAACAAAGCTTTCAGCTACCTTAGAGATTTTATCGTTTACCCATACTTTTTCCAACATTTTTGTGATTTTACGAGCACATATATGTGTGGGACCATGAGCCACAACAACCATCTTCATAATGTACACGTCAGGAAGTAGCCACTTCCCTTCAACTCTGTCCACCCAACACCCATCATCATCCAGTTTCCCCAAGCCCTCAGCCCATTTCTTGGACTCTTCTAACAAGGCATCAGCTTGGATATCCCTTACGGAATCAGAACCCCTGATCCATAGTACAGGCATTTGTGGCCTCCCTTGAAGTGTACATGTCTGACGAGAGATCAGTGGCAGTCTGTTTAGCTATATGATCAGCAAAAGTGTTCCCTTTTCCTACATCAGCTACAATCTTTTGATGCGCTGCACGCTGCACATTTTCTTCACAATTTTACATTTTACAATACCCGGCTGAGTAGGGAGTGCAAGTGCCTAGAGTAGCCGTACTATCACGGAGCCATGCTGGATTTTTGTACCATGTGAAGTCAAGAACCCTCTTTATGACCAAAGTCTCCCAAAGTTGTGAACCACCCCAAAAGCATACTGACTGTCAGTGTATATATTCACGGTAAACCCTTTGAAATTTCTCAAGCTCGGGTCAATGCTATAATCCCTGCGGTCTGCGCGGAGTTATGCGTGATTCTCTTGGTTTCCACAACCGTGCTCAATGTAGTGATTGCATAAGCAGCTGTGGATGTACCATCCGGAAGTTTGAAACAGGAGCCATCGCAAAACAGCTCCCCTTATGGATTGTTCAGAGGAGTATCTCTCAGATCAATTCTATCTGTCTCTTGTTCAGTAGTGTAAAGGCAATCATGTGACTCTTCGTCACTGCAAGCAGTACTTTGCGGAAAAGGTAAGAGTTCAGCCAGATTAAGAACACAACACCTCTTAATTTGTATGTGTGGTGCACACAAGATCAATTCATATCTCGTCAACCGTGCAGAAGTGAGGTGTTGCGTTTGAGTTCTGTTCAATAGAACATCTACAGAGTGAGGTACCATTAGGGTTAAAGCATGGCCTAGGACCATTCCCTCACTCTGTTTTACAGATGCAGCAGCAGCAGTGACAGCTCGCAAACATCTTGGCAAAGCGCGTGCTACAGGATCAATGGCGGAAGAAAAGTAGCCGCACGGCCTATTCTTCCCTCGATGTTCCTGCGTTAATACAGCCAAAGCACAACCATCACATTCATGCACAAACAACACAAAGGCCTTCTCATAATTTGGTGTGCCCAAAACCGGCGGCAAGCACAATGCAGTCCTGAGCAAATCAAATGCATGCTGGTGCTCCATGTTCCATGGCAATGGCGAAGAAACGCCCTTCTTCGTCAGAGCCAACATCGGCTTAATCACTAGTGAAAAGTTGGGGATCCACTGCCTACAGTAAGAAGCCATTCCTATCAAGGCTCTAACTTCTTTCTGTGTATTTGGGACAGACATGCTAGAAATGTGTTTTATCTGTTCAGGCGTCAACCTTCTTCCCTCCTTTGACAGGAGATAGCCCAAATAGGTGACCTCCTGACAACAATATTGACATTTTTTAAGCAAGGCTTTATGTCCATGTTTAGCCAGGTGAATAAGCAACAACACAGTGCCTTCCTTACAAGCGCTCTCTGATCAGCAGCTAAAAGCAAGTCATCAACATATTGAAGCAGTGTACAAGTAGAGGGCAACTCAAGGGTATCAAGCTGCTCTTTCAAAACCCTACTATAGATACAAGGACTTTCTGTGTAACCCTGCGGTGCACGGGTAAATGTGAAGGAGCGCCCCCTAAGGTGAACGTGAACAGGTATCTACTGTCCTTGTGAATAGGAATACTAAAGAAAGCATTCTTTAGCTCTATAACACTAAAGTGAGTGGCTGAAGCCGAGATCATAGTTAATATCGTTGTCACATCAGGCACAATTGGAAATTGTGGAGCGACAATCTTATCGATGGCTCGTAGATCAATTAAGAAACGAAAAGGAATTGCATTATCACCTTTTGTGTACACGGGTAAAATCAGACTATTGCACAAACTACCTGCAATTTCCTCAACCACCACTCGATGCACAAAATCAGAGACGATACATTTCAAAGCTTGCTCACCGTCAACCGAAATCTTATACTGAGGAATATGTGGCAGCTTTTCCCCATGTTTCTAGACAATTTTAACAGGCTCAATTTGCAAAACACCAACATCATTGTCATCAATTGCCCATAAGCACTCCAGAACATCACTAAATTCTGGTGGCAAATATCTGGTCAAGAATTGAGAGACAGAAAGTTGCTGGGGTGAAATCGTGAAATGCACTCCATCAGAAGAACAATGAATTACTGCATTTAATTCCTTCAACAGATTCAACCCCAACAAATTATCTCCACAATTCAAAGTCAAAAGGAAAGGACAATGGTCCGTAAATGGACCCAAAGAAATAGGTACCGGTGAAGAAACCAGACCGACAACTGGTGTGCCAGAAAACCCTACAGAAACATTAGTTTGCCCTGACAGTGGAATGTTTGGAACCCGCAAATGATCAATGGAACACTTCTGTGCCCCTGTATCTATCAAGAATAGATGCTTCCTATTTCCCACTATCATTTCAACATAGGGACCTTTCTGATTAACAGGTATAGGCGTTGGTTCCAAACCCTGCTTCGGGCAATCCTAGCGAAACAGAATGTCATCAAAAGGAAATACTTCAGAGAGGTAAGCGGCAGAAGGATGATCAAAAATGTTTCTAGTATCCACACCTGATGCCTGATTGTCCTGTGAAAAAGGTTGCTGTGAATCCTGTGAAAACTGACCTCTAGCAGGGCCCCCTACACCCGGGCGACCTCTGGATCGTCTACCCATATTCCCAAATGTGTTATTTGACCTCTGTCGGAGGATCGGGCATTGTGCACGCCAATGACCCTCTTGCCTACAATAGGCACACTGGTTAATTTTTACAGGACCCAAGGGCGCATTACCTTGTGGAACATACTGACCTCTAAATTGTGAATTACCACCTCTAGGGCCTCTAACAATTTGCTGCAATAATACTTCTGTCTTTAAATCTCCTTTTCTCTTCTCGACCCTTTCTTTTTCATTATTGACACGATTCTCATAGTACTGAGCCATGTGCAGTACTTCTGATTGAGACTTCGCTTGCTAAGTGCTCTCAGAAGACATAATTTGCGACTGGATGTCAGGCAGCAATCCACGCACACATTTGTCTATGAATAATCTTGTCCCAGACTCTGTGCCTAAGTCTTGTCCACTGAAATCTGAAAATACCTGTTTGAACTGATTAAAGAACTCGGTAGCACCCTTAGAATTCCCTTGATTACAGGCAGTAAGCTTGTCCCAAATAATTCTCTTTTCGGGAATTATAGTTTTCCGTTTCGCAACTATTCTATCAGGTAAAGTTAGTATCACCTGAGGCGGCCTTTCGCCAGCTGGCCTTTCTCCATTGAGTCTTATTATGTTAGTCTATGTGTCTCCTAGCTCTGTTACATTGTCTATAGTTCTAATCTTTTTCCACAATCTACAGGCAGGAGTACAGGAAATAATAGATCAATATCACTTAAAGTGAATACTGAGGATTGCAAAACAGACTATTTCTTTGTAGAACCCTGTCGGATTCTTCCTAATGTCAGGAATAGATTGTCTAATGGTGTTCACGTCATGTCTCGAAAACGGGACGTGAACGAATTGTGACACATAATGCGCAGGAATATCCTGAGCAGCCGCACCCGTTGCAAGGTTAGCAGGAATCTCAACTTTCGGGACAAATGTCGGAGGACCCTCTCTCATAGGCAACTGAGAAGTAGGCAACTCCGAACGCTTACTAAGCAACTGTAACGCTCACCTGATTCCCGCAGAGGCGCCGGTCTTGACTGGGTGAATGCCGTATCTTCAAAGGTGATGTGTAACACACGGTTGGCTCTTTGGGCTGGACCTCTGTGCACTGTATGTCTGACTCGAAGAGTAAGATGTCTGCAGATAGAAAATATGGGATTAATGAACTGGGGTTATTGGGTGCCTCTCTCCTCTTCCCTTTCTCTTCTCCTGTAGAACCCCAAAGGTTAACGCCCTCACCTTAGGTAAGTGAACGCTGAGCTCTCCATCTGCCTCGGGGCAGGGTGCCGTAACCAGTTTCTTCACTGGATAAGGGTGCAGGCCTCTTGACCTCAGAGGACTGCTGTCCGTCGTTAACTGCACGAACGATAAGTTCTGGGCACTTCAAATGTCTTAAAAGTCTTTTGTAATGATATCTCTTGTTTTGCAGGGTTCCGGCGATGGCGGATGGCGGGCTGATGAGAGTTGAGGATCGAACCCGCGTGAGGAATAGAAGCGCCTGGAAGCACGTAAGTAAGCGCTTGTAGCCTGCTTCACGATGCGCATTAACTGTCCCTTTTATCTTGCAGGTACAAGTTCGGAGCTTTAGAGAAGCTGAAGGGTGCTGGAATACCCACTGGATTCGGCATGGGAAGGAGTAATGGCACGTGAGTAATAAAGTTGCCCAATGTCTTTAAACGCACCTTCTTTTGTCTTTCAGATGCGGGATGCAGCGCCGAAGGCCTCCGGAGCGTGCGAAGAGCTGGTAAGCTTTTGTCTTTCAGATGCCGGAATGCAGTGCGAAGACCTCCGGAGCATGCAAAGAGTAGGTAAGCTTTTGTCTTTCAGATGCCGGAATGCAGCGCGAGGCGTTGGTGACAGCCGATGGACCAGGTAAGAGATGCGCTGCCAGTGAAGACCGTAGTGCTAACCTGTTCTTTCTTTGTCTTTACAGGTGCTGCTGAAGACTGGATTCCAGGATGGTAAGCCTTTGTTCCCTTAGGCCCAGGATCAGAAGCAGAAGACACGATGAGCGTTCTGCTGCAGAGAATGCAGAATAACACAAAGCAAGATTCATCCATCGGGTGTGGTTTAAATAGCCTCCTGTAGTGCTTAGGTGTCTCCTTCCACAGCCACGCCTAGGTAAGAAAAGAGTTCCTGCTTTCCAGAAGAGTTCCAGTGTTCTGAACCTAGGGAGTGGCTCCTGCCCCACCCAACAGGAAAAGTAGTCCCAAACAGAAGAGGATCAGGGGTTCAACTGGCAGGTAAGTAAGCAGCATGGTCTGCTGCAGGTAAGTCCACCCAAGCATTATGAGCCCGGCGCTTCCAGCGCTGGGACTGGGCATCTTTATGAGCCTGGTGCCACTGGCGCCAGGACAGGGTCCAAAAGGTCCCAATTGGGACTGGCTGGCACTCGGAACCGGGGTTATGGGTCTGCTTCCAAGGGAGTCGGGCAAGTCCTGATCTTTTGGAAGCAGAGATCATGACAGCACCCCCCCTGAAGGCCCCTCCCAAACCGGGCTTCTCCGGGGGTTTGGGCTTGTTAGGAAATGTTCGATGAAATCTTTTGATTAGACGAGGCGCGTGGACATATTCTGCAGGTTCCCAGGATCTTTCTTGGGGACCGTAGCCTTTCCAGTCAATCAGGTAAAATAGTTTAGATTTGGAGATCTTGGAATCCAGGATGCTTTTGACTTCAAACTCGAGTTCTCCATCAACTAGAATAGGTTTTGGAGATGTAGTTAGTCGGGTTTGAGGTTGCACGGGTTTTAATAGAGAGACGTGGAAGACCGGATGTATCTTCATGTGAGGGGGCAAGTCCAACTTGACCGCTACTGGATTTACTATGGTAGTGATGGAATAGGGACCAAGGTATCTTGGGTTGAATGTGCGTGGTCCTTTTAGAGGTAGATATTTGGTGGATAACCAGACTTGATCTCCTACTTGATATTGGGGGGCTTCCTTCCGATGTTGGTCTGCTCCTTTCTTGTATTGTTCTTTAGCCCTTTGAAGGTGAGAAACGGCTTCCTCAAAGGCTTGGGTGATTGTAGAATGCAGGTGGTCTACTGCTGGTGTTCCAAGATCTTGGAGTGGATCCAACTCCGAGGTTCGAGGGTGACTACCGTATAAAAGAAAAAACGGGGTCTTCCCAGTTCCCGAGTGGACAGAGTTATTGTAGGCATATTCGGCTATCCAAAGGATATCTTTCCAAGTTTTTTCAGTTTGTTGTAGCATGCAGCGCAAATACTGTTCCAGAGTTTGATTGGTCCTCTCGGTTTGTCCGTCAGTTTGAGGGTGGTGGCTGGTCGAAAGTCTCACATCAATTTGAGCTGACCGACAGCAACTTCGCCAAAAATGAGAAATAAATTGACTACCTCGATCCGAAATTAGTGCAGTCGGATGATGTTTTCGAGAAATTCTCGGGCCAGAGTTGCTGCTGTTGGTAAGCCTTTGAGTGGAATGAAATGCGCCATCTTGGAGAATAGGTCCACGATTACTAGGATCGTATTGTATCCGGAGCATGGAGGTAGATCGGTGATGAAGTCCATAGAAAGCGTATGCCAAGGGCGAGGCGGGATGTCAATAGGGCGTAAGAGGCCGGCTGGTTTTTCCTTTTGACTCTTGTTTTGGGCGCATACTCCACAGGACATTATAAAGTCTCTGATATCTTTTTTCCAAGACGGCCACCAGAAGTAGCGCTTGATCTTTTCTGAGGTCTTGGTCATACCGGGATGTCCTTCCATTAAAGAATCGTGATAACAAGAGATTACCTTTTTCTGTAAATCTGTGCTGGGCAGGTATAACCGTTCTTGGAAATATAATAGGTTGTCCTTCACCGTAAAGTCCTTTCCCTGCAGATGCCAATTCTGTATGTCTGCTGGAGTTACCAGTAGCCTGGCTTTATCCTTAACTTCCTCTATGGATTGTGTGGCGATTACACCTAGAATTCTTTGTTCGGGAATGATAGGTACAGGTTTAGGATTGATCAAATGTTCTTCCACTCCCATCCGAGAAAGGGCATCAGCTTTACCGTTTTTTGTACCAGGTCGATAGGTAATTATGAAGTCAAACTCGGCAAAGAATAGTGCCCAACGGTGTTGCCTAGAGGATTGAGCTTTTGCGGTTTTCAAATATTGCAGGTTTCGGTGATCTGTAATCACAGTAACGGTGTGTCGGGCCCCCAGAAGATAATGCCGCCAAGCCTTAAAGGCGGACTTGATAGCTAGAAGTTCCTTATCAGGAATAGTGTAATTGATTTCAGGAGGCGAGAATTTGCGGGACCAAAATGCCACGGGATGCAACTGATTGGTTACTGGGTCCTTTTGTGATAGAACTGCCCCCATGGCAAGGCTCGAAGCATCAGTTTCAACGATGTAGGGGAGTTCTGGGCGAGGATGTTTTAAGATCGGTGCAGAGATAAATCTAGTCTTCAAATTCTGGAAAGCTTGTTCCGCCTCGGTAGACCATTCAAAACGTTTGTTTTTCTTTAACAAGGCGGTGATGGGCTGGACTATTCGAGAGAATTCGGGGATAAACCTGCGGTAAAAGTTAGCGAAGCCTAACATGCTTTGAACACCTTTTACGGAGGATGGCGATGGCCATTTGAGAATTGCATCGACCTTCTTTGAATCCATACGCACTCCGCTAGGTGATAATATGAATCCCAAGAATTCAACTTCAGTCACGTTGAAAACACATTTTTCCAACTTAGCGAAAAGTTTGTGTTGACGCAATCTCTCGAGGACCATTTTCACGTGTTTCCGATGTTCAGTTTCCGATGAAGAATAAACGAGGATGTCGTCAATGTAAACAACAACACACACATCTATGAGCTCTCTGAGGACATCGTTCATAAAATATTGAAAGGCGGCCGGGGCGTTGCAAAGTCCGAAGGGCATGACCTGATATTCAAATAGCCCATACTTGGTGCGGAAGGCCGTCTTCCATTCATCGCCCTCTTTTACTCGTACCAAGTGGTAGGCTCCTCTAAGATCCAGCTTTGTATATATGCATGCTTTTCTGACTTGGTCCAGGAGTTCAGGGATCAAAGGTAACGGATATCTATTCTTAACGGTGATCTGGTTCAGGGCGCGATAATCTATACAAGTTCTAAGGTCCCCTTCTTTTTTTGGAACGAAGAACAAAGCTGAGGAAGCAGGGGACTTGGAAGGACGAATAAACCCATTCGCTAGGTATTGATCCAGGTATTGTCAGAGGTGAAGATTCTCAGGCTCGGTGAGGGCATAAATTCTACTACAAGGAGGAGTAGATCCAGGTATCAGGTCTATCTGGCAGTCATAAGACCTATGAGGAGGTAGAGAGTTAGCCTGATCCTTCCGGAAAACATCTTGGAATTCTAGGTATTCAGGAGGTAACTGGGGAGCCTCCGAGGAAATTGCTGCCAGTGCAACACCAGGTCGAGGGTGACAAGTAGAGACACATTCTGGAAACTGAACCGTTCTTGCTCGCCAATCGATCTGAGGATTGTGCTTCTCTAACCAAGGAATTCCTAGAATAATCTGGAACTGAGGGGCCTTGATCACATCGAACACGATCTTCTCATGGTGTCCATCTTGACTTACTAGCGTCACTTCTTGGGTGGTATGCGTTACTGGTCCGGAGGCTATCTCTGTACCATCCACCGTAGTAATGACGTCCTTTACAGCCTTTGGACAAAGAGTCAGATTCATCCTCAAAACCATTTCATGATCCACATAATTGCCGATGGCACCGCTGTCGACGTAAGCTTCAATCGCATGTAATCGATCCGGATGTTCACGGCTAATGAGGACCATAGGTATCACGAAATGCGAGGTCACTGAACTGGTTTTAACGCTCGGCAAGAGGACCTCTATTCTTGTCGGGCGAGGTCGTTTCCTTGCTCAGAGTTTGTGACCCTGGTAACTGCAGCTCCTACTGCCTTCTTGGCTGGTTTCACCGGACAGTCTCGAAGAAAGTGCCCCGAGTTTCCGCAATAGAGGCATAATTGTAGCTGTTTTCTCCTTTCCCGCTCCTTTTGTGTTAGTGGTCCTTTCAGGCCCCCTATTTGCATGGGTTCCCCGGAGTCTACTCCTTTGGTAGGAGTTGGTGGTTTGGAAAATACTCGAGCATCAAACTTGGAACGATCGGCCTTCCTGTTCTGCAGTCTGTGGTCAATTTGAACGACTAAGTCAATATAGTCCGAACAGTCTTGCGGGGGATTCACTACTTGGGCTAACACATCTTTGAGCTCAGCACGTAGACCTCTATAAAACAGCGTAATCCTTTTGTCCTCAGGCCATCGAGTTTCCACTATCAGTCTGTTGAAAGACGCAATATAAGCCAAAAGGTCTTGATTACCCTGTCGCAATGAAAGGAGCTCATTGTCCAAGGCCTGCCCCTGTGAATGTCTTGCAAACAGTTTTTCCATACTGAGCTGAAAAGCTTGAAAATCATGGAGGACAGGATCATCTTGATTAACTAGAGGGATCGACCAGTCTGCCGCATTGCCACTAAGGTACGAAAGCACGAAGGCTACCTTAGCTTGATCAGTTGGAAAGGCTGCTGGCCGGCATAAGAAGTGCAACCGGCACTGATTAATAAATACTGCAAACCTCTTTGGGTCACCAGAAAATCATTCGGGCGGAGCCAGAGGTACATTCCCAGGTAGGTTGATCTGCACTGGGTTCGTAGAGGATGTTGAAGGAAGATTTGCCCCTGATGCGGGTAACGGAGTTTGTCCGGCTTGTGACTGTAGCAATTGTCTAGCGAGATCGTCTGTTCGCTCCTTGGAAATAATCAGTTCCCTTCTTAGAGCATTAGTTTCCTGACGGGCTGCATGCACTTCTGCTCTTAGTTCCCCAAGTAACTGGGCTAGCTGGTTGGTATCCGAGGTTTCCATTGCGCCTGGGTGGGTGTTTTGCGGTAGGCTTTGTGTTCTGTAAGAGGCGCCGGTCTTGACTGGGTGAATGCCGTATCTTCAAAGGTGATGTGTAACTCACGGTTGGCTCTTTGGGCTGGACCTCTGTGCACTGTATGTCTGACTCGAAGAGTAAGATGTCTGCAGATAGAAAATATGGGATTAATGAACTGGGGTTATTGGGTGCCTCTCTCCTCTTCCCTTTCTCTTCTCCTGTAGAACCCCAAAGGTTAACGCCCTCACCTTAGGTAAGTGAACGCCGAGCTCTCCATCTGCCTCGGGGCAGGGTGCCGTAACCAGTTTCTTCACTGGATAAGGGTGCAGGCCTCTTGACCTCAGAGGACTGCTGTCCGTCGTTAACTGCACGAACGGTAAGTTCTGGGCACTTCAAATGTCTTAAAAGTCTTTTGTAATGATATCTCTTGTTTTGCAGGGTTCCGGCGATGGCGGGCTGATGAGAGTTGAGGATCGAACCCGCGTGAGGAATAGAAGCGCCTGGAAGCACGTAAGTAAGCGCTTGTAGCCTGCTTCACGATGCGCACTAACTGTCCCTTTTATCTTGCAGGTACAAGTTCGGAGCTTTAGAGAAGCTGAAGGGTGCTAGAATACCCACTGGATTCGGCGTGGGAAGGAGTAATGGCACGTGAGTAATAAAGTTGCCCAATGTCTTTAAACGCACCTTCTTTTGTCTTTCAGATGCGGGATGCAGCGCCGAAGGCCTCCGGAGCGTGCGAAGAGCTGGTAAGCTTTTGTCTTTCAGATGCCGGAATGCAGTGCGAAGACCTCCGGAGCATGCGAAGAGTAGGTAAGCTTTTGTCTTTCAGATGCCGGAATGCAGCGCGAGGCGTTGGTGACAACCGATGGACCAGGTAAGATATGCGCTGCCACTGAAGACCGTAGTGCTAACCTGTTCTTTCTTTGTCTTTACAGGTGCTGCTGAAGACTGGATTCCAGGATGGTAAGCCTTTGTTCCCTTAGGCCCAGGATCAGAAGCAGAAGACACGATGAGCGTTCTGCTGCAGAGAATGCAGAATAACACAAAGCAAGATTCATCCATCGGGTGTGGTTTAAATAGCCTCCTGTAGTGCTTAGGTGTCTCCTTCCACAGCCACGCCTAGGTAAGAAAAGAGTTCCTGCTTTCCAGAAGAGTTCCAGTGTTCTGAACCTAGGGAGTGGCTCCTGCCCCACCCAACAGGAAAAGTAGTCCCAAACAGAAGAGGATCAGGGGTTCAACTGGCAGGTAAGTAAGCAGCATGGTCTGCTGCAGGTAAGTCCACCCAAGCATTATGAGCCCGGCGCTTCCAGCGCTGGGACTGGGCATCTTTATGAGCCTGGTGCCACTGGCGCCAGGACAGGGTCCAAAAGGTCCCGATTGGGACTGGCTGGCACTCGGAACCGGGGTTATGGGTCTGCTTCCAAGGGAGTCGGGCAAGTCCTGATCTTTTGGAAGCAGAGATCATGACAGCAACAGAGCCAAATCGAGCGCTAAAGCAGCCGAAGAAGTGTCAAATGAAAAAGTTCTCTTGTAAATACCCAATAACTCTGCGGGAAACAAATCTTTCTTTTTACACACTCATCCTGTAGGTATTCTACCATTACCCGTATCACTTTCCTCTGCATTTCTGGTGTATACTGACCATACGTGTCATATACTTCTACGGGAGTTATCGATGTGTCTGAGATCCATCTAATCGCGTCTTTCGTGCAAATTCGCATTTCCTCAGATATCGATTTACGACAAAGAAGGAACCGTTTCTGCACATACATAATGTCCAAACTATCTCCATCTTCATCTTCATTCTGTAATCTTTCCAACTCCTTTCTATACTCAAATACCCTCTCAACATGCTCTTGCACTTTCTCCGCAGTGTCTCTTGAGAACGCTAGAGTGTTCAGATCCTTCAACCCTTGCGGGAGATCTGTATCGTTTAACCTGTCCCATATTACACTCAAATGAATCCCTAATCCCTCAATAAAAACATTTTTCTCAGGAAAATTGTCCATATTAGAAAGTGTGGCAAAAACATTAGCTTGATCACCCTTCTCCATACAATGCTTAGCCCATTCAATCAACTCAAGTTTCTTCTCTGGAGGTACAGTATTCCGAGTGACAACCCTCGATCCCGCTCCCTGATCTACTACAAGCGGTATAGAACCACTTGGAAGAGGGAGAGTAAGCGAGTTCAACAGAGGTGCTATCAGTGGTACAACAGGCAAAAGTGGAGGAGCAGGTGAAGGAGCAGCAACAAAAGGAGGACCAACGACTGGAGGGAGAGGAGCAGCAGGAGGAGCAGGAGGAGGAATAACAGCAGGAAGAGGCAAACCAGCAGGAAGAGGAACATACGGAGGTGGCGCAGTGGCACCAGGCCTTCGTTCATTTAACAATTTATCGATAAGTTCATCGGAAACATGAAAGTCTTTAGAAGGATAGATGTTCTGGATACCAAGTGAGAAAGCCCGATCCATGTTCCTAGCTGACTCAGACTGTTTATTTTGGTCATACAACAACGCTTTTTCGGCATTCGTCTTATGACGGCACGCATGTTTTTCTCTACTCTTAAGCTGCTGTAAAGCTTCTTTTTTCCAATTCTGTAATGCATCAAATGCTGCAGGTCAAGCCTTTTTCTTCAATAATATAGATTCTAAATACTCAATAGGAGGGATTTCAAAACTACCATTGATTGGCCACTGAGGTTCGGAAGCATGTCTAGTTTGTCTGTGCCAAATATCATTAAACACTATACTACCAATGGCATGCTTACAGTACGTAGTACAAGCCGGCGACCCCTCCTGTGGCGCCGGACGGCTAAATTCCAAAGATTGTCTGTCACTGCGGAATAACGCCCTGAAGCAGGCAGACAATTTCCCAGGCATGTCAGAATACTGGTGTTACCTGGTCAATAATTGTATTTGCGAGTGCAATGCACCAAAACAAATTATCAGGATACTTAAGAATCGGGTCACGACTCACCTGATCAAATCCTAAGGAGGTCCGATCGGATTTCAAAGTTTTCTAACAAAGTTTACCTCGTGTTTGGTGATTTTGGCAAATCTGCCCGCCTCGATATCTGGAGCCTCGTCAAGATGCCGACTCGGATGGCGTGCTCACCGTCCAGGGATCGGGCCGTGCAGCGCTGCTGAGGTGTCGCTTCTCATTCAGGAAAGGGTTCCCCTTCACACTGTCCGATCCTTGTCCAATAGCAGCGTCAACCTTCAACGAGCTGGCATCAATCTTGAGTGTCCCTATTCGGTTTCCATCTGTGAAAGCAAAAAGAAGATATAGAGGCTGAGTACCCCAAAAGGAAATACACCAACACGGGTTTACAAAGATACACAGATCTTTATTCTACAAATTGAACAGTTTCAAAGGACAAAGAAACAGATAGTTATCAGGCCCTCAGTACAACACAGCAAATACCAGCCCTTTTCGGTGTGTGCAGTGAGTGGGGCTGGACATCAGAATAGTTGTGTCTTTTATACAGTATGTAATCTGATGTTCAGCCTACTTGTAGGTTAACCATTTCCTTGGCTAGGGGTTCATGCTGAGTCCGTTGCTAATGTATGCATCTATACATTTATGGATTATACTTAATACATTTCCCAACAGGTTACAATAGCAACAGTGTGTCTTTGGATTTCACATTGAGGCTTCGCACATATCTCGAACAATATAGTCAAACAAGTGTTCACATTAGATGCTCGAACAGTATTGTGCATAATATATGTTCATGGATTAGTATTGTTGGCACAGGTAATCCTCTATCCACAGGTCAATGAAGGACAAGGTCTCATTAAATGACCCTAACATTTGGCCTGCGGGCAGTTTACACATTAACTCGTATGCGGAGGTCAAGACGACCATGTTACAAACAGAACGACACTGTCCATCATCTTAGAGCACAGGGTGACATTAGAGTAAGAATCAAAATGGCGGATTTACCTAAAATGGCGGCTATCACGGATCTAAGGTCAGGACCTTGCAATGCGGATTTCTTCGCAGAGCGACTGGGCTTAGGCCAATATATACAATAAAGAGGCTTGATATGTTTTTTCATTCGACAAAGCGTTTCCTCTGCCCACATCATCTGTCACTTTTTGATGTGTGCAGCGCACTTCATAATTGCCAGTTGAGTAGGAAGCACAAGTGCTGAGAGTAGCCAAACTATCAAAGTGCCATGTTGAATCTTAGTTCCATGTGAGGTCAAGAAACCCCTTTATGCCCATAATCTACCGAAGATGTGAACCACCCCAAAGGCATATTGACTGTCTGTAAATATATTTACTCTGAGCCCTTCGGAAAGTTCACAATCTCGAGTCAATACGATAATCTCTGTGACCTGCGCAGAGTTATGCAAAATTGTTTTGGTTTCCACAATAGTGCTTAATGTAGTGATGGCATAAGCAGCAGTGGATGTACCATCCAGAAGTTTGAAGCAGGAGCCATCGCAAAACAGCGCCCCTTGTGGATCTTTTAACAGTGTATCATTTAAATCAATTCTGCCTTTGGTGTCTTGTTCTGTGGTATATTCTTCCCTCCATGTTCCTGCGTGAACACAGCCAAAGCGCATCCTTCACATTCACGCACATACAAAACAATGGCCTTGTCATAATTATGTGTGCCCAGACTGGTGCTGAACACAACGCAGCCTTGAGCAGATCAAAAGCTTTCTGGCAATCCAATTTCCACGGTAATGGCAAAGAAATGCCCTTCTTCATCAATGCCAACATTGGTTTTATCATTAATGAGAAATGTGGGATCCACTGTCTACAGTACGAAGCCATGCCTATCAAGGCTTGGACCTCTTTCTGTGTATTTGGGACAGACATGCTAGAGATACTTTTTATCTGTTCAGGTGTCAGTCTTCTTCCCTCCTTCGACAGGAGATAGCCTAAATAAGCAACCTCCTGTCCACAATATTGAAACTTTTTCAATTAAGCCTTATGCCCATGCTCTGCTAGGTGGATAAGCAGCAACACGGTGCCCTCCTTGCAAGCAGCTTCTGCAGCTAAAAGAAGATCGTCAACATACTGTAACAACGTACAAGTGGAAGGCAACTCAAGTGTATCGAGCTGTTCCTTCAAAGCTCTGCTGTAAATGTTGGACTCTCAGTGTACCCTTGTGGTACATAAGTGAATGTAAACGACCGTCCCCCTAGGGTGAACGCGAACAAGTATCTACTGTCAACATATACAGGAATGCTAAAGAAAGCATTCTTAAGATCCTCAACACTGAAATGAGTAGCAGAAGCTGGAATCATCGTTAATATTGTGGTCACAAATGGAAATTCTGGAGTTACAATCTTATTAATAGCACGCAGATCAATAATAAAACGGAAAGGAATTGCATTATCTCCTTTCTTATACACCGGTAGAATCAGACTATTACTCAAACTTCCTGCAATTTCCTCAATCACTCCTTGATGTACAAAATCAGAAACTATACTCTTTAAAGCGTGCTTACCGTCAACTGAAATCTTATACTGTGGAATATGTGGCAAGTTACCACCTGGTTTCAAAACAATTTTAACATATTCAATTTGTAAAATACCAACATCATTATCATTAACCGCCCATAAACATGCCAGAACTTTATCCAATTCAGTCGGTAAAGCCCTAGTCAGAAATTGTGAAGCAGAAGTTCACTGAGGTGAAATCGTCAAATGCACTCCATCTGGAGAACAGTGAATTACTGCATTCAATTCTTTCAACAGATTCAACCCCAACACATTTTCGCCACAATTCATTGTCAAAAGAAATGGACATGAATTGGTGAATGGCCCCAGTGAAATTGGTACCGGCTGAGTGACCTGACTAACCACTGGCGTACGGTATCAGGTAATATTACCGCCACCAAAAATATCACCGTACATATGGTCATCGGGAATGGCCATAGGCGATATTTTTGGTGGGGATAATTTATGGGGTAGATGGGTGGGGGGGGTGCAGGGGTGTCCCCCGCTCCCTTTAATAATATATGGGGGTTGTGGGGGTGTCCCCCGCAGGCTCCACAGGGTAATATTGCCGCAAAAATATGGCGAATGTTTTGTATGGCGTTATTTTTGCAGCAATATTATCACATGGAACCTGGCGTACCAGAGAACCCTACAGAAATGTTATTCTGCCCTGAGAGTGGAATATCTGGAGCCTGTGAATGATCGATGGAACACTTCTGTGCTACTGTATCATCAAAAATAAATGCTTCCTATTCCCCACCTTCATTTCTGTGTAGGACCCTTTCTGATCGACCGGAATAGACATTGGTTCCAGGCTCGGCTTCGGGCTGTCCTAACGGAACAATATGTCATCAAATGCGAGATCCTCAGAACGATAGGCAGTCGAAGGATTATCAAAAATAGTCACATTATTTGCACTATTCTGCTGACTATCTTGTGAATATGACTGTTGATTCTGAGCGAACTGACTTCTACCAGGACCCCCTATCCCAGGGCGGTCTCTGGATCGTCTGCCCCTGGTTCCATACATGTTATTCGATCTTCGCCGAAGGATCGGGCATTGTGCTCGCCAATGACCCTCTTGTCTGCAATAAGCACATTGGTTCATGTGTACAGGACCCATCTGCGCATTACTCTGTGGAGCAAACTGACCCCTACACTGTGTACTTCCAACTCTAGCCCCTCTTACTATCTGCTGTAACAATACTTTTGTTTTCAAGTCTCCCTTCTTCTCTTCTATTCTCTCTTTTTCAGTATTGACTCTATTTTCATAATACTGAGCCATATGCAATACTTCGGACTGTGATTTAGCTTGCCAGGCGCTTTCGGAAGTCATAATTTGTGATTGGATATCAGGCAACAATCCACGCACAAATTTGTCCACTACAGCCTTTTTCCTGACTCGATGCTTAAATCCTGACAGCTAAAATCTGAAAATACTTGTTCGAACCGATTACAAAATTCAGTAGCACTATCAGATTTCCCCTGGGTGCAAGCAGTAAGCTTGTCCCAAACCATTCTTCTCTCTGGAACTAGAGTCTTCAGTTTAGTTACTATTCTGTCTGGTATTGTCAGTATCACTTGTGGCGGTTTCTCACCAGCTTTCCTTTCTTCATCTATCCGTATCAAGTTAACCCATGTATCACCCAGCTCTGCCTGATCATCTACAGTCCTAATCTGTTTCCATAAATCAGCAGGTAGGATCACAGGGAACAACAGGTCTATATCACCCAGAGTGAAAACTGACAAACGCAAAACAGATTATATTTCTTTGTAAAACCCTGTTGGATGTTTCCTAATATCTGGAATCGACTGTCTAATGGTATTCATTTCCTGTCTAGAGAATGGGACATGAACAAACTGTGAAACATAATGAGCTTCAATAGTAGCGGCTGCTGTGCCTGCTGCGGCATCAGCTGGAATCTCTACTTTCGGAACAAATGTCGGAGGAACCTCCCTCATTGGCAATATATAAGTAGGCAATTCTGAACGTTCATTAAGCAACAGGGCTAAATCAAGAGACAAAGCAGTCGAAGCAGTATTAGGTGAAAATGCTCTCTTATAAATGACCATCAAATCTGCCGGACAACAAACCTTTTTTTATCATACACTCATCCTGCAGGTACTCTACAATTACCTGTAACACTTTCCTTTGCATAGCAGGATTATACTGACTAAATGTGTCATATACTTCCAGGGGAGATATCGAAACCTCTGAAATCGATCTAAGCGCGTCCCTTGTGCAAATACGCATCTCTTCACTCATTGGTTTACAAGAGGGGATAAAAAGTTTCTGCACATACGAAGCGTCCACTCTATCACCATCCATATCATCATTCTGTAACCGATCTATCTCCCTCTTAAACTTGAAAACCCTCTCAACATGCTCATGTACTTTCTCCGCAGTGTCTCTTGAGTAAGCTAAGACATTCAAATCCCACAACCCTTGTGGGACATCCATGTTCGTCAAATCATTCCACATTTCAGCCAATTGCATTCCCATGCCCTCTATAAAAATATTCTGTTCGGGAATACTTTCTTGGTCAGAAATTGCAGTTAAGACAGCTGATTTTTTGCCTTTTTCTATACATTCCTTAGCCCATGCATACAATTCCCTTTTTCTAGCTTTTGAAACTGTACTTCGAGTCACTACTTTTGAATTGGCACTCGCCCTTTCAATTGTTTCAAGTGGAGCAGAACCGCCTGGAAAAGTCCAGACAAATCTTGCACAACCGGTAGTGGAGACGCTACCGCTGGCAGTAAAGACGAAGTTACGGGAGGAACAACTGGCGGTAAGAGATGCAGAAGGAGGAGCAACAACAGGAAAAGGAGCAACAACTGGAGGAGGAGCTACAACAGGAGGAACAGGAATAACAGCAGGAGTAGGTGCAACAGTGGGAAGAGAAAAAGCAACAGGGAGAGTCACATAGGGAGGAGGTGCAGTAGCTACAGCCCTACACTCATTTGAAAGCTTATCAATTAGCTTGTCTGAGGCACAAACGTCCTTAGACGGATATATTTTCTGTACACCAAGTTGAAAAGCCCTATCCATGTTTCTAACAGACTCTGGCTATTTCTGTTGTTCATACAATAATGCTTTAGACATGTGATGAGGTGCATGTTTCTTTTTACTCTTAAGTTGCTGCATAGCTTACTTTTTCCAATTCTGAATTACATCGAATGCTGCAGGCCTAGCCTTTTTCTTTAACAATATATACTCCAAATACTCTATATGGGTAATCTCAAAACCACCATGAACTGGCCACTGAAATTCGGAAGCATGTCTAGTTTGTCTGTGCCAAATATTTTTGAATACTATACTACCAATGGCGTACTTACAGTACATAGTACATGCCGGCGACCTCTCCGGTGAAGCTGTTTGGCCAAATTCCAAAGATTGTCTGTAGCTGCGAAATAGAACCCTGAAAAAGGCAGAAAATTTCCCAGGCATATCAGGTCACTGGTGTTATCCGGCGTCGTTTGAACCTCCGGGTGCAAATCTACAACCAAATATCAGGATACTTAGGAATCGGGGCACAACTCTACTGATTACAAAGGACAAAGGAGGTCCGATCGGATTACAAAGGATTATCGTGGTTGGCGATTTCGGCAAAGAGCCCGCTTCGATATTGGGACCCTCGTCAAGATGCCCTCTCAAACCGCGTGCTCACCGTTCAGGGATCAGATTGTGCAGTACTGTCGAGGTGTCATGTCTCATACAAAGGGGCTCCCTTTTTCTCACTCTCCAATCAAGGTCCGATAGCCGTGTCTTCTCTTCAGCGAGGTGACATCCACCTTGAGGGTCCCTATTCGGGCACCATCTGAAAGACAAAAGAAATATTGAGGCTTAGTACCACAAATGAAATACGCCAATCACGGGTTGAAAAGATACAAGTATCATTTATTGCTATACAGTCAAAGCAAAACAGATAGCTATCTGGCTCTCAACTCCTCGCAGTGTGTACCAGCAGACACAGTAAGGGGTGAGAGTGCTGGACATCTAAATACAGCCATATTTATACTACATAAACTATTACAGTATTGTACAAGGAATTAAACAAGTTTGCATGCCCATGAAGTTACAATGGTGCTGTTGGTTCCCGATCCATGGTAAGCCTTGTTCCAAGAATGGCTACAATGCAGTTCAGCCAGAACACACGATAGGAGTTTGTTTTCCATTATCTCATTGTTTATATGAGGATGAGGCTTGTGAGCACAGACAACACTTGGATGGCAGTTCATTCGAGTCACAAGGTTTCTTTACATTGGTCAAACAGTCTGCTCTCGGTCAGCCTAAACATCAACAGAACTCAAAGGTCATTCGGCTCGGCTGCAAGTTGAAAACACAGTCCACCATTTTAGAACATGAAATAAGAGTTGAAATCAAAATGGCGGACGATTCTTAAAATGGCGGCGGAGTTGATCGAAAAGCAGAACATTATGAACGCGGTTTTCTGTGCAACACAAATAGACTTAGGCCAATATTCATAGCAAGGCGGTATTATATGATTATGGTTTAACACAGTAACCATAGCTACCCCTGCAGATTGGACCCCTTTCAGAGGGAAGAAGTATGTGAATTGTGGGAGACAGGAAGTCTGCTCTCTGCACAAACTTCAAGGGAGACCAATCAAGAGTCACAGAGGTCTCAATTAATCAGAGAGACACTTTAATCTACAACAAACTGGATGATGGGTTGGTCTGCGGTATATCTTGGCACCCCTTACCTTTCCTGTTGCGGAGCACTCTGGTCCTGACCTCACGCATAACAGAGGATTGTTGGTGGGGACACAGGATTGGTTCATTAAGGTAGGGTTAGCCTGCACCAATCACTGGGGCCCATTTGGCTTTAAAAGACGGCTGAACACCTCACTTAGCAGATCATCCGACGACTTTGAAAGGAGTAAAAAGAATGTCTCATTTGGACCTGGTCTAAAGGTCCAGTCTACCTTGCATTTTCCGCCAGTGAAGGAAGGCCAGGAGTTCCAAGAAAGAAGCAAGATCCCTCCCTTAAAAATCTCCCAGGCAACACAGGGAGATACCGGCAGCTCCAGAACAGGTTCCCAGCCAGCACACATCATGCCCTGCTAGGTTCTGCCAACAAGTTTCCTAAGCGGGAAGTGCCAGAGAGTATCTGAACTAAGGACAAGGCTGTTGCCTGCAAACACTCTCCTAAGCTTTGGGCCATCCACCTTGAAAGGACGACACGAGACCTGTGAAGAAGCTAGGAGGAGTGCCCCTACAAGCATCAACCGCCATCCACCTTTTAAGGACATTTTGAGACAGTCAAGTCCTCAAACCGCAACCAGTTGCACTGCTGACTGTTGTCATGCTGCAGTGGTCAGAGCCGTCCGAGTTGCCTTGACAAGAGCACCAGATCAGCCAACCAGCACATAGATGATTCTTAGCCCTGAGCCACCATGTAGGCAGCCTGCAGCCATCCGTCCATCCTCGCTTGCCGAACTGCCTGCTGCCTGATAGCCGCAGCTGTCTCTCACCTTGAACTCTGTTTTAGGAGCTGCCAAGCGACCTGGAACTGCCTTGACACTGTCCAGCATCAGAACTTCTTAAGCACCAGGTACATTGTGGATCTGCACCCTGGTCCTTTTCCAAAGACCCCTAGAGACAGTTACAACCCGTTGCCCCTTGGTGCTGAAATCAAATAACCTCGAACATTAAGACTAATTACTTTACCAACTACCCTCCTATCAGTATCCAGAGTGCTTCCCTTTCCTTCGTGAAACTGGCTGTCCTCTGTGTTCCCTTATAGTGTGGGTTGTAATTTGCAGTGTGCTAGAACTGTTTGTTGTAATAAAAATAAAGTTGATTCTTTTTAATACAATCTTGACTGGACATTCCCTTTTATCATTGGGTATCGCTGTGTTGCAACTAACCAACGATTCACGACCTTGCGGAGATAAGCCTGCCATTCCGTCCACTTTACCAAAATTGGACACAGCGGTTTATAATTGACTTGTGTTCCAATCTGCTCGGATTCTTTCTGGTGTAGCAGAGTTGTGGGGCTAATTGATGGTTTAGAAACCGATATTCATCCTTAGGCCACTGGTGCCTTGAAGTTCATTCTTCACACCGGCAAACAATCCTTCTCTTGTTATGCACCCACGCTCTGGAACTTCATCCCGGTGGCGGCTCGGAATGCCCCCGACAATTCTCCAATTTCACAAATCTCTCGAAACTTGGCCCTTTCAACAACACCTGACCAAGGACTAATTCCAATGACCACACATCCGATGCACAGATCTCACAGTATTGCACTAGTTTTAAAATATGCCAGACAAAATGCCAGCTACCCAAACTATGTACATTCCTCTGCTGCTCTCGATCTAGGACCATACTTTAAAACATACAATATAATAAAATAATAAAATAATCCTTCAAGATGGATTGGTAATACTGATGTGATAAAACAGCCATTTTCTGACATCCTGTACATATGGAAAATGCATTAAAAATGCAATATCATCGTTCAGGAATAATTAACCGATCCATACTGGTAAACCGTGTTAAACAAAGTTGGAAAAATGGGAATAAATGGAATCGTTTAGATTAATGTACTGGTAGAAAAAAATAGCTCCCTCCACAAGAACATGCAAATCTTGCCATCATCTGTGGGAGGTCAATATCATGGTATTTTAACGTTTTTGATGCATCACAAAATATCAAAGCTGTTGCATGGCCAGTGTAAAAAGCCACACACATCCACTAGAAGGCGGCAAGTATTTGGATTAAATAAATATTACTTTTCAAATATGTTGTGTGTATCGTCAAAAGCAGAAAGCGTATCATTGGCAGTTTACATTATGCCCAGTTAGCAATGATATCATGACTAATACAGAATGCATGTGTAACCTCTGTAATGACAAGTTAGCACTTCACGGCTTGTTTCTATCATACCCACTTAGGACATCTCTAACAGCATATGCTGTGCCCCACTAGCGAATCATGGGCAGTTTACATTATGGCCAGTTAGCAAATACATTATGACAATCCACTAAAGAGTTTATTGCTAATTTCCATAATGACAAGTGAGCACAGCACGGCTTATGCCTATTATAACCACTTAAGGGCATCATTAGCAGCGTGAGCTTTGCCTCATTAGCATATCATGGGCACATTCTATTCTGCTCAGTTAACCCATTGTTGCTCGGCCTTGATCCCCGTTTCTGGGCCACTGTTGCTGTTACTACAAGAAAATGGAAGTCGCCGCCACCCAATCGGTCTAAAATGTTTACATATTAGAATGATTCTAAAATCAAACATTAATTGTACGCGCATTCAGATTTCGACATTTCTTTTGCATTGCAACGTTGTTCTTTGCAACAATTTTACATATAATATTTCACATTTTTGAAGTGGAAATGAAAACGTTCATGTCAAATGAAGTGAGAACATATTTGATACGTGTTCCTGCGGAGACAGTTTAAACAACAGCCCATGAGCACAACATAACATAAAGCAACTCTCTGGAATGTACCACTTTGCCAACCAGCAAGACCACGAACCTATTAACCTTAAAAGCAAGGGATATCAGGGCAGGTTTATCGGTAATGACAATCACAGCGTTTGAAATTCAACAAGCGATGGTGGCGGTTTAGACAGTGAAATCATGTTGGCTGGTGAACACCCACAAAGTAGGGTGGCCAACTCTTTGATAGTCTTTTGCGAGACACTTGCCCACAAGGCGGCAATGACGTCACGTCATTCACATTTGGCCCGGCCCTTTTTTAATGTAATTTTTTTAATGGCTCTTAATTCCTGGCTTAATTGAAATGCAAATGGTATGTTCTTGGGAGGTGATGGTCACTTTTTTTTTTTTTACTGCAAACATGACCATCGGGACCCCAGGAACAAAGCATTGGCATTTGAATTAAGCCAGGTGTAGGGAGCATTACAGCTCGACCTGCAGGCTCAAAAGGAGCCAGGGCTGCACAGCTGCCCAGAGAAAGAAAGCAGCAGGTGGCAGCGCCATGCTGTGTACATGCCCACTTCAGTTTGCAGAATGGCTGTGCTGGAGGCAGGTTGTCCCGACGAAAGTAGCGACAACCTGCGTCCCACACAGCCACTCTGCAAACTGCAGCACAGAGTGCCTAATTGCGGGACAGTCCCGCGACATCCGGGACAGTTGGCCACCCTACCACAAAGACATGCTGTTGGAAGTGAGGGACCGTTCTGGGTCCCTACGCCTTCCAGAAAGTTGTGGGTACGCTGTGCAATGTATTATAAGGAAGCTTTCTGCGTGTGGGCATGCTGGTCCTGTGTATGGCAGGGAACACAACCAGGTGACGTTTAGGAGGTCTGGATAATATGGAAAAGCAATACATATAAATAAAAACATTAAAAAAGATGAATCATAGAAGGGCTATGTGATCCTCCATAATGATAATGATATGTTATTTATATAGCGCCTTAATCCAAAGCGCTTTACAGAGCACATATTTACATACAAAATCACCCAACTGAAATTGGTACTCATTTATCGACCTCGGAAGGATGAAAGGCTGAGTTGGCCTTGTCGGGATTCAAACCTGCGACCTGCAGATCACGCTCAGATCGCAGCAGTGAGTGCTCAACCCACTGAGCTATCTTACCTATCTTAGCTAAATCCATAGTGAGGGTTTGACACCTGGACATGCAGAGTTTTAAGTGGGCCCTGGCTAGCCGGGGCAAAGCGGCGACAGTTTCGAAAAACTGTTCTTGAGCGTGGACTCGCAGACATGCCAAGTCTCCCCCGATTTGCAAGAAGTGGAGAGTCCCGCAATAGATCTCATTCGTCACACGAGGCTAGGCTGCTAGCTCATATCTTCCACAAGGCAACAAGGTACATGAGGTGGGCACGCTCTGTCACACCTGTAGGTGCACGAGAGGAGTGTACACTGCCCGCACGCCACATAGCCATTGGTGAGGAAACACTGAGGAGTCTCATGCAGGGGCGCCGAGTACGGGGGGCTCCGGGGCCCGAGCCCCCTCTGCAAAATCAAGTCGGGGCTGAGCCCCCCCATGCCAGAGAGAAGTGATGCAGCATCGATGGCCCTTTCCATCGATACTGCATCACTTCTCTCCGGCCGGGTATAATCACGAAAATGTGCGATAAGCCCTCCACTCTAGGACTCATTGGTGTATGGTCCTGGAGGGGAGGGCTTAGGCGCAGCGGTATTCAAACTGTGGGGCGCGCCCCGCTGGTGGGCCGCAGCCTCATGCCCACGGGGGTGCGCATCCACAGTTTGAAAATAACATTTTTTAAAAAAAAGGATAAATGCCCAAAGGGTCGGGCTCTTGCTTCATTAACAAGCAGCAGCCCGATCCACGGCCCCTGCCACACTTGCTTAGTGCGACAGGGGCCGGGCCTTTGTGAGGCCTCAGTCTCCATTAGGAGCCTATTTATGAAGACAAAAGAAAAAGCCACCACATTCTTTTGCCTTGATGATGGTCATCACGGCAAAAGAAGGTGTGTGCTTTTTTTTTATCTTCATGAATAGGCTCCTAATGGAGCCTGAGGCAGTGAGGGCCCACAAATGCCCGGCCTCTGTCGCACTATGGGTGGTGGCAGCAGTGGTGTGGAACTGCCCAAGTGTCACAGAAGTGCTAGAACATATTTGGGCACAGGCACTTACTGTTTCACAAATTAAGCACTTGGTATACACATGCAGTTGCAATTAAATGTTCATTAAAAAAGTATGCCCTCAAGAGTATGCTATCACAGAGAAACGGGAACCCCAAAGCCAGTTCAACTACCCACTCCCAGATGTGCTAGTGAACAGGCAGATGTAAGTCGAGAGCCAACCAACCTCTTTCTCCTATCTGTGCTACTGTACCATACAAATAAGGGGGAATCGCTCTCCTGCAGCCTCTCTCCTAGTCATCGATTCTTGATGACTTACTGGTGCAGTCACAAAAAAAAGATTTTTTGGGGGCTCATTTTGTTTACAAAAGTAGCGCATTACTAAAACCCCCTGGCTGCCAGTTCGTTGTCCTTGGAGCGTCCCAGGCTCCCTATCCCCTGAGTGAGAGCCACCAACCTTGGGTGCTGTTTTATAACAAATGAAAGACGCAGACAGAACAATAACTGTGTGAGTCAACTGAGAGATGAATGCACTCATGCTCCATTCAGAGAGAGGCTTTGAAAATGTAGCTCTGACAAATCAGAGAATCAGGGGGGCAAAGAAGCACTGCACAACTCTGCTCCCTCTTCATGGGTTTACGGTTGCCACCTGAAAGGTTGCCAGCAGCTAACTTGCCAACCTGTCCCAACTCCATGCCTCGTGTGCTATTCCCTGGTCAACCAAACCCTGTGAACTCATAGGCCGCATACGACCCACAGAAGTCTTTTTACCACCCGTCCTGAACGTCTGTTTCTTGCACTCGTGATATTAACACATGCAGCTCCAAGGTATAATATTAACAACCAGTGTTTGTGGGTAAAGGGCCGGCATAAAGTCTCTATTTCAGAGCCAGAGTCAAATGATAAGGTGCTTGTGGCAGTATGGAGTTCCAGGCCTCTGCTTGGACACGGGGTTCTGCAACCTTTAGCTCTGCAGATGTGTTGGACTACAATGCTCATCAGCCCCAGCCAGCATAGTCAATGGTGATGATTTCATAGGAGTCATAGTCCAAAACATCTGGAGAGCCACATGTTGAAGACCCCTGGCTTTAAGGAACAGAAAGTAAAATAATCCATGAAAGTAACAGGAGTATGACATTCCTGGATCTACATGGGTAGAATAAAAGTAGACTAGAAGAACGGCCTGGGGGCATCAAGTTTATGTAGGATGGAATGGTGGGGGTCTGAGTTACCTGAGGAGACAGGGGTATCTTACAGGTCTGAAACCTGGTAATCCACTTTACAATAAAAGACAATATGGAAAGGGGTGATGTCTCTGTGTGGCCTGTAAATCTGCCAAGATACCACCAAACTGTACTACCATTACTGCCACTTGGTCTGGTGGTATTACTGCCGGATTACAAGTGGTGGTAGGCAGTGTTAGTCCCCATTAATTGGAGTCCATAGGACTCCATGGTGGATTTCAGCGGTATTACTGCTGGTAGTAATTTTGCTGGTGGTAATACCCCAAATTGTTCTAATTTGGGCGGTATGGTGGAGGAAATACCTCCAGCTTCTTGCTGAAGTATTTTACTCTACCTTTGCCCTCAAACTCATAGTTGGACGGTGCGATAATGTGGCTCTATACAGTATTACCAGTGTTGCCAGTCAGAACTAATTCACCTCAGCAATGTATTCAGTTCTCTGTTTTTTGTCCTGACGCTTAAAATGTGCGATTTACATTACTAGCTGTGTGCCACAGACTGCTTCCACTCTAAGCGGGGGAAAAGTTAGGACTGTGGGGACTGAGACGGCAGGACTTTTCAACCTTTTGACACGAGGGGCCTTCACTGAGTCTTGGGGGGGCATCACCTCCCACGGGATATGGTACAGTATAATTACCTCATTGCTTTCTAACACTGGTTCCTCTACATCAGCTTCTTGCTGACATAGAAGGGTTTATAGCTGTTCAGTGGGCATTCAGTGGTTAAGATCTGTGCTGGCCTGCCATCTTGTGATAAACAGCAGCTATTAACCTTACATTTGTCGCCATCGCAAGTCTCACTTCTCCCACAGCAACAGCAGAGCCCGCTTGCCAGTGCCTGATAATCCCAAAATTCTCTGTAATTTTATGCAAAGCTGCATTTTATGTTTACAAGGTTATTTTACTCACTGAATTCTGATCAAGTGTTTTAAGTCTGGACTTTATTAACTGGGTGCTTGTAATTGCAGCACAAGCACTCTTTACAATCTAAACTCGAGGTGTGTTTACAATGTTGATTGTTCAAAAATACATCTCCTAGTATGCTGCTTTGGGTCAGGTGGCCCCCTTTAAGCTGTACACAATGATACATTGGGCCTCATTACGAATCAGGCGTTAAGGGGTTAACGGCGCCGTAAACGGCGCCGACCCTTAACGCCTGATTACAAGGTCCCTTAGCGCCATGGTGATATTAACGCCTGCTTTTTGCAGGCGTTAAAATCCATGGCGCTAAGGGACCATGGTGCTAATTACGCCACCGTAATTTACGGTGGCGTAATTAGCGCCTTCCCCACTCCCATTATGCCCTATGGGGCAAAAATGGGAATGGGGAAGGGTAAAATGGGAAATGGGGATTTACCGCCCCACTCCCCTTGGAATGGGGCGGTAAATCCGCCATCCACCATGGTGTAAACGTAGTTTACACCATGGTGGTAAGGGTACGACCCAGGCGATAACTTACCGCCTGGGTCGTAATGAGGCCCATTGTCTGGTTGACATACTATGTGATTTGTGTATTTTATAAAGGAAACTAAGACCACTGGAACTCACCACACCAGAAACTCCCATTCCCACCTTTGGGGGCATTCCTGTGGACATGGGAACACAGAGGAAAGAATTAATAAAAAGTATTTGCTTTCAAGAGAAAGCTAGACCTTTGCAAAAGAACAGTTGGAGCTGGGCAAGCCACCTAGCAACATTAAGGTCCAGCTTTGATGAATACTTCGTTGAAGTAAATGCTGGCATTAATGACTGGGTGATGCAGACTTTTCTGGCAGAGGAGGTGGTGCATCTTCCATTTGATGCCCAGGAAGAGCTGATTGAGGTTCCGTCAGACACTACTCTGCAATCTGAATTTAGGAACACTGCAGTGGGTGAATTTTGACTGAAGGTTTCTTGGAAGGTAAGACGTTATTAAGCATAAGTGGGGTATACTTTTTTTTTACGGACTCCTTCATTTTTTGAATAAGGGGTGTTTCAAATGAATGTTGAAAACCCAGAAAGTGGGAGTTTTAAAAACATGGAGACAACCATGGCAACAACATTTAGACGCGAGTGCTTCCATCAGTCCCAAACATCACCTGGTGCAGGGTGAGCCTGGGTAACTGCTTTTTAACATTGTACACTACTTTACCAGAATTCCTGGTAAACTACAATGTTAAAAGCAGTTAACGCTCTTCCCCCCAAGTCTGAAACCACACTTGATTGCATTATACTTCAGCCAGGATTGCATTATACATCAGGCAGGATCGCATTATACTTCAGCAGCATATCTGATCTGTCCACTGAAAGGTTTAAGATTAAGCTACATCCCTAACTCTATCTGGTTACCCAGAGGTAACATCTGAGCAAATGTCACTTTCGGCTGGCCAATCTACAGCAGCACTATTGTAATTGAATTTGTTGATGTTTTACTGAACTATGGCACCACACACGTCTTGCTTGGTAGTTTTTAATCGGGAAACGTCTTTACTTCTCGTTTCCCTTGAATTGGGAACTTTTTTTTGGTGGTGGTGGTGGTAGCACTCCACCTTGCAGCTGTACCTTCTGTTTAGCAAGCATTTCATTCTCCCATCCTAGTTGTGTTGCTGGACGATTATAGAGCGGTGGAGTAAGGGCAGTGATGTCTTACTGGAATGCAACTCGAAGGCTTAAATCTCCTTCTTTCTTGACTTTAGTATATTCAGTGCATGCTAGCCAATGTTTCCACTGTTCTGCGCTGCGCGCGCCAACACCCGACCCCCCCCACCCCCCCCACCCCCCCAGGAAATTCATAAATCGGCTCCCCTGGTCTCATGTGCTGTTTCCGTGACTCCTCTGGTGTTTCTTTAGGGCCCTAGCTGGCAACCCCTGTCAAGTAAGTAATCGCCTGTTGATCACAAGAGAACTATTGACAAACAAAATGCATTCCCACAGCCACCCACCGGGCACAGTGAGAGCTTCCTGTCACAAAACACATTATCTTTTGACCTTAAAACAATAGATCT